>NC_141688.1:47491773-48833209 GCF_964263255.1 Lissotriton vulgaris
TTGTGCCTGTGAATACTATGAAGCAAAGGCAGTGGGTGACCATCTTTGTACAAAGGATGGAGGATCTAAGAGAGACATAAGAGCCAACTTCAATACTGTCAGAGGTCCCTTGGTGTCTGAAGAGCAGGTGGTCCCTAATGTATTTCATCAAGTAGTTGCTGTGGACAACTCTGAGCACCATTATAAGGTTGTGCAGGTTCCCTTTGGGTGGGGCGGGGGAGTCCCTAAAGGTAGCTATGAGTCTGTCCATGCCTATTGATTGTCTGCTAGGTAACAACGTGGAAGATTATACTTGGAGATGGTGGGTCTACCTGAGTGGGCATTCGTGACCACTCGATCTATGGCTTCCACTAAGGGTGATCAAAAGGACCTGCAGCTTAAAAGAGTTGCCCAGGTGCTTTCCAGAATGAGAGGGGGCAGGGGTAGCAAGAAACCTGCCCCAGCCGTTCCCACAGTCTGGGAGAAGACTGGCCTTGAGGACGACACCCTGGTACCTACAGGGGAGCAAGTGTCTGAATTGGAAGACTTGCCTGAGCTGACCCTTTGGCAGCGAGAAAGGGGTCCAACCAGTGCAGAATTCTGCAAGGAGCAGCATAAGTGCCCTTCTTTTGATGGTCTGCAGCAGATGACTGCAAACCAGGCAGCTGATAAGGAAACTGGATCACTTTGGATCTACTGGGAGAATGGTCTCCTCTATAGAGAGCCTAAGGTTGCTGCGACTGGGGAAGCCCTTGTGCTGGTGATACTCCAGCGCTTCAGAGAATTCCTACTTGGTCTGGCACATGATGTGCCTTTGGCAGAACATTCGGGGCAGGACAACACATTTGAAAGTCACACACTTCCTCTGCCCCAAATGAGAAGGCACTCTGGTGTACATTGAAGGTCTTGCCAAACTTGCCAGGCAAGAGGAGAGAGAGAGGTAAGGCTTCACTCAAACCTTTCCCTGTCATGAGCACTCCTTTGGAGTGGGTGGGCATTGAAATTGTGGGGCCTCTGGACCCCAAGACTGTCATGGGCAACAGTTATATCCTGGTCTTGTTGGATCATGTCACTGGGTACCCCGAGGCTATCACTCTGAGGACAGTGATGGCGCCCATGGTGGGCGAGGCACTGATTGGGATTTTTTTCTGTGTGGCTTTGCCTGAGGAGGTGATATCTGACTGGGTTACCAATTTCTTTTACTAATACATGTAGAGCGTGTGGGAGGTGTATGGGGAGATATACAATGTCACCACTCCTTACCACCCCCAAAGAAATGGGTTAGTTGTTCAATCGTATCCTGAAGGGCATGACTGGGGGTCTGTCAGACTCCATGACACGTAAGTGAGAAATCCTCTTTCTATGCCTCATCGTTGCTTACAGGGAGGTATCACAGAAAGAGGATGGCTTTAGCCTCTTTGAACTGCTGTATGGGCACTGTTGTACTTGGGGTCAGTATTACTAGTAGGATGTATTACTTGAAGCATTTGTGCCTTTAATATAGGGTGTTGCATCACTCTAGAACATGAGTGATGCTGGATTGTGACACAGGTGTGCTCATTCTAGAGTCAGTTGTCTGCTGGTTGGCGAGGGACCACCAACAGCAATATCTTTATGTGCTTAATAAACTCATATGTTTAAAAAGACACTGTATACAGAGCTTGCGATTACAAGATTGGCAACGATTTCCAGCCATAAGGAGCACAGAGGATAGCTGTCTAAGACGGTACACAGTCAAAATATTGAGTTAGAAATATCGATGTACCAAAATATCGTGTCAATAATATCGAAGGTGTAGAATATCGAAGACAAGAATATCGTTGGACAGAATATCGACCCTAAGGTAAGTAATATCGAAATACTTAATATCGATGTAAGTAATATCGAAGTTAGTAATATCGATAGCATATATATCGATGTTACTAATTTCGATTACACTAATATCGATAGTTGTATTATTTCTGTTGTTTTTTATTATGTATGTGTTATATGTTTTACTTAAGTAATTAAAATAAGTACTATTATATGTGTATTATATATATATATATATTAATACATGTATTTATAAGTTAATTATATGTTTTAGTACCGGAGCGGGTTGTGGGTTTATAGGGGAATAGGGTGGGAAGTAATTTAATTATGTTAAATTGATTAATAATTACTAGTTAATATTAATTAATTATAAATAATTGGTAATTAAATTTAATTAATTGGTTAATCATTTTAATTAATTGATTAATGGATAAATATGTTTTATAGCGGGTTGTGGGTTTATAGGGGAATAGGGTGGGAAGTTATTTAATTATGTATAATTAATTATTCATTAGTAGGAATTATAAATTAAATTTAAATAATTGGTAATTAGTTTTAATTAATTGGTAATTCATTTTAATTGATTGGTTAATAATTTCAATTAATTCATAAATAGATAAATGTGTTCTGTTGTGGGTTGTGGGTTTATAGGGGAATATGGTGGAAGTAATGTAAATGTAATTAAGTAAAAAAAATTGTAAATGATTGTTTTGTAAATAATATAATTGTTAAATAATTAGTAATTGGTAATTAAATATTATAAAATGGTATTTTTAAATATTTATTTTTACTTAAATATATTTAGGTAATCATGTTTTTTATAATTATGTATAGGTATTGTATATGGTTTAAATTTTTTCAATACTTTATAACATTATTTAAATAAAAGATTTTATTTATAAGTATGTTATTTTAACCCCTACGCTATCCAACATTTTCCCTACTGTTGCATTCTCTGGAGTTGGAATAGTAATTGTTACCCCTACGCTATCCAACACTTTCCCTACTGTTGTACTCTCTGGAGTGGGAATAGTAATTTTTACCCCTACGCTATCCAACGCTTTCCCTACTGTTGCACTCTCTGGAGTGGGAATAGTAATTTTTACCCCTACGCTATCCAATGCTTTCCCTACTGTTGCACTCTCTGGAGTGGGAATAGTAATTTTTACCCCTACGCTATCCAACGCTTTCCCTACTGTTGCACTCTCTGGTGTAGGAATAGTAATTTATACTCCTACGCTATCCAACGCTGTCTCTACTGATGCACTCTCTGGAGTGGGAATAGTAATTTTTACTCCTACGCTATCCAACGCTTTCCCTACTGTTGCACTCTCTGGAGTGGGAATAGTAATTTTTACCTCTACCCTATCCAACGCTTTCCCTACTGTTGCACTCTCTGGAGTGGGAATAGTAATTTTCACTCCTACGCTATCCAATGCTTTCCCTACTGTTGCACTCTCTGGAGTTGGAATAGTAATTTTTACCCCTACACTATCCAATGCTTTCCCTACTGTTGCACTCTCTGGAGTGGGAATAGTAATTTTGACCACTACGCTATCCAACGCTTTCCCTACTGTTGCACTCTCTGGAGTGGGAATAGTAATTTTCACCCCTACGCTATCCAATGCTTTCCCTACTTTTGCACTCTCTGGAGTGGGAATAGTAATTTTTACTCCTACGCTATCCAACGCTTTCCCTACTGTTGCACTCTTTGGAGTGGGAATAGTAATTTATATTCCTACGCTATCCAACGCTTTCCCTACTGTTGCATTATCTGGAGTGGGAATAGTAATTTTTACCTCTACGCTATCCAAAGCTTTCCCTACTGTTGCACTCTCTGGAGTGGGAATAGTAATTTTTACCCCTACGATATCCAACATTTTATATATTAATTGTAAAAATATTAAAAGTATATTTAATTTTTTATGTTTTGTACATTTTATTTATGTTATTGTTGTATGTTTGTAAATGTATTAGTAAATTAGAATATATTTTAATAATTTATAAGTTATTAAATAATTATTACAACATATTGTTCAGAACATATATATTATATATTTACAGTATATATTTAATTATTATATTATTATTATATATGTTTTATTTATTAAGTTTAAACATTATTAGATACTTATAACTATGTATATTATATTTATTAGTGTTAATTAATTTATTTTACAATTATATTTTAAAAGAAAAAAAAACGATATTTTTAACATCAATATTTTTAACATCTATATTATTTTTTCGATATTTTTGTACTTACCATGTTGTAGATAGGATGTCGATATTCTTGCCCTCGATATTTTAGACTCGATATTTCTGTAGGTCGATATTTTGGAGGTCGAAATTTTGTCAGTGATTCGTCTAAGACTTTAGTGGAAGAGAACCCCAAAGCGACACCATGGGTACATGTAAGTGAAGAGTGTACTTTGGTGAGAGTTACAGAAGGCACTGCTTGCAGTTGGGGGCGCATGCAAGAAGATATCAAGTGTGCCAGTGGAATAAAATGTAACCAAAAAGTAAAAGACTTGTCATTGGAGGCCGATTCCTGTGTATTTGAGGCTGATTAATGCGCTCTGTGTATGTCCTAGGAGACAGATGGTTTTCCTTCTGTAGTGCGAGTGAAGACTTTGACAACAGACAGGCAAGCAAGAGCGATTCACGAAACCTGTATGGAACAGCGTTGGACAACATAGGGAAACACAGTCAATTTATTGACAAGAATTACATGAACAGACATCTAGCGACCATTTTAACTGATTGGGATGGTCTACATGAGCTTCCATGAAAATTATAGTGTTGGTCGGCGACTGCGGCGTAGATCAACATGGCTGAAACCAGACTGCAATAAGTAAAGCAGCATGTGAAAGGGAGTTTGCGCATCTGAGAAAAGGGTATCAGTGGCGAATTGTGCTTGTGGAGGTTAACCCGTGGGTGAAAGTATGCATCAGTGATAAACACATCTGGACATATCATCATGTTGAAATGCTGTTCATGAAAGGAAACGTACAATTAATATTTTTTTCAGAACAACATTTTATTGTGTTGTTGAGAGATTGCAAAGAAGGCACAGCTCTCCGGGCACCGGAGGAGCTGTGAGCAGGTGAGTAACAATCATGTATAGGCAATTCAATCAACGTTTTGAAATAGATTAACATCCCGAGTCCCCCCCTCCCATCTCCCTCCCACTCCCCCAACCCGGATCCCACCCCAGCCCTCTGCACAGTGTCTACTTGGTCCAAAATCAAAAAGCATATTAAGAAACATTCAGTGTGTACTCCTCTTCAGCCAGGATCTAAACTCAATTGTCCTGCATCAACATCATGTTGCACTGGAGGTTCCAACCACAGTCCTCTATAGTCTTCCCATCTCTTCCATATTTTATAATGTTTTCCGGGGCAGCCCCAGGCCTCGAAGACCGGGCGTTCCAGTCCCATGTAAAAATGTAATCCCTTTTTCCACACTCCCACCAGGGGGGCCCTGGGGTCCTTCCAGGCCCGAGCCACATCTCTCTTGGCCACCGTGAGGCCCAGGAGCAGCAGATGCAGTTTATAAATATTGCCCCCCACTTGTTCCATGACATGAAAAAGACCTAGCTGCGGTGAGCAGGGGAGTTCCCAGCCCAACACTTCAGACAGGCAATCCCACACACCAGTCCAGAACATCATCAATTTATTGCATGAACACACCGTATGCATAAATGTGACCGCCTCTCGACCACACCTCAGGCATTCATGAGTGCAAGATGGCCAGCTCTCCATAACCGTTCCCTAGTGTAGTAAGCTCCATGCAGGTATTTGAATTGAATAAATCGCAGGCGTACCGCAATAGCCGCTCCCCTTGGGGCCTCAAGGGCTTCTCTCCAGTCTTCTTCCTCTAACTCACCTATGTCTCCCTCCCATTTGGTCCGCAGCTTGTCTAGGGAAGAGGAGCAATGTTTAACCAGTGTCTGGTAGATACCAGATATTTTCTTATTTTCCAATTCCCCATAAACACCTTAGCCTCCAGCGGGCTAAATTCAGGCAATGAGTCCAGGCCATTCAAGGCGGGTGTTATGGCGTGACGGAACTGTAAGTACTTAAAGAACTGGGTTCGGGGCATATCATATTCTTCCCTCAGCTCTTGGAACGATTTAAGGGTCGTGCCTTTCATAACGTGGCCAAATGCCGATATTCCAATCGCATCCCAGCCGCGGAATCCCTATAAGGACGCTAGTGCTGGCAACTGCCCATTCTGCAACAATGGGTTTCCCTCATCAGTCTGTTCCACCACCCCATACGGTGTAGTGCCCCACGCCATATCCGGAAAACCACTTGAGTAATAACCGGGAGCCTCTTTCTCTTCGCAGCAGAGTTTAATATAGTGTGCAACATGTCCGGGTCCATCATGTATCTCTCAAGGGCATAGGCCGGGTCGCCCCGGTCCCCATACCACCATTCGTTCAGTACCAATAGGTGAGACGCCTGATAGTAGGACAAAATATCTGACGTTGTCAAACCACCACAATATGTGGAGAGGAAACAAGTGCGGAGTGCCACTCTCGCCGCCCCTCCAGCCCAGAGAAACTGGCCCAACGCCGAATCCACCTGTTTTAACCACTGCGGTGAGATAGGATAGGGATGGTTTTGCAGTTGGTATAAGAGACGCAGGAGAGCCACCATCTTTAATATGGCCAAACTGGCATATGTGTTCAGGGGCATGCGGGACCATGTTTTCATGTCCGATCGGACTCTGTCCCAGACAGATAAAACATTACGCATCCAGGAGACCCCATGTAATTCTGTCAGGAATACGCCCAGATATTTAAGGCCTCAGGCCGCCTCCTGTAACCCTGACGCTGAGGATCCTAGGCCCCTGCGCTCTCCTAATACCCACAGCGTGGATTTCCGTAAGTTTAAATGGAGGCCTGACACTTGGCCCTGATCTATTCAGATCTGTGAGGAAGAAAAGGACGTCATCGGACTAGAGCGCGATTCTATCAGATGGTCCCGCTTCCCACTCGATGCCTCGCATCTGTGCGTCTATTTGTACCCACGCCGCCAATGGCTCCATGGCCAGGGCGAACAGATATGGCGATAGGGGGCAACCCTGCCGGGTGCCCCGGCCTATAGAGAAGGGGTCAGACACCGCCCCAGCCACTCTCACCGATGCCGTCAGGTTCGTGTAAAGCAGCTGCAGATACGATAGTAAATGGGGCCCGAGGTTTAGGTACGACAGGAGCGCACGGAGGTAAACCCAACTTAACGAGTCGAAGGCCCTATCTATGTCGGCCAGAAGGAGTGCCGCCGGAATCTCGGCAGCCCGGGCCGCTTCTACTGCCACCTGCGCACGTCTGATATTGTGTCTCGTCGCCCTGTGGGGCGTAAACCCGGCTTGGTCCGGGTGGACAAGGTCGGTGATGTATGGGAGGAGACGATTGGCTAGTGCCTTCACCAGTATTTTCGCTTCAACATTCAGGAGCGATATTGGCCTATAGGATTCATGGTGTTCAGGGGGTCTCCCTAGTTTACAAAAGACCACGATTTCAGCATGTCGCCAGTCCGCCGGAAGTCGGCCACATTCTCTGGCCACCTCCAGTGCCCTTTTATAGTACATCCCTAGCTGGAGATGAAATTTCTTAAAGAATTCACACGGGAACCAATTAGGTCCGGGGGACTTACCAGCATTCAGTTCTCCAAGGGCTGTGCCCAGCTCCTCAGCCGACAGTGGGTGTTCAAGATGAGCACGTCCCTCATCCGAAAGTGCCTGTGGCGGGAGGTCCACAAGGAATTTGTCGATGTCTTCCACCGGGAGAGATTCTCAGGGATATATTGGGCAGCATAGTATCGTGCAAAGCTGGCTGCTAGATCTGCAGGGGCCATCATGGATTCCCCTGCCTCATAACGAAGTCCCAGTAGGGACTGCGCCTGGAAGGTACCATGGCAAAGCCTATAAAGCATTGTGCTGGACTTATCGCCCCACTGGTATATTCTACTCTGTGTTGCCAGCCACAGCTGTCGAGCCTCGTCTAGTAGCAGAGAGGTATATGACTGCTGTGTCAGTAGCAACTGTCCAACGTCTTCTGCATCCCCTCCTGTATGGCGTTTCTCCTCCAGGTCTCAAACCCGACCGCTGCCTCTTATATATCCCCCCTGCGTGTCCTAAGGGCCGCCGCACACCAGGCAATATCCACTCCGCGGAGCATGGGTTTTAGAGCCTTCCAGAGGGTCATGTCATCAGTTTCGGGTCTATCATTGTCGTCCCTGTAATGAGCTATGGCCTCCCTCATACGCGTCTGATAACTGTCTTGTTGCAGATGCCACGTGGAGAGGCGCAACATAAATGGCTGCTGCCTCCTATCTAGATGTCCACCGTTATCGGGGAGTGGTCCGACAGGCTGCGTGGCAGCATGGATGTGGAGTCTACCCTCCCTATCCAGGTGTGGGGGACAAACAAGTAATCTATCCTGGAAAAGGACTTATGTACTGCAGAAATGTAGGTATATTCACAGCTATGGGTATGTTGATAGCGCCATGTTTCAACCCAGCCCATCCCTCTCACCATGTTGCTCAATTTAGTGGGTGTGTCCGCTAGTAGTTCCCCCCTGGCCTATGACGGTCCATCCGCCCATTCATTACATCATTCCAGTCACCGCCCACTCAGCCATCACGTCCGGGATCTCGGCCCATACACCAAACAGCTTTTCTATGAGGGCCCCTTGTAATGGGGGTGGGGAATACACACTACCAAAGACCATCAGCTCATCACCTACCATTCCTTTAACAAAACAAATCTGCCCTGCGCATCGACCCATTGCGTCTCATGAACATAGGACAGCCTGTGATGTATCAAGACTGCTACCCCCCGGGACCCCCTCACAAAGCCAGCATGATACAACTGCTGGTATCCATAACATTGCAAGCTAAGGGTTTTGGTGCCCAGGAGGTGCGTCTCCTGCAAAAGTAGTACATCTGCCTTTTCTTTTTTCCCTAGCCGCAAAACTGCGCCCCTCTTTATTTTATCAAGCATCCCACGTACATTCCAGCTCACAATGCGTAACGATGCCTTCAGAAGGCCTGTCATGGGGGTGTCAACCGCTATCTATGGGCAGAAAGGTCAATGGCCTAGGTGTCAGGGACCACAAACACACATAAAATTCCAATAGGACTTGAATGGACACTGTGCCATTGAAAGCTACCACCACCCCTCCAATCCCCCCTCAACTCTCTCCCCTCCAACCAGTTTCTCCCCAACAGCCCCTCTACCCTCCCCTGCCCCAAACCACCTCTGCAACTCTTCCCCCCCATACCTCAGCAACATTGAAGTATCTGTCGCGGTATAGATTATCTCCAACCCCCAACGGGAGGCTGGAGACCCACTATCCCAATAGATCCCCATGAACTGCCCACTCAATCCCAACTTACCCCCTACCAAACTAACTCCGCTAAACTCAGGGGTTGTGTCCGCCCTCTCTTCGACATCCCCCAACCCCCAAACCATGTCCCATAGCTACACATCTACTGTTAAGCAACATTTCTGATGGTGAATCCCAAGAGTTTTCTTCGCCCACGATGTGAGCACGCCCCTCCAGCATCAATTTGGGGCCCTACACCAGAGATCCGCAGAGCATCACAGGGCCTCATGTCTCCAGAGTCTGAGTGCCAGTAACATTGGTTGCCTCCGTCGCCCCATCACTGGGAGGAGGGTGCTTCTTAGAATGCGAACTCCAGTTGCTCCTGCTTCGCGACCGCCGGGGAGTCCTTGGGGGCCCTGCCGTGGAGGATGAATCAGAGTTGCGGCCCGGAGGGGTATGCACCCTGACCCGGACTGTCTCATCAGTCCAAGTGAATACCTCTTCTGGAGTGTTAAAGAATTGGGTCCGGGACTGGAAAACCACTCGTAGGCGGGCTGGGTAGAGCAGGGCGTATTGGATATTAAGGTCTATCAGACGCGCCTTAGCCGCGGTAAAGGACTGTCGTTGTTGCTGCACCAGCCTAGTGTAGTCCGGGAATATCAGGATTTTGTGGTTCTCGCATAGTAGGGGCTCCTTTGCTCGCGCTTGCCGCAGGATAGTGTCTCGATCATGGTAATTGAGCAGTTTGGCTATCACTGGTCGAGGTCGAGCTACCACCGGCGGCTTTTGGACAAGTGCTCACTGCGCTCGCTCAATTACAAAGCAGCGCGAGAGGGATTCCGGAGGGAGCCATCCCTCCAACCACTGGGTCAGGAAGGCCTCCATGTTTCCCTTCTCACAGCCCTCCAGAAATCCCACAAACCGCAGGTTGTTTCGTCGAGCCCGCCCTTCCGCATCCTCAGCCCGGAGTGCAAGACCCTTTTGAATCCCTTCCATGTTGGCTACTTTCTTCTTTAGGGTTGCCACATCATCCTCCACACCTGTGATTCTGGTCTCAGTCTCAGTAATACGGGCAATGGCATTTCGCAAGTCCTGATGTAGCAAAGTAACATCCGCCCCAACTGCCCCAATTTTTGCATCCAGCATGTCTCTAGATTGCGTTATCGTTGCCATAAGGGCCGCGTTGTCCAGTCCCGACACCTGATGGCCCCCCGAGGCCTACGCCCCACTATTCGGCCCTGTAAACTTGTCAATTTGTCCTTGTTTCTTAGATCCGCCACTGTTTCCGCCCCTCATCATGGTGGTCCACGGATATGGGTACAAGGCCTGAACCTGCTGCGGGGGTGTTGGGCGGCCGCACTCTCCGCTCCAGATGGGGATCGCTGTCAGGGCCTCTCCCGCTCTCCCGGGCTCAGAGGGGTTCTGTCCCTACTTCTCGAGTGGCCTGTACGCCTACTTGTACTGTCTTGCCACCTCACTCCAGTACGTCGTCGCCCCCATCCACTATCGCCGTGTTCGGTATTTCAATCCCTAGCACCGGATATATGTCCTGCCTCAGTCCGAGGACCACTCCGAGGATGTGTTTACCCCTCTACAAAGGTTCCCTCCTGTAGATTTATGAAGCCTCATATGCTTGGCTAGCTCCAGGGCCAGTGGGAGATGATCTGCCTCCGCCTCAGATGTCCCCCACGCCACTGCTAGGTTGTTACTGCTTGGGGCTCAAGCGTCGATTCTCAAACACTCTCGCCCCCGGAGGCTTACCCCGCGGTCCGACCTAACCGCCGAATGAGGGGTATCTAGTGGGGTACTGCATCTGGCGCGCAGTGGTACACGGGCCCCGCCATGGCTTGCATCGAGCCGCCAAACTCAGCAGCAACGCGCGCCGCCCGGCACTCAGGGATCCGTTGGAGGGGGGGGGAAGACGACAGAAGCCCCCCGGCACTCTCAGTCCACCAGACCCCCACGGTCCGACACGACCGCCGAGTGGGATCAGCCCGTTGCGCTGCGGCGCTGCTCCTGAGGGAGTACCCCCTCCCCCCTCAGGGCCGCTCGCCTCTCATCGCCAGCTTACCCCGTGTCCGCCGTTGCCCCAACTCCAAGGCGATGTTAAGGTCTCGCAGCCGCCTCTGCCATGCGCTGTCTGCCCGCCGAAGTCCATAGCCTTGGACCCCTTCCAGCCGGAAATGAAATAAGGCACACTGCTCCTCGCCGGCCCCGGTGTCGCTGTACTTCCGCCCGGGCCCACCAAACTCGAGGTCCCGGCTTCTGTGCGCGGCGCAGGCCTCACTGTCTCGGGTCGTTGTCCGTGCACCAAGTTCGCCCAAATCGCTGTCAGGGCTTGCTCGTCACCTCCGATAGTTGTTCACCCAGTCAGGACGCCTCTGGGTTGGGGTAATGTAGGATAATTAATCGGATATCTCGCCGGCGGGACGGAGCTCTCTCAGGCTACGTCCACCATGCTTGCTGTCTTGGCCATGCCACCCGTACAATTTTTAAAGGAATATTTGTCTGGGTACGGTGATAGACACATCTTGGAGCTTAGTGCCTACGTGTGTGTACAACAGTGATAGGTACACGAAGAGAGATGGATACAGCAATTATTCCATCACCTTTTTTTTACAGCATGCAGGAGTGCCACCAATTGAGTGGGATGAATGGGTGTAAATATTTGAAAATGACCTCAAGGCGTTGGATGGGAGAAAGTTTAGCGTAGCAAGGAATAAGGCATTGTTAATAAGTGCATCGGGGAAAGTCGGCTAGCATGATTTCAAGTACTTGCCACTGGCTGTGGATAATGAGGGACGGGCTATATCGAATGTTTTTGTTGAAGCTAAAGCAAGGTTAAGGAAACATTTTGCAATGGAAGTTATTGTAGCTATGTGCAGGCATCGTTTTTATACTCAACTGCAAAGGCTAATGAGACAATTGATCAGTTTGTGACAAGGTTACGAGAATTATCCATCAAATGTCAATTTGGAACATTGAGGGATGAAATGATCCATGATAAATTGATTGTCCAATAATGGAATGCAGAAATGCAGGAGAGGTTTTGGGCAGCAAAAGTCCAACATATTGTAATGCCAATGAGATAGCTACGGTGGTGGAACAGTCAGATTTATACATGAGGGAAATCGAAAAAAAGAATGCAGCTCAGGTGTCACAGGAGGAGCAGGAGGAGATGGGGTACTTAACACTGATGAAGGAAAAGTCAATACAGGAAAAAAGGGGGTGCTAAATAAGAGATACATGGGGAGCACCACGAGATCAACTGATGGCACCAAACATCTTGAAAGAATGTGTACTAGGTATGGGAGTAGTTATCATACAGCAGATTGAAAAAATTGTTATGCAGTGGGCAGGGAGTGTAGACAATGTAAGCACAAGGGCCAATTTGCCAGAATGTGTAAGGCAAACAACAAGTTTAAGGTGTCAGCAATGCAGGGAGGTGTAGAGGACATGGAAAAAGCCACTAATAGGATTTTATGCGTAGATGGGCAAGATATCCTGAGGCGGAGGACCAGACCCAGTGCGTTCTTTGTAATGCAATTACAATATAGGCGGTCGAAAGTGAAACCAGATTGTTATACCGGCTGTATTCCACCAGCCTCCAGGAGCCCATCGGCCAGTCTGAGAAAGTAACGTAATCCCCATGGACAGCGCTTCTCCCATTGGGAGTGCGATGCTCGTTTTCGGACAGGCTTTCAATACTTGGATTTCCGACATGGAAAGGCTGGCAGAAAGTGAGTTTGACTGCCCCTTAGCAGGGCTCCCTTCTTCCTGTGGCCTCCGGTTGGAGGCCGAGGGTGCACCTCTGGTGCCCCTCTGTTAATCCCTGCACTGTGTGGCAGGCACCTTGGAGTGCCTGCCACGCAGTGCAGGGATTAACAGAATCTCCTATTTCTCCATGGGAGCTTGTGTTATGGTCAGTTTACAGCTGCAGCACAAGCTCTCATATAAATGGGAGTATGCGACTGCACCAGGTGCTGTGGCATTGTGATTGCAGTGTCAGAACTGCCGAACAGAGGTCTGTCGGTCCTGAGACCGCGACGGTGTAGGTCAGAGGATACTCTGACTGACATTGTAATCGAGCCCCAAGAGTGAGGGTTCAATCAGTTATAGGAGAGGTGGTAGGGCCAGGTCTATAATGGCATAAAGTGTGTCTTGGATTTTAAAAGCCTGTTAGTGGGTGTGGCTACAGTGTTTAAATTAGGTCTGGTGATGGTTGATGTTCCCACTAACTGGCTACTTATAGAGTTTATTCATGAAGTTATGACAAGAAACACCATCAGGGTGTTATAAGAGATATTTAGGGAGGAGGGAAGTTATCTGGTAAAATTGATTACAGATAATATTACACAATTAACTTTAGTGGAAATGAGAAACTATTTGACATTTTGTGGTATTATTCAAGCACGATTTATAACAAAGAGAGAAAGTCCGTGGGAATATTTTATGACCAACCAATGCTACAGCCCTAACATTAACTTGAATACCAACTTAAGAATAGCAAAGGGTCAGAAAAGGGGGTGTGTATCTTATCCAGAGATGGTATGACTTATGATCAATAAATTGCGAAATCTGTCGCTGGGTCTCTCAAAGTGCTCAAAAAGATCCCATCAGACTTCCACCCTGTACCGCCCTACATCATTTGGGAACCTTTAAAGTGCACATGGGGAATCGAGTACCCAGTGCGAGATTTGGCCAGACTCAACCAAATCTATCACATCAATCCCAAACAATCTACGATGTAATCAATATTGGGTATCCAAATGATGTAGGGCGGTACAGGGTGGAAGTCTGATGGGATCTCTTTGAGCACTTTGAGAGACCCAGCGACAGATTTAGCTATTTATTGATCATAAGTCATACCATCTCTGGATAAGATACACACCCCCTTTCTGACCCTTTGCTATTATGCAAGCACGTAAATTGTTCTATAACCCACAAGTGAATGGCATTGTTGACAGGGCCAACCGCATGGTGAAAGGCGAGATTCAAATGGCAGTAGAGAGTAGGAAAAGTATTAAGGATATGGTGAGTGATATAGTTTGGCCATATCGAACTACGTAAAATGGAGTGACGAAGGAAATTCCCTTAAATGTGATGAGAGGGCATCAAATCCAGCATGGATAAAGGGAATTTCTGGCCAGAAAAAGGATGAGGAAGATAAAGTAGGTGAGTATGAGTGAAATGGGAGAAGGATAGTATTTGGCGATAAGGTGAACGTCAAACCAGGACCAATAGGAGGTGGCCTTACAAAGTTTTGAGGGCCATTTAAGGTAAGGAGCGTGCATAGGTTATTTGTGGTTCTGAAAAATGGAGAGCAAAGTATCTTGAGGACTATGTGTGTGATGTGTAGGCATGAAAGGTGAAGGGAGAGGTTGTTGTGTCTTATACCACGTTTCTTTATCTGTATATAGGATCGTCAATTTCCATCCTTTGTGCATTTGGAACATGCACATAAACTTTGTTTAGAAAGTTGTTTTTGGTTGCAGGGGGACAATGTGTTGTACTTGGGGTCAGTATAACTTGTTAGAAATATAACTTGAAGGATGCGTCCTTTGATATGGTGTGTTGCATCACTCTAGTACATGAGTGATGCTGTTTTTGAATTTTTGTGACCCAGAGGCTATACCTCTGAGGCCAGTAATGGCACTCGTAGTGGGCCAGGCACTGATTGGGATTTTTTCCTGGTGGGTTTCCCCAAGAAGGTGGTATCTGCATAGGGTGCCAACGTCATCATATCCAAATATATGAAGGCCACGTGGGAGGTGTGTGGGGTGAACAACAAATGTACCACTCCTTATCACCCCCAAGGCAAATAGGTTAGTTAACAGGTTCAACCGTACCCTGAAGGGCATGACTGGGGGTCTGTCAGACTACATGAGGCATACGTGGGATGTCCTCCTACCATGCCTTTTCTTTGCTTACAGGGAGGTACCACGGAAGGGGGTTGGCTTAAGGCCCTTTGGCCTGCCGTGTGGGCACCCTGTGAGGGGACCTCTTAGTCTGGTGAAGAAGGCTGGGAGAAAGCTCCCAGGACCCCCCCACCCAGGATGTGTTTAGTTACATGCTGGTCTTCACAAACCAAATCACGTACTTCAGAAAATGTATTCAGGCAAATCTAAAAGACAGCCAGGAGATCATGAAATACTGTTATGACCAGAATACCACCCTGGTTGAGTTTCAGCCTTGTAAGAAAGTGTTAATCATGGGCCCGGTGGAGCCCTGCGCTCTAGAGGATGAGTGGTATGTGCCTTGTGAGGTGAAGGAGCACAAGAGTGATGTTACTTACCTGGTGGACTTGCAGACTCCAAGGAACCCTTTAAGGGTCCTACATGTGGACCGCTCAAACCGCACTTTGAGATGTCCGAAGTGCCCATGCCCTTGGCTACAGAGGATGAGATGGAAAAGAAGAGGGAACTTTTTCCTTACCTCCTGTTTACCCAGGAGCAGGATGGGTCCATGGGGGGTGTGAATTTCTTCTCTATATTGACCCTGGAGCAGCAAAGTGACTTTCATCAGCTCCTGGGACAGCTTCCTCTGTTTCCTTGACCCCTGGAGTCACCTATTGGTGTACTCATGATGTAGACACTTGGGACAGTCCAACTGTGCAACAAAAAAAGTACAGAAGAATGATGTGCACCCTATCCCCAGAGCTGATGAGCTCATAGATTTCAGTACCGCCTAACTGGATGGCATTGCTGTATTCAGCTCCAGCTGGAAGGATCACTTGCACAAACTCTGGGAAATGTTATAGGCCCTGCCGAAGGCAGGCTTCACTATGAAGGCAAATAACTGTAACATAGGGCAGTGATCTGTGGTGTACTTGGGACTCCAGGTAGGAAGCGGACAGGTGGTGCCCATACAACCTAAGATTGACACCATTCTGGTTTGGGAGACCCCTCTCTACCAAGACCCAGAAAGAGGTGAAAGATTTTTTAGGTGCCACCATTTTTAAAGGAGTTTTGTTAAGGGCTATGGCACTATTGTTGTTCCCTATGCCGAGCTGACTTCCAGGAAGCAGCCAATGAAAGTGACCTGGACAGAGGCGTGCCAGACCGCTTTAGATGCCCAAAAGGCATCCATGTGCACTGCACCCGTGATCAAGGCAATCGACTACTCAAAAGAATTTGTTGTACAGATAGATACTTCAAAGCATGGAGTGGAGGTGGTATTCTCACAGCTGAATAAAGAGGGCCTAGACCAACGTCTAGCCTTCATTAGCAGGAGGTTACTCCCCAGGGAACAGAGATGGAGCACAATTGAAAGGGAAGTTTTTGCTGTGGTCTGGGTGCTGAAGAAGCTAAGAACCTACTTGTTGGGAATAACTTCCGAGTACAATCAGACCACAGGCCCCTCAGATGGTTGATGCATAAGAGGTGAGATCCTAATACTGTTGAGGTGGTCAATCTCCCTACAGGAAATGGACTTTACTGTGGAACACCACCCTGGTGCAGAACACGCAATGCTTATGGTCTGTCCAGATTCTTCCACCTTAGTGATTAGAATTCCCAGGAGGTTGAGTACTTCCTACTTTCAGCTGGAGGGAACATGTGTTAGACCTGGCATCCTTGGCATGTCACAGATCTTGGTAAAATACATTGCTTTTTTACACACCACACCATTGCAGTTTAGAATCAGCCAAATGCAAATCACTTTTGATCCTGATCTCCATGGGAGCAGGCCAGCCCAAACTGCCAGGCCAGGTCCTCCCTGGACGAGAAACAAGCATCTAGGGACCATTTTTCGGGTGTCACCACTCATCAGCCAGGCTAGCTTGAATCTGGTGATGTTGCGAGCACGGGAACAACTTCTGGGTATTCCCTTCCTACTCAGGGCAACAAATGCATATAGAAACTAATTATGGCGGAATGCTGAACAAATCAAGCATTCACCCTCATCACAGAGCTGGGTTAAACACATTGGTTTTTTTTTACACACCACGCGATTCCAGTTTAGACCCAACCATATTCAAATCAGTCTTGACCCTGCTTCTTATGGGAGCATTCCAGCCCAAACTGCCAGCTCAGATTCTCCCTCAACCAACAAAAAGCACCATGGGACATGTTTCGGGGTAATACCCCATATCAGCCAGGCTAGCTTTAATCTGGTGGCGTAGTGAATATGGGTCCCACATCTGGTCATATCCTTCCCACTTTGGGTGACAAATGCAAAAAGAACAGATGATGAACGGAATGCTTAACAAATTGAAAATTCACCCCCAGTCACAGATTTGGGTTAAATACATTGCAGAGCATCTTGTAAAAGGCTTTAAAGAACAAATGCATTGATGATATTCATAAATGATGGGATGATGTAATCTTCAAAGTATGATTGGTACAGACTCACTGAAGTTGCTGCACTGCATTGTGTGAGAGAAAAAGTTGAGCAACGCCATATTATTAAGATGTGGTTCTGTTTTCCTCTCTCCCTTCAGTGGCACACTATAGGCTGCAATTGGAGATAGCCATCTTTTGTGTGGTACACCGCCAGATGTTTACGTTCCTGTTTTTGCTGGCTGTAGACCTCTGTGCACTTTACCCCTGCTACCCAACAGTAAAGTGCATGGGCTTCCTCTTTTAAACACGGTTAATTTGGCATATCCTAACTGATATATTTAACTTCCTTCTAAGTCCCTACTATATGGTATAAGGTGTACCCAGGGTACGACAGTGAAATGTCACGAGTGTACTACAGCACCTGTTGTACTATTCACTATAGTGGTATTGGAAATATCACTGTAGCCTGACTGTACCAGCGTAAAAACTAAAATTCAACATAAAACCTTTGTCAAGACAAAACCTTCCATTCAAATATTATTAAGTCACTATTATTTGGGCCTTATAGCCCCAAAGGCAGAGAGTATGCCATTTATAAGTAGGCCTTGTAGAAATGTAATGTTAACATGTTTTAATAGTGACTAGGGCTCAAAAGCTATTTATCACAGTGGCAGGCCTAGTTATCATATGTAGAATATGAGTCCAGAGATTAAAATCTTAATACTTAATACTGTATGGGATTTGCTAAAAAAAACAAAATCAATGGTGATGTCAGAGTTGTAATAAATATTAAGGGACAACTACTTTTAGTTACCTTTTCCTGCTTTCAGTTCCTGAAGACAAATTTGAATTGGCTCTACAGCTTATCACAGTTCCTAATTAACTTTCAATAGGTGTGAATAGGTGTGAAATGCCTTCCAGGCTCAAACAATAGGCTGACATGAATGGGCAGAGATGACATCTCTGAACTCCACCGAATATGCAGGATAGGGGCTATGGACATCCTTTTGAGTGTCAAATCCTCCTGCCTGACAGCTCTGCTGGGTTCTCATATAACATTTGGGGCACACATTAAAGGGGATAGGATGCCTAGACAATTCTTGTTGATCCACTGTCTCTTTGCTGAAGGTCTCTGAGTTTGTGTTACCAGGCTTTTGTCTCTGGTTTTATTGTAGGTTCAGTGTCCACCAGAAACTGCAATTTGTACGTTAGATGTGATAGGACACAAGGATTACCATAGTTTACTCATCACCTCCCCCTCCAGCCCTCAAAGCCCATGTTTAATGTTGCCAAAGACTTTTGCCACCTTGAAAATCCCCACAATGGGTAGGGTGGCCCTGGGAACCGTGGACTGGACCTACTTCCTCTAGTACTCAGAACAAAGAAGTGGGCTCCAGGGGTAATACGGCTAACCTCCTGTTTAAGCTACAGGAAACCCTTGAAGCTACAAGAAGTCTTTTTCCTGGAAGCATCCAGCTGAGCAGTGGCAACTAGGCCTGGGCTTGACCCTGCTGTTGCCCTCTGCCTGACACACTCTGAGTCTCTAATTGCCTCCCCCTCAGTGCTGGTGGGGGCTTTGGAAGTGTATTCCTATAATGGATGGGGATTAAAAGGACAAAGCCAGAAGACAAAATCTTTGACCAGGGTGAATCTGGTTGGTGTATCAGATATGCGCTCCATCGGAGGCAGACTCAAATTACTTCTAGGTCTTGGTATATCATTTACTATCAGTGCCGCTTTATACTTTTTATGACTCATTTTTATGTCATTTTGTTTATAGAATGTATTCTACTTTTCTACTTTGGTTTTTGAATTTGTTTTGTTTTGGCATCTGACTTTATTAACTTTACAGATAGTTCTTAGCTAAGCCTATGTACTTTGTGCCTTGGCTACAGAGGGTTGAGCTTAGTTTAATTTAACCTCTTAGATGGATCACCCTAATAAGGTTTGTGATTGTTCTTTGAAGTAAGTAGTTATCCACCATAAATAATAATCCAGTTTCTTACAGCTGCCATGCACAAATGAACACACCATTAAGTGGTGGCGCCAGGTTGTAGAACTCACTACCAATAGAGTGACGTACTCAATCCTCTTAGATTCAGTTAAAAAGGAAGTAAAAACGTAGACTGAAGTAAAAAAAAAATTGTGGGGTCTAAAAAATCACACATTACCATAGGAGCCCCTTTCATTTACAGGAACTACTAAGTTTCTGGCTATGCTCCATGTAAAAGGGCAGAATGTTGTCACTCACAGTGAAGTTAGCCAATGGCTGAAGTAGGCTTACCCATTGTCCCATGCTGTGTTTATAATGGGCGGAAGAAAATGTGAACGATACAATAACTGATCAATGGATAAAGGGGCTGGCTGAAAGCTCTTATCAGTCAGTATATTATTAATATGATTTTTGGAAAATGCAAAGGTCTCGGCTAACACCAGACCTCAAAAAGAGATACACCATATCCTAAATATAAAGCGAGCTCTTCACTTCTATTCTTTACTATGTTTGCCTTCTTTACATTTATCTTGACACATTGCAAACACATTACTTTCTGGCCCTCATTCATAAAAAATCAATTGCATGGACAGCGCTGTCTTGAAAGCATAAATACAATCATACAAATCGTACAACTGAATGTACGTGACCTATGTTTCTTCCTCCCTTCACAGTTCTACAAGCTCCTCCACCTTCGCCCACACCTTTCACTTGTCTTCCACCCTTCCCACTCTTCCATTTCCCCACTTACTTCCCCCTTCTTTTCTCTCATCTGTTCCTCCTCTGCCGCTCAGCATGAACGGACGATGAACGCACTTGATAATGGATGTGCTATAGTGATTTATTTCTAAAACATTTCTTTACGTTTTCAGATAATAGTTTATGTGAAAAGATCTTTTTGAATACATTTTAGATTTTTAGACTCCAATGTCGACTCTGTGTGAAATGCTACTGCCGTCCTGATTATGACTCAGTTAGAAGACACCCAAGGTGCCTGAGACATATGTCAACCATATGTTTGTAAGAGGTTGCAGATGATTACTACATCCAGATCTAGATCTGTTGGACTGAGAATTAGATGCAATTGTACACTGTCGTCTGACAGTGTTCTAGCCACTATACTACGCAATACTTGTGGCTGGCAAGTTTCTTATTGCTTATGTGTGACATTTCCGTGATTTCAGTGCAATTATGAGTGACTTCCAACTGCCAAGCTGCCAAGTGCAAGGAAAGAGAAAGCAGAAATTAGACTATTTTGAGCAGCAACAAGCTCTAAAAATATCTTGAAACTGCTGCAATACTTGTTTTATAAAAAAAAAAACTAAGGGCCACATGTATCAAACAAGTTTTCTGCAATTGCTAAATAGCGTTTTTTACCGAAACACTATTTGGTAATCGCAAAGTGCTATGTATGTAAGGAATCTCCAAAGATTTCGTGATTCCTCAGTATTAGCTAATAGAGATTCGGTAAAGCGAATCGCTTTTAGGTAATGTTACTTAATTCATTCCTATGGGCCTCAGTGTGGATGGTTTTGCATTACCTAATTTTCAATTATCTAATTGGAAATCACAAATTACTTAATGCAAAGCCATAGGTGCTCGGGGGCCTAAGGCCCCCCTGAAGCAACTTAAAAAAAAGAATGTGCCCATGTAGTGCGCACACATGACCTAGTATGTGTGCCCTACATTGCACTTTGAAAATGCATTTCTTGTGCATTTTTCAAAGTTTGCACATGGTTACCATTGACTTCAAGTCAATGGAAATTGTATTTTCCTAAAAGGACACACAGTGATTGCCTTAATAAACTGAAGTTTCGTGAGGTAAACGTAAAACAAAGGTCATTGCAATACATTTAAGGTCCGTGGTTATCTAACATGGACATGAAATACCAACAATTTAGTTAGACTGTTTTTCTTTAGCTATTTGCAATGCCTCCACACTCTAGCAGACACAATCACCCCACTTGAAGTTCTCCTGATTCAGCGAATGTAAGTCCTCTGCTGTACTCACCAGCGCTATCAGAAGTGTGTACTCAGTGACTGTGCGGGGAATGAGATTTTAATACCTTTTCTGATTACTTTAGATACCTATCTCATTCATCTATTTGGATCGATTATTTTCTGTCATTGAGTAAAAGGCAAACCCCACATAGGTTAAATCAACCCCATAGACTGACGCAACTCTGAAGAACCACTTACAACTGATAAAGTTTAAAAAGTTTATTATAAAATCATAATCAAGTGCATATACAATCCTCTCAGGATAAGATTCAACAAGTATACAGGAACTAAAAGGAACATAAATTCCCTAAAGAACCTAAGTCTACAAAAGAAAACGATTAAAGTCAATTCAAGAATCAGCAGATTAAAAAGCATAGACACAAAGTGGTTCCGTTGCATCATCTACAAAAAGAAAAGAATACAAGTTAAATCTGTCCCTACTCTATGCTAGATGACATCCCTACTTCGCAAGTTCCTTTTACCCTAAAAAAAGGTGTCAGCAGTTTGACTTCCTAAGAAGTTCAAACTCTCTTAGCCTCTAATGGTAACCTATGTCGAGAAGCAGTACCCTTTCTGCCTACCCATCCGCTCTCTAAGGGTCCTCGGCCTACTGCTCTCTTGCGCTCTGCTCTCTCTGCGCTCTGAGCTCTTCGCTGCGTCTTCAGGCCATCTGCTCTGAGCTAACTTCTCCCCTGGGTGCTGTCCCTAAATACACAATCACCGTATAGGTGGAACGCCCCTTTGACGCCCACCACATACACATTCACATGATGTCATTCTCTAGGTCTTTCCATAGCTTCGTCTCTTCGCGTCGTCCGTTAAGTTGACCTTTCTTCTTAGACGCCATCTTCATCTTCTTGCTGGTGACTTCATTGACATTCCAGTTGACACTTTCAGAGCAAAGTCTATCACCTCATCAGAACTCTATGCTTTACGACTGTATTCGTAACCTCATTTGGTCCTGTGAACGGTCATTTCTAAACAAGACCCAAATTCCAAACGCCTCTTATCTCACTTAGGCCATAAACTTCGTCTAGCATTGTCACTTTAAATTTAACAAGACCTTTGACTCTTGGCTCGCACGTACAGATCAAAGCTATTCACGATTCCTGTGAGCCCACTAAATTACATACAGCGGACTACACTCCTGCGAACCCTTGGTCAGTCACGTTAAAATCACACATGACCAAACTCTTCTAACATTCCTACAAACTCTTCTACACAGTATAACCTTTAACACACATTTATATATAATTGAATTTAGCAAATCACTTGATTATAAGCGAATACATCTTACATAGAATACAACATTTATTCTCATGCTTCCACCGTGCTGTATATGCTGCACATTTCTTCACTTTACATTTCGTAACGTTTCTCCTCTTTATAATTACATATGTCCATCTATTCTGATTTTGCACGTTCTGCTATTCGTAAGCATTTCTATACATTTCTATATTAGCCCACTACGTATACGGGCCTTCTAATCTAAAGCACATTCTAAAGTGAATACAAATACTTTTCCTATTACTTTGATTACATCGGCTAACTTTACTCTACAAGTGCTACTTCACGTTACAACTTCTACGTTTATGCGATATGCTTATGAATATGGTACAGATATACTTTTCATTCAAATTGCGCTCTCTCAGTTCCCCCCTTTGATGACCTCTAGGGGTCATCACTAAAATGCAATTTGAATGACACCTTACACAGAACTAGTTACAAGATTCCCTCTTTTTATCGTTTCGAGAGCTCTTAAACTTTTATACTGTTGATCTTGTAAAGCAGCTAATCTCCTTTCTTGCTCTCTCATGGATCTTTGTAACCGGTTCGTCCTATACCATTTGTACAGTTTCACTAACCCCAACAACGTAACTATACAAATCAATATTATTAAAACAGGTTTCAATATGTACCACACAACGCTTTTACCTAGATTGGCAAACCAATCTCCAACTTTTCCTACTCTTTGACCTACTGTTTCCCAAACATTTACTCTTGTTAAATCTTCGATTTCTTGATGTATCTCTGTAATGTTTTGTATGACTTTCTCAAGTGGTTTTAAATTGTCTGGAATGTAAGTACAACATTCTTGGACCTTCAGAGCCTTGCAGACTCCGCCCTCCTTTGCTAGCAGAACATCTAAAGCAAGACGGTTCTGAAGAACCATTGCTCTAATCGACTGCATCTCTCCCTCTACTAGCATCAATGACCTTGCAGTACTTGCAGATAATCTATCTACAACTTTAGCTAGTCTCCTGGTCTTAACATCGTTAAGTATTAAACCTAACATAGGAAACATTGCTCCAAATATGTCTCCAACTACTTCAGCATCTCCTACTTCCCTTTTCGCTCTTGTCGAAGCCTTTCCTTCTATGATCGCTAAATCCTTTGCATGATATATTTTGGGGAAGACAATTGCCAAGTAACACGAACCATACCAATTGTCAGGCAGTTTTACATAGGCATTTCTTCCACATACAAAATATACATTAGGAATCGCTTGCATCTCTTTCATAAAATCTTTCGTATAATACTCTAACCTAAAAGCATGTTCGCAATTTACTTCACCTACAAATACACTCTCATAATATGTCTTGCTTCGAGTTAAACATAACTTTCCTTTCTGCGTTCTATCCAAAGCTATTGGACCATTGCTACCCTTCTTCTTGTGTGCTTTTTCTTCTTCGGTCCAATCAGTTTTCCACTGTCCTGACATTTTTCGAATCTTCTGCCTCCTGTATCTATCATCTACTTGTCCAATGAATTTCTTCTCTATCTCTGACACTTTGCAAGTCAGATTATTTCTGCGTGCATATGAAGTATCTAATGTATCCCAAGGAAGAAAGAATTTTGCCAATCTATCCTCCTTTTTATAATAGTCCCACTTATTCATTTGTTTATAATTCGGGACTTCAGGCAGTACCGAATCATAATTTGAAAAGTAGTACTCAAACCCTTCTCTACCATAAAATATACTGAGCAGTAAACTACATGTTATCCCATATGTCAGTGGGAGATGATGATATCTGATGCCTTCATCTACAGAAGCCGGCAATTGCATACAAACATAACAATCCTTGGCTTCCATGGCATCGATATACTCGTACAATAGCTTGGCATATGCGTTTGACCTAAAATTTCCCTGCGACTCGTCTACGTGTAACCTACGAGCTTCATCTGCCAGTAACGCCTTTTCACGGATCACATTGCTCTCCTCCTTCTTCCCAACAAGAGCAGGTTTCAAGGTCGTTACAGGCTTTACATCTGTTGTCTCCTTTACGCTTGTATGTCCTACTATGTATGATATGGTAACTACTGTAAAAATAAGAAAAATTACTACTGCTATTAGTGTACCTATTATGCATTTGGCTTTTCGGTTTGGGTTGCCATTCTCCATGTTATCAAACAATGTAACTCTTTCCTTCTCGTGGAAAAGTTTTCTTTTTCAAGTCTTTATTTTCTTTGTTTGATTTCTCAGTCTGTGAAGCTCTCTTAAAAAAAGGTCTCTTTTTCATAACAATGTCTTTTATCTTCAGCAACAGACAACCCTAACCCTTCTCCGTCCTCTAAATGTAATCCCTAATTTTATTCTTCTTTCCACTCGGCGCTAGGTTATCTTCTTCTTTATAGCTTAAACACAAAAGTCTTTATGCATCTACAATTATTCTCGTACCTGCAGCTCTAATAACATATTCCAATAGTTCCAAACGAATGACTTTTTCTTCTTGTGCTGGTATTTGATGACCAAAAGTCGGAAACTCTAATCGATTTAGCACTAGGTCTTTGATCCGACTTAGGTAAAGGGGAATGGGAAGTGTGAAAGTCAGTAACCCTTCAGTCTCGATTCCAGGCGTCAACATCCATATTTCCACTGCCACAATCGCATCGAGATTGATCACCTGCACTTCTCTCACTCTCCCAGATCTCTGTCCCCAAGACATCTGCTAGATAAGTCCACTCTGGGGTGGCGTATCTTCTGCAGGGCACACATACCCTCCTTGATCTTCTCGGACTCTCAGAACCTGAGTCCGTAGCTTCTTCGTCTAGATCTGAATCTTCAGCGATCGGGACAAGGGTGCTCTCTGGATTTGCTCTCAAGGTTGACCTTTTCCTTCTTTCCGGCCAACTAGCTTCTCCATTCCTTGTCCTCCTGCTCCTTGTTCTTGGACTCGTCTCTTGATCACTTATAGCTTGTTCGGTATCTGACTCGAACTCCCAGCTACTTTCCTCTTCTGAGACAGCTTCGGTCTCACTGGTGTCTTGACCGTCATCAGCCTGCTCCGACACAGGCTCAGCCTCTTCAATCACCTCTACAGCTTGACTTTCCCTCTCTGTGGCTTCTCCGTTTTCTGCTGGATTTTCATCCGAGAGAGGAGCTTTTTCTTCCAGAGGTGTTGGCACTCTTCGGGTGTGTGAGGCGTGTATCCAGTTGGGCAAGCCTCCACACTTTACTGCAGTGTTCGTAACTAATATGACTTGAAATGGTCCTCGCCAGCGCACGTCTAGACAATTCTTCCTGACATGCTTCTTCACCAGGACCCAGTCCCCTGGACACAGGTCATGGCACAGGTCTTGTGCTGATGGAACCTCTGCAGCCTGGACCTGGAGGGACACAGAATGAATGGCATCAGATAGTCCCTTGCAGTAGTCCAAGATCAAATCGTCTGTGATGTTCAACAACGCTGCAGTCGGAACCGATGGCAATCTCATAGCTCTCCCCATTAGCACCTCGTGTGGAGAGAGACCTGTCCTTCTATCTGGTGTGCTACGTATGCTCATAAGAACCAATGGAAGTGCATCAGGCCAACTCAGGGATGTCGATGAACAAACTTTGGCAAGTCTGGATTTAATTGTGCTGTTGATTTGTTCTACAATCCCTGAAGCTTCTGGTCGATAACTGCAATGGAGCTTTTGATCGATACTCAAAGCTGAACATAGCATCTTCACTATTTCGCTGTTGAAATGAGTTCCTCTGTCCGATTCCAAAGAGGATGGCACCCCAAACCTCGGTATTAACTCTCTAAGCAACAATTTTGCTACTGTGAGTGTATCGCACCTACGTGTAGGATAAGCTTCAACCCATCTGGAAAATATACAGACAATCACTAACACATATCTGAGTCGATTGCACTTGGGCATTTCAATAAAATCCAGCTGCATCCTATTGAAAGGCCCCCCAGACCTCCCTTTGTGACTCAATGTGACTGGTGTTCTTTTCCCTACGTTTAGTTGCTGACAGATCGCACAACGCTGACATACTGCTTCTGCCGCTACTCTAAACTTCGGATTAAACCACGTTTGTCTGAATACTCTCACCATAGCATCTCTACCTATGTGTGCTGGTCCATGCAATTTCCTTGCCATTGGACTAACAAGTTCGTTTGGCAAAACTGCTCTCCCATCTGCAGAAATCCAAAAATTCATTTCACTTTTAGTACATCCAGCTGTTTCCCAGCCCTTTTTCTCATCATCTGGTGCATTTTCCTGAACACTCTTTAATTCGTCCCACGTATCTACAGTGTCTAACAACATAGTCAAATCAGTTCTTTCCTGTATTCCCCCCACTTTTACATTGGTGTGAGAATATCCCTGTTCTGCACAGTAACGTGCTACTTCATCGGCATAACGGTTGCCTTGCGACACAAAATCTACATTCTTTGTGTGCGCGGCACATTTGACAACTGTGATAGCTGTTGGTCCTTGTAATGCTTCTAACAATAATCTCACGAATTCTCCATTCCTAATAGGAGAACCCGAGGAGGTCATGTAACCTCTTTGAGACCATAACTGCCCATAGTCATGAACTACCCCGAAACCATACTGGCTATCGGTGTATATGGTGACTCGAATTTTGTTACCTGCTAAACAGGCACGCATCAAAGCAATGATTTCAGCTACCTGAGCGGAATGTACTCCTTCCAGGCAGGCGGCTTCCACAACTCCAGTAATTGTACAAACTGCATATGCTGCTCTCAGCTGACCAATATCGTCTCTTACGCATGAACCATCAACAAAGAATATTTCATTGGGGTCAGTCAATGGCTCATCTACGATATCTGGTCTCGGTTTGGTGCATAGTTCAGTCACATCAAGGCAGTCATGATCTGTACAAATTTCATCATCAATCTCATTTGGAAGTGGCATCAAAGTAGCAGGATTCAAAACAGAGCATCTCTTTAGAGTCACATTCTCAGCAGCCAATATGACCTGCTCGTAGCGTGTGAGCCTGCTATTCGTCAGATGCTGAGTCTTGGTCCTGGTCATTAACAATTCCACAGAATGCGGTACGTACACCACTAACTGATGTCCCATAACCACATTTTCACTCCTTTCAATGCTGACACCCGTTGCAGCTACGGATTTGAGACATCCGGGCAACGCTGCGGCTACTGGATCTAATGTAGCCGAAAAATACGCAACTGGCCTACGCGCATTTCCGTGTATCTGGGCCAAAACTGCTAAAGCGCAACCTTCTCTCTCGCAGCAGTAAAGCAAAAATGGTTTCTCATAGTCAGGCATTCCCAAAGCCGGGGCACGACACAAGTCCTCCCTCAGCTGCAAAAATGCCATCAAACAATCCTTGTCCCATGGTACCGGATCACTCACTCCTTTGTGCGTCAGTTGTAACAATGGTTTTGCCTTCAGTGAAAAGTTGGCTATCCACTGCCGACAATAACCGACCATGCCTAGAAACATCCTGACTTCTCTTTGTGTTTTAGGCGCATTCATTTTCATGATCGCCTCTATTCTGTCTGGAGACACCTTCCGTTTTCCCTTTTCAATCCTATGGCCCAAGTATTGCACTTCGGTCAGACAATACTGCAATTTACTTGGAGACACCTTGTGTCCGTTCTCGGCCAAGTGATTTAGTAAGGTGATGGTGTCTGTTTTGCAAGCTTCCTCAGTTTCTGACGCCACTAGGAGATCGTCTATGTACTGGACCAGAACCGAGTTCATAGGCAGTACTAGACTTTCAAGATTTTTCTTCAGCAGCTGGTTAAAAATCGATGGGCTTTCTGTATACCCCTGGGGAATACGACACCATGTTAAAACGCGATTTTCCAGCTTAAAAGCGAAAAGATATTGGCTCTCCTCATCTAAAGGAATCGAAAAGAAAGCCTGGCGCAAGTCTATCACTGTGAACCATTCAGCTTGGAACGGTATCTGAAACAATATCACTGATGGATTCGGTACCACTGGACAACATGAAACAACGATATTATTAATCTTTCGAAGGTCCTGCACTATTCTGTATTCCCACTAGGCTTCTGCAAACCCATAATCGGGGAGTTACATGGACTTCCCACGATCTCCTTCAGTATTCCCTGTTTAATCATGGATTCGATCACAGGCTTTATTCCTGCAATCGTCTCCGGTGTCAACTTATATTGTGGCGTCCTTGGGTACTCGGCATTGGGTTTTACCACAATCTTTACCGGTTCTACTCCTTTGATCAGTCCTATTTCTTCTCCAGTAAAATCCCACACCTCAGCTGACACAGTCTCCTTCAAATCCTGTGGAAGCTCCTCCACCGTTAAGGTAGGGTATAGTTCCACGCATTCCTGCGAGTTTACAACCTTGAAATCGGCATCATCATCGTTAGTCTGCACTTCTACTCCTTCAGGTGTGCAATATATTGTGCAATTTAATTTACACAACAGATCTCTTCCTAGCAAACACACAGGGCTAGAATCACAAATCACAAACTGATGTTCATCACTGTAATTCCCTATCTTCACTGACACTGGTTCTGTCAGAGGATTCGTCATTCTCCTATTTGCGACTCCTACCACCTGAATCGTCTCTCCCGACATTGGCAGACCTGGGACTACCGCTGATCTCAAAGTGGATCGAGTGGCCCCCGTATCCACCAAAAAGGTCGTAGGACATCCAGCTACTTCAGCTTCCACGTATGGTCCTCTCTGGTCTACCTCCAGGGCTGCTCCTAGAGTAGTACAGTCTTCATCCCTATTCACTCGTTGTCCCGTAAGAGGATCAACATAGTAGCATTCTTCTCCTCCTACGAACAGTGGCATTTGTCTATAAGTTTTTCCTCCATTTGCAATGCGAGGCGGTTGAGGGAATGGGGCTCGAGGAGTCTGAGTCCCCCCTTTGATAAACTTTCCCTTTGGGACTGCTGTCCCCTTTATCATGCTGGTTTGAACCTCATCCTCCTCCTGTTCTAATTCCCCCGTCTCAACATTATAGGGACACTCGCGTCTCCAATGTCCCACCTCGTTACACTGATGGCACCTCGTTGTCTTTTTCAGTGTCGCAATATCTATCCTCGGTCTCGGTCTTTCTTCCTCATCTCTGCTTTGATTATTCTGTTTCTTTCCTAGGGTTCCTGTTCCCTGTTGTCGCTGTCCACCCTTTCCAGCTGATTGCATCTGCACTAGCATCAGCTTCTCCTTAAGTTTCTTTGCTTTCGAATCTATTTCATCGCTACAGTACCTCGCATACCTCAGAATCTCATCTAAAGGTTTGTTCTGCCAACAGATCAAATGCTGTTGAATCATTAAGCTTATGTCTGGTCGCAATCCCAGGACGAACTTCGACACAAATTGTCCTATGTCTTTGGGATCCATCACGTCCAACCCACTGTACTGCTTGAATGCTTTTAACAGTCTCTCATAGAACTCGTGAACGGTCTCTTTAGGTTCCTGAGTGGTTCGATCTATCTTAACCCAGTCTATGTCCTGCACCGGCACTTTCTCTTTTAGCCATGCAATTACCCTCTCGTACTTTTCCATGACTCTCTCTGATGGGCCATTCGTCTGTGCATCCCTCGCGGGTTCACAAGTGGGCCATTCGATACTAAGTTTGCATGCCGTCCACAAATCTCCGGGTACTACGATATCAAACAGGGTGTTCAAATCAATCCACAACACCTTAGAGATCTTCACGAATCTCTCTACCTGCTTATACCACTCAACGGGGTTCTCTCTTAGCTTTGGAAAGGAATTGGTAAATGCCGCTAAATCCCCCCTACTCCAGGGCACATGCACGTAGCTTCCGTTCGCGATTTCTCGCAAAGGGAAAGCTTCCATTCGCATTAGCTCTCCATCCGGGGACCTCGTAAGTGTACTCCTTCTGACGGATCCCCTCTTGGACCATCTTTCCTCCCATTTATCCAAATCCCTCCATACTCTGATACTCAGGATCAGTTCCTTTATGTGTACTTTCAGCCCAATCGTCCTACGCTCATCTAGATCCTGATCCGTGCAAGTTAGCCTATGGTTACCCTGTAAAGCTTTAGTTCGCGATAAGTCTATCATATACCTGTTTGCCAAATTAGATAAATTTTCATGACCTGACCTCGCTTTTCGAGTAACATCTTTAGACATATACAATATCTCATCCGGTTCATACAGCTCTATCCTTTCCATTGGCAATGTACCGTCTATTATGTCCTCCAAATCTGATTTTAAACTCATTACATCGAGCTGTTTTGCTTTTATCTCGGCTCTCAGTATCTCACTCCTAGGTGGTTCTTTTACATCCCTCTCACCCCCACTACGAGTCCTACGTCTAGGTGCAGGTGAGTTATGAGGCGTCCTTCTTGCTTCTCTTTGTTCCCACCTCTCTAGATCCCAAGCTTTCCCATCTTCCCTTGGGGTATGGTGGAACAATGATCTATTCCCCATCACTGCATCCTGTCTTTTCGGATCGGACTCTTTAGGTGCGAGATAGGATCCTCCGTTCTGTCCTAAAGCACTGCAACTCCCTTGCTGTCTGGTGTCGCTCAATAAACGATAAGATCCTTCACGGTCCTCCATGTTCCCGCGATCTCGTCCGTGATCACCGGATGTATGACGAGACCCTTCGCGACTCCCTATATTCTCGTGACTCCAATGTCGCACATTTTCGCCCGGGGCATGGTGAGTGCACCTGAAACTATCTCGGTACTCCTGCGTCTTTCGTTCTCCCTCACTAAGGATGAGGCGAGGCACTCCCCCACACCCTGTACTCCTGTCGTCGCACATTTGTCTACTGCCACTGGTGGTATGGCAAGTATCTCCTTTGCTTCCTTGACTTCCTCCCTCCCACTCCGGGCTGCTTTCGCCAGCTCCGCAGTGAGAGAGGATCCTGTTATCCTGATCTCTCCATTCTGCTTCTGTTTCTAATCTTTTACTCTGAGTCTCTTCGGCAGCATCCCATTCTTTCAAATACTCCCTTAATTCCTTAAAGGTTTTCGGTTTCGGTCCCCTCAAATCCATATGTCCTCTCTGACCCCCCTGTTCTATCCAGGGACCCGTTGCTGAATCTAATGGGGTACTCCGACTCTTTGGTCCTAGCAACTGCCTTTGGGAATTGATCGTATTATTCCTACTTTCCATCTCTGCCCTTTCCCTGTCCCATCGTGCCTGTTCCTCCTGCTGGGCTCCCTCCGGGTTGTAGATTGACACTATAGGACCTATGGTAACAGGTACTTGTAGAGCATCCGGCAATTGATACGACCTTGCATGCTCCGTTTCTGGCACCTTCTGGACCACGAATCTTCCTACTACTCTCTGTACGGGACTAGATTGAGATACTTCCTCAACTTTCTTAGGATCCCACTCTGATGTGGGGAGCGGTTTATATTCCCCCTACCTAGCTCCGTCCCCTTGCTGTAATTCGGGACTTTCGGCTTCTCTGTTGTACGGAGGTGGTCTATCTAACAATATCCTCTCTCCCTTCAGATCCTCATCTGGCTCGCTATCCTCATCTTCCTCTAGAGGTTTCTTTTCTCCCGTAGTCTCTAGCATTGTGAACAGTTTGTCTGCTTCTATTTTTTGCACTCTCCACTTTTTAGCTTCATCATCCCATTTAGCATCTTGCACTGCCTTTACCGATCGTCTCACTCTTTCTTGGCGTCTATTCAAGCTCTTTTCGTGTGCTGCTCTAAACCACGCATTAAGGGCTTCGAACTGTGTTGGCCTCGGTAGAGGTCTCGTTGCGAGCATTACCGCTTTTAGTTGGTTCAATGCTTCTACCCTAAACGTCCCGTATCTCGGGAACGTCAGTTCCTCATTTCCTTCTGTTAGCTTACTCCACTCGGAGATCCATAGTATTGAGTGTAAGCCTACATTCACAGCCATATAATAAGCTGGTGTGCCTTCCGGTGGGGCTTCTTCCCCTGCATACAAGTTTCCTCTATCTCTCTTAAAGATCGCCCTTAAACGTTTAAAACACTTCATTTTCAAGAATCTACGATTTTCCTTAATTACTCTTCCTTATTTACGTCCCGATGACAAACCACCAATCTCTGCGCGGCTCTCGCTAACCAGCCCATCCCAGCGCGGTTCTACGCTGACCGGCCAATCCCAGCGCGGCTCTACGCTGACGTCACTCGTCCCCTCTGCAGCAGCTCCCCTCCTTTCTCAGCTTGCCTCGCGGTCTTGCATACGTCTCATTCATACGCAGAAAAATGACTACTTCCGTCCAAGCGATCACTTTTCTCTGACTGTACGGCCACAGTCTAACTGTAATTGTCACCTCAACTGACGAGACGTCTTCCTCTCACTTCAGACGCTCGCCTTAACTGATAGGTTACTTACACACAGTAAACGTACGACCAGCGTCCGTTACTCATACACTCACTCAAACACTCCCCCTATCATCGGTCTGCGGGCGATCAATGGTACCTCATGACCCCCTTTAAAATGGTAGACAATTACTCTGGGTGTTCGATACACCCGAACCACTTAAGCCCTTCACTGGATCTTAAGATTTTATCCGGTTGCGCGCGCTCACAACCTTCCCTCAATCACACTACAGGCATTCAACTCCGCTTGACATTACAACACAGGTACAACATAAAACACCGCAATCTGGCAACGCATGACCCTTATACTCACTCTCGACCAACTCTGCTGCTTTTCTCTCGCACCGTCAGCACCTTCTTCGGCAGGGATTCTTCTTCTGGTCGTCGATGACTAGGGACCTTGGGGTAATCTAGACCTGACCTAGGTTGCCTTCCTCAAGAAGAAAACCATCCTCTGCTACCAACTGCGGGGAATGAGATTTTAATACCTTTTCTGATTACTTTAGATACCTATCTCATTCATCTATTTGGATCGATTATTTTCTGTCATTGAGTAAAAGGCAAACCCCACATAGGTTAAATCAACCCCATAGACTGACGCAACTCTGAAGAACCACTTACAACTGATAAAGTTTAAAAAGTTTAATATAAAATCATAATCAAGTGCATATACAATCCTCTCAGGATAAGATTCAACAAGTATACAGGAACTAAAAGGAACATAAATTCCCTAAAGAACCTAAGTCTACAAAAGAAAACGATTAAAGTCAATTCAAGAATCAGCAGATTAAAAAGCATAGACACAAAGTGGTTCCGTTGCGTCATCTACAAAAAGAAAAGAATACAAGTTAAATCTGTCCCTACTCTATGCTAGATGACATCCCTACTTCGCAAGTTCCTTTTACCCTAAAAAAAGGTGTCAGCAGTTTGACTTCTTAAGAAGTTCAAACTCTCTTAGCCTCTAATGGTAACCTATGTCGAGAAGCAGTACCCTTTCTGCCTACCCATCCGCTCTCTAAGGGTCCTCGGCCTACTGCTCTCTTGCGCTCTGCTCTCTCTGCGCTCTGAGCTCTTCGCTGCGTCTTCAGGCCATCTGCTCTGAGCTAACTTCTCCCCTGGGTGCTGTCCCTAAATACACAATCACCGTATAGGTGGAACGCCCCTTTGACGCCCACCACATACACATTCACATGATGTCATTCTCTAGGTCTTTCCATAGCTTCGTCTCTTCGCGTCGTCCGTTAAGTTGACCTTTCTTCTTAGACGCCATCTTCATCTTCTTGCTGGTGACTTCATTGACATTCCAGTTGACACTTTCAGAGCAAAGTCTATCACCTCATCAGAACTCTATGCTTTACGACTGTATTCGTAACCTCATTTGGTCCTGTGAACGGTCATTTCTAAACAAGACCCAAATTCCAAACGCCTCTTATCTCACTTAGGCCATAAACTTCGTCTAGCATTGTCACTTTAAATTTAACAAGACCTTTGACTCTTGGCTCGCACGTACAGATCAAAGCTATTCACGATTCCTGTGAGCCCACTAAATTACATACAGCGGACTACACTCCTGCGAACCCTTGGTCAGTCAGGTTAAAATCACACATGACCAAACTCTTCTAACATTCCTACAAACTCTTCTACACAGTATAACCTTTAACACACATTTATATATAATTGAATTTAGCAAATCACTTGATTATAAGCGAATACATCTTACATAGAATACAACATTTATTCTCATGCTTCCACCGTGCTGTATATGCTGCACATTTCTTCACTTTACATTTCGTAACGTTTCTCCTCTTTATAATTACATACGTCCATCTATTCTGATTTTGCACGTTCTGCTATTCGTAAGCATTTCTATACATTTCTATATTAGCCCACTACGTATACGGGCCTTCTAATCTAAAGCACATTCTAAAGTGAATACAAATACTTTTCCTATTACTTTGATTACATCGGCTAACTTTACTCTACAAGTGCTACTTCACGTTACAACTTCTACGTTTATGCGATATGCTTATGAATATGGTACAGATATACTTTTCATTCAAATTGCGCTCTCTCAACTGCAAGGATAAGCAAGAGTGTGTCTTTGTTAGCCGGGTTCTTGGTGCACAGGAGGGCAGTCAGTTGGGTGCGGGCAGTCAGTGCTGACTGTTACTAGGTTGCAGACTCCCATCTCAGAGGCCTGGAAGGCTGCTTGTATTCCACATGGCTCTGGCACTGATCTTGCTGCTTTGATTCTTAGCAGGGTAGTCTGCTACCCGACCTCCCCTCTTCATTGGTCCGAACAGTCAGCTGAGTTGAACTCTACTCACTGCTTGTGCTCCAACAGTACTGTTGGCAGGCCGGTGCTGGTACTTAAAGTATGCACTCTGTGCTTGCAGCCTGCCAGACTGAACACATTGCCCCACTCACATGTTCCTGGAGGCGAGGGCATGACTAATTTCAAAGTTGTTGACAATTGTCAATAACAGTGCTCCCTGAAATTGTCGCATTAATGCTGCTAGTGCTCTCTGACTGCTTGCTAGTGTCACACTAGGCAGCAGCAGAGGTTTTCTCTGCCCTCAGCTCAGTGGAGTGCACTGTTGGTCCAACACCTTTCTCTGGCAGGGCTGAGTCCATTCAAAGAGCGCAGCGCTCCCCCTCCTAAAGACAGTGCACCTGGTGTAGCTTGGCTGACACTGGGATGAATGGACAAGTGTTCCTCCCAGGCATCTGAACTGATGTGTGGCCAGGTGATTCTTGTTTTCATCTTAGGGAGGTGAGGGATTGACCACCACCCGTTAGCAGCGAGTTCCTTGGGGGTCTGCAGAGGGAGGAGGGAGGACCTGTAAAACATTCTCCCTTGCTCAGTGCCTGTAAGTGAGCGTGACCTCATCCCGGTCACACGTTGAGAGTAGGCACCACTCTGGCCGTAGCAGTGTCTTGGGTGCAGTAAGGAAAAAGGAGATTTGGGGGACAGCTGACAACAGGGAGGTTTGTTCCCCAGGGTTTTTGGGGAGGTGGCACAAGGGTTTTTGGGCTCTTTTTGGGCTTCCAATGTACCCCAACATATATATAGACCTGCCATTTTGGGTGCCAGCCACCATTTTATCGTGGTAGTACAGTGCCCGGTACCAAAATAGGAGCTTTTTCTTTTTAAAGGAGTAGTTGGTGCATTGTATTTTAAAGCACATGTTTTAAATAGCGTCTTTCCAAGATATACTTCATGGTGGCTTCGGAGTCAGGTGATGAGAAGGTAGCCCAGGCCATGCAGCTACTGGCCGAGACCATGCAGTCGACCTTCTGCTAGCCGGGACCCAGCACGGAGGGGATGGCCCTCCTGCTGGGTCTCTAGCACAGTGGTGGGAGCGATAATGGCCTGCGCGTCCGAGCACAGGCTTCAATCCACAAAAATGTGGGAGGTAAGCTGTATGGAGCCACTCTCGAACCAGAAAAGTGGCTCGAGCAGGGGAGCTGGGGCGGTCAGCCCCAGCATGTCACTGAGTACATCAGCAAGCTTGGCTACGCCCAGGGCCGGACTAAGAACCACAACCGGCCCTACCCTACCCGCCCTACCCCCCCTCCCCACTCGGGGGGTTGGAGGTGGCGCCGAGCTCTTTGCCGGGCCGGTTTTCGGCCGATTTTGGTACAACGCCGATTTTGCAGCTAAGCTGCCAAAACGGCCCTATAACAAAAACGGCCCCCATTGGCCCAAAACCGGCCCCACCCACTGGGCAATCCCCCGTTGCGGTGCACCGGGGGATTGCCCAGTGCCCGCTATGGCCAGTCCGGCACTGGCTACGCCTGAGCGCCAGGACCGCAAGGTGCCAGGGAAAAAGACTAAAATCAATGTGAGGCCTCACCGAGCAAGACTGAGGCCTTATGGGGCCCAATATGCTCAATGCAGCATTGGGCCTCCCGAAGGGAGCAGGATGCCTCACTGATGCAAAACGAGGGTGGGGTCACCGCAGATACAAGAGCAGTCTTGCTTATAGGGAGGGGAAGGTTAAGGGTTTTGGGGGCATTCAGCAGGTCATTTAATTATAGGCCAGGTCACAGGGATGGGGCACTGGAGGACAGAATATAGGAGCTGTGCAGGGACAGGGAATCAGCCATTGTCTGCAGTGGATTTTAGGTAATCATATAAACAGTGGGTAAGTGAGGAAGTGAAGAAAGACGAGGGAGAATAGCAGACAGAAGACCAGGTATAATGGAGGGACAGTAAATTGAAAGGGGAAGGGACTCTTGGCTAGCCTTGGTTCCTGCTGGCACCAGGGCCATTCCTAACATGGCAGCCATAGTGGAGTTGGCTGCCCCCCCCCCCCCGGTATTCCAGTGGAAAACCATTGAGGAAATGAGAGCCAACAGGGGAAAAGGCCCTTCAGGTAGCTACAATGGAGAATTTAGACTGGAGTGAGGGGGAGGAGCAGAGGGATATGAGGACAGTAGAAGGGAGGCCCAGATTGGGGAGTGCAGCCAGAGATTGGACTGTGAAGCCTCGGAGCAAGGTGTATAAGAGGGCAGGCCACATGGGGGCAAAAAGGGGGTTACATAGTAGTGTCTTGGAGCGAAATCAGACCAGGTCGGTAGGTTGGTTTTTTTTTCACGGCACAGCACCCCACCGAGTAGCTAGTCGAGGGAGGTATACCGAGAGTCTACAGTTGAAGGGGTTCCGTTTACTAGCACACTGGATCATGCTTTGATTTTTCAGGTTTCAGGGGGCCAGATTTGCGTGTGCCTCAGCGGCCCAAGGGGAAGAGGCAATGCGGCCTGTTTGGCTAACTGGAATTCAGAGCTGTAGAGCAGGATCACAGCTACAGGAGGGTCCAGCATGACCTTGGCGGTGCATCTGGAAGGATTCCGTGCATACTCCGCCAGGCTGGAATAGGCAACCCCGGGAGCATTCTCCGGACCGGCGGCAGAGCCTCACGCGCTTCATCGGCGGTTGGCCACAGGTCAAAGGTTGCCTACTTCTGGGGGGCATATCTCAGACCCCAGGGTTTTGATCTTTCTGGTTTTGGCCTCTTCTTGCTCCTGGTGGTGCTCCCCAGCCACTGGGAGCACTCTGTTTTACCCCCTGGGTCTCACAGAGTGTGGATTCAGCAGGGAGCTGCCTTCACTGATTCCTTGTGCCAGCCTTTCGCTTGGCTCTACTCCTGGGCCTCTCTTCTCCCTGCGCAGAAGCCCCTGCTTCTGCGCACTGGTCCATGTCTCTTCTTTTGGCGCTGTTCAGGATCCTGGGACAGTCAGGGGGGTTCCTCCTTCCACCTTCCCATTGTGCCAGGCTCCAGCACCAGTCTTCCTCAGGATGACCACACCCCAGAAACAGCTTCTCTTCCTGCGCAAACACTTTTTGAAGTTTGAGGAGGGGGCTGTCAGGAAGCCTCTGTTTGTCCTATCAAACAGCAACACATCACTACACTGCCCCTGCTCTCTCCTTCCTGCCCAAGCCACTTGGTTGGTTCCAGATGGCGTCGCCCAGGGGTCTCCTGCCACATGGTCTCTGAAAACCCCTTTCCCTGCTCTGCCTACTCCCTTGTGCAGCTGGGTGCCTGACACCAGGTGACAGCTGCTGATGGGTTAGCCTTTAGCTCCATCCATCTTCTCTTCTTGGAGAGGAGGCCTTCGCTTTTGGAGGGAAGGTCATTAATCCAGCCTGCCAGGATAATCCCCAGCCAGGCCATTGTTATGAGCTGACTCAGAGAAATATGACATTTCTGGATGACCCAAAAGCAGTAGAAATATGACTTTGGAAAGTAAAACTAGCCTATGGGCACCCCATCCCCATAGGAGAATTATGAAGTGAAATAGTAAAACACACTGACTTTCCCTGGCTTGTTTCTTCCTCTTGTACAAAGCCAATTCCATGTCGCCACCCAATTCTGCATAAATCCTGCCACACCATTTACTTTGTAGCTGCTCCTGGGCTGTGCACGCCAGGAATCTCCCCTGCGCATCCCGTGCACGTATGCACATGCATTTACACATGTGTCTTCATGTAAACAGCCCAGTGCCCCTTACTCCAGCTGCTGCGCAGGAGCCTAGTCAAGCTAGGGGGACACCAGTGAAATCCACAAGCAGTCTCCTTCATCATGAGTTCACTGTGGGTGGGTCCCAACTTATGAGGCACTCCCATAGTAAAAGCTCAACAAATAGGTGCTCAAAAAGCGAAAATGCTGTGTGTTTCAGAGATTCAGAACCACTCTTTAACACTTTCCCATTCTGTCGTATGGGCAAGATGGTCTTGTAACCGTGAAAAACGAATTTGGCAGTTTTTCCCTGTCAGGATATGGTATACACCTTAGCACATGTCCTATCTTTCACATACACTGCACCCTGCTCAGGGGGTGGGGGGGTACCCTGGACCTAGCATAGGGGTGTCTGATGTGCATAAAAAGGGAAGGGTAAGGCTGTCAGGATAACAAGGCAGTTTAACAAACTGCGTGCAGGCACTGCAGTGGCAGGCCTGAGTTCTCTCTTTAAGGATACTTGTGAGGGTGGCACAATTAGGCTGCAGGCCCACTAGCAGCATGTGCATTACCAGCCCTGGCACACATAGTGCACTTTACTAGGGACTTTACTAGTAAGGCAAACATACCAATAATGGACAACCAATCACCATTACACTTTACACAGCGAGCACTTGCACTTTGACACTGATCAGCAGTGGCAAAGTGCCCAAAGCATCTAAGTTTGAAAAACCATGTCAGAAAAAAGGTCTAGGGGGAAGGCAAAATAAGGAACTTTAGCTAAAAAGGGCCAAGTTCAACAGTTATGTTCTCAACAAAATATTTCCATTGTGAATGTTTTTCTTCTGTTTCCCGTTTTGCCCAATGAACTCAAGGAATAATGAAGGTTAATCGCCTCATAAAAAGGAGACAAGTTACAGTTGTTGTGAGGTATGTGTTACCCTTGAGGTGATAGCTGAGACGGGTCAAGCTGGTGGTTTAGCATGGCTGCAGGTGCTAACCAATCTTGCTGGCAAACTAAAGACCTGATTCAGAATTTGGGGGATTGGTACTCACACTATTATAGGATATTTAGTAACTAAAGAACAGTCTGAAATATATCCTCTGGTTCCTGCCTGCAATTTAATTGAACAACAGACCATGCCCTCTAAAATTGCCGCTGTTTTGACCGTTCAATCAATTTACAAGGGTCTCCTCAGGACAAAACAGGTTGCCTCGCACTTCACCACAAAGCAGTGTACATTCTTCTCATGCTGAGCTAGTAAATACTAGTAGGTATCTGGATCAACACTACTAATAGCGCCGATTTGTATCCTTTAACACACTCCCATATGAATCATGTATCAATAGCGCTGTAATATCAACGCATCTGCCTCCGACCTTGTTCGAAACACAGGTCGACAATTTTAGAGGAAATTGTCTGTTGTTCAATTAAATTGCAGACAGAAACCAGTGGATATATTTTGGACTGTTCTGTAGTTACTAAACTTCTGAAACAAACCGCCTGACATATGTAGGATGCACACCACTGCACTTTTGAGCACTGTGCTGTCTGCAAATTAGTTGATTCTATCGCTGTGCCATTTCATTCCTATTTTAGAGAATAAATGGAGCAATATGTTTCTTATACTACGAGAGTTATATTATGTATTAATTATATTAAAAATGAGTCCTACGGAACCAATTTTGTTTGCTTACATATTGTACCACGGTTCTGTCTTTGATCATAAGGGTTCAGTCCTGTGAATCCTTATACCTTATTTTAAGAGCCATAGGCTATAATGCTCTGGTGATGAGGTGGATGGGATATCCGCCATGTGTGTGATGGAGTACCAGTCCGCCAAACTCTAAAACTGGCTCTAAATACTTTGAGGCATTGACTACAAACTGGGCCATTGAAATTCTTCAGCAATGAAATGCCAAATTATACAGCAGGGCTGGTTGAATTATTCAATTTATGCAGAAGATGGTGAATATTTTGGCAAGAGTGGTAAATCTATAATCGCATTATTCCAGTTTTCAGTGCTGGAACTGGAATTTCTGCAATGATTCTTCTGGTACATTGTCTATAGAAGCCTAAACCCCTTGCTTGGCACCCCTTCTTGTCTTTTCAACCAATCCTCATGGTCATTAAACACATTTTAAAAACGGAAACCATGATGCATAACTTCAAAAGTTCCTTTAATTCAGAAACCAACATTTTCCCTTTAGAAGTTCGGTCTCTGAGGATTAGGGCAGATTGTCAATAACTAACTTAAAAACACCTTCCCTTGTTAACTACCCTAGAGAGTGACGCTGCTCTCAGCCTCTTTCTGTCTCCACAACGGATGGCTTGGGGACACTGTTAACCTCTTAAAGGATTTTAGTACTCGTTGCTTGAACTGTTTCTCTAAATGGCAAGTTAGATTTAACGCACAGAGCCCATTTGGTTCTACAAGAATGACAGACAGAGAAGGCCTAAACCTGAAAGTTTTACCTCCAGATTACACCTCAATCAGAAATCAATTATTTGATCAAGCAATTAGAGCACAAAGCTCAGTTAAAGTACAGAATCAATTAGAGAATTTGGTAAATGCCAGATCAGGTCAGGTCAGCAAAATACAAAGTACAGAATGGATGAGCAATCCGCCTCTTAGGGTCAGTAGGAAAGGGGTCTCTAACACATCTTAAAATAGCATACTTTGATAGTGTTCTAAACAATGGACTCCATACACTCACTATAGTTGTACACAAAACAGGCCATCAGAATAAAAACAGAATTGAATAAATTTTGAAAGTCTCTCACAACTCTACAACGTAGAGCTTCTCATCATGGCCACCTGTACGTACTAGAACAAATATTGTTTCATTTTGAGGGATACTGCTAAAATAGCTAGGCATAAAATTGGACATGTACTATTCTACAGAAAATACATTTTGTGATGGTCATTCTATTGCTTGGGAAAACTGCATTCAAAAGTTAATCTCCAGAGACATGAAAATATGTGTTTCTCCATGTGATACAGAACTTTGGCAGCAAACGTCACAAACAAAACGGAGCAAGAGGCCTATAATCTCTATGTTAGCCACAGTACGGTTTCATAGGTGCATTTATTTAAAAAGAAAAATCGAACTGCTTATTCCCCGTGACAGGAAAAATCAATCAATCAGCATTTGTAAAGTGCAACTCTATGATCCCTATGGGTATCTGGGTGACGAGCCAGGTCTTGAGTCTCGTTCTGAAGTCTGCCAGCGAGTGGGCCATACGGAGCTGGAGGGGGAGGTTGTTCTTGGTCTTGACTTCGATGTAGAAGAGCAGCGGCCATCGTTGCGCAGTGGATGGGGAGGGTGCAAGGGTGAGTGAAAAGTAGCGTAGGTGTCTAGCGGGTTGGTGGAAGTTCAGTCGATGGTCGAGGTAGGCAGGCCCTAGGTCTTGAAGGGCTATGTATGGGTGAGTGAGGATCTTAAACGACCATCTTTTCTGGATAGAGAGCCTGTCAGGTGGGGGACAATGTGGGCTCATTTGGGTAGGTCCATAGTGATGAGTCTGGACACTGCGCTGTGTTTAGTCTACATTATTGTGATGAGCTGGATCGAACTGTTGGCGTAGATGGAGGTGCTATAGTTGAGGAGGCTGGTGATGAGGCCCTGAGTGATGGTCCATCTGGTGTTAGTTGGGATCCATCTGAAAGTTCTGCAGAGCATGTGAAGTTTGTGAAAGCAGGAGGATGTGACTGCGTAAACTTAATGCTTCATGCACATTTGGCTATAGTCGATGATGCCAAGGATGCATGCGTGTTTGGTCATTTGATGAGGGTTTAAGTTCTGCAGGCCACCTGCTGTGGTCCCATGTGGACGTGTTCTTCCCGAAGATCACTACTTCAGTTTTGTCAAAATTGAATTGGAGGCAGTTGTTTCTCATCTATTTTGCTACATTGGTCATGGCATTGCAAAAGTTGATTTTGCCATTGTTGGGTCCTTGGTGAGCGAGACGATCAGTTGAGTGCTGTTCGCATAGGAGATTATGTTGAGTTAGTAAAATCTGATGACGTTTCACGAGCGCAATCCCGTGCAGTTCCTGTGACCAGGAGCTTCTTTCTCCTCATCTGCTGCTCTGATCTGTCTCTGACCTTTTATAACCACAAGAGGCATGTGAGCTCGCCCTTTGGCCCCGCCACACACACTAGCAGTGTTCACCGTCTTCCCACCCTTTACACACTGTGATGGACAGCTCACTCAAAGGACCCTGGCGAGGGATTGCACAAAATGTTGGTGTCTTCTTGGAGAAATGCAGGGCAGGGTTCATTCTGGAAGGATGCTCCTGTCACAAAAATTAAACCTGAACAGGAAGCACTTACAGATATAAATAAAGCAGGTGTCCGAGTTTAAGCTCAAATTCAGTAAATCATTATTATCAGCCCAAAAAAAATCGTGAGCTTTGTCAAGGCTGGGCAGGTGTGCTTTCTCCCCATATCTACCCTCGAAAATTAGCTGTGATGCTTGATGGAGGCCTGTGCATCATTGACTTTCACAAGTTCAATACCCGTGCAGTTCCTGTGGCCAGGAGCTTCTTTCTCCTCATCTGCTGCTTTGATCGGTCTCTGACCTGTTATAAACACAAGAGGCATGTGAACTCGCATAGAAGGCAGCCCCGCTCATTTGGCCCCGCCACACACACTAGCGGTGTGCACCGTCTTCCCACCCTTTACCCACTATTATGGACAGCTCACTCAAGGGACCCTGGCGCCCTTCGGTGCAATGGCAAAGTTACACACACATGGTCACTGGAGACAACTCTTCTGGCCCTTTACGCAGCTGTAGTGTAGGCGAAGCACTATACATTTACCCAACAAGGTAGCACTTACTGATTAGCCAGTAGAAAGTACTCTAGTTGAGTAGAGGTATCGCACAAAACGGTGGTGTCTTCTAGGATTTATTCTGGCACGATGCTCCAGTCACAAAAATTTAACCTGAACAGGAAATACTTACAAATAAAGGAGGTGCCCGAGTTTAAGGTAAGTATGGGCGAAATTTGCGAATTCGCAGTACGCGAATTCGTGCAAAAGCGAATTCGTGATCCGCAAAATACGCGAATTTGCGGATTTTTTTATTTTTGAGTGTTCGCAGGTTTTTTTCCAGCACAGCTACCGTGAAGTTACCTATGCGGTCATACATGGGCGTGTCCATCTTGTTTTCAGTGTTCGTGTTGCGTTTTTCTGTTTCCGGGCGCTAGTTGCATGCTCGCTTTGTGCATTTCCTACGTGCGGGACGCAATTGCGTGTTTGCTGCCATTTTTGCATGCTCGCGGGGGAAATATTGCGCGAACTTACCCACGTGGTCGCAATGGGCATGGCCATCTTGTTTTTCATTCATTGAAATGGTTCTGGGAATGCTTTTTCAATCCTCCTTTAATCTTTGTAATCCTTAGTTTGTTTGAACCTTTTCTTGATATTTTTTACTCATTATCTATCTCTCTATATTTCTACATCTATATTTTGTGTTTTTTCAACTTTTTGTTACTTTAATAACTACTTTATTCAGTTTCTTGTTTAGCTCCCTCTTTTCTTTTATTTACTTTTTTTCCCTATTCTTTCCTATTTTTTATTTTCTGTGACCCAGGACCATGGCAAAGGGAGCCGGCAAAAACCTGAAGGGGAAGGGTCCCGCACCCCGTAGAAGGCTCCCTTGTGGGCGTCTAAGGGGGGAGGCAGTAACTGCCCGGGAGATCTTTAGAGCTGTGGAGGTGGCCGCACTGGTTTTCTTTGTCCAGTGCCACCTCCTCAAGACCGTCACGGCAGGCGGCAGGCCCGGTACCAGGTACGGGCTAAGCATGGGCGAATTTTGCGGATCTCGCGTTCGCGAATTTTGCGGATTTGCGGATTCGCAATCCGCAAAATCCGCGAATTCCCGCGAATTTTTTTTTTTTTTGTGTTCGCAATTGTTTCTGCCAGTTCGCGAGGATTTGGTACTAGTTCGCAATTGCGAACTTACTTGTCGGCTCGCAACGGTCGCGACTATGTTGTTTCTACGTCTGGTTCATCATCACAGCCTCCCAGCACCCTGTTTTACCACTGGCACCCTCTCTTTGACCCATGCCACCCTCTGTTACATCAATGCCCCCCGTCTGGTTCATCATCACTGTAGAAGATGGGGGGGAAAAGCAAGCCCACCTGCCCTGCTTGAACTGACATGAATTAATTTGGGGTTACTTTATTAACAACACCTGCCCTGCCCCAACTGACAATAATGAATTAGGGGCTAATTAATGTGTCACTGAAAGAATTTAAAGTTCCAGCCTGGCACCTGCTTGTCTGCTCCTTTAGCTGTAAATCAGGACCTTTGTGGCATACAGTTAAGGTCAGAGCAGGGTCACACAATAGTTGCAAGCAGGCAACCGAATTCTGGAGGGCCCCCTCAGGAAGCACTACAAAGAATCGTTACAAATCATGAGGTTGACCTTTTGCACCTGCTCATTGCTTTTGCTTTTGCTGAAATCGTTTTTCGTTTTTTTTCGCGCTATTCGCGGGGCGCGGCGTCGTGCGAAACCGACGCGGAAGCCGCCAATTCGTGCGAATGAGCATTTTATTTTTTTGCGGCTTGTTGTTTCGCGAGTTTTTTTGCAGTATTCGCGAGCCGCTTGCAGCGCAACACGCGAATTTACCCCAAGGTCGAGTACGGGCGCGGCCATTTTGTTTGCGTGACGTATTTCCGTTTCCGCCCGCTATGTATAATCTCGCGCAGTAAGCGCATTGCGAGTAGAGGTTCGCACGAGATCGCGCGGGAAATCTAGAGGTTCGCACGAGATCGCGAGGAAAATCTCGCGCGAACTTACTTTTGCGCTCGTGAACGGGCGCCGGCCATCTTGTTTTTCATTCATTTCCTGTGTCTGGGCATGGTGTTTAATCCTCTTGGTATCTTTGCCATCCTTTGCTTGTTTTCAGTTTTTTTTTTACGATTTTGCTTCTTATCTATCCCTCTCTTTTCCTAGCTGTATATTTTTGTCTTTTCTGCTATTTTTCTTTACTTTTAAACTACTTTTTTAAACTCTTTTCTTTTCTTCTTCCCTATCCTATTCCTTCTTAATTTTCTACTTCTTCCTACCTTACCTGCCCAGACCATGGTCAAGCCAGGCGCCGTGAAGCTGCCCAGGCACTTGAGGGCCACAGCGGCGGCGGGGAGTAGTGCTGGACCCAGTGGCAGGACAGCATGCGGGAGATTGAGGGGGGAGCAGGTGACGCGACGGGAGATCTTCAGCCCGGAGGAAGTGGGCGCGCTGGTCTACTTCGTCCAGCGCCGCCTGCCCAGGACCATCGCGGGAGGCGGCAGGATCGCGGCCGGCGGCTACAACATGCGGGAGCGCCGGAAGCGGTGGGAGAAGGTGTGCTGGGCCATATCCCACCTCTACGGGGTCCACCGCACATACAGTCAGGTCAACCATCGCTGGACGGACCTCCTGGACCGCGAGCGCGACCTGCTGGACCAGCTCGGCTTGGAGATCCCCGGGCTTGGTGAGTAGTAGTAGCCATTTAATCACTCACTACTATGATGTTTTCTCCTGCTCTGTGTTGTTGTATTGCAAATATTTGTTTTTTACATGGAGCAAGCCAATAATGCCGCTGATGACGATTACATTGTAGTTAAATTATATTTCAAAATCTTCTGTGCATTTCAGGTGCACTGCTCTCCTTCTCAGTGGCGTTGCTACTATGCTTATTTGTTTTCTATTTTGTGGTCTCATTGGCCTGAGTAACAATTATGTATGAGTGTACTTTACAGAACTGCGTAATGCTAGACACTAGGGGGCAGATTACATTTACAAGCCCCTTGCGCCACGTTTACGTTGCCTTGCGTGACGCAACAGCGGCGTAAACGTGGCGCATCCCTGAGAGTCATTTACAGCGTGACGCATCTAGGGAGATGCGTCACGTTTTAAAGCCATGGGCCTGCGCCACAATGGGTGCGTTCCTAGTATACAGGGTGGGCGGTCCTGCAGCTGTGCGCCTCGCAAAAGTGCCTGCGTGAAATCTACAAGATTTAACGCAGGCACTTCTGCGACGCTGCTACGTCAATTCAATTCCTTATGCCTGCTTGAAGCAGGCGTAAGGACGGACACAGCATGTTAAGTATTGGGTGGCCCTGAGCATTACTGGAGTTGCATTGCGTTGGCGACGTGACTCCAGCGATGCGCCGCTCTTACGTGACGAGATGCGTAACGCAAGTGCCTACCCTTGCGCCAGGGCGCGCCGCATTGTAAATGAGGCGCATCTGCCGTGTCGCAAGGGTAGTTTTGCGTGACGCATTTGATCTGGCGCATCTCTGGAGATGCGCCAGAACACGTAAGTAAGTATGCCCCTAAGGGGCAGAATTGCAATTACCGTCGCATCCCTGCAAAGTAGCAGGGATGCGCCAGTAATTGTGCGGCCCGCTACCACCACCAAACATGGTGCGCCGTATTTGCAATGCGGCGCACTATGGGCCCAAAACGTCACCAAAGCTTTACTGCTGGAGTTGCGTCGCAACGATGGCGCAGCTCCATCAATGCTCTGGGGTACCCTATCTCCCCAATGCTGGGTCAAGCCGTACGTCTGCTTCAAGCAGGTGCAGGGTTTGTGTGACGCATCATTGTCCTAAAGGTGACTGATTGATATTTTGTAGATTTCCCTCAGCCACTATTAGGATGTGTTCCAGCGCAGGAATGCCCTCCCTTGCGCCGGAACGCCCCCTGATGGCGCAGGGCTTTATAACGGGATGCATCTCCCAAATGCGTCACGTTGTTATAATATTATACGCCGCACCATGGCGCCCTTTTTTGTTTAGCTGCTGCGTCACAAAAGTCACGCAAGAACGGCGCAAAAGAGCCGCAAGGGCTTAAATCTGCCCCTTCCTTTGTACCCCTGACAATAAGAAAAATAGTGGCGGTGGATTGATAGTTTGACTATTTAAATGACTGGTAATGTAGCAGGCAACTGTTAGTGTTGTCACTGATCTGACTGAAATCACAATGGAGTTTGTCTGTCACTTTGCGTCTTGCCTGCGGACTGCTGCCTGCCAGTCCTAGGTGAACGTTTCAGTACTTTGTTTAGTGAGTTACGTGACTTTCGAAGTCACAGGTCCGCAAATAAATGAAAAGTAACCATAATCAATATAATTTCGCGGAAATATTTTGTTATTGTTCTTTTGAAATGTTTGATTTGGTTGACATTGACAAGCAACAATCATCCATGTTTTCTGTTCTTTCTTTCATGTTGTACGTCAGCTCCCCCCAGGGGCGAGAGGAGGACACAGGAGCAGCAGGCGGCGGATGCTTTTCATCAACAGGGCCAGGATCGGGCAGGCGAGGGCTCCTCTGCTGGCCCCAGTAAGTTTTCATTTTAGACTAGTACCTATTTTTCCTAGCGTTCCTCATTTGACTTTTTTCCAAATTGTCTTTGCTCTTCTTGTAGACTGTATCTAAATTCTTATCCTGCCTCTAGTATGACTCCCTGTGGTATTACTACATTACTCTTATTAGTCTGTCTGTGTAGCTAACTAAGATTGCACGGTTGGCGAAACTCCCATGATTCTAGTCAGCAATAGCTCTATCAACTTAGTGCAGTCCTCTGGGATTGTCCATAATGTCTTTTGAAGTGTTCTATCTGGACTCATGCTTGCAAAAATTGCAAAACCTTTCGCTCAGTCACTCTAGTCTGGACCAAAAAACACAGATTGTATTTAAGTTTAAAAGCTTTATTAAAAGTAAACACATTTATTAAAATGAAGTCATAATAAAACTAAACGTTTAACTGATAATGGAAAAGTGGTTAGTGCTGACGATTAATTGAAGACATTTCTTGTGGTCGAGCCGAGCTCTCACCTGGTTTCAACTTGATCTTGTTGTTAGAAGTCCATCTTCTGTCTGTGTGGAGAAAAATGGTGCGTGTTAAAAAAACAGCCTTCATCAGTTGTGCCAAAAAGTGCAGCAAGACAACCTTCCCTGGAAAAAGGGACATTTTTTTTAACTTTAACGTAGACAGTCACAAATTACATTGTTTTCACATGTCTTCATTCCTAGACCAAATACTAGTGACTAGTGAGTGCTTTATTCTAACATTCTTAAATGTACTTTGTAGGTGGAACATCTGGTGGCGGGGCCAGTGTGGAGGTGGTGGTGCTCGACACGGAGGCGGAGGGCGATTCTTCAGGGGAGGAGGCGGCGGCTGTGAGAGTTGAGACGGTGGTGGTGGCGGCCAGAGGTAAGCTCTTATATATTCCTTACTTATTGAGATTGAAGACTAGCTGGGAAGGCAAGAATATGAGATGCATGGCTGGGTGAATGATGAAGCAATGATGGGTGGAAGGACAACAGCCTGGGTGGGTGACACAGAAACTGTATGTGTCCATATACCTGGATCATGCTACTATCTGACTCTTAGATAGCATATGTGTATCTAGAGCAGGGCTACTCCTAGTACGGCCCGCGGGCCGGTGGTGGCCCGGCAAGCCTTCCTTGGCGGTGCGCAGACCTTGCAGACAATCACTGCTCCCCCGGCCCCCACAGAGCAGAGGCTTTTTTGTATTTCACCTGTTAGCGCCCCTGCATCTCCACTCTGACAATCACTGCTCCCCCGGCCCCCACAGAGCAGAGTGGAGATGCAAGGCCACAAAGAGGTGAAATAGAACAAAGCCTCTGCTCTGTGGGGCCGGGCAAGCAGTGATTGTCAGGGTGGAGAAGCAGGGGCGCTAAAACAAACAAAGCCTCAATAATATGTTAATGGTCTTTTAAAGACCTGTTAAGTACTTTGGTGTTGTTGTCTGTGTGTGCGCGTTGTGGAAGCGGTCTCAACCCGGGCTGAAGGCTGACACAGATAGACACACACACAGTGAGATGACAGAGGGGGAGGGAGAGGGAGGGCAGGAGGGAGAGAGAGATGGAGGGAGGGCAGGAGGGAGAGCAGGAGGGAGAGAGATGTATGTAAATGCTGGGTCTGGTGGCTCAGTGGATGAGGGCATCTGCTGCAGGGACCTGTGTGCAACCTCATGGTCACAAGTTATCGTTTTGCTTTAGCCCCGCCCCCTCTGACTCCGCCCCCACCAGTGCGGCCCTCGGCCCCAAACTACACTGTAAATGTAGCCCCTGAGAGAAAGTTTGTGAGTACCCATGATCTAGAGAGAGTAGACGGTCAGTGGATGAACTAAGTGTAACTTTGAAGAGCATGTAACACTGCACCCGCACGTCCGTTCCAGTGTAGGAAAGGCAAGGAAAAGAACTTTTAATTTTGTCCAAATACTACCATAAATAGTAGCAGTAGTTTGTATTGCAAGCACTGCATAGATCCGGTTATTATGGTGGCCACTCCCTACCTCTCTTAATAAGTTTAGTAGTACTCAGTCATTCATGTGTGGATGTATCACTGGTCACTCAATAAAAAGCAAAGCACCTAAAGTCATCCCATATATAAGCAAAAACATCCCATGTGAAGTGATAGATAATCAGATTATTTATCTTCTTCAATTTTCCATTTCTAGTACTCATTTCCACTGTAGGGTGTAAGTTAAATTAATTAAGCAGTAGCCCTTGAGTTGTAACAGAGTATTCTCAGTGCCACCCGTAATAGAAAAGTAAGAGCTTCACCACCTGCATGTACTGGACGGGTACAGTAACGCAACGGCAATGCAAGTCTAGGTCACTCCTCATGGCGTGCGTCTCTTTTTCTCGGGTGCAAGTTTACTGCGCTGGCATTATGCCGGCTTGCAGAAAATAACGTACCAATTTTCCAAAACAAGAGATAAGAAGAAGAATAAGACTGGTGTACTTTCATAGTCGACTCCAATGGAAGTCCACAGTGCTCGTAGAATTTGTTCCTTAAACTCCCACTAATGTTAGAGCAAGGATGAAGAAGTGTGAGGTTAGATAGATACTGGCCTCAATAGTTATGTAATGCGCTTGCAAGTTGCTAGTTGTACTGCAACACAAATTTCTGCTGAATGATTGAGTTAATCTAAAAGAGCATTGGTTACAGACTATGCCTTTCTTTCTTCATATAGGTTCTCCTTCCAAACGGACAAGGAGGAAGGAGCTGGCTAGAGCGGCCCGGCAACGGAGGATCGAGGCCACTGTTGCGGAATATCGGCGGCTGGTGGCCCTGGAGGACGTGGAAAGTGTGCAGTCGACAACTACAACAACGTCGTCTGCATCGGCCTCCGTGGCCCCACGGGCTGCCACCCAGCACAGTGGTCCACCCAGACTGAGCCGGGCTGCCAAAGGCAAACGCCACCACCGAGCAGCAAGGCCAACAGCTGCCTCTCACAGGCATTGCACCTGCAAGGCAGTGAAGGCACGCCTGCGCCGCACCACCCTGATGGTGTCCCGCCTTCAGCAGGAGCTCGCCTTGCTCCGCGAGGAGCATAATGCCCTGGCCCAAAAAGTTAACAGCATCCACCCCTAGTGTCCCTTGCCCCTTTTTTTAGAGACTTTTGGGGGGTGGGAATTGGGAGTTGGGTTTTTGGGGACTTTTGAAGGACAATCGTTGGGGTTAGGGAGGGTCTTGCGGGAGATTATTTTGTTAGGGGTTTAAATATACTTTTTCAAACTTTATCTGAGCATACCTGTTTTTTACTGCTTGCCTGGTGGGTGGGGGTTTAACGTTGACTGTTTTCCTGAAAGTTTAGTTCCATTTTCTTCCTTTAAGTGTAAATGCCCAAATGTTTTCAACACTAAGTGCCTCTCACAGACTAAGTGAAGTGAATCCAAGAGTCCTAGGGCTTTAGTAGTACTACCTTCAGTCTCTCGTCTCTCGTACTAATACTCCATTATACCCCCAAACCACCAAACGCTTATCTTACCTGTAATTTGTGTTTGAAAGTAGGGCTAGACCCAGGGCTGGCTCCACGGGAAACACCGAAGAACGTTGGCAATCTTGGTCGAATAAAATTTCCTCATAGCGGTGGTACTAGTGGTGTGACACAGTGGCAGTTGCATGCCTATGAAAAAAAAGAAAATGAAATCTGGTTTGTCCTCCTGAGCAATTCAACGGTACAACTGAGAATATAGCAGGTGACAGAAGTACAGTAGAGCAGTGCCACATTGTAGCCTAACAAATGGTAAAGTATAACTACTAATTCGGTTGAAGTTCTTTCACATTAGCAATGGTTCTTTGTCAAGCAGAGTAATAATATATCCTCGGATTTCTTCACCAGCCTGTTGCTATCACCTTATCCTCCCCACCCAGCAAGTGTGTGGATTTATTGCTGTAATAATAATTTAGTCACACATCAATCAAAACCACACAGCCCGGGGGAAGAGGGTTAGGGTTTGAAAAATGGATGGGTACTGGGGTTTTTGGGAAAGGTTTTGGGAGACAAGAAAAAATAGCACAGCATAGACAAACTTTTGTGAACATAAACAAATCTTTGGGTACAAACCTATCCATCAATCTTTGAAAGTGCATGCACTACTGCATGCATGTCAGTGAAAAGTAAGTAGTACATTCGACAACTGTGGAAAGAAAGAATGCCACAGTACAGGGCCTGTGTGGAATTATTGATAACGATATTCAACATAAGGTCTCTGTAGCCAGATACCCGAGAGCCTTGCTGGTCACTATAAATCCATTCACAACAACACTCAATGGGGTTGGTCTGGAAGGTGTCAGGTTTACTCCCCGTGATCCAGTCGATGCAAATATGGTTCCACCTCCAAATGTCACCAACACCCAGAAGTGTAAACACAGGGTGTTCGAGCCATTAGGCGGGGGAGAAAAATAACAAACTAAAATAAAAAATGTGGGATGGGTAAAGGTAGGCTCAGCAGGGAAAGGATACCTGTAACAGAAGACAAGACAGGCATCAGTGAAGTGCTGTCCTAACATACAAGGGTACTCTCATATAGTCTCACTAAATAACCAAGGAAGTAGACAAGTACCTGAGCACCAAGAAAACATGACCTTGGATAGGAAATACTATAGCCCTTCTGCCACAATCTGTGAGGAAGGCCTAAGAAACACATAAACATATAGTTAACGAACACACTCCTGTCGCACCAAACACACTCGCGTTATACTAAGACATCAAACCCACTACTCACAACATACCACAAACTTGGTAGAGGACTCAATGTACAAAGGGGGTTCCAAATAGTCAAAGCAAAGATGTATGGTCCAACAAAAAGGAAGAGGGAAACGGTAGTGTGTAGGAAGCAAGAACTACAACACTGCGCTCTCTAAGTAATGACCCAGTAGAGAATCTTTGGTGAAGGTCAAACAGAAAAACGTAGTTGCGACCACCACTGAATTCTGCCAACAACACACCCCACGGTGCACTACACAAAGAGAACTGGGGTAGCCTGTAGTTACCTCACTACATGCCCAGTTATGGAGGTCCTTTGAAATACACAGTTATACAACGGAGACGCGTAGTTGTCCTTACTACCGCGCTCCGTTTTAATAGTACAAAAACGATCCCCGATGTGAACGCTAACACGTGGTATAGACCGCCACTGTGCTCCGCCACACACAATTCAACCAAACAGGAATTCATCAAAGGTAGAATTCTGTTAGAAAACAGTCACAGAACCTCCCTTAACAATCCGTTCAGGCAGTAATCAGCTGACCGCACCGGCGGCCGAAGAGTTTAGAGCGGCTTTACCTGAAGACGCGTGAAGTCCGTCTACCGCCAAGGACAGAACACGGAAGCGCTCCCCACTGAGCCTCAGGGGGGGGGGGGGACCGGGGAAGGTGATAGTCCACAGGAGACACGATAGAAAAGCATGCAGAGTGTCCGCTCTCATGCCGGTGCAGAACAGAAACCAGAATAACGCGCAACAGGAAGCGCGTCTGTTCCCCAGATAAACTTCCTGCAAGTCTCCCGCCTACTCATGGGAAATGTAGTTTCATAGTACGGTAGGCGCTTAGGGGCTGCGTAACCTGACAGAAGGTATAGTAGATAGAAAAGGAGAAATTGCTTTTTTTCTAGGTGTCCCCTCACTCACCAGGGTTGCCCCTTGGTGACATGCTTCATCATTGGGGCCATCCCAGTCCTCTACGGCCTGGGGCGTGCTGCGACTTGCGAATTACGTAGGAGCACTTACAAATGACTATGTGTGGTGCAGATGTGATAGTGGAGTGGACTAAGTGATGTGTTAAGGGATCAATTTAGAAGCCTAGAGAGAGCCAAGAAATGCAGTCACAGTCAGAGAAAAAGGCAAGGGATACTGTATCTATGTGGTTGTAGTGGTCCTGTTGGAAGTGGTAAGTAAGTTGCCTGCAGAAAAAAAATCCTCCTATTAGCGGCACTCCTCCATTGCAGCCGACGCTTCGTCCATCGATGTTGGTCACCAGAAGACACCCTGTAAAAAAAAGCACAGCATAGACAAACAATTGAACATAAACAATTCTTTGGGTACAAACCTATCCATCAATCTTTGAAAGTGCATGCACTACTGCATGCATGTCAGTGAAAAGTAAGTAGTACATTCGACAACTGTGGAAGAAAGAATGGAACAGTAAAGGGCCTATGTGTAAATTATTGATAACGATATTCAACATAAGGTCTCTGTAGCCAGATACCCGAGAGCCTTGCTGGTCACTATAAATCCATTCACAACAACACTCAGTGGGGTTGGTCTGGAAGGTATAGTAGATAGAAAAGGAGAAATTGCTTTTTTTCTAGGTGTCCCCTCACTCACCAGGGTTGCCCCTTGGTGACATGCTTCATCATTGGGGCCATCCCAGTCCTCTACGGCCTGGGGCGTGCTGCGACTTGCGAATTACGTAGGAGCACTTACAAATGACTATGTGTGGTGCAGATGTGATAGTGGAGTGGACTAAGTGATGTGTTAAGGGATCAATGTAGAAGCCGAGAGAGAGCCAAGAAATGCAGTCACAGTCAGAGAAAAAGGCAAGGGATACTGTATCTATGTGGTTGTAGTGGTCCTGTTGGAAGTTGTAAGTAAGTTGCCTGCAGAAAAAAAATCCTCCTATTAGCGGCACTCCTCCATTGCAGCCGACGCCTCGTCCATCGATGTTGGTCACCAGAAGACACCCTGTCCACTGCCTGCCTGATGCTGAATTGTGGCTCGCTACTGTGAAGCCTGACTCCATCCTTTTTTCCCCATTGCAGAGACTGAAACCCGGCCTGTAATTATTCAACGAAAAACAGGAAGTGATATAATATTACAACACCACTGATAAATAAATATAAGGTATGTAGGCTGTGGAGTGCAAAAAGTCACAATTTGATTTTCCTAGTAGACAGTACAATATTTTTGAAAGTGCGTACTCTGAGTCACCTTTTGAAGGATAAATAAGTATGGGCAAATTAATGTAGCGGATCTTGCCCCTCAAGCTAGGTGTACTGTAAACTGTGTTTTAGAACAAAATTAGATCTTCCTAGCAGTGCTCCCACCCAGACCCTTACTAAAGCCAGTCGCAAAAATGTAGAAGACCCCCAATCAAATCTCAAAAAACGAGGCCTAGCAGAAAACTGGTGACAAAACTTACTTTGAAAGTAAAAGTAGGCCGAAGTACCCCCTTCCTAATTACCCATTACCCACCGTGGATTGCATTCAAACCACTTGCAAGCAACCAAGCAAAAGTAGCCATAGCCAGCATCGCTCCAAGACTCGAAATCCCCCCCACTCAAACACATGCAATAGAAATACTGCTAACCCTAACGAACCCTAAGTTAAGAATAGTGGCAAAGGCTTTCTTTTACTATGCCAAATCCCCCCTTTCCCACCATGGATTTTCTTCAAATGACTTGCAACCAAAATTACACATTCTCACGAGTGCTCTAAGACCCCAGAACTCAGTTGGAAAAATCTAGAACACCCCGAAACACATGCAATCCTGCTGCTAGGGCTAACCCTAACGAACCCTAAGTTACAAAAAGTGCCAAAACTAAAGGCTTTTCCGCGCGGATTTTGTCCCAACCACTTCTACCCGGTATTAGAACTTCCCAGGAATGCCCCAAGACCCGGCACAACCCACCCGCCAAGAAGCATAACACCCCCAAACAGGCCAAAAGCAAAATCTCATACTTGCAATATTTCTGGGCCTTCGGTCCAAACGCGCTGCGTAGCTAGGCCATAAGTCGGGGTTGGCACGACGGATTTCCTGAAAAGCAAATGCAATCAAGATTAGAGTGTCCCAGCAGTGCTCCCAGACCACGAAACTCACCCACAAACACCAGGAAGCCCCCCAAACAGGCCCCCGAAAACGCTACATAGAGCAAAATGTCAGAAATAGCCAAAAAAAAAAATCGGCCTGGATTTTGTCCCAACCACTTCTACCCGGTATTAGACCTTCCCAGGAATGCCCCAAGACCCGGCAACCCACCCGCCAAGAAGCATAACACCCCCAAACAGGCCAAAAGCAAAATCTCATACTTGCAATATTTCTGGGCCTTCGGTCCAAACGCGCTGCGTAGCTAGGCCATAAGTCGGGGTTGGCACGACGGATTTCCTGAAAAGCAAATGCAATCAAGATTAGAGTGTCCCAGCAGTGCTCCCAGACCACGAAACTCACCCACAAACACCAGGAAGCCCCCCAAACAGGCCCCCGAAAACGCTACATAGAGCAAAATGTCAGAAATAGCCAAAAAAAAATCGGCCTGGATTTTGTCCCAACCACTTCTACCCGGTATTAGACCTTCCCAGGAATGCCCCAAGACCCGGCAACCCACCCGCCAAGAAGCATACCACCCCCAAACAGGCCAAAAGCAAAATCTCATACTTGCAATATTTCTGGGCCTTCGGTCCAAACGCACTGCGTAGCTAGGCCATAAGTCGGGGTTGGCACGACGGATTTCCTGAAAAGCAAATGCAATCAAGATTAGAGTGTCCCAGCAATGCTCCCAGACCACGAAACTCACCCACAAACAGACGGAACCCCCCGTAAGAGCACCTCAAAGGCAAGCAAGTCATCAAAAACACAAAAAAAATTCCGCCTGGGATTTGGTCCAAAACACTTTTATCCGGTATTAGAGCTTCCCAGCAATGGCCCCAGAGCCGTCAACCCAGGAGAAAACGAGTAGAAGACCCCCAAACAGCCAAAGAGCAAAAGTACAAAAATGGGGACTTAGTCAATTTTTCACAAATTTCCCAAATCATTCAGCGCGCGCTCTGCAGCTAGGCCCTAAGTCCCCTCTGCCACCATGGATTTGCTTCAAACCTCTTGCAAAGTAAAGTATATATAGCCAGCAGTGCTCCCAGACCACGAAACTCACCCACAAACACCAGGAAGCCCCCCAAACAGGCCCCCGAAAACGCTACATAGAGCAAAATGTCAGAAATAGCCACAAAAAAAAATCGGCCTGGATTTTGTCCCAACCACTTCTACCCGGTATTAGACCTTCCCAGGAATGCTCCAAGACCCGGCAACCCACCCGCCAAGAAGCATAACACCCCCAAACAGGCCAAAAGCAAAATCTCATACTTGCAATATTTCTGGGCCTTCGGTCCAAACGCGCTGCGTAGCTAGGCCATAAGTCGGGGTTGGCACGACGGATTTCCTGAAAAGCAAATGCAATCAAGATTAGAGTGTCCCAGCAGTGCTCCCAGACCACGAAACTCACCCACAAACACCAGGAAGCCCCCCAAACAGGCCCTCGAAAACGCTACATAAAGCAAAATGTCAGAAATAGCCAAAAAAAAAAATCGGCCTGGATTTTGTCCCAACCACTTCTACCCGGTATTAGACCTTCCCAGGAATGCCACAAGACCCGGCAACCCACCCGCCAAGAAGCATAACACCCCCAAACAGGCCAAAAGCAAAATCTCATACTTGCAATATTTCTGGGCCTTCGGTCCAAACGCGCTGCGTAGCTAGGCCATAAGTCGGGGTTGGCACGACGGATTTCCTGAAAAGCAAATGCAATCAAGATTAGAGTGTCCCAGCAGTGCTCCCAGACCACGAAACTCACCCACAAACACCAGGAAGCCCCCCAAACAGGCCCCCGAAAACGCTACATAGAGCAAAATGTCAGAAATAGCCAAAAAAAAATCGGCCTGGATTTTGTCCCAACCACTTCTACCCGGTATTAGACCTTCCCAGGAATGCCCCAAGACCCGGCAACCCACCCGCCAAGAAGCATAACACCCCCAAACAGGCCAAAAGCAAAATCTCATACTTGCAATATTTCTGGGCCTTCGGTCCAAACGCGCTGCGTAGCTAGGCCATAAGTCGGGGTTGGCACGACGGATTTCCTGAAAAGCAAATGCAATCAAGATTAGAGTGTCCCAGCAATGCTCCCAGACCACGAAACTCACCCACAAACAGACGGAACCCCCCGTAAGAGCACCTCAAAGGCAAGCAAGTCATCAAAAACACAAAAAAAATTCCGCCTGGGATTTGTTCCAAAACACTTTTATCCGGTATTAGAGCTTCCCAGCAATGGCCCCAGAGCCGTCAACCCAGGAGAAAACGAGTAGAAGACCCCCAAACAGCCAAAGAGCAAAAGTACAAAAATGGGGACTTAGTCAATTTTTCACAAATTTCCCAAATCATTCAGCGCGCGCTCTGCAGCTAGGCCCTAAGTCCCCTCTGCCACCATGGATTTGCTTCAAACCTCTTGCAAAGTAAAGTATATATAGCCAGCAGTGCTCCCAGACCACGAAACTCACCCACAAACACCAGGAAGCCCCCCAAACAGGCCCCCGAAAACGCTACATAGAGCAAAATGTCAGAAATAGCCAAAAAAAAAAATCGGCCTGGATTTTGTCCCAACCACTTCTACCCGGTATTAGACCTTCCCAGGAATGCCCCAAGACCCGGCAACCCACCCGCCAAGAAGCATAACACCCCCAAACAGGCCAAAAGCAAAATCTCATACTTGCAATATTTCTGGGCCTTCGGTCCAAACGCGCTGCGTAGCTAGGCCATAAGTCGGGGTTGGCACGACGGATTTCCTGAAAAGCAAATGCAATCAAGATTAGAGTGTCCCAGCAGTGCTCCCAGACCACGAAACTCACCCACAAACACCAGGAAGCCCCCCAAACAGGCCCCCGAAAACTCTACATAGAGCAAAATGTCAGAAATAGCCAAAAAAAAAAATCGGCCTGGATTTTGTCCCAACCACTTCTACCCGGTATTAGACCTTCCCAGGAATGCCCCAAGACCCGGCAACCCACCCGCCAAGAAGCATAACACCCCCAAACAGGCCAAAAGCAAAATCTCATACTTGCAATATTTCTGGGCCTTCGGTCCAAACGCGCTGCGTAGCTAGGCCATAAGTCGGGGTTGGCACGACGGATTTCCTGAAAAGCAAATGCAATCAAGATTAGAGTGTCCCAGCAATGCTCCCAGACCACGAAACTCACCCACAAACAGACGGAACCCCCCCTAAGAGCACCTCAAAGGCAAGCAAGTCATCAAAAACACAAAAAATTTTCCGCCTCGGATTTGGTCCAAACCACTTTTAGTGCTTCCCAGCAATGGCCCCAGACCCGTCAACTCACCTGCAAAGAGGTAGAACAACACCCCCACAAGTGCTGAGTCTTTCTTCATTGGGCGTAAACCAGCCGTCTGCTTTGATGGAAATAGGAGTCTGGAGGAGGAGGATAGAGGAGCATGTTCTTCTGAACTTGTGAACCTGAGGAATGCAGACTGCGGCACCTTCAAATAAATTAGCAAACAAGTGAAGAAAGTTCTGCTGATGGGCTTGTTTTTGTGATTATCTGATTAAAGTTTGAATTATATTAACTGTGCACAACAAAGAAAGACAGACACACAGGAATAAAAGTGAATAAGGATGAAAAAGAAAGTTATTGATTCGTTGTCTCATTTTCAGGGCTCGAAGTCGGTATCACGGTCCAGGAATAAGAATAAGGCTTCGTCATCATACTCTGCAAATTCAGACAGGGAGAGCTCAGTGCCACCTGACAGAGTAGAAATTCCCTCATCTATGTTGCTGGCACCTCTTCATCCGGCACGCTCTCTCGTACTCTGAAATCTGGTGGTATGAGGTGCTGATTCATCTTGATCATTGTTAACCTCTCCACATTTTTGGGCGAGAGGCGGCTCCGTTTGGCAGTTACAATCCCACCAGCCGCACTGAAAACCCGTTCAGAAGACACGCTTGCGAGTGGGCAAGACAAGTAGTTTAAAGCCAGGTTGGTGAGCTGTGGCCACAATTCTTTTTTCCCATGCCAATACGCCAATGGGTCAGAATTAACATAGACCTCTGTTGAGTCATTCAGATAGTCCTTCACCATCGACTCAAGGTCCTCATCCAAGGTTCCTCCACTTTGCTTAGCTCTTGCTGTGCCTCTGACCTTTTGAGAACCAAACCCACGCAGAGCTAGCCAATCCTCTTCAGCCTCCAATGTTTCTGTTGTCTTTCGTGCAGATGATCCGGTTGCCGGTGTCTTTAACGGCTGAGAGGTCACTTGTGCCACAGCCACAGGTGCAGAAGTGGATTGTTTTGACTGGGGATGGCCTGCTGATGTACTGCCATTTCCTTCAATTTCCAGCCGTTCTGTTTCAAACTTCTTGGCTGACAAGGCTAGCCAACGTTTGTACTTTAGAACATGTTCATCATCAAAAGGAAAGAATGCTTGGCCTGCCAGCGCCTTTTTGTAGCGTGGATCCAGAATAGTAGCACAAATGTAATGCTGTTCTGAGTGGATCTTTTTAAGACGTTCATCCCCTTGTAGGAGCTCTAATAATTGCTCGGCCAGAAGCAAAGAGTCTTGGTTTTTATCTTTTCTAAACACAGAACACACCTCCTTCAGTTGGTCCTCCAGCATGTACAACAATGGGATAGCTTTTCCCAAATTAGAGTCCTCCTTGCTGACTGCACGCGTGAAGAACTCAAAAGGAGGAAGCATGCGTGTCAGGCTTTCAACTATGTTCCATTGCGGCCCACCCATCCTCAGCTCCTCTGCACCCTCTTTAAGGAAATATTGATCGAGTTCCGTATACTGCTCATACAGACGCTCAAGCATGTAGAAGGTTGAGTTCCAACGTGTTACCACCTCCTGGATGAGTGCTTTCACTGGCATTTGATGTTGATATAGCAGGCTCCTCAGCTGCTTCCGGGCCTTAAAAGAATGGCTGAAATGCTTGCACATTTTTCGGCAGGTGTCCAATACACCGTACGCTGCACTGCCTTTATTACCCAAGAATTTTTGGACAACCAGGTTTATACAGTGCGCCAAACACAGCACTGTGAAATAGTAACCGTCCCTCATGGCCTTAACTATATTGGAGCCATTGTCCGTGGAAACATAACCAACCTTGCGTTTTAGTGGGGACAGACAGTTAAGGACCTTTGTGTTAAAGACATCCAAAATGTTTTCTGCTGTGTGACGTTTCTCCAAACCAAACATGGCTAGTGTTGCATGTTTCCGAGCACCTTTAAAAACAATGTTAGTGTCAACACCTGAGTTTAGCTTTGCTTTAGCCCCTGAAAAAGAGACCCAGTGTGCAGTGATGCACATGTAATCAGCGCCTGCGCCACTGGTCCACATGTCTGTTGTCAGATGTATAGTGTGAACAGCACTCTTCTGCAAAGCTGCCCCAATCACCTTCAGAACATCTTCATGTAGTGCTGGAACCGCAACTCGTGCAAAATAGAACCGGCTAGGAACCTTCCATTTAGGGCAGAGCGCTGTCACTAATTCTAGAAAACCAACCCCTTCTACAAAAGAAAAAGGGAGAAGGTCCAGAGCTAGCATTTTAGCCAGCTTAGTGTTATACAGACGGGTCATTGGGTGGTTGCGTTCATATTGCGCTTCTGTAAACAACATCTTTTTAATGTTGCCCTGGACCAAGGATTTACGGGATGATGATGATCTCTTCGACCCAGTTACGCTCGCTGATGAACATTTCCGCATTGATGTCTCACTCTCTCCCACACTCTTAGTGTGGCTCCCATGGGGTGTGCTGCTGACAGGGGAACTGGGTGTAAGTGAAGTGTTTGAATCGTCTTCTACCTCCTCGTCATCACCAGATGAAAAAACAACGTTTTCATTGCGTGCAATTGCGGCTTCCTTGATCGTGTGTAGGTGCGCAAACCATTGGACATCGTGCGTTCTCCTAAGATGACCTCTCTGGCCTCCGGTACCATAGCTGGAACCCAACTTACCACGACTAACTCGAAGCTTACAAATGCTACAAATGGCTACGTTTTCATTTTTTGGGCAAACACTAAAGAAGTCCCAAACTGGAGACTTGAAATGTCTTCGGGGGGCGGAGGAGGCGGCGATACTGGTGGTGGTGGTCCTGCTGATAATGCCAGATGAAGTGGAGGATGTGGATTGCCAAACTTCAGTACGTTTTGCACTTTCACCACCACGAATTGAGGTCGAGGACGAGGTGGGTACCTTCTTGCGAGGAAGAAATATGGAAGCGGTAGGTTTTGGTGTACTACTTAACTCCAAATCTAATGATTCCATTTCCATTGCCTCCTCGCCGACATCATCATCACGCTCAGCAGCTTCTCGGGATAGGGTCAAAATGTCTCTTTGCTGCATGCCCGGTGGGGCTGCAGTGACCTTTGTGATGACTGGCTCGTCGTCATCGTGAGAGGCTTCATCACCAGCAGTATCTGTCACTTCTTGTTGAGCCTCATCACACTCCATAGGTTTGAGTTTTTGGACGACCTTCCTTTTACGCTTAGGTACCGGTGTCAGATCATGGTGTGCCTCACTGTCAGACCGCAGTTGTGGTTCCCAAGACAGATCACTTGCATCAGAATGAGGTGGGCTTGAAGAAGATGTAGACACCCCCCTTGATCTTTTCCTTGCTAGGGATGTGGAAGACAATGAATGATCATCAGGAGGAGTGGCTTCCAATGATACCTCGGCTTCATTGTCGATTTCCTGATGTGCCCCTACTTCGGGAGGAACAACTATTGTGGGCACTTGTGAACCTCCATGCACCTTTGCTTGCGCATCTCCTTTTGCTGCCTCTCCTTCCACATGTACTTGGGCGTGTACTTGCACATGGTGTTGTTGTTGCGGCTGTGTTGATTCAGGGACATTGCTGCTACTTTCTTGCGATGAGCCAACATCACTGGTCGATGGTGATTGGAGAAGTACACTGACTGCCTCTGAAGCACTCAAGGGCTTTGACTTAAGTTGGCGTGGTGGTGGAGGCACTGAACCCAATGGAGCAGGGGTGCTGCTCCCAGCTTGGTCCCCAGCAGAACCTGCTGCAGCAGGCGTACTTTTTTTTTTGCTCCCAAAAAACGTGGCGGGTGGCACACCAGCCTCCTTGGTAACTTGCTTCTTCTGCTCCTTACTAGCAACTTTCTTGCTAGAGGAGCTACGGAGAACTTTCTTTGGGGGCGGGGCCATCTTCTTCAGAGCAGGTCAGACAGCAGGCCGCAGTTGCACGAATTGTAGAGTTGTCTGAGGCCAGACGTGACGTCGCGTGACGTTATGCTGCACACACACACCGCTGCAGGACTTCTTCCTGGCACTGGTGGTTCTCTTGAGTCTTGTGCACCTAAAAAAAATGGAAGACAGAGGAACATCAGTTCAGTTATAGAGCACAAAAAAAATCGAAAAACACTGCAAAATCAGCACAATCCCAATCCATCCATGCCCTCCATAATGTTTAAATTCAAGACAACCCACAGAAAGACTAGGCCCATGCAAGACTCACTAGTACCCCTGGGCATAAATAAAGGTTGAAAAGTAGGCAAAATGGTTGGAGGCCTAACAACAAAGCCTGCATTCAAAATGGCCACTTGCCTCCTAGCACATGGCCAGGGCCTGCCTGTACCAGCACTCAAAATGGCCCCCACCCACATGGCCTATCCCCATGAACACCCCCAAAAATCGAAAAACACTGCAAAATCAGCACAATCCCATTCCATCCATGCCCTCCATGATGTTTAAATTCAAGACACCCCACAGAAAGACTAGGCCCATGCACCACTCACTACCCCTGGTCAAGGCCCCAACAACAGGTCAAAAATCGAAAAACACAGAAAAATCAGCACAATCCCATTCAATCCATGCCCTCCATGATGTTTAAGTTGAAGACAGCCCACAGAAAGACTAGGCCCATGCTAGACTCAAATACCCCTGGTGAAAAGGCCACAAGTACAGGCCCAAAAAACGAAAATCACTGAAAAATCTGCACAATCCCATTCCATCCATGGCCTCCATGATGTTTAAATTCAAGACAACCCACAGAAAGACTAGGCCCATGCAAGACTCACTACCCCTGGGCATAAATAAAGGTTGAAAAGTAGGCAAAATGGTTGGAGGCCTAACAACAAAGCCTGCATTCAAAATGGCCACTTGCCTCCTAGCACATGGCCAGGGCCTGCCTGTACCAGCACTCAAAATGGCCCCCACCCACATGGCCTATCCCCATGAACACCCCCAAAAATCGAAAAACACTGCAAAATCAGCACAATCCCATTCCATCCATGCCCTCCATGATGTTTAAATTCAAGACACCCCACAGAAAGACTAGGCCCATGCACCACTCACTACCCCTGGTCAAGGCCCCAACAACAGGTCAAAAATCGAAAAACACAGAAAAATCAGCACAATCCCATTCAATCCATGCCCTCCATGATGTTTAAGTTGAAGACAGCCCACAGAAAGACTAGGCCCATGCTAGACTCAAATACCCCTGGTGAAAAGGCCACAAGTACAGGCCCAAAAAACGAAAATCACTGAAAAATCTGCACAATCCCATTCCATCCATGGCCTCCATGATGTTTAAATTCAAGACAACCCACAGAAAGACTAGGCCCATGCAAGACTCACTACCCCTGGGCATAAATAAAGGTTGAAAAGTAGGCAAAATGGTTGGAGGCCTAACAACAAAGCCTGCATTCAAAATGGCCACTTGCCTCCTAGCACATGGCCAGGGCCTGCCTGTACCAGCACTCAAAATGGCCCCCACCCACATGGCCTGCCCCCATGAACACCCCCAAAAATCGAAAAACACTGCAAAATCAGCACAATCCCATTCCATCCATGCCCTATATGATGTTTTAATTCAAGACACCCCACAGAAAGACTAGGCCCATGCACCACTCACTACCCCTGGTCAAGGCCCCAACAACAGGTCAAAAATCGAAAAACACAGAAAAATCAGCACAATCCCATTACATCCATGGCCTCCATGATGTTTAAATTCAAGACAACCCACAGAAAGACTAGGCCCATGCAAGACTCACTACCCCTGGGCATAAATAAAGGTTGAAAAGTAGGCAAAATGGTTGGAGGCCTAACAACAAAGCCTGCATTCAAAATGGCCACTTGCCTCCTAGCACATGGCCAGGGCCTGCCTGTACCAGCACTCAAAATGGCCCCCACCCACATGGCCTGCCCCCATGAACACCCCCAAAAATCGAAAAACACTGCAAAATCAGCACAATCCCATTCCATCCATGCCCTATATGATGTTTTAATTCAAGACACCCCACAGAAAGACTAGGCCCATGCACCACTCACTACCCCTGGTCAAGGCCCCAACAACAGGTCAAAAATCGAAAAACACAGAAAAATCAGCACAATCCCATTACATCCATGGCCTCCATGATGTTTAAATTCAAGACAACCCACAGAAAGACTAGGCCCATGCAAGACTCACTACCCCTGGGCATAAATAAAGGTTGAAAAGTAGGCAAAATGGTTGGAGGCCTAACAACAAAGCCTGCATTCAAAATGGCCACTTGCCTGCCAGCACATGGCCAGTGCCCGTAGCTGCACTCAAAATGGCCACCAGCCACATGGCATGCCCCTCCCCATGAACACCCCCAAAAATCGAAAAACACTGCAAAATCAGCACAATCCCATTCCATCCATGGCCTCCATGGTGTTTAAATTCAAGACAACCCACAGAAAGACTAGGCCCATGCAAGACTCACTACCCCTGGGCATAAATAAAGGTTGAAAAGTAGGCAAAATGGTTGGAGGCCTAACAACAAAGCCTGCATTCAAAATGGCCACTTGCCTGCCAGCACATGGCCAGTGCCTGTAGCTGCACTCAAAATGGCCACCAGCCACATGGCATGTCCCTCCCCATGAACACCCCCAAAAATCGAAAAACACTGCAAAATCAGCACAATCCCATTCCATCCATGGCCTACATGATGTTTAAATTCAAGACACCCCACAGAAAGACTAGGCCCATGCACCACTCACTACCCCTGGTCAAGGCCCCAACAACAGGTCAAAAATCGAAAAACACAGAAAAATCAGCACAATCCCATTCAATCCATGCCCTCCATGATGTTTAAGTTGAAGACAGCCCACAGAAAGACTAGGCCCATGCTAGACTCAAATACCCCTGGTGAAAAGGCCACAAGTACAGCCCCAAAAAACGAAAATCACAGAAAAATCTGCACAATCCCATTCCATCCATGGCCTCCATGATGTTTAAATTCAAGACAACCCACAGAAAGACTAGGCCCATGCAAGACTCACTACCCCTGGGCATAAATAAAGGTTGAAAAGTAGGCAAAATGGTTGGAGGCCTAACAACAAAGCCTGCATTCAAAATGGCCACTTGCCTGCCAGCACATGGCCAGTGCCTGTAGCTGCACTCAAAATGGCCACCAGCCACATGGCATGTCCCTCCCCATGAACACCCCCAAAAATCGAAAAACACTGCAAAATCAGCATAATCCCATTCCATCCATGGCCTACATGATGTTTAAATTCAAGACAGCCCACAGAAAGACTAGGCCCATGCACCACTCACTACCCCTGGTCAAGGCCCCAACAACAGGTCAAAAATCGAAAAACACAGAAAAATCAGCACAATCCCATTCCATCCATGCCCTCCATGATGTTTAAATTCAAGACACCCCACAGAAAGACTAGGCCCATGCAACACTCACTACCCCTGGTGAAAAGGCCACAAGTACAGCCCAAAAAAACGAAAATCACTGAAAAATAAGCACAATCCCAAGCCATCCAGCCCCTCCATGATGTTTAAATTCAAGACACCCCACAGAAAGACTCAGTCCACCCACCACTGAGTACCAGGCCCCAAAACAGCCCAAAAATCGAAAATTCCAAAATTTTAATTGCAGCAACTGTATTGCCCCAAACAAACTTACTTGTAAAATTTCTAATCCAACTGTGATCCAAAGAAAGTCAAAAAGGCCTCAAATCCAAAGATCCAGCAGCATCCACAAAAAGTAATCCTTCCAGCTGCACATCCAAATGAAAAGTGACCAGGAGATGGACAAAGCACTGGGAGGAGCCTGCTGAACAGGAACAGGAAGTTGAAGACTATGGGGCACTTCCTTCCTCCCACCCCCCTGCCCCCCTCCCCAAAATGGACTCCTCGCTAAAAAAGTGCAGGCAAATGTCAAACTAAGGAGTTATTCACATAAAAATCATCATTTCTAGAAGGTTTATGCTGCTTGCTGGTGGATTTCTTGTGCAGAATTGCAAATTTATATTTTCGCTCGCCGCATCTCAAATCTCGCAATTGCGAAGTACCGCGAGACGAGATCTCGCCGTACTCGCGTTGACAAACTATCGCTGGCAAGCCGCGATGACGTAATCGGGCTCGCCAATTCCCGCGGGATCACACAGCAAGATCCAAAATGGCTCAGCACTCGCAAACTATCGAAAAAAACAACTCGGCAAACTATGATAAACGCCGCGCGCCGCAAAAATTGTATCACCAACGCCGCGCGCCGCCCAAAAAATCCGCTGCGTGCGAATTTGCGGATTTTGCGGGAAATCCGCAAATCTCGCGGATTGCGGATTTCCCGAAAATCCACAAAATCCGCGAGCGTAACGGATTTTCCGCCCATGCTTAGTACGGGCTCCGGGAGGGTTCCAAGCTATGGGGTAAGGTGTGCCGTGCCATATATCAGGAATCTGGGGTCCGGCGAAACAACAACCAGGCGACGCACCGGTGGTCCGACATCCAGGACCGGGAACATAACTTACTTGACCTGCTTGGCGTCGAGATCCCTGGGCTTGGTGAGTATTAGTAGTTATTTAATCCCTACTTTTTTTTCTCCTGATCTGTGTTATGATATTGCAAATTTTAGTTTTTTCCCAAGAGCAAGAATGCTGCCGATTACATTGCAGGGAAATTATGTTTCAAAAGCTTCTATGATTGCAGGTGCTCGCCTGCTCACTGGCGGTGCTACTATGCTCACTTGTTTTCAATTTTGTGCTCATTTGGCCTGGGTCATTATGCATGAGTATACTTTACAGAACTGCGTAATGCTGTACACTAGAGACTCAAGTCCCGTCCTTCCTTTGCACTCCTGCCATTAAGAAGAGATAGTGGTGGTGGATTGATAGTTTGAGTATATTATGACTGATTATTTAGTAGGAAACTTTTTACTGGTCTGCAATCATGACGGACTGTGTCTGTCACTTCGCGTGCTGCCTGCCAGTCCTAGTAGAACCTTTTTGTAGTTGGTTTAGTGAGTTACATAACTTTTCAAGTAGACGGTCTGTGAATGCAGCAATACTAATATCCTAGTAGACCACATCAGATAGGTCAATACATTGAGTGCAATTGTTGTCTATTTCCCCGAAATAATTTGTTAATGTTTTTTTTAAATGTTTGATTTGGCTGACAACAATCATCCATGTTTGTGTTTTTTTTCATATTGTACATCAGCTACCCTCAGGGGCAAGAGGACAGAGGAGGAGGTAGCGGCGCCGGCGGAGCAGGATGTCCATGATCGGTCCGCCGAGGGCTCCTCTGCTGGCCCCTGTAAGTTTTATTGTTAATATTAATAATTATACTTCCCTATCTTTTACAGCACCTATTTATTCCAAACGTTCCTCATAATTCTACTTTTTCCTAAATCATCTTTGATCTTCTTGCAGACTGTTTCTAAATTATTATCCTGCCTCAACTATAACTCGATGTGCTACTACTAGATTATTATTATTAGTCTGTCTGTGTAGCTAGCTAAGCTTGCACAGTTGGCAAAAGGTGTTAAACAAAACTCCTATTCAGCAATAGCTCTAAGCACTGAGTGCAGTCCTCTGGTTTGTCCATAATGTCTATTGAAGTCTTCATAATGTTTATGCTTTGACAATTCCCAACAATAAAATGCCAGTGGCCACGGAGAATAAGACACAAGTTTACTTTTTGATTTGATATGAGGACAAACTACTACTGTTGCAGAGACTATTAATCACATACAGAACTATGGACAAGAAATAGGGCATTGGCGATTATAGGCGCAGTTAGACTTTCCAGTTTCTACATACCTCAGTCATAACAGAAGTCGAACCCCCAATCTCCTGATACTAAGACTAGCTAGTGTGTCAGAGTCATTATTTAGCTCCCGAATACAGCGATGATCCCCAATGATTATACAACCCAGAACATAAGACTACGGCGTCAGAGTCCACTCCAGACCTCTCAGAGTCACGGAATCATGCTTGCAAATTGCAAACCCTTTCGCTCACTCACTCATGACCAAAAAACCACAGAGTCTATGTAAGTTTTAAAGCTTTATTAAAAGTAAAACAACTAGCTCTGTGTGTACTCAGTAGTCAGTACATTACATTTCAATCGTGCATTATATAAAAACATGTATTACAATCAAATTCATTCATATAAGGTAAACGGTGAAGTCTTTTCAAACTGAACAGTGGCTGATTTTATACATTTATTGTGGGAGACCCCTCACCTGGTTGGAACTTAAAGTACTGGTGGTGATGATGATCATTAACATAACATATAGCTCTTGTTCGTAGAAGGGAATCTTCTGTCTGTAATGAGAAAAATGGTGCGTGTTAAAAAGCAAGCATTCATCAGTTGTGCCAAAGAGTGTAGCTTCTTATCATGGCTAAGCATGAAAAAAAACACCCCCCCCTTCCGAAAGGGGAATTTTTAGTTTAGACTAGAGAGTCATAAATAATTAACTTTGTTTATGTAGTTAGTAAAATATTTTTCAATTCCTAGGCAAAATATGGAGTAGTGTATGGCATCTAAACATTTCACCTGTATTTTCTAGGCGTAAAACCATCGACACAGCCAACCACCAGTGCAGGGGCCAGCGGGGAGGCGATCACTCCAGGGGCAGATGCAGTGCCAGCAGGAACTGCTGTGGGGGATGGCAGTGGTAAGCTATTATATTATTCCTTCTTTATTGAGATTGCAGAGTAGGCTCACTGCAGGGGTGTAGTATATGTTGTCCATTAACAGTAAGTACACATTACTGTTAAGAAGACTTACAAATTTAGAACTAAGTTTTTGTCAACCAGGTAGAACTTAGAACTGAAAGACAGTCAGCCTTGACTTCGCATTAGCAATAGCATTAGCGGCAGGAGTTGATGAGTAACCAATGGCTTCAAATCAGCTGTGATCGAGAAGCCAAGTCAGATCAGAGATGAACTTGATGGATGGGATGAACAAAAAGGGATAGAAGGGTGTAAAGAAGGACGAGCGAGTTAAATTAATGACTGTCAAAGAATGATACATGTTTTTGAATGCAGGCACAGTTGGCTTGGAATCTGATGCATGGCCGGTTGAAGGCTGAAGCAAGGATGGGTGGAAGGAGAAAGAAAAGAGGACTGCCTGGGTGGGTGAAACAGAAAATGTATGTGTGCGCAATATATCTTTTAGTGGAAATTCAAATGCAAGTCATGCACAGATGCATTAGTGGCGGCTTTGAAAGAACAAATAAAAAGGGTGATTTTTGGTGATAAAAAGTAAGGGTTGTCCATTAAGAAGAATTATTGACATTTACTGTGAATGGATGGATGCCTGGATGGTATCTTCCTCATAGATAGCATAGGTGTATGTAGAGTAGACAGTCACTGGATGAAGACTATGGGCCCAATGTCGGTGGCCAAATACCGGTCGGTAACGGCCAAAATTACCGAATTTTGCCGTTCCCGACCGGTATTGGGCTTTCCAGATGTAGGTTGCATTTTTTAAGGATTCGGTATTTTACCGAATCGGTAATTTAAGGATTCGGTAAAATACCGAATTCTTCACATACCGATTAGGTAAAATACCGATTCCAGGATGTAGGAAGCACTCAAGTTAGTGCATTCCTCAGTTAAGGATTTGTTATTTACCACCAAAATAAATAATGAAAACCCTTGAAAAAGCAATTTTTTTGCTTTTCCAACAGTGCCATGTTGCAGACATACATGCCCTCAGGTCATGTATGTCTGCAACATGTGCACCCATACACAATTGAGGGGTGCAACAGGGTCTCAAAGTGACACCCTGCCACCCTTCAATGTTTCCCCCAATTACCGAATCGGTATTTACCGATTCGGTAATTGCCATTCATTCCTATGGGCCTTCAGGCCCATAGGAATGAATGGCAATTACCGAATCGGTAAATAACGATTCAATAATTAACTAAACTTACCGATTCGGTAATTTTTCCGGTAAAATTACCTACATCCCATTTGCCTGTTCTTAAATACCGAATCGGTATGATTCGGTATTTAAGAATCGGTAATCTGGGATTATCTACATCGGGCCCTAAGAGTGTTACTTCGAAGAGCATATAACACTACATGTCCGTGCCAGAGTAGCAAAGTTGAGGAAAGTAGAAGTTGTAATTCTTCAGAATACTCCCTTGACTAACAGTAGTTTTCAAGCACAGCATATATTGTGTATCTATTGTATAGTTTACATTATCAAGTCAAGTCACAAATCAGTACCTTCCTCCGGCGATCACGGGGACCAATCACTACCTCTGTTAATAATTTTTTTTCAACTCTGTCATTCAATCAATAAAAACAAAGCACGTAAAGTCATCCCTTATATAAGCAAAGATCCTGTGAAGGGATAGATGATCATATTATCTTCTTCATTTTCCATTTGTAGTAGTCAGGGGCAGGACAGGGCGAAAGTTAAATTAATTGAGCAGTAGCCCTTGTAACAGAGTATGGCCAGTGCCACCCATAATAGAAAAGTAAGAGCTTCACCACCTGCATGTACTGGACTGGCAATAGTAACACAAGTCTGCGTCATCATGGCTTGCGCCTGTTTTTCTTTGGTGCAAGCTGACTGCACTGCCATTATGCCGACTTCCACAAGTTTACATACTAATTTCGATAAACAAGAGAGAAGAAGAATGGTGTACTGTCCGAGTCTAACTTTTGTGGGAGGTGGGAATTGGGCATTTGGGTTTTTGGACTTTTGATTTCATGGACATTGGTTGGGGTTAGGGAGGGGGTGGGTTGGGTCTTGCGGGATAGTTTATTTTTGTTAGGGACAAAATAATTATTTATTTTCTACTTAAACATAGCATACACGTTTTATGTTTTGTGGGGGAGGCAGTGTGGGGTTAACTCAACTGTACGTTTGTTTCCCTCAAACTGAACTAGCTGCTTGATTCTAATTGTCTAAGTAATCGCCCACATTTCTACAAAAGTGCCACTGACAGAGTTAGTCAAAATAGAGAAAGAGATAGATCTGCCCCTTTTCTGATCAAGGATAGGCTCTTATAGAGTCCAATTTCTTTCAGTAGTCACCCATTTAAGCGCTCACCAAAGAATCAGTGCCAGATTAGATTCAAACAGAAACATATTTATAAAAAATATAAATCATTTTTATTATTATTTTCTTCATATTTTTAAAGTACATGTGAATATAATCATTTATTAGAACAATTCAAAATCACAAGATAAAAGACAAACACCCCATCAACCTTCCAGCATTCAAACAAAAACACATTCAAATATCACAAACAGTCATTCTCATACAGGATTCATTCATTCATTCAGCTCAGATAAGATTTAAGGGAAGTTGCTCTGAGAACATCCTGAACAGTCCTCGCAGCCATGGGCCGGGGGTTGATGATTATAGGTTCAGGGCAGGTTGTTTCAACGCCGACGCGCGTTTCGGTGCCAGGCCTGTGGACTGGCCGCACCTTCGTCAGGGAAGGAGAGGGGGTGGGGGTTTGTACTTGACAATATGGAAAATGCTTCTGGTATCCAGGCACTCTGTAGAAAAAGCACATCTTTTAGAATTGTGTTTAGCCCCCATTCCAAAAAACATTGTAAGAAAAACACTCATTCGTTATCCTCATATTTTTTTCTCTTAAACAATTTTCCTTTAAGTCTAAATACAATTTTGCTGATCACATTGTACTTAATCATAGTGACTTAATCACATATTGGGGGTATTGGTGAGCTCAGAAAATGGGTGACATATTAGATGACGTTTAGAAACAGACAGTTAACACCAAAGGTACATTTAAGACCCATACATTGGACCCTCACATACATACTCATTCTCTTATCACTATACTCGTATGCATAGAGCATAGATCACTCCATTCGTCTTTTAGTGTATATAAATATACACACATTTAAATAATCCATCACGCAGGTCAAGTTTTTTTTTAAAAGAAACATGCTTCAAATTCCCATGGTAGGTTATGTTCTGTGCGGGTATTACCTTGTGGTCACACCCAGATCTATTTATATGGTTCTACCGGAGAAGAATGACAGGTCTTTTTCAATTAGGCACAGGCTTTCAGAGCCTTCCAGATGTCCTATACAATAAACAATAAGGGCATTTCAATGGCCAGACTATCATTTCCAAGGTCACTTTACTCTCAGATTACATGTGACACTTCTTACCTAAATATAGGTTCTGATGTGCGAATAGCGGAGCGTAATGGAAGGTTAGGGCAGGAAGCCAAAGTCTGTTTGAAAATATGGGGAGAATGCGATTAGCGGCGCCTCTTTTTCACAGTTGCACTTAAAGGCACAAGCGACTAAAAACATGATGAAGTACCTACTTGGTCGCGTTTGCAAAGTAGCGTTAATGAGCTTTCTTGATTTCTCACACTTTGTAATTCGAACGATAAGCAGCTCTCAGCAAGCATCTGTATTCAGTTGCAGGGTCAGCTCTAGCGGCATTTTATTTGTTCGGTGCCGTCGAGGTCTGCTGGGAAGAGGCACACACAAAAGCCCGCATTAGCTCAATCGGAAGGAATCTTTCATTACAGGCTGCACGGTAAACGCGTGTATGGGCAGTGAGATTAGTTAAAAAACAAAGACTAGGTATAATTGCCCGCCGTAAGCTCTGGGGCTAGTGTTGCTATTTGTATTACAAAGTTACGGGCAACACCTTCAGACCGAATTTCGGATCGGCTTCTAAGGCTTAGCTCGTGGGAGTTTAGTTGCGCGCAGAGTACTTACACATATGGTGCTGGTGGAGATTCCTACTTCGCTCTACATCCGGCAGCCGGTGGGCGACAGCTCAATCCACTGCTTCCCTCTATTTAAGGTACTGCACACGCCATATGGCTTTCAGGTGTGCTAGACAGCTGACCGGCACAGGAAAAAGGGGAAGATCCGGACTGGATTCCTGATGTTAACCAAAACCCGAGATGGAGTGCGCCGCTCCGTTTTTTCTTTGAGTTTGCATAGTGCTGTAGTTTCTCAGTACAGATAAGATTCAGCAGATGGCATTTTCCCATGGGCATGCCTCGTTCAGTCCAGACTTCGCCGCATCTAGTAAAAAAATCCAAAAGACCTCCCTCTTTTTTCTGATGGAGGTAGTATTTTTGCCTGGGATTTCTCAAATCTTTTCCAGGATGGACCATTTTACATCCTGTTCAGTGTGTTTCATTTTTATCCAGTGGGCAACGAGGGGGGCTCCCCGCCTTTCATTCCGAATATTTCCTTTATGTTCGCCAACTCTAGTTCTACATTCACGGCTGGTTTCGCCCACATATGGCAATCCTCATGGGCAGATGATAACATATATTATATTGGATGACCGGCAGTTACTCATGGTATTTAGTTTTATCTGGCGGTTTCCAATGTTAAGAGAATCGCCTACAATGGCATTAGGGCATGTGTGACAGTTGCCACACCGATGATTTCCTTTTACAGGTGGAAGGCCAGAAATGCCTGTCTGTTTTGGGCCAACTTGGCTCCGAACTGCCCCTTGTACAAGATGGTTTCTCAAATTCTTGTTTCGCCGAAATGCAAAGATGGGTTTAGTTAGAGCTTCCTCTCCTTCCCTGCCCTGACGAAGGTGCGGCCAGTCCACAGGCCTGGCACCGAAACGCGCGTCGGCGTTGAAACAACCTGCCCTGAACCTATAATCATCAACCCCCGGCCCATGGCTGCGAGGACTGTTCAGGATGTTCTCAGAGCAACTTCCCTTAAATCTTATCTGAGCTGAATGAATGAATGAATCCTGTATGAGAATGACTGTTTGTGATATTTGAATGTGTTTTTGTTTGAATGCTGGAAGGTTGATGGGGTGTTTGTCTTTTATCTTGTGATTTTGAATTGTTCTAATAAATGATTATATTCATATGTACTTTAAAAATATGAAGAAAATAATAATAAAAATGATTTATATTTTTTATAAATATGTTTCTGTTTGAATCTAATCTGGCACTGATTCTTTGGTGAGCGCTTAAATGGGTGACTACTGAAAGAAATTGGACTCTATAAGAGCCTATCCTTGATCAGAAAAGGGGCAGATCTATCTCTTTCTCTATTTTGACTATTTCCCCCACAGATCTGCCTCTCATCCTTCTTGGGGGGGGCCCTCACTTTGTGACTTATTGGATACTGACAGAGTTAGTGAATTCAATTGTCCTACTACTTTACTAGTACTACCGTCAGTTTCTCCTCTCCTCCTACACCATTATTCTTCCTCCCGCAAAATGCTTATCTTACCTGTCATTAGTGTTTGAGAATAGGGCTAGGGCAGGGCTGGCTGCATGGCAAATGGCGATTAAGGTTGGCAATGGAATCCTGGACGGATGAAATGGCATTGTTGTGGTGGTAGTAGTAGTGGTACACACTGGCAGCAGCAGCATATGAAAAAAAAGGAAATGAGACATTGAGTGGCCTGAGAGGAGCATTAGAGCAGTACGATAGTACAGTACACAAGAACAGTGCCATAAATTAAATTGTATTTTAAAGAAACAAGGGAACCCACTTGGTAAGCAAGGACCAGGGGTATTAGTATAATTAAACAACAACGGTCCTTGACAAAAGGGAAATAGACATTTGGATAATTATAGGCCACAATCTGCGCTATAATGAACAGGAAATCCAGCCGGACTTCAACATTTATTTAATACTGTAATAGGTAAAAATAACCAAAACAACAATAAAACAGTGGGACACAGTCCTGTATCCACAAGGCTAGACAAACAATTCACAATACATATAACTAGGGATTTTCAGGCAATTGAAAAGGGAAGGAGCAAAAAAATAGAATCAATTTGCTTCACACATGTAGAAAAAACATGATTTTGGCACATAGTTGTGAACTGGTGTTTAGACTACATCAACTGTCGACGGCGTTTCGATCCAGTTAGAATTATGGATCATCATCAGGACAATCAATGTTTTGCCTGAATTTACAAGCCTGTATTTACAAGGGGAAACAAGGGGACACATGGGATAATGATTAGCAAGCTGTATTACTCCCAGAAGCAAAAGCAGTCAGGTAGCCATACCATGCTTAAGGTGGTACTTGCCATTCGTGTAGGTAAGTGTCAGCTAGTCAGTGCAAGACGAACACGGCGCATGTGCAAAAAAACTTTTGCATGCATATGGATGCGTTGGACTAGAAACAACCAAAAATGTGTGATGGTGTCAATCGAGTGTCAATCATAATCATGTACATACTCTAGTGAAGACGAACAGTAGTGAAGGGCCTGGGGTATATATTTACCTCGGGGAAGATATAGTTAGGCAACTGGGGCGTATGAGGGAATGGCTCAAAGTAACCAATAGTCGTGGGGCTTCCAGATTCAGGAGCCTAAGAGGATTAATACCGGAATTAATTCAAAGCCCAGTCACCAAAACCAAGTAACGGGAGGGGTGAGGAGTGATGAGGACAGGGCTTACCTCGAAGTTGATTGGCAATTCCCTGGATAACGGGCGATTCGTAATTGGGGTGATTAAAATCAGGAGCACAGCATTGGAGGTGCGTGATGAATAGCGGTAGTGCCAACAGGGACCCGCTTACCAATTGGCTGCAAGGGTCTTGGAGGGGGACCGATTGACGATTATATGCAATTATCAAGGAACCTGTGATGAGGCACCTGCAGGGGAGAAGATTAAAAGTGAGGGATCCGCTATCCCTACTGACCACAGGAACAAGGCAAGGATAGTGATGGTGCCAGCGGCTTAGATAACGAAGACAGGGGCCGCTTACCAGATGATGTGCAGGTCTCGAAGGGGGTTCAGAAGGAGATTGCACGTGGTCGTGTGATTGGCTGGAGCTGGCTGGTGAGCCTGACTCCAGGAGTCAGGATGGGTCTGCCCCAGTGGTGAATGGAGAGATTAGCTTGCTGATGTGAGAGAGGGGTACACCTGGGACCTGAATAGGGCTGGGTTTTCCCTCCACAATGCTGGCCCCACCCCCTGTGGTGCGTCTGATGTCCCTAGCCTGGCCAGTGAAAGGAGTTCCCCATAACCAGTTGTAGCTGGTTCTCACATTGCCTGCACCCTGCTAGACAAAGCATTTTGGGAATGAAAAGGGTGCTGCGACACTCTGAAAATGTTCTTGTTTCTGACTGGAATCAACCAGGGTCGTACTGTGGCTTGGGCCCAGGGGAAGGCTTGCCTCCCTGGGCCCTGCCCAGACCTATGATCCCTGGTTTGCTGGAGGACTTCTTCCTGGGGCGCCTCTGCCTGGCCTGAAGATGGCTAGGAGACCTTCTTTGCCCTGGAAGGCTTGTTCTGTGTTGCTGGGACCCTTCTTGTTATAGGGGTCATCTCTGGGGGCCTGTTGGTACTATCTATGCCTCTAGAGCATTGAGAGTGCTTTATTTTCCTTTCGGGGCAGAGCGCTGTCATTTTCCCTGGGAGGGAAGCGCTCCTGCCCCTTATATGCCCAAAGTGTGCAAGTGCCCACCCTGCGTCTTTTTTTGCCTTATTTTTGATAATGTACGGGTGCCACCCCGCTTCTACATTTATTTTCATTCCTGAGGGAGCGTACCCCTCGATGTTGCCCACAAAACAAGCCGTCAACCGCCCGGGGCCGTGGACGAGAAACATAAGAGGCCGCGCTAGGATTGGACAGCTGTTGGGGGCTCGTCCCGCGGGTCCGCGCTTTAAATGGCTGCTCCCCGGGGAAGAGCTGCTACGTCAGGAGGGGCTCGCCTAGTGAGCCACGCTGGGATTGGGCCGCGCCTTGACCCCATCGCAGAAGACAGCCAGAGGACGAAGGATCATGGCGACTGGTCGGCAGGGCTCCTGTGAGCGGAGGGAGCCCTGCAGCATTTGAGGAGATCCAGATGGAGAGCGGTGCAACGGATCTCTGCGAGGCTCTCAGGAGTGAGAGAGCCCCGCCCACTGCCACCGCCGAGTGAAGCGCTTAGAGGAGTTTCCGCCCGCACAGGACTAGTGAGTGTGGCTCTGGTGTTTTGGCCGAAGTACGGCCAGGGACGGTGGTGCATCGAGGGCGCCCCCGGGTGGCAGTGGGCCGCCCCCACGTTTTATTAATTAGTTACAGAGCTCATGCATGGCTCCAGTGATGGGTGCACTCATTATTTCCAGAGCCGTTGCGTTCCAACCTGGGGAGAATTGTTCCCGGGCTAGAAGGCCAGTGATTGTCCAGTTAGGGGCATATTTCCTGGTGGTGCATTTAGGGCGGCCCCGGATGGTAGTGGTTCACCCCAACGTTGTCCAGAGCCCACGAGGCTCCCTCGGAGCATGTTTGTTTAGAGCCTGTCGAGGCTCCCACGACCACGGGGGCATTGCGGTTTGAAGAGCTTGTGTGGCTATCCCCTGACCTTATTTTAGGCGCTAGTGTTTGGGGACATATTTACTTAAAGGACCCAGTGGGGTCTCCAGGGGTCAGTGAAACCCCGGTTGGGCATATTTGGCCTTACAGAGCAAGGGGACTCCAGCACCTGTCGCAGTTTTGTTGTTTCACAGCTGCCCAGCAATTAGTAGACAGCTGCACCATTTAGGCACAATTGAGTGAGAGTCCCTGAGAGGAACAGAGATGGCACAGAGGTGCCAGGCCTTCCACAGCTGCGCAGAACTTAGTGCCAGTTGCAACGTTTAGGCCCTGTTGTTCCCAGCTGGCCAGCAATTATTGGGCAGCTGCAACGTTTAGGCTTGCGCCGGTGGTGCACCCCTGACTGGCGCTGCATTGGCAGCGTGCCCTGACATTCTGAACACAGGGCATTTGAGCCCCTTCTTGAGATGGCCAGTTGGCCAGGGGACTGGTATATGGATAGGGAGCAAGGCCCTAATGTGATTTTTGCGCAATGTGATTTTACTATGTTTATGATGGTAATTGCCAAATGTGATTTTTGAACAATATGATGTTACTATGATTAGGAGGTTATTTTACCTATGTAGGTTAATGTTAGTGAGAGTTTACCTCACTGTGAGTTACGCCCCTAAATGTGATTTATTCTTGGGAGGCAGAATCTAATGTTTTTAGACTAGTGAGGAGATTGCCTACCCATTTTTACTGATTAGGCCTTAATGTGATTGCTGAGTAATATGCTTTGCCTTTATGCTTGTGTTATACTTCTAAAGGTGCTCATGCTTAGAAGTTTGCTTTGCCTAGTATGTTATACTAGAGAGGGTACGTGTCCATGCGTGATCTATGCCTATGGTTATTAGTATTGCGTACTGTGTACCTACCTGTTATCAGTGGTTACTGGTTATGATCTATAATTGCTAGTTGGTGTGACAGTTATTCTAAGTGCTAGTTCTACTAAGTGCTGATTCTGACAGTGGCCCACGTGGCCCTGTCCTGGTGTAAATAATCCCTTGTGAATATTGCCTGTGCCAGTTGGCACAATGTATATTGTGTGATTACTATCTGATGTGTTTTGACAATACAAAATTTATTTTTATATATAAAGCATTGTGTGGAGTTCCTTTTGTGGTGTGCCTAGGATGTTGTTTCTGTTGTGGGCATGCGCAAATGCTTTACACATTGCCTCCGTAATAAGCCTGTCTGCTTGTGCCAAGCTACCAAGGTGGTGAGCAGGTTTTATCTTGACGTGTGACTCCCTTGCCCTGACTAGAATGGTGGTTTCTGCCTGGCTTTGGCGTAAGCCTCAGCCAACCAGAAATCCCAGTTCTAACAGTCAGCATCTTATTCTTAAGTGAAGGGCCACAGGCACCCTCTCATGTCAATTTAAGAAATCACAGTAAGCATAATCAGTAAGTCCTGTCCCACTTCTTTTGAGGGGACTCGTCTACGAAGTGACAGTTTCCTGATTCTGCGTAATCCGGCCATCTGCCTTGAGGGAAATGGATAGGGGGAGTCTGGAGGAGGAGGAAAGAGGAGCATGACTGTGTTGTGAACTTGTGAACTTCAGGAATGCAGACAGCTGCACCTTCAATATGGAAATAAAATGAAGACAGTGCTGCTGATGGATTTGTTGTGATTAAAGTTTTGTTGTGCTAAAAGTTGCAAATCAAAGAAAGACACACAGAAATAAAAGTCAATAAGGATGGAAGAAAAAAAACTAAGTATTTACATGCCTTGTTGTCAGGGAAGTAGAGCTCATCCTCAAACTCTGTGAATTGAACATGGATTCGGTCAGCTAACAGAGAAGAACCTCCGTTACCTAAGTCGGTGTCCTCCTCTTCCTGCGTGGCTTCACGTATTTTGTAATCTGGTGGTATGAAGTGCTGATTCATCTTGATCATTGTTAACCTCTCCACATTTTTGGATGAGAGGCAGGTCCCTTTTGAAGTGACAATGGCACCAGAAGCACTGAAAACACGTTCAGAAGACACGCTTGTGAGAGGGCAAGCCAAATAATTTATAGCCAGCCTGGTGATGGGTGGCTATTGAGGCCTTTTCCCATACCAATACGCCAATGGGTTATGATCAATAAAGACCTCTGTTGGGTCATCCAGATATGCCTGCACCATCCACTCAAGGTCCTCCAGGGGTGCTCCAGTTTGCGTACCATCTGTTGCCTTTGCATCAACACTGGAACGAGTAAACCCTTGATGAGTTATCTAATCTGCTTCCGACAATATTATGGCTGGGCCTGGTGCAGGTGATGATCCGGTTGCTGGTGTCTTTAAAAGCTCTGAGGGAAAGTGACAGCCTTCGGCCACAGAAGTGGACCTTGATGCCGGATGGCCTGCTGCTTCAGCAGTACTTGTGGTGGTTCCTTCAATTTCCTGCCGCTCTTTTTCGAACCGAGTGGCCGACAGAGCTAGCCAATGTTTGTACTTTGAAAGATCTTCTTCAGAAAAAGGAATTAATGCATTGCTGGGCAGTGACATTTTGTACCGTGGATCCAGAATAGTGGCACAAATGTAATGTTGTTGTGAATGTATGCCTTTAAGCCTTACATTGTCAACTAGGCGGCTGATTAAGCTCTCCGCCAACAGATATGCGCCTTGTTTTTCAGCATCAACTCGGAACGTTGAAGACACCGCCTTCAGTTAGTGCTCTAGCATGCGCAACAATGGGATAGCTTTGCCCAAACTACAGTCCTCCCTGCTAACTTCACGGGTGAAGACCTCAAAAGGACGAAGCATGTCTGTCAGGCTTTTAACTAGGTTCCATTCCTCCAACTCTAGTCTCATGTCTTTCATAGCAGCAGCCCGTGCGTTAAAGACGTACTCATTGATTACCAAGTACTGCTCAAAAAGACGCTCAAGCCTGTAGAAGGTTGAGTTCCAACGTGTTGCCACCTCCTGGATGAGTCCTCTGACTGGCACTCTACGGTTGCGTTGATCCTCAGCTGCTTCCGGGCCTTAAAAGAATGGCTGAAATGTGTGCAGATTCTTCGGCAGGTGGTCAGTAAGTTGCTGACTGTGTTTTCTTTTTTCAAGAAATCTTGAACAATAATGTTAATGCTGTGCGCCAAACACGGCACTCTGAAATAGCCACCATCATTCATGGCCTTAATTATATTACTGTCATTATCCGTGGAAACATAGCCATTTAAAGACCTTACTGTTAAACTCCTCAAAAATGTTTACTGCAGTATGAAATTTCTCCTTGGCAAACATGGCTACTGTTGCATGTTTCCGAGTAGCTTGAAAAATGGTGACACTATCAACACCTGCAGCTATCTCATCTCTAACCCCCGCAAAAGAGACCCAGTGTGCAGTGATGCACATGAAATCAACGGCTTGGCGTTGGTCCAAATGTATGGTGTCAGGTGGATAGTGTGAACAGCACTCTTCTGCAAAGCTGCCCCAATCACTTCCAGCACATCTTCATGTAGTGCTGGAACCGCAACTCTGGCAAAATAGGACCCGCTAGGAACATTCCATTTAGGGCAGACTGTTGCCATAAATTCTAGAAACCCCACCTCTTCCACGAAAGAAAAAGGGAGAAGGTCCAGCGCTAGCATTTTAGCCAGCATTGCATTATACAGAAGTGCCATTGGGTGGTTGCGTTCAAATGGCGCCTCCGACCAAAACATGCTTTTAATGGTGGTCTGGACCATTTTCATATGTGATGATGATGATCCAGACTTCTTCAACCCAGTTAGGCTCATTGGTGTACTTTTTCGCATTGGTGTCTGTACAAAACTCTGACTGTGCCTCATAGATGTTGCTGGGATAGAGGGTGTGGGCGGTACCACTGCAGTGCTGCTGCCAGGGGTACTGTGTGTACCAGAAAAAATGTCTGTCGCTTCTTCACCTCCCCCCTGCACGATCAGCCCCTCGTCATCATCAGATGCAATATCAATGGATATATTTGTATTTGTTGTACTTTTGGCTTCCCAGATCTTATTAGGTGCGCCTTCCACTGGATAATGTGGTGTTTTTTGAGATGACCTCTCTGGCCTCCCGTACCATAGTTGGTACCAAGCTTACCCCGACTAACTACTAACTACTTGTTTACAAATCGAACAAATAACTAGGTTTTCCGCCTTTTTGCTAATACTAAAGAAGTCCCAAACTGGGGAGTTGAGATTTCTGGTGGTGGTGGTGGAGGTGCTACTTTCAATGCCAGATGAAGTGGAGGATTGGTGGGGCCAAATTTGATCTCTGTTGTGCACTTACAGTTACAGCACCACTACTTGAGGTAACTGAGGTTGAGCTGGATGGAGGTCCCCGCCGGCCCTTCTGAAGAGAAAATATGGCAGCTGTAGGTCGTGTTGGTTTAATAGGTACCAGTGCTACGCTGCCCACATCCCGCACAGAAGCATTTCGGGATAGGGTAAAAATGTCTGTCTGCTGCAAGGCCGCTCGGGCTGGAGTGACAACTGTGATGACTGGGTCGTCATCGTCAGACTCTTCATCAGCAGCAGAATGCAACACTTCTACTGCTTTTTCGTCATCACCCATAAGTGGAAGCCTTGCGGGCACCTTCCTTTTACCTAGCTTTGTCGGCTCATGGTGTGCCTCTCTTCCATTCTGAATTGGTGGCTGCCAATCAAGACCTAGATCATCAGAAGGACGGGGCTTAAAGAAGAACTTGTACTAGCCCTCCTTTTCCTTGCTGGGGATCTGGAAGACAATTGATCATCAGGACTCAGAGTGGCTTGCTCGGCTGATACCTCCGCATGAATATCGATTTCCTCATGTGCCGCTACTTCTGGAGGAACAAGCATTGTGGGCAGTTGTGCCTCTCCATGCACCTCTCTATGCGCCTCTCCATTAAGCATTGGTGAATTTTGCGGATCTGCGGTCCGCAAATTCGCGCGAAATTATAAAGAAATCCGCAAATTTGCGAATTTTCCCGAAAAATCGTGGATTTTTTTGCGATTTGCACCATACTTAACTGGAGTACTTTCTATTGGTTAGTCAGTAAGTGTTACCTCGTTGGGTAAATGTATAGTGCTTTTCCTACACAGCAGCTGCGTAAAGGGCCAAATGATTTGTCCCCAGTGACCATGTTTGCCTGTAAGTTTGCCACTGTGCCAAAGGCGCCGAGGTCCCTTGAGTGAGCTGTCCATCATGTTTGGGAAAGGGCGGGAAAAATGTTTGATACAGCTGGTGTGTGGTGCGGGGCTTCTATGCGTGTGCACATGCCTCTTGTGCAAAGGGTCAGAGAGCGAACAAGGCAGCAGGTGAGGAGAAAGCAGCCTCCTGGCCACAGTAACTACAAGGGGATCGCGCTCGAGAAACTCATGGATGCAAAGACCTCCCTTGAGTATTACAGCAAATTTTTGATGGAAGATATGGGGTTAAAGCACACTTGCCCAGCCTCGACCGTGCTCACTAATGTTTTGGGCTGATTAATAACTTTACTGAATTTTAACTTCAACTCGGGCACCAGCAATATCTGTAAGTGCTTCCTGTTGAGGTTTAATTTTTGTATCAGGTGCCTCGTGCCATAGTTAATCCTGCCCTGCATAGTTATCCACGAAGATGCCTCCATTTTGTGCAATATATCTACTCAACTGGAATACTGGCTAATCAGTAAGTGCTACCTCATTGTGTAAATGTATTGTGCTTTTCCTACACTGAAGCTTCGTAAAGGGCCAGATGATTTGTCCCCAGTGACAATGTGTGCCTGTAAGTTTGTCACCGTGCCAAAAGGTGCTGAGGTCCCTTGAGTGAGCTGTCCATCATAGTTGGGAAAGGGTGGGAAAAACATTTGATACTGCTAGTGTGTGGTGAGGGGCTTCTATGCGTGTGCACATGCCTCTTGTGTAAAGGGTCAGAGAGCGAGCAGGGCAGTAGGTGAGGAGAAAGCAACCTCTTGGCCACAGGAACTATAAGGGGATCGCGCTCGAGAAACTCATGGATGCAAAGACCTCCTTTGAGTATTACAGCTAATTTTCAACAGCAGATATGGGGTTAAAGCACACTTGCCCAGCCTTGATCGTGCTCACTAATATTTTGGGCTGATTAAAAACGTTACTGAATTTGAACTTCAACTCGGGCACCAGCTATATCTGTAAGTGCTTCCTGTTGATGTTTAATTTTTGTGACAGGAGCCTTGTGCCATACTTGTAACTATTCTCTCACCCTGCTTCGAGGGTCAGAGAATAGTTGGAAGTAGGAAACGAGGAGCCGCTCAGGAAGCACTTACAGCATTACAGCAGGTGCCCAAGTTGAAGTTAATTTCTCTGTAACCATTTCGTAAATGGTTACAAAGAAATTAGCTTCAACTTGGGCACCTGCTACAACCCTGTAAGTGCTTCCTGTAAGAAATTTGTCCCACTCGCGGATTTGCAGATTTTTCCGCAATTCCGCGCGCGGAATGAATTTTCGGTCCATAATTACTCTCCATGCACCTCTACTTGCGCCTCCTCTTGCACCTCTACTTGCGCCTCTAGTTACGCCTCTACTTGCGCTTCTACTTGCGCCTCTCCATGCGCCTCTCCTTGTGCCTCTCCTCGCTCCTCTCCTTGTTGCGCCTGTGGTTGTCATTGCGGCTGTGGTTGAACACTCGTCAGATGTGTTACACTCTGCGTTGATTGGATGCTACTTTGCGAAGAGTCAACGCCAACATCACTGGTCGATGGTGAAGAGCAATTAAAGTGGCTGCCTCTGCGGCACTCATGGGCTTGGGCCTAACTTGCTGTGTTGTCACTGAGCCCATGAAGCGGAGGTGCTGTTCCCAGCTGAGTACCTGGCGGACACCACTGTTATGTTATGTTATGTTATGTTAATAACATTTATTAGGCGCAACAGCTGCCCCAGCAAAGGGGCGTCCTGGCGCCAGATCATGTACACAACACAACAGATCAGAGCTGAGAAGAGGGGAAATCAGATAGCAGGGGAGAACAAGTGAGTTTTGATGGCCGGTCTAAAAAGAGTCAGACTATTAAGGGCGCGAATGTGCACAGGAAGGGAGTTCCACAAATCAGCCGCCAGGACACGAAAGGAACGTCCTCCCATCCTGCTCAGCCTGAACCTAGGCTTACTCACCAGATGGAGTGATTCAGATCTGAGTGACCGCGTGGGGACGTACGCAGAGATGAGGCCCACCAAGGCGGGGGGAGAAGAAAGCTTCAGAATCTTAAATGTCAGACAGAGAGCCTTGAATTTGATTCTCTGTCTGACCGGAAGCCAGTGAAGAGAGGTCAAAACACTGCTGGAGGAGTAGTTTTTTTCTCCCCACAAAAGTGTCTGTCGGCACACCAGTCTCCGTGGTAAGTGGCGCCACTTGCTTCTTCTGCTCCTTCTTACTGGCAGTGGCAATGGCAACTTTCTTGGTAGAGGAGCTACGGCCACATTTCTTTGGGCCCATCTTCTTCAGATGTCAGAACAGCAGGATGCAGTTGCACGAGTTGCAGAGTTGTCTGTGGCCACACGTGACGTTGTGCACACACCGCAGCAGGGCTTCTCCCTGGCACTACAACAAGTGATGATGATGAGGATGATTCCTAGTTCTTCTCAGTCTTTTTGCACCTAACAGCAAAGGAAGCCAGAGGAACATCAGTTAAATAAATGTTGTATATGTCGTGCTTCAATTAATATTTGCAACTAGGCATTTATTATTATTAACACAACACACCCAAAAATGGAAAGACACAAAATTAAAATTGCAATTCTAATCCAAAATGGATGTTTAAATTAATAGAAGAGAGACCACACAGAGAGAGTTGTTTCATGCACCACTGAGTACCCTTGGGCATAATGGATGAAAGCAAGGCAGAATGGGTGCAGGCTTATGGCACAAAGCACACTGCCTGGCTTCAAAATGGCACCTAGACCCCACCCACATGGCCAGGCCCTGGACCAGGACTCAAAATGGCCCCCACCTACATGGCCAGGCCCTGGACCAGTCCCCAACAACACCCAAAAAATTGAAATACACACAAAAAACACCCCGATCCAATGCCATCCATGCCCTAAATGATGTTTAATTCAAGAGACCCCACAGAAAGACTTGGCCCATGCACCACTGACTACCCCTGGGCATAATGGATGAAAGCAAGGCAGACTGGGTGCAGGCCTATGGTACAAAGCACACTGCCTCGCTTCAAAATGGCCCCTAGACCCCCACCCACATGGCCAGGCCCTGGACTACGCCTCAAAATGGCCCCCACCCACATGGCCCGGCCCTGGACCAGGCCCCAACAACACCCAAACAATCGAAATACACACAGAAATCACCCCAATCCAATGCAATACATGCCCTAAATGATGTTTACATTCAAGAGACCCCACATAAAGACATGGCCCATGCATCACTGACTACCACTGGGCCTACTGGCCAGTTTGGCTTTATTACGCACCTCAACAATTAAAAAAAAATCCACATATAACAGTGAGATACTCAATAACATGCCATAATTGATATTTAAGTTCATCAAAAGTCACAGAAACAGTGTATCATGCACCCATGACTAACCCTGGGCCTACTGGATACTGTGGGTACCCACAATATATTTGTTATAAAGTTGTGAATAAGTTTATAAATTGTAGTTGCAGCAACTGCAAATGCCCCAAACAAACAACACCAACGTACTTGTAAAATCTCAAATCCAAAAGTGATCCCAAAAAAAGACCTCAAATACAAATATCCAGCACAGCAGTCACAAAGAGTAATCCTTCCAGCTCCAGATCCAAATGAAAAGTGACCAGGACATGGACAAAGCACTGGGAGGAGCCTGCTGGACAGGAACAGGAAGTTGGAGACTGTGGGGCTCTTCCTCCCTCCCACCCCCTCAAAAATGGACTCCTTGCACAAAAAAATGCAGCCAAATGTCAATCTGAGGAGTTATTCTGGTCCTAATCATCATTTTCAGGAGGTTTATGCTGCCAGCAACAGATTTCTTGTGCAGAATTGCAATTTGTGCAATTTCGGGAAAGTGAGCTGTTCAAATCTCCCGCCGGATGTCAGCTGCGCGTCCCATCTACGTCTACGCAATTGTTTTCTCCCACGGTGCGTGATCGTGGGCCCTTATGAGGTATTCGTGTTCAACAAGTCTCACAGTGCAAGATGGCGGGACGCTATGACGTAGTCGCGGTCGAAAATTCTTGCGCGATCACGCAGCAAGATCGAAAAATGGCGCAGCGCAAGCAAACCGGGAGGAAAAAAACTCGACAAACTCAGAATTACGGTAAGTCAATGCTGCGAATTGCAAATTCTTTGACAATTTCACACAATTCGCGGACCGCAAAATTGTCAAAAATTCGCAATTTCCGCGAGCGGAGTGGATTTTCAGCCCATGCTTAGTTTAAGCTCAAATTCAGTAAATCATTATTAATCAGCCCAAAAAACTTGTGAGCTTTGTCAAGGCTGGGCAGGTGTGCTTTCACCCCATATCTACCCTCGAAAACTAGCTGTGATGCTTGATGGAGGCCTTTGCATCATTCACTTTCACAAGCGCAATACCCCTGCAGTTCCTGTGACCAGGAGCTTCTTTCTCCTCATCGGCTGCTCTGATCAGTCTCTAAACTTTTAAAAACACAGGGGCATGTGAACTCGCAAAGAAGCCCCGTGAGATTTTTTGCCGTTTCGCGATATTCTGCAGAAGGCAATTTTGCAAAATCCGCCCACCCACAGATGTAAGACATGATGGCTGTTGTTCAGGGTGGTGAGCGGTGACCAGGTGGTGATGCTTTGCCTGGTGTTTTCTGGTTGGTTAAGCTTGTTGGGGTTGATTGTGGCAGGTTGGATGTTGAAATTGTTGTAGATGTTGGTGATCTTGCTGTGGAAGTAGTCAGGGAGGGTGTTGCAGAGTTCTTGGGGTGGATTGTGTTCTCTTTGTCTGTTGGGTTGGGGAATCCTTTGACTATTTTGAATAGTTCCTTTGGTCGGCAGCGTTATCGATGCGGGTGGTGATGGCTGTTTTCTTGGCTTCTTTGATATTCCGGTGATAGTTGCTGAGGGCTGTTTTGTGAGAGGCTCTGTTGGCCGGGTTCTAGGTGGCCCTCCATCGGATCGCCAGTTGTTTTCTGGGGATCCCCATGTTTGAGGCTCTTGTTGGTTTTTTAATGATTCAGCGGGGCAACTCTGTTCGTGCCGTTGGTGATCCAGGCGGTGAAGTTCTGGATGGCCTGGTCGACATATGTTAAGAACCCTTGAGGAAAGTGGTGAGGGTCTGGGACCACTGAATTTTGGTGACCTTGCTCCAGCTGCAAGGGAGGATATCTGCTGCCTGGTGATGATGTGCTGGGTGTCGGTGATGGTGAAGTGTACAATGGTGGTGTAGCTAAATTTGATTCTGTCGCTGGAGGTAAAGATGCGGTTGAGTGTGTGTCCAGCTTTGTACGTGGGTTTGATGACAGTTGGGTGAGGCTGTTGTTCAGTTTCTCCAGGAAGGCAATGAAGTTGGCATCATTGGGGTCACTGATGTGGAAGTTGAGGTCGTTGAGTAGAAGGGAGTGGTATCAGTCGAGCGCTAGGGGGTCAATGAGATTGAAGATGGGATTGCAAAATGCTGCTCAGGGTCCCGAGGGTCAGTAGGTGAGGGTGCTTCTTATCGTTATCTTCGCAGAAGTTTGTAGTAGGAAGTTGAGGTGTTCTATGAGAGGTGTGAGGTAGCCGTTGATGATGATGCAATATGAAGGTTTCCTTGAAGATGATGGCAATGCTCCAGGCCAGTAAGTGTCTGGAGCATTCTTGAGGCCGAAGGGCATAAGCCGAAATTGAAAGTGGCCCTAGGGGGAGGAGAACGCTGTTTTCTCCTTTGCTCCATCCGCCATGGCAATCTGCCAGTATCCTGATGTCAGATCGATGGTGCTTAGATACCGAGCTGTCCCCAGTCGGTCAATCAGCTCATCCGCCCGAGGGATCGGTTGAGCATCTGTCTTGTTCACAGAGTTCAGACCACGGTAATCCACAAAGAACTGAAGTTCTGGTGTGGTGCCCGGTGGGGCCACCAACACTACTGGACAAGCCAAAGGGTTGCTGGAAGGCTCAATCACTCCCAGCTCCAACATCTTGGCCACGTCATCCTCGATGCTGCTCTTGATCTTGTCGGACAGCTGGTAAGACTTGGTTTTCATGGGTGGGCTGTCCCCTTTGTCCACGTCATGGGTACATAGATGCGTGATCCCAGGAGTGAGGGAGAACAATGAGGCGTACTGCTCCAATTCCTGGCGGTAGTCCCTCTGGTGCTCCGAGTTCAAGGATGGGGAGAGGAGCACTCCCTCCCCCGATCCATCCTTCTCGTGGGCCGCCAGAAGGTCGGGAAGAGGCTCACTCTCTTCCTCCTCACTCCCATCCGTCACCATGAGGAGAGCAAGCTCCGATCGCCCATGGTGTGGCTTAAGGCGGTTGATGTGGAACACCCTATGGGGTTGTCGGGGGTCTTAAGGTCGACAACATAGGTGGTCTGGCCTCATTTCTCCATGATTTCGTATGGTCCAGTACACTGGTACTGGAGGGCGCTAAGCTCTCCGGGCTCCATGACCCACACCTTCTGTCCAGCATCCAACTCCACCGTCCGAGCATTGTGGTCATACCACTCCTTCATGACAGCTTGACTAGCCTCCAGGTTGTCTGAGGCTTCCTTCCACAGCTTGGCCATCTGGCTGCGGAATGCTAGCATGTATGTGACCACGTCACGGGGAAGCTTCTTCGAAGTCTTCTCCCACCCCTCCGCCACAAAGCTGAGGGGCCCCCTAACAGGTTGGCCATAGAGCAGCTCAAAGGGGCTGAACCTGACTCCCTTCTGCGGCACCTCTCGGTACGAAAACAGCAGGCAAGGGAGGAGTACGTCCCACTTCCGCCTCAAGTCCTCTGGCAGGCTCTGGATCTTCCCCTTCAGGGTCTTATTGAAGCAGTCTATGAGCCCGTTAGTCTGGGGGTGGTAAGGAGTGGAGAACTGGTAGGTCACTCTGCACTCCTTCCAGATGGCCTGCATGTAGGCCGACTTGAAGTTTGTGCCCCTATCCGACACCACGACCTTGGGAAATCCCCAAACGGGTAAGAATCCCCATCAGGGCCCGCGCCACCAGAGGTGCAGTGATGGTCCTCAGAGGAATGGCCGCTGGGTACCGGGTGGCGTGGTCCACCAACACCAAAAAATGAACCGATGTCCCAATGAAGTCGGAGGGTACATTGGCCCGACTTTATCAATGCAGACCCACTCAAAGGGGTACCGACAACCGGGAGCAGTTCCAAAGGGACCTTCAACTTAGTCCCAGTCTTGCCACTTGCCTGGTAAGTCTTACAGGTCTTGCAGAAGGTGTCAGAGGCAACTAGCATTCTGGGCCAGTAGAAGTGTGGGACCAACCGTGGAAAGGTTTTGTCCTGACCAGGGTGTCCAGCTAGTGGTATTTTGTGTGCCAATTCTAGAAGGAAGGCTTGGTAGCATTGGGGGACCAATAAGGCCCATGATGATCCATCCACCGGAGCCTTAGGCTCACTGTAGAGGAGGCCATCCTCCCAGTAAATGTTGTAATTGCCGGTCTCTTGGTTGGTTGCTTGGGCTTCGGCCTGCCGCCGCATCCCTTCAAGCATGGGGAACTCTCTCTGCACCCAACAGAAATCCTCCCGGGTAGGCCCTCCTTCCACCTGCCACTCGGCAAGGGTCGGCAAGTCCCTCTCCCCCTGGGAACAACATCCACCTCCGCGGACTCCGGGGTTACCTCCGCGGGCTCCCCATCCATCTCATGGGGCGTGTCCTCCACAACGTCTTCTTCCTGACTAGCAGTGGGTTGGACCGTTGCCTCAGGCTCCAACCCGGGTTGAGCTCCTTGCCGAGCAGCCATGGACCTTGTGACCACACAAGTCCATCCTGGTAACCCCAGCATTTCTGTTTGGGCTTGGAACTCCACTTCCTTCCAGGCGGTATACTCCAGATCGTTTCTGAGCAAACACTCAACTGGCAAAGCAGGGCATACAGCAACTCTCAACTTGACTCCTCCTCACTCAAAGGGTACCTGAGCTACAGGGTAGTGACTCACACTGCCGTCAGCCAACATGGCCAGATGGAATACGTCAGAGATCACTTGCTCCGGGGACACCAGCCGTCTCAGCACCATCGTCATAATGGCACCTGTGTCCCTCAGAGCCTCCACCTCCTGCCCGTTAACCTGCACCCTCTGCCGGTATTTGGCAGTGTTCAATGGCAATGGCGTCACTGGGACCATCTCTCTGTCCCTGAGTGAGACCAGGGTCAAACCTGTCCACTCCTCTCCCTTATCTAGGGGCAACCCCTTCCCCAGCGCTACACTAGCCACCCCGGGGCTCTTACCTCCTGTGGGAGCTGGGGACCTCTTGCAACACTGGGGATCCCCCTTGTAGTGCCCAACCTCCCCACACTCATAGCACCGGACAGTTCTTGGCTGCTGACTATTGTCAGGGTAAATGGGCTTTGTGGATCCAGAGTGAGGTGGGGAACCTACCCCCTTCCCAGGCTGTCAATTTTGTAGGCCTCGAGAGAACTCCTTCCTTTTATCTCCCCCTCTCTCTTCTGGGGAAAACCCTGTCCACATTTCGGGGTGTCTCCCCTGGGTCCCTTGTGGGACACCCAAGTGCTAACCCAGGTATCCGCCTCCTCCCCAAGTTCGCAAGGGTCGGTCAGCTTATGGTCCACCAGATGTTGGTGCAGCTCCGGAAAACATTTATCTAGAAGGTACTCTCTTAAAAATAAATTGTACAGCCCTTCATAATCGCTCACTTCGCTGCCACGCACCCAACCATCTAAAGCCTTCTGGGCATAGTCAAAGAAATCCACCCACTTTTGGGTATGCAGCTTATGGCTGTTGCGGAACCTCTGGCGATACTACTCTTGGGTGAGGCCAAAGTTCCTGAGCAGAGCCTCCTTCATGACAGGGTAGGTGGTTTGGTTCGCTTTCTCTAAGGTCAGGAGTGTGTCCCTTACCACTGGAGGTATGTATCGGTACAGGCCTCCCCCACAGTAACTCTCGGGCACCCCATGGGCTACCAAGGACACCTCATACGCCTCCAACCACTTGTCAATGTCATCCCCCACACTGAAACTCGCTGTCACCTCACCTCCTTCGGTAGACAGAACTTAGGCTCCCGTGGAACCTCAGGTACGCAGCCACCATTCATATTACCTTGCGCACCTATCTGCATTGCTCGCAGCTTCAATTCTTTTAAGCTAAGCTCGTGCACAAGCTGGTGAAGGGGGGAGGGGTATGGCAAGAGCAACAGGCATTTCCCCCTATAATCATGGGCATCAAAAACATTAATGAAGCACTCTCAACAGTTCCCAGGCGGGGGCGAAAAACATTCCCCTGGCAAGGAGTGGCTTTAGCCCTAACACCCCACTCAGGTCAGTTCTTGCGCCTAATTCAGGGGTCCTTAGTCCCACCTTACTCCAGGCCTTTATCAGAGTGACGGGGCCAACTGGGCCCAACTATAGTTCTCTAAGGAGAGGTTACCTCTTTCTTCAGCCTCCTCCGGCCCTTGGGCCAGTCAGGACGCGGCAGTGAAAGGGCACGGCCGCCTCGGCCAATGTCTGGGCAGCTCCCTCGGGTGTCAGGCCTCAAGAGCCAATCGGAGGCTCTCCTCTTCGTAGGTGGGGACACTGGCCAATCGGTGCACAGCACATGGGGGTGCAGCCGATGACGTGGCCCAGGCCCAGCGTGGCCTCCCCTGCTATCACGATGCGCGTCGGCCCAGCGCGGCCCGCACTACTACCGGGGCAGCCCTCCCCTAGCTTTGGGGGCCGCAGTGGAGTCTCCGCTCACCTGGCACCAGGCCGTGGAGGTGATGACCGGCCCTCAGGCGGACTCCAGAGCAGCGCTGTCTCCAGCAACCGGGCCGGGCCAGCAGCGGTGAGTTTTGCCTCTGAATAGAGCCTAGTGTGACAGGGAGCCACGGGGCCAGGGTTCTTGGCAACATAGATGAAACCGGTGCTGCGGCTGTGATTCAGGCATGCAGCGCTTTGACAGGCACAGCGCTTTCAGAGGCAGGATGGCGCTTGACAATTATAGCACTCAGGGATTCACAGCTCTTTGGGCACAAGGGCAGTCTCTTGCAGTTCGGGCCAGTCCAGGGCAATACAGCTGAGGCAGGACAGCACAGGGGGACACAGGTCTGGCAGGGAAGTGCTTGGATGGTGCAGCACTGTTACCTGGTTGATCCCCCAGCAGCCCTCACTGTAGGTAGGTGTTTCCTTGCGGCGCCAGGTGGTTTCAGCGCCCTTCTTATGTAGTTTCTTGGGGTAAGAAGAAGGGGGGTTGAGTTGGTGGCTCAGAGGCAGGATGGTTTCCCTTGGCTCACTGGAGGTGGTTCCTTGGGTTCCCCAATCCTGGGCCAGATCAGTGAGTCAGGAGAGTCCCTCACCTAAATTAGAAAGCAGTGCATAGGCCCAGTCAATTCCAGTGGTGTAGGTTCCTCCCCTAGGTCCAACCGCCTAAACTCCTGCAGAGGTTCCCCCAGGTCCAGTGATGCCTCAACTGACTGGCGGGTTTCCCTCAATTCCCCTTATACCCCTAGGTCAGGTGACAACTCTCTGAAGGCGGCAAAGCGTAACCCCTCCCCTATTCCTGAAGGTTCCAGGAGCTTCCACAGTCTAGGCTTTGGGCAGAAAAGGCGGGATGGCAGTACTACTGTATCCTAATGTCCCAGCCTGCTCCTGACTACTAGTGCGTGTTTAAAAAGGCCACTCTGCAGTAGCAGGGGCCTTTGGCAGCCATGTTGTTAGGAGAGAGCACCTGCACCTTAGCACTGATTGGCAGTGGTAAGGCACCCAGAGACCTAGGTCCAACGAAAAAGATGGTGGAAATAACAAGGCAAAGGTCTAACAGTGCATGTGACACAGAGACATCAGGTGCATGATGTGCTACTCAAGATGACAGGTCTTGGAGAGCTCTGGCCAAGACTACCAGATGATGGTGGGAAAAAGTGACTCCTTCAACAATCCTCCTTGTCCTGTCTGCCTCCTCTCACACTTTTCAAATGGAGGTAGATTACTGCATAGCCTTGTGCAGCCTCACAGCTAAGAAATGGGTGTCCAGTCCCATTAGATTGGAGTCAGCAATCCCTCCCTCTCCATGGAAGGAGGAAGAATGTTTATCGGTATCATTAACTTGGCAGCAGGACCATCCAGAGCGGGGTATCTTTAAGGGAAACAGAGTGATACCATGCAATATCAATGACCCTGCATCTACTCTGACTGACAGCACCTGACAAAGGTTAAACCCCAACCTTTCTAAGAAATTCTTTTGCAAGTCCATAACTGCCGTAATTTCACACTATAAGGTTTTCCTTAAATCCAATTTCTAGCCTCACATCAGTATTGATTTGTGAAGATCACATGTGCCTTCTTCACACTATTTCAGAACAATATCCAACATGGCAAACCACGACTAAAATTCACAAAACAAAATAAAATGTCTATTATGGAGCTCGATTAGTATCGCAAAGCATTCAATCCCATAGGTTTTCCTGTTCATAGGAGTAGCGTTGCTCATAGCTAATCTACCAGAAGTCTATAAAAAGCACACTTCCGAACATTACAGCGGTTATGGACTTGTAAACGATTTCTTTGAATAGGTAAGTGGAGACGATGATGTAGGCGTAGTGCAGAGCACTTTTCTGTGTGTCATTTGTATCATCAACAAAATTGCTTGAGATACTGTGAGGTATGAGGTGTCTGAGTTGTTTTATTTAATACATTTATAGATCATCACTTGAAAATACTTTGGAGAATTTTGTATTGTTCACCAAGTACTCTCATGATCTAATCTACAAGGAATTGGGTCCTCTGTATCTAATTTTCCCTTTCCATATTTGTGCTGTGTTTTTAATCAGTTTCTCTGTGGGTGCCAGTGATTGACAGTTGACGGGGTTAATTTTACCCAAAGTTCTTGATTAACATGTATGTTCTAGAGCTGAATGACATTTTTAGAGCTCGCATACATAATGACTAACAATTTGACCTGGGTGAAAAAGAATGTTGAATTATGCAGAATAGTTCCTCTCTGTGGTAGTCCACATATATAAATTTACAGCATTGTTTGAGAACATTAGACCTAGAATGTTGGAACCAACCAACATCATGAACATACATTACAAGATATGTTTCATATGTATTGTTTGTCGGAATGTTGCTGTATAAACCATGTGTCGTCATATTTTTGCTTATTTTATTTTTGTTAAGTTTTTATGTTTTATGTTTCAAAACAGCCCTGAGGACCAGATCTGTCATATTGTGATACAGCAAAACACATGCTTTTATTTATTTTTTGTCTATGGTCAATTATCAAGAATACTGACAAAATTGCATCATCCTATGGAAGAGGCAATTGATTTTAACCGAGTTGTATCAGTAGAGTTTTTGTTGTGATGTGCTTTATATGTTTATTGTACCATTCATTTGTAAAAAAAAACTGTGTTTGTAGTCTTTATGATTGAACATTGAGTTCATTTCTAGATATAGTATATACAGAACGTGGAGAAATAAAGATATATCTCCTCATTACACCTTCTCTGGGGAGGCGCACAGTTTTGACATATTCCCAGGTTTACAGATCTTTGTACATCTGGGAATGAGTAAAAACCCATGGCGTTGCGTGGGAAACCCACTTCAACACCCATGGAATGCCCCCTGACACACTGTAAGGCAATGCAGCGACTTGTGTTGAGTTGCCGTCCCCCATATCTACTGGGTCATGAAAAGCCACGCAAAGTGGTTTTCCATGGCCTTCTAGATATGGGTCTGCACTCTTCACTGCTAGAGCATCATAAAAAGTGATGCACCGGCGGTGCAAAGGCTTTTAAAAAAGACCCAGAAATTTTAAATAAAGCAACCAAGAGTACTGAAGGGAAGAGAATAACAAAGTGAAGGGAATAGAAGGCTGGGTAACTAGTTGTCAAGCAGAGATTTTGCATCTACATTAATAGTTGCCAGTCATGTTGCTATGAGACTGTAGGCTGAATATTTGCGCCTTAATAGTCAATTTGGAAGTGAACTCACAGCACAGAAATGAGCGACTCACCATTGGTTAGCAGACTATTCTGTTGTATATGAATCTAGGACCCTAGTGTAATTTTCCCGATTCATGCCCATATGTAGGTATTAATCACCCTATCCTTATATAGGCATAGAAATCATAACCATATTTAGACTTAGCCTATGCAGCCCAAATACGGCATGGCTACTTCCACTAGTTCTGAGAATCCACAACGATTTCTTGGAAAAACCTGCCTTCAGCAGTCCGGGACTTCCCCTTGCTTGAATATTGATTTATCCAAGAACTCAAGGAGTTTTCAAAGAACGGAGTCTTTGATGACGGTATTATGTCTAACCTTACGTCCAACTCGGTACCTTCAAGGTATAAAAATGCCCACATTTGCCCAGACAAACGCACGGTGGTTTGGAGCAGTTCGACTATCTACTTGCCCGACTCCCTACTACAGCAAGGGCCGAAGCAAGCTGACTCTCCAGCTGACGCACTGAGAGAGATGCTGTCTTTTCTCCTGCTGAGAAATCCAGCTCCAGTGTTTCCAGGCTACCCTTACGGGTTGCTGGGAAATCAAGTCCTGAGAGAGAGATACAAGACCTCCTTCATTCTAAACCAAGGTACGGAGTTGATTAGACTCCTAGAGAATTCTTGGAATAGATTCTTGGCAAAAAGAATACTAAACTTAAGCTACACCTCACTTACTTCTTCCCTCGTACTAGACCTAGGTTAGGTACACCGGGGTAGGCGTGTTTTAGAAACACAGTTGAGTACTTTTAGTCATTATTTATTATTGTATGTATTCTATGTTATTTCATATGGTTTAGAAACCATACCATGCTTTTACAGTATTATTTTATAATACTCTTCGTACTGTTTGCATTATACTTTGCAACCAGTATTACGATTGTAGCAGTTCATTTCCTCTGCCTGAGAAAGAAGACTGTTCAATAAATACTTTTATTGAAAACGCCCGTCTCTCTATTATATAGTGACATATCATTTTACTCTGGAGAACAAGGGGAACGCTGGGTGGTAGGACATTTGTGCCGGCATGGAGATCCCACGCAAAAATGTATGGAAAAGTGTTTTTTAACCTAATTTTTGCAGGAAATTCTGCGTAGGAAAACATTGGGGGACCCACGCATGCTATACCTCTCTGGACTCCCCCGGGTGTCTAGTTTTCAGAACTGTTTGGGTTTGGTAGTTTCCCAAGATGGCCACGAGCACTGGGCAAAAAACTCAGGTGCCCCGCCCCAACAAAATATGGTAGTTTTGCTACAGGTAATTTTTAAGTCTCCACCGTACGATTTGGGCATTTTCCAGTTGGAACCACTATGCCTACCCACGCAAGTGAGGTACCATTTTTATCGGGAGACCTGTGAGAACGCTGGGTGGGAGGAAATTTGAGGATCTACGCCGATTCCACAACTTTACCACACAGAAATGTGAGAAGAAACAATTTATTTTTGGGGTGAAATTTGAGGTTTGCAGTGGATTCTGAGTAGGAGAATGATGAGGGATCCATGCAAGCCATACCTCGCTGGACTCCCCCGGGTCTCTAGTTTCCATAAATGTATGGGTTAGGTAGGTTTCCCTACATGGCTGCTGAGCACCGGGCCAAAAACGCATGGGAACCCCCTTGCAAAACCAGGTTTGTTTGGGATAAGTAATTTTAATGTCGCCTCATTACGTTTTGGGCCCTTGCCTGTTGCGGGTCCTTGAGCCACCCACTCAAGTGAGGTAACATTTTTATCGGGAGTCCTGGGGGAACGCTGGATGGGAGGAAAATTGTGTGAGCCCAGTGATGTCACGCTTTCCCTCACAAAAATGTGTGAAAAAACTATTTTTTTCAGCTAAAATTGATGGTTTGCAAGGGATTCTAGGTAAGAGAACATTGGGGGATCCACGCAAGCCATAGCTCCTTAGAACCCTCAGGGTGTCTAGTTTTCAGAAGTGTATGGGTTTGATAGGTTTCCCTAGATAGCCACCGAGCACAGGACCAAAGAACCAGGTGACCTCCCTTACAAAACCAAATTGTTTTGACTTAATTATGTTTTCAGTTCTACAGCGTGAGATTTTTGGGACAATATTGCATGGAAATTGTGATAGACATTTTCAAGGTTACAGGACATTGTGGTTAAAAAAATAACTTAGATTTCACAAGAGAGACATCACCATATACTCCTATGGTTTACCAATAATATCTTCATTTAGTAAGTTATTTATAGCTGTAATGTACACCTTAACAGAGTTACTCAAAAGTCAAACATTGCGGCACAGCTATCTATTCCTCAAACACACACACATACTGGTTGGATTTGGCACTAGGGCAAGTGATGGTTCAGTATATAAAATTTTATTAACAAGATATTTCAAAGAAATGAAATGCCTGTCAATAAATAAACGCATAAAAACCGAACCAGTGACTCGCAACTCGTGAGCTGTAAAGCCACAACCAGGCACCAACCGTTTTACAGGCCATTCACGCACCTTTCACACCTGATACACACCAGACCATAAACACCATCCGGGAGCAAAAGCAACAAATTACAACATTCACAAAAAGGGACAAGGTACACCCTGCTTCACAAAGAGAAAAAAGTCAATTTTTAGTGCACAGCCATCTAATCCGCAAGTACACACACATACTGGTTGGATTTGGCACGAGGGTGAGTGATGATTCAGTATATACAATTGTATTAGCAAGTTATTTCACGAACATGAAATGCACTGTTAATACTTCAAAAGACAAGAAATGAACCATTGACTCACAGCTCGTGAGCTGTTAAGCCACGTCAAGGCACCAACCTCTTTAAGGGCCATTCATACTCCTTTCATACGTGTGACACATACAAAACATTCACACCGCCAACCACGGGCCCATCATATTACAACATTCACATCAGCCGACAGCGCCATTCAAGGGCCCAACACTTTCACACGCCCATTTTCCTGACACAGCAACTACACAGAGTGATGGACTGCGTGAAGTGGCACTCAGCTAGCAGTGTGTGTAGTCACCAACAGAAAGTAAATACTCACACACCGCCAGCCGAGTGCCAGTCTACCCACACCACCATCCAAGCATCAGTCCAAACACACCGCCAGCCAAGCACCAATCCACACACACCGCCAGCCAAACACCAATCCTTGCACTCTGCAAGCCAAGCACCAGTCCATGCACACCGCCAGTCAAGTGCCAGTCCACGCACACCACCAGACAAGCACCAGTCCACGCACACCACCAGCCAAGGGCCAGTCCACGCAGCCCGCCAGCCAAGCGCCACTGCACACACACCGCCATCCAAACACTAGTGCACACACACCACCAGCCAAGCACCAATCCATACACTCCGCCAGCCAAACTCCAGTCCACGCACACCGCCAGCCAAGCACCAATGCTTGCACTCCACCAGCCAAGCGCCAGTCCACGCACACCACCAGCCAAGCACCTATCCTTGCACTCTGCCAGCCAAGCAAAAATCCACGCACACCCCTAGCCAAACACCAATCCTTGCACTCTGCCAGCCAAGCACCAGTCCAGGCACACCACCAGTCAAGTGCAAGTCCATGCACACCACCAGCCAAGCACCAGTCCACGCACACCACAGCCAAGCGCCAGTCCATGCAGCCCACCAGCCAAGCGCCACTGCACGCACACCGCCATCCAAACACCAGTGCACGCACACCGCCAGCCAAGCACCAATCCATACACTCCGCTAGCCAAACTCCAGTCCACGCACACCACCAGCCAAGCACCTATCCTTGTACTCCGCCAGCCAAGCAAAAATCCATGCACACCCCCACCCAAACACCAATCCATGCACTCTGCCAGCCAAGCACCAGTCTACGCACACCACTAGCCAAATGCCAGCCCACGCACACCGCCATCCAAGCACCAGCCTGCACACACCGCCATCACATTTAGATTTTTTTTTAAAATAACACAAACCAATTGCAAATACCTACAAATCCGCTAACACAAATTCTAATACTAAATACATTGCACTAATGTCAACCTTGAAACAGACTTAAAAATATTACAGAATACAGACCAGGCAGTTCACTTTACCGCTCATGGAAACTCCCAAAACTTCTTATGCGTGTGGTACGATTTAAAACAAGCTGACACACACAATCCAGGATTAGAAGGACAGTCGGGGCAGTAAATACGAGTCTCCCTCCACACGCCTCTTTGCCAACAGACTCTACATCTTCTAGTGGGAAAGTCTTTTGAGGATGTGGGAGGAATGTAATCAGGAAAGTGGCGATCTTTCTGTCTAGCCACATCCTCCACCACTTCAACTCTAGGAACACTTGTCTGTTCCACTAGAACAAGGCTGCCTATTATAGACTACTGAAACTTAACAAAAGGCATCCTAGACTCAGGACAAGAATTTTGGAACAGAACAAAAGCATTAAAGGTTGCCAAGTGGAAAAGATGGATAGCCAACTTCTTATACCAAATGTAAGACTTTCGAAGAGCTGCATAAGGTTCCAAACTATGATCTACTCTGTCAAAACCACCCATGTGCCTATTATAGTCTAAAATGCACACAGGTCTGCGCACTTCAGCACCCTGACCCCAAACAGGCACAGGTGCAGTGCTTTCATCATGGATGGTAGTGAGCATGTACACATCTCTCCTGTCTGAAAACTTCAAAGCGTGAAGCTCCTCACATCGCAATGCACTAGACTGTCCCCGCACAAGCCTTTTGCAAACAAGTTCTTTTGGGAAACCTTTACGGTTACACCGCATTGTGTCACAAGCAACAGTGCCCACTTTGGCCAATTCCTTGAACAACAGCACACCAGTGTAGAAGTTATCTACATATAAATGGTGGGCTTTGTTAAATAATCCTCTACCTAGTTCCCACACAATTTTCTCAGTCACTCCAAAAGTGGAAGGACAACCAGGAGAGTAAATGCTGGACTCCTTACTGGTGTACATCCTGAAATTACAGACATATCCAGTCCCACTGTCACACAGCATATACAGTTTATTTCCATAGCGTGCCCTCTTACTAGGAATGTATTGCCTAAAAACCAAGCGGCCCTTGAACAATATCAAAGACTCATCCACTGGTATTTCTTTACCAGGAGCAAAGATCTCAGAAAAACGATCAACAAAGTGATCAAGGACAAGCCGAATCTTAAAAAGACGGTCACAATCAGGGTGATCTCGTGGCAACGTTAAACCATTATCAAAAAAATGCTTCATCCGAAGCAGAAGCAAATAGCGATCACGACTCATGACTGCTGGAAATATAGCTGTTGCTATCCAGGTACTAGAGGAACAATATGAAGACATTGATGGCTTCCTTAGCAAGCCCATCAAAACAGTTAATCCCAAAAACTTCTTCATCTCTTCAACATTTGTGGGAGTCCACCGGGTAGCTCTAGAATGGGGCTTAAGGCTGGCACTGTTGTCCCTCAGAAACTGTTCTGCATACAAATGAGTTTGCTCTGACAAAAAAACATCGTCCATAAACAACTGAAAAAAATGTATCAGCATAAAATTCTCAGTATTCACTCTACTCCCTGGAACACCAGTAAAATCTGGCAATGCCGGCTGCACCATGCCAGGGGCAACCCAGAGGCTATCCCTATCGACGGGAAGTGCAGCCGTCCCAGCCTGCAGGCCAGATGCCTCTTGCCGCACTACACCAACGGGAAGCCTAGCAGCCTCAGATACTTCTTGCTGTACAACACCAACGGAAAACCTAGCATCCCCAGAGGCCTCTTGCCGCACTACACCAACTGGAAGCCTAGCATCCTCAGATGCTTCTTGCTGCACTACACCAATGGGAAACCTAGCAGCCCCAGATGCCTCTTGCCGCACTACACCAATGGGAAGCCTAGCAGCCCCAGATGCCTCTTGCTGCACTACACCACCAGGAAGCCTTTTGGGCGCAGCCTGCAACCTAGATGCCTCTTGCGGACATACACCGAAGGGAAACCTTGTGGCCCTAGGCTGCAGCCCAGATGCCTCTTGGCCCACTACCAGCACATCAATGTCCTCCTCTAACACAGGCACTTCATCAGCACTAGAAGAAGCTTCATCATCCGATGATTCCATGCGAAGAGAAAACTCACTGCCTGAATCTTCTCCACCTACCTCTGGCTCTGAATCGGAGTCAGTCTCTGAACCATGGTCAGAGGAAGACTCAAAAAGCATACCCACAACCTGCTGAGCAGTAATCCTGCGACTAGCCATTATCCTTACAAAGAAAGAAGACTGGACAAACAAGTGAACAACACCAACACTGTGCAAATTAAGTAGTAAACAAGGTAAGGCTTTCACACAAAGATCTATACACTCCAAAACAATATAACTCTTACCAAAGATAGTTACACTCACCAGCACCTACTCTTCTGAGACACAGCAAAAATAAATTATATCCCACTAGAAAGAAAAAATGTACACATTAGACAACAAAGTACCCATCAAGCACTAATGCAAAAAAGATTTTGACAATCAAAACACAGAGCCAAACAAACTGCTATAGCTACACCTTTTACAAAAACACATTCATCTAGGGAAAGTAGTACAAAATACATTCACTTACCAAGCACATGCAACTACACAAGCTGCAAAACCAGCAGTAAAAGAACCGCAACCTACAACAATCCAAACAGCAAAAGCCTTGAACTAGAATGAAATAGAGAAAACAAATTACTACTACATTTCACAGATATAACAATTAAAAATATAACACACACATTTGCCAACCAAATGGACATTTGGACAGATGGGCCTTCAAATAGGGCTTTGACCAATGGGGATTAGGTGAGGTTTTCCACCAAGACACTGGTTATATTTTTGGATGTTTTTTCTGCCTGCCCCCTTTGGTGCCACAAAAGGGGGTGGGGATGGACGGAGCATCTGAATCAATCAAACACTCACACCCAGTCAAAAGATCTGGGTTTAATCCATCACCGTTCTTTAGCCCACTCTGCCATCCCAGTTCAGACATGGCTATATGCAAATCAGTCTGACCCTGTGCCTCATGGGAACAGTCCAGCCTGAACTGCCAAGCCATGTCTTGCCTGGATCGGAAAAAAGCTTCCGAGGACCGGTTTCTGGCATTCCAGCCGTCTTCAGCCCTTTGGTGCCTGTCATTCTTTTTGTCCTTACTGTACCCCCCTCACACGGGGGCAGTAAGGACAAAAAAAGACCGACTGGCACCAAGGGGGGTGGGCAGTAAAAAAAATCCAAAAATATAACCACCTTTGGAAGCGAGCCTTGCCCAAGGGCTCACTTCCACACACTACAAAACACAATCCCTAGGGCCTAGTGGGCTAGAAAGGCCAATAAACTGAAAAAAATTGGCCAACTCGCCCCCAGGCGGGTGGGGGTGGAGCAGAAAAACATTCCTAAAAAATTTTCCTTCTAGGAAGCGGCCCTTGCCCAAGGGGTCGCAGCCATTACAATCAAAAAATCCCTGGTGCCTAGTGGCATTTTTCTGCCCCACCCCAGGGGGCAAAAAGGCTAGAAAAGACAGACCTATTTGCCCCCAGGGGGGGCAGAAAATGTAAATCTACATTTAACCCCCTCTCGGAAGTGACTCTTGCCCAAGGGGTCACTTCCATTGCAATGAAAACAATCCCTGGTGCCTAGTGGCATTTTCTGCCTCCCCTGGGCACAGAACGGGCAAAAAATGGGCTGATTTGCCCCCCAGGGGGGGCAGAAAATGTAAATAAAAATTTAGCCCCCACCTCAAAGTGACCCTTGCCCAAGGGGTCACTTCCTACATTTCTACAATAAAATCCCTGGTGCTAGTGGCAATTTTCTGCCCACCCCCCCTGGGGGCAAAACGGCTGAAAAAACTGTCTGATTTGCCCCCAGGGGGGGGGCAGAAAATCAAAATCAATTGTTGCCCCCACATGGAAGTAAACCTTGCCCATGGAAGTGACCCTTGCCCAAGGGGTCGCTTCCAATGCCAACAAAATGCCCCTGAATATATCCCTGGTGCTAGTAGTGATTTTCTGCCCCCCGGGGCAAAATGGCTGAAAAAAAACGGGCCAATTTGCCCCCAGGGGGGTCAGAAAATCAAGGACATAATTACACCCCACCTGGAAGCGACCCTTGCCCAAGGGGTCGCTTCCTACAATCTAAATTTAAATCCCTGCTGCTAGTGGGAGCATTTCCGCCGTACGATCGCGACGCTGTGCGCGATCGTGAGGCAGAAATGCCCTGCAAAGAGACATCAGAGGAGAGGAAAATCTCTTTTCTCTCCCCTGATGCCTCCTTGCGGCACCAAACTCCCCCCTGACACGCAAACACAAACCTTTTTCGATGACGCTCAGGAAGCAAATGGCTCCCCGAGCACCAGGGACTCCCTGATGACGTCAGCGCGCGCTGTGCGCGCTGACGTCACAGGATTCCCATGGAGGAGGCGGGGGGGACAGCGGAAGCTCTTCCGCTGCCATCCCCATACCTGCGGCCATGATCGGACACCCTCGGGGGAAGTGTCAGCGCTTCCCCGAGGGAGGGGCTCATGACGAGCTGGACTCGTCATCAGCATACGACCATTGTGTGCATGATGAGTCCAGGTCGTCATCAGCAGGGAAGGGTTTAAACGTTAGCCAGTTGAGGGCTCTCAGGTCTAGGAATATGTGGGCATTTTTCTTTGAGCCTGAGATGAGTCTTGCAGATGAGTTGATCGTGGCTCTTAGCGGGGCTGTCGAAGAACTCTGGAGTCTGCATAATGTTACTGCTCCGTATTCCAAGCAAGGGATAACTAAGGCTTGAACAGCTTGTTTGAAATCAAAGGCGGGCAGATAGGGTTGCAGTTTTCGCAGGGTCTTTAGGTCAAAGTTGGTTCCCTTTGTTGAGGCGCTGATGTGTTTCAGCATCTTGAGGTTATTATCCAGCGTTACCCCAAGAGATTTTGCTGAGTGGACTATGACCGGTTGTCCATTGAGAGCTGTTAGGTGTTTCATCCAGTCTGTGACAGTTTGAGTTTTGTGAGGGGGGGCGATTACAAGGAATTCCGTTTTGAGGGAGTTACGTTTCAAGTGGTTTTCGGCCAGCCAGATTTGGGTTTTTTGTAGTGTGGAGTTGAGTGATTCGATGTCTTCCTGAGAGTGAATTTTGATGTAGATTTGGATATCGTCAGCATACATGTGGTATTGTATCTTGGATAGGCTGAGCAGATCAGTGAGGGGTTCCATGAAAAGGTTGAAAAGGGTGGGAGAGAGGGAGGGAGGAGCCTTGAGGAACTCCCAGCATGACAGACAAGGGGAAGGACAGGGATTGGTTGACCTTGAATCTTTGGGATCTGTTTTGGAGGAAAGCGGCGAACCAGTTAAATACACTTCCAGATAAACCCATTCTGTGTTTCAAGAGATTCAGCAGGTTGTCGTGTTTGACGGTGTCAAATGCTGATGACAGGTCGAGTAGAATTAACAGACAGGCTTCATTTTGGTTGAGGGTATTTAGAGCATCATCTAATACATGTGTCATGGCTGATTCTGTGCTGTGACCTGCTCTGAAACCAGATTGAAATTGGCTCAGCAGGTTGAAACAATCAATGTGACAGTTCAGTTGTATGTTAATGCATTTTTCCAGGAGATTAGCTAACATAGGGATGTTGGAGATCGGGCAATAGTTATATGCATGTCAGGGGGGGGTTTGGTGCCGCAAGGAGGCATCAGGGGAGAGAAAAGAGATTTTCCTCTCCCCTGATGTCTCTTTGCAGGGCATTTCTGCCTTACGATCGCGCACAGCGTCGCGATCGTACGGCGGAAATGCTCCCACTAGCACCAGGGATTTAAATTTAGATTGTAGGAAGCAACCCCTTGGACAAGGGTCGCTTCCAGGTGGGGTGTAATTATGTCCTTGATTTTCTGACCCCCCTGGGGGCAAATTTGCCAGTTTATTTCGGCCATTTTGCCCCCGGGGGGTCCGTGGGGTCCTTTGTGGGTTTCTTTAGGATAGGCGAGACCTGCCCCATTTTCAAGGTGTCTAGAGGGGTAGTAAGAGAGGAGTGAAGTCTGTTATGTAGTTTGCCGGGAGCGGGTCAGCGAAGTGATTGGATGGTTACAGCGCGTTTAGCGTTTTTAATATGGTATCTTCACTGTAAGTGTTGAAGTGGGACCATGATGCATTGTTTTTTAGTTTAAATAGTGGGAGATCATTAGCTGGGGCAACAGCAAGGGACAGTGATGGGCTCTCTTTCAGGCCCGAGTTGAATATAAGGTCCTTGAGTAGATCTGATTTAATGGATTCTGTCTTAGAGGCGAAGAAGGAGTCAAATTCATCACAAGTGGGAGTAGAGAGAGGGTTGGTGTTAAGGTGAGGAATACAGGCCTCAGCAAGGCCTGCGAGAGCAAAGGGTTCACCCTTCTGTGCACGAAGTCCTCAGACTACAAAGAAAATGGCACAGAAACTGGAAATACAAAAACATAGTTTAATAAACCTTTAAAGGTGGTACTACAGCCCACACAACACTCCACAGTATTGTACAAGGTAGCACAAAGAACTCAGACATGCGGTCCCCTTTAATACGCAAAGAAGGGGGCTCATAAGTAGGTGGTTACAGCTCAGAAGCATGATTTACAACCATATATGGACATTCTTTGAACATGATCGATACATGGGTGGAGTTAACGGTTCTTGAGACCCGCCGAATGCAAATTCCAATCTACGCTAAACAGAAACAGATGTGACCCCTACTGGACATGCGCTGGACGCACAAAGACATATTTATAGCCTGTTGCTGGGCAAACTTCAAGGGCGACGATCAGTGAGGTAGGACTCGCCTTGTAACAAGCACATGGGAATGTATAGCATACAAGATGGACGCCAGAAAAACAAAATGGAGTCTGGCCGTATGTCAAAATACGAGCGGGAAAACTCAAACAACGACACAATAGCAAGTCTTCAGTGAATGCTTAATACTATCGCTGTTTTATTTACAACAGACGACCCTTTCAGCATTTGCTGAAGACATTCGGTTTCCTTGGATAATCTAAATCCTCATCGTTTATATCGATGCTCATCATGTGAGCTATCTCTCTAGTTATAGTTTTCTTATGGGTAGCCTCTGCGACAGATTGTTTATTAGGCACACAAAATAAAACACACAAAGAACATAGCATTGGACTACATTGAATACATACACAACACGTGAATAATATAGCAACAATTATACATAGTCCAGTAAGAACTTTCCAACCCCATGTAGAAATCAAGGTCCAGAACCACCCAGAGAAAGTCCAGGACCCATTGTCAACATGTATATCAGCTGCAATTTTATGTAGTTTGTTAATAGCTTTATATACACAAGGAGTATGGTCAGGGATAAAGACACAACAGCTGCTTCCGATAATCCTACAAGCTCCGCCTCTATTAGCTAACATTACGTCTAGAACCATTCGGTTCTGTAACGCAACAATCCTGGTAATTTGCAACTCTTCAGTAAGATTCCCAAGGACTGCAGCAGTTTGATTGGTAACAGCTTCAACTACTCTTGTTAATCGTCGTATCTTTGTACTGTTTAGAGCTGCTCCCACAAAGAAAAACAATCCTAAATTGAAATCTATATACTGCTGTAGACTAGTATCAGTTTGATCAATATCATCTACAGACAAAGTTCGTTTGAATCTATTTACAGTCACATTATTCAATAATTTCAAGTCTTTTTGATATGATGCAGGTGCCAGGAATACAGGTGGTAATAAAAACGATACATAACATACGCCAGACCATCCAGCTGGTAATCGATAATAGCCTTTGTTTCCACATACAAAATAGGTGTTATGAGAAGCGAGGAAAGTTCTAATATTAAGGCCATCAATGTTCAATATAACAATCTAATCACTAACACCTACAGGAATATGGCCTACACTCTGTACACATAAATCTGCTTGTGCTTGGGCCACTGAAATCACAAATTTCTCTTGTCCAACAGTGTCTCTAGTGTTCGTGAAAAATTGTCCGGTCGATACTCTTCCCACTCCCATATAGTTCCATTGGCTTGTGGATAGCCTTCTTTATCTTGATGACATTCTTTATTTAGTCTAAAAAGCAATCTTTCTTCTGTAGGCTTTCTCGTAGCAAAAACCAAAGTGTACCATGCTCTACAAGAGCCATTATGAGAGAAAGGAAGAGGTATGAACGGTGTTCCTCCTTTCTTTTGATGTGCTGGCATCATCCCACATATCCAGCAGTCTGTAGCGTTTGTAGCAACATGGGTATGATACAACATCTGGATGAAAGTATTATTCAAATATGACTGTCGATGTTTCAACTCTTGATATGGGAGTGTATAGAAAAAGTGCTCATCGGGGACTGGAGTGGAAACAACATACAGCTCACGAGCAGGAGCTTTATCATCCACAAACCACATGACTGTAGCGATAAATGCTATGATGATAATGAACCCTACAGAGCCAAAAATCTTCTTCTTATCCATTCAAACAAATGTTCACAGTATCTTCCTGAAACTAAAGTGTTGTCAGAACTCTTACACCTAGGTAGCCGTTGTTTTCTTCCCCAGCGGGCCAAGACGGGTGTCACTACACTAATGCATGGCTGATCCCCCCCCTTGCCTCATCGGCTCTCCGTTTCACTGACCTAGGGACCGTTCTGACAACTTCTCACACAATTGCAGATTCTTTTCTTGGTCGCAGATTATATCTTCTTGATCCAGGGATCGTCTGGTCCGGGAAGAACTCCTCAGATTCGTCTGGTACCACAGCACGGCCTCTTTCCATAGTCAGGATATCTCGATGGTCAGTCAATATAGCAGGCTCCACCAGGTCAGGTTGTACTTTCCGGCAATGGATGGAATGAATCCAATTTTTCCGATTGGTCACCCGCACTGCCGTTCTTGTCGCGAGGAGGACCTGTTCGGGACCGCACCACCTCGGCTCCAGACTACTCGATCTCTCAAAGTACTTCACCAGAATGAAGTCACCAGACCGGAGGTTATGGCCTTCTCCTGTGGACCGATCCAGGAGTGCTTCTCGAACCTGTTGATGAATGGAAACCAAGCTATCAGTTAATTGTGCCAAATAGTCATTCATTAAAACACAAGGTACACATACACTGAGTTCGGTTTGGGCACCCCACATATGTTCATGGGGCACCCAAAAACAATCTCATAGGGCGTTAAGCCCGTCCGAGAATGCGGTACTGATCTGATAGACAATAATGCCAAAGGCAAAGCATCTGGCCAAGTCAGAGAAGTAGAAGCCTGTATTTTCGCTATTTTTAACTTCAGTGTGCCATTATACTTTTCCACCAATCCTGCTGATTGCGGGTGGAACACAGCATGAAACTTTTGTACAATGCCTAATCCTTTCAGGACATACTTAACAACGTCCGCCACAAAATGGGGCCCGTTGTCACTCCACAACAATCTGCAAACACCAAAATGAGGAAAGAATTACTTCAGCAGCACCTTAGCAGTAGTCATTGCAGTATTGTCCTTCGTAGGGTATGCTTCAGTCCATCTGCTGAATGCACAATCCACAACTAGGGCATACTTCAGATTATTGCAGCATTCTAGCTGAATATAATCCATTTGCAATACTTCAAAAGGTGCAGTTGGTGTTGCAAATCCTCCTGCTGGAGTTCATGGTCTTTTCCTGGATTATACTTAAGGCAAATCATACAGGTCTGTACTATTCTCTTTGCCGTGCTAGCAATCTCTGGATGCTCCCAAACTTGCGTAAGCAATTCCACAATTGCCGAAGCTCCAACATGTGCTTGCCCATGTGCCATCTGAACCATAGGTTGTACAAAGGCTGTGGGTAACTTCCACCTATCCATCTGCGTATTCCTCCAGCAGCCTTCATCATCCAATTTTCCATCTTTGGACCATTGGTCTTGTTCTTTCTCATTAGCAGTCTTCTGCATCTCTAACACCTTTTCCCTAGCATCATGCCACCGCTCAGCTTGTGACTTTACAACATACATTAAAGTGGAGCCAGGCGGCATCGCAGTTTCACGTGCAACTCGATCTACAAAAGCATTTCTTTGTCCCACTTTATCTGTCACTTTCTTGTGTGCGCTACATTTCACTATAGCTATCTTTTTAGGATAGGTCAGTGCAGTCAAAAGGTTTTGTACTAATTCTCCATACATTATCTGTGCTCCATGTGATGTCAAAAAGCCCCTTTCCTTCCAGAGCAGGCCAAAATCGTGTGCTACTCAGAAAGCATAGCGGCTGTCCGTATAGACGTTGACACATAATCCTGCACTAAGCTCACATGCTCGTGTCAACACTATCAATGCTGCTGCTTGAGCTGATTTCTGCGGTATGCGTGCTGTCTCCACTATTGTGTGTAGCGTAGTAATTGCATATGCTGCTGAGGTCATCCCATCCGGTAACTTCAAACAAGACCCATCCACCCACAGCTCTCCATCCAAATCTGTAAAGGGCGTATTTTGCAAGTCAATAAGACCCTTTGTCTGTTCCTCGGTCACAAAGACACAGTCATGTATCTCTTGCGCCTCAGACTGAGTCACTGGGAAAGGCAACAACGTGGCTGGATTCAGTGTTGTACATCTCTTCAATGTAATATGAGGAGCCAATAGTGTCAGCTCGTACCCTGTTAGACGAGCCCTAGTTAAATGGTGCGTCTTTGTTTGGTTTAAAAGGGCATCCACAGCATGGGGGGCCAACACCAACAACTTATGCGATAACACAATCCCTTCACTCTGGCGTATTGACACAATTGTTGCTGCAACTGAGCGAAGACAACCAGGTAGTGCTCGAGCAACTGGATCAAGCATCGCCGAAAAGTATGCACAAGGGCGCTGTTTATCGCCGTGCATCTGCACTAACACTGATAACGCGCACCATCTTTCTCATGCACATACAATGTAAAGGGCTTCGTGTAATCAGGGGTGCCTAACACTGGTGCTGAGCAAAGGGCCTGACGTAATTGTTGAAAAGCATTCTCACATTCATCTGTCCAGGGAAGGGGGAACTGGAGTATCTTTTGTCAAAGGGGCTAACAGTGGTTTAACTATGTACGAAAACCCTAATATCCATTGTCTACAAAAGGAGGTAAGACCCAGAAAAGCTCGAACATCTTTCTGCGTGGAGGGTGCTGGTGTATCTAAAATAGCTTGAATACGATTTGGTGTAAGTGCACGCCCCTCCTTATACAAAAGGTGACCTAAATAGGTTACCTTTGGTCTACAATATCGCAGTTTCTTTCTCGACATTTTATGATTGTGAGATGCCAAAAAGGTGAGTAAAGACAATGTACACTCCTCACATTGTTCGGGGGTGTCGGCTGCCAACAAGATGTCATCGACATATTGTATAAGCGCCACACCTTCAGGTAAAATAAAAGAATCCAATTGTCTTTTCAACGCTTGACTATAAATTCTGGGACTCTCAGTATAGCCTTGAGGGACTCTACAAAATCTGTACGATCTATTATTCAAGGTGAATCCGAAAAGATATCGGCTGTCAGGATGAATAGGGATCGAAAAGAAAGCGTTCTTCAAGTCTATAACTGAGAACGTTGTTGCAGTTGGTGGAACCATAGTAAGAAGTGTCGTAATATTAGAAATCACTGGATATTGAGGTATCACTATCTTGCTGACCTCCCTCAAATCGATGATAAATCGATAAATCTGAGTGTCAGTATCCTTCTTTAGAATCGGTAGTATAGGACTGTTACACACGTTGTATGGGACTTCCTCAACAACCCCTACTTTAATCAGCTCCTGCACTATCTGTATTAGCGCCTCCTCCCACTCCTGTGAGATTCGATACTGAGGCAGGCGTGACAACATCGCTCCCTCCTTTGCACTAATGTGTACCGGAGGAATGATCATCCGTCCCACATCAGTATCCGAAGTGGCCCACAAGGTATGAGGTAAAGAGGCCAGTGCAGCATCTTCTTTAATCATGTACACCCTCTCCATTGTCGGATAATTGTTATTTAAGATGACACGTACTCCTTCAGGGGAGCATTGTATCGTAGCCCGAAAATGCTTGAGCATAACCAGGCCCGCAATGTTATCAGGTGTATTCGGGGAAAGCAAAAATGGACATGGTGCAGCAAACTGATCTACATAAAGTACAAGAGGTTGTGATAGTGGGCTAACAGAAGGCGTTCCATCGAACCCTATTGACGTAATTGTTAAGCCAGACAGGGGAGCCCTGGGAACCAATTTTTTAGACAAAGCGCTACGAGTAGCCCCTGTATCTACCAAGAACCGATCAGTAGAACCCAAAACATGTGCTGTAACATAAGGACCCCTCTGATCTACTGGCACTTCAACTGATTCCTTACCCCATCCTACGCAATCCTATGCATACTGTGAATCATGCTGTTCAGGAGGTACGAAGTCAGACATTTGGTATTCATTTCGTCGATCAAAGACATTGGACCCATCCCGTGGTCGCATACTAACGTCAAACCTAGCTCGATCATTCGTATTGCCCCTAGAGTCTGAAGAACCTCCTCTGCCCTCGTGAATCCCTCCCCCCGCTCTTGCCGTTGTGCACGCAACAATGGACACTCATTCGACCAATGGCCTCTCTGCCTACAATATGCACATTGATCCCGGGCCACATCAGTACGGCCCGAAGAGGGAAACGCTGGGAAATTTCTGCCACCTCTATCATTACCTCTACGGGGTGGCCCATACACTTGTGCTAACATAATCTTTTCCTCACTACCTTTCGCTTCTAGTTCCTGACGCTCGTAATACTGAGCCATCGTCAGGAGGGATGCTGGCGGCAAAGTCGTCCAAGAGCTTTCACTCGCTTTCAATCAAGCTGCTACTCCCGGTAATAAATTCGAAACATATTTATCAACAAAAAGATGACGACCCTTGTCGTCCATAAGCGACTGGCTGCTGAAATCATGAAAAGTTTTTTCAAATCGTGTAAAGAAATCTGAGACTGATTCATCTACTTTCTGTTTACATGAGGCTAACATAGTCCAATCAATCTTTTTAGGGGGGATGAGCATTTTTAATTTAGTCAAAATAGCAGCAGGAAGATCTAAAATCGACTGGGGCGGTTTCTGTGCAGGTTTCCTTTCTCTATCCTCATACTTAAGATCCGCCCATCTAACTTTAAAGATTTGAAGGTCATCTACCTTTCGTATAGATCTCCACATATCTGGGGGTAATATAAGCCCGAAAAACAAATCAATATCGGCCAAAGTAATAGTACAGGAATTCAAAGCCCCCTCAACTTCCTCATAAAAGGCGGCGGGATTCTTTTGTGGATCAGGTAATTCCGCTTTTAATGCCATACCATCTGCTCTATTCCAAGGGGTACAAACCCAGTTATAAATAAAGTACCCTTGAGCATCAGGAGACCCTTTATCCGAGCTAGTACCTGCTCCTTTAGGAGGAACATACAAAGGCGCCGCCTCCCGCATCAGTTTAACATGCACTGCATCAATCTTATCTGAATAAAAGATGGATGACTGCTTCCCGCCGCCACTCGGATTCGTATTCTCGTCGCCGGCTTTCCTTTTCCGCACTTCATCCCGTAGCCGGAACATCTCATCCCGCAACGCAAATATCCGTTGAATCGCATCAGGCACCTGAGAAGGAAGAAAAAGACATTTACGCATTTCTTTAGCATCGGCTATCACATCCTCTGGTTCAAGAACATCAGAATGTTTCCAAAAAGCTGTTACCACTTCCTTAGAAACAAATTCAGTAAAGTATAGTTTCTCCCTATCCTCCCATGATTCAAGCTCTGCCAATAAATCTTTCAGGGAGACAGCATCTTTATTGACCCGATAAGCAATCTTATGGAGATCAGTCATACACTCGGTCGACAGCATAGACCGCGTATCCACTTTCTGCCTGGGCGGTCCAGAATCCTGATCTCCTCCTCTTGGGGCAGACGGGTAAGTATGGGCGAATTTTGCGTATCTCGCGTTTGTGAATTTTGCGGATTTGCAAACTCGCAATCCGCAAAATCCGCGAATTCCCGCGAATTTGCGGATTTTTTTTTTTTTATGTTCGCACGGGTTTCTGCAAGTTCGCGAGGGTTTTGTACAATTTCGCAAATTGCGAAATTGTACAAAACGCGTGCGAACTTGCAGAAACCCGTGCAAACACAATGTGTCCAGTAGGGTATGTGCCTCTTGTGTAAATAAAAGGTCAGAGAAAGATCAGTTCAAGCAGATGAAGAGAAAGAAGCTCCTGGTCACAGGAACAGCACGGGTATTGCGCTCGTGAAAGTCAAGGATGCAAAGCCTATCCAGCATCACAGCTGATTTTCCACGGTAGATTTGGGAAGAAGGCACACCTGTCCAGCCTCGACGATGCTCACGATTGTTTTTGGGCTAATGAATGAGTCACTGAATTTGAGCATCAACTAGTTCGAGCGAAGAGAAAGATCAGTTCAGCAGATGAAGAGAAAGAAGTTCGGATATTGCGCTCGTGAAAGTCAAGCATGCAAAGCCTATCCAGCATCACAGCTGATTTTCCACAGTAGATTTGGAAAGAAGGCACACCTGTCCAGCCTCGACGACGCTCACGATTGTTTTTGGGCTAAGGAATGAGTCACTGAATTTGAGCATCAACTAGTTTGAGCGACCATGTGTGTGTTACTATGCAATCGCCCCGAAGGGCGCAGGGGTCCCTTGAGTGAGCTGTAAGTGTAAATAACTATTTTACAATGGCGCCAGCAAGCTGCCAGCGCCGTTGTAAAATAGTTATAAAGTTAGCTTGCACAGGAAGCACTTAGATAAAATAAAGCAGCACCTGCTTCGTTTTATCTAGTGGTTCCTGTGCAAGCTAACTTTGTAACTATTTTACAACGGCGCTGGCAGCTTGCTGGCGCCATTGTAAAATAGTTGCATGAGTGGGGATTCAACTTTTGAACCCGTTACATTCCCGGATTTTTTTTTGCGGATTTTGCGGAAAATCCGCAAAATTCGCGGTTTGCGGATTTCCCAAAAATCCGTAAAATCCGCGAGCGTAACGGATTTCCCGCTCACACTTACAGACGGGCCAGCGTACGGGGGCGGAGAGCGATCTAATAACGAAAAATCATCATCCGATTTATTAAGGACAGGATAAAGAGGCTGTCGAACAGGATACTGGCCAGATATTTGCAACCAACGTTCTTTCTCCTGCTTCTCTTCTAATTCCTTTGCTTCGCGCTTTTTTGCCTCATGCGCTCTCTCACGCTTACTCTTACATTGCTCCTTCTCAACCAGTGCCTGCTTACGCTTCTCACGTTCACGTACCTCTTTCACCCACATGCATATACACTCAAACATATCTTGTCTCACTCGCCGCTTACACATACACTGCTCCACATACTCAATTTTCCGCTAATCAAATGATCCATACATAGTCCATCGTAACTCAGGATCCTTTTTGGTATATTTCCGCCATAACGTGCTGTACATTATGGGGGAAAGACTGAATTTCACATACTTATCCCTATTCGGCGTCCCTTCCGGGGGAGCCGGCTCTGATTCTTCTAGTATCAACCGGTCATGTCCAAAACAGCAGCACCACTTACGGAGTGCGCTAAAAACAGGCATGTCTAAAATAGTGCAAACTATGCAAAATTATAATTAAAATGGCACTTAAAACGTTGCGCCGCTCAAATTTATTTATTTTTACCATTTGTTGAGCGCGCTGTTACCGGGCGGTGTCCTGGCGCTGAAACGATACATTATCTCCAAGAGGCAAAGAAAGTTACTGGAGGTTAAAAAGCCATGTTTTGATATTTTTCCTGAAGGTCAGGAGATCATTGCTTTGTTTTAGGGCGAGAGGCAATTCATTCCAGATGTTAGATGCTCCGTGGAAGAAGCTACGGCCTCCCCAACGGGCTTTCCTAATACGGTTAGTCATGACCAGGCTTTTATTAGCAGATCTTAGTTGTCGCCCTGGTTTGTACAGTTGGAGGTGTTCTTGAAGGAAGGATGGACCTATTCCATTTACTGCCTTGAATACCATACAAAGAGCCTTAAACATTATACGTTTCCGTATTGGAAGCCAGTGTAGATTTTTTAATTCCTGAGCTACCGATGCAAACTTAGGTAGACCGGTAATCAGTCGGGCAGCAGCATTTTGTAGCGTTTGCAATTTGTTCAGAACTCCCTGCTGGGCCTCCAGATACATGCTATTGCAGTAGTCAAGGCGAGACAGCACAAGTGCTGTCACCACCGTTTTCCTGCTATCACTGGGGAGGAAAGGAAGAATTTTCCTAATAGTTTTTATTATCCAGTGAATGGAGGATGATAAGGCATTAGCCTGTGCTTTAAAGGAGAGTTGGGAGTCAATAATTACCCCCAGGTTTTTTACTGTAGTGGCTGGAATGGGTAGGGCTCCCATTTCGTGAGGCCACCAGTCAGGGGTCCAGAGATTGGTCACATTTCCAAAGAGAAGAACCTCAGTTTTAGCGGAATTCAATTTAAGGCAGTTCTTAGCCATCCATGAACTTACTGCCATCATGCAAATCCAAAGATCAGGAGAAATATCTCCACATTGCCTGCCTATATGAGTTGCAACACATATATACCTCAATACAAAATCAAACAATATGACTAATCACTTCAAACAAACAAACAAATTAGTCACGGCAAGCGTATGCTAAAACCTGCCTTACCAATCAAGACTACCAAAAGCTCGCAGCAAGTACCGTACAACGATTCTTACCAATCAAGAGCGTCCATATTCCAACTGCCAAGTTCTAAATTCACCCAAACGGCCACTATGCGGCAAACCGACAGAAGCGGTCTCAGTCGATGACCGGCGCCACCCAGATGGTCAGATCGGAAGGGAAGGAAGAATACCTCGGGATGCCAGGACTAAAAGGTGCCGCTGGCAGTGATCACATCCCCGGCAAGATTCCAATCCTTCGTCACGACCAGTCCTTCGAGCATCCGAGTCGTCGATGAGCCCCACGTGACAGGCGCCAATTGAGGAATACAGGCCTCAGCAAGGCCTGCGAGAGCAAATGGTTCGCTCTTCTGTGCACAAAGTCCTCAGACTACAAAGAAATTGGCACGGAAACTGGAAATACAAAAACATAGTTTAATAAACCTTTAAAGGTGGTACTACAGCCCACACAACACTCTACAGTAATGTACAAGGTAGCACAAAGAACTCAGACATGAGGTCCCCTTTTATACACAAAGAAGGGGGCTCATAAGTAGGCGGTTACAGCTCAGAAGCATGATTTACAACCATATATGGACATTTCTTGAACATGATCGATACATGGGTGGAGTTAACGGTTCTTGAGACCCGCCGAATGCACTTCCAATCTACGCTAAACAGAAACAGATGTGACCCCTACTGGACATGCGCTGGACGCACAAATAACTATTTATCTCCTGTTGCTGGGCAAACTTCAGGGGTGACGATCAGTGAGGTAGGACTCGCCTCGTGGCAAGCACATGGGAATGTATAGCATACAAGATGGACGCCAGAAAAACAAAATGGAGTCTGGCAGTATGTCAAAATACGAGCGGGAAAACTCAAACAAAGACACAAGAGCATGTCTTCAGTGAATGCTTAATACTATCGCTGTTTTATTTACAACAAAGGACCTTAGGTAGGCTCTTGGTTTGGGCTTTTTTTAAGATTGAAGAGTTTTTGGGGGCGGTTCTTGGCTAGGTCAAGTTGAGACCTGAAGAAATCGGTTTTAGATTTTCTGATTTTTCTAAAGTAAGTGTTCCTGGAGGATCTGAGAAGTTTGAGGAGGTCAGTTGAGGGTATAGCTCTCCAGCATCGTTTGATTATTCTAAGAGAGCATCTGTCATCATTTAGCCTCCCATCGTACCATGGTTGGGAATCTTTAGCGGAGGTTCTCTTCAGTTGCAATGGGGCAATATTGTCTAGGAGGTTGTCCATGGAGTGAAAGTAGGGATTTGTCCACAGAAAACTCCCAGATACTTCACGCCTGCCTCTCACAGGTCCACTCCTGGATGGGGGACTCAGCACTTAAACTGAATGGGTCCAAGACGGAGATTATGTTGATGGGACCAAAAAATCCCTCTCTCCCCTGCTTGGCCTGGCCCAGTTGCCTAGGACCTCTTCCTGAACCTAAGGCTGAGATCAAGAGCCTGGGGATTTGGATGGAACGAGATCTCTCCCTCAGAATCCAGGCCTCCAAACTAGCGGGTGTCTGTTCCGGTCTCCTCCGATCGTTACGTAAGGTACTACCACTCATCCCTTTTCTATCTAGAAAGCTCCTAATCCAGGGTCTGATTATGTCTAGGTTAGACTTCAGCAATGCGATCTACCTCGGTGCCCCTGAGAGCACTCTGAACAGACTCCAACAAGTTCAGAATGCGGCAGCACGAATGCGTTATAACATCCCTATGTCTCGTTCTGCTAAAACTGCACTGAGGGCGATACACTGGCTGCCAATACGGGAAAGGGTGACATTTAAATCCCTATGCCTTGCTCATAAAATCTTGCAAGGCAAAGCCCCTCTCGTCCTCCAGAAGATGGTGATCCAGTATAAAGCCAGCAGAACTTTGCGCTCAGACCAGCAACATCTGACTGTTGTCCCTAGGGTAAAAAAGGCCCGATCAGGAGGAAGGAGATTCTCAGTCAACGTTGCCACCCTCTGGAATGCTCTCCCTCTATGTCTTCGCGCGGAACCTTGTCTTCTGCGCTTTCGAAAACAACTTAAAACCTTCCTCTTCTGCTAACCTTTTCTGTTCTCACTATTTCTGATATTCTCTGGTGGCAAAGCGCTGGGATGATCTAGGGTAACCGTGCGCTGTACAAAACCGATTTAATAATAATAATAATAATTGTCAGCTCCTGAACATCAGCTAGGTCTTCCGGGGGACTAAGAGGGTTTGAAATATCTAGGGCTGTGAGGTCAGATCCTATGTTTTTAAGGTTTCTCTTCCAGATTTTGGTTCTCAGGGATTGAGTAGGGAGTGGAGTAATGGTTTCTGAGATTTGGAATGTAATGATATGATAGTCAGACCAGTCACAAGGGAGTATTGAGTCAAGCTGGTTGGATTCCGCTTTGGATATTATTAGGTCGAGAGTTGCACCCTTGTCGTGTTTTGGGCTGTTACATAGTTGGGCGAGATTGAGGTCTGTGAGGAAGGCTTTGAGGCTGTTTACCCCTGGGTTGTTGTGGTCGTCCCAGTGAAGGTTGAAATCCCCTAAGAAAATTTGCTTAGATTGATGGCTGTCATTTGAAGCTAGAATGTCCATGAAGTTTTCTATGCATGTGAGGTTATCTCCCGGAGGATGGTAGAAGGCGTGAAGAGAGCAGATTTGTTTGTTGTTGTTGGCGATGTTTAAGCATAGGTATTTGCACGATGATATATCAGGGGCAGTGGCATTGGTCACTGTTAGGCCAATCTGGTGTATGCAGGCTATCCCACCGCCAAGCCTTTCAGCTTTGTCGGGTCTGGTTATGGTATAGTTAGGGGGTAGCAAGATGTCCATGATGAGAGTAGAAGTTTCCTTTAGCCAGGTTTCTGTTAGGATCATAATGTCTGGTTTGTTTGTGATAAGTAGGTCAGCTATATCTGCTGCATGTCTGGAAGCGGACCTGCAGTTTAGGAGGATGCAGCTTATCTGTGGTTGGGAGATGATTGTGGTGGGTTCGGCAGGGATGGGGATTCTAGTGAGGTTATTTTCTACGATACCTCTGGGATTGAGTCTGGAGGCTCTATGAGTGTTGGGCAGAATGGTAGTTATTTTGTGGTCTGTAGGCGGGCTAACTGGACTGACTAAAAGTCCTGCACTGTGAGGAGGGTGAGGCTGCTCGTAAGAGCGGAGGAGGGCTCCTAGATCTGATTCAGATAAAGGGTTTGACCCCTGATAGGGCGTGAAGTGGTGTTAGGGAGTGGGATTGTGCTCCAACGTGGAGAGCTGTGAGCTTGGGAAATTGCAGGAATACGATGGATGCGAGCAGAGATCTTGGGGGAAGGGAACAGATTGTGTTCCTGTTTAATGCAAGTGGATTTGGTTTGTTGTAAGATAAGGTTGTGAAGGGTTCGGATGTCCGATTTGACTTGTTGAAGGGATGATAAAATCAAGTCAAGTTGAGAGCGAGAAAGGCTTTTCTCCATTGAGCTCTTCTTTTAGTGTAGAATATGATGTTGTTCTTAATGAGCCCATTGTTCATTGAGAAGTAAGGGTCAGAGATAGGGGTTTCTAGATGAGACTTTAATAAGATGTGTTTGAAGTTTTTGGCTGCTTTATTTGAGAGGCGCAGAGGGTATGTGATGGAGTAGGTGCTGCTACTAGGCAACTTGAAACTCGAGAGAAGAAGGCTTTAACTCTATGAGCTCCCGTAGGCTCTCGCTGCTGAATTGTGCGTGACTGTGGCACTTTGTGCATTTTAGCGTAACATTTTAAAATCGCCGAATTTTGTTTGTTTAAACTGTTGGTCGATAATTGCCCCTCACTTGCACCATAAAAATAAAAAACTCACCGCTGTTTGGCGGGTCCCGTGGATCCCCTTCGGACCTTTAGGAAGCGCAATTTTGGATTGGGCTGGCTGAGTTGGTTGGCGGTCGCCATCTTTGGGCAGCATAGGAGGCAGTAGGCGGGCTCCTACGAAGCCTACTTAAGACAGAGACTTTAGTGGGCCTTTCTGCTACTAGGCAACTTGAAACTCGAGAGAAGAAGGCTTTGACTCTATGAGCTCCCGTAGGCTCGCGCTGCTGAATTGCGCGTGATTGTGGCACTTTGTGCGTTTTAGCGTAAGATTTTAAAATCGCCGAATTTTGTTTGTTTAAACTGTTGGTCGATAATTGCCCCTCACTTGCACCATAATAATAACGAACTCACCGCTGTTTGGCGGGTCCCGTGAATCCCCTTCGAACCTTTAGGAGGGGCCATTTTGGATTGGGCTGGCTGGGTTGGTTGGCGGTCACCATCTTTGGGCAGCATAGGAGGAGGTAGGCGGGCTCCTACAAAGCCTACTTAAGACAGAGGCTTTAGTGGGCCTTTCTGCTACTAGGCAACTTGAAACTCGAGAGAAGAAGGCTTTGACTCTATGAGCTCCCGTAGGCTCGCGCTGCTGAATTGCGAGTGATTGTGGCACTTTGTATGTTTTGGCGTAACATTTTAAAATCGCCAAATTTTGTTTGTTTAAACTGTTGGTCGATAATTGCCCCTCACTTGCACCATAATAATAACGAACTCACCGCTGTTTGGCGGGTCCCGTGAATCCCCTTCGAACCTTTAGGAGGCGCCATTTTGGATTGGGCTGGCTGGGTTGGTTGGGGGTCGCCATCTTTGGGCAGCATAGGAGGAGGTAGGCGGGCTCCTACGAAGCCTACTTAAGACAGAGGCTTTAGTGGGCCTTTCTGCTACTAGGCAACTTGAAACTCGAGAGAACAAGACTTTGACTCTATGAGCTCCCGTAGGCTCGCGCTGCTGAATTGCGCGTGATTGTGGCACTTTGTGCGTTTTAGCGTAACATTTTAAAATCGCCGAATTTTGTTTGTTTAAACTGTTGGTCGATAATTGCCCCTCACTTGCACCATAATAATAACGAACTCACCGCTGTTTGGCGGGTCCCGTGAATCCCCTTCGAACCTTTTGGAGGCGCCATTTTGGATTGGGCTGGCTGGGTTGGTTGGCGGTTGCCATCTTTGGGCAGCATAGGAGGAGGTTGGAGGGCTCCTACGAAGCTTACTTAAACATACCTCAGGCTAGCGGGCAGCGTTTGAGCGCAGCGTGCACGCCGTGGGCACGCCGGAGGCTCGCCAGAGGCGAGCCCATCTACGCCCATCCACGACCAGACGGGATCCGGGGCCAGACCCCCTGGTTCCACCACCAGTTATATCAGGAAGGTATTGATGGACCTACATAGAGGTAACCTGTAGCTAGGACATGACTGTTTACAAAGGTTACGGAAGGAGGGGTTGCTGAACCTTTCGCTAACACAGGAGGGGAGGAGAAACAGGAAAACAGAAACAGAAGTCCCTTTCGGTCTTTTAAATACTCGGTCACTTCAGAAACATAACCTTGAAGTTTTCACCTTGCTACAGGAGGGTGAGTTAGACATCCTAGGGCTAATGGAGACGTGGTTAGAAGAGTCATCCACGCAAGATGTGGTGGCCTCTCTCCCCCCCAACTACCTTGCTTTTTGCCAGAACCAGGCACAGGACAAGAGAGGTGGAGGGGTGGCGCTTTTGTTTAACAGTCGTTGGAAGGCAGAAAGAATCTGCGCCGAGTGTTATGGGGGCGCAGACATCCTAGGGGTTAAATTTGAGCTAGGTACCGAGTGTTTGGTCATCCTGTTGGTCTATCGGCCTCCGCGGGCCACACCGGATTTTATGGATAGCTTTGTTGAGCTGATATACGACCTCATATCCCGTTACAAGGATATGTTGGTGATGGGAGATTTTAACTTCCATTGGGAGACCACCCCCAAAGAAGGACAGGCTCTCGTTCTAGAGGAAGCCTTAACAGCGTTGGGGATGATACAACAGGTGGCTGGGCCAACGCACGTAAAGGGCCACACCCTGGACTTGGTATGGTCAACAGAGCCAGGCCCAAGGGTGGTAGTTGGGAGCCCCTGTGCATGGTCCGATCACTACCTTATTAGGGGCCAGAGAGTGGTGTCTAAAGGTGGAGGGAAACCCATTGCTACCTGGAAAATGGTAAGGAAATGGAACTCAATAAATGAGGTGGAATTGGTTACTAATCTACGAAATGCAGTATCCCAACCTGTTCAAGATGTTGACATTGAAGCAGTCTGTCATAAGGTAGTTGATAAACTGAAAGCTGCCATTGAAATTGTGGCACCGGCTAGAAAGGTGAAAATGGTGGGCAAAGGAGCAGGAGCGCCTTGGTTTAACGACTCACTGAGGGCTAGGAAACAAGCTCTTCGGAAGGCGGAGAGAGCCTGGCGAAGGGACTACAATGCGGCGGCACATTCATTGTATGTGCAGGAGCTTGCTATATACAAGAGAGCGACCCTTGTACGCAAGGCAGACTTCTTTGAGACAAGGATTGCAACAGCCCAAAACCCTCAGAAATAAATGTTTAAAGTGCTCTCTGAACTAAGGAAGAACAGGGAACAGAGGCCCGAGTTTTCTCTTGAGGACTGTCATAACTTCCTCTAATTTTTCACCAACAAAATTGAGGAGCTCTTACTTGAAATCTCGCGCTATCCCGTGTTAGAATGCCCATTGCAAATTATCCCATGCAGGCCTAAAATTCAGGACTCCATGAATAGTATACCCTTAGTTAAGAAGGAGATGCTAGTTAACTTAGTGGGGAAGGTGAAGTCGGGCTCCAAGGTAGACCCCTGTCCCCCTAGCGTGTTTAAGCAAGCCATGCCAGGGATGGAGGAGGATGTGCTAAACCTCTTAAACAAGTCACTGGAAATGTGACGGGTTCCGACCATGCTCAAAGAGGCGCGGTTAATTCCATTGCTTAAGAAGCCGGGAGCGGATGCTAAGATTTTAAAGAACATCAGGCCCACCTCCCCGTTGCCGTTCTTGGCTAAGGTACTAGAACAGCATGTATTGACACACCTCTCTAAGCACCTGGAGACCAATGATCTGTTAGAGCGAAATCAAGCTGGTTTTAGGGTACATCACAGTACGGAGCTGGTGATGGTTTCCATTTTGGACGAATTGAGATGTAGAGCTGATAAAAAGATCCCCGGGGCCCTGGTGCTGCTTGATGTCTCCGCGGCATTCAACACTTTGTGTCATAGTCAACTGCTGTGGCGTGTGAGAGATCTAGGCATCGGGGAAACCGCACTAGGCTGGCTTACTTCTTTCCTGCAGAATAGATCACAGAAAGTACAGCTTTCAGACCTAGTATCAGCAGAAGCGGCCATCCCCTGTGGAGTGCCGCAAGGGTCGGCGCTCTCTCCGCTCCTTTTTAATATTTATCTCCAGCCTCTGATTTCAGCGCTCAATCAGATGGATTGTCAGATGTATAATTATGTTGACGACACACATATCATCATTCAAAAAGAGGATACTCCTAGAACTCAAGCGCGCTTGCATAACATTCTGAGATACACAGTAAACTGGATGACTGCCAACTCCCTGAAGATCAATCCTGACAAAACAGAGGTGCTGCCAATTACCACCGCAGGAAGCCCCTGGCACGATGGATTTTGGCCCAGGGAGTTGGGCAGGACGCCGGCTCCAGCAACCGTGGTAAAAAGCCTGGGCATCCTCATTGATGCCAATTTGACCATGAGAAAGCAGGTGTCCACAGTGGTGGGTACATGCATAGGCCTCCTTAGGCAACTTCACAAAATCTCCAATCTACTGTCCTTTTCTACTCTAAGGAGCGCAGTAACAGCCATGATTCTGGGGCGACTGGACTACGGTAATGCGTTGTACTTGGGTCTGCCCCAGCAACAACTGTCGAGGCTTCAAACAGTGATGAACGATGCAGCAAGACTAATCTATAGGAAGCCCAGGAAGGTGCATGCATCCCCTCTTCTGCGCCAGCTGCATTGGCTTCCTGTTAGACAGAGGACATTGTTCAAAGACCTGTGTATCTCCCATAAGGCTATTTATGGCAACGCAGCAAACTATATTAAAAGTCGACTATCAAGCTACATTCCAGGCAGGGCATTGAGGACTTCAGAGGCTACGCTCCTGACTAGCCCACGCTATCGTCTGTCGACCCAGGGCAGTCGAGCTTTCTCCACTCTGCTCCCGGCAGCATGGAATAAACTTCCACCAGATCTCCGTAAGGAACCAAAGCTGCTGCCATTTCGACGGATGCTAAAAACAATACTGTTCCGAGAAGCTTGGGGAGAGTTGTAGGGGAGCTGCCTGTTCTATGGAGTTGTCTGTTTGCCTGGTACAAGCGCTTAGAGACCCCCGGGTGATAATGCGCTATATAAATCGAAATAAATAAAATAAATAAATAAATTTGCCGGAGCGCTTCTTAGTGAGGGTGTCACTGAATCAGGGAGGAAGGTCCGATGAGAGGAAATCTAGGTAGTCTAGGCTGAGTGTGATCTTAGAGGGGACCGTTTAACATGGTAATGAGAGGAGGAGGGCAGACCGGATAGGGGGGGAAGCAGCCCCAACAGGGGTAGAATGTGGGTTGAGAGAGAAGCTGCCCAAGGTGAGGTGAAGGTGACTTTGTATGAAAGGTAGGACAGTCCAAGAGGGCTATATGGAATCACTGGTTAGTGAGGATCTGGAATTGTAGTCCTTTTTTTATTTCAAGCGTAGTAGTCCTTTTTCTATTTTAGGAGAGATTTGGAGTGGTAGCCCTTTTTTCTGAGATACTTGGTTGCGGCTATTTTGGGTGCTCATTGGAGGAGGTAATAAAGTATTCTTTCTATTACCAATCGAACAGTGATTCATGGGAGGTAGTCCTATTTCGAGCCTTAAGAGATCAGATGCAGCCATTTTGAAATGCATAGAATATCTGGTGTGAATGCTAAGGTGAAAAACTTTGTGGGAGTTAAAAGGGCCACACAGGGAATAAATAATGTCGCAGTTTATCTCCAATCACCAGCTGATATCATCAAACTGACAAAATTCTAGAGCGCCTATTGTTGGTGATTGTTAGAGAGCAGAAGATGAGAAGAGAATTGCTTTATTCTCCACACTGGATAACCCTATAAACAAGCAATGGCAAAGCCAATCAGTCTCGCCCATGGGAACTATTGGTTTTGTCAATGAGTTTTAGCCATGCTGTACAGCATTTGTCACCTATTGGCTTCTTGACGCTATACAAAACAATATAGCAAAAACAATTATATTTGATGAGTCAGAGCACTGTAAAATCCGCTGCATTTAATCAGTAATATTGCGTCGATGCGGTTGCAACAATTGGGGACTCCTGTAGCCCCTTAATGGCTCTTTGCTCCTCTCCGAAGCTTGCCAAAGACATACCCCATATGCAGCTTTCTCTAGCTCCCAGAAGAACCAAATCCTAACAGACGTCTAGTGTTGTCACTTAGCTCATGTCATTATTGCAGCCTTCCAGTTTTTGTTTTTATTTTCAATTTAGCCATCTTTATGTCAAACCCAGTACACAGAAAAAGAAAGAGGAGATTATTTGGTATGCTTGCACTTATTATTTATTTAGCTAGTAATACTCACCCTCGGCTCTGCCTCTTGACGCAATGAATATTTGAGCAGAAGGCAAGGCTTGGTATGGAGAAGGTTTCAAAAGGTGAGCTCGACAGCTGTTCTGTAGAAGGGGGCTGGCTTCAAAGTGCTTGGAGGTGCAGTCAAGCACGGCTGACTGAATCGTGTGGTATTTTGTGCATGGGTTTTCAAAAGAACAGTTTGTTAGTAGAGTGGATTGGACCTTAAATTAAGGAAGGCCTAGAAGGGTATACCAAAAATGCGAACTTTTAATCCAAAGCGGAAAACAGATAGTGTTAGATAGCTGGGGGATATGTCAGGCACACAGGAGCTTCCAGTATAAGCAACCTCATCGGTATCGTACCCACTGCCTGTCTCCTGCAAATTGTAGCTCATTTTCAGGCCAATATTCCACCAACAACCACTCAGTACTAATGCTACTAATGCTACGTGACTTTGAGGTTAATGTTACAAGGTACAGTGAATACAGAATAAAGGCAATGCTCTCTCGAACATGCCAGCAATGCACACTTAATAGGTTTACCAGACAACTCCAAGCAACCAAGGACACAGTGCTGCATATCTGCGTTTAAAATTACAAAAAACAAAGTTGATGGACAGAATGTAGAACAATGTCATACATTCACCCCAGTACAAGGTTCTGGGCCTAAATCCATCGTTTTTTTGCACTCCACACCACCCTGGGTTAGACACTGGCTATATGCAAATCAGCTCTGACCCTGTGCCTCATGGGAACAGTCCAGTCCGAACTACCAAGCCATGTCTTTCCCAGACCGGAATCAAGCATCCAAGGACCGGTTTCTGGCTATCAGCCTTCATCAGCCTGGATAGCTTGACTCCAGTGGTGTGGAGCGCCTGGGACTCACGTCTGAGTATACCCAGCACACTCGGGGTGAAAATTGCAAAAAACACAGTTGATGGACAGAATGTAGAACAATGTCATACATTCACCCCAGTACAAGGATCTGGGCCTACATCCATCGTTTTTTTGCACTCCACACCACCCTGGGTTAGACACTGGCTATATGCAAATCAGCTCTGACCCTGTGCCTCATTGGAACAGTCCAGTCCGAACTACCAAGCCATGTCTTTCCCAGACCCGAATCAGGCATCCAAGGACCGGTTTCTGGCTATCAGCATTCATCAGCCTGGATAGCTTGACTCCAGTGGTGTGGAGAGCCTGGGACTCACGTCTGAGTGTACCCAGCACACTCGGGGTGAAAATTGCAAAAAACACAGTTGATGGACAGAATGTAGAACAATGTCATACATTCACCCCAGTACAAGGATCTGGGACTAAATCCATCGTTTTTTTGCACTCCACAACACCCTGGGTTAGACACTGGCTATATGCAAATCAGCTCTGACCCTGTGCCTCATAGGAACAGTCCAGTCCGAACTACCAAGCCGGTTTCTGGATATCAGCATTCATCAGCCTGGATAGCTTGACTCCAGTGGTGTGGAGAGCCTGGGACTCACGTCTGAGTGTACCCAGCACACTCGGGGTGAAAATTGCAAAAAACACAGTTGATGGACAGAATGTAGAACAATGTCATACATTCACCCCAGTACAAGGATCTGGGCCTAAATCCATCGTTTTTTTGCACTCCACACCACCCTGGGTTAGACACTGGCTATAAGCAAATCAGCTCTGACCCTGTGCCTCATGGGAACAGTCCAGTCCGAACTACCAAGCCATGTCTTTCCCAGACCGGAATCAAGCATCCAAAGACCGGTTTCTGGCTATCAGCCTTCATCAGCCTGGATAGCTTGTCTCCAGTGGTGTGGAGAGCCTGGGACTCACGTCTGAGTTTACCCAGCACACTCGGGGTGAAAATTGCAAAAAACACAGTTGATGGACAGAATGTAGAACAATGTCATACATTCACCCCAGTACAAGGATCTGGGCCTAAATCCATCGTTTTTTTGCACTCCACACCACCCTGGGTTAGACACTGGCTATATGCAAAGCAGCTCTGACCCTGTGCCTCATAGGAACAGTCCAGTCCGAACTACCAAGCCATGTCTTTCCCAGACCGGAATCAGGCATCCAAGGACCGGTTTCTGGCTATCAGCATTCATCAGCCTGGATAGCGTGACTCCAGTGGTGTGGAGAGCCTGGGACTCACGTCTGAGTGTACCCAGCACACTCGGGGTGAAAATTGCAAAAAACACAGTTGATGGACAGAATGTAGAACAATGTCATACATTCACCCCAGTACAAGGATCTGGGACTAAATCCATCGTTTTTTGCACTCCACACCACCCTGGGTTAGACACTGGCTATATGCAAATCAGCTCTGGCCATGTGCCTCATGGGAACAGTCCAGTCCGAACTACCAAGCCATGTCTTTCCCAGACCGGAATCAAGCATCCAAGGACCGGTTTCTGGCTATCAGCCTTCATCAGCCTGGATAGCTTGACTCCAGTGGTGTGGAGAGCCTGGGACTTACGTCTGAGTACACCCAGCACACTCGGGGTGAAAATTGTAAAAAACATAGTTGATGGACAGAATGTAGAACAATGTCATACATTCACCCCAGTACAAGGATCTGGGCCTAAATCCATCGTTTTTTTGCACTCCACACCACCCTGGGTTAGACACTGGCTATATGCAAGGCACAGGGTCAGAGCTGGTTTGCATATAGCCAGTGTCTAACCCAGGGTGGTGTGGAGTGCAAAAAACGAAGGATTTAGGCCCAGATCCTTGTACTGGGGTGAATGTATGACATTGTTCTACATTCTGTCCATCAACTGTGTTTTTTGCAATTTTCACCCCGAGTGTGCTGGGTATACTCAGACGTGAGTCACAGGCTCTCCACACCACTGGAGTCAATCTATCCAGGCTGATGAAGGCTGAAAGGCAGAAACCGGCCCTTGGATGCTTGATTCCGGTCTGGAAAAGACATGGCTTGGAAGGTCGGACTGGACTATTCCCATGAGGCACAGGGTCAGAGCTGATTTGCATATAGCCAGTGTCTAACCCAGGGTGGTGTGGAGTGCAAAAAAACGATGGATTTAGGCCCAGATCCTTGTACTGGGGTGAATGTATGACATTGTTCTACATTCTGTCCATCAACTGTGTTTTTTGCAATTTTCACGCCGAGTGTGCTGGGTATACTCAGACGTGAGTCCCAGGCTCTCCACACCACTGGAGTCAAGCTATCCAGGCTGATGAAGGCTGAAAGCCAGAAACCGGTCCTTGGATGCTTGATTCCGGTCTGGGAAAGACATGGCTTGGTAGTTCGGACTGGACTGTTCCCTTGAGGCACAGGGTCAGAGCTGATTTGCATATAGCCAGTGTCTAACCCAGGGTGGTGTGGAGTGCAATAAAACGATGGATTTAGGCCCAGATCCTTGTACTGGGGTGAATGTATGACATTGTTCTACATTCTGTCCATCAACTGTGTTTTTTGCAATTTTCACCCCGAGTGTGCTGGGTATACTTAGACGTGAGTCCCAGGCTCTCCACACCACTGGAGTCAAGCTATCCAGGCTGATGAAGGCTGAAAGACAGGAACCGGTTCTTGGATGCTTGATTCCGGTCTGGGAAAGACATGGCTTGGTAGTTCGGACTGGACTGTTCCCATGAGGCACAGGGTCAGAGCTGATTTGCATATAGCCAGTGTCTAACCCAGGGTGGTGTGGAGTGCAAAAAAACAATGGATTTAGGCCCAGATCCTTGTACTGGGGTAAATGTATGACATTGTTCTACATTCTGTCCATCAAATGTGTTTTTTTCAACTTTCCCCCCGAGTGTGCTGGGTATACTCAGACGTGAGTCCCAGGCTCTCCACACCACTGGAGTCAAGCTATCCAGGCTGATGAAGGCTGAAAGCCAGGAACCGGTCCTTGGATGCTTGATTCCGGTCTGGGAAAGACATGGCTTGGTAGTTCGGACTGGACTGTTCCCATGAGGCACAGGGTCAGAGCTGATTTGCATATAGCCAGTGTCTAACCAGGGTGGTGTGGAGTGCAAAAAAACAATGGATTTAGGCCCAGATCCTTGTACTCGGGTGAATGTATGACATTGTTCTACATTCTGTCCATCAAATGTGTTTTTTGCAACTTTCACCCCGAGTGTGCTGGGTATACTCAGATGTGAGTCACAGGCTCTCCACACCACTGGAGTCAAGCTATCCAGGCTGATGAATGCTGAAAGCCAGAAACCGGTCCTTGGATGCTTGATTCCGGTCTGGGAAAGACATGGCTTGGTTGTTCGGACTGGACTGTTCCCCTGAGGCACAGGGTCAGAGCTGATTTGCATATAGCCAGTGTCTAACCAAGGGTGGTGTAGAGTGCAAAAAATCGATGGATTTAGGCCCAGATCCTTGTACTGGGGTGAATGTATGACATTGTTCTACATTCTGTCCATCAACTGTGTTTTTTGCAATTTTCACCCCGAATGTGCTGGGTATACTCAGACGTGAGTCCCAGGCTCTCCACACCCCTGGAGTCAAGCTATCCAGGCTGATGAAGGCTGAAAGCCAGAAACCGGTCCTTGGATGCTTTATTCCGGTCTGGGAAAGACATGGCTTGATAGTTCGGACTGGACTGTTCCCATGAGGCACAGGGTCAGAGCTGATTTGCATATAGCCAGTGTCTAACCCAGGATGGTGTGGAGTGCAAAAAAACGATGGATTTAGGCCCAGATCCTTGTACTGGGGTGAATGTATGACATTGTTCTGCATTCTGTCCATCAACTGTGTTTTTTGCAATTTTTACCCCGAGTGTGCTGGGTATGATCAGACGTGAGTCCCAGGCTCTCCACACCACTGGAGTCAAGCTATCCAGGCTGTTGAAGGCTGAAAGCCAGAAACCGGTCCTTGGATGCTTGATTCCGGTCTGGGAAAGACATGGCTTGGTAGTTCGGACTGGACTGTTCCCTTGAGGCACAGGGTCAGAGCTGATTTGCATATAGCCAGTGTCTAACCCAGGGTGGTGTGGAGTACAAAAAAACGATGGATTTAGGCCCAGATCCTTGTACTGGGGTGAATGTATGACATTGTTCTGTATTCTGTCCATCATCTGTGTTCTTTGCAATATTCACCCCGAGTGTGCTGGGTATACTCAGACGTGAGTCCCAGGCTCTCTACACCACTGGAGTCAAGCTATCCGTGCTGATGAAGGCTGAAAGCCAGAAACCGGTCCTTGGATGCTTGATTCCGGTCTGGGAAAGACGTGGCTTGGTAGTTCGGACTGGACTGTTCCCATGAGGCACAGGGTCAGAGCTGATTTGCATATAGCCAGTGTCTAACCCAGGGAGGTGTGGAGTGCAAAAAATCGATGGATTTAGGCCCAGATCCTTGTACTGGGGTGAATGCATGACATTGTTCTACATTCTGTCCATCAACTGTGTTTTTTGCAATTTTCACCCTGAGTGTGCTGGGTATACTCAGACGTGAGTCCCAGGCTCTCCACACCACTGGAGTCAATCTATCCAGGCTGATGAAGGCTGAAAGCCAGAAACCGGTCCTTTGATGCTTTATTCCGGTCTGGGAAAGACATGGCTTGGTAGTTCGGACTGGACTGTTCCCATGAGGCACAGGGTCAGAGCTGATTTGCATATAGCCAGTGTCTAACCCAGGGTGGTGTGGAGTGCAAAAAAACGATGGATTTAGGTCCAGATCCTTGTACTGGGGTGAATGTATGACATTGTTCTACATTCTGTCCATCAACTGTGTTTTTTGCAATTTTTACCCCGAGTGTGCTGGGTATACTCAGACATGAGTCCCAGGCTCTCCACACCAATGGAGTCAAGCTATCCAGGCTGATGAAGGCTGAAAGCCAGAAACCGGTCCTTGGATGCTTGATTCTGGTCTGGGAAAGACATGGCTTGGTAGTTCGGACTGGACTGTTCCCTTGAGGCACAGGGTCAGAGCTGATTTGCATATAGCCAGTGTCTAACCCAGGGTGGTGTGGAGTGCAAAGAAACGATGGATTTAGGCCCAGATCCTTGTACTGGGGTGAATGTATGACATTGTTCTACATTCTGTCCATCAACTGTGTTTTTTGCAATTTTCACCCCGAGTGTGCTGGGTATACTCAGACATGAGTCCCAGGCTCTCCACACCACTGGAGTCAAGCTATCCAGGCTGATGAAGGCTGAAAGCCAGAAACCGGTCCTTGGATGCTTGATTCCGGTCTGGGAAAGACATGGCTTGGTAGTTCGGACTCGACTGTTCCCATGAGGCACAGGGTCAGAGCTGATTTGCATATAGCCAGTGTCTAACCCAGGGTGGTGTGGAGTGCAAAGAAACGATGGATTTAGGCCCAGATCCTTGTACTGGGGTGAATGTATGACATTGTTCTACATTCTGTCCATCAACTGTGTTTTTTGCAATTTTCACCCCGAGTGTGCTGGGTATACTCAGACATGAGTCCCAGGCTCTCCACACCACTGGAGTCAAGCTATCCAGGCTGATGAAGGCTGAAAGCCAGAAACCGGTCCTTGGATGCTTGATTCCGGTCTGGGAAAGACATGGCTTGGTAGTTCGGACTCGACTGTTCCCATGAGGCACAGGGTCAGAGCTGATTTGCATATAGCCAGTGTCTAACCCAGGGTGGTGTGGAGTGCAAAAAAACGATGGATTTAGGCCCAGATCTTGGTACTGGGGTGAATGTATGACATTGTTCTACATTGTGTCCATCAACTGTGTTTTTTTGCATATCTGGGGTCGTCATTAACAAAGCATTCTTTTTAGAAGGACCGACTGAAGCCATCCAGAACAACAACTCCCAGAAACCATTAGGTTGTTAAGGTCAGCCATCTGGGTATTGAGCACTGCCTCCGTGGTTACATAATAACCTTAACACTCAAGGGGTTAGATTTGAATAAAAATAAACGAAGTTAAAATTTAGCATAACAATCAACCAAGAGACCAATTAGCCCTCGAAATGTCAGTGTATTGTCAAAGCCTGGGTCATGCATTTGTGATCATATTACGTTTTAAATGCCAACCTACGCCCTAGATAAATCAGGACTGAGTACACATGAAGAATATATACATATTTGCCAAGCATGCTGACTAAGGTTACGGGGTAAACCATTAGATTTCTCCAACCTCAACCTCAGTGCCATTACAGTGGAAAGTGTGATAAAAAAACACACGAAAGACTTGTTATTAAAACTCGGTGTTACTTATGCTGCTCTGCTTGCACTCCCTTTTCCCTTCTCTGCATACTTTGTGCTCTTAAGGCACAATCCCATGGCTTTTTATGAACTCAATTTGTAAGTATTGATGCTCCTTGATGCTTGCATCCCGCCCTTTCTTTTTTAGGTCTTGCCTGAACCAATGCGCTTCCGCATTGCTTCGGCGAGATTATAGTAAACGGAAAAGAAAAGTCTACCAAAACGGCTGTGGATCGCATACAGTTCATGTGATCTATGCGCGTGCACAGCCACATAACACACCACCATTTGTCTGTGACTCAGCATCAGACCTTAAAGGCTGTCGCTCCCCCGCCCCCGGCGTGCACATCGCGCACCACCATTTATATGTGCCTCGGCATCAGACTTCAAAGGCTGCTGCTCCCCCACCCGGGCCACAGCAATGCCGAGAACTAGGGTGACCAACCGTCCGTAAATTTCACGGACCGTCCGTAATTGGGACCTCATGTCCGTTGTCCGTGAGGATCCCTTTTACGTACGCCGTTTGTCCGTAATTTTGGGTCATCAGCTCCCTGATGGGGCCGCCTGGCACTCCTCCTTGGAGTGCAAGAGCATCCCCATCCGCCCATTGTCACTCTGTCTGCGGCTGATTGTTACATACAGAATGACAATGGAGCAGTCTGGGGTGTGATATCATGTGGTGGCCGGCCTCCTACAACCTCTGTCCAGGGCATTGTGTCAGACAGAAAACTGCCTGAGGGGAGGCGGGTGGGGCGGGGGTAGTTGTTTCTTGGCATTTCCAGAAGAATTTTGTTTTCACACAAGAGGACTCCGAGGCTGCCAGCTAGTTTGAGATTAGAGAGGTAAATCGGAGAGTTAGTTTGGATTGTGTTGTAGGCAGGAGCTCTCAGTTTCAATTTTATTCTAGACATAAGACAATGTAGATAGATGAGACTTGCAGTGACATTACTGAATTTAACTGAAAATGGGATAAGTGGAGTGTAGAGCAGTTTTGAGTGGGAGAAGTTTGGATTGGGTGATGCCCAGTAGAGTGCCCCTTTAATTATCTAAATGCACACGTTTCTGAATAACCTTGTAATCATTATTGCATCTCGGTTTTAATCCTCTGCAGTGAACACATCTAATCCAGCGGTTCATGCACTTGTTCACACCTCTAGAAAAACGACAGTTTCTGATGAGGCTCACTGGAATGATGAAGATTTTTTAATAGTTCAAATATCTAGGAACTACCATGTGATATGTGTTTTTGCCCCTTCAACAATAGATTTTACCATGATAAAGTTTCTGTAAGGAACACAACGTGATGGCAAGGATAATTTCTGTTTGTTTTTTTAAAATATATTGAGTCTATCGAATAAAGCATTATACTATTGAATGAAGATTGGTTTCGGGTGACAGTATCGCCATTTTAGAACTGATTAATTTTCAATATTAAAGGAAGACATGATTGCTGCTTTTTTATTTTATGCAACTAGCAACCATTGACAAAGCCAATAGTTCTGGCTTGTTGCAGGTATAACGTTACTTGTTGTGTTATATGGATACAATGACAGAAGACGCAAAATACCAGTCAGGTGGTACACTATAATAAGGACAGATTTTTAGCTTAGGTGTTTAAAGCCATGCCCTTAATTACATCAAACATCCAATTTGGAGAACCCTCCTCCCCCCCCCCCTACCCACCCCCCGTTTTTTCATCTCACCTCATGGCCTGGCACTGTACATCATGCGTGACTCAGATTGCTTATGTGCAGGGGCATAGTGAACCCTTCCCCGCCTCACCCCTTGCTTTAGGAACTAGAGCAAGGGTGACATTCTTGATGGGCATCTTCTGTCTGCAACTCTGCAGACAAAGGCTTAGTTCATAATTAAAATCAAAATGTGGGTGAGTGAGTAAGTAAAGGGATGGCTGGATAGATTAGTGAAAAGGTGAATGGATGAATGAGAGGGTGAATGGATGGATAATTAGAGAAAGGGTGATGGATGAATGAGTAGAAGGATGGATAAGACAAAATGTATAAAGATAGATGTATGGGTGGAAGGGTAGAAGGACTGGTAAAACAGTGGATGGATGAGTGAAAGGTTGGAGGGATGAGTTAAAGGGTGGATGATGGGCAAGTGAATGGGTGGATGGATAAGTAAAATGGTGGATGGATTCATGAATTGATAAGTGAAAGGGTGAAAGGATGGACTGATGAGTGAAAGGGTGGATGTAAGGATGGATGAGTGAGTGAAAGGGAGGGTAGATGAACAAAAGGATGGATAGATGAGTAAAGGAGTGAAAGGGTGTATGGATGACTGATAGGGTCAATGGATGGATTCATGAGTGGATGAGTAGATGGATGGGTGGAAGGAAGGATGGCTATGTGAAAGGGTTGATGGAGAGAGAAAGGGAGAATGGATGACTGACAGGTTGAATGGGTAGAAGGATGAGTGACTGGGTGGATGGATGGGTGAAAGGCTAAAAGGCTGGATGGATCAGTGAGTGGATGGATGGGTGGAAGAGTGGATGGATGAGTGTACCGATGGATAGGGTGAAAGGGTGGAAGGATGGATAATGAATGAATGAATGAAAGGGTGGATGGAGGGATGGATGAGTGAATTGATTGATGGAAGGATACATGATGGAAAGGTTTGCAAATGGTTGAATATGTTTGGATATGGATGGACTTAACTATATACTATTGTGCGACCTCCTCCGATGTGTCTGTAAAACTTACCTTTTGTCCTGAAGTTTTGTCCTGAATTTTGACCTCCTGTCCTGAATTTTTTGTCCTGAATTTTGACCCTTTGTCCTGAATTTTTACACTCACCGTCCTGAATTTGGACCCATGCCAGTTGGTCACCCTACCAAGAACTTGTTTCTGGACGAAAGTGAAATCCTACCATGCTTGTTTACAGTCGCCTTGCTCCTCAAATGCTGTTGCTGTGTTGCCATCTCTCTAGGGACACTCAGCTTAAAAACACGCGACTTGCGAGCTGCAATGCTACATCCGCTATGCTTTGCCTCTAGATACGTTGGTCCCTCTCAGACTCTGCTGGCTCTGCCCCTCCTGATTCTGAAACTGACCAATGCAGTCACCATGCAGTCTCTTCTCTCTGTCTTATGATGTCTGCCCTGCCACCATTTACTTCGACCCTCACCCTTACACCTCCTCACCCTCACACACCCCCTTACCCTAACACCATCACCCACCCTCACACACCCTCACTCACCCTCACAATCTGACACCCTCACACCCCTCGCCCTCACAACCCTCTCGCCCTCACTCCCCCTCACCCCCTCAGACTCCAACACACCCTCACACACTACATCACTCAGGGACACCACCACATCACTCAGGGACACCACCACATCACGCTGGAACACCACCACATCACTCAGGGACATCACCACATCACTCAGGGGCACCACTCAGGGGCACCCCCACATCACTCAGGGACACCACCATATCACTCAGGAACACCACCACATCACTCAGGGACACCACCACATCAATCTGGGACACCACCACATCACTCGGGGACACCACCATATCACTCAGGGACACCACCACATCACTCAGGGGCACCACCACATCACTCAGGGGCACCCCTCAGGGGCACCACCACATCACTCAGGGACACCACCACATCACTCAAGAACACCACCACATCACTCAAGGTCACCACCACATCACTCTGGGACACCACCACATCACTCTAATACACCACATCACTCAGCCCAACCACATCATCACTCAGCACCACGGTCCTTACTTGCTACCAACAAGCATTGCCATAGCCATTAGGACTCGTATTAGGAAAGTGTAAGCTATTGGCTTTGTGAATAACCATGCTATTAATTTATATATTTTCAAAGCCAACACATATTTAAAAAAAATGTCATTTACAATACCAATAGCTCACACTTTCCTAATGCGAGACCTATTGCATTGCAAATGCTTGTTTAGGACTTGTGCCCTGGTTGGATGTGGTCACTCAGTGGACCAGCTATGCTTTGTATTGGGGTCCTTTTCACCCACTTGTGCTGCCGCCGTGCAATGCACGCGAAGCCTGGTGCCTCTGATCTAGGGCGCCAGAGATGAAGTAGGGGAGAGCTCGAGCAGGTAGAGGCGATGTGCGGAGGAGAGAGAGGGGGGTTGGAGAGAGAGTGAGCTGGCTCCGCAGTCCTCTGGGAGACACGTCTCTCTGCCTTCTCATCAGTCGGCAGCAGCTCGTCTTTAGCAGCGCTCGACTCCTCCGCAGCATAATCTGTTTCCTAGAGTTATTCCGAAAGTGTCTGTGCGTGGCGAAAAGGCATTTTGTGCAATTTGTTGCTCGGGTTTCCCGCAGCCTGGCTTCCTTCCCACGACGATTTCACTTTGCCAGTTAAAGAATAATATCGAATTAACCTCTTTGCTGCTGTTCGGCAAAAGCTGTAAAATAAACTGCGGGGATACTGAGAATGAATGGGCCATTCCGGAGAGAGGACATATTTTGAATGGAACACAGAGCTGCCAATCCCACCCACCCCGGGAACCGATCCCCCTGCATTGACGCCAGTTTTGGGCCCAACGAGTAGACTGGAACTTACGTTTTACTCCTACAGAGAGCATTTCAAGTGGGCCTCGACAAACTGGGGGCAGATTTACAAGCCCCTTGCACCACTTTTGCGTCGTTTTTGACATGGGAAAAGTGACGTACGGGTGGCGCAAAGGGCTTGTAAATTAGCCCCATGGCATTTAAAAGGCGTTCACCAGAATTCATACCTCAGGCTCGAAGGGATAAAAGGCAAAGGCAACGCTAATGGATGTTTATTACTATAGTGCAGCCGAGAAAACGTACACGTGCCAGAAACACACCTGTGGGCTTCCATGCATGAACAGTGCAACATTAATTCTTGAGAGGGATGTGTGCATGTAGGGTCGGCTAATTGCATGGTCGCCCTGGGTCCATGCCTAGGGCGCTGACCTTCGGAGAGGCGCAGGAGCTGTCTGCAGAAGTTTTCACTGACCTGGATCTTAAAAAAAAGGTATTAAACACTGCTTTTGAAGGGTTCTGGAACCCTTGTCTAAATTGTGGGTGTTTTTCTTCTCCTGACTCTCCTAACTCCTGTACGCCTCATCTTTCCCCTAAGCCTTCCATTTTTTCAACATACCGACAATTAAAGATGGCGGGTAGAATGGGGTGGCAACTTTGGTTTCACCTAGGACGATATCTGTGCAAAGGACAGCCAGCTCTGTGTGCATTTTTGTCTCTGACCGCAAAGTCAGGTGCAGTGAGGAAACTGGAGAAGGCATGCACAGATTCACAACTTCACCAGAGGCAAAGATTTGGAATGGATGAATGCTTGGCAGTGAGTTTATGCATGGATGAATGGATGATGCAAAAGTAGAAGTGGTTTGAAGGATACATCCAGAGGTGCATGCGTGTGGGGGACATGGGAACGATGGGGTCGGGGCATGAGTGTCGGTGAATGGATGGATGGATGCAGGAGTGAGAAGATCAATACATCAATGGATTCATAAGAGCAGGAGGAGTGTTCAATGGATTGGCTATTTGGATGGATCGATGCATTTATGTATGAGGGGATAGAGAGGTGATTCATGAGTGTTGGTAGGTCGGAGAGTGTACAAATATATACATTTGGTGTTTATGACATTCACAATTTATCATTTGTTGCCTATTGAATCACTTTCATATTTCATTATACTAATTCAACACTAATCCTTTATGGGTTCCGGAGTAGCGTGCAACTCGCCGAAAAAGCCCTTAGATGCCTCCTCAAGGGTACTAACAGGGATCGAGTGGGGGTGCCACGCAGGTGGACGGTGTACCCCACTTATTTCACTGGGAGCTCGATAACTATAAACTGCAAGCCACCTTTCGTGATGTCACTTCCTGTCCTGACGTCAGCGTCCCCCACTTGCTTTTTTAGGACTTGTGCCCTGGGTAGTAAGCACTATATCAATGCAATTACAATACAATAAGTGATTTTAGGTATTGCTTGGGTTAGGTGACATTTTTCTAAAATTTGTGTTGCAACATGTTGCAGACTCAAATTGAAACGGTTCTTTTTTGTCTCTGATCTACATTCTGCTACCAGGAGAACATCTAAGCAGTGAACACATCTAAATCATTTTAAGTGACAGGAGAAATAACAGTATGTAGGAACAAGCGAGTCGCTTCACCATCAGCCTTCAGATAGGAAACATTCTTGTCCTGTTGCAGGATATTTGTGTAGGGCGGCATTCGCTCATTTCTTGGCCTCCAAGTACTTCGTGCAGGCCTCTGTGATGTGATTCGTCCAACAGAGATTGGAGCTACTGTCTTGAAATCCCTCTGGTGGGATGGTTTGGGGGATGTGGCTTGTGCTCACAGGGATGTTGCCTAAAAAGAGAAGGAGAGTGTGGTGTGCAGCCTTCCAGCCTAACTGGAGCGAATTTATAGTGTGTAGTGGGTTGTCTCTGCCTGGGGTTTCACACTGTAGCTCTGGGTCTTGAGCCTCTCCGCCTGTTCACAGTCAGCTGTCGCAGTATTGCTGCATACGGGCAGTGGTCCTTGTGCCCTCCCAAATGACCCAGGGGGTTGACCGTCAGAATATTTCTAGTGCAATCTTTGTGGATCATCATCTGAGATGTATTTCTCTTGATCTAGGTTCTAGTTGAAAGATGGCACCTGGTTCTTTTTTCCCGGTGTCTTTGTAGCTGGAGCAGGTTTTCCTATAATGCATGCATGGTTTCTGTTGCTTTTGGGTCCTAAGCCCTGGTGTGGCTGTATCTGTTGTGTCCCGGCACAATGTCATTCCTTTTGGACTCCATACCTTCCATGTGCCCATGTCTTCCTGTTTCTTTTTTCCCCGTCTCAGCATAGTCTAATCTGAGGCTCTCTTAGTTCCCCAGAATCATTGCTAAGGTTTCTTTTCCTAAAGCCATTTATTTTGTTTTCCTAGTGTCTCCTGAAGAACAGAATAGACAGGTAGACAGATAGACAGATGGAAAGGCAATCAGACAGGCATGCTCCTATCCAGGGACGGCTCAATGGAGCAAGTCATAGTTCTTCTGCCTGTTATCAGTGCAGGATAGCTCGGCTGTCTTTGGCATCTGAGAGCTAGCTTTGCTGCTGAGTCAGGTCAGAGACAGTTTTGCTGTCTGCGCGGAGTGAGTGAGGTACCATCTCAAGGAACTGATCTGTCTAAGGTGAGGAGTAGCTCCGCTGCCTTTGACGAGGGTATGTTAGTTGCCATGCTGTGAGTAGTAGTTCTATATGCGGAAGCTGTGAGATAGCCGCGCTGTGTGCGTACAGTGAGGAATATAGAGGGATGGCACTACTGAGTGCCAGGTGGACAGGTCGGCTGCTGCTCCTGTCTAAGGTGAGCTACTGCACCTGTCACTAGAAACGTGACTTTGGGGAGAGATAAGTAAAAGTCACTTTACTATCATGCTGTGCAAGGCACACAGCAAACAACCGCCGCTATCATATCCACCCTAAAGAAAGGGACTTCTTTAAATGTATTTATGTCTTGGGGAGGGTTGCATATTGCCTTTTCTTTACTTCGAAGAGCTACGAGATGTAACACAGTCTGAGCAGCTTGATTTCTGTCACTGACAGGGTCGGGGGCCTACTCCAGTATTCTTCATCGTGGATCCCAAATACACGCGGACTAGCTGAAAGTATCTCAGAACAGATCCGTGTTTAGGCTGTCTCTTAAACATATATTGAGGACTGTGCCACAGTGCAGACTGGGCTTCTATGCACTTCACAATTTAGGAACCTGAACTCCCAGTGCCCTTCCATTGTGTTTGATTCAATTGAATGCTCTTTTGGACAGTTAGCTGTCTACATTCCGCACAGTATAAGGTTAGGCATATGGTGGTTTATAAGTCTTCATAAGTCTCCTTCTCCTCCGCCCTAGTAGGCCTTGTGCAGCATACAGAGCTTGTTGAGGACGCGGAGTACTCTTAACTTGATCCTCTCAACTACTAGGAGACAGTAGGTAGAGCCGTCAAGACTGGTATTATATGGTCAGGATCATCAAAGTCTGGCTGCCTGGTTTTGGAGCCTTTGCATCCTGGTAAGGTGGTTTTTGGGATTAGTCTAGTTTGACATCACCGGAGCTAAGCTGACCTCGGCCTGTTAGCCAGGTGAGCTGCAGGTTGACTAACTTGACCACCACATTTCTTCATCAAAAATGATTCCAAAATTACTGATAAGATACAGAGGAGGCGATAATTCAGCTGTAGGTATTGTTAGGTCACAGTTAGCACTGACAACGCATTACTTATTCTGAATAACTATGGCGCCCTTCAATTAATTTGCACAAAACGACCCCAAAAAAGTACATCTACTTTGAGTTTTCCATGATAATTTTGCGCAGATTCACCAAACTGATCCTTCAAATAAAGGGCATTTCATATGTGACATATTGTGACTCCCATAGGATAGTTTGATCCTTGATAGAGAGAAGCAGCTGAACGGAATTGCACTGAGCTTGGCATATAAACAAAATGTTACACACATGAGTTCCTTTGCGTAGTTTGGTGTAAATCTGTTCAGTAGTATGGAAAAAAATATTATTTAAAAAATGTTCCAGTCTGGGAAAGAAGAGGTTTAATTGTACAGACATCTGGACCTTTACTTCAAAAGAGGATTTGCAAATCCAATAAAAAAAATGAAAGGCATGCCATAGGACTAGTTAATGTTTTTCCCACCCTACATTGTAGATTTGTGAATCCAGCTCACACATCTACCACGCTCTGTATGGCTGGACTTCAGAAAAATGTCCTAGTATTCACTGAACACAGTGTTGGACAAACAAAGACAAACATTGTCAATGCTATTCAGTCTCACTGACTTTTTTTTAATGTATCTTTATTGATTTCAAACATAAACAGTTACCATATAAGAACATCAATAAAGAGCCATATGCATGCACATTGCCATGCATCAAACACGACTGGCAAACAGAAACAGTGGAGTGACTCTGGGCCCGAACAAGTCACTACTCATCAAGGGGGCTGCCAACTGGCACATCAAACAAGAAAAATAAGGGGATGGGGCTCCTGAACTGGCATGTAATGGCTATTTAACAATGCAATGCCAGATCTCAGGGGAGAGTATCCTACCAAGAGGGAAACCCAAAGAACCCCACCCCCAGGGGCCCAGAAGGTGGCTTGAAATAGTAGCAAGGGATCTGCACAGGCCAGCAGGATTGTGCACCCTTCCAAGGGAACCAGACCTCTACAAAGCCCTTAACATGCCTGTTAGAACTGGCTATTTCTGGTAGGCTAAGGCTGACGCCAAAGCCAGGCAGAAACCACCATTCTAGTCAGGGCAAGGAAGTCACACGCCAAGATAACCCCCGCTCACCCCCTTGGTAGCTTGGCTCAAGCAGTAAGGCTAAACTCAGAGGCAATGTGTAAAGCATTTGCGCCAGCGCACAACAGCAACAACATACTAGGCACACCACAAAAGAGACTCCACACAAGGTTATTATAAAAATAACTTTTGTATTGTAAAAACACATCAGATAGTATCACACATGTACATTGTGCCAACTGGCAAGAGCAATATTTACAAGGGATTATTCACAAGACAGGGCCACATGGGCCACTGTCATAATCAGATATAGCACCTTTCGAATAAGGAATAATAAACCTAAAATAGTAATCAAAAAGATCACAACCAGTATCCACTGGTAACAGGAACCAGGACCTAACTAGGACCACCTGTACTAAAAAGGACAACCATCTAAGAATAAACACATTTAGGGGTATAAACCAGAACACCTTACCCATGATGCATAAAACAAATTCAGAGGAGTAAATAAAGAGAAACACATGATGCCATAAAATACATTCAGAGGTGTTAAGAATAAAGCACATGATGCAATAAAATACATTCAGGGGTGCAGCGCAAGAAGACACATGATGACTAAACATTCAGAGGTGCAGCGCATGGAAAGAAAGACACATGATGCCTAAAAACATTCAGAGGTGTTAAGAATAAAGCACATGATGCAATAAAATACATTCAGGGGTGCAGCGCAAGAAGACACATGATGACTAAACATTCAGAGGTGCAGCGCATGGAAAGAAAGACACATGATGCCTAAAAACATTCAGAGGTGTTAAGAATAAAGCACATGATGCAATAAAATACATTCAGGGGTGCAGCGCAAGAAGACACATGATGACTAAACATTCAGAGGTGCAGCGCATGGAAAGAAAGACACATGATGCATAAACCTACACATTCAGAGGTGCCAGAACATAAGTCAATAGCGCAAAAACACACAGTAGGCAATTACTATTAAAAACATAGGAATCACATTGCGCATAACTTACATAAGCCACCCCCTGTGGCAGTCCCTAGGCCAACTGGCCTTGTTGGGGCTAAGATGCCCTGGGTCCAAATGTCAGGGCGCGCTGCCATGCAGCGCCAGTCACAAGTACAAAAAGCCTAAACGTGGCAGCTGCCCACAAAGTGCTGGGCAGCTGGGGAATCACAAACTGTGGCAGGGGCTCTGAAATAAAGGGGTGCCCCTTGAGCACAAACTGCGCCACATTGAGCCACACAGGCTCTGAAACTACTGTGCACCCAGCGTTGGAGCCTCTCAGGGCTCTAAATACAATGGTGCCCCCATGAGCCTCTCCGGACTCTAACCCTCACACTCTGAGGCAGGAGGGGGCGGGCACCGGCAATATGCCCCGACGCCCCCTCTATCTAATGTGGCCCTCTCTGGAGCCAAACAGGCTCTCAAACAAATTAGGGCCCCTCTGAGCCTTTCTGGGCTCATACATGTTGGGGCGACCCACTGCCAGCTGGGGCCGCCCTTGAAGCTCTCATGGCTTCCCACGAACAAGGAGCGCGAGCTCGCGCTTCTGGGGGGGCGGACACCGACAACGTGTCCCAGCGCCCCTCCTCTCTTCTGCCCCACTCACGGTGGAGTCCCCTACGGGGGACTCTAACTTCACAACATGCCCCCAGATGCTGGAGCGGCCCGCTGCTAAGTGGGGCCGCTCTTCGCCGTCACTGTGCCTTCAGCAGGCACTCACAGTGGCCCACACAGAGCCTCTCCAGCCCTTCGACTCACCGGGCTCTCCTGTACGGGGCTCCTCCGGGCGGCGGCTTCTTCTTCTGGGCAGTGCGGGGCTCCTCTTCCACCGCGGGGCTCCTCTTCCACCACGGAGCCCCGCCTGCAAGCTCAGCTGCTCTCTGCCGCTCTTCTCTCGGTGGCGGGCATCTCCGGTCTCCCTCTGCTCATGGGAGACCGGAAGGAAACGTCCCTGGCTTCCCTCTCTTCTCTCCCCCTGCGTGGCAGGACTTCCGGCCGGCCGTGCAGTGATTGGCCGGCCAGCCAAGCACTTCCGGGTCGCCACGGGCAGCGCGGCGGCCCCTCTCTAGCTCAGGTAGGCGGGGGCTGAGTTTCCCGAGGAGTGGGCTCCCTCGAGGAAAATAATATAAATAGCAAATAAGCGAGGTGGGCACTCGCTAGGGCAATAAAATAAATGGGGTGGCACCCATAAATACAAGTATAGCGATGTCGGGCAAAAAGCAGGGTGGCACCTGCAATTCCCCAAGCAAAATGCGGGGCAGAGACACGCTGATATAAAACAAAAAGCGTTCCCAAGCGCTAAGAAGGACAAATCCAGTGCTCCCAGCGCTATAGCAAAGAAGAAGCACTTCAAGGTGCTTAGGGGGGGCAGAAAGTCCAGCAAAGTCCCCCCCTCAGCCCAGGCAAGGCAGAGGGGTCCCCCCAGAAGTTCTCCAGGCATCCAGGGGCTTAGCAGCGCCTGCCCCTGGTAGATTCAAGTCAGAAACAAGAACATTTTGGAAGGGGACACAGCCCCTTCTTATACAGCCAAAAGTCTTTGAAGTCCTTTGAAGTCCTTTGAAGCAGGCAGGGTGAGAACCAGCTAGAACTGGTTATAGGGAAGCCCCTTCAGTATCAGGGACAGAGGTGACAGTCGCCCAGCGGGAGGTGGAGACAGCTTTGTAGTTAGGCAGGCACAGCCCTTCACTATCAGGTGCCATCTCCTCCCACTTCCCTGGCAGCAGATGGTGCCTTTCATCCATGGGCTGACTTCAGACAACCTCCTGGGCTCTCCAGCCCCTGTCATCCTCAAACCAGACAGTTAATCCACAAGCAGGCCCAGGCACTCTGGGCCAGGCTCACCAGCCAATCACACGCCAGCACCAACTTACACAAATATGCCAACTTCCAAAAGTAGTACTTTTAGACTAGACACAGTCATGCCGCATATATCATTGTGCAGCATTCATTCTCACGAGTTCGTACATACCAAACTCGCCCCTGCACTCCCCACACATCAGGAACTACCATGGGGATACATATTCCCCATTCATTCCTATGGGAGGGCAGGTCACTCACCACTCATTCAGAGAGCTCAAGCACTTTACACTGTACCACAGTGAAAAAGTGCGCAGAGGCCTAAAATCACCAACACCAGGTTCCATAAACAGGCTAGGAAAAAGCAAAAAGTCTAGGGGTGAACCTGCCCAACGGGCCGGGTCCAACAATGCCCCACCCCCATAGCAGGCCCAGAGGGATCCAACAAAGTGAGCGAAATACCCCCAACGAGATGTGGAACCTGCAAGGGGCTCAGCTCCCATCTCCTGCTCTCCAGGACATTCCAGGATGTGCAAGGCAAGATGAGGGACCAGGACCCGAGGGACCACTCTGGACAGGCGTGTGTCGTTTTCCGCTTCTAGTGTCTCAGCTCCAGCCACCAACAGCCTTTCCAACACGTGTGCGTATCACTGCAATAACATCCAATTCAGCATTCGTCCAACTCAACAAAGTGGATATCCAGCAGGGTGTCTCGGGGCCAGTGCATGTCTTTCAGAACATCGCGTCCTGCTGCTTGAATAGCACAAAAGCAAGATCAATAAACCTATGCAGATATAGGCGCGGTGCGACCATTGGGGCATGGGGGTGTAGCCCCCCCGCAGGCAGCCGCCCGCAGCCGCCCGCAGCGCAACTTAAGTTCAAAGACCGACGCTGAGGGAGAACTGACAATGCATGCCAGCCAGCATGACGTCTGACCGCCCACCCCCTTCATAGACTGAAGGGGGTGGGCGGTCTGGCGTCATGTTGACTGACATGCATTGTCAGACATGGGGGCAGCAGGCAGCAGTACAACACAAGTGCGCATGAGTGGGGACGGAGGGCGAATTTTCGCACCGTGCCCACTCATGCGCACTTGTGTTTTTACTTGTTAGCGCATGCCTATTAGGAGCCCCTTGGTCTCCTAATGGGTGTGCTGCGGGCGAGGAGTAACTGTGCTCTGGCGCTGCAGATTGGCTTAGGGGTTGCCACTCAGTGCTGCTGTTCCTGTTCCGGTTCCTGTTTGAAGATGAGGCGCCAACGCGGACCAGGAGCAGATGCGGTCAGGTAAGTTTTCTCAATGTTATTCTCCCTTGGCGCACCCCCCACCACGAACCCCTACCCCCGCAACCTCCCCTGCCACCCCTCCTCACGAGTACTGCGAGCCGTGACTGTGTGCAATGAGCAGAGGACTAGAGCAAGCGCACAGGTTCCTCTGTTTTCATACATGTTGTGGTACAGTTTAGTTAAACAGGCCTTCATTGGGTATGTTTATTGTGCGACTCTTGGGCCTGAGATTACTTCACGGCTCTATGGATTGGTATGGGTGTGTTTATTGTGCATCTCTTGGCACTGAAGAAACTTGACAGTTTTAAGTGTAGCACAGCGTTGATCGAGGTGCCATGAATGGTGGATAGGACCGAGCACACAGGTTCCTCTGTCTGCATACAAGCTGTAGTACTGGTAAGTGGCACACGCCCTTCTCGGTTATATTTATTGGGAGGCCCTTGGGCCTGCGTTAACCGGATGGCTCCGAGTCCTGTGCAGCACTGCACTGACGGTCATCTGCTGTCACAACACGTTCACAACCTATATTGTTTCCCTATACCGCCGTAGTTAGATGGAATTCGATATCCCCCATTGGAGAGCCAAAAACGCTACACACTGCAACAGGCGCATTGACCCACTGTTCTATTCTGGCTGCTGCATCTAAACCCACTTTCCTTTGCAGTGTAGGCTGTTGCAGTGACGAACAGCCTACAATAACACCAGTGTCTGTGGGGGTCTGCTTGCATTCTTGGGTCTGTGCTGAACACCCCCAGCTGCTCAGAGGCCCCAGCTGACGTGGTGTTATGTACTGGAGTCTGTCACCAGGCAATGTCGGGCCTAGACAGGCTGAAAGACTTGAAACCTATTGAGTGCAGTGCATTTAAGGGTGAGTGATGTCTGTGTGAGGGCAGCGTGAGCAGTGTGCCTGTGTGAGTCCAGGGTGAGTGATGTCTGTGTGAGTATAGGGTGAGCAATGTGCCTATGTGAGTCCTGGGTGAGTGATGTCTGTGTGAGCGCAGGGTCAGCAGTGTGCCTGTGTGAGTGATGTCTGTGACAGTGCAGGGTCGGTGATGTCTGTGTGAGCGCAGGGTGAGCAGTGTGCCTGTGTGAGTCCAGGGTGAGTGATGTCTGTGACAGTGCAGGGTTGGTGATGTCTGTGTAAGCGCAGGGTGAGCAGTGTGCCTGTGTGAGTCTAGGGTGAGTGATTTCTGTGTGAGTGCAGATTGAGCAGTGTGTCTTTGTGAGTCCAGAGTGAGTGATGTGGATGGGTGAATGCTGGCTTAGTGATGTGTCGGGGAAGTGTGAGTAATGGGTCTATGAGTGCAGGGTGACTGTGCCTATGCGAATGCAGGGAGAGAGATGTATCTGTGCAAGTGCAAAGAGACTTGTCTGGCTACTCCCAGAGATGTATTGGCCAAGATACCTCTTTCTCAAATGTGCTTGAGAATGCACCATTTGCCCACTCTTTTTTCAAAATGTTCTCGTGGGAGAACCCACGAATCCCCCATAGGTGGTTGGGCCTCGCTCGCTACGTGTGCTCGCCACAGTGCAGTTTTTAGGCTCACCACTTTCAAATGTCACCAGCCGCCCCTGGCAGATAATTATCACGCTTAGCTTTAGGATGAAGCCCACGGAGGCAGGATTTTCAGGCGAGGGCAGAAGCAAGCACTCGCGCACCTCAGCAGTTATGCCCATCACACCCTGCCAGGCCCCCTGGGTCACTGGACACTCCCAAACCATGTGATGGAAATCTGCCTCAGGTGTTCTACATCTGAGACATTCAGGAGCAACCGTGGGAAACATGCGCTTGGTGCACTGCTGTGTTAGGTAGGACTGATGTAAGTAATGAAACTGTGTAAAGCGAAAGTATAGGTTGCGTGGAACTTCCTTGACCTCGTGATAGCACCCAAGACCAAAGGCTATCTGTGACCAGCGTCGGGGGATCAGCCAACCATCTAGGCTCAGCTTTGGTGGTTGCCGCATCTCAGGGTGTGACAGTACAACGTAGATGGCTGTGACAACTTTCTATGTACTACCAGGAAAGCGTATGATATGTAATGTCGGTGATTGGGGCGGCTCAGCTGTATTCAGCCCCCACTCCGTAATGATTGCATGCAGTACAGCATGGTATGATATAACAGTTCCCGTCATGATCACGTACGTGTCCACAATCTCCTGAAATTGTAAAGCACCCCTTCCAGAAAAACATCACACATCTGATCAATTCATGCTTCTTTCTACGGCACCAGGTCATAGCTGTGAGCCACCTTGTGCAGTGCCAGTAAACACCACATAATGATCAGAGGGGAGACATGTACACATGCGATAAATACACCTGTAGGCTTCCATGCATGAACAGTGCAACATGCATTCTTAAGAGAGATGTGTGCATGCAGGGTCGGCTATTTGCATGGCCGCCCTGGGCCCATGCCGACGACACTGACCTTCAGAGGGGCACAGGAGCTGTCTGCAGAAGTCTCCACTGAGGCACAGTAGAGTTTCAGCACCACCATGCCACCCTCATGTGATGTGTCCCATAAGACAGGTGGGCCCTAAAGGCTGTCCACAATGTGTCAATGTGTAGCCCCCCCACAGGAGCTTGCGAATGGCTGTCCTCTCAGAGCAGGTGACTGCTCCCAGGCAGGGCAGTGGCCATTGCTGCTACACCGCTGTGTATGTAGCACCACCCATAACTGGGGGCACCGAGACTACCCTCATTCACCGAGCGTTGAAGTAGGGGAAATGCTATCTGCCTCCTGCCCGTACCCTATACTAGTTCCTGCAGGAGACCATGAAGGTCTGAAAAAATAGGCGAATGAGCTAAATTAGTAGTCCAGTGAAGACATACAAGGGCCAAAGAAGGATAAGCATCTTAGATATCGCAACCTGACTCGTCTGCGATAGCAGACAGGACACCCAAAAAGGGAAGGACCTCTGGATTGAGCACAAGGCCCTGCCCAGATTACCCACATGTAGGTCATGGTTGAGAGATAGATCTGAACACCAAGGTATTTAAAGGTATCGAAGGACAATCAAGCCTGAAATTTGGCAGGGTCCCTCTATCGGGTTCTGGGGCCAGGGAAAGAGGCACCACTTAGCCCATTTCACCCGGAGGCCAGAGAAGGTACCATATTCCTCCAGGGTGTCCATCAGGGGTGGAAGCAAAGCTGAGGCATCACGTAAATAGATGAGGGCATCATCCATATGGAGCAAAACCATGTGATGTTCCTCCTGTATCAGTATCTCCCACTGTCGTGCATGCTGAAGCAGGCTACAGGCCAGGGGCTCCAATGCAAGTGCAAGGATCAGCAATGAGAGGGGACAACCCTCATGGGTGCGTCGCTGAAACTCAAACCTTTAGGAAATCAAATTACCCGTCCTGATTCTGGCCATCAAATTCTTGTACAGGGCACAGATCCAGCTGAGGTTAACTGGATTGATCCCATAGTTTCCAACGTCACCAAGAAGAAGTCCCGCCCCATGGTGTTAAACACCTTCTTTATATCAAGTGATACCACCACCCACCCTCAATGCTCGAATGGAGCATCCCTTATCAGGTGGAGCAATCAACGGATGTCAAAGGTGTTACGCCCGGGGATGAGGGTGTTGACTGCGGGTCACAGTCTGTTGGCCAAGACCTTTGTCAGTATTTTATAATCTAAGTTTAAAAGGGAAAGCAGGGGTTAGGAGCGAACATCAAGGGAGGTCACGACCTGGCTTGGTGAAGACCACTATCAGTGCTCTGCAGAGCAAATCCAGGAGATTTCTCCTCATTTGGGCCTCAGTGAACACTTCAAGCAACTTTTGGGAGAGGTGGATATTGAAGGTGGCATAGTATTTAAACACAGGACCATCGGTCCCCAGGGTTTTCTTTCTGGCAATTTGTGCAATCGCCACATGCACGTTGTTATAAATGGGGTCTCTAATTGGCAGAGGTAGGTTCCTTTGTCCAAATAGGAACCCTTGCCTCTAGTCAGGGTAAGGGGTATAAACACTTGAGATAACCCCTGCTCACCCCTGGGTAGCTTGCCACAAGCAGACTGACTTATCCCAAAGGTAATGTGTAAAGTATTTGTACTAAAACACACAGTAATACAGTGATAACACCACAAATGGACACCTCACCAGTTTAGGAAAAAAAAAGTATCTTTAAACTCAACAAGAACAAAATAACAAAAATCCAAAATACATGTAATAAGAATATGACTTTAAAAAGATTTCAAGCAACGGGGTCCTTAGAAACCTATGCATGAGTGGTTTACCACAAAGTGCCGGTAGATGCGACAAAAATCACAAGGCCAAACAGCCGCAGAGATGGGAAGCATCGAGAAATAAAACGATGATTCAGTTCCTGAGACCTTGGGGAGGAGATGCAACAGTTCTACTGCACACAGGAGAAGTGATGCGTCATGTCGGTTTAGGCAGCAGTGCGGCGATGCGTGGCGATTCTTCTCGCACAACGATGCTGCATCGGAAAAACATTTACAAAAAGGGGTGGTGAGGGACAGAGTCTCTGAATTAAACAGAAAGCTCTCACCCAGTCAAAAGATCAGGGCTAGATCCAACACCGTTTTTTAGCTCACTGCACCATCCCAGTTTCAGAACCTGACTGTATGCAAATTAGTCTGTTCCTGTCCCAGTGCATGATGGGAACAGGACAAACCAAACTACAGAAGCCAATTCTTACACTGGGAAGGAAACAAGCTCCCGGGGACCGGTTTCTGGCATTACAGCCGTCTTCGGCCCGGTTTGCTTGAATCCTGATGGTGCAATGAGCAAGGGTTAGGAGCGAACATCAAGGGAGGTCACGACCTGGCTTGGTGAAGACCACTATCAGTGCTCTGCAGAGCAAATCCAGGAGATTTCTCCTCATTTGGGCCTCAGTGAACACTTCAAGCAACTTTTGGGAGAGGTGGATATTGAAGGTGGCATAGTATTTAAACACAGGACCATCGGTCCCCAGGGTTTTCTTTCTGGCAATTTGTGCAATCGCCACATGCACGTTGTTATAAATGGGGTCTCTAATTGGCAGAGGTAGGTTCCTTTGTCCAAATAGGAACCCTTGCCTCTAGTCAGGGTAAGGGGTATAAACACTTGAGATAACCCCTGCTCACCCCTGGGTAGCTTGCCACAAGCAGACTGACTTATCCCAAAGGTAATGTGTAAAGTATTTGTACTAAAACACACAGTAATACAGTGATAACACCACAAATGGACACCTCACCAGTTTAGGAAAAAAAAAGTATCTTTAAACTCAACAAGAACAAAATAACAAAAATCCAAAATACATGTAATAAGAATATGACTTTAAAAAGATTTCAAGCAACGGGGTCCTTAGAAACCTATGCATGAGTGGTTTACCACAAAGTGCCGGTAGATGCGACAAAAATCACAAGGCCAAACAGCCGCAGAGATGGGAAGCATCGAGAAATAAAACGATGATTCAGTTCCTGAGACCTTGGGGAGGAGATGCAACAGTTCTACTGCACACAGGAGAAGTGATGCGTCATGTCGGTTTAGGCAGCAGTGCGGCGATGCGTGGCGATTCTTCTCGCACAACGATGCTGCATCGGAAAAACAGACACAAGAAGAGTGATGCGTCAAAATTCTTAGTTCTTCAGGTTTTTTCAGCTCGCAGCAGCAAGCAAAACCTCCAGAGCCCCAGCACTGGAACAGGCACCTCCTGGCAGGTCAGAACTCTCAGCAGCTGAGTTCAGGGGAGCTGGGAGGGAAGTCTCTGTGTCCCTGAGACTTCAGAAAAGGAAGCCAGCACACACAGGCCCTTGGAGATCTTCTTCAAGCAGGTTCACAGCAAAGTTCCACTCTTTGTCCTCTGCTTGGCAGAAACAGCAACTGTAGGCCAACTCCACACATCACACAGCAAAGGGGCAGTACTCCTCCTCACAGCTCTTCAGCTCTTCTCCTTGGCAAAGGTTCCTCTTGAGTTCAGAAATGATCTAAAGTTCTGGGGTTTTAGGTCTAATACTTATAACCTAAAATGTGTTTGTTCTCCTTGTGCAAGGGTCTCTGAGCCCAGTCCAAACTATTTCTGTCCTTACTGGTGCAGTATGACCAAAGGGGTAGAGACAGCATTGTGCAAAGGACGCAGGCCCTCTTCAAGTGCAAGAAAATCTCCTCCCACTACTCTAAATGCAGCCGCGACCCATTCTGCTCAGCTCTGAGTCAACCAGGAAGGACCGGGCACACCTCAACCACCCTAGTGGCTTTCTACAGTGAATGCACATCCCAGCCCCTGTCACTCCAAAACCAGACAGTCAATATACAAACAGGCAAAGGCACACAGAATGGTTAAAAGTGGCCTTTTCAAACACACAATTTAAAACCCATCTTTACTAAAAGATATGTTATGAAATTATAAGTTCAGAGAGCCTAAATTTTATTTCTATATCTTGTCCCAATGGGAAGTTATACTTGCAAGATGTTACCACACATTTCTTATTCTATCCTATGGGGCAAGATTGCTTTTCAATAGTGAAATACAAAATTGGCAGTATTTCACCATTAGGACATGTCAAAAGCACCAGTACATGTCCTACCTTTCACATACACTGCACCCTGCCCAGGGGGGGCAGGCGGGGGGGAGTACCTTGGGCCTTCCATAAGAGTGCCTTACAGGTTAGGGCCTTGCAAGTGGGTGCACTTGCCAAGTTGACATGGCAGTTAACAAACTCCTCACAGACACTGCAGTGGCAGGTCTGGGCTACTCATGTGGGTGGCACAATCAGTGCTGCCGACCCACTGTTAGCATTTGATTGCCCTAGCACGCTTAAGTGCACTTTGCTGTTCTCAGTACAGCCCGCGCCGCATGGCTCCCAGCTGTGTGTGCCCCCTCATGTGCCCTAGCTGCTGCTCGCAGCCTCGTCTTGCCCTCTGCCTGCCTCCCTAGCTGCAGCCTCTCTGCACTGTCCCCCAGCTGTGTATATTTCCTTTTCTGTTATCTCTGCATTTTGTACTTGTTTTTGTGAATAATTGTTGTACTTTTAGGTGATTGTTGTGTCTGCCCCGCTCTCCATTTTCCGCCATCGTCCTCGCGCCACGCCCCTTTTTCGTGTCCTCCCCGCTCCCGCCTCCCAGCTGCTCCTCCCTCCCACTTAGCCATAAATGACAACTGCGCAGACGCGCAGAAGTCACGCGCAGCGGGCCCGCCGTTTGTGCGCCAAAGGCCGCGCCTGGACCGTGCCTGGACAGCGCCTAGTGCGGGCACACCTGGCCCCCGCTGATGCAAGACTACCCGACGGACCTACGCCGCCGCCACTCTCTATGCACTCAATGCCGGCCAGAACCCTGCCTGCTACCGAGCCACCCCGAGACGCACCCACGGACCCTTTGCCTGCCAAGCCTGCCGATTCACCTGCTACCGGACCTGCACCGCAAAGTCGAGCACCAGCAGCAACCACCTGAAGTGCATCCTGCTCAACACCCGCTCCGTCCACAGGAACGCCGTGGAACTCTGGAACCTGCTCGACGCGACAGCACCTGACGTCGCCTTCCTCACCGAAACCTGGATGAACGCCTCCTCAGCGCCCGACATCGCCATAGCCATCCCGGACGGATACAAGATCACCAGGAAGGACCGCATCAACCAGACAGGAGGAGGCATCGCCATCGTACACAAGAACACCATCCGCATCTCGACTAACTCCGACGAAACCTTCACCGCCGCCGAACACCTGCACTTCCAGATACACACTGACCCCAAGACCACCCTCTGAGGCACCCTCATCTACAGACCCCCGGGACCACCCACACAATTCAGCGACGACATCGCAGACTTCATCAGCCCATACGCCCTCCCCTCCACTGACTACATCCTCCTAGGAGACCTCAACTTCCACCTGGAGAACAACAACGACAGAAACACCACCGCCCTGCTGGACAAATGAAATGAAATGAAATGAAAAATTATATTTATATAGCGCGTACATACCCAAAGGCCTCGCAGCGCTTCAACTGAATAATGTGGCGAGCAGTGGCAGATTTTGCACGCTTTAGCAAACAGGTGGGTTTTTAATGTTTTCCTGAAGACCATCCAGTCACTAATCTCTTGCCAACAACCTCGCCAACCTCGGACTCAAGCAACTGGTGAACACACCCACCCACTACTCCGACCACACGCTTGAGCCCTTCTTCTCATCCAGCAAGCACATCTCCTTCAGCCTAAGGGTGGGCGTAAAATCCGTTTCGCGGGCGAATTTGCAGATTTTCCGCGATTTCGCGATCTGCGAATCTCCCGAAATCGCGGTAAAATCCGCGAATCAGCGGGGACGAATTTTCAGCCAAGCAAGGGTTACAGCAGCAGGTGCAAAAGTTGAACCTAATTTCTCTGTAACCTTTTACAAAAGGGTTACAAGCAAATTAACTTCAACCTGGACACCTGCTGCTAATTGCTTCCTGGCGCCTCGTTGCCTACTTGCAACTATTCTCTGACCCTGCTCTGACCCTTGAAGCAGGGTCAGAGAATAGTTACAAGTAGGCAGCGAGGCACCTGTCCAAGGAATTAAACCTCATCAGGAAGCACTTACAGATATAAAAAACAGGAAGAAGGGAGAGGATGGCATTTACACCCATTTTGAGTTATCAGGAGGGGTTAAACTAAAAGAGACCTTTACAGCACAATTTTCATATGCATTTAGCTAAAAATAAAAAGCTGTATGTTCTGTAGGGGCAACTTAGGAATCTGGCCCTTCAGAGATGCGGCCTCTCTTTCTTTCTCTTGTTCTCTCTCTCCCTCTCTCTTTCCCTCTCTTTCTCTCTATCTATCTATCTATCTATCTATCTATCTATCTATCTATCTATCTATCTATCTATCTATCTATCTATCTATCTATCTATCTATCTCTCTCTCCCTCTCCCATAAACGACTGCATGGGTAACTTCGCTATGCAAGCGGCTCGCGAAAACGCAAAAAGCCCCGCGAACACGCAAAAAACACTGCAAACACGCAAAAAACTCAGCGAACATGCAAAAAAACAAAAATCCGCAAATTCACACAGATTCGCGAATTTTGCGGATCGCAAATTCGCAAATCCGCAAATTCGCAGATCGCGAATTTGCAAAATTCGCCCATGCTTACTTCAGCCACGCCATCGGACTCCACTGGACCGACCACAGCTGCGTCCACTTCAGCTTCAGAAGAACTACGACCCACCACCACCCGCAACAGGCCCCCCGCCGGAGCTGGAGCAAGATCACCGCCGAGCAGCTCACCGCCTCCCTCAGCCAGAACACTCCCACCAGCACAACGAAGCAGCCAGCAACCTCACCAAGTGGCTGACCGCCTGCGCCGATGACCTTGCACCACTAAATAACCCTCCCAGCAGACCCGGCAGAAAGAAAACCCCCTGGTTCACTGACGAACTCAAGGAATCCAAGAAAAACTGCCGCACCCTCGAGAAAGCCTGGCAGCATGACCAGACCACAGACAACAGGACCGCCCTCAAGCACGCCACCCGAAAACACCATCAACTGATCCGCGCCACCAAGAAGTCGGCACTCAAAGAACGACTAGACAACAATGCCCACGACAGCAAAGAACTCTTCAGCATCGTCAAAGAGTTCTCCAACCCCAGCCAGCACCGGAAACAACGACATCACTCCCTCACAAGACCTCTGCAACTCACTCGCCTCGTTCTTCCACCGCAAGATCGCCGACATGCACAACAGCTTCGACGCACAGACAAAGCACCCTACCACAGAACCAACGCCCGCCATCACCACCCTCTGCAACTGGACCCCGATCAGCACCGAAGACACCACCCGCACGATGAACTCCATCCACTCCGGATCTCCAACCGACCCCTGCCCACACCACGTCTTCAACAAAGCCGACGCCATCATCGCACCCTATCTCCGGGACATTATCAACTCCTCCTTCCACACCGCCACCTTCCCGGAGAGCTGGAAGCACGCCGAGCTGACCGCCCTCCTGAAGAAACCAACGGCGGACCCCACCGACCTCAAGAACTACCGTCCCATCTCGCTCCTTCCTTTTCCGGCCAAAGTCATCTAGAGGACCGTCAACAGACAGCTTGCCGCCTTCCTCGATACAAACGGTTCCCTCGACCCCTCGCAGTCCGGGTTTCGGGCCAACCACAGCACTGAGACCGCCCTAATCGCAGCCACCGACGACATCAGAACCCTGATCGACAACGGGGAAACAGCAGCCCTCATCCTCCTGGACCTCTCTGCGGCGTTCGACACTGTCTGCCACCGCACCCTAGTGAAGCGCCTCAGCAACATCGGAATCCGAGAGAAAGCACTGGAGTGGATCTTCACGTTCCTCGCCGGGAGAACCCAGAGAGTCCACCTCCCCCCCTTCAGATCTGAGGCCACCGAAGTCATCTGCGGCGTACCACAAGCATCTTCACTCAGTCCAACCCTCTTCAACGTCTACATGAGCCCCCTCGCAGCCATTGCACGCCAACACAACCTCAACATCATCTCCTACGCCGACGACACCCAGCTGATCCTCTCCCTCACCAACGACCCCACCACCGTCAGAGCCAACCTACACGAAGGGATGAAAGATGTCGCCAACTGGATGAGGAACAGCCGCCTCAAACGGAACTCAGACAAGACGGAAGTCCTCATCCTGGGATCATCACCCTCCGCCTGGGACGACTCCTGGTGGCCCCCGGGCACCGCTCCCAAACCAACGGACCTGGGCTTCATCCTGGACTCCGCCCTGTCGATGTCCAGACAAGTCAATGCCGTCACATTTTCGTGCTTCAACACCCTGCGCATGCTCCGCAAGATCTTCAGATGGATCCCCACCGAAACCAGGAAGACCGTCACCCAAGTACTCGTCACCAGCCGACTGGACTACGGGAGCACCCTCTACGCCGGAACCACAGCCAAACTTCAAAAAAGACTTCAACGCATCCAGAACGCCTCCGCACGACTCATCCTGGACATCCCCCGACACAGCCACATCACCGGACACCTGAGAGACCTGCACTGGCTCCCCGTCAGCAAGAGAATCACGTTCAGACTCCTCACCCATGCACACAAGGCTCTCCACGACCTGGGCCCCAAGTACCTCAACGACCGCATGACCTTCTACTGGCCCACCTGCTAGCTACGATCGACCAGCCACGCCCTCGTCACCTTACCACGCATCCGCAGAGCCACCGCCGGAGGAAGATCCTTCTCCTACCTGGCAGCCAAGACTTGGAACTCCCTCCCCACCCACCTTCGGCGAACCCAAGACCATCTCTCCTTCCGGAAGCAGCTCAAGACCTGGCTGTTCGAGCAGTAACATTTCCCTTTCCCCCTGCGCCTTGAGAACCTCCCGGGTGAGTAGCGCACTTTACAAATGCCGTGATTGATTGACTAGGGACTTACCAGTAAATCAATTATGTTAATCAGGGAGAACCAATTGTAATGACAATTTATACAGGGAGCACTTGCACTTTGACATTGATCAGCAGTGGCAAAGTGCCAAAGGCATCTTAGCCAGCAAAACCGAAATCCAACACAGTATCAAAAATACAGGAGGCAGAAGCAAAATGTCAGGGGAAACCACACCAAAGAAGCCAAGTCTAACACACCTTATTAAGATGAAGGGGTTCGTCCTTTTCCACGCAGAGGAGCGGAGGAAACTGGGTAGGGGGAGCCCCTGGAGGAACCCCCTCAGTCGAGCAGTGTGAGGCTTTCCACAGCCGCATATAAGAAGCAATAATAACAAGCAAAACTGGAATTGATACCCACCTGCATATTGACTAATGTGCCATCTGGCAGCTAAACTGCCCTATGGGTGGGAAAGCCTGCTCTTCCTTAACCACACAGGCCAGTAGTCTACCCCAATATCAGCCATCCATGTGGAGAAGAGTGAGACGAAGCTTATAGTCATGACAGTCCAAGCACATTTCCAAGTCCCTGTGGGTCTTGTGTAGCTGCTGAAGCCTATCCAGCCCAATCGACTGCCTGCCTACCTACATCTCAAGGACACACAAGTCACGCTCCAGATCAAGTATTTCCTTAGTCAGAGTACTACAGATCCCCCATGTAGTTGTCATACAGTGGCCCGGATTACCAATTTGTGCGCATCCTATTCCAGGGGCCTGGGAGGGGTGTTGCTCCAGTTGAGCTCAAAGTATTGACCAATATGGGTGGAAATGGTCTAACGAAAGGGGAGGGTCCAACAGGGCCTCAGTTTGCAGCCGCCAGGTTGGTATACCAAGGCACCGTCACCCTCAGCAGAGAGACAACCACAGCGGGCGATGGTAAAAGAGGGTGCTTACCAAGTACTCTGTCCTGTCCACCTGCATTCCCAACCCTCTACTGCAAAGGCAAATATCAAGCCTCATGTGGAGCTTGTGAACTAGGGAATAAAATGAAAGCTCACTGACATCTGGGTGGCACAGCTGCCACACATTGTGTACGCACTTATGACCCATCAGTCGCTAGAAGCATTGGCACGCCTGGACACTGGGGGTAACATTCAGGGGAGGAATACTATAATCCCAGGTAAAATCTGGAACACAATTAAAATCACCCCCATACACTGGGATTGAGGTGTCTATGAAGAGGCCCGGGGTAAGGAAGTCTAAGAAAGCAGAATGATTAGTGTTGGGGGTATAAATGCCCCTCCACTATTACGTACCTTCCGTCTGGTTCCACCCTCTAAGTATCCGCCACAAGGAGGACTCCTGACACAATCCAAATAAGCATCCAACTCGCATATACTGAGGTTGTGGTGCAATATACTTGACCCCACCACTTCGCACAGAACTTATGTACGTGTGTCTCCTGAAGGAAAGCTATGTGCATGCCCCTTCATTTAATGTACGCATGTACCCTGTATTAAGGCCATGCCCTTCACGTTTCATGTCAGCATATGACACATACAAACCCACCTACCCTGGCCAGAGCTCCATTGGACACCCAGCCATAACCAATCAACAAATAACTAATACCTTAAATTATATACAAATAAAGGAAGAACATGTTCTGTTCAGGAAGCAATAGGGATGTGACGAGTGAAGAACAGTGCTCACAGGAACATGGGCCAATCCCACCACTTCTGATAGTTGATTCATTCTTATGGGTTCTTCCTGCAGCATCCACCAGAGTGTTCGGTGAACAGATCACACCAGAAGGCATTGAGCAAAAAATGGCACCTCCACATTAAAACAGGTCACCTGCCAGATATGGTGTCAGAACTGAATGCAAGGAGGCTATTCCTGACCAAGGGCACAGAGTCCATTCAGTGTTTGAAGCCTGCTCCGAGTGCAGGACCGCAAAAGGATTCTGCCCATTATGTAACACCCCCTCTACTACCTGTGCCTGCTCCCTGGCTGCCTGTGAGGTGGAGGGGTGGCTCCCAGCCTCTCTATGCCGCCTACTCCATGGTCGGGGCATCAGCCAAATGTCAGCACCCCGATATTCTGATGGGAGGCCCACCATGCCCATAGCATGGAGCCACATCTAGGCATCCTCAGGGGGTGAAAAGAAATGAGAGGACTCACCATCTATCAACTTGAGCTTTGCAGGATACAATAGAACATACTTCAGGTCAAGCTCCCAGAGACATTGTTTGACCACAGTGTAGAAGTGCGCAGTAGCTGAAACTCCATGGTGAAGTATGGGTATGCAGTGATAGTGCTGCCCTCAAAGTGCTTAGGGCTCTTTGTCAGAAATAGCTGCAAGATTATGTCCCTGTCCGTACAGTTAAGGTGTCTAGCTACCACTGGCCATGAATGGGGTCCCGGCGGAGGCGGCCTCCCTGACAATCAAACTGCTCCCTCAAGAGAAAAGAATTTGGGCACCTGGTCCCCAGCATAGTTGCCTTCAACCACTTTTTGAGCAAAACTTTCATATTTGGACTCTCCAAGTGTTCCGGGAATCCCAGAAAGCGAACATTGTAGCACCGCAAGCACCCCTCAGCATCTTCTCTCATTAGTAGAGGGAGGTCTCCTCAGCCTTCATCTCTTGTACTTGGGCCTAAAGCTCCAGCAGTGTGGGTTGCATAATGATCAAGGAGTATTTGGTTTCATCCACACCAATCGCCAACGTCCTATTGTCCTCACAGAGCAAGTTTACATTCAAGGAGACTGCAGTGATCTTGAACTCCTTGTGGTGTTAGTGTCCAGTATTTTATGCAGAAATTTCTCAAACTGGACAGAGTGACTGCATAGGGTGGCCTCAAGGTAGTCTAGGGTTTCAGTGCCACAGTCAGACAGAGTGTCTTAGGCCCCCCAACTCCCACAGCAGTGGTCCTGGAAGATTCAATCTTCACCATTATGACCACAGAGACACCAGAGAGTACTCCAGCAAGGATTACCAAGTTGACAGCCCCCCCTTAATATAGTGCCACAGAGATCGCAACACAGCCTGAATTCAGTGGGCATCAGCACTTGCATATCATGTACACATCCAGAGGGGTTCTATATGTGCCACTGCCATCCCTAAAGACACACTGGATGGCCCAGCAGCAATGGAAAGAGTTGGGAGGGGAAGGGATCTCCTGTAATGAGTTGCTAATTGGTTGTGTTGGCCCTGAGCTTGGGCAGTCCCCAGTTTCTGCAAGATGGCACTCATCCCAAATAGTCTGGGCACAATGAACCCCAGATGAAGGCCCACCTGTATTGGCCCCGCACAGGTCCCCACAGCAGGGTAAGTCAGGAGGCGCCAACACAAACATTCAGGTACTATGGGGCACTCTCGTCTTCCTCCATTAGGTAGTCAGTAGCAGTTTTGGGCCCTAGCAACCTCATTAGGCTCCCAGGTACTCCAGCACACCCTCCTCAGTGGGGGTAAGACCCTCCATGGCTGTACAGAATGGTGTATTATGAGGCCAGGTCACAAGGCCCAGCCAAACGCTGGCAATATCACGGGCCTCTGAGGCCCTATGCACCAGCCCCTGCACGCCGGTTGTTGTCACTGCAGGTAACAGTCAGGCCTGCACACCAGTCAGAGTCCTCACGGGCACAGCACAGCTCTCAGAGCCTTTTCACACCTAGTGGCCACTGCAGGGTCTGCCCGGACCAATCAAGGCAGTGGGTCACAGGCCTCTTAGCAGCAACGTGGTTCCGGCCCTCAACTCTCACGCTGTAGGCACCGCTCTGTAAGCAGTTGCATCAGACTGCCTCAGGGCTCTTCTGAAATTGGGTCTCAGCCCCTCCCAGCAGTTGTCCACTCCACGGGCACACTCAGCCTAGTGGCTAATGGCCATGCCTCAGCCCTGCCTCGATCCATGACCACCAACACCAGAAAAACTCAGGAGGGCCTCTTCAGTGTCACCGCTCACTGGAATGCATTTGGGGGGGTCCCTCATATGAGCAGGTGCTCCCCCATTCGGGTCTTCTAGGATTCTGTAGGATTCTGTGGCATTACAAAAGCCCCGTAGCCCCTGCAGTGAAAGGGGACCCCTGAACCTGAGAGTTCCTGAGTGAATCTAGAGGGGCACCCCACCATGTACTTTGCAGGTGACCCCGTCAAGTTTTGTTATGCTACTGGTAGGATTATGTGTGGACCCAGGCCGGAGATCTCTAGTGCATGACGACAGCGCAGTGTTGGATTGGTAAGGCGGGCACTTTGGCACTGCCCGAGGGGCCGGTATCCAAATTCCAGCAGTGGGCTTCTTTTTTGTGCAGCCTAGGGGGCTGATTTGGGTGGTTTCTCTATTGTTCGAATACCACCAGCTACCCAGTGAGTGCCTGAGTGGCAATTCTGGAGGAAGATGGAGCCATTACCTCCCTTTTATCAACGGGCAGAGGTGTCACTCTCTTTCTCTCTCAGGCCCGGCCCATTAACGTATGCATACTGAGCGGGGACATGGGGCCTGAGCAGAAGTCGCCTCACTTATTTTCAGGTGTGTTTTACCAGTGTAAACGAATCCGTGCATTTTTTAACATACACCCCCCCACCCCTTTTTTGTAATAAAATTTCACCGAAGCAGTGTTCTGCAGAAAGTGAATATGCAACTGAGAGCCAAAGCGTGCCCAGACCGATTTTTTTTTTTATCCCAATCCAACCCTGCTACAACGCCACCATCTTGGCCACGCCCCGTCCCACTTACTTTTACACAAATGCAAGACTGATTGGCATCACAAGTGCTTGCTTTATTTTGAGGATTTGTCTTGTCCCAGAAACATATGGGAAGCCCTTATGTAGAAAGGAGATATTATTCATGTGGGGTTGGGAGAAACACACTGATAATATTTCAAGCCGTGAAACAATGTAAGTATGTGAATATTTGAAGTTATGTTGAAGTTAGTCTTGTGTAGACGCAGCATGAATTCAAACAGTAAAGAAGGCTCCAATAGGCCAATGGAGTGACTGTTGTTGCGTCCTGCCACAATGCGAGGTAGGCTCTCCCACATGGCACGCGCACTGGGCTCCAGCCCCTGCATACACTCACAGCCAAAGGTAAAAGAACAGGACTGCTGACCTGCTACTTCTGCGACAATGGACAGCAAAGGTAAAGACAGTGCATGGTGTTGAATATGCAAATAATACGGGGACCATCAGTAAAATCCTGTCATACAACACTGATTACAGTTCACTATAATCCCATTGCACAAACATGTGTTTTAGTAATGCACACTTATGTCTGTTTACTGTATTTGCTCGGTAATGCCCTGGCTTGTGACAGGCAGCTACTGTATAAATTCTAAGCTCTGCATTAAATTCAGTTGTTGTTAAGTTAGTCAGCCCCCTAGGCAGACGAAGAGAAGCTCAGAGAAACACCTGCTCAGAAACTCATATGAATATAGGCATGCAATCTTGTGTAACCTGATAGAAGTAGAGAACTGAGGAATGGTATAGTTGTCCTAATGATCATGTGATAGGCCTCTTTGAAGAGGCTTGCTGCTTAGCATAAAATGCTTCAATGCCCCATCAGGGTGGTAATAAGTGCAATGTAAATGAAACTACGGTAAAATGGAAAATTCTCTTACACAGACACTCCTCTGTCTCACAACATGCTGATCCAGTTTCTACCTCACTGTAAGAGTGTGCAGGCACCTTTTGCGCAAAAGATATGTAACTGTTCGTCTACTGCCATGTGTTTTACATAAAAAATGTTTAGTTCTTCAACATTAACATATGCCCTGCTGTGTTTCAAAGCGCTGTACAATGGATGAAAAGAGTACCCAAAAGTAGTAGAACTGTCCGCCGAAGGCACGCCAAAGGCAAGCCCGTCTGCGCCCGTCCGTGCCTGGACCGTGCCCAGCACCAGTACCCCTGGCCCCCACCACCGATGCAAGACTACCCGACAGACCTATGATGCCGCCACTCTCAACGCACTCAATGCCGGACGAAACCCTGCCTGCTACCGAGCAACCCCGAGACGCACCCACGGACCCTTCGCCTGCCAAGCCTGCCAATTCACCTGCTACCGGACCTGCACCACCCCCGCCAAGTCGAGCACCAGCAGCAACCACCTGAAGTGCATCCTGCTCAACACCCGCTCCGTCCACAGGCACGCCGTGGAACTCTGAGACCTGCTCCACTCGACGCGACAGCACTCGGACGTCGCCTTCCTCACCGAAACCTGGATGAACGCCTCCTCAGCGCCCGACATCGCCATAGCCATCCCGGACGGATACAAGATCACCCGGAAGGACCGCGTCAACTAGACGGGAGGAGGCATCGCCATCGTACACAAGAACACCATCGGCATCTTGACCAACTCCGATGAAACCTTCACCGCCGCCGAACACTTGCACTTCCAGATACACACTGACCCCAAGACCATCCTCTGAGGCACCCTCATCTACCGACCACCGGGACCACGCACGCAATTCAGCGAAGACATCGAAAACTTCATCAGCCCGCACGCCCTTCCCTCCGCCGACTACATCCTCCTAGGGGACAACAACTTCTACCTGAAGAACAACAACGACCGAAACACCACCGCCCTGCTGGACAACCTCGCCAACCTCGGACTCAAGCAACTGGTGAACACCACCAACCACTACGCCGGCCACACGCTGACCCCGTCATCTCATCCAGCATGCACATCTCCTTCAGCCATTCCACCGGACTCCATTGGACCGACCACAGCTGCGTCCACTTCAGCTTCAGAAGAACTGCGACCCACCACCACCCGCAAAAGGTTCCCCGCTGAAGCTGGAGCAAGATCACCGCCGAACAGCTCACCTCCTCCCTCAACCAGAACACTCCCACCAGCACAACGGACTCCAACGAAGCAGCCAGCAACTCCACCAAGTGGCTGACCGCCTGCGCCGATGACCTCGCACCACTAAAGAACCCTCCCAGCAGACCCGGCAGCAAGAAAACCCCCTGGTTCACCGACGAACTCAAGGAATCCAAGAAGAACTGCCGCACCCTCGAGAAAGCCTGGTGGCTCGACCAGACCACAGACAACAGGACCGCCCTTAAGCACGCCACCCGCAAACACCACCAGCTGATCCGCGCAACCAAGAAGACGGCACTCAAAGAACAACTGGACAACGCCCACGACAGCAAGGAACTCTTCAGCATCGTCAAAGAGTTCTCCAACCCCAGCGCCGGAAATAACGACATCACTCCCTCGCAAGACCTCTGCAACTCACTCGCCTCGTTCTTCCACCGCAAGATCGCCGACATACACAACAGCTTCGACGCACAGACCACGCACCCTTCCACTGAAACAAACGCCCGCCACCAGCAACCTCTGCAACTGGACCCCGATCAGCACCGAAGACACCACCCGCACGATGAACTCCATCCACTCCGGATAACCACCCGACCCATGCCCACACCACGTCTTCAACAAAGCCGACGCCATCATCGCACCCCATATCCGAGACATCATCAACTTCTCCATCTACACCGCCACCTTCCCGGAGAGCTGGAAGTACGCCGAGCTGACCGCCCTCCTGAAGAAACCAACGGCGGACCCCACCGACCTCAAGAACTACTGTCCCATCTCGCTCCTTCCTTTTCCGGCCAAAGTCATCGAGAAGACTGTCAACAGACAGCTTGCCGCCTTCCTCAAGACGAACGGATCCCTCGACCCCTCGCAGTCCGGGTTCCGGGCCAACCACAGCACCGAGACCGCCCTAATCGCAGCTACCGATGACATCAGAACCCTGATCGACAACGGGGAAACAGCGGCCCTCATCCTCCTGGACCTCTCTGCGGCGTTCGACACTGTCTGCACAGCACCCTAGTGAAGCGCCTCAGCAACATCGGAATCTGAGATAAAGCACTGGAGTGGATCATCTCGTTCCCTCCGCTCAGATCCGAGTCCACCGAAGTCATCTGCGGCGTACCACAAGGATCCTCACTCAGTCCAACCCTCTTCAACGTCTACATGAGCCCCCTCGCAGCCATCGCACACCAACACAACCTCATCATCACCTACGCCGACGACACCCAGCTGATCCTCTCCCTCACCAACAACCTCACCACCGCCAGAGCCAACCTACACGAAGGGATAAAAGACGTTGCCGACTGGATGAAGAACAGCCGCCTTAAACTGAACTCAGACAAGACGGAAGTCCTCATCCTGGGATCATCACCCTCCGCCCAGGATGACTGCTGGTGGCCCCCGGCCCTGGACACCGCTCCCAAACCAACGGACCACGCACGCAACCTGGCTTCATCCTGGACTCCTCCCTGTCTATGACCAGACAAGTCAACGCCGTCTCATCTTCATGCTTCAACACCCTGTGCATGTTCCGCAAGATCTTCAGATGGATCCCCACCGAAACCAGGAAGACCGTCACCCAGGCACTCGTCACCAGCGGACTGGACTACGGGAACACCCTCTACCCCGGAACCACAGCCAAACTTCAAAAAAGACTCCAACGCATCCAGAACGCCTCCGCACGACTCATCCTGGACATCCCCCAACACAGCCACATCACCGGACACCTGAGAGACCTGCACTGGCTCTCCGTCAGCAAGAGAATCACGTTCAGACTCCTCACCCACGCACACAAGGCTCTCCATGACCTGGGACCCAAGTACCTCAACGACCGCCTGACCTTCTACACGCCCACCCGCCAGCTACGATCGACCAGCCACGCCCACGCCACTGTACCACGCATCCGCAGAGCCACCGCCGGAGGAAGATCCTTCTCCTACCTGGCAGCCAAGACTTGGAACTCCCTCCGCACCCACCTACGGCGAACCCAAGACCATCTCTCCTTCAGGAAGAGGCTCAAGACTTGGTTGTTCGAGCAGTAACTTACCCCTCTCCCCCAGTGCCTTGAGACCCTCCCGGGTGAGTAGCGCGCTCTACAAATGTCGTGATTGATTGATTGATTGATTGATTAACCCAGAAGTCGGGTTTGTACTTAATGAGGTCGATGGGTAACCCATCGGGCCAAGGGTCCTTATTGCCCGGGCTCTGATGTGTAGCTTCCTCAACTTCAGATAAGGATATTAAAATCCCTATGGGGGCTGGGGGCCCAAACAAGTCTTCGAGAAATGAGCTTCCCAGGCCTCGCTGGTTATCTTTTAGCTAATTGATGTTAATGATAGCCCCATTGATCTCATGTCTTTAAAGCATACCAAAAAGTTTCCCTTCCCTAGGGTGGCGGCATTAGCGAGAGCAGTCCATCGGTCAGATAATACTTCCTCCTTCTTACGCGTTATGGCCAGCTTGTACATCTGTCTGAGTGATTTAATTAGAAAGGGGCACCTTGGGTTAGTTGATAGGGCCTTCCGTAATTCTCTGTTAATCGCGGAGCACTCTCTGTTAAACCCTGTAGGGCCTTGCTGAGTAATGACGGTGGATTTTACTATCTCGCAAAGTTTAGCGAATGCGCTAATAGCCATGGGATTGGGTTCCCGTTCAGTCAAGCAGGAGTCAAAAAGTTCTAGGTTGTCCCTAACCCTGCTGGTGGTCAGCACTGTTCACCCCTCGCCTTGCTAGTCTTAGAGGACCATATCTCGCGAAAGGCTGGATTATCCCTAGCCAAGCTAGAGAGACCTTGGTCCCGAATTCTCAAAAGCTCTCCATTGCCGAACATCCTAGGTAAGGACTTTAAGCTTGGCAACACAGCTGAAGAGAGCTATACTCTCTTCTGCCAGTCCATATCGAGCTCGCTGGATAAGTTGGCACCCCTCCGGAAGGCACGAGGGAGGGTGAATCAAGCTAGCCCTTGGTACACGAGCGAATTACGCCAACTTAAACTTGACTGTAAACGCGCAGAAAGGGCCTGGAGGAAACAGTACTCAGACTCGGAGAAAACTGTATTCAGGACCGCCATACAAAAATACAAGGCTCAGATCAAGATGGATAAAGCGTCCTATCTTGAATCCACCTTGAATCAGGCCCCAAACAAGGCACAGGCCCTCTTTAAAATCGTTAGGGACCTTGCCCACCCTACGTGTGTGGCTAGCGCCGTCCCCTCATCGCAAGCTCTTTGTGACTCACTTGGTGATGCCTTCGAGGAGAAAATCCGTAAAATCCTGGAGGGTTTGCAGGACCCAGTTAATTCCACCACTGGTTTGGGAGCTCCGGAGGAGATGGCCAGTCGACCCCTGCAGAGGGTTGCTCACCTCTGTTTGGAAGCTCCGGCCACGCCTTCCAGTCGACCCCGACCAGAGGACCAGGCCCTCAGCCTGGGAGCTCCGGCGATGGAGGCCAGTCGACCCCAGCTGAGTAGCTTCCCCTCTCCCTCTTTGGATCCGGCCCTCAGCCTGGGAGCTCCGGCAATTGAGGCCAGTCGACCCCAGCTGAGTAGCTTCCCCTCTCCCTCTTTGGATCCGGCCCTCAGCCTGGGAGCCCCGGCGAGTGAGGCCAGTCAACCTCAGCTGAGTAGCTTCCCCTCTCCCTCTTTGGATCCGGCCCTCAGCCTGGGAGCTCCGGCGAGTGAGGCCAGTCGACCCCTGCTGAATAGCTTTCCCCCTCCCCCCTTGGATCCGGCCCTCAGCCTGGGAGCTCCGGCGATTGAGGCCAGTCGACCCCAGCTGAATAGCTTTCCCCTTCCCTCCTTGGAGGAGTTTGGCAGCCTAGCCCTTACGATTTCATCCGGCTCGCCTCTTGATCCTTTTCCTCCAAAACTCTGGAAGGTGTTTCAAGAGGACCTTTTCCAGCCCTTGCATTCCATCTGTTGCCAGTCGTTTGAAACAGGGACGGTACCGGGTTGCTGGAAGAAGGCAGTGGTATCTCCGCTCTTAAAAAAACCTACGCTCGACCCTGTTTGCCTTTCCAACTACCGGCCAATCTCCCTGCTTCCTTTTCCAGTCAAAATCATGGGAAAATTGGTTACCCGCACTCTGTCCGGCTTCTTAGAAGGGAACACCTGGCTGGACGAGACGCAATTCGGTTTTCGCCCAGCTCATGGGACGGAATCCGCGTTGGTGACCGTGTTAGACAATCTGCGGGCCCGAGTCGACAGTGGTCGGGCAGTATTTCTGGTGCTGCTCGACATGTCGGCCGCGTTCGACACGGTCAGCCATTCTACCTTGATTTCGAGGCTGGAAGAGTGCGGGGTCAAAGATAAGGCCAGGGACTGGTTAATCTCCTATCTGGACAACCGTCAGCAACGGGTTTCGCTCCCTCCCTTCAGTTCAGAGGAGCGGAGAGTAGGACAAGGAGTACCTCAGGGCTCAGCCATCAGCCCTATACTCTTTAATATCTACCTCCGCCCTCTAGTCCAGCTCATTGGGATCTCCGCATTTAATTATGCGGATGATACCCAGCTGGTCTTTTCACTGGAGGGACAGGACGCAGTCCCATTGGAGACCTTCCACCGGTGCATGCAGGCTACAGCGGAATGGCTCCGTTTGAACTCGTTACAGTTCAATGGAACTAAGACAGAGGTCCTGTACTGCTCCAACGACCGAGTTCCCCGAGATCTCCCAGACGATTTTTGGTCCCCGTCATTTTCAGAGACGGTGTCAGCCGTACAATCGGCACGTAATCTGGGTGTCATTTTTGGGCCCAACCTGCAGCTGGATCTGCACGTAAATAAGACCACCTCAACGTGCATGATGTTGATCCGCATGCTGCGCAAGGTTTTACCCCTCCTCCCTGAGCAAGCCAGACCAGAAGTAGTGCGAAGTACCATCCTAAGTCGACTTGACTACTGTAACGCACTACTTCTGGAGGCCCCGGTAACACTTCTGGGCAAGCTTCAAAGGGTGCAAAATATGGCTGCCAAACTCGCCCTTTCCCGCCCCTACCACAGCTCTTCCACGGCAGCGTTACAGGAACTCCACTGGCTGCCGGTCCATCTACGCGTTCGCTACAAAGCAGCGTGCATTGTGTTCAGGGCTATACATGGCCTGGGCCCAATCCCTTTGCGGAGAATGTTTGCCTGGTACCTTCCATCCCGAGCTTTGCGTTCCTCTTCATCCAGGCTACTTATAGTTCCGCGCTTCCAGAGAGTGAGGATGGGTGGCCGATCGTTCAGAGTAGCGGCGGCCAAACTCTGGAACTCCCTGCCAATATCCCTGAGAAGTCTTGACCTTCAGAAAGGCGCTGAAAACCAACCTCTTCCCTAGGACAGGCTGAGCTGCTGAATTTGCTGGATCGCGGGTCAAAGCGCCAGGATGCCCTTGGTGGTGACAGGTTTGCACTATATAAGTATACCACAATACAATACCAATACAATAATTTATCGTTTAATGGTACCAAGTCCCTAGCACCACATTCTAATTTAAATGTGGACTCAGGGACAATTTAAACACTACTTGAATTGGGTTGTAGTCGCTCTGATGTGTGGGGACAACTTCTGCTTTCACTAAGAAATAAAGATATAATCGATAGTACTTGCACAACTCCTCCCTCTAAATGTTGGATCAGGTAATTTGTTATCATTGGTTGCAGCGGCCGTATCCAAAACATTGCTTAGAGCATGGTTCTGCAAGTCTTCATTTGGTTCCATGCCCCTATCCCAAATTTGTCCTCTGCTCCCTAGCTTTAAAGCTATGGTGTCTTTGCTAGGGAATTTAGCGCCAAAATCTCCACCCAGGCAGCTGCCAACTTTTGTGTCAAGACCATTACTATTCTGTAAGGAGGTAACATAGTCAAATAGGTTGGAGAAATTCATGTTGGGTGAATTCAAAATATCATTATTGTAGAAATTTTGTAAATATATAGATACCCCCTTTTGTATAGCAAAGCTTGAAATTTGTCTTTATGAGTGTATAGAACCTTTATGCTGCCCCCAGCCATGATATTCACCCAGATATATAGACCACCAGATGGGAGACCAGATTTGGGGGTTAGAGCCAGGACGTTAAAACAAGCAAACCCTTCAGGGTATATATCTTTGGTAGCCCAGGTGTCTTTGAACATCAGGATGTCCTGCTGTCTAACCAATTCCAACTAGTCTACCAGGTCTACTATTGATTGTAGGCCGGTGTTAGACCTCGGGGTTGCTAGTTGGCTGAGGTAGGTACCTTAGGGCAAATAGGGACCCTTGCTTCCATGTCAGGGAAAGGAAGGACACCTTCCCAGATATCCCACGTTCACCCCCTTGGTAGCTTGGCACGAGCAGCCAGGCTTATCTTCATGGCAAGTGTGTAAATGATTTGCAACCATGCTCTCAGAAACTCAATGATGACACCAAAAATGGACTCCACATGAGTTTAATAAAAACGAGTAAAAGTGTTTATAAAAAGATATATGATGAGACCAAACAATATAAATCCAACATGTGCGTATTTGTAATATTCCTCCTGGCCATATTATTAGGCCAGCCAGCCCTTGTAAGTTCTGGCAATATAAATGAGCAATTCTAAATGATCCACTGCAGACCTTATACAATGCTATGCAGTTCATCATGCAAGAATCAGGTACTTAGTTATGTAAAAATAATGCAGTTCGTTATGCAACAATCAAGCAATTCGTAATGCTAAAATAATGCAATGTGTAATGCAACAATCAGGTAGTTTGTAATGCAGAAATAATGCAATGCGTAATACACTAATCAGGTAGTTCCTAATGCAGAAATAATGCAATGCGTAATATACTTCAGGTTGTTTGTAATGCAAAAATAATGCAATGAGTATTACAACAATCAGGTAGTTAGTAATGCAGAAATAATGCAAAGTGTAAAAAACTCCAGCTGCTATGCGTTCTCTCCACCACTTGTGCTGATTCACGGTCAGCTTCCGTCAACTGATGCCCCCACATGGGTATAATGTAAACCAAAAGTGAAAGTGCAGCTCCGCACTCTGGCCCCAGTACTGCCACTCCTTGGCAAGTATGGGCCGTGATATGAGCCGAAGCAGAGGCTCGTGCTGCAGGAATGGGAGAGGCCGAGAGCATCCCTCTCCGAGCCCGCACTCCGCCCCAGGTGGTGACACATGTTACCTGGGGGGTGCGACCTCACTCTTCTCTCCTGCGACTTGGGCCTCCGATGCAAATTGTGGATTCCGGGCAGTGGAACTTGGGCCCTCCCTCAAAGGGTTGGTTCAAGGTCCCGCTCTGGCAACGGCAGGCTCGGGCTGGCGGCTTAGCTCCTCTGGGGCTGCCTTTCCAGGCAGCTGGTGATACGAAGATCTCAGGCTGCAACAGGGCACATGCACACAGCGTCGCTGATATTAACTTGGGCTTCGGTTGCGCACGATCACAGGGCACTCCTCCCGAAGGTCTCAGACAGTGACTGCATGAAGCACACCCACACAGCATGGCTGAGACTCACTTGAACTCCGGGTGTACAATAACAGGGCTATCCTCATGAAGGTCTCAGGCTGCAAGAAGCACACGCACACAGCGTCGCTGAGACTCACTTGTAGTCCAGGTGCACGATAACAGGGCAATCCTCACGAAGGTCTCAGGCTGCACAAAGTACACGCACACAGCGTAGCTGAGACTCACTTGGACTCTGGGTGTGCACGATAACAGGGCAATCCTCACAAAGGTCTCAAGCTGCACAAAGCACACGCACACAGCACCGCTGAGACTCTCTTGGACTCCGGTGCACACGATTACAGGACAATCCTCACGAAGGGCTCAGGCTGCAAAAAGCACAGGCACACAGCGTCGCTGAGATGCACTTGGACTTCAGGTGCCCACGATCACAGGGAAATTCTTACGAGGGCCTCAGGCTGCAAAAAAGCACAAGCACACAGCGCCGCTGAGACTCTCCTGGAAACTTTTGTGTTCCTGAGTTTCCACAACAGGGAGCCAGCTCATCTTGGGCCCTTAGGGATAAGTTACTTCCGGACACAGCGCACAGCAAAGTACTTTCGAACAGGGGGACACAGCACACGGCAAAGTCCATTTAGCCTCTCCTTGTTTAAAGCAGCAAACTGCAGGTCAGCCCCAGAACACACGGCAAGGTTCAGTCCTTTTGTTCAGTCTCTGCAGCTGTTTCTTCCTTGGCAGAGGTGCCTCTTGACCACTAAGTGGTTCAATCCTTTACAGTCTTGATCACTCCATTTCTCCATTCAAATCTTCAGGGGCTTCAGCTTTCATAGTTATACACCTAAATGTCTTTGAAGTTTTTGTGTTCAGGGGGGCACTGACCCCTGTTCAAACCAGTTCTGGGAGCCTCCCTGCCAGTGACACCTTCTTCCTTTGATTAGTGAGGGTCTGGATTCTTAATCACTCAGCCCGATGGGACCATTGTTTTATAGCAGCAACCAAGGCCTCTTCACCTCTAGGGACTACTCCTCCGCCCTACACTCCAGATGCAGGTCAGCCTGTTGCTGTCTCACCTCTTCCCCTGTGTCAAGACATTCCCCAGATCCAATCAGTTTTAAATCCAGACATTCAATCCATAACCAGGCAGAGCCACACAGAAATATTAGAGCACAAAAACCCAGCCACTTCCAAAAGAGTGGGTTTTAAACACACAATGCAAAAAACACCTTCATAAAAAGAAGTGTTATTACAATGTGAGTGCAGGCATACTAAACTTCACCTCTCCATCTTAAGCCTTTGGGAAGATAGGCTGGAAAACATATTACACAGCCTCCCCATTCCGTCCTATGGGCAAGATGGCCTTTCAACAGTGAAAAACAAAAAGGAGAGTATTTCACTGTCAGGACATGGTACACACCTTAGTACATGTCCTACCTTTCACATGCACTGCACCCTGCCCAGGGGGTACCTTGGACCTACCATAGGGGTGTCTATGGTGCATAGAGAGGGAAGGGTAAGGCCTGGCAAGGGGGTGCACTTGTCAATACAACATGGCAGTTTGATAAAGTGTGCGCAGGCACAGCAGTGGCAGGCCTGGGTTCTTTCTTTAAGGCTACTGGTGTGGGTGGCATAATTAGTGCTGCAAGCCCACTCGTAGCATTTGCATTACTAGCCCTGGCACCCATAGTGCACTTTACTAGGGACTTTACTAGTAAAGCAAACACACCAATCATGGACAACCAATTACCATTATACTTTAAACAGGGAGTACTGGCACTTTGACACTGATCAGCAGTGGCAAAGTGCCCAAAGCATCTAAGCCAGTAAAACGAAATCCATCACAGCATCAAAACTGTACTAGGAGCCAAACTCAAGGGTCCTCTTACAGGGTGCCCATACAAGATCTCAAAGAGACTGAACCCTAAGGACTTCTGTGGCACCTCTCTGTAAGCAAACAGCAGGCATGGTAAGTGGACATCCCATTTACGCCTCATGGGTTCCTCAAGACCCATATTCATGCCCTTCAGGGTCCATTTAAGTCTCTCAACCAGACCGTAATTCTGGGGGTGGTAAGGCGTGGTGAACTTATAGGTTACACTGCACTCCTTCCACAGAGATTTCATTGACCTAGATATGAAATTAGTACCCCTGTCACACACCACCTCTCTGGGAAAACCCACATGGGAGAGTACCATCAGTGCACGGCCCACCACAGGGGCTATCACCGTCTGGAGAGGAATGGCTTCCGGGTACTTGGTGGCATGGCCCACCCAGACCAGGATGAACCTGTTGCCCATGGCTGTCTTGGGATCCAGAGGCCCCACAAAGTCAATGCATTTAGACCAATGTGACCCACTTCCTTACAGAAGTAACAAGTAGGAGGGGCTCTGTTGTCCCGCTTGCCCTTATGGGGCCAGGACCTCTTAGCCTTGGGGGACTGGGACGCTCTCACCTGAGAACTACTTTGGGGCTCTGTAAAGATCCCCTTTTGGTTACCCGTGTCCTCCCCAATCTTCTGCGGGGGACCCAGTACACTTTTGGTGGCGGTACCTCCAATCCCCTTCAGGACCAGGGTACTGGTCCAGCGGTCGCCTATTCAGTAAGCTTACTGGGATCAGTCAGCTTACTGTCCAAAAGGTGCTGGTGCAGCTCTGGAACACACAGACTACTCAAGTTCTCCCAACTAATTAAATCACATAAGCTCTTAAAATCAGTTGCCTTGCTGCCCTTCATCAAACCATCCAGTTGATGTGTGTACACATTCACTCACTCAACATAAGTACTGGATTCCAGTTTCTTGAAGTTCCTGAATTTCTGCCTGTACTGTTCAGGAGTGAGCCCATACCTGAGGCATAAAGCCTCCTTCAAATTGGCATAGGTCAGGGTTCCCGCCCTCTCTAAAGGGGGTAAAACACCACGGGGCACGCCGAGCAAGAACCAAGTAGGTTAATCGGTCTGATGAACAGAAGCGACAAGAGAACGGAATCCTGTCCACTTGGTAACGCTGGTGCCTATGAAGCGAGAGTTTCGCTTTCAAGCGTTTTTTTCAAAAGTGAAAAACGCACCTTTTTGCACGAGATCCCTATTTACGATCTCTAAATTGAACTAGGGCAGGACGCTCCTTAGCGTGGGCGGACCACCCAGTTCAAATCACCTACGGTCCTGACGAAAACCCTTGAATCCATGTTTGGGTTGAAACATGTAGACCTTTTTAAACAATAGTTTTGTACATTCACATTCACATAGCACACTTTCGCTATTTTTATATATTTTAACACGACTTTTTGACACCAAAGCCTTCCTAATTGGGCAAAGGTGCCACACTTTATTTTTACTAAGGGTTCAAGCGCTCAAGAATAAATACTTGAAGTGAGTAGTGTTGGCCCTTTTTAATACACAATTTTGATAGTCTTGTACACATAAAAACGAAACCAGCTCCACTGTAATCAGGTGTCGCAGCACACCCTGTAGGCACTCGGCCTATGGGGTGGGACCCCGATGATGAAGCATGTCACCAACTAGGTTGGTGAGTGAGGGGTCTTCTATAAGGATATGCTTTATCCAGTAACAGGTTGGGGCAAAATGTGCTAACCAGAGCACTAGTGCTCATTGTAAGAGAGTTACCTTTCTCTCTACCCACGAGGGGTTACTCCTTTATTGTTTTTTCAGATTAATTGGGGGACCAGGAGTTCCCACCTCACATAGTGCCTAGCATTATTATTTTCCCTCTCTCTCTCCATTGTTGTGAAAAAAAAAAAAGGTAAAACATCCCTCCCAGAATCCTCAAAGTGTTTCCATAGGCCTGCCCCCAATGCTTCTCGGTCAATCACTCAATGTCTGTGATTGATTGATTGACCTCATTCATCCTCAGTGCGATCTCATATGCCATGAACCACGCATAAATATCATCACCCCTTTGGTAATCTCCACCCAGGCAGATGCTGACTATTGTGTCAAGACCATTAATATTCTCTAAGATTTTCCTACATAGTGAGCGTTTACACGTGCGCTTGCTGTGTAGGTACTTTTGTCCTGAGGTTGCATACTTATCAGGGTTGTGCCTCACAGTTTCTAAGCGATACATGGTCGACATAGGATGAAGGAAATAAAATGTTTTCCTTCAGTTAACTGGAAACACTGTTGTTTATATTCATGGGTTAAGACTAAAGACGCGTACAGCTCCTTTGTTGGAACTTGTGACTCCTATGTGCGGTAGTTGATGTACAACAATAGTGCTCTTTGGCAAGACCATCAGATGTGACTTATTTATTTTGTGGACTTTGGTATATGCTATCATAGATATTACTGTGACAGACCCGTTTTCGATTATATTTAATCAATATTCCAATTCTGCCTTGAAAAAGGCTGAGTACAGACGAAACATGTGTCGGCTAATCGTGTGCTGGAAATCTTTAGAAAATCAATAAAAAGATAAGGAACTATCGACTGATGACTTTCAATGACTATTTGAATGCTGTATATACCGTGTGTCTTTTTTTTGTCCCCATAAAACCTCCATACTATTGTATAAGCATCCTCTCGATGACAGCAACCCAAATGCTTATTACTTACAGGGTCTAATCTCAGCTGATGTTCCATTGGGCAAACCCATTATGCACATCGTGAGCTAATCATTGGACTGTTAGTTGGTCTTATTGAGCCCTATTCAGCCCACCCACCTACCTCCTAATCTAGTACTCTCCAGAAGGAACCATGCTCGCTTCTATTTCTAATACAAGTGACCTTATAATCTAATTTTCATTTAATAGCATCTCCCCCACAACTTTTGATCCCCTAAAAAACTGCCTCCGTACAATTGCCCAATAGATGGACAATAATTTCCTAAGGCTGAATGCAGGAAAAACTGAGGTTCTCTTTTTCCACCAGCCAACTCCTCTTGACCCTAACATCTGGTGGCCTCTTGATTTAAGTGCCCCCCCCTTTCCCAAAAGACTCTGTGAAAAATCTAGGAGTTAGATGGGACTCCAACCTCACATTCCACCATCAAGTTCATACAGTCTCCGCTGCATGTCTAGCCAAGATCAGAATGATAAAAAAGTTCATTCATTTTCTGCCCAGTAACACCAGGAAGATCGTAGTACAGGCGTTAATTACCTCGCACCTGGACTACGCCAATGGCCTTTATACTGGTCTGTCTGTGGGGCTCTGTCATTGCCTCCAGACGGTCCAGAATGTGGCGGTGCGACTGGTTGGCGGTATCCCCTTACGTGAGCACATTGCTCCTCACCGTCGTGAACTTCACTGGCTACCACTGCACAAAAGGGCAGAATTCAAAGCTCTGGTATTAGCTCATCGGGCCATGCAAGGCAAGGGCTCTGCCTATCTTTCCACTTGCTAGATCCCTTATAACAACATCAGGACTCTACGCTCCTCCTCAAAAAATCTCCTTACTGTTCCCAGATTCAGGAAAACCCGCTCAGGTGGAAACACTTTCCCAGTGTTGACTGCGGCCCTCTGGAATAAACTACCTAACGCCATCCGGTTGATCAAGGATGAACAACCTTTCCGGAGAGCCCTTAAAACTTACTTGTTCTGCTGATCGCCCTCCGCTTCAAAGAACCATCTTAGGCAGCATGTAGTCAACAGGAGCGCCTGGACACCCCGTTGGGGTAGCTGCGCGCGATACCAAAATATACTAAATAATGGAATAAATCTAATTCTTTAAAATATCTAACTGAGTTCCACCATTCCCTCCAAGATGGTGGATCTGGCAGACGCCACCTTTTACAAATTTCTCTTTTTGCCAGAAGTATAAGATAAAACACCAGTTTACTTTGATCATCAGTCATTTCATCCTCCCCTGCGCTCCCTGGTAAATGTACTATCCCAAAAAATATGAGTACAAGGCTTACTCTATTTCTTTACCAATTATCTCAGTCAGGGTCTTACCCACTTTCTTCCAATAATCCTCCAACACTGAGTAGGTTAAGAACATGTGGATGTCATCCGCTTCTTGAGCCTGGCCTCGTACACAGCCTGATTCACCTCCTCCCCTTATTTTAGAAATCTTGAGCGGAGACCAGTAAATCCTATTAATAGTGAAGAAGTGGTTCTTCCTTTTGCAGCGGAATTAATTAAACAATATAATATTTCCAAAGATACCTGCCATAACCTTTTGGAGCTCTTTATCTGTCAAGCACTCAGACCTTTTCAGGGGGGTCCAGTTTCCTATCTGCTGCCTCCATTAGGTGAATGTACCGTAAAGCAATTTCCTTCTTTCTAGGGTTGATATCCTGAAGATCCTCCTCCATTTTACAGTCTCCGGGAAATTGCCAGTTTTGACAAGCACACCATGTGGATATTTGATAAAATTTGCATCTAGATAAGCTCTTACTTGTTAGGTGGCTCCAAGCATCCCATGAGAGGCAGCTATTTCCTTTAACCATGTCGCCTCACCTCTTCACCCCTGCCTCTTTCAAAGGTAAATATAGCACATCGTTCAAGCATTCTGGTGTGCCTGGGGAGTCCCACACAGGTGCCCACTCGCTGTAAGGGAATGCCCAGAATACTTCGACAGTCAAACCATAGTTTTGCAGCAGCAAGTAATACCTTCAAACGAACCTTTTTAAAACAAATTGGGGCGCATAATTTATACATGAAACCTTCAGCTGAAATCTCATGCAACATAGCCTTGAACATACAGCCCATCAGGTGGTCCACTGGCCAATTTAGAAGCATTCTATTATTTTGCAATTAGAATTTCCAACAATAGATCTGAAGATCAGGTAGAGTCAAACCTCCGAGTGATAGTTTTCGTCTTAATTTTTTCCAGGAGAGTCTAATTCCTTTCCCCGCCCAGACAAAAGCGGAGATCTTACCCTGAATTGTGTTAAGGGAAGTTTTATCAAAGATTAGAGGGATGTTGTTATAAAGGTAACTAAACTTTGGCCAAACACACATCTTGATCAAATGTACCCTACCATAGTGCGTGAGTGGTAAATTCTGCCATCTTTTTAGCAATAATTCGACTTTTTAGATACTCGAGCAAAATATATTTTGGGGAGGTCAGAGAGCTCTTGGGTTATGGTGATTCCTAAATACCGTATCTCCTTAGACATCCTGTAGCCCTGCACTTCGGAGTTCCAAGCCATGATCTCTGTTTTACTATTAGTTATCTCATATCCCCACAACTTGCCGAAAACCTGAACTTCCCTTAATAGTTTGGTATAGCATGGTTAGCGTTGGGTGTAAAAAGAATGAAATCATCCGCATATAGGGCAAGTTTCCTTAAAAAAATATTCATTAAGAAAGGCTGTATTTCGTTGTTTAGTCTTAGACTTTGTGCGAATGGTTCGATATATAGGTCGAAGAGTGTTGGAGACAGCCCTGTCTAGTCCCCCCGCCCTATTGATATTGGTGCAGAAAGGCTCCCATGGGAGCCATTCTATACCGTGTGTCTTACTGTTTTACCCTCAAGTGTGTAGCTAAGAGTTTGACTATGGGATTCATTTAATACATGTCCAGTACTGTTTTTGGATTTTCTTTATATGCTATGTGTGTGCTGTAATTTTGTGTATAGTGATATGCATGTTATCTTATAACGTGCTGATAGCATTTCTGGGTAGTAGGAGTTCGAGGCTTACTTAGCACCCTGTTGCAAATATAGCAACATTAATGACATTTTTCACGCCCATTATTGTCAGTCATAGATACGTTAACTTATTTAAAGTGCAGTTATTTCCCTTATAGGGAACACTACTACCTGTAGTCCTTTTTCTACAACTATTCCCTTAGGTGGTAACATAGTCAAATAGGTTGGAGAAATTTGTTGGGTGAATTAAAAAAATAATTGTTGCAGAAATGTAGTAAATGTATAAATACCCCCTTTTGTATAGCAAAGCTTTAAATTTGTTTATATGAGTATGTAGAACCTTTATGCTGCCCCCAGCAGTAATATTCACCCAGATAGAGAGACCACCAGATGGGCAACAATATTTGGGGGTTTAAGCAAGGACTTTAAAACAAGCAAACCCTTTGGGGTATATATCTTTGGTAGCCCAGGTTTCCTGGAACATCAGGATGTCCTGCTGTCTAACCAGTTCCAACTAGTCTACTAGGTCTATTTTTGATTGTAGGCCGGCAACATTCCAGCTGAGTATGTTTAGGTCAGGATTTGTGCAGGCCTTAGGGGTTAGTATGGCAACATGGTCCTGTGACTCTAGTGGTTACGGTGGATTTGGAGAATGTATGGTTATATGATCAGCCCCAATGATTACAGGGGCAGTAGTGGTAAGTCCTGATAGTCCATATCGGACAAGGCCAGATATTTATTTTGGGCAACTGGGAAAACACACTAGTTTAAGAGACTACTGGTGGTTGGTTTGTAAAAATAGCCTGGTGGTAATGACCAAATAATTAGCGAGTTGGTTGTTATGATCTGGCAGCTCAACAGTGACTTAACCATGGACGGTCTGCGAAAGCTGATGACAATAAATTCCCCCTCAATATTCTTGAGTGTATCACCCACCCAGCGAACTCTTCGTACCAGGAGAACAGGGTGGGTTGGCTTTAGTTAAGACATTCGGTGGGTGGAGGGTGGAGTGTTGGGTGGGTGCCCCCCTGGTGCAATGGTAATTGAAGCTATCGTTTCCCACAGAGAAAGCTTATTTACTGCCATGTCCATGCGGTCCAGTCACTCCAAAAGGGGTTTAAGTTTCATATCTAGTGCATCAACGATCTGAGAGAAAGCCGAGTTAATAAAAGGTTCCCCAGTGTCTAGTGCGCTTGAACCTGCTTCCCTTTGTGTGCAAATAGAGTGGCTATAGTTGCTACTTGGCGCCAGACCCAGGGTACTCGCACCAGATGATGATGAGGACTGCATTCATGAGGACAAGCAGATGCGGGAAGAACTGGTGCGTGGATGCTGATTTCTTTTGGAGCAAACCTGCTTCCCACCAGTCCATTTGCGTTTGGAGGTCACAGCAGCTGTGGCTACCGTGTTTAGGATGCCCGTAGCTGTATCCTTGGAGCATCACAGGTGCCTATGCTTGGGGTGGGGCATTATTACAACCAACTGTCTGGTGCGCGGGGTCACTGGGTGTTGTGTTGAGTGCTGGGTTTGCTGATGCACCCCCCGGCGTCCCTCCAGATGTAGAATTGATATGTATAGCCTCATTCCCCAAGGGACAGTCTGCGCTCTGTTAGTTCTATTTCATGAGACACTATGCTAACCACCCACTTCAGCATGCTGTCCGAATGCATGACGTTACAACGCATACATTTACAATGCATGCACTTACAACGCAGTTTTTACATTGCAACATCCACTACAACGCATTCCATTACATCGCATGACACTACATCGCATATTTAAAAACTACCTTTACATCGTATTCCATTACATCGCATACTACCTTTACAATGCATACCATTACAACGCACACCATTACATTGCATTTAAGGTAAGTATTGGTTAGTATAGGGGTAAAACGTATTATTATAACTCCAGGGGGTGAAACAGTAGGAAAAGTACTGGATAGTGTAGGGGTAAAAGTTACTATTCTAACTCCAGGGAGTGCAAGAGTATTGTAAGTGTTGGATAGTGTAGGGTTTAAAATTACTATTCTAACTCCAGGGGGTGCAACAGGAGGGTAAGTGTTGGATAGTGGAGGGGTAGTATGAGTTGTAATGACATGCGTTGTAATGCCTGCGTTGTGGTGACATGCGATGTAGTGTCATGCGTTGTAATGGCATGCGTTGTAATGCCTGCGTTGTAGTGACATGCGTTGTAAGGGATGTTGAGATGTAATTACTGCGTTGTAAGTGTAGTGCAATGTAATGACTGCGTTGTAAAGGTTGTTTCCCTGCTGTTAAAAGTAATGGTGGGGCAGGCGGGTGGTGGTTGGCCGGTGCATTTCCCCTTCATGGATTTTCTGTGTCCCTGGTTGGATAACTAGAGGGGATAAGACTAAACGACCTTGAGACCTTGACCCAAGAGGGTGCAGCCGATGCCTAGGCGCACACAGATGCCCACATGGATAAGATATATGCCGCTATGAATACAATATGAGTTGCAAGCGGTAGCGCACAGTACCTTAGGATATCCTCGGATTCAAGAAATTAGGGGGGTGGCCCAGCCTCTTCCGGGCTCTGACGGGCGCAGTTGGGACCACCCTTGGCCCAAGCGTCACCCGGGCATGGACTGGATGCACCTTTGCGCGTCCCGTGCTATGGGGCCCGGCTGCTGTGCTTATGCACCACCAGGTGCAGGCTGTGTGCGGATGTTGGCGGCAACAGCCGCAAAGACTGCTGGGGCTTGTGGTCCTGCCGCCTCTGCTTCGTGATGGGCTCTGCACTGCGGGCCCTGGCATTGTGTTTATGCACCTCTGGGCGCATGCTGTGTGCGGATGTTGACGGCAATTGCCCCAAAGACTGCCGGGTCCTGTGGTTCTGCACCCTCCTGCTTTGTGATGGACTCCCACGCAGCAGGCCCGGCTGCTGTGTTTATGTGCCTCTGGTGCAGGATGTGTGCGGATGTTGGCAGCAACGGCTGCAAAGACTTGTGGTCTTGCCACTCCTGATTTGTAATGTGTGCTTGTTTTTTTGTGATGAGCCTACCTCAAGTAACCATTGTTAAGGTAGACTGCTTGGATGCTTTGGCATGATTATGGCATTCTTCTTGTGCCAAGCTGAGTTGTCTGCTGGTAATATGCACACACTATGGGTGACAAGACCACCTGGTGTGACAGCAACATCTTTTTCATCATTAACACCTCTGGATCTGTTCAGGTCCTTCTCTCTCAGCAACACCCATATTTTTAGGTGATGTTCCCATATGATTGGATGTTGATTTTGCATAAGGGACAATTGGTCCCCGGTACCCTAATATCTGCCTGGTTTCGCACCAGCCTGCTGCAAACTAGGCTGTCTTCATTTTGGTCCTGTTGCAGCCTATGTGTATAAAAGTACATAGCCAGAAAAGATTGCTTCCTTATAGATGCAAAGTCAGAGGCTCAGGTGGAGCTAGTATGTTTCTGTTTTTTTATAGAGCAGGATTCAACTGTGGTTGGTTATGTTTTTGGTTTTTTGAAAGATGGAGCAAGGTGGTGGTGGTACAGGAGCTGAGTGCATGGGAGTCTTTTGCACTTCCTCAGGGTCACTCTCGACTTGAACAATCACTTATTCAGCTTTATTATGACCAGATAGGCTTTCTTGAAATTTATGTTACCCTTTTATCCCGTGAAGGGACTCAGGGGGTCACTCCATGTCACCTTCATCTAAAGAGGGGCTTGGAGAAGGTGGGAGAGTGGACTTTATTTTCCTCCATGGAGATAGCAAAAATTATTTGTCTGATGTAAGAGTAATCTGCTCTGCTCCTCTCTCAGGAAAATCATTTACAAAAGATTCGGCTTGCTGTTGAGTTTCCTGGGAAGGGGCCCAATCCATATTGCAGAACAAGTGGAATAAAATCTAAAAAGAATAGGTAATAAGTATCTGACATAGAAAATACATATCTGGCACCTCCAAGATCATTATGAGCCCTATGGGTGCCACGGGGGATTGGCAACAATCAATTCAATTAAATAAATTGATAATGACCCTGGTCTACAGACTTCTGTAATCAGCCCACAACCACAATATAATAACAAGAACTATATATGAGAAAACAAAACAGCAAAAATATATTTGGTCTTCCAAAGGGCCATAAGCCAATGCTCCCGCCGGCTTATCCATGGACCTTTTCATTCTATACATCACCCATAAAGCAGCAATAAGAATGTACAAAATGCACAAACACACACTGCCCCAAGCAACAATTATTCTAGTCAAAGATGCTTAATAGATGTAGAAATGCACATTAATCAGTCATCTTACACACATCTACACAACAAAATGGTGGGCAGGATAATTAGGGCAGAAGGTGGGTGAGAACAAAGCAAAATGTCTGACTATATGGGCCTGGACTCTTGGAGCCAGCACCCCCCTAGCCACCAAAAGGAACATGCAGACAAAAATCCTACATTTAGCATAAATTCAAATCCATCCACAGACCCCTAAAATATAAAAAATATCTTTAACCCAGGAACAGTGAGATTGGGAAATACACATTAAGGATAACATCAGTAGTCTACAGCAGACTAAGGGCCCAGATAGTAAAACACCATGGTCAATAACACATCTGGACAAAACACATGTACAATGTGTAAATATAAATAATCTAAGCACCAACGTCCCAAAATGTCTATTGCCTTTGCTCTTGTATAGCTTAAACCAACATAGGCATGCACCCCTATTTTAACCTACGGGCCATCCAGAAATAAACAAACAACACGAAAAGCATCCAAAGATGGTGGGGCATACCTACCAATAAACAATTTGTAAAGACTAATATAAAATTTCCTTGATCCCGCAACCCCGAAAAAAGTAAAAATTCTTGGTAATTTAGCAGCGAATGAGTGATGCTTTCCCTATGGAACGCAAATCCAAAATGACAAAGAGATCAACAAACAAACAACAAAGAGTAGTCTTAAAGGCAGGTAGATGAACTTGCTACAGTATGTAGAGTATCCTCTTAGCACATCACCTGTAAAAGAGTTTTATATATATATATCAACACATTGATTAATTTTGAACTAAAACGATTACCAGAACAGTCTGATTGGGTAAAAATTCAACGCAAAATTAATTTTGAAGTTAATTATCAGAGTCCAGGCCACAGCTCTCTCTGTAATGACTGTACATGATGAAAATCAGTAAAACCCAATGCAACTTTATATTTTGTGTAGTGAATGATGGTTTTTGTTTGTCTTTTGAAAGTGCAACAAACCATATTGTGATCACCTTGTAGCATTTTGAGAAAGGATACATATATGAAAAGTTACATAGGACCATTATATATATATCTACATCTTGAGGATATTGTACGTAAGGTCGTAGTCCTGTATAGAGACAAACACTGTCAATCAGCCGCAATGATGTACACTAGCAGCCGACAGATGAAAAGCCTTTGAGGAGAGCCAAGGACAAAGAAGATTCAGGAAGAGGGGGGTAAAAATCTACTTTTGCCATTGAACCAGCTGGGCCTGGTTCAAACTCTGTATGAGCAGGCTAGCAACAAGTGTTGAGTCAGTTTCTAAGTTATGATTCAGGGATAAGAAGTTCCACACAGAAGAGCCCTGACCTAGGAGAGTCATCCCTCCAAATTTCTTGAAGCTAATCGTCCATATGTTAAGTAGGATTTGATTGGCATACATTAGGCTTCTATATGGGTGTGACTTGGTCAGTAAGATTGGGGGGAGAGGGTGTGAGCTTCAGATTTCCCAACAATCATGCTGGCATATAATGTTATAATACATTATAGAACATGCAAGGTGCACGAGAGGGGCCTAACGGGCAGTGGAAAGGGAGAGGAATGTAGATTGATAGGAGTACCAAGTAAGCGAAAACACAATAATCTGCGAAATAACCAATATTTGCGAGGACTTTCAAAACAGAGAGAGAGAGTGTATTGTGTGTTTTTGTCTGTGTGAATGTAAAAATTACTGGTGAAATCTGACAGAGAACTCTTCATACCCGACTGAAAGCACGCCTAACACTCTCACCCCCTTGAAGCTACACCCCTGGGCTTCTGAGCTTCTGATAGAAGGGATGAGCACCTTGCAAGATACTTTGATGATGAATTAAGTAATGCTTTGTGGACAAAGCAGAGGTATTTGACTTGCCTTCAATGGCAGCCAATAGAAGTCTATGAGGGTAAAAATAATGTAGTTGCAAGATTTGCGGCAAAATAGAGGGTGAGCAGCAGAGCTCTAAACTTTTTGGAGTTTGTAGAAATATTTGTTGGATAGTAAAGAGTCTATTGTTATAACCAAGAAAGGAAATTACCAGTGCAAGGATTAGAGAGGGGAAGGAAGAGACCTACCTAAGTGCTGAAAATCTTTTTTAGCAACAGTGGGGCATATTCTCAAGGAACTATCGCCTAGTTAACAGCACTTTATCGCAGCCAAAGTCGCGATAAATGTATCGCCCCATGCACAAGCTGGTGCAAACAGCCTATAGCACCAGTGTACCCACGATAGCAGCTGGAAAAAACATCGCCACAGAGGACCCCGGCAACTATCGCTAATGAGATGCAGTTTAGGCGTTTGAGTGCAAAACGCATCAACAATACCACTCCACAACATTCACAACGACCAGCCAGATCGGCAATACGATCACAAAACATGCAATACGGCGCGTTAGCCAGAGGAAACTAACACCTGCTCTGACTTGGTGTAAAGTCGGACCACAGCCTGCACCACAAAATGGATCCCAGCCCAGAGCCACACATGAAGAACAAAAGATTCCATGGAGCCACTGAACATGGGGCCCGGACACCCAAGAAGGCCACATCACACACATCCAGCACCCCCAGGACCACTCCCCACCCCCATGGTTCCTCACCACCCCTCAGGACCAACAAAGAGGCAGCGCAGTCAAAGACAGCGACCCTCAGAAAACGCACCAACCTCACAGACCACCAGAGAATGTCATTGTCCACTACAGGCTCAAAAGGACAACCCTCCTCTGCATCCTGACCACCACTGTACCACCTCAGACCAAGCTGCTGGCCGTGATGCACCTGTTGGCCACTGGTATCCTCAACCAACATCAGCACGAGTCTGAGAAGTCACACAGCCAGCCCAATCCAAGTCCCTCACAACGGTCATGGATGAAACCATCAAATTGTTACCCTACTATCTACACTTCCCACACACAGCGAGGGACCGCCAGAGACCAAGCAAGGCATCTATGCCACAGCTGTCTTCGCGCACGTGTCAGGGTGCAATCGACTGCACTAATGTCCTACTTTTGCCCCCTGGCAACACTGCACACAATAAGCGCCACAGAAAGCAAACGTATCTCACCAATGTCCAGGCAACATTGTACCACCTAGGAATACCCAACAACGTCGCCGCCAACACCCCAGGCAGTGTGCATGATTCCTACACCTTCTGACAGTCCATCATCAACCTGCACTACCAGGATGGCACTCACGGAAATGCACAGCTCGTTGGCAACTACCAAATGAACACACCACACACCTCAATTCCACAATCATGCAACTCACAACACAGGAAATTCACATGTCACAAGCTCACATACAACATGCACACCCAGCAGACACAACAGCATAACTTACTGTGGGAACCTGGGCCAGTCATGTACCTTAGACATCAACCGCATGGCACCTCAGCCACACATTAGCAGATTGTGGGGAGAGGTTGGGACCTGGCATGTGCGAAGGAGGCAAGTGACCCATGAATGAGAAGGTACACAATGCCAAGTGTGGCGTGAATGTGGTGGCCAGACACATATCCTTGTCGACACACACCGCTGGTGTCTGGATTGTAGTGGACAGTGGACACAACCATGTCACCCCACTCAGTGGGGAGGAACGCAGAAATGTAGCTTTTTTCGCCCCACCGTAAGCGTGAGCGGAGTGGGATGGCCCGGTGTACGCCAGGCCAGCGTAGGGTGTGAATTTATTAAGGCACGTAACTCTTCTTACGGAATGTTTAACATCCCTGTCAGGGCATCGCCTCTCACCCCACCACGAGGCCGATGCTGTGAGTGCGGGTGCCTATGATCCTCTGCGCCTCCCGCAGCCCGGGCCGCTGGCACCCGAAACCGTCTTGCCTGCCCCTGTGCACCCAGGCCTCAATGCCCACCTGCCAACACCGGTGTGTGTCGAGGATGGCCCACCACGTGCTGGTGCAAGCTCCAGGCTAGAGGCCCATGACCTTGGCAGCCTCCTCGGATTATCATGGCCTCCTCAAAACAGGCCAGCAGAACTCCATTCTTGGTGACGTACTTCCCCGGCATACATAGCGGACAAGTAGGAAACACAATTGGAACTGAGTTTTGATTACGCCATGGCAGGGAACATTATTTAAGGCTGAGGTTAAGTCACTATACTCCCTTCGATGTGGTGCCACCAAGTCTGTGCATAGTTTTACAACCACACGTGTCTGTGGGCCTAAGTGGACTAGTGCACCCGGGCCACACTAAGCTCGAGTAGGTGACACATTTGGAACTGAGTCTTGATCATGCAATGGCCTGGTACACACGGCATTGCAGACTTTACATCACTGTACCTCCTTCAATGTGGTGAGACCAAGCCTATGTATAGCATCACAACCACACGTTTCTGTTCCCCCTTGTTGGAAACATCTACCGCCTACACTGCGTTCGAGTTGGTCGCACGATTGGAACTGAGCATCGATTTTTCAATGGCAGAGTACATATTGCACGCAAGGAGAGGTGTAAGAGGATGATGCGTTGCAGTCAGGGACAAAAAAGGATCATAGTTACTGAGGTGATCGAACACTACAGACAACTGCCCTGGTGTCATTAACTCTGTGCATCGTGAGCCAACGACACATGGCTGAGGGCCACTGCTGACCGCTGCCTCCGGCCTCCACTGTGGTCCAGTAGGTCACAGAGTCTTGATTTAGCAATGGAGGAGTTCATATCAGTGTACTGGCATCATGGCAGACTGCATCCCCTCTCAGCCCCGGTGCCACTAAATCTGTTCCTCGACTTTCATGGATACTCACTGGTCATACAATGGTGGCGTCTGAGGCTATAGACTAGGGGGTAGTTTCATCCTCATGTAGCTGATACCCAATTGGTTTTTGCAACGAGGCTGTCGCTTGCCACCCCACCATTTGCTGCTTGTGGATAAAATCAAACCTTCCGCATCATGCCCTGGAGGACACCTTCCACTGTCCCCCACAACCCTCTGTCTCATTCAACTTCAACATCGATGAGGACCCACCCAGTCCGCGTGGCCCTACCTCAGTGCACTGCAAGTCACCATCCCATGGCAGGGAGCCTGTGCCGGCCACGATGCATCCGGGGCCACAAACTCTGTGCTGGTCAGGTTCGGAACCCCTTCTTTTGAGATGTTGGGTGGCCTCTGACACGATGGACCTGGGGCCATCATCGCCATGTGTCTGTGGCCCTGTTCTGTCCGCTGCCTCCGGCCTCAACTGCAACCCACCAAGGCTCACACATCAAAAGTAGTCCTGCCGGCGCGGACATCGCATCACCGCAGGAGGCACACACCACCATCGCCAGGGCCACCTCCAATCACTATCTGTCAGAGTTGAAACCATGGTGCTGGCAGACTGACAGAGTTGTTCGCAACGGTTGTGGATGCCATCTTCTGCCTGATCCCCTGCTCAGCACTCCAGGTGCCACTGACTAATTGCACCGCAACTCATGGACCTTAACTGATTGAGTTTTGTGCTGTGGAGAGCTTGCGCAGCAATGTCACCTCAAGCAGTGAGGGTGACCTGGGACATTGATGAGGAAGATGATGCAGGTCTAACACACCCCACTGCATCTGCATCAGGAATATCTTGAAGGGATGCAATCAAACACTTTTTCTTCACATGAGCCCACTCAACTCTAGTGCCCCACCCTCAGTGCGCTGCAACTCACGGACAATTCTGTTTGCATGTTGGGTGACCTCTGGACTTGCTACGGCTCCCTCCATGTTGCTCAGCAGTTGACTCTGTTATGCAGGTGTTTTCTGTTTCCGTTGCACTGGTGTCCACTGTTCAAGTTGTTGCCAGCACCAGGAACTCTGTACGGGCTGGCTTACACTCACCCTACACACATCCAGCAGAGGAGTCACTGTACATGTGGCCCTGCCAATAAAGGGGTCTGGTGCATGTGCCCATTGGTGTGTCACTGCTGATGTGCATCTGCATGTGTCTCTATGGCAGTGGGGGTCTCCTTTGTGGGGTGTAGGTGGTGCCTGAAGGATAATAGACACCCGCGTATGTGATCTAGTTCACCTTCTATGGGTTCGGGCCCCCTCTGCACCTGTACGGCCACCTCCTTTCGGTGTTGCACTGCATTGGGGTGCCATGTGTGGGTGGGTGAAGTGTCATGAGCCAACTGTGCTTGTAAGTGCTTCCTGCTGTGTGGTCGGATGCAGGGTCTGTGTTCTCCTTTAAGTCGCTTGCCTGCCTGGGTCCTGGTGGTGGTTTGCATGGGATGTCCATGGGCTGTTGTAGGGCGTCGGTGTCATAGGTGATGTGGTCCTCTCTGGCATCACAGATGTGTTGTCTTCTGTGCTCTGCTGGAGGTGTTGTGTGGCCCTCTGCAATGTGAAGGGGAGATGCATGTTGACATTGTGTTGACCTGTATGATAGCGCATTGTTCTTGTTTACATGCAGACTGTACGACAATGTACATTGCGACTGTTTGAGAGGTGCAGGATTTGAATGCGGGACCATGTACATTTGGACTACATGACGGATGTGAGTTTGTACGCGTACATTTACATTTCACAGTTTCCAGCTCTGTCAGATGTAGTAGGCCTGTTTCTGCGCTTGTGAGGACCCATGTGTGTCCTCTCTTATGCAGAGTTGTGTTTGCGCATTGTACCAAATTGCCGTCAATGTGGGTGTGCTGTTCTTGGTATGTGTGCGGCTGGAGTGTGCTACGGGGTACATGGACATGGTCCTGGGTCATTGAGGGTGAGCAGTGTGCTAGACCTCTTTGAGCATATATGCAATTGTGCCCATCTCCCCAGTCCCCTCATCCCTGGTTGTTACTCCCCCAGTTGATGTTGCGTCAGGTCCTATCGAGCTGTGTCAGTACTCCTGACTCCTTGCACCGTCTCCACACTGATGACTGTGGCCTCCGTTTCCTCAAGCTCCTCCTATGGCGCAAGACTCCCACCTCCTGACGCCATTGCTGCCTTCCTATAGGCAAAGGCTGTGTGCCCGGTTTAGATTTTCACATCATGCCATTGCCTCTTGGCCTCCCCGACACTCCGACTGCATTTCCGGTAGTCTAATTGTGGGCCAGTTGATGGTATTGTTCTGTCACCTCCGTGACGCTGATCCGGCTTTCCTGTGGACTGCACCCCGTCTTCCTTTCCCTCTTCTCCCTGGCCTTCCCTGACCCCGTTGTTTTTTGCTGGTGGTCTGTGGGGGTTGTGGGGTTTGTGCCGGTCTCTGCGCTTGGTCATGGTGCATCCATGTTGCTAAGCACTTTAGGTTGTTTCTGGTGTGTTGGATTTGTAGCTTTTATAGTGCATTTTCCCGCAAGACGCGTGGGATTTGCAGGCCTGTTGCTGGTTGTCGCTACTTATTGTCCTGCGATTGGCATAATTGCAGGATTTTTGGTGTTCGAATTTTGCATTTTTTGCTGCATGGCGATGATTTTTACGCGGACATTTGATGCGTTATTTGGAGTTTATTGCATGGTACTACTTGTTGTGATCATACTGCCAGAAACGTTCCAAGCAGTGGTGTTAATCCCACACCTGTTTATTGCGCATTCGCACCTCTGTGAGCCCCTTATCACGTCGGTTTTCACTGTCATTCGACTTTCTTGTAGAATCAAATACATCATCACAGTCCTTATGGATTATTCTGTATAAAGGACACATCATATTTATTTTAACATGCGTGGGATAGACACCACTGCTTGGAACGTTTCTGGCAGTTTAATCACAACTCATTTGCGTCTTCATTTCTAAACCATATACTGGTGACGCCTCGTTCAGACACCGAGAATACGGTGAGATCCGTCACACAAATACAAATTGTTGTTTGATGTCTATTTGCAGTATTGTGATAGCACTATGTTTCATTTTAGGTGTTTGACACCACGTAACCACAGTAATCTATTCCATTGAACATGCTTCTTGGAATACAGTTCATCGAGGTATGTGAAACCATCAATATGATTTTATATATAAGCATGGGCCATTGGGCTTTGTCTCATCTTAACATGTCTTGTTGGTTTATACTGTTCACACAGATTTTGCCTTCAGTGTCGCGCTTGTGAAAATGGTAAGGGCCCTGACTTTTTTTGGCATGACACTGTGTCACTGATTTCATTGTGATAAGGTGTAGGGTGCATGACTACTTACATGACTAGAAGACGCTTTCAATCACTTTGACAATTTATGTTGATCCATGTGTCCATCTTTTGAAAATGTTTCCCATTTCTTCATTACATATTACCCCTGATGAAGGGACCCATGTCAGGATTGCCAGCAGCACAAGAGTGAACATTCGCCACTAACCTCTATTTAGCAGCCAGCAGGGACGATGTCGTGAAGAGAATCCTCCTTCTTCACTAAAGCATCACCGACCACAGTGTATGTATAACACAGCTATGGAATGTAACAGCCCGGGGAAAAGGGAAGGGGATAAAATAACAAAACACCTGCTGAAGACTCCTGGCTTCTTAGGTCTGGTCTAAGGATGCTTATGGAATTCTGTGCAGGTAATACAAAAGAAAACAAGAGAAAACATATAAGGAATACTGTTACTGCAAACACACCTATAGCATAGTATCTAATTATTAGGTAGTCCCATTTACAGGTAGGTATGCAATTGTCACAACGAGAAAAAAATAGAAAGTAAATGGTGGTGTCCCTGTGCAATAGCCAGCAATACAAAGGCAATCCAGAAAAGAACTCCACGCTGTAGCTTGGAATCAGGAAACCACAGAAAAGGAAATACGCTGTAAGCTTGACACAGCCATCGCATCACCGGTAAACTGCAAATAAGTTTGAGCCGTCCGAGCAGCTCATAAAAAACAATGTTACCTGGAATGCCCCACAATAGTAAGGAGTACTGTACTTAGAGAAGCGCAGTGTTGCTTCTCATGTCGGATTCGAAACTCAGTAGGGTACCTGACGCCGCCCGTCCGGGAGGCGTGAGAGAGAAGATGTCAGCGTGGTCGGAAGCGCTGTTTTCAAATAATCTCTCCACAGCGGGAACAACGAAGAAAGTACCGTTGGAGTTCACAGCCCTCAACCCAACAGAACCGCAGTCTTGTGAAGTCCTCAAAGCAGGCCAAAATACATTTTTGTTACGGAAAAGTATCCAGCAGGAAAGAAGTGTCCACGCAATCACAAAAGATGGGCAAGATTGACAAGCACCTTCCTACGGCCCGGAAGAGTTTAAATAATGGGCGTGCCACTAAGGAAGGCTTCCTGATTACGCAATGAGACCTCACTGCCTGTTGGGAAATGTAGTGCAGTGGGCTCCCATAGCGTTTACATCGATGACCATACAAACTTGGGGATACTGTCTGTAATGAGCGCCCCTGCCTCCTCCTGTTAGCCTGCAGGATCGCAACACCCAGAGTCCCGAAATGCATTGGGTCTTGTTATTTTGTTTTGTTTGAACAAAGTTTGAAATGTCTATATTTTGTAATTGTATATCTCATTTATGTAAGCATTATACATGCCAACATTTCCAATGTTGACGAAATTGTCTTGAGGAGAGGAGAACGACCTGTGAGTCGTGGTGAGAGATTCTTAAATGTGGAGCCGTGTCCGGTGTGCGTCAGTCTGCCAGCAACAATGTTGCACAACAAGACAATTTCACCAACATTGGAAATTTTTACACTTGGACAAGATTATAATATTCATGCCTTTCTGAAAAACTTACAATGGGTCATCTGTCTTACCTACACTACTTGCCCTGAAGAAGCCCTTTTTCTGGGCGAAACGCGTTGGGTGATCTTATTCCTGTGCATACCAAAGATACATCTGACAATAAAGGAAGAATATCAACACAACAACTGTTTTGCTGTCAGTTTGAATATGTATATATGACCTGTTTTTTTTTAATGTTGCCTCTCATCCAGAAAGTATTGTATTTATTTTGTGATCTACTAGCAGCAGATCATTTGAGATGGGCAATATAGATAACTGATATTGTGACTAGTTCTGGTAGTGCTGTTCGCTAGAACCCAGCTGCTTGCTCCATAGAAATAGTGCCCCACACTTAGTTTTACAGTTCATGCATTTTACATTATTACAAGTGGAATTTTACGTCATACCTTTCATTTTTACTTTCTGGTATTTTACGCCATACCTTTTGTTATACTGTATGATGTTTTACGCCACACCTAGTTTTAAGTTTCTATATGGCATAGAACTGTGTGGTTAGTTCCTACACCTTGTTTTTATGTTCGTACATATTTCATTGTACTGTGTGGTATTATATACAAAACCTATTTCTGTTTTTGCATACATTGCAATATACCATGTGGTATTCTCAACCATACCTTGTTCTTTATTGTATTGTGCTGTATGGCAACTTTCTTCCTAGGATTTGCTGTCTTTCTGGGAATTTTACCCCATACTCTTGCTTGAGTTAAAGGCAACTATCCTTTTGTTTGTTCTATTTGCGGTAATCTTCCACCGTTTCTCTGATCTTTTGCTTCTGTGTTTTGTTCTCTCCTTCATTTTTTGATAATACCTTTGTATACATTTGTGTTTGCCTGGCCAGCTTGCATAATCTTTGCACTTGGGTTTGTTTCGTTATTTATGTGAGGGAGGGTGTGGGTTTGTCTTTCTATGAGAAAGGGTGTTGGTGCATGAGTCCTTTATTTTTCTATTAATATTTTCATGTTTGTGTTTACTACTTTACTTTTCCAGCTTTCTATTTCCATGCTTTCTCTCAGTGTATTTTCTTCTAATTTTTCCTACTTAATTTCCGATGCATTTTATGATACTTCCTTCCAGTGGCGGATGGTGAAGTTTTAAAGTGGTGAGGCTGGGCTTGGCTGAAGGGGTGTGGGGGATGTTATGGGGCCATGACATTTTTTGGTAGGCCAGTCGCCATTTGCTGGGAAAACACAATGTACACACATCAGTGTGCCACACACAGACGGCACACACCCTACATAATATGCATCAAATTAAAATATTAATAATATGCAGACATTATATTGTACTCATGCATAGCTCACACACAAATATACCATACACAGAGTGTGCATGCAGACTAGACTAAGCTTTTGCATATATTATTCTGAACAATATATAGCACTCACATAATATATACTCTAGGAAAATGATCTTCAAGCTAATATTGCATAAGCGGGACATGTAAACATACAACATGGTTACTGAACCGGACAGATACACACTGATTATGATTAGAGAATAGTGTTAAATGAAAGCATACCTGTTATATAGACACAGCAAAAATGGAGCAAGCAGAGCTAAATAAAAACAAGTCCTTTTATTTCAAGGTGCACTGACAGCTTGTATCTACAAATTGGTGTGCAGATCTGCCCACACAGAAATGCACAAAGCATTCAAAGAGACTATGTGTCTCGATGAAGAGCACTAGAAATGAACAGTCCAAGGAGAGATAGGCTCTCGCACCATGTTCAAGAGTCAACAGTGAATACTAACTATGGGGAACAAAGAAAAATATATTGAACAGTATTTTTGAAGACTACAGAGCAGCTAAAATTCCTATGTGTGGACACAGCTGAGATGTCCCCATGAAACTGCCACAATTACAATATTTGAATATTCGAGGCAGGTGCACAGCGTGGATGTTTTCCAAACGATTTTTACAAATTAAAGGTGCTCCATAGGTAGCGACCAACGTCCCAGGGCGCTAAACTTGAACACGTGAACCAACCATGATGACAAAGGAAGAATTGTCCAAAACACTAAAAGAAATTAAAGAACAGATGGAGAGACACACAAAAGACATCAATGAAACATTGCAATTTTTGCCATCTGCACTGCTCAGACATCACATTGAGAGGTCAATGTCGAGCTCAGCTGTGCACCTGCACGACACGGGGCCATCATGGCTACCTTGTCACGCTCCCTGTTCTAGCCATGCTCCCTGTCCTAGCCACGCTCCGTGGCGATGACGCTTGATTTTGTTTCTTGAGCAGTGTTTTTTCCCATCTGAAGAATTACAAAATATTTACAAAATGGTTATGTTTACTCTTTTCATGGATATGGATCACTTTCTCAAATTTTGGGGAGTCAAGATTATGGCAATATAGTGTGCTTCACTCTCCTGTTTGACAGCAAACGTTGAGTTGCAACTTGATCTGTTCTCTCCAGACTTGTCTACCAGGTTTGTTCCTGCCAATGTCTGCATTTTCAAGCTGTATTGTGTTGATGCCACTTGGCATCTATTCAGGGTGTCTGATTGCAGGAGGATAGTCAGGAATCCTATGGGTGGTATCGAATGTGACTGCCCGAAATGTCATTTCATGATTTCCAATTTTGAATGTCTTTAGCCCATCCCCAATGCTCTGCACCAAATGAAATTCAGCTTCCAGCATTTGCCTATGCATCTGGATAGATATAAGGAGAAAAGTGATTGCCCAGGGAGTGTGGCAATCTACAGGGTGCATTCAGTGAGGCTTCCTTCTGGAGGCACCGGTGCAGAGCCTTGAACCTTACTACCTGATTGTTCTCAATTTGAATGTGTCTAGTAGGGTGAAGTTGCATATCAGAAGATTTTCATGGATTTTGTCTTCTGCATTGATTTGGCACAAAGTTTCATTTAGCGGTTATTGTGCGCCTGTCAGTTGTGTGGTTCATCTTGTGTGGTTTATTGAAATATTGAGCGGTACATCAGTGCAATAAAAAGTCAGCGAGTCGTACATTACAGCATAGTCTACAGAGATTAGCACCTTCCCGCATCAAACTATCCAAAACCCCAACTACCCCCCTCCCACGAGTGTCTATGATGTTGGCAAACTTTCTAGCATCGCAATCCATACTTTAATAGGAACAAACAGTAATCACGTCGTGTAGTGCAGAGAATCAACAATAGTGCGCTATACAAAAGGCAGGTAATCCAGGCCAATGAAGCACAGAAACCTCACACATTTCCTCTTCAGCCCCTCTTCAGCCCCTCTGTACGTCCCCACCAACACATCCGGATAAATCAACACACCAAATCAACATCAATTTTCTCCCTTGCCATCAATATCACGCCAGATTTTAACTAGCCAGTCCCATCTATGCGGCCCATGTGTCCCTCACGGCCCAGGCTCGTTACCAGCATCCAAGCCTTCAGTTTCTGCCTCTCCCTCGTGGTCCGCCTCTTGAGCAAGAAAGTAGGAGGTGAGCGGGCCCCAAATATCTTTTGGGTGTGATTCAGTGGGCAATAGTTCTGCATAATAGCTCAGATTTTCTTGCCAAGTAGACACTGTGTGTATCCAACATTTGAATTTAGGCGCACGTCCTCTCCCCCATCGACAAGCTACATGTCGTTTAGCCAAAAGGAGCCTCATAGCAAGGAATTTTCTATGGGCCGTGTTGTTGTCGTGAGACAGGCCTAATAGCTCTACTAGTATGCATGGTGTCAGCTGTACCCCAACGTGCCCGAGAGGCAATCAAACACCTGTGTCCAATATTCCGCCACTAGGGGGCAACTCCACGCCAAATGCAGGAAATCCGCACTCCCCCCCGCCACAACGAGCGCATCTATCATTATCCCTGAGGTGGAAGGTGTGGAGTCTGGCCGGGGTATAGTACAGTCCATTTAAAAATTTTAAATGGATAAGTCGTACTCTGCTATTCCCAGTGACAGCAACCGCATGACCGCAGCTGTGTTCTCATTGGTCATCTATCAGTGGGGTGTTCAGGTCTTTATCCCATTCTCTCCTGGCTCTAATAGGGCGAGATGGGGTCGCAGCTTGTGCGTGTTTCTACAGAAGGGAGATGGCATGTTTGAGAGGGCTTGCCTATGAGAAAGCATGTAGAGGCTCCAACGTAGGTGGCTCCTTCCGGAAATGCTGGTGTGACAGCCTTCACACTCTGTCGGAGCCTGATATACAAGAATGTATCCATTGTGGTCAGTGTTCTTGTAGTGAAGAACTGTTCTTTAGTACGAAATTGCCCTCCCATGTGAAGGTCTCCCCAAGTAGAATAATTAAGGTCTTCAAGCATCTTTCGGCAGATGCTTTCGCACGTTACTTGCAGCAGGGGATTGCGCAGCAAGGTTACAGCTATTTTGTGCCATGCAAGGACGGTACAATCCACTGTTGATGGATCTCTCTCCCGCTCCTTCACTGTCATGAAAACATAAGCCGCGTGGGGTATCGGGCCATGTAACCTTCCCCAACCGCCAAGTGGGGCATAAAATGTGACGGGTGGAGCCAGTGCTTTTTTGGCGAGTAGCACGCTACTCTAGAAACCATAAAGGATTAGTGGATAATTAGTATGGTGAAATATGAACGTAATTTAAGTGGTGGATATTAGTCAGTTATTTTGATTGAGGAGAATAGCGGAGAGAGATAGAGAGGGAAAAAGATTTGCATTGATATAGTCCTCACTACCCCTGATGGAGTTTTGAAGCATTTTTTTTTACGAATATAGGTTGGAATTGTGTGGAGGGAGCCTAGAGGCATTTTAGAGAACTTGGAGTGCTGGTACAGTGTTGTTCGTGGGCCACCTGTGAAAGGGGTTGGCGTTGTTAGGGTATCTGATGGCATATTGGCAGGTAAAGACAGTCTCAAGGTAAGTCATGCACCACACTAATTAACCAGCTAATTTCTCCAACTGTCCTCTACCTACAGTGGCATAAACAACCTTACTGCTCTCTCTGTGTCTTTTACTCACTATTATCTTTTTCAGTTTACCACACTCAGGGGCTAATTATGATTGCGGACTTCCCGCGTCCTCCGGGCCGGCGGAAGCCACCGCCGGCCCGGAGGATGCAGGAACTCCGCTGAGGAGCCTCCACAGACCCACCGCCAAATTAGGATGGCTGGTGGGTCTGCTTTTATGTCCGCAGCTTTTCCGCCGCAGTCGCCTTCCGACCGCGGCAGAAAAGCGCTAACATGTCTGGCGGTGTCTATCAGACACCGCCAGGCATATTAGGATGGCTGAAATACTATGCTTTTCCACGGCGGCTTTTCCGCCGTGGAAAAGCATACGGTTCTTCACTGCGGGGGCCCGTTGCGGGCCCCCTAGGTGAAGGGGGGGTGGAGGGTGCACATGGGGGGTACCTATGGTACCCCCCTTCATTTGCGTGCATGAAGCGGCAGGCACCGCGAGGTGCCTGCTGCTTTGTGCATGCAAATGCACTGTTGTCATTTTTTACATTGCGGCGGGTGCCGCTTCAAGAAGCACCCGCCGCAATGTAAAAAATACAGGATGTGACCGCCAGGGTGGCGGTCACATCCTAATTGTCATGGAGGGACCGCCACTGCCCATGCGGACGGTCCCTCACACTCAGTGGTGGCGGACGGACGCAAGTCCGTCCGCCATCATAATCGGCCCCTTAGTCTCTCATTAGAAATTCAGTTTTTGGCTCGACTCCTTATTATGTGTTTGTAAACCTTGGCATTTGACTCACACACACCCCTACATATACAGAGGCAGATCTGGCAGTCATGCTCTCTCCTCCCTCCTAAAGTCGGGAATGATCTGCCCCTGTGCATCAGATCCACCACCTCAGTTCTTGAATTCCACTAGGAAGTGAAGCCCTGACTCTTGATCTAGCACCTACTTTGGCCGAAATATTTCCTGCCTCAGCACCAGGATACCCTTCTGGGATAACATGACATAACATGGATATCTGATATCGTGCATAGGCCTCTTGCTACATGGCTCGTTTGGTGAACCTGAAGCAAGCATTGGTCTCTTGGTATCTTGTTGGCAGGGGGATGGTCAGATGGGTTGTTAGTCTAGAAGGCAGGGTCCTGTTATGTGACTATCTTTTGATCTCAGCTTGGATAAATAATGAGCTTAGCCTTGCATGCCTTGCGGACGGTGCAGAGTAAATAGAACTGCTTTACTCTGCATAATAAATAGCAGTCTAACTTATCAGGCAAGGATAAAGAGAAGCATACTGTCTTGACTGACAAGTGGGTGGATATAAACCAGTGCAAAGTCAGTCACATTTGATGTGGGGTGATGAAGGACTGGGTTCTTTTGGACCCAGCGGTGCCAGGGCACAACACCTGAAACCTTCGTGGGTAACCTGTTCCGGCGTACAAGTCACAGAGACACGGGACACTTCCTTCGGCGTCAAAGAGTCAAGGTTTATTTACTGCAGGGAACACAGAAGTCACAGGAAGTACATCGAGTGTAGTTCGGGGAGACTGCTTCAAATTGGTTCTGTGGATCGCTCCTTTTATACAGTTTTTACCCATAGGCTAACATTGAACACAAAGGTTTACAACTCAGTTCCCACATCGAGCTCCCAGAGGGGTCGCTTTGGTCGCTTTGAAACACATAAGGTCCGGAACATAACTGCGGAAACATTTGGCGGTTCCCAACTGTAAAAACCCATCTTCCCACCATTAGCAAATTCCAATCAGCAATCAAGTAGATCGAAACAGGAACGAAGACAGGTGCAGAGGAAGACGGAGACAGTGGGGAGATCGGAAAGGGTGTAAAAGGGGAGGTGTCGGGAAACACGAGATACAGGCATCAAAGGGACGTGCCTAATGAGATGCACGGCTGAGACAATAAGCCCGTGCGGCAAGATGAGCCTTGAGCGGCGCCACCTGCCTTACAGTAGCAACCCCCTCGTCATAAAGACACTTTCAAAGGACATGTGTCTTCCGCAAATATCTTGGGAGTCCCAGGGTAGCGAAGCGGACAGCGTCCGTTCGCTGACTACTTGAGGGCAAGAGACAAAATGGATGCCGTATCTAAGATGGAACCCGTGGGTACAGATGAAAAGCCCACATAACAAACGAACGGTTTAAGTCAGCACAGCGAAACTGCGCACACTTGCTAAACTCGTCATTTGCGGTTCATAGATACCAGACTCGACCATATTCGTACGAGTCGGAAACACCACTTACAATTGTCACGGAACCTCAGACGCTCCTTTTGCCCTCATGTAGGCAAGCACTAGTCGGAATCATATTCGATATTCATCAGACCATCAAGATGTCGTTGTAGCATAACTCTGTCCAACCGAGTCCCCTTGGTAACAGGTGATCGTCTCATACACGTTGTAGCACAGAGGCCACATAAGGCAGGACCACACTGCACACAAAGGCAACACGTGAACAGGAACACTACCACAACTCCGATGATCATCAGAATCTTCCAACCTCACGTCGACATCAGGCCCCAAAACCAACCAAATAGCGTCCAATCCCCTACATCCACGTGTATGGATTCGGAGATCTTATGCAACTTCGAGATGGCTTGATAGACAGTAGGAGCATTATCTGGAATGAAAATGCAACAGCTCGAATGGATCACTTTACATACCCCACCGCGATCTGCCAAAACGACATCCAAAACCATACGGTTTTGCAACGTCATAAGTCTCTCCGCCTGAAGTTCTGTGGTGATATTACCAAGGGCACTGGCAGTAACATTAGCTGTCGATTCTACCACTCGAGTCAAATGTCTCAGGTTCCTACTATTAACCATAGGTCCCCAAAACGGGAGGAAACCCTTGAAAAAGTCTCCTGCCTCTTGACCGGCAGTATCCTCTTCGCTAATTACGCCTCGTACAACTCTAGTCTTATGGTAATCGGCATCTACAGTGAACGTCGGAGGCAACAAATTTGCAACAAAACATGAGCCCATGAAGTCTACGGGCAACCATGCGTATGCACGATCATGACAGATGAAGTACGTACCCTTGGCAGCCAGAAACACAGGGGTCGGGGACATTGGCAGAAGGTAACTTTCAGTGCAAGCACTTACTCCAAGGGAGGCTTGCAAACCACGACCCACGAGACAAAGATTACCAGTGTGGGGTACGACCCATATTGGAGGCGAGCTTTTAAGCTGCTTTTCATTGGTGAACATACTATATTCCCCTCTACTCAGGACCCTATAGGCTTGTACCTCTTCTTTAGGGATGAGAAAAGCATCATAGATCTCATCTTCCATATCCTCTATTGCCATCGACAGCACCCACTGATACGAGGTAGGACCAGAGTTGGGGGAACGTTGTTCTGGAGTGGGGTGGAAACCCAGTGCGCTTCGAAGCATTGTTTGGAATGCTCGAGCTGACCCTTGGGAACTATACGGTAACACCAGATATGGAATTCCCTTACCCGTAGTATGTGGCATCAACCCACACACCCAACAATTAGTAGTATTAACCACTAACTGATGCTGGTGGAGGAGCTGGATAAAGGAATTGTTGCGGAATTCTACACGTCTAGCCTGTTCGTGTTCCGGTAAAATATGAAAGGAATGGGGAGAAGCAGTAGTAGTAGTAAAAGTAAGGTTAGGGTAAGGAGTAGGAGTAGGGGTAGCAAGTAAGAAGTGAGACATAGTGTAATACACCCCACCCGCCAAAAATGCAGAAGCAGTTAAAAACAATACAAACAATTGGAATACAACACATTTAGTACGACTGAGTTTCTGCAGTTTGACTCTGTACGCCTGAGCTCCTTCCAAATCGTTCAGCTTCGAAAATGACATTTCCCTACGACCGTCCGCAACGTTTCTTGACGCACTTCGTTCTGTGCAGCAATAGTCAATCCCCAGGAGTTCCTAGGAACCGACGGCCTTTAACCTAGCGTCAAGACCTACTGTCCAGAAGGAAGTACGCGCGCGGCCCTACGGCCCTCAACACAATATGTATTTATTTAGCACAATAATTCTCTGCTGTGGAAGGAAAAAAGATACAAGGAAGAAGCTTGATATATGTACAAAACAAGTTTCAACGATACAAATGTTCAAAGGTGATCAGGGGAAACGAGGATATTGCAGTTATCAATTTCAGCAAAGCAAGAAAAACTTTATTTGTCCTTAATGCGAGAACGCAAAGAATATCGATGTTTCCCGGGACGTGTCTGCTCGTCAAACAAAGGATCCGTTGAAGAGACAGCGTCCTGCTGATCAGTTTGTTGATTTGGTCTTGAGTCTTTTGCTGACAATCTTTCAACAGTGGCTTTCTGCTGCGCTGAGGGTTCTCCAACAAGATGTGCGTCACTAAAAGGCACAAACGCCGGCAATGTTTCTGTTTCTGTTGACGCAATGCCTTTCCTTACCCACGGGTCTGCCGGCAAAGGAATAGGGACTCTCTTACAATGGGTAGCATGTACCCAATTCTTCCGCCCTTCAAGACGAACGGCAGTCCTCGTGGCCAGGAGCACCTGGAAAGGTCCAACAAAGCGGGGGTCCAGATTCTTCTTGCGTGAGAAGTTACGGGTAACTACCCAATCACCGGGCTGGAGCTGGTGGCCTGGACCCTCCGTCTGCGTCGGCAAGGCGTCGTAAACCTGTTGATGAATTAACCTCAGTTTAGCAGTCAAGTCATGTAAGTAGTCAATCAACATCGGATACTCAAGATCAACGAATATACCTGGCCTAGGAACCCCCCACACATTCGCAGGACGGCCGAACACTATTTCATAGGGGCTAAGCCCTATTCGGGAGTGTACAGTCGCCCTAGTTGACAGTAATGCTAGAGGCAAAGCGTCAGGCCACGAAAGTCCAGTCGTAGCCTGAATCTTCGCTAGCTTTAGTTTAAGGGTGCCATTGTACCCTTCAACCAATCCAGCTGACTGGGGATGATTGGCGCTATGGAATTTCTGATTAATTCCAAGGCCCTTACACACACTCTTCATCACACTTCCAACAAACTCGCTTCCGTTATCTGACCACACGACTCTAGGCATTCCATACCGAGGAAAGTATTCCTTCAGTAGGATTTTCGCAGTAGACAAAGCAGTATTGTCTTTGAGGGGATAGGCCTCAATCCATCGGGAGAATGCGCAAACCACAACCAAAACATATTTCAAGTTATTGCATCGCTCCATATGGATGAAGTCCAATTGGATCACCTCAAAGGGATACGAAGGAGGAGCAAAACTGCCAGGGGGAGTTGGGGTTCCTTTGCCAGGATTGTACATTATACACACCATACAATTCTTCACCAGACGTTCAGCACACTTCGTAATACCATCATTCTTCCACACATCATCCAACAACTTGCAAATACCTTTCGCGCTAATATGTGCTAACCCATGTGCCATTGTCACAACGGCCAGCACATACGCATCAGGCAACATCCATCTTTTCTGATCTGACAAATCAATCCAACAACCATTCGCATCCAACTTTCCCGTACTTTCTTTCCACTTCGTCTTTTCCGTATCGGTGGCCTCATTCTGAATTGCTTTCACGCTCTCTATAGTATTCTCACACATACTCGATTCTGTAGGCCACCTAACCGAACTCGTCACGTACATTCGAGTGCTAAGGTTCCGGGCAGTCTCCTTAGCAATCTCATCTGCAAACGCGTTACCACGACCAACATCATCCGTCACTTTACGATGCGCACTACACTTAACAATCGCAACTTGAGCAGGCAAAGTCAATGCATCCAAAAGATCATTCACAAGCTGGCCATGCTGTATTTTCGTGCCGTGTGACGTGAAGAAACCACGCTCTCGCCACAATCGTCCAAAGCTATGCGCTACACCGAAAGCGTACTGGCTATCGGTGTACACATTCACACGCTTACCTTTTGCTAACACGCATGCTCTAGTAAGAGCAATCAGCTCTGCAGCTTGGGCAGAATTCTGATTCAATCTCGCAGTCTCAACAACAGTATTCAACGTCACAACAGCATAAGCAGTAGTCACATCACCATTCGGCAATTTAAAACATGACCCATCCACATACAAAGTGCCGTCAGGGTCTTCCAATGGGGTGTTTTTAAGGTCCACTCGACCTTTTGTTTCCTCTTCTGTACGCAAATAGCAGTCATGTTCTGCTACTTCATCTGACTCTGCACTAATTGGTAACAAAGTTGCCGGATTTAGGACATTACAACGTTTTATCTGAATGTGGCTTGCCAAGAGCGTCAATTCGTACCCAGACAACCTCGCACTCGTCAAGTGCTGAGTTTTCGTACGATTCAAAAGAGTGTCGACTGCATGCGGAACCATCACCGTAAGCATATTATCCATGACCAATCCCGCTGATTGTCGGATGGAGACCGCAGCTGCCGCAGTTGCTCTCAAACAACTCGGCAATGCTCTAGCTACTGGGTCTAAGGTCGAGGAAAAATATGCACATGGACGTTGCTTACCACCAAAAGGTTGCGTTAAGACACTCAACGCACAACCTTCTCTCTCGTGAACATATAACGTGAACGGTTTGCTGTAATCAGGGGTACCTAACACAGGAGCCGAACACAATGAATCACGTAATTCAGAAAAACTTTTCTGACATTCTTCCGTCCATGGTAAAGGAGTTGAAACATCCTTGCACGTAAGAGCCACCAATGGTTTCGCTAGCAATGAAAAATTAGGAATCCATTGCCTGCAGTACGACGTGATACCTAGAAAGGCACGCACATCTCTTTGGGTTTGTGGCACAGCCATTCGCGCAATCGCTGCAATTCTCTCTGGGGTCAATCTCCTTCCCTCCTTTGACAATAAGTGACCTAGATAGGTTACTTCTTGACAACAATATTGGAGTTTAGAAGGTGACACCTTGTGATTTAACTCACAGAGATGTTGCAGCAACGACACCGTAGCAATTTTGCAAATGTCCTGAGTATCAGCAGCCACCAATAAGTCGTCGACATATTGGATTAAGGCCGCACCAACCGGCAACCGAAACGCATCCAGTTGTCCCTTCAAGGCTTGACTGTAAATCGATGGACTTTCACAGTAGCCTTGAGGAGCGCGTTTAAACCGGAAGCTACGTCCACCAAGAGAGAAACCGAAAAGGTCCCTGCTCTCCTCGGCGATCGGGATGCTGAAAAACGCATTTTTCAAGTCAATCACCGAAAACCATGATGCAGTAGCTGGAATCAGAGTCAGTAGCGCCGTGATGTCAGGCACAACAGGGAATTGAGGAACCACAATTTTATTTACCTCTCGTAAATCGATAACAAAACGATAAACAGGCGGTTTAGTAGGATCAGTACGTTTAAGAATGGGCAGTACAGGGCTATTGCACACGTTTCCCCGAGTCTCCTCAATAACATCTTTCTCGATCAAATCATAGATGATCGCTAACAAAGCTCGTTCACCATCAAGGGAGATACGGTATTGGGGAATACGTGGCAATCGCACATTCGATTTCAACTGAACAACATAAGGGGAGATATCAAGTAGGCCCACATCATTTGGACCCGTCGCCCACAAAGACGCAGGAAGAGAATCCAATTCCGGTGGAAGCTTATCGAGAGACAAATACATGGGAGAGACTACCCTCTCTCCTAACGTAAGCTTTACACCCGCAGGAGAACAATACAGAGTCGCATACAAACGTTTAAGCAAATCCAGACCCAAAAGATTTTCGCCACAACCAGTGGTCAAAATCAACGGAGCTTCGAGCTCACAAGGCCCAATTTTAAGGGGCAAAGGGCGCGAAACTGGATTGCTAACGGGGGCGCCAGAGAATCCAACGGATACATTTGTTAAGCCAGACAAAGGTGCGCCAGGGAGTTTCGAATGCATGATGGAACTTTTCGCTGCACCAGTGTCCAACAGAAAAGGCTCAACGACGCCCAATGTAGCAACTGCGACGTAAGGCCCTCTCTGATCAACCGGAACTGATACCACTCCCTCTCCTTGTCTTTGGCTGTCCTAATAATTACTGTCGTCAGTCCCCTGATCGACGTAATAATCGTCTACATTGTACTGCGCAGATCGTCCTTGCGATGATCCACGCTGATCAAAACAATTATTAGAATTTGACGAGTTGTCAGAACGGTCGTTCTGAGCACCACGACCTCTACCACGTGATGCATTCTGTGAACCACCACGGCCTCCTCTAGACGAATTACCACTAATACGTTCGTTCAAAGCGGGACAATTGAATTTAATGTGTCCCTCCTGTCTACAATAAGCACATTGATTGTACCCCAACGAAGATCTTTGGAAAGAGGAATCGTTACGCGACTGCGATCGATTCGATTGCGACTGTGATCTATTCTGCTGAGACGCGTTCTGATTAGAATGCGGCGGATACGCTTGTTGTAACAACACTTTAGTTTTCAGCTCTTTTGTCTTTTTATCAGCTCGGTCATTTTCTTCTTTCTCTCTATTTTCATAGTATTGTGCCGTAGCCAGTATCTGAGCTGAGGTAGAAACGGCCCATGCACTTTCTGAATTCTTCAATTTATTGCACAAGTCGGGCAATAAGTTCGACACGAATTTATCCACAAACAACCTCTGTCCACCCTCAGTACCCATATCCTGTCCACTATGATCGACAAATGCTTCCTCAAACCTCGTAAAGAAGTCTGATACACTCTCATCTTTCTTCTGCTTACAGGCTGACAACTTGTCCCAATTTACCCTCATAGCTGGCATAAGCGTTTTCATTAATGTAATGATTCGCTGGGGAAGAAGTTCAATCAACTGATCGGGTTTAGCAGCAGCCACTTGTCCAGCGTCTGCCGCTGTAATGGCAGCCCAATCACCACCTAATTCATTTGCGTGATCTTGGTGACGAATCTTAGCCCATACCGGCTGCGGTACGACGTTGCCAAACAACATGTCGATATCGGCAAGATTCATTACCGTAGCATCTACGAGCTGCGATAATTCCTTATAATACCCAGCAGGATTTTTACGAGGATCGGGCAAAGATTGTTTCACCTGCAGCACTTCCGATCGTTTCCATGGGAGATGTATCCATACTCTCTGGAAATGTGCTGCCACTGGCTGGGCAGCATTAGTGTTATCAGCCGGTATCCAAACCGGCGGAACTTCACGCATAGGATATTGGCCAGACTCGGCTTGTTGGCGTTCAAGATCCTCAACAAACAGTGCGTGAGGAATAGGAGCGAGGCGAAAAGACAGCAACTGCTCAAGAGCACGTCGGACATTAGTATCGACTATCAGTCCAGTTGCGAACTGAAGCCGAAGATTAGACAGGGCGGTCAGCACCTCGTCAGGCGCTACGGCCGCTATCTGATCATGTAAGAGTTTACACATTTCGTCAAACACATATCTCTGAGTCGGTATGTTGAATTGACTAAATGTTTCAAGAATAACTCGGGGTGGATTTCTCTGCGGATTGTCTATCCAACCCATCGCCATATTGTATAGCGCAGCGCGTTCCCTATTACCAGGAAGCTGACTACGCCTCTGAGGTGGACCATCAGAACCAGCGGACCCAAAAACAGGTCCGAGCGACTGAAAGAAGCTAGCCGCAATGGGAGAATTACGATTACGAGTAGAGGGACAAGAATAAGACACAGGACTAACAAGAGGAGGAGTAGAAACGTTAGCAACAACAGGGGTTAACAACACAGGAGCAGTAGCGTGAGTAGGAGTATGTGGAAGCGGAGGAGCAGTAGGAATAGAAACAGGCACAGGAGCAGGAACAGTCGGAAGAGCGGGTGCAGGTTGAGGAACGGGTGGAGGAATAACAGGTGGAAGAACAGGTACGGCAGGGACCACAGGAGCTACGGTACCCTGTACGTACGGAGGTGGCGACTTCATAAGATAGGACATTAAAGGATCCTCAACTGCCTCTTCCTTCTTATCCAACTCCGTAGGCAAAGCAGGATAGCATTTATCTATGGTCATACGCTGTAATCTCTCAAACACTTCCTTATCCTTATCCTCCTTATCACGCTGAAACTGCTCAGCTTTCTTCACTATGGTAGCAACATTATCTCGCTCACTACGTTTATTCTGTCTGATTTCTTTCTGTCGGGCTTCTTTGCGCCACAACCGAAAGGCATCAAACATGGCCGGCCTAGATTTGCGTTCGAACAACTTTATTTCCAAATTATCTAAGATCGACGCTTCGAAGCTACCGTGAGGTGGCCAACGAAGATCGCCGTCTTTCTTTGTATATTTTATCCAATAATCGTTAAAAGCAATCGGGCCTAGCCCATGTTTGCTATATAAGTCATATGTAGGAGTTCCAACCGGAGGTATCGGACACGAGTCCTCCAGCAGGGAATCCGCACCACAAGGTCTACAACAACTGAACAAAGTACTGCGACCAGGCATCTTGCACACTAGCCGAGTTTCACAAACTTCAAGGGTTACGGGATTTACCAAGTCCCAGCAAGAACAAAACCCTCGGTCTTTGGCGGCTGCAGTCGTCAAACAAATACAACAACAAAGTACGCTAGCAAAGTGTCACCGACAAAAACACTCACACAGCGTGTACAACAAAAACCACTAGTGTTTACAACAAAGACACTCGCTAAAGTGTCTACAACCAAAACACTCGCTAAAGTGTCTACAACAAAGGATTCTGGGAGCGACCCACAAATACTTAACTCAAAGATCAATGGCGTCCTCAGGAAGGCCCGTCAATCGTCTCGCTATACCAAGGTCTACGCCAGGCGCCAAAACAGGTCTACAGTCAGGGCAGCAGTCCGTCGCAGCCGTCAGGAGGCGGGAATCTTCGCGGGAAAAGTCTTCGGGCCACTTATTTCGACAACAGGATCGATGAAGCGGGGTGCACCTTCCCTCGGAGATTTCACACGAAGTTCCTCACGATCGTCGGGCTTGGACCGGTACCACTGATGCAGCCCCACGTTGGGCGCCAACTGAAGGACTGGGTTCTTTTGGACCCAGCGGTGCCAGGGCACAACACCTGAAACCTTCGTGGGTAACCTGTTCCGGCGTACAAGTCACAGAGACACGGGACACTTCCTTCGGCGTCAAAGAGTCAAGGTTTATTTACTGCAGGGAACACAGAAGTCACAGGAAGTACATCGAGTGTAGTTCGGGGAGACTGCTTCAAATTGGTTCTGTGGATCGCTCCTTTTATACAGTTTTTACCCATAGGCTAACATTGAACACAAAGGTTTACAACTCAGTTCCCACATCGAGCTCCCAGAGGGGTCGCTTTGGTCGCTTTGAAACACATAAGGTCCGGAACATAACTGCGGAAACATTTGGCGGTTCCCAACTGTAAAAACCCATCTTCCCACCATTAGCAAATTCCAATCAGCAATCAAGTAGATCGAAACAGGAACGAAGACAGGTGCAGAGGAAGACGGAGACAGTGGGGAGATCGGAAAGGGTGTAAAAGGGGAGGTGTCGGGAAACACGAGATACAGGCATCAAAGGGACGTGCCTAATGAGATGCACGGCTGAGACAATAAGCCCGTGCGGCAAGATGAGCCTTGAGCGGCGCCACCTGCCTTACAGTAGCAACCCCCTCGTCATAAAGACACTTTCAAAGGACATGTGTCTTCCGCAAATATCTTGGGAGTCCCAGGGTAGCGAAGCGGACAGCGTCCGTTCGCTGACTACTTGAGGGCAAGAGACAAAATGGATGCCGTATCTAAGATGGAACCCGTGGGTACAGATGAAAAGCCCACATAACAAACGAACGGTTTAAGTCAGCACAGCGAAACTGCGCACACTTGCTAAACTCGTCATTTGCGGTTCATAGATACCAGACTCGACCATATTCGTACGAGTCGGAAACACCACTTACAATTGTCACGGAACCTCAGTGAGAGAGAGTGACCAATGTCTTTTTAGAAGTGATTTGATTGCCCTTGGTTTAGCACTACATGGTTTCACTAATACCAACCGTGTTCTGCATGAGAGTTTCTGATGGGATGCGCTGCTTCTGAAAATGCTACTTCCAATCCAACTCTGCATAGTAAGAAGGCGAGTATCAAATAAATGGATTTGTGCGATTTGGGGATGTGTGACTAGTAGTACTTAATCATTAAATCATGTTTTTTCTTCACATGCTGGAAACCGAACACTTGGATGGTGTCTGTGATGAAGGTGAAGAAGATGAATAATCATGTCACGCTGGAAAGACTGTTGGATGTTGCCAAAGAAGCATCATTCAGGTAAGTCGGTGACTAGAAGGTATACCAAATCTGTTGACCTCCTGGGAAGCATCTTGGTATACGCTCTAGGAATCCGGATCTAGTTTTTACTCTTTCAACAAGAGGAGCACAGGGTCAGGTTATAGACATACTCTTTTTTCCCTCCTAAGTGGACTAGGAACTTCAACAATAGTCAACTACATGTTTAGCTTAGGGACAGCTTGTGGGTTTAAGACAACCTGCCTCTTGTTTTGTATCTCCTTGCTCTGCCATGAATGTTTACTACAGGGACAGGTTGTAGGCACACTCTCTCTCTTTTTTCCCTCTAGGTGGACCGGGTCTTCAACAACCGTCAAGTACACATGTTTAGCCTAGGGACAGCTTGTAGGTTTATGGCAGCTTGCCTTGTGCTAATGCCCTCACTGAGGTGCTTTTGGTGGCAGGAGACCCACAGCACCACTTTGTACAGTTGGTTCAAGGCAACCTCCGTCTGCTTTGGTTTCTCTTGGCTGTACCAACAATGTTTAGTAAAGGGTCAGATTATAGGCACACTCTCTCTCTTTTTTCCCTCTAGGTGGACCGGGTCTTCAACAACCGTCAAGTACACATGTTTAGCCTATGGACAGCTTGTAGGTTTATGGCAGCTTGCCTTGTGCTAATGCCCTCACTGAGGTGCTTTTGGTGGCAGGAGACCCACAGCACCACTTTGTACAGTTAGTTCAAGGTAACCTCCGTCTGCTTTGGTTTCTCCTGGCTGTACCAACACTGTTTAGTAAAGGGTCAGATTATAGGCACGCTCTCTCTCTTTTTTCCCTTTAGGTGGACCGGGTCTTCAACAACCGTCAAGTACACATGTTTAGCCTAGGGACAGCTTGTAGGTTTATGGCAGCTTGCCTTGTGCTAATGCCCTCACTGAGGTGCTTTTGGTGACAGGAGACCCACAGCACCACTTTGTACAGTTGGTTCAAGGCAACCTCCGTCTGCTTTGGTTTCTCCTGGCTGTACCAACAATGTTTAGTAAAGGGTCAGATTATAGGCACACTCTCTCTCTTTTTTCCCTCTAGGTTGGCCGGGTCTTCAACAACCGTCAAGTACACATGTTTAGCCTAGGGACAGCTTGTAGGTTTATGGCAGCTTGCCTTGTGCTAATGCCCTCACTGAGGAGCTTTTGGTGACAGGTAACCCACAGCACCACTTTGTACAGTTGGTTCAAGGCAACCTCCGTCTGCTTTGGTTTCTCCTGGCTGTACCAACAATGTTTAGTAAAGGGTCATATTATGGGCACGCTCTCTCTCTTTTTTCCCTCTAGGTGGACCGGGTCTTCAACAACCGTCAAGTACACATGTTTAGCCTAGGGACAGCTTGTAGGTTTATGGCAGCTTGCCTTGTGCTAATGCCCTCACTGAGGGGCTTTTGGTGGCAGGAGACCCACAGCACCACTTTGTACAGTTGGTTCAAGGCATCCTCCGTCTGCTTTGGTTTCTCCTGGCTGTACCAACAATGTTTAGTAAAGGGTCAGATTATAGGCACACTCTCTCTCTTTTTTCCCTCTAGGTGGACCGGGTCTTCAACAACCGTCAAGTGCACATGTTTAGCCTAGGGACAGCTTGTTGGTTTATGGCAGCTTGCCTTGTGCTAATGCCCTCACTGAGGTGCTTTTGGTGGCAGAAGACCCACACCACTTTGTACAGTTGGTTCAAGGCAACCTCCGTAAAAGGTACTCAAAAAATCTTTACATATACTATACTACAGGTTTGAACTATAAAGAATGAACAAAAAAAGAATAAACTTTTTTTATTTTTTACATTTTTATATTTTTTTTGTTTTTTATTTTTGATAATTTTTTTATACCTGTTACTTACTCAACCTACAACTACTTCAAATAAACTGCAAACACTGAAATATTTAAAATAGTATTATAGAAATAATAATGTAAAATATTATGATAGTTATGAAGAAAATTGTAAGGCAACAAAAAGCTAGTTCTGTTCCTCCTGAACACTAGGAGAGGGATGACAGTGACTTAACTGGGGATAACATTGCTCATGAACACCAAGTTTACAGGCAGGACACCAGTGGTGGGACCTTTTTCTCCCCCCAGGCTGACTCCTGTCAGAGCACACAGCACAGTCTCTCTCTTTTCGCCCAGGCAACAGCGCACAGCTGTGCTCCTCACTACAAAGAGAAAGTAGTGGTGTTGTAGGTATTTGTTCTTGAGAGAAACCATCCTAGCGTAGACAAAGTGCCTCTACAAGACTCACTATAAAACTGTGGTGACTCTGAACATTGCATGGATCAGTATTCAATTTATACAATTCGTAAGCATTCATGATCGACACATCAATCAGATTACGCCAAACCTTGGACCAGTATCTGTGTGTTGATCTCTCTGCTGCGAATTCGTATATTTTGCGGTCGCTTACATCAACCCCACCCATTCCTTTATTGTAGTCTAGAATGACTTGAGGTTTGATGATTGACTTCCCAGACCTTGTCTGTACAGTCACATCATCTGCTAGGCTAGAGGTGGACAGCAGTAGAACAGGCTTGCGTTGGCTTTTCTTTTCTCTAAAGGCGCATGCCAATACCCCTTTCTTTCTCATATACTTAGACATTTCTGCCTGCAATTTGGCCCTTGCAAACTCTGGAGGAAGCCCTTTAGAGTTTGCCCGCACTGTGCCTGTTAATAGAGTTTTGTTCTCAAGTAGCTCCTCCGCTAGACTGACACTTGTGTAATAGTTATCAGTCATTAGATGATACCCTTTACCTAGTAAATCACATGAGCGGAGAAGACTCATCACCTTGTTGAACACAAACCCCTTTTCTGTTCCTATTGTTTCATCCTTCCCAGTATATAAATCTACATGAAGGACATAACTGTTACTGCTGTCGCATACCTCAAATTTCTTAATGCCAAACCTAGCACACCTTTTATTAGGCATGTATTGAATGTAAGCCACCCTATTTTTCATGCCAATCATTGATTCGTCAATACAAATCACCTGATGTGGCACATAGTACCGCTTGAAAGCATGGTTCAATGAATCAAGTACTGGCCTAATCTTATGCCACAGGTCATAACCTTCAACTCCCCTCACCTTTGCCGTGGCATTGTCATTTATGTGAAGCATTCTTGTGACAATAAGGTATTGCCACAATGGCATGACTTGCCCAAAGAAAGGTGTGGCCTGAGAAGGGTGTGACAAATCCCAGTAATGTTTCACGTTACGATTCTTTATGAGGCCCATGTTAATAGATAAACCAATCCATTTTTTCAAGAGGCCTACAGTCAAGCCCCCATTCATCCATCGACGTAGCCGTGAATGTGGATGCTCACTGATCCAGTTTGCCATTTTGTCCAGCAAATCTCTTGCATACTTGTTTGTTTCACGAACTATGTGTACAAGCAGTTCCATAGTTAAAAACAATTGCAAATATGCAACTGGGGGGGAATTTCTTGGTGGAACATTCCGGACACCTGGATTCCTCACAATAAACTCAATACCATTATTGTTATTATCATTGCCTGGTGCAATTTCATCCCAGACAGTCTCATACAGATCTTCTTGAGATAAATCTTCTTCTTCTTCTCCTCCACACTCACCAAGGTCCTCATCACCTACACTCTCTTCCCCTCTGCTGGACTCCAGACCCTCCCCAGAATCCACCTCAATGTCACTGTCACCCTCTGAATAAATATCTGGAGCTTCATCCAAACATTTGAACATAGATTCCTCTGTGTCAATCTTAAATCGTTTGGTGTTCATGTTCTTAATTTGAAAAAATGCACAGGTAAAAAAATTAGCACCCTCCCTCACAAGCCTTAGTTGTGTAACTTCTGTGAGGTAAAAATGATTAACCAACACGTTCTACTCCCCAAAAATTGTTGAGGACTATGGTTAATGTAAAAAAAATAAAAAAACAGAAAAACAATCCAAACCCTCCTTCACACTGCCCAAGTTTTACTTAAAATAATTGAAAAATGAATTCTAACACACCCTATATATTCACAAAAAAAGAATCTGTAGCATTGAAAAAAACAAAACAATTATAGATTAGTAATTCTCTCACAAGCTCCTAAAAACCCAACCACTCTCCAGCACACCCAAATCCCTATCAGAGAAATTTCTGTCAGTGAGGGGGCTAATGTATCTTTTTGGCTGCTCATGGCAGGAGTAGGCTGACAGAGAAGAAGGACAAGCAGACACAGTGCACCTTTCAGTGGAAAGAGTCGGCCATTTTGTAATAACTGTTTGAGGTCATTTTTCAAAAGCATCGCAGCCATATATATTTTTCACAAACTGAAAAAGATAGCCTAAAACAAATTTGATATTACCAACATGACTTATTTTTCTTCTGCTAATTCTGCTTATAGCGAAATAGGTATTATACATATATTTTCTCAGCTAATTTTGAATAGCTGATAATACTTTTAATACTGGTGACTGAATTTGTTTGTAATGTTAACCTCTACTGTAATGATGGTCTTATTTCCATTTCCTGATAGTTAATCGCTTTGAATCTTTCCATTGTATCCAGCTTTACTTTTCTTTCTCTGACTGCACAGTGAGAGGAGTTTTTAAAGTGGCTGCATATCTGTGGCTGGACTGGTGTAACCCATACATAGTAGTGAGGGAGGCTAAAGACAGGTCTATTCTTAACATTTCAATTGTAAGTGTAATTATAATTGCAATTATTTAGCGTTTACTATCCCTGACCAGACGTCAAATCGCTTTTATTTTCCTCCGGAACCCAAAAAGGATTAGTGGTGAATTAGTATTGTGAAAAGTGCAAGTAATTTGAGTGGTGGACATGTTAGTCAGTTATTACAGCACCCCTTTGTACAGTTGGTTCAAGGTGCCCTGCCTCCCCTTTTTTGTCTCCTTGCTCTGCCATGAAAGTTTTGAACAGAGACAGGTTGAGGGCACACTCCCTCTCTCTTTTTCCGCTTCTCGGTGGACCAGAACTTCAACAACCGTCAACTACATATGTTTAGCCTCGGGACAGCTTGTAGGACAGCTTTCCTTGCTTGTAGGACAGCTTTCCTTGAGTTAATGCCCTCACTGAGTTGCGTTTACTGCCAGCAGAGCCACAGCACCACTTTTACAGTTGGTTCAAGGCAACCTCGCTCTTGTTTTGTCTCTCCTGGCTCTGCCAAGAATGTTATTTTTTTAACATATCTTTATTTCACAACATACATTTGAATCATATATTCATAGCACTTAACAAGGATTTAATAAATCACCTTACAGTTATCCCCAGTATGAAATATGACCGCACATGCAACTGAGGTTCCGTGACAATTGTAAGTGGTGTTTTCGACTCGCACGAATATGGTCGAGTCTGGTATCTATGAACCGCAAATGACGAGTTTAGTAAGTATGTGCAGTTTCGCTGTGCTAACTTAAACCGTTCGTTTGTTATGTGGGTTTTCATCTGTACCCACGGGTTCCATCTTAGATACGGCATCCATTTTGTCTCTTGCCCTCAAGTAGCCAGCGAACGGACGCTGTCCGCTTCGCGACCCTGGGACTCCCAAGATATTTGCGGAAGACACATGTTCTTTGTGAGTGTCTTTATGACGAGGGGGATGCTACTGTAAGGCAGGTGGTGCCGCTCGAGGCTCATCTTGCCTCACAGGCTTATTGTCTCAGCCGTGCATCTCATTAGGCACGTCCCTTTGATGCCTGTATCTCGTGCTTTCCGACACCTCCCCTTTTTCACCCTTTCCGAATCTCCCCACTGTCTCCGTCTTCCTTTGCACCTGTCTTTGTGCCTATTTCCGATCTACTTTACTGCTGATTGGAATTTGCTAATGGTGGGAAGATGGGTTTTTACAGTTGGGAACCGCCAAATGTTTCCGCACTTATGATCCGGACCTCATGTGTTTGAAAGCGACCAAAGCGACCCCTCTGGGGGATGATGGTGGGAACCGGGTTGTAAACTTTTGTGTACCATGTTGTCTTATGGGTAAAAACTGTATAAAAGGAGCGACTCCACAGAACCAATTTGAAGCAGTCTCCCCGAACTACACTCGATGTACTTCCTGTGACTTCTGTTTTCCCTGCAGCAAATAAACCTTGAATCTTTGACGTCAGAGGAAGTGTCCCGTGTCTCTGTGACTTGTACGCCGGAGCAGGTTACCCACGAAGGTTTCAGGTGTTGTGCCCTGGCACCGCTGGGTCCAAAAGAACCCAGTCCTTCACAACCCCGACTGGAGGTACCACAGGGTTTCAACATGTGTCCATGGGATACTTAGTCTGCCTGTCTGACGTATTCATCCAGATACCTTAATGTTAGTCATTTTTTCTCCCTATGCAGGATACCTCTAATGGAGTTTCCAGGATACCAGGAAACTGTATAAGATGTTTTGCCATTTTGCAGTGCTTCACATGTGTCTTAGATAGGAACTATTGCAGTTGCCGTTCAACAAAACAAAGGGCAAACTTATAACAACAAACCATCCTAGCATTGTTCATTCTTGGCTGTATAGTGGGTTCCCAGCTGTTTGTCGTATAAATCGCTTACAACACTCCAGTACCACAGAAAACAGAATCCAGTGCCGTGGAACGTCAGCCTTTCAAGCCAGAAGCATCTCTAGTAATGCTTCTTGAGGAGTAAATTTACCCGTCAGGCCTGTTTCCTCCTGGCTGGAACCAGCTGGAGACTGTGCCACCCACTGTAGTTTGTCAGATAAATAATAACATGCGAAGTCAGGGGCTCCCAAGTCTCCGTCAATAGGAGAGCATCAAAGAGTCTCCATTCGCAACCTGTGTTGACCACCATCCCACATCGGCTCTCAAGAAATGTGCCAGGCCATACTGGTCTAACAAGTCTGGTCATCCATATAAGGATTCATAGTATATTTGCAAAGGTCAGCTAGGGCAAAGGGTAAGGAGAGTACCAAAACAGCACCACCAGTGGCACCGGGGCAGCTTAGTGCAGAAGTCAAAGTCGGAGGTTGGCCCAATGCTTTCAAATGGAGACTGGGAATGCCTAGAGCTACACTGCTTACAGAGAAGTAGATTGGTTGCAGGTGCCAAGCTTTGGGGGTACAAAAGGGGGTGGTGATGGATTAAACCCAGATCTTTTGACTGGGTGTGAGTGTTTGATTGATTCAGATGCTCTGTCCATCACCACCCCCTTTTGTACCGCTTTTGGCCTCCATAAGTATGGCAGGGTATGCTCAGACGTGAGTCCCTTGCTCACTTTGCCACTGGATTCAAGCAAGCCGGGCTGAAGATGGCTGGAATGCCAGAAACCGGTTCTCGGAAGCTTGTTTCTGGTCCAGGGAAGACATGGCTTGGCAGTTCGGGCTGGACTGTTCCCATGAGGCACAGGGTCAGACTGATTTGCATATAGCCATGTCTGAACTGGGGTGGCAGAGTGGGCTAAAGAACGGTGATGGATTAAACCCAGATCTTTTGACTGTGTGTGAGTGTTTGATTGATTCAGATGCTCTGTCCATCACCACCCCCTTTTGTACAAGCGTTGGGGGTTAGCACAGGGGGGGCTTCAGAGTAGAACCAAACATACACCACCAGGGGCACACGGGTGGCCAAGTGCAGGATGCCAATTAAGTTCCAGGCACCCAATGCTTCTCAATAGAGTTTCTTCTTTTGCCAAAAAGTCTGCAGGCGTGGCACCGGAGGTTGCAGGTGAGAGACCAATGATAGCAGAGGTAAGTAGAGGTGTAGAGGGTCATATGGGCAGGAAGGATCCAGCCATAATGCATTAATGACATTGAAAGACTTGGAAAAGTGTAATTAAAGGTCAAAGGTCAACAGCCATGATCCCCGACACCAATGAAACCAATGAAAGCACAAGTATTTATCAAGACAATTACAATAATGCAACACTAGTAACACATTATCCAAGGGTAGTGTGCAATAACGACCTTGATACACCTAAACAAGTATAATTAGAGGTCAAAGGTCATAAAGCATAACCTCCTCCAACACTATAACTAAGGAGGATGCAGGTACTCATCATTACAATTCCAATAATGCCTCAATTGTAACAAATGATCTAACAGTAATGAATTAAAGGCCATGAAACACTTAGAACAGTGTAAATAGAGGTCAAATGTCAAACCACATGACCCTCCACCCACCAATTTAATGAACAAAAATGTAAGTAATTTGCATTACAATTCAAACACTGCAACACATGTAAACAATGGTCTCACCGTAATGGAATATACTCCGTATACATCTGTAATTAGGGCAAATAGAGGTCAAAGGTCAAATTTTATGACCTCTACAATAATTTGAACAAGGGAAAAAATAGTACTTTGCATGCCGAGTCCAATAATGCCACACTTGTTGAAATTGATCCAAGGGTAACAGAATAAACAGAAAAAAGGTTAAAAAAAAGTGTATTTAGGGGTCAAAAGTCACGTTTTTTTCACCTCTTATAAAATGTGACTAGTTGACCCTCTGAGATCAGACAACGACCTTTACAGAGATACCTCACTTTGCAAAAACAATTTCACTGTTACAAAGATATATCCTTTGCACACTTCCAGTAGCTACCATTTAGAGTCAAAGGTCAAGGACTGTGACCTTCAGGAGTTATATGCGTGAAATCATATGCCAACCATTCACAAAATATGCATCACTACTGTGCATAAAAGTCAGAAAATATATTTTGAGATGTTGAACATATGTCCAATAACAAGATTGAGATCATTATATGAAAACCCCCAACAGACGAAACAGCATGTCAGCCATTTTGTAGCATGTAAAGTGCTGTCAAAAGCAGCAAAAATCTGTATTTTCATAAATTTACTAACGGTAGTCTCTGAACCATCCATTTTACTTCTGTGAACCAATTCTGCTAGGCTTATAAGTTTAGATTCTGCACAACCATAGAAAAAACATGACAAATGTTTGTGCCTTATATCTATGTCATAGTTTGACAAAGAGCCATAAAAATCACAAAAAACAAAATCAAAATCAAAATCTGCCCTATTACCATTGAGCAAACAAACTAATAAATATTTCTGAGTATCTGCTTTTGGAAAACACTATTTTTTTTATTACCCTACCAACGCGGTCATTTACACTTATCATTTTCTCAGTCACCTGGCGGCCATCTTGAATTGTGTCATGTGACTTCAGGGTGTTTTATAAATGTAAGTTTTATATGCAAATTAATAGTTCAAGAAGTACTGAAACCAAAAATGAATAGTTTCCCAACATTATAATCACAATTACACAAACTACAGCATGTTAAAGCAAAGCACTCCAAAAAGTCATGAAATGGCTTAGCACTGAAGGATTTTCAATGGGCACTAATAGGGTTAAAGTGTGGAAATTGCAACAGTATCATCATCATCATCAATTTAACTTTATTTCGGTTTGTTTAAGAACCATAAAAGTACATCAAAAGTAGAAAAATACATTTACAGTGATAAACTAATACACAGTTGCATCTCATTTTAGATATTTGCAGTAAAAACAGTTAGCATGTGGTTTATAGAGTGAAGATAAAAACACTAAAACAAGAAAATACATTGATTAAATGTTCAAAACACAGTGGAAGCCTAGTATTACTAGGACAAGCTGTCTACCTACATTAGAGTAGCTTGGTACTACCGAATCAATCTCCGTCTAATTAACCACATTGAAAACAAAAATTTAGCAATAGCAGTAACTATTAGTGCATTAGTATCAGTTTTTGAAATTCTAAAAAACTCTATTTGGTTCCTGACTCCTAGGTTCACACATAGCTGTATAATCCATTTTTTCCTGCTAACAGAATAAGCAGGACAAAACAAGATCACATGAATTAGGGATTCGTTTGGATCATTGCAACCTGGACAAGGACGAACTAAACCCATTTTCCATTTATCAGTGTAAGAGTGGAGGGGTAGTGTACCATATCTGAACTGTAAATACAGTTTTTTTGCTAAGACAGGTTCTATAATGTCTAATTCCTTCTCAAAGCTGTAGACATTCTTGAAATACAGAAAGCTGTCAGTGAGACTAGAAGACCTGGCTGATCGAAGGACCTCTTCTAAGTTGTAATATTTTATAGACTCAGCCAGGGTTTTCTTTGAAATAGATTTGCATGTGTCCTCCGGATTAGACCAGAGGTTCTCCATGCCAATCCTAGACGCCTGCCCCCTTATAAAGGATAACCACTTTATCCTCCCGGCACCCGGGCGTGCCATCAAAATCTTCAATTCTTCTCTATAGCACTCAAGCTCCGGGACACTCCACAATCTGCGCCAGTAAAGGAGCGGGCGTGAGGCAATTGCTTCTGCAATAGGCCTGAGATTTATATCCAACCTTAAAGGAACTAGAGGAGTGTTTTTTGGTAAAGAGAGCAGATGTCTAATAAAGTTATTCTCTGTTATACTAATCTCACTCGCTGGACAGTGGCCCCAGAGTTCATCCCCGTAAAGGGTGGATGATCTGGTTTGAACTTTATATATTTCCAGTGGTACACTGACTACTTTATGGACACAAGACTTGTGCACTTTGAGAATCCCTCCCGTAGACTGAGAAAGGGTTAAATTAGCCTTAGTCATTTGAGTTTCCCAACTCATTTTATCATTTAAGGTCAGACCTAAGTAAGTAAAATTATTTACCCTTTCAGGGCTCGTCCATCCATTGACGGGCGTGGACAATTAGTTGCACTGGCATTGAACACCATATACTTTGTTTTGTCTATATTAATCACCAAATTCCTGTTCCTACAGAATTTGGTGAATTGGTCTAACACCCGCTGCATCCCCATAGATGTTTTTGAGAGCAGCAGGGTGTCATCCGCAAACATAAGTGCAGGAAATTTACCGCCAGCTAGGTTAGGGGCGTCAATGTTGTGTACACTAATTAGGTCATTGACAAGACCATTTAAAAAAAGGGAAAATAAAGTAGGGGCAAGTACGCATCCCTGCCTAACTCCCTTCTCAATAGGAAAAGCTCTTGTCAACTGGCCATATTTGCCATAGCGTACCTTTGCATAGGTTCCTTCGTGGAGTCTTTTAAGTTGGTGACATAAGTAGGGTGGACTCCCCATTGTTGTTAATATACTCCACAATTGGTTCCTGTCCACCATGTCAAATGCGGATTTGAGGTCCACAAATGTCAGTTAGAGACTACCCCCTTCCAAGACCACATGCTTCCAGTAAAGTACCTGGAGCCGTAGTAGTTGGTCGATGGTGGATGTTTTGGCACGGAACCCTGCTTGCAGGTGGGAGAGGATGTTGTTCTCACTAATCCAATCTTGCAAGCGTTGCAAAAGCAGTTTGGCGTAGATTTTTTGGGTAACATCAATAAGACTAATTGGCCTATAATTTGACGGGTCCAACGTGATCCCTTTTTATAAATCGGGATGATTTCGGCCCCCAACCAGGTACTTGGAATCTCTTGACCGTCAAGAATAGCATTAAATATGACGGTCAGGTAGGGGACCCAGATCTTCGGCTCTTCTCTGAAAAGATCACCAGGGATCTTGTCCAACCCTGGGGCCTTGTTACATTTTAATGCTTGAACTGCAAGTGTAACTTCCGACATGGTAAAGGGTGGAGGAAGGCATCCAGGGGCCAATCTCGAAGACATGGTTAGTGACACTTTATGCTGGGAAGCAGGGCTAGAATAAAGTTCACCAAAGAATGCACACCAGGCTTCCTCTGCGATGTTGGGATCGATCTTTGCCTTACCTTCTGGTTTCCCGGTATGAACCAGGTTCCAAAAAGTTCGGGCATCTTTCGTTATTAATGCCTGTTTAATGGCCTGCCACTTCTCTGTTTCCCATTTGGATTTTGCATGGGAAAGGAGATTCTTATAGGCATTCCTTGCGGCCATAATGGTTGCTCTATGGCCTAGTTTTAGGGCAGAAATTAGAATAGTCTTCGCCCTCCTACAAGACTGGTTATACCAGGGATTTGTGACACGTGCCTGTCGGTTAGTCTGCTTTGGCCATTTAAAAAAGCTTACCGCTAGGGCGAGCATTAAATCATTGTGTATGTTTAGAGATTTAGCGTCTTTATCAAGATTATAGGCACTTTCAGGCAATGTTTTTAGTCGCTCAAACTGGGGAGTGACACTTTTATACAATGATGCCAAATTATCTGGCGATGATTTAATGGAGGCCCATCGGATTCTTTTACCACCCTGTAAGATCCTAATGTTACTGGAGGGCATATCATCCTCTTGGTACTCCCCGTCGGGAAGTGGCAATTCCAGATCTGCTACCAAGGGGTTGTGGTCACTTTCCGAGCGGTCAAGTACATGGAAATATCGGATCAAGTGCCATAAAGACATACTAACCATAAGATAATCTATTATTGATGAGTGGCCCATTCCATTGTAGGTACTCCTTCCTGGGCTATCCCCCGGGAAGCGACCATTGCAAGCTCTAAGTGAGAATGTATATGTCAATGAAGTGAGCTGCATGGCCATAGGTGTCCAAGATTTAGTTTGATAAACATTTGGGGGCGGGATCCGGCAAGCATCATCCTCGTCTGTTGTTATTTGAGAAACCCCCCCAAGTGGTTCATAATGACAATTAAAGTCCCCCCCCATTATCACCTTGGTATCGCTTGAGAGGGTGTTTAATAGAGCAGTTAAACACTCTAGAGTATGAGAAACCGCACCCCCCAAGACAGGGCGTAGGTAGATGTTAATAATCGCTATTTTGGGTGTGTTAGGGCGAGTTAGGAGAATACATAGTATATCACATGTATTGGTATTAATCCTTTTGACCGAGAACCCAAGATGGACACCCACCCATATGGTTAGTCCACCAGATGGTCTGCCTCTAGGTCCCTTGGTTGCAAGCTCAGCATAAGTAACAAAACCCATTCTATGGTGAATAGCCCTGGCCCATGTCTCTTGGAATATACAGATACCATGGTTATCCACATAGTCACACCACTCCATACTATCTAGCTTAGCACCCAAGCCCGCCACATTCCATGATATCAACAATAGATTTTTATTACTGCGAGACAATTGGTCAATTGACTGCTTAGGGGGTATAGCATTTTCTACAATTTGGTCACCCACTTCAGAGCTCGTCTGTACCATAGTGATCTCATGATTGGTTGTGGTGCAATTAACCTCATGTATACTAGAAGGGGGACTACCACAGTGGAGGGGTGTAGTTAAAAACCTTGTCCCACTCTGAATATCCTTCTCTACTGGCCCCCCTCCACCAACTCTTAAATCTTTAGCAAGGGGGGCAGCCATAACGGGAAGTCAATCGCAGCCATCAAGGCCAGAAAGGGCGCCATATCTGTTCGAGATTTCCAATGGGGTAAAGGGAATCAGGTGCTCCATATTTCTAGTCCCCTGCAAATGCTCTAGCCCCACAAGGGGTAAACTGCGGCCGCTAGCAGGGACTATGTTCCACTCTGAATTATTCCTGGTAGGCAAAGGCCTTTGAAAGTGACACATATAACTATTAGTGGAAGGCATATGAATATTCCTGATATCTTTGGGGTCAGTTAACCCCCCGGAGAAAAGAACAGGGGTCACATACGACCTTGGATAGAAATAGGTTAGATCGTATGGGACTATAGCAGTATTCAGATTCCTAGGGGGCCCTGTTAGTATGGACCTAACTGCTTCTGGGTTCCTGAAATTAATAACAACTATATCTCCCTCAGTATTTTTTTCCCTAGTGCCCAGCCAAGGCAGGCGTCTAACATGGATTATCTCCCCATCGATGTAGTATGGGAGTGGTCTGTTTTGTCCTAACCAATGTAAAATCTTATTCTTGAGTTGGGGATGACCCTCCTTTCTGCCTACTTCTAATGGGGGGACACCTGTGAGTACAACTACGAAGGGTAGCGACTCTGGGGGTAATTCAACATTGGGTCCATATAATTTATCATTTGTCGGCTTTGCAAACCTTCCCCTACCCAGTTGCTGGCTCTTAGTGCTAGGATTGGCGTCACCCCTCTGGGGTTCTCTTACAACCTGGGCCGTAGATTTTGTTACTGTTTGGACAGGAGCCTGGACCTGTTGTAAGACCAAGTTTTTCTGCTGGTTGTTATTCACGGGCTTACTAGTTACAGTATTTGCCTTAGCAGAAATCTTGGTAGGGTCTACAGAGCTCGGTTTGTTACTAACAGGGGGTTTAGTTGCTCCCTTATTACCACTGTTAGAGCCGTTTGGAGCCGGCGGGTTGGGAGCATAGACAATTGGAATCTGGGGTAGAGTTGTCGACACAATAGTAGGCCTTAGGGAGGTCATAAGAACACTTGTCTTGTCAGCATACAGTGCCTCCAGATTACCTAGTCGGTGCTCCACCCTTTTTAGGATATCCAGAATAGGCAGCATAAAGGACCTAAGCAACTGCTCAACAGTGTTCTGCTCAGTATCAATAGAGGGAGTAGTTACTAAACTTGGAGTGGAGACAGCCTCATTTTCCCTCCCTCGGGTATTAACGGGTTGTATAAGTTGTAGGTCTGGGACTGGTACTGCTATGGGCATGATATCAGTTAGTACCGAAGTTTTAGATGTAGTGACGCCAGTGGTCTTAAATTTTGATGGCTTACCAAACTCAGTATGACTAAGCTTGCCTCGTTGAGGAGCTCCTAACCCCCTCCTCTTTTTAGTAGGCGGTGGACCATGGGCTTTAGACATAGTAGGTGGTCTGCCTAACCTTTTGGGCGGCTCCTTAGGAGGAGGACAGGATGCATTGTCTACATTGGGAGAGGGACTGGAGACAGATGAAAGCAGAACATTAGGTGAAGACACAATCAATAGAGAGCCCGTAGGCGGTGGAGTACTTCTGAGGAGTAAAGGAAATTTGTCCAGAGACAATGGATCTTCATAGGGTGTGTCAATAATAGTGTCCGACGTAATGGATGGGGATGCCAGATCAGTTAATGGTCTATTTTTCAGGGACTCAATAGAACGACGTCGTTCAATCCTACGTTCGAGTAGTGAGTCATCCTTGTCCAAGTCCACAGAAACCCTTGTGAAATAATTATCTAGTGTTTTTTTGCTGGTCCCCACCATACTGGAGTTCTCAGTGTTAGCTGCCATGAATAAGAGCCTACCTTACAGTCTGGGTCCAATAGAAACCAAAAAAAAAAAAAAAACTTTTGTGGGGTAGCCCGTCCCGACCTCGGACGTCCCCGGACGGCCACAGACGGTCCCGCCCTTGTCCCGGTCTTCTCCCGGCGCCCTCCCGCGCCGCGGGGATCTGCTATTGTAAATAAATCATCCGATGAGGAAGAGGAAAGGGAGGAGCCTGCAGGGAGAGCGTCCCAGGTGTTGGGAATTGGGAGTTGTGGGCGCTCCTGGGACTTGAAGTCCTGCGCCCACAACGCGCTCGCAGCCCTGCAGGTCCCCGCAGTCACAGGCAAGATTTCCTCGGCAGCGCTGATGGGCGATGGCCTCCGACAAAGCGGGACCCGCGCAGCGGGTTCCGCGAGCAGTCTTCAGGCAAGGAAGGCAATCTTCAGCGTCTCAGCAAACCCAGGACAGAGCGTGTGTAAAACGGCAAGAATCAGGGAAATCCGCTGGTGGCAGTAGAAAGGCGGCTTTTACCGCAGTGAAAGCCCAAGGGAGGAGCCTGCAGGGAGAGCGTCCCAGGTGTTGGGAATTGGGAGTTGTGGGCGCTCCTGGGACTTGAAGTCCTGCGCCCACAACGCGCTCGCAGCCCTGCAGGTCCCCGCAGTCACAGGCAAGATTTCCTCGGCAGCGCTGATGGGCGATGGCCTCCGACGAAGCGGGACCCGCGCAGCGGGTTCCGCGAGCAGTCTTCAGGCAAGGAAGGCAATCTTCAGCGTCTCAGCAAACCCAGGACAGAGCGTGTGTAAAACGGCAAGAATCAGGGAAATCCCAGTATCATCAAAGGTAACAAAATAAATCACCCTATGAAAGGATATGAGATAAAATTCAGGGTCAACGCAACATGTGACACGGCAAATGTGATCTATGCCTTGAAATGCCTATGTGGAAAACTATATATAGGAAAGACTGAGAGACGCATAAAAACAATACTAACAGAGCACAAATCTAACATCCGCATGAAGAACACCAAATCAACGGTAGCTACCCATTTTATGGAAGAACAACATAACATTTCCCAATTGAAGTATATGATATTGGAAACAGTTGAGAAAATAGACGGGAGAGACAATACAAAATATATGCTACAACGAGAGAACTTTGGATACATAAATTATCAACCCAGAGTCCCAATGGTCTCAATGAACGCTTGGAACTATCATGTTATCCGTAAATTTGTAATGTTTTCCTTGACCGGAAGGAGGTTCTTGCTCTTTATTTAAATCTGTTTGTTTTCATTTTCGTTTGACACCAGGAGCAAATGTTTAATAATATGTTCCCACTTAGTAACACCATCACAGTACCAGTCATTACATGACATTAGGATAGCACTCCGCGAACGTTGCGGTTTAGGATGTTATTTTGATTTCTACAGTCGGGGTTCGAACCCTAGCTTTTCTTTTAGACTCGTTTTTTATTATCCATTTATTTAATAACGTGCATCAATTCAAACAATATAATGGGACGACCTACTACTGTTTCTGTGGTAACATATTAAGTACATATGAATTAGAATATTTAGATACGTAGTAACTTTTCTAGCTCTACGTATCACGTGACCGGAATTATTGGAACGCCCGGTGAGTTTAGGCTCTGATAAAGGAAAAATGGCTAACGTTTGAATGCCACAGACACGGCGGACTGCCCGGTAAAGATATCATCATTGGAACTCACTCTACACAGGTTGGTGCCAAGCCAATTCTCTCTGTGATAGTATACTAAGCAGAAGTTAGCACCGGCAATTGAGATTAAGAGCACTCTCGTTATCTTGTTTTTTCTTTAAACAGTGTTAGAACTAAAGTCAAACTAGGCAAAACGCGACACGTAAGTGATCCTCGCATGGGTGTAAGAAAACACTCTTTCATGGGTTTCTAAGGTGATTCAGATGAGGTTTGAAAACGTTAATAAACAACTCCGTCAACTCGTTTTTTGCGAAGTTTAAACTTTTCACTTAGGCACTAAGCTCATTATAGTATCACACAACCCACATCCTCATGACATTTGCTCATTATTTTGTATCCATTTTTTTTTTTTAGTATTTATTCCCTGATGAAGGGCGTTTTGAGTCATGCCCGAAATGCATTGGAATTGAAAATAACATTGTCGCTTGTATGAACTGATAATCAATCATGAAATAACACAAAGAAATGTGAAAAAGTAACATTGAAAGAATACACATGAAATAAAGAAAGAAATAATTTTCAAAGGAAAAGTGTGTTTGGAATCCTTATTTCCAATTGAGGAAAATGGTGTGCCCATAGGGATACAATTACAATATTAAAAGCAATGGGTCTTCCAAATTTCTGGCAAAGAGGCCATGTATTGAATGGGCATGGAACATTGCCCACAAACATTTGGTGGGTATTATGAGAAGCTGGCAGTTGTGTCTAGTATGAAATGTTGGCACTGGTGGCTATTATAAGGAAGTCATACTGACGCTAAGAACCTCGGACCACTAAGGCTCTTAATTCTGCATTTTTCAGCAAGACCAGATGCCCTCTGCGAAGCCAGGTGAGGAACAAGGTGCATATGTTCACAGGGAAAAAGGCACAGTAAAATAACATCACAGTCATCTCTATATGGCAAATATTTCCAATACGTATATGCTGCCTCCAGTCTCCCTTAACTCCTCGGTGATTTATTTGAGAGTGCCATTTGAATTCACCCAGAAACGGAGGGCAGCTTTATATAAGTCTACCTAGCAAGACATTCCTAGTCTGGTGCAATCGCCTCGCTCTGGAGCCAGCGACCTCTCCTGGACACTCTCTGTGGTCAGCAAGCCCCCCACACCCCCACACTGCCAGTTTCTTGTGCTCATTAAATGGGGTTTAAAAAACGTTTTTTAAACAGTAGTTGTTTGAGAACTCTACCTGAGGTAGACTACTTACCGCTTCCCGAAAGTAACGCTGCATGCCATTTATTTTATCTCAATCTGCTTCTTTGCTATTTCCAATTATTTACACAACTTATATCCTGGGGATAACTGACCATATTTTTTTGTCAAGTGCAACTTAAGAGCTTGTCTAATGCCTCTGCAAAGTCCACATAACCGCTGTCTCACAAAACCCTTCAGATAGCATGAAGGAAGTAATTAGCAATCAATCAACAAGACAGGCATGGACTTAAACGGGCCTCTTCCCTCGTTTCTGATAACTAAACAAATACACAGGACCCAGCTTACTTACATGGTGGTTCACTGACAGGGTGGAGGCTGCGGGTCACTGTCTTGACTAATCTGGAAGGGAAGCTTCAAAATAGGCAAACCCAAATATTTTCCACAGGCACACACTCCTGAAGCTTGCTGAAATGGCGAACTGCATTTATTTCAGCGCGGGAAGCAGATACCTCGAGTCTGGCAAGTATGTCTTCAAAAGTCTTGATGATAAACTGTGCAGATTCGATTTTTCGGCTTCCTGATGACAGCCTCAACCACACCTTTTACTAACTCCTCACCTCCCCTTTGTGACGAGTTGGGAAAGGGCGGGGGGACCATGCTCTCCACTCCTTGACTGACATGAGGCCCCAGCATTACAGGGCTTGTGCAAAAAACGCCGGGAGGTAATTTTACACACACGTAGTCAAGGGGTGGAAACTGATCATCAAAGCTGTTTCTTTGCCAAGTGATGACATCACAGGCCCCAGGGCTGTGAGCTCATCAGCCCGGCAAATACTTATAGCTTTGAGCCGAGGAGGAAGTTTATGGAAAGCATTACTGACACTATCTTGATGCCATCGCAGCAACAAGCACCGTGAGTGGAAGTGGGCAGCAAAAGAGTTAAAGTACGTGAATGTGTGTTTTTAACCCCTTCTCCGTGGGGGTAATTACCCCACTGTGCTGGGGAGGGAGGGGGCGCGCAGCGCCTCCGTGCTCATGACGAGCTCGGCTCGTCATGCAGCACGGTGGCGCTGTGCTCATGACGAGCTGAGCTCGTCATGACCACACCCGGTTTTGTGGAATGTTCAGCACAGCAGGGGAATTATCCCGGCGTGTAAGCACCACGGCAGTCATGACAAGCTCATCTCATCATGAGCAAAGCGCAACCATGGCTCATGGCGATCTGAGCTCGTCATGAGCATGGGAGGGGTTAAAAAGGAATAGTTCCAATATAGCTTTTCATTTTGACCGCAAAAGTAAGGGGGCGGAGCCCCCAAGCCCACGAACAAAAATCGCCACTGCTTCCTTCCTTTCCTTGTAAAGGGGGGAGATATATGGTATCCTGCTGCTCAGCCAGAATGATTGCGTGAGAGAATGTTGGGACGTGGAATGTTGGAGGGCCTGAGTCAGTTGGTGATGGGCTGAGCAGCAGGGAAGCTGCTTCTGTTGGGAGACTTTTCCATGTAAGCTTCTAATCAATAAATCTACATGAAATCTTCTTGGATTCGACTACTTTTTTTATGCTACACCCAGCTCCCTGTTCTTGCTTGGGATACTGTAATTAGGGGAATGAGACTGATAAGAAGAGGTATTGCATCATGTGTCTGGTAAAAGCTATGAGATGATATAACTACTTATGGATGGGCTCAATGATGCCAGCATATTCTTGACAGCCGTACTGGCATCTCGTAGAGTGCACCCTAAGACATTGATCAGAGGAAGAGCAGGAACCAGTGTGGTAAGGGGATTTGTGAGGTAAAGTGCTGTGAGTATCTCTGAGTAAAGTGTCAGGATGGTGGATTGATGAATGAGGGGGGGTGGTAGTTGGTCACCTGATCTTTAGTGGGTCCCAAGAGCAACAGGGTTGGGAAAGATGGGTGAATGATTTAAGAGGGCAAAGGATTGTGCAATTTTCAAATTAAGATAGGAACAAAATGCTGCTAAGTCCCCCCTGAAATCCTCCCCCTACCCTGGACATTCAAACCAGCCTGTGACTCTGTTTTTAAATGACCTTCATTTGGAAATTCTGACCAGCATTGGAGTGAAAGAATATTTTGATGGATCGCAGCTCGAAAAACAGTCAGTGTTTGATGAAAATAAGTGTAATATAGTGGCTCTGGCCAAAAGTGTATATTCATTTTAATTAAAAATTATCATTTCCTGCTTGAACCCTCTATATTATCCGTTTATTCTAATGAACTTCAAGTGACATTTCAAGTACGACCAGTAATTTAATGCCAGATGAGAGGACACTCATTAAAACCTTGAGAGCCTGGGCCCTACGTGGGAGGAAGGGACAAGTGTGAAGAAGGGTGGGAGGGTGGTGATACCGACAGGGAGAGTCTGCTGGTTGTGCGGAAGCTCCAAGGACGTTTGAGTTGATATTATCCTGTCTGCTGGGAAAGATATGCATTTGGCCTGTACCTTGCCAAGTATCTTATTGCTACTGTCCTTGTCGGAGGCTGCACTATGTAGGTGAAAATAATAACTTGTTGCTAATATCTTCAGTGATAAAGGTTATTAGAAACTTGTTTCACAAAGACCCATGCTCGACGTCCATGTATTTTAACAGGTCATGTTAGCAGCTTAAACGGGGGCTACCACTGGGCCTAATCAGCTGGTTAACACGGTCCACATAAGCAGCAATTAGGGGTTTATGGCTCTCTTATGTCAACAGGGCGGCAGACACAATTCTAATAAATGCCACTGCTAGAAAATACCATAAGAGAGGATTGTGCGCTTTCAGCTGGCATGCACAGGGAACGAAACACATATAGGGAAATATGAAATAGGGAAAAACGCACAGGGAGGAACTTATAGGAAAACAATGACCATCAGAAAGAAAGATATGAAAGAAAAAGTAAGGCTGAGAGAAAAAAGATTGGTAGATAAAATGGGACAAAAGAATCGGAGGAGAATGGATAGGTGACAGGAAGGAAGCAAGAGTGAAAGGAGAGATAGAAGCAAGGTAGGATGAAAGGGCGAAAGAATGAGTGGATGGAAGCTTGAAAAGGTTGATAGATGGGAGGGTAAAAGGGTGGCTGGAAGAGTGAATGGATTGACTGGTGAAAGGTTCGAAAGACGGACGAATGGACATGTGGAGGAGAGTGAATGGATGGATGGTTAAAAGACAGATGGAAACACAAACATATTGATGGGTAAAAAAATGGATCCTTGAATGTAGCAATGGGTGAGTAGATAGAAAGATGAAGGGATAGACAGATCAATAGATGATGGGTAAATGGAAGAAGGGTGAGAGTAACTCTCCTAAGGGAGTCACATTTGCTCGCTTCAGACGCTCTCTCTTATTAGAGTCATATTATCAGTGGGAGTATTTTAATATTCTGGCTACTCACTTACCATCAATTATATACTATTTGGGATGTTATACAGAACATTTGAGTTGTTTTCATCCCTCCTAAAACACTATGGGGCAGATTTACGAGCCCCTTGCACCACGGTTACGCCGCTGTTGCGTCACGCAAGGCGGCGTAAACGTGGCGCATCCCTACGAGGCATTTACAAAGTGACGCATCTATGGAGATGCGTCACGGTGTAAGGCCCTGCGCCACATGAAACCTGCGTCAGGTTTCATGTAGGCGTTCCGGTGCAGGGGGGGCGTTCTGTCGCAGGAACGCCCCTGGAAAGTGACTCAGTGAAATCTACAAGATTTCACTGAGTCACTTTCCCAAACCTGCTACGTCAATTCCTTACGCCTGCTTGAAGCAGGCGTAAGGAATGACGCACCATGTAATCTATGGGTGGCCCCTGTGCATTGCAGGAGTTGCGTCGTGCTTGCGACGCGACTCCAGCAATGCGCCGCCCGTAAGCCAAAAGATGCGTCACACATCTGCCCTTTCTTGCACCATGGTGCGCCACATTGTAAATGCGGCGCACCATGGGTGGCGGAGCTGTGGCGCACAATAACTGGCGCATCCCTGGGGATGCGCCAGTTATTGTAAATCTGCCCCTATGCATGGAAGTCCAAGGTACCAGAGTAGGAGCCAGAAAGGGTTGTGTGCGAGAAAGTGCCACTATTACCAAAAGAGAGATGCGGAGGTCTGAGGTAAGAGATAGAGACCAGGAGTCAATGAAAGGGAAATGGATCTGCTTTACATTTAGATTCCTATATAATTATAAGCCACCAGAAGTGTATTGTATCTCACAGGGGTATTACTGGAGAGTCCATATTATACAAAGTAAGGTTATGTCCCTGGATGCGAGGCGAGAGCCATTCAAAATTCTGAGGAGACTGGAAACTTATTTCTTGATGTCTAAAGCTATCCAGAATCTTCCATTACGCATGTCAGGTCTATATAATACATATGTACACGCAATGCTCAAAATCCCACTTTCTAATGAAAATAGGCTTTGTATCTTGAGACAGAAGTCAGTCAGAAATAGATACTCCAAAACTGTAAAACATTCTACGTGGAACCAGTCAACCGGTGCCGAATGTAGGTACCTCTTGCACTCTGCACTAAATTGCTACATTAATTCCAATTGACAAGAGAGACCCACCCACCTAATCCTAATAGCCCCGTTCACCCTTATCCTTCACTCACTTCCAAATTGTGCATTCCGTTCTTCTAATAACTTAATGCATGCAAAACCAATTGTGAACATTCTAATCTCCGGCAAAACACAGATGAGACATACTAAAAATGCTTTGGCCTTAAAATCTTGCCTGAAGACAAATGCAAAATAGTGACTGCTTTTGCCAATCCATAGAGGATAAGTACAATCAATCAATCAATCAATCAGGAGTTTGTTAAAGTGCAACTACTCACCCGTAAGGGTCTCAAGGCGCTAGGGGTGGGGGGGTGCAGGTTCCATTCCATGAAGGAGGGGGTCTGTCGAAGAGCCAGGTTTTGAGGTTTCTTGCGAAAATTGGGGAGCGATGTTGTCTGTCTGAGGTGCAGCGGAAGGGCGTTCCATGCTTTGGCCGTGAGGAAGGAGAAGGAGCGGCCTCCCGATCTGGTCTTTCTGGTGCGGGGGACCTCAGCGTAGGAGAGCTGGGCTGATTGTAGGGTCCTTTGGGGTGCGCAAAATTTGAGCCGGCTGTTCAGGTATGCTGGTCCGGTGCCGTGGAGGGCCTTGTGTGCGTGGATGAGCATCTTAAAGGTGATTCTTGCCTCGACGGGGAACCAGTGGAGTGTGCGCAGGTGCTGGGAGATGTGGCAGTGTTTTGGCAGGTTGAGGACCAGTCTTGCGGCTGCGTTCTAGATGTTCTGTAGCTTGCGGATGAGGTTTTTGTTTATTCCGGCGTCGAGTGCGTTGCCATAGTCGAGTTTGCTGGTGACCAGGGAGTGAGTAACTGTCTTTCGGTGTACGAGGGGGATCCATTTGAAGGTCTTACGAAGGAGGCGGAGGGTGTGGAAGCAGGAAGATGAGACAGAGTTGATCTGGTAGTCCATTTTGAGCTCGGAGTCCAGGATGATTCCCAGGTTGCGTGCGTGGTCTGTGGGGGTTGGCGGGTTTCCGAGGGCGGTGAGCCACCAGGTGTTGCTCCAGGCGTCGGGGTTTGGGCCCATGATGAGTACTTCTGTTTTGTTGGTGATTAGCTATAGGCAGCTGTTTTTCCTCCATTTGGCGACGGCTTCCATGCCTTCTCGAAAGTTGCGTCTGGCGGTGTTGGGCTCGTTGGATAGGGAGAGGATGAGTTGGGTGTCGTCTGCGTATGACACGATGTTGAGTCTGTAGGTTCTGACGATGGGGGCAAGTGGAGCCATGTAGACGTTGAAGAGCGTCGGTCTGAGGGAGGAGCCCTGGGGGACTCCGCAGGTGGTAGGTGTGGGGTCTGAGAGGAAAGGGGGGAGTCTGACCCGTTGCGTCCTGCCGGAGAGGAAGGAGCAGATCCAGTCGAGGGCCTTGTCCTGGATTCCTACGTCATAGAGTCTGCGTATTAGGGTGCGGTGGGAGACTGTGTCGAACACCGCTGATAGGTCTAGGAGGATGAGGGCTACTGTTTCTCCTTTGTCCAGTAGGGTGCGGATGTCGTTTGTTGCGGCGAGGAGGGCGGTTTCCGTACTGTGGTTTTTTCTGAAGCCGGATTGGGAGGAGTCGAGGATGTTGTGTTCTTCAATGAATGTGGCGAGTTGGCTGTTGATAGCTTTCTCGATGACTTTCGCTGGGAAAGGGAGCAGGGAGATGGGTCTGTAGTTTTTGAGGTCAGTGGGGTCCGCTGAGGGTTTCTTCAGGAGGGGGTTGACCTCGGCGTGTTTCCAGTCGTCGGGGAACGAGGCGGTCGCCAGGGAGCGGTTGATGGTTTGGCAGAGCATGGGTGCGATGGTGTCAGCGGCTCTGTTGAAGATGTGGTGGGAGCAGGGGTCCGTGGGGGCCCCTGAGTGGACTGACTTCAGTGTGTCTTTGGTGGTGAGGGCTGTCCAGTCATCAATCACTGGTTTCCGGGTGTCGGGGGTGGTTGGTGAGGGTTCAGTGTGTTGGTTGTCTTCGTCGAAGTTGTCGTAGATGCTCTTGATTTTGTGGTGGAAAAAGGTGCTGAGTTTGTCGCAGAGGTCTTGTGAGGGAAGGATGTAGGTAGACTCGCTGGTGGGTTGGGCGAACTCCTTGATGATGCTAAAGAGTTCCTTGCTGTTGTGTGCATGAGTGGAGATTCTGTCTTCAATCGCTTTTTTCCTCGTTTCTCTGATGAGTTGATGGTGAGCGTTGGTGGTGGCTCTGAAGTTGTTGTGGGGTACTGTGGATTTGGTGTTTCTCCAGGCCTTTTCGAGGCGGCGGCATGTGCGCCTGTACCCTCGAAGTTCGGTGGTAAACCATCTGGCTTTCTTGGCATGGGTATTGTTGTTTTTCTTGAGGGGGGCTATGGTGTTGGTGCTGTCCGAGATCCATCTATGCAGGGTTCGGGCTGCGGTGCTGGGGTCGCCGTTTTCCGCGATGGTTGGGGTGGAGTTGTTGAGTGAGGAGATGAGCTGGTCGTCAGTGATTTTGGTCCAGTTTCTTTGTGGAAGCAGGTGCTGGTGTCTGTGGATGGTGGGTGTTCTGAAGGTGAAGTGGACGCAACGATGGTCGGTCCATGGGAGTTCGGTGGTGTGGCTGAAGGTGATGAAGTTTCCTGTTGTGAAGAAGGGGTCGAGGGTGTGTCCTGCTGAGTGCGTGGGCTCAGTCACGATCTGGCAGAGTCCAATGTTGTGGAGGTTGTCCAGGAGGCTTGTGGTGTTGGGGGTCCAGTTGATTGTGGAGGTGCAAGTTGAGGCCTCCCAGCAGGGTGTAGTTGGTGGATGCGATGGCCTGCGGGGAGATAATGTCCGTGATGGAGTTGGCGAAGGGTCCGCGGGTTCCAGGGGGTCGGTAGATGAGGGTTCCTCGGAGGGCGGCAGTGGGGCTGGCCAGTATCTTGAAGTGAAGGTGTTCCAACAGTTCTGTGGACTCGTCAGGGAGTGTGCTCAGGCGGAGGCTGGATTTGTGGACGATGGCGATTCCTCCTCCTGGGTGGGTGGGGCGGTTCTTCCTGTAGATCTTGTATCCTTGGGGGATGGCGATGGCGATGTCCGGTCCTGAGGTGGCGTTGGTCCAGGTTTCGGTGAAGAATGCTACGTCCGGGGTGGTGCTGTCGAGGAGGTCCCAGATTTCTGTGGCATGTTTGTGGAGGGATCGGACGTTGAGGAGGATGCATTGCAGGGTCTTTGGTTCGGTTGTGTTCTTGTGGGCGGGTTGTGCTGAATCCATGTTCTTGGCTGGACTGCAGGTGTGCCGGCAGCGGTGACAGCTGAAGGGTCCATGGGTGTCGGCTGGTGATGCTAGCTTGCAGTTGTTGTTGCAGCCTGGGTTGAGTGCTTGGAGTGCTGCTGGGTCGTAGCGTTGGCGGGGCGGAGGTCCAGGGTTCCTGGTGCTGGTCGCGGATGGGTCGCGGACAGGCGCAGACGTGCTTGCCTTTGACGTGCCTTCGGTGCACCAGTGCAGCAGTGGCCGCCATTAAGTAGGAGTCGGGGAGGGCTGGACAGCTGGGAGGCGGGAGCGGGGAGAGGAGCTGGATTGGGCCATTCGTGCTGGGGGAGAGGGGCCACGGGAGCAGCAGCGGCGGGGAAAGGTAAAGGGAGGAAAGAAGGGATAAAGAAAAAAGGGAAAATAAGCAGAAATAAGGCACAAAAGAGCAGAGATGCAGAAAAGGGCAGAAAGGTGAACGGTGTAAAGGGTAGAAAAACGAGTGAAAACGAGTGAAGGAGCAGAGGGAGAGAAAGGGAAAATGGGCAGAAATAAGGCAAAAAAGAGCAGAGGTGCAGAAAGGTGAAAGATAGAAAGGGTAGAAAAACGAGTGAAAACGAGTGAAGGAGCAGAGGGAGAGAAAAAGAAAATGGGCAGAAATAAGGCACAAAAGGGCAGAGATGCAGAAAGGTGCAGAAGGGTGAATGATAGAAAGGGTAGAAAAACGAGTGAAGGAGCAGAGTGAGAGAAAGGAGACAAAGGTCCACTGGACCACCAGGGATGAGGCGCAGGGAAACTTGCGGGTGGAGGAGGGCCTCGATCACTAACACTCAAGAGTGCAGGGGCATGGGCACCTCACTTAATGGTGGAGCTGCAAGGGTGGGAGAGCAATTTCACTGACAATGAGCCAGTGGTCTTGCTCGCCTGTCCCCGCAGTGGCCGCCATTAAGTAGGGGTCGGGGAGGGCTGTACAGCTGGGAGGCGGAAGCGGGGGAGGAGCTGGATTGGGCCGGTCGCGCTGGGGGGGTGGGGCCGCGGGGGCAGCAGCGGCGGGGGAAAGGTAAAGGGAGGAAAGAAGGGATAAAGAAAAAAGGGAAAATAAGCAGAAATAAGGCACAAAAGAGCAGAGATGCAGAAAAGGGCAGAAAGGTGAAAGGTGGAATGGGTAGAAAAACGAGTGAAAACGAGTGAAGGAGCAGAGGGAGAGAAAGGGGAAATGGGCAGAAATAAGGCAAATAAGAGCAGAGGTGCAGAAAGGTGAAAGATAGAAAGGGTAGAAAAACGAGTGAAAACGAGTGAAGGAGCAGAGGAAGAGAAAGGGAAAATTGGCAGAAATAAGGCACAAAAGAGCAGAGATGCAGAAAGGTGCAGAAGGGTAAATGATAGAAAGGGTAGAAAAACGAGTGAAGGAGCAGAGTGAGAGAAAGGAGACAAAGGTCCACTGGACCACCAGGGATGAGGCGCAGGGAAACCTGCGGGTGGAGGAGGGCCTCGATCACTAACACTCAAGAGTGCAGGGGCATGGGCACCTCACTTAATGGTGGAGCTGCAAGGGTGGGAGAGCAATTTCACTGACAATGAGCCAGTGGTCTTGCTCGCCTGTCCCCGCAGTGGCCGCCATTAAGTAGGGGTCGGGGAGGGCTGTACAGCTGGGAGGCGGAAGCGGGGGAGGAGCTGGATTGGGCCGGTCGCGCTGGGGGGGTGGGGCCGCGGGGGCAGCAGCGGCGGGGGAAAGGTAAAGGGAGGAAAGAAGGGATAAAGAAAAAAGGGAAAATAAGCAGAAATAAGGCACAAAAGAGCAGAGATGCAGAAAAGGGCAGAAAGGTGAAATGTGGAAAGGGTAGAAAAACGAGTGAAAACGAGTGAAGGAGCAGAGGGAGAGAAAGGGAAAATGGGCAGAAATAAGGCAAAAAAGAGCAGAGGTGCAGAAAGGTGAAAGATAGAAAGGGTAGAAAAACGAGTGAAAACGAGTGAAGGAGCAGAGGGAGAGAAAGGGAAAATGGGCAGAAATAAGGCACAAAAGGGCAGAGATGCAGAAAGGTGCAGAAGGGTGAAAGATAGAAAGGGTAGAAAAACGAGTGAAGGAGCAGAGTGAGAGAAAGGAGACAGAGGTCCACTGGACCACCAGGGTTGAGGCGCAGGGAAACCTGCGGGTGGAGGAGGGCCTCGATCACTAACACTCAAGAGTGCAGGGGCAGGGGCACCTCACTTAATGGTGGAGCTGCGAGGGTGGGAGAGCAATTTCATTGACAATGAGTCAATGGTCTTGCTCGCCTGTCCCCGCAGTGGCCGCCATTAAGTAGGGGTCGGGGAGGGCTGGACAGCTGGGAGGCGGGAGCGGGGAGAAGAGCTGGATTGGGCCGGTCGCGCTGGGGGGAGGGGCCATGGGGGCAGCAGCGGCGGGGAAAGGTAAAGGGAGGAAAGAAGGGATAAAGAAAAAAGGGAAAATAAGCAGAAATAAGGCACAAAAGAGCAGAGATGCAGAAAAGGGCAGAAAGGTGAAAGGTGGAAAGGGTAGAAAAACGAGTGAAAACGACTGAAGGAGCAGAGGGAGAGAAAGGGAAAATGGGCAGAAATAAGGCAAATAAGAGCAGAGATGCAGAAAGGTGAAAGATAGAAAGGGTAGAAAAACGAGTGAAAACGAGTGAAGGAGCAAAGGGAAAGGGAAAATGAGCAGAAATAAGGCACAAAAGAGCAGAGATGCAGAAAGGTGCAGAAGGGTGAAAGATAGAAAGGGTAGAAAAACGAGTGAAGGAACAGAGTGAGAGAAAGGAGACAGAGGTCCACTGGACCACCAGGGATGAGGCGCAGGGAAACCTGCGGGTGGAGGAGGGCCTCGATCACTAACACTCAAGAGTGCAGGGGCAGGGGCACCTCACTTAATGGTGGAGCTGCGAGGGTGAGAGAGCAATTTCACTGACAATGAGTCAGTGGTCTTGCTCGCCTGTCCCCGCAGTGGCCGCCATTAAGTAGGGGTCGGGGAGGGCTGGACAGCTGGGAGGCGGGAGCGGGGGCGGAGCTGGATTGGGCCGGTCGCGCTGGGGTGGAGGGGCCGTGGGGGCAGCAGCGGCGGGGAAAGGTAAAGGGAGGAAAGAAGGGATAAAGAAAAAATGGAAAATAAGCAGAAATAAGACACAAAAGAGCAGAGATGCAGAAAAGAGCAGAAAGGTGAAAGGTGGAAAGGGTAGAAAAACGAGTGAAAACGAGTGAAGGAGCAGAGGGAGAGAAAGGGAACATGGGCAGAAATAAGGCAAAAAAAAGCTGAGGTGCAGAAAGGTGAAAGATAGAAAGGGTAGAAAAACGAGTGAAAACGAGTGAAGGAGCAGAGGGAGAGAAAGGGAAAATGGGCAGAAATAAGGCACAAAAGGGCAGAGATGCAGAAAGGTGCAGAAGGGTGAAAGATAGAAAGGGTAGAAAAACGAGTGAAGGAGCAGAGTGAGAGAAAGGAGACAGAGGTCCACTGGACCACCAGGGATGAGGCGCAGGGAAACCTGCGGGTGGAAGAGGGTCTCGATCACTAACACTCAAGAGTGCAGGGGCAGGGGCACCTCACTTAATGGTGGAGCTGCGAGGGTGGGAGAGCAATTTCACTGACAATGAGTCAGTACAACCCACACTCAGGTTTGTAACTGTGCCCTACACACCGCACCCACAACACAAGAGTCCATTTGTCAGGGGTGTCCAACTTATGCTCAGGGGTTCTGGCACCATGATTGAAAACTGGCAATGTAATATGTCCTGTTTAGATTTAGGGCCTAATGATGGGTTTGGCAGTCTGTGGACCGCCATACTCACAGTGGCACGGCGGTGGTAGCTCGAACACCACCGCCGTGCCACTGTGAGTATGGCCCTTGATGTATATAAATTAACTTTATCTGACACCTCTTACCTAGGTCGCACAGCATTTGATCTGGATGTAGGTGAAGATGCTAATGTCACCACCTCTTCCCTTGACATAAGGCTAGACCCTTTGTGCTGCCCTGTAGACTCTGGGTGATGTGTCTAGCATGTGATAAGGCAATGAACTCGGTATCCTCAACCTCTTAAAATCGTATTCTTTCGGCGTTTCAATTGTTGACAACTTTATTCTATGTTTCGTATCTGCTTATGTAAGAAGAGCTGAAGTTATGGATGGTGTCAATGACAATCTGAAATGTGATGTCCCCCATGATGACACCCGTGATGAATGCAATTTTTAATGCTTTATTACTGATTTTGTATGTCAGGGATGAAGCAGTGTATTGAGATGCTGTGGGCGCATACCTCTCAGTGTTCTTTAGGTCTCATATCATACACATAACATCTTTTCAACTGAGATTTTGTAGGGTAATTTATGTACTTTTTATAACTCGCATATTTTGACAATAGATTTAAGATCAATAACTTGACATTAACAAAGATGTTCAGTTAATTGTTCTGTTTTTATATGGCATTTGGCAAAGTTTGCATTAGAAAGGGCCTTTGACCCAGCCCACTGAGCTTTGGGAGCATTGTGTGATGTTCAGTAACAGTGGGTGATAAATTCCTCTCTGCCGGGAAAGTTCACAGACATTTGCCCACTACGCTTTATAGTTGTAATATGGAGTTCCAGCAACAATCTGCCAACTCTGTGTGGAGGTTTTTCTCACACATGACTCGCCAATGGTAGGTATTGAGTGCAAGTGAGATTTGGCTTCCCCTAGTGAGATTTTCTCAACACCGGCGGTCGCGACCATTCGTGGCGAGAAAGCTGCTACTCAAGTAAAAAATGTACTTGAGCTGCAGAAAAGAAGCCGAACCCTATGGCTCACTGCATGATGAAGTTTGAGCTGATTTTGCAATGTGGAACAAGCTTCCCTGCGCTAAAAATCAGCAGGACATTCAGCTTCCGTCAGCTAGTGGTACTCAGTGGAATTTTGCGGAGTTTTCATGTAACTCTGCGGAATTCCGCAGAGTGAAACTACACGAGTTCCACCTACCCCTAGTATTCAGCCAGGTCCTGTTCCAAGTTTCCCTTCCACAGAGTCTTCTGCACACAAACTTTAGCCATGCTTGAAGAACTCATGATGCAAGATCTGGTGTTGTGGCAATCCTATACCTCAAGAACTCACAGAATATGACATTCTGACATAAACAGTAGGCTCTACATGCAGGGCATGGCCACTGTCTGTGTCCTTCCAAAGATCTTGCAAAGCCTCTGCCTCTAGAACACCCTGCATATAGCCTCTTATTGTACCGAGCAGTCTGTGTGTTGGAGGGCGGTGCTCATGGTCAGTCATTCCTCAAGAGACAGATAAGCAAAGCGTTTGATTATGCCCAACATGGTTGAAATACAGTGTGTGGAGATGTGCTAAATCATCAGTCTAGTCCTACTACCCACAGAGCAGCACATAACAGAACATGGGGCCAGATAAACAAAACATTTTTACAGCCTCAAATATTCAGGTTTAGAGTTTAAGAGATGTTTCAACAAAATACTGTATAATAAATATTGTACTACAGAAATATCAGTACAGAAACATTGTGAGGCCCAAAATATTGTATATCGAAGGTAAGAATATTGTTTGAAGTGCTGTTTTTAATATTGTTGTCAACTATATGGCTACCAAAAATATAGTTGTATATAATATGGCTTAGTAAGATAATTTTGTATGTTATTTGTGTTATATTTCTTTTATATTAATTTGTGATAAAAACGTATGTTTATGCTATTTTATTTTGTTGTTGTTTTGTAGTTAAATGTGTGTTTGGAACATTTTTAGGTGCAGGATGTTGTGTTTATAGGGAGAAGGATGGGGAGAATTTTAATTTGTGTTTGTTTTAATGATTTTTGTTTGTGTATTTTCTATTGTTTGAAGAATTTGAAAAGATTTATAGAAATAATTGTATAGTTTTATTGGATTTGTATCATTATTAAATTGTTTAACAATTTACTAAATATGTAACTTCAAAATTAAAAAATATACATTTTTCATATTGATTATAGGCCTTATTATGCCTTTAGTGGTCGGACTACCCGTAGACTGCATCTGCGCTGCCAGTAGCCCATAGTGCCGGCGGTCTTTAGACCCGCTTTATTACGAGTTGACCACATTGCCATTGCTGTGGCTGTGGAGATCTTGCGCTGAATGTGATCATTTTTCCATGTGTATCTATGCCCGTGTGCACATTTCAACTGCATATGTTTTGCATGCACACATATGCATGATACATGCAGAAAAATACCACCTACCTATTAGTGGAGTCGGGCCCATATGTAAGCAGTTCAGGCAATGGGTATCTGATACAAAAGGATTGACCTGTACATCACAGTAAACGGGGTCATAATCATCGGCTTGAAGATGCTGCTGTGAAGGGGAGACCTGAAAAAAGAGATCCAAGTCGAACTCTGGCCGAAAGAACAAGAACGCATGAGCACCCACCCCAAATACTTTGTTACTGAGACTTGAAGCTGGCAGTCAGAACACAGCAGTCATCTCATCAGTAAGCCAACGCGTAATACGATCAGAGCTCCTCAGTACTGCCCTATGGCAACTGCTTTTCCCCGACCCTGCCTCCGGCCGTCGGTGGTGTGCTGGCAGTGTCAGCGGTCTAGCTGCATTCTTCGGAAATGCAATATGCCCAACCCGTAATATGGCTGTTGCACCACCAAGCTCGCTGAGTTCGGACCGCCGATGCAGTGGTTAATGGACCACCAAGCTCATAATATGGCCATATGTACTTTTGATATATTTATGGTTTGCAGTGTCAAATATATTTGCATTACATTAATTAAAAATGTTATAAGTAATTTATTTTTTATACACATTTCATATTTTATATATTTTTATCATTATTTACTTATATTGGTTTTTCATATTTTTTTGCTTGATTTCTTTTGTTTTGTAAAGCAATTTACATTTATTTGGGTTTATGTGGGATGAGGGTTGCTATTATTTAAAATAATCCAGAATTTATTGTAAAATTATTATTTTCAATTCAAATCATTTTTACAATACTTTACTTTTTTAATGTAATAGCAGAATTTGCATTGTTGTAAAAATAATTTTACAATTATCTAGAAAATTACTACATTTATTGTATAATATTCAAACTATTATATTCTAACTAAATGTCAAAAATTATTCTTGAAGTACTGTGTTTTTATTTTATGGTATATTTGTCTTGAATTCATTTATGTAATTTATAACTGATGACTAATTTTTAGTTAATATTAATATTTTATGTGTATGCCATTTGTAGGTCTGGCGTTAGCCAAGACCTTTCGTTTTTACCAAAATTATATATATAATATACTTACTTACAGGGCCTTTCAGCCACCTCTCCTTAGTCTGTTGCGGTGTTATTCACATTTTATTTCCTCCCACTGCAGCATACAGCATGTGGTAATGGATCAGCCTACTTCAGCCACTGATTAACTTCCCTTTGAGTGACTGCATTTTGCTCTATCACAATGAGCACATCGGCACACAAGGCAGTTTGCTTCAGTGCCAGTGTTTTTGTTTTTACTTTATAATTACTTTATTGTTACTTTTGTGTTTAAAACCTAAGGTGAAAGCAGAACATTTCTACAACATGTGAGCACAGACCACATTCCACATTTTATCAGTTCCAGTCTCTTGTCAATGCTGCAGTACCTTCATTTTGAAGTGTCCTTTTATTATCTGATTATCTGATTGCTGGTATGTCACAGCATACAATAATTCATCTATCTGATAATGTTTCTGAATAAGTTATCCTCCTTTTATTACGCATGCAGTACACAAACCGAAAGGTACAATATTATACATGAGATTTCATAATTGGACAATTCATCAGAATCGAAACAGAAGCGTTTGATTATGCCCAACATGGTTGAAATACAGTGTGTGGAGATGTGCTAAATCATCAGTCTAGTCCTACTACCCACAGAGCAGCACATAACAGAACATGGGGCCAGATAAACAAAACATTTTTACAGCCTCAAATATTCAGGTTTAGAGTTTGAGATGTTTCAACAAAATACTGTATAATAAATATTGTACTACAGAAATATCAGTACAGAAACATTGTGAGGCCCAAAATATTGTATATCGAAGGTAAGAATATTGTTTGAAGTGCTGTTTTTAATATTGTTGTCAACTATATGGCTACCAAAAATATAGTTGTATATAATATGGCTTAGTAAGATAATTTTGTATGTTATTTGTGTTATATTTCTTTTATATTAATTTGTGATAAAAACGTATGTTTATGCTATTTTATTGTGTTGTTGTTTTGTAGTTAAATGTGTGTTTGGAACATTTTTAGGTGCAGGATGTTGTGTTTATAGGGAGAAGGATGGGGAGAATTTTAATTTGTGTTTGTTTTAATGATTTTTGTTTGTGTATTTTCTATTGTTTGAAGAATTTGAAAAGATTTATAGAAATAATTGTATAGTTTTATTGGATTTGTATCATTATTAAATTGTTTAACAATTTACTAAATATGTAACTTCAAAATTAAAAAATATACATTTTTCATATTGATTATAGGCCTTATTATGCCTTTAGTGGTCGGACTACCCGTAGACTGCATCTGCGCTGCCAGTAGCCCATAGTGCCGGCGGTCTTTAGACCCGCTTTATTACGAGTTGACCACATTGCCATTGCTGTGGCTGTGGAGATCTTGCGCTGAATGTGATAATTTTTCCATGTGTATCTATGCCCGTGTGCACATTTCAACTGCATATGTTTTGCATGCACACATATGCATGATACATGCAGAAAAATACCACCTACCTATTAGTGGAGTCAGGCCCATATGTAAGCAGTTCAGGCAATGGGTATCTGATACAAAAGGATTGACCTGTACATCACAGTAAACGGGGTCATAATCATCGGCTTGAAGATGCTGCTGTGAAGGGGAGACCTGAAAAAAGAGATCCAAGTCGAACTCTGGCCGAAAGAACAAGAACGCATGAGCACCCACCCCAAATACTTTGTTACTGAGACTTGAAGCTGGCAGTCAGAACACAGCAGTCATCTCATCAGTAAGCCAACTCGTAATACGATCAGAGCTCCTCAGTACTGCCCTATGGCAACTGCTTTTCCCCGACCCTGCCTCCGGCCGTCGGTGGTGTGCTGGCAGTGTCAGCGGTCTAGCTGCATTCTTCGGAAATGCAATATGCCCAACCCGTAATATGGCTGTTGCACCACCAAGCTCGCTGAGTTCGGACCGCCGATGCAGTGGTTAATGGACCACCAAGCTCATAATATGGCCATATGTACTTTTGATATATTTATGGTTTGCAGTGTCAAATATATTTGCATTACATTAATTAAAAATGTTATAAGTAATTTATTTTTTATACACATTTCATATTTTATATATTTTTATCATTATTTACTTATATTGGTTTTTCATATTTTTTTGCTTGATTTCTTTTGTTTTGTAAAGCAATTTACATTTATTTGGGTTTATGTGGGATGAGGGTTGCTATTATTTAAAATAATCCAGAATTTATTGTAAAATTATTATTTTCAATTCAAATCATTTTTACAATACTTTACTTTTTTAATGTAATAGCAGAATTTGCATTGTTGTAAAAATAATTTTACAATTATCTAGAAAATTACTACATTTATTGTATAATATTCAAACTATTATATTCTAACTAAATGTCAAAAATTATTCTTGAAGTACTGTGTTTTTATTTTATGGTATATTTGTCTTGAATTCATTTATGTAATTTATAACTGATGACTAATTTTTAGTTAATATTAATATTTTATGTGTATGCCATTTGTAGGTCTGGCGTTAGCCAAGACCTTTCGTTTTTACCAAAATTATATATATAATATACTTACTTACAGGGCCTTTCAGCCACCTCTCCTTAGTCTGTTGCGGTGTTATTCACATTTTATTTCCTCCCACTGCAGCATACAGCATGTGGTAATGGATCAGCCTACTTCAGCCACTGATTAACTTCCCTTTGAGTGACTGCATTTTGCTCTATCACAATGAGCACATCGGCACACAAGGCAGTTTGCTTCAGTGCCAGTGTTTTTGTTTTTACTTTATAATTACTTTATTGTTACTTTTGTGTTTAAAACCTAAGGTGAAAGCAGAACATTTCTACAACATGTGAGCACAGACCACATTCCACATTTTATCAGTTCCAGTCTCTTGTCAATGCTGCAGTACCTTCATTTTGAAGTGTCCTTTTATTATCTGATTATCTGATTGCTGGTATGTCACAGCATACAATAATTCATCTATCTGATAATGTTTCTGAATAAGTTATCCTCCTTTTATTACGCATGCAGTACACAAACCGAAAGGTACAATATTATACATGAGATTTCATAATTGGACAATTCATCAGAATCGAAACAGGGGCAGCTCTACGCCCCAGTACATTGGGCCAATAAACAGTATAACAGCTACAGTGGTTCAGGGAGAAACTTGTTTAAAGAAATATATATAACCAGCTTACATAAAAGATTATGGGCCTGGTCACAATGTCGGTCTGAAATAACCCTGGGCAGAGTGCTTCGCTCTGCCCACGGAGTGCACGTAGTGTTCCCGACTACGCAATTCGCAAAGTAGGCGTAGTAGGCAACACTACGCACACCCATGGACGGAGCGAAGTTGCCCGCCATCCGCCTCCCTCCCGCCATCTCCTACACCCCTTAATTTGGATTTTAAATAGGTTTAAAAGTAAAGAAAAGCACTTACCTTTTATGCGGCGTCCCGGGGCTCCATCATCTTCTTTGCGCCAACTTCTTCCAAACCAAATACGCATGCGCGGGCGCCCGCGTATGCGCATTTGTTTTGGAAGAAGTCGGCGCAAAGAAGAAGATGGAGCCCCGGGACGCCGCATAAAAGGGAGGTGCTTTTCTTTTCTTTCTAAAATCCAAATTAGGGGTGTAGAAGGGGGCGGGAGGGGTCGGGCGGCGCATAGTGGGGCTACGCGAAGCGCGTGGGTGGGCGAAGATTCATGCTCCCTTCACGAAGCTTCGCGTAGCCCCACTACGCCCAGGGTTAGTCTGAAAGCCTCCAGCCACTGGTCAGAAGCATTCTGACCGTCATGGTAGGTTTAAAGTCTGACTGCCGTATTACAAAGATGTTGGTCAGAGTTTAAACCAGCTGGGGGATCCGACGCAGTTCCGATGGGCTTGGAACGGCCTCATAGTCCCTTAAAGACTGGGTTTTCTCTGCTGTTGGTTGCTGATAGCCTTTCCATGTCAGCCTTTCTGACATAGAAAGGCAGCCAGAAACCAACATTGGAGGCCCCTAGTAGGGCCCCTTACCACCTCTGCCCTCTGCATAGGTCTATTGGGTGCACCTAAAGGGCCCCGTGAAAATCCCTGCACCCTGTGGCAGGCGCCACAAGGTGCCTGCCACAAGTTGCAGGGATTTTTTTAAACTCTAATTTCTCAGTAAGAGCTCGTGCTGCGAGCGATTTCTGCCCACCACTCCAGATCCTATAGAAAAATTAGAGTTTGTGACTGCACCATGTGTGGTTGCATTGTAATTAGTTGTGAGGAATCGCCGAACTATGGTTGGGCGGTTCCCTCACCCAAACGGTGTCGGTCAGAGGCAACTTCGACCGACATCGTAGTCAGGCCCTATAGATTTTTAATCTTAGTTTTGTACAATACCAAAATAGAATAAACTAATAATTTATAAAATTGTGCAAGTAAAAAATTGAAATACAAAAAGAAATAAGAAAAAATATTAAAAGGTACTCAAAATGAATTTTTCAAAGAGTCTTTTGTTATTGACACGACTTTTGTCAAGCATGGAACACATCAAAAAAGCAATACAAACATGTATATGTGGTGCTCATAAGGTTGAACATAACACACATATAATAATATACAAATTTCAGTGCAAACAAAAAACAAAACCAATGGCAGGGGCCACATCTATGCCATTTTTGTTGTCCTATGTGAAGCAGGATCAGTAATGCAATAATTGTGTCCTCTTAGTTTGCCAAAGAGACTGTCCACTGCATTTTGACCATATAAAATTGCTAGGTCATCATCAGGACAAGAAACACATTTTAGAAGCAACCACAAGAAGTCATCTGCAATTAAATAATAATGTATAAAGTTGTAGAGGTACCAGTAATCATAGATATGCAGCCAAAAAGCTCCCAAAAAATATATAGTTGCCTGATAACCATGCTAGCGAGATAAGAAATGTAAATCGTCCAAGGTTTCAAGAAAACTCACTTAGGAACTGTAGTTCTAGGATGTCATGAATCACAAACCTCACAAGCCTTGCATTCATCCACACATGCACATTCACGCAGGGATAGTTTGCCCACTCAAGAAACCCACCCCTGTCCCGTGCTACCAGCACGCCAGTGTAAAGTAGTGTTTAAATGTATAGTGCTTAAATGAATATTGTAACTGTACTTCCGTGGTGAATTATGCTTTTTATGTTATACACGTTTTCATGACCTTATTTGTCTTTACCGAGTGCTGTTTATTAATGTCATTACCGAAGTAGGGAAATGCAGAATGGTTTTAGAGATGTTGGCAAGAATGCAGGAGAAATCGGTTGGCTAGTGAGCGAGATTGGAAAGAGGAATGCTCTGAGAAGGCTCGGAAGACGCTGGCTCTGCGCGCACGTTGAAAACGGCACGCAGGTATTTGGTGCGCGATGCGTCAACGATCCCTGGGTGTGGCTGGGTGTGGCTCTACTATAAAAAGCCACACCCAACGTTGCTCGGCGCTTTGCCTTCTGCCACCGCCCTCCAGAGGTTCGCCGAGGAGAGTCCTGGATCCCGAAGACGACGGCCTGCGCACAGGAAGCTTGAAGGTCATCATCCTTCCAGCGCACGATCTGAAAAGAAGGAAAAGGAACAAACAAGCTAAGTTAAACATTTTTCTTCTTATTTGCATTATCTGGCGCCCATCGCAAGCAAGCTACAAGTGATTCGAAGAACTAAAGACTTACCTGGACAGTATTCTAAGGTTTAAAACCGTTGAGAATCTAAAGGAAAAAACATTGTTACAAGGACTTTGAAAAAAGAACTTAAAGGCTTTGAGAATTATCAAAGTGAGGGCGAATGTTATTGTTGATTGCCAAATTGTCTTTTGTTTGATATTGTATATACTAGGGAGTGGAGGAGAAGAACGGCTCGGTGAGAATTCTGAGTAAGTGAAATATAATGAAGAGGGGCACTGTGTAATGCAAATAATTTAGAAAGACAGTAACTCATGACCTATTCTTAATATTTGCTTTTCAGAGGACTATCACTGATAAACAGCCCTTCTGCATCATCACAAATCTCACCCAGTTTCTACCCTTCACGACGACAACACGGACGCGACGCTAAATCTTTACCAGTCGCAGGTAGGCTTCTACTAAAGAATAGTTACAAACCTTTAGGGACATTGTTGGGGTAAATCATTAGAAATACAGGAAACTGATCTTACAAAAGTTCTCCTTATTGCTTCGCAGGTCGACAATCAAGGAAGCAGGTAGCGTCCACGATCCGGCCTACCTCCCTGATTTCTATTTAATTACCTCAGTGTTATTAATCAATCACTAGGTGTTGCCTAGAATTTGGGGAAGTGGGTCCATAACGTTTCTGCGAAAATCCACTACAAGCAACCTACAGGTCAGGGTGCTTGTAACCTTGTCAGAAGGCAAAGCCCACGACGATATTTTTGCCCAGACGTTATGGATCCTTCCATTACAAATTCCTTGCAAGACATTACAACCTTGTTGACGGCTATTCAAGCTGAAAACGCAGCCCTTCGTAGAGATATTACAGATATCCAGAGTAATATGCAATCTGGTTCTGGACAGTGGGGCTTTTCCCCAACTCAGAAATCTGTATTGAAACCAGCCACGTTCCAGCCGGGGTTTCAAACCCTGCACTCTGGTTCCAGCTCTTCTACTACTCCAACCCAGATTCAGGTAGTGACTCCAGTAACAGTCCCTTTAGCACCACCTGAACGATTTCTGGGAGATAGTAATAAGTTTTCAATCTTCTTAAACCAATGTCATCTGCACTTTATAGCTAAACCAGCAGCCTTTCCTGATGACTCCTCTAAGGTGGCTTTTATTCTGTCGTACCTAGGTGGTGACGCGGCCCTGTGGTCGGTACCAATTGTAGAGCGAGATGACCCAATTCTGTATAACCTTAGACATTTTAAGAACACTATCAAAAAAATTATTTGCCAAACATGTCTTTGTTCAGTCTGCAGACCATGAATTATTACACCTCAAGCAAGGGTCTTCGGACTTACTACATTACATATCTCAATTTAATAGGCTCGTTATTGAAGCCCGCTGGCCCGAAGAAAAAAGGGTTTCCCTTTTTTACAAGGGGCTTAGAGATGAGCTAAAGGATATGGTCACGCAAATCCTAGACCCACCAGATACCATCGAAGATTTCATAGACTTAGTAGTAAAATTAAACCATCGTTTATTGGAACGCAGAGGGGAGAAAGGTAAAACAGAAGTTAAAGTGTTCTCCTTTAAAGAGAGATACAACAGTGTTAAGACCGAAAACACATCTAGATTGGACTCAGGAGTAGAACCTATGCAAATAGGCACGATTAAGGGACCTTTGAGTAAAGAAGAGAAGGACAAGAGAAGAAAACTGAATCAATGTTTATATTGTGGCAAATCAGGTCATTTCGTCAAGGAATGTCCTGTGCGCCCAAATAAACCTAAAAGTAAGAATTCTGAGGTAGCTTTAGTACAGCAGTCGGAAAACTAACTGGCTCGACAAATCAAGAGGTCAGATTGTCGAGTAAGTTATCTAGTTTGGCCTCAATAACCCCTAAGATAACTTCCCATCATCTTAGTATAAAGGTTACTTTACAATCTTGGTTCGAAAAGGGGAAGGAATGGACGGTTGACGCATTGATCGATTCAGGGGCTACAGGCAATTTCATAGATACCATGTTTTTGAAGGAATTAGATTTTAAAACCAAGACAAAACAACACCGGGAGGTGGTTAAAGCGGTAGATGGTAAGGAATTATCATCGGGACTGATTCAATTTCACACTGAAACTCTTTTGATGACCTGTTTACATAAACACAAAGAGGACATAACCTTTGACATCATAGATGCCCCTCAATTCCGCTTAATTTTAGGCATACCTTGGCTAGTTAAGCATAACCCTAAGATAGATTGGGTGGAAAGAACTTTGCTATTTGACTCTGATCATTGTGTATCTTCTTGTCTGACGACACAAGATTCCAAAGTATTGATTCTAGGTAATAATTTCCCCTTGACTTCAAAGAGTATACTACTACTGGAAGGAATTCCTAAGGAATATTCAGACCTTCACGATGTATTTGACAAAAAAAGGGCCAACACTCTACCACCTCATCGGAATTTCGATTGTCGAATAGATTTGGTACCAGGGGCTACATTGCCGTGTAGTAGAATATATGCTCTCACCGAGAAAGAAAATGAGCATCTAAGAGAGTATTTAGATGAATATCTGGCCAATGGATTTATCCGACATTCGAAATCTCCAGTATCCTCCCCTCTCTTTTTCATTCCGAAAAAGGGAGGTGAGTTGAGAACATGCATCGACTATAGAGCCTTAAACAATGTTACCATCAAAAATAGATATCCACTTCCTTTGATCCTGACACTTTTAGACCAATTAAAAGATGCCACCATATACACTAAATTGGATTTGCGAGGAGCTTACCATTTGGTTAGGGTTCGCAGTGGAGACGAATGGAAGACAGCATTTCGTACCAAATTTGGTTTGTACGAATACCAGGTCATGCCATTCGGGCTCTGTAACGCTCCCGCAGCTTTTCAATTTTTTATAAATGAGGTTTTGAGAGAATTTTTGGATATTTGTTGCATTGTGTACATAGATGATATTCTCATCTATTCTAAGAACACCACTGACCATGTACAACAAGTAAGAGCTATTCTTCGAAAACTTCTCGACAACTCCTTGTACATCAAGCTGGAAAAAAGTATCTTTCACACCACAAGAGTGGAATTTTTGGGATATGTCCTGAGTCCAAATGGTATAGAGATGGATCCAAAGAAAATTCAGGCAGTCTTAGATTGGTCCAGCCCCTCCTCAGTCAAGCAGGTACAAAGTTTCTTGGGGTTCGCTAATTTCTATAGGCGCTTTATATGTATTTTTTCTCACTTAATAACCCCAATTACTAAATTGCTAAAGAAGAACGCAGAATTTGACTGGAATAGTGATGCCGAAGAAGCCTTTCAAAATTTAAAGAATCATTTCACTTCAGCACCAGTATTAATGCACCCTGACCCTTCCAATCCATTCATTGTAGAGGCAGATGCTTCCCAGTTTGCTATTGGAGGCATTTTGTCCCAAAGACATAAAGAAACTGGTCAGATGCATCCAATCGCATACTATTCAAGGAAGCTAACTCCTACTGAACAGAATTATGCCATAGCTGACAAGGAGTTGTTAGCCATAAAAGCAGTCTTCGAAGAATGGCGCCATTACTTGTTAGGGGCAAGACATCCAATAACAATCTATACTGATCACAGAAATCTACAATTTTTGCGTTCAGTAAAAGCTCTCACTGCTAGACAGTTAAGGTGGACATTGTTCTTCAATGATTACAATTTTGTAATTACTTATCGTCCCGGAAAAGAAAATCTAAAAGCAGATGCATTGTCACGTTTGGGGATTGTGGATGAAAAGGAGAGTTCTCTTGAAAAAGTTCAACCTGTACTGCCTGATAGTTGCTTCAAGGTGGGAGTGGTAGTTACTGATGTAATGGAAGACATTAAAAAAAGGGTTCAAGAAAAGACTTTTCGAGAATGGAAAGCTTTGTATCCTCTGATGCAATTCAAAGAATGGTTAATGTACATGAATGAGCAAATTGTTGTACCTACACAGGAACTGCAAGACAAAGTGATACAATTACATCATGATACTCTAATGTGTGCACATCCTGGAGTTGCTAAGACCAGTCAAATAATTAAGAGGAAATTCTGGTGGCCTTCTTTGTTGAAAATCTTATATTGAGACTTGTGTAGTTTGCACTCAGAATAAAACACAACATCAAGCACCTAGTGGTCTTTTACTTCCTCTCCCAATTCCGCCCCAGCCATGGCACACAATATCGCTGGACTTTATTGTGGAACTTCCAAAGACCAAAGAGGGTTATAACACTATTTTGACAGTGGTTGACCATTTTTCTCGAATGGCTCATTTTATCCCGTTAAAAAATATCCCTTCTGTAAGAGATTTGACTCAAGTCTTCTCTGAAGAAATAATTAGATTGCATGGAATTCCCTCCGTAATCATTTCAGACAGAGGTCCACAATTTGTCTCTCACTTTTGGCAAAGCTTAGGAGAAACTTTGAACATGGACATTCGCATGTCCTCTGGTTACCATCCTCAAACAGATGGCTTAACTGAAAGAACAAATCAAACCATAGAGCAGTTTCTAAGATGTGCATTAGCAGAGGAAGAAAGGGAGTGGTCCGATATATTGTGGGTCCTAGAATTTGCTTTCAATAACATAGACAATTCTTCCACCACTCTCTCACCTTTCTTTTGCAATTATGGATTTCATCCTAAAAATATCCCGGGAACAGTAAATATCCCTTCAGAAATACCATCATTGGAAGAACACATTACAAAGTTGGTTCATGTTCAAAGTCAGGCCCAATATCACTTAGCTCAAGCAAAAGAAAGCCAAAAAGAAACTGCAGACTTACATAGAAAACCGTCACCTAACTATTCAATCGGAGATAAGGTTTGGTTATCTACAAAGAATCTGAGAATGAAAATTTGTAAGAAACTACGTCCCAAATTCATCGGCCCATTTGTTGTAGAAAAAATAATAAATCCCGTCAGTATTAAACTTACCTTACCCAATAGGTATAAGTTTCATCCGGTGTTTCATGTGTCATTGATCAAACCTTGTAATCCCATGACTAGATTTAAAATGAATCCGCCACCCATAATTATTGATGGGGTCCCTGAATTTGAAGTTCAAAAGATTGTAGATGCAAAGAGAGTTCGAGGGAAATTGTTCTACCTAATACATTGGAAAGGGTATGGTCCTGAAGAACGAACATGGGAACCTCTTTCCAACGTTCAACATTCTCCTCGATTACTCAGAAATTTTCATCTTCGTAATCCAAATAAACCGAAACCTGTTCCACAGATTTTGGGAGGGCTCTTGAGAGGGGAGTACTGTCATGAATCACAAACCTCACAAGCCTTGCATTCATCCACACATGCACATTCACGCAGGGATAGTTTGCCCACTCAAGAAACCCACCCCTGTCCCGTGCTACCAGCACGCCAGTGTAATGTAGTGTTTAAATGTATAGTGCTTAAATGAATATTGTAACTGTACTTCCGTGGTGAATTATGCTTTTTATGTTATACACGTTTTCATGACCTTATTTGTCTTTACCAAGTGCTGTTTATTAATGTCATTACCGAAGTGGGGAAATGCAGAATGGTTTTAGAGATGTTGGCAAGAATGCAGGAGAAATCGATTGGCTAGTGAGCGAGATTGGAAAGAGGAATGCTCTGAGAAGGCTCGGAAGACGCTGGCTCTGCGCGCACGTTGAAAACGGCACGCAGGTATTTGGTGCGCGATGCGTCAACGATCCCTGGGTGTGGCTGGGTGTGGCTCTACTATAAAAAGCCACACCCAACATTGCTCGGCGCTTTGCCTTCTGCCACCGCCCTCCAGAGGTTCGCCGAGGAGAGTCCTGGATCCCGAAGACGACGGCCTGCGCACAGGAAGCTTGAAGGTCATCATCCTTCCAGCTCACGATCTGAAAAGAAGGAAAAGGAACAAACAAGCTAAGTTAAACATTTTTCTTCTTATTTGCATTATCTGGCGCCCATCGCAAGCAAGCTACAAGTGATTCAAAGAACTAAAGACTTACCTGGACAGTATTCTAAGGTTTAAAACCGTTGAGAATCTAAAGGAAAAAACATTGTTACAAGGACTTTGAAAAAAGAACTTAAAGGCTTTGAGAATTATCAAAGTGAGGGCGAATGTTATTGTTGATTGCCAAATTGTCTTTTGTTTGATATTGTATATACTAGGGAGTGGAGGAGAAGAACGGCTCGGTGAGAATTCTGAGTAAGTGAAATATAATGAAGAGGGGCACTGTGCAATGCAAATAATTTAGAAAGACAGTAACTCATGACCTATTCTTAATATTTGCTTTTCAGAGGACTATCACTGATAAACAGCCCTTCTGCATCATCACAAATCTCGCCCAGTTTCTACCCTTCACGACGACAACACGGACGCGACGCTAAATCTTTACCAGTCGCAGGTAGGCTTCTACTAAAGAATAGTTACAAACCTTTAGGGACATTGTTGGGGTAAATCATTAGAAATACAGGAAACTGATCTTACAAAAGTTCTCCTTATTGCTTCGCAGGTTGACAATCAAGGAAGCAGGTAGCGTCCACGATCCGGCCTACCTCCCTGATTTCTATTTAATTACCTCAGTGTTATTAATCAATCACTAGGTGTTGCCTAGAATTTGGGGAAGTGGGTCCATAACGTCTCTGCGAAAATCCACTACAAGCAACCTACAGGTCAGGGTGCTTGTAACCTTGTCACAGGAATTCCGGTTAAAAGGACCTGAATTCTGGGCCTGAATTAACAATATTTGGAGGACCACACCCAAATAGTGATTCACATTAGGAATTCACTTTGTATCTCATGAAAAAGGAAATATTTGTTGACTGCAGTTGCACCAAAAGCAGCAGACAAAACAATGCCAAGGGCATAAGATGTTAAATGGACCGTTTTAAATAAGGGGTCTTACCAAAGAAAGAAGTCATCTCCGATGTTAGAACGTAATGCTCTCCGTCCGACATAAAAGAACTGCATGGAGGACCGCGTCTAAACGAGCACAAGTCGTCAAGAATATAGAGGCAACCGTAAGGGTCACCTGTCCTCAATTTAAAAACCTACATTTACAATTACAGAAGGGAACTAATCATAAGATATATTAATCAAAAAATCTAAAAAAGCATATGATTAATTACAAAAAACTTGGGCAAAAAAAAGAAAGTGTCCTTACTCCGGCAGAAGAGCGGTAACCAAAACACTACATTCATTGAAGAACGTGCAGATGTGATTACATTCATAAATTTCAGAATCATATAAAGACATTGTCACAGTGTACATGGACACCATGACATTGTCACAACTAGTATTGCAGCTGCAATACAGAAAGGATTCACAGGCCATGCTAACCATAAAGAGTAATGCAAATCCAATAATCCCTTGAATTCACAGCTAGTCCCAGCTAAAGTATGAGCTATTTGTGGTCAAGATGTATCAACCATCTAGAATCAATACCCGTAGACTGTTTACGGTGAACGCACAAAATGTATCTGCGACAGTACCGACCCGTAACAACCATGCAGTACTCAAATTTGTAAATATGTTAGACCGGGAAAGGAAGAATAAGGTCAACCAAAGATCAAAGAAAGTTATTTTGGGAAAAATTTGAAACACCAATTTAAGAGAATAATTATCAAACATATATAAAATGTTTAATATTGATTTAAAAATAGGCAATTATAAACATTAATATATAAAAGGTTTATTTAGCGTAATAGAAATATATTTGATACTGCAAAACAAAAATGTATCAAAAATACATGTATTGCGAGTTTGACAGTCTGTGAACTGCTGTATTGGCTGGTCTGAACGTGGCGAGCTCGGCGGTCCAACTGCCATATTATGAGTTGGTCAGATAGTGTTTCCGAAGACTGCGGCTATACCGCTCATTTCTTTCATCCACTCTCTTCAATCTTTTCATGGAGCCTCTAACAGAAATTCTGAGCTCTTCCAACATCCACTATCACATGTTCACCGAAGATACCCAACTATACCTAAAACTCTCCACCTCAGATGACTTCAGTTCCCTCAGCACAACACTAAAGAGAACTCAAAATTGACTAGCAACCAATCACCTCAACCTAAACCTGAACAACTCCTAACCGCCCCACTGAACCAGTCGCTGGTAATCAAGAATGGTTGAACCAGCTAACAGCCATTAAACTTCACTCCACAAATCATTGACTCTGTAAAATCACTGGGCATAACTCTTGACAAGAATCTCAACATGCAGAAGCAAATCAGTGCCACCACCAAAGGAGCAAATCACCAAATGAGTATTGTAAGAAAATGAAAACCTTCCCTTCTCCCAATGACTTGAATCATGCAATACATGCTCTAGTGATTCCCAGGTTGGACTATGATAGTGCAACCCTATCTCTACTACCAAGTTCCAAACTGGCTCTGCTAAGGGCCTTTTTCAACTCTGCCACTAGACTCATCACTGGCTCAAAAAGATTCTACCCCATCACCTCTGATTTCAAATCCCTCAACTGTCTCCCTTACGAAGCTAGAATTCAGCTAAAAATCACCTGCATGATGCATAAAGCCCTTCACTACAATAACCCTAGATTGCTCGTCCAGAAGCTTGAACTCTCTGGCTGCTCCAGATCTTCTAGAATCTCCAACACCTTTTTTTCTGAAACCTCAGAGATCCCACACGAAGAAAACCTATTGCTAATTTTTCACATGGATTGCCCCAATAATCTGGAATACATTACTGCCTGAAGTCATAGCGAATTCCTCTATCATATCCTTCAAGAAGGAAGTCAAAGAACTACTTATTAGCACATTTCTTCCCTAGATCCCACAAGATTCTATTTTCCTTACTTTCTCGCATGACTATTTATCTCTGGGTACCTTGGTGCGTTTATCTTATCAGTACCGACCTTACCCTCTTGTTACCCAGCACTGCCTGTTACTCGCAGTTGTCTGAACTATGATATTCTGTTATTATTAGTGTCTAAATTATGATATTTGGTTGTTATCAGTTAGTTCATCTCCCCAGCTTGCGCCCTTTTTTGTGTACTACCCTCTCCTGCTCTTGATATTACTGTTTCTATTACTTTGCTCTTTGTAAATTTGTAAAGCACTCTGACACCCACAAGGGTCATGTTCGCCCATAGAAAACTATTTAAAAAAAAAACACAAATTCCTTTTTTGTAGTCAGTGGCCAGTAGCAATGGTGCTGAACACAAAGCAGTTTTCAGAATGGCATACGCCTTTTGACACTCTGGGGTCCAATCCACTTTCTTGGGCCTCTTCTTAGAAGTCAGTTCTGTCAGGGGAGTAGTATTGGTCCCATATTTGTGACCAAACATTCTATAGTACCTAATCAGTCCAAGGAGTGCCTAGACTTGAGACTTGGTGAATCCAAAATAGTTTGAATCTTGGTCTGGAGGGGCTGTTATTGGCCTTGCCCTACAAGGTGGCCCAGATGCACCACAGAACTTTTCACTATTTGGCACTTACTTGCCTTTATAGTCAGGCCTGCCTGTTGCATGGGCTGAAGCACTTCCTTCAGGTGGCTTAAGTGATCCCCTACGTACAAGTGTATACAGCTATATCAACCAGATATGCTGCACTAAACTGTACCAACCAAGACAAGACCCTGTTCACTGACCTTTGGAAAGTGGCAGGTGCATTCTTTAAACGAAAGGGCATTACTTAGAACTGATAATGTCCCTCTGGTAATGCTAACCTCTCCTTTGCTCCATCTGTGAGGGCAATCAGCCATTAACCTGAAATCAAATCATATGTACTCAGGTACCTAGTAGTAAGCATGGGCGAATTTTGCGAATCTCGCGTTCGCGAATTTTGCGGATTTGCGAACTGGCAATACGCAAAATCCGCGAATTCTCGCGAATTTGCAGATTTTTTTTTTGTGTGTTTGCGCGGGTTTCTGCCAGTTCGAGAGGGTTTTGTACAATGTCGCAAATTGCGAACTTACCTGTCGGGTCGCAAGTTTCGCGAACTTGTTGTTTCTACGTGTCCAGCCTGTTTGGGACACTCTTCTTCATCACTGCCACTCTCTGTCACCACTGCCACTCTCTGACTACTCATGCCACCCTCTGGCCCACCCATGCCACCCTCTGTTTCATCACAGCACCCTCTGGTTGTCCAGTCAGTGTACATTATTGTGGCAACGCAAGCACACCTTCCCTGCCTCAAGTGACCTGAATTAATTTGGGGCTGATTAATGTGTCACAGAATATTTTTTTAGCTGGCACCTGCTTCCTTAGTGCTTCCTGATTAGTGATCTTTTGCACTTGCTAAGTGCTTTCATTGTTGCAAAATTAGTTACAACACCTGCCCTGCCCCAACTGACAATAATGAATTAGGGGCTGATTAATGGATTTGAACTTCCAGCCTGGCTCCTGCTTGTCTCCCTTAGCTGTAATTCAGGACCTTTGTGGCATATGTGTAACTATTCTGAGGTTCAGAGCAGGGTCACATAATAGTTGCAACTGGCAACTGAACTCTGGAGGGGCCCCTCAGGAAGCACTACAGGAAATGGCTACTAATGATGAGCCTGAACTTTTGAACCTGGTAAGTAGTTTCAGTTTTGCTAAGATCGTATTTCTGCAATTTTGCACTTATTCGCGGGGCGCGAAGTTGTACTGGGAAGCCGCGAACTCACGCGAACATTGCGAGCAAAATCCGCTGCTCGCGGATTTGCGGATTTTGCGGGAGATTCACAAATCTCGCGGATTGCGAATTTACCGAAAATCCGCAAAATCCGCGAGCGAGACGGATTTTCCGCCCATGCTTACTTAGTAGCCCTGACCTGTCAATGAGCTTATCAGCTATAGGTATAGAGTGAGCATCCTAATTTGTGACTGAATTAAGTCCTCTGTAGTCCACACAGAATCTTAACTCTTTTTGTCCCGCCATGGGGATTAGGTTTGGGCACCAGCACTACTGGGCTGGCCCATAGACTGTCAGAAGACTCAATTGCCCCCAACTCCAGTATCTTTGCTGCATCAATCAATCAATCAATCAATCAATCAATCAATCAAGAGTATTTGTAAAGCGCGCTACTCACCCGCTAGGGTCTCAAGGCGCTGGGGGGATGGGGGGAGCTGCTACTGCTCGAAAAGCCAGGTCTTGAGTTGCTTCCTGAAGGAGAGATGGTCCTGGGTGAGTTGTAGGTGGGTAGGGAGGGTGTTCCAGGTCTTGGCCGCCAGGTAGGTGAAGGATCTTCCTCCGGTGGTGGTTCTGCGGATCCGTGGGACGGTGGCGAGGGCGAGGCTGGCGGAGCGGAGCTGGCAGGTTGGCGTCTAGAACGTGAGGAGGTTGTTGAGGTATTCAGGGCCCAAGTCGTAGAGAGCCTTGTGTGCATGGGTGAAGAGTCTGAACGTGATCCTTTTGCTGATGGGGAGCCAGTGCAGGTCCCTCAGGTGGGCAGAGATGTGGCTGTGTTGGGGGATGTCCAAGACAAGCCATGCTGAGGCGTTCTAGATGCGCTGGAGTCTTTTCTGTAGTTTGGTGGTGGTCCCAGCGTAGAGGGCATTCCCGTAATCCAGACGGCTGGTGACGAGGGCCTGGGTGACTGTTTTCCTGGTTCCAGTGGGGATCCAGTGGAAGATCTTACGGAGCATGTGGAGAGTGTTGAAGCAGGAGGAGGTACCGGCGTTAACTTGCTTGGCCATCGTGAGGGAGGAGTCAAGGATGAAGCCCAGGTTGCGTGCGTGGTCCGTGGGCTTGGGTGGGGGGCCCAGAGCAGGGGGCCACCAGGAGTCGTCCCAGGCAGAGATGGATGGGCCGAGGATGAGGACTTATGTCTTGTCTGAGTTCAGTTTCAGGCGGCTGAGCTTCATCCAGACTGCGATGTCTTTCATTCCCTCCTGCAAGCTGGCTCTGGCGGAGGTGGGGTCGTTGGTGAGGGAGAGGATAAGTTGGGTATTGTTGGCGTAGGAGATAATGTTGAGGTCGGGCTTGCGTGCGATGGCTGCAAGGGGGCTCATGTAGACGTTGAAGAGGGTGGGGCTGAGCGAGGATCCTTGAGGTACGCCGCAGATGATCTTGGTGGCTTCTGCGAGGAAGGGCGGGAGACGGACTCTTTGGGTTCTGTCGGAGAGGAAGGAGGTGATCCATTCCAGGGCCTTTCCTTGGATCCCGGCGTGGTGGAGGCGGGTTGTCAGGGTGCGGTGGCAGACCGTGTCGAACGCAGGCGAAAGGTCGAGCAGGATGAGTGCAGCGGTTTCTACGTTGTCCGGCAGGATCCGGATGTCATCGGTGGCCGCGATGAGGGCGGTCTCGGTCCTGTGGTTCGCTTGGAATCCAGACTGCGATGGGTCGAGGGAGCCGTTCGTCTCGAGGAAGTCTGTCAGCTGTTTGTTGATGGTTTTCTCGATGACTTTTGCAGGGAAGGGGAGGAGCGAGATGGGGCAGAAGTTCTTAAGGTCTGAGGGGTCTGCGGTGGGTTTCTTCAGGAGGGCGCTGATCTCTGCGTGCTTCCAGCTCTCCGAGAAGGTGGCAGATATGAAGGAGTTGTTGATGATGTCACAAAGTTTGGGTGCGATGATGGAGTCGGCTTTGTTGAAGATGTGGTGTGGGCAGGGATCGGCTGGGGAGCCCGAGTGGATGGTGTTCATAGTGTGGGTGGTATCGTCCGTGCTGACCTGAGTCCAGGCGCACATGGTGGTGGTGGGGGGTGTAGGTTCAGTGGTGGGGTACGTGTTCTGAGCGCCCAAGCTGTCGTGTATGTCGACGATCTTACGGTGAAAAAAGGTGGCCAGAGAGTTGCAGAGGTCTTGAGAAGGGGTGATGTCGTTGTTGCTGGCGTTGGGGTTGGAGAGCTCTTTCAAGACGTTGAAGAGTTCCTTGCTGTTGTGGGTGTTGTTGTCCAGTCGTTCTCTGAAGGATGACCTTTTGGTGGTGCGGATCAGCTGGTGGTGTTTGCGGGTGGCGTTCTTGAGGGCTGTCAAGTTGTCCGTTGACTGGTTGTGGAGCCAGGCTTTCTCGAGGTCGCAGCAGGATTTCTTGGAGTCTTTGAGATTGTTGGTGAACCACGGGGCTTTCTTGCTGTTGAGGTTGCTGGGAGGGTTTTTCAGTGGAGCAAGGGTGTCGGCGCAGTCGGTGATCCACTGTGTGATGTTGTGGGCTCCTTCGTTGGGGTCTGTGGTGTTGGTGGGAGGGTTTAGGAGCAAGGAGGTGGTGAGTTGGTCGGTGGTAATCTTGCTCCAGCATCTTCGGGGGTTTGTTGAGGGCGGTGGTGGGTCGTTGTTTTCCTGAAGTTGAAGTGTACGCAGCTGTGGTCGGTCAGTGGAGCTCGGAGGTGTGGCTGAAGGAGATGTGGTTGCTGGAGGAGTAGACAGGGTCCAGCGTGTGGCGGGCGTAATGGGTGGGGGTGTTGACCAGTTGCTTGAAACCGACATTGGCGAGGTTGTCTAGTAGGGCGGTGGTGTGTTTGTCCTGGTCGTTCTCCAGGTGGATATTGAGGTCTCCTAGGAGGATGTAGTCGGGGGAGGTGAGGGCGAGTGGGCTGATGAAGTCTGCGATGGCCTCGCTGAAGTGGGAGCGTGGTCCCGGGGGTCTGTAGATGAGGGTTCCTCTGAGGGTGGTCTTGGGGTTGGTGTGAATCTGGAAGTGCAGGTGCTCTGCGGTAGCGAGGGTGTCGTTGGTGTTGGTCGTGATGCAGATAGTGTTTTTGTGGGTGATGGCGATGCCTCCTCCGGTCTGGTTGACGAGGTCCCTCCGGATGATCTTGTAGCCGTCCGGGATGGCAATGGCAATGTCGGGGGCTGAGGAGGCGTTCATCCAGATTTCCGTGAAGAAGGCGACGTCTGGTGCTGTTTTGTCCAGGAGGTCCCATAGTTCGACGGCGTGCCTGTGGATGGAGCGGGTGTTCAGCAGAATGCATTTGAGGTGGTTGTTGTTGGCGGCTGTTTTGGCTGGCGCAGTGCAGGACCAAGTGCAGGTGAAGTAGCAGGCGTGGCAGGTGAAGGCTCCGTGGGTGCATTTCGGGGTGGCTTGGGAGCAGGCTGGATTTCGGCTGGTGTTGAGTGCGTGGAGGGTGGCGGCGTTGTAGCTCAGTCGGGTTGGCTGGCTCTGGCAGGATCCAGGGGTTCTGGCGCTGGGTGCGGTCCACTGGCGGACGGGCGTAGATGGGCTTCCTATGGCACGCCTTCGGCGCGCAAATGGCGATCCTGCTGCGCGTGGCCCCTGCGGGTACTCGCGGTCTGCGACATTTATGACGAAGTGGGACAGAGGAGCAGCTGGGAGGCAGGAGCGGGCGGCGAATGGGGAGCAGGAGACAGGAGAAGGGGGCTGGGCCACAAGAGAGCAGCGGCAGGGAGCAGAGGGGGGAGGGTGGAAAGAGCGGGAAAGCGGAGCGGGGGAGAGCGAGGGCAAGCCTGGGCAAGCCTGGAGAGCGAGGGTAAGCCTGGGCAAGCCAGGCCAAGCCTGGGTAGCGAGGGCAAGCCTGGAGGGCAGGGACCCTAAGGAGAGGCGGCAGCAAGAGGGCCAAGCAGGCAGCGGCAGCAGAATCCGGGCACACGGGGGCTGTGCGGTAGTAGAGTGGCCGGGTCAAGGGTCACCTGCCCTGCATCAGCTTTTATGCTGGCTCTGACATGGTCATACAACCTGTGCAGTTTATTTTTGGAGGGTGGGCTGACACCATTGTCAATGGGGCTGTCACCATTGTCAATGTGATGCACACAGCACTCTGTGATGCCTGTGGTCAAAGAGAACAAGGCAGCAAACAGTTCTAGCGCCTGCTTGCCGTCTCTGTGCTGATGATTTGTCAATGTGGGAGAGAGTACCACCACCTCCAATGACCCATCTTGCACATTGTTGGAGAGGATGTTGGGCACTGGCTCAGTTTCCTCCTCTACTCCCTCATCTGTGACCAGTCACATGGTCATGTTTTTCCTGTCATGGTGGGTTCTCCACCTATTCACATGCAGGACCCACTAAAGGGTCTTGGGGGTGCCCAGGTTGACCAGGTAGGTAACCTCACCCTTCATTTCAATGATTGGATAGGGCTCAGTCCACTTGTCATGGAGGGCCCTGGGAACCACAGGAGTCAACACCCACATCAACTGTTCTGGAGTATACTCAGGCATAGTAGCCTTCTAATTATACCATGAGGTTACCTCCTGGCTGGCCTCAGGTTTCCTGCCTGCCTTGTATATGTACTCTGCCGTTTCTTGATCTCAGGCCAAGCACATAGTCATGCACATTGTCCTTTGCTTCTTTGAGAGGCTTCTCCAAAGATTCTTTACTCAGGTACAATGGCCCTTTCATAGGATGTCCAAACAAAAACTTAACCTTTTTGTGGATTCGCCATGTAGGCATAGGAGGAGAACATCCCATCCCGTCCTTAGTTGATCATGCCCTTCAGGGTCTTGTTTAACATCTACACTAGGACCATTGGTCTTTGGGGTGAAATGGGGTGGTGAACTTGTAGTTAACACCACATTCATCCCACATCATACTCAGATAGCTGGACAAGAAGTTTGTACTGCTACCTGAAACAACCTCTTTTGGAATACCCACTCTGGTGAACACACCAAGCAGTAACATAGCCTAATCCGGACCAGAACGTGGACTTACTTGATACTCAGATCTCTGGCTGGTTAAAAACAGCAAGTGATCACTTTGCCCCTCTCAAAAAAATCAAGATAAACCTAAAGGCAGATGCCCATAAATGGTTCTCCCCCGAATTAAAGGAGACAAAACTACTACTCCGCCAAAAGGAAAGGAGATGGAGAGCTCGCTATGACCCTGGAGACAAGCTCCTCTATAAATCAGAGCAGGCAAAATATAATACAGCAATCAAATCAGCCAAGATAGATTACTTCTCCTCCAAGATCCTAACGTCCACAAACAAATCAAGAGAGATTTTCTCAATTGTGGATGAACTATCCAACCCTGATAGAGTGACGTCTAAACCTACTCCTACACAGGAATTATGTGATAAATTGAATACATTCTTCATAGAAAAGATCACTACAATCAAAGCCAGTATTGTATGCTCCTCACCAGCCGCAATTCCATCTGATTCCTTCATGAATAATCGTACCCTGGATAGTTTTCCAACGATCGATCACAAATCTCTTATTTCCCTGATGTCTAAGGTCAAATCGGGTTCTCCCAGAGACTGCTGTCCCCCACATATATTGAGGGAAGTCTTCTCCACCATCCCCCAACACGCCCTTTCTTTATTAAATTCATCACTCACCCAAGGTCGCATCCCCAAATCATTCAAGGACGCTACAGTGGTCCCTCTGATCAAAAAGGTTGGTGCCGATTCAGCTGATCCATCTAATTATTGCCCCATCTCCCTGCTCCCATTCTTAGCCAAGGTCTTGGAGGCACATGTTGCTAAATCCATGTCCACCTTCATAGAAGAGTCTAGACACTTGGATCCCCACCAAGCAGGCTTCCGTCCAGGTCACTCAACGGAGATGGTTATCTTGGCAGTGCTGGATGAGCTCCGCAGGGAGGCTGACATTGGAACCCCTCAGGCCTTAGTCCTCTTAGATCTGTCAGCCGCGTTCGACACGGTGGACCATAAGATCTTGGTCGACCGTGTCGGACGGACAGGCCTGCAGGGCAGGGCCTTGAGATGGGTTAGCTCATTTCTGGAAGATTGCTCACAGGCGGTTCGCCTGTCTAACTTCACAGCTCCTGAGTTAAGTTCCACATGTGGGGTCCCCCAGGGCTCTTCCTTGTCCCCACATCTGTTTAACATCTACCTACTCCCCCTGATCAAAGCCTTAAAACAGAGGAAAGTAAAAACATTCAACTATGCAGATGATCTGCAGCTCTCCTTTACAATAGATAATTCTATTGAATCTATTACCAACTTTCAGGACACCATGGTGTTCATCCGTCATTTGATGGATTATAACCATTTGAAGCTAAACCCTGGAAAGACGGAGGTACTGCTGATAGGAGACAGCCGCATCTCCTGGGGCCCTCATTATTGGCCGGCCGAACTGGGGCCTTTCCCCAAACCCTCCTCCTCCGTAAAAAGCTTAGGGGTGACTATTGACGGAGACCTGTCCCTTAACACCCTGGTGGGAGCAGTTGTTTCTAAATGTTTCTTCCAACTACGTAAAATCCAGAAGATACATCACCTGCTCACCCAGGCAGCACTGATACAAGCTGTGATTGGCCTAGTCCTGTCGCATTTAGACTATGCAAATTCGATCTATCTAGGCCTTCCCTCTTTTCAGATCAAGAGACTCCAGCTTGTGCAGAACCAGGCGGCACGACTGATATATCAACAACCTAAGTGGCAATCGGCCAGACCCCTGATAAAAAAGCTCCACTGGCTCCCACTTCTCCAACGTGCCACCTTCAAAACCGCCTGTCTCACATTTAAGTCCCTAAACTGTCACAGTCCAATGTTTATTAACAGCTTAATCGTGAGATACATTCCTTCCCGTGACCTCCGCTCTAAACATCAAAACTTGCTGGTCAGCACAAAGTTTAAACGCAAACGGCACGGCGGAAGCCGGTTTGGCTACCTGGCGCCACAACTTTGGAACTCACTCCCATGGGAGATCCGTTCCTGTCCCCATCTGCTCCAATTCAGAAAGCAGCTTAAGACATGGCTGTTTACAAAGGCACATGAGTAATTCACTCCCATTGCTATCATTTCAGAACAGGCTACTCAGTACAGTCTCAACAGCGCCATGAAACCTTGGTCAAAGTGCGCTTTATAAATTGGTTATAACATAACATAACATAACAATGAAGGAGCACCTATTGTTCTGAGATGTATTGCCCCAGGGTACCTTGTGGCATGGTCCACCTCCACCATGTTCTACCTATCCCCTGATGCAGTAGGTGGATCAAGGGGTCTATCAATGTGCATCCCTACCCTCTCAAAGAAACTACCCCCCACTGGCAGTGACATCAAGGGAGCCTTTGGCTTGTGCCCTGCCCCTCCACTTTTTTTGAAATAAAGAAAATAAATAAAGCGAATAATTTAGGTTGACATGCTGAATTTGCTCTTAATAAAAAATAGATAAATGGAGAAATAAGCTGGTCTTGAGTTTTCCTACGCCTAATTTTTTACTAGCAGATCCAATAATCTCAGTGGTGGCAAGTCTAATTAAATGTTTTTAATAAATGAAAACCATGGTACGTTCATTTAAACTGCAGGTGTAAATAGTATAAATATCCAGTTTTAGTTTAGACACTCCGCTATGATACAGCAGCTCTCCTTTGAATTTCACCCATCCATGAAGTAGGATGGAAGTATTTTGTGAGTAACTCGCGTTGTCATGGGCCCCATTATCGGGTATATGTATGATTTTGTACTTCAGGGAAAGGTGTTATGGTACTAGACATTTTTTTCAGAGAACCGCTGGATCAACCTGATGGAATGCGGCCAATGCATCAGATCCCCCCAAAGGACCTTCATGCATAACAAGATCCTTGCCAACTCCAGCACCTCCAAGGAACTCTTCAGCGTTATCCAGGAGTTCACCAAGCCCACCAGCTAATCCAAGGACATCACCCCTTCCCAGGATCTTTGTAATAATCTTAGATCCTACTTCCATCTGAAAATCAAGAGCCTCTACGACAACTTCAGCAACCAGACACTAGACTCTGAAACCATCACCCTCTCCAACAACGCTAGCCAACCTACCATCTCCTCCTGGTCCCCAGTCACCACCAAGGACACCGCTTCAACCATGAAAGGCATCCAAGCAGCGCCCCCCATGGACCCCTGCCCACCACACATCTTACAAAGAGCCATCTCTACCATCGCTCCAGAACTACGGTGCACAATTAAGACCTCCTTCAAGACCAGCATCTTTACTGAAATGCGCAGAAGTCAGACCCCTGCTCAAGAAGCCCTCAGCCGATCCCACAGACCACAAGAACTACCGGCCCATCTCCCTCCTCCCATTCACAGCCAAAGTCACTAAGAAGACTATCAATGCACAACTGGCAAAATTCATTGAAGAAAACACCATCCTCAACCCCTCCCAATCCGGAGTCCGCAGCAACCACAGCACCGAGACCACTCTACTCGCCACCACAGATGAAATCCGCACCCTGCTCGACCAAGGGCACACCACGGCCCTGATCCTGCTCAACCTCTTTGCAGCTTTCGACACCATCTCCCACCACACACTCACCGCCAGACTTGGCGACACCAGCATACAATGAATGACCCTTGACTCGCTCATTTATCACTGGAAGAAACCCAAAGAATCAGGCTACCTCACTTCCTCTCTGAACCCACAGAAATCAACTGCGGAGTACCCCAAGCATCATTGCTCAGCCCCACGCTCTTTAGTATCTACATGGCCCCCTCACCTCTATCCTCAGACAACACGGACTCAGCATTGTATCCTACGCCGACCACGCCCAGATCATCCTCTCCCTCACCGAGGACCCCACCAACACCAGACTCAACTTCCAGAAAGGAATGAAGGACGTCGCATCCTGGATGAGAATCAGCTGCCTGAAGCTCAACTCGGGGAAGATGAAGGTCCTCATCCTTGGAACCTCCCCCTCTGCATGGCACAACACCTGGTGGCTCACCGCCCTCGGCAGTGCGCCCACCCCAGAACCTCTGAATTATTCTCAACTCCTCCCTCTCCATGACCCGACAGGTCAATGCCGTCGCCTCCAGCTGTTCCAACACTCTCCGTATCACCCAAAAGACCTTCAACTTGATCCCTCATGTATCGGGAAAGACCGTCACACACACACTCATAACCAGCAGACTCGACTACAGCAACGCCTTCTATGCCGGGATCATCAAATCTTTGCTCTGCAAGCTCCATACCATACAGTACACCACAGCCAGACTCGTACTTGGCGTCCCTTGACACCAACACATCACCCAAAACCTGCGGACCCTCCACTGGCTCCCCTTCGAGAAGAGAGTCACTTTAAAGATACTCACCCATGCCTTCAAGAGCCTCCACAACATCGGACCCCAATACCACAATGAAAGAATCTTCTTCCATATATCAAAAAGAAACGTCCGATCCTCTGACTTTGCCTTGCCGAAACCCCTCGCATCCTAAGAGCAGAACAGGTAGGCGAGGCTTCTCCTACATCGCGGCCAAGACCTTTAACGAGCTTCTGATCGCCATCAGACGCGCCCCCTCCCTGAACATCTTCAAGAAGACACTCAAGACCTGGCTCTTCGACTGAACAGAGCTGCTACCCCCTCTCCCCCCTCCAGCGCCTTGAGACCCTCACGGGTGAGTAGTGCACTGAAAATTCCCCTGATTGATTGATTGATTGATTGCTTATCAATAAACACTTCAAACTTAGGTAAAAGTACATTGATCTCCATCAACTTTTCCCTGTCAGCAGAGTAAATGTACTCATAAGAATTTAAAATGAACCTATTATTCATCTACTAATGGCACATCTCTTTGCATTGACTTTCCAATTACTAGCACAAAGTTATCTTTGTTCCCACCAGGGTCACACTTATCTTTGAAGGCATCCATTATCATATTGATGGAACGTTGTGACTTTTGAAATCTTAAAAAGTGGCCATTTTCCCCACATCCAAAGCAGTCTTTGTTAAAAGTAGGACAGCTGTTCCTATTGGTGTTACGGTTTGGACGGTATTCCACCCAATCTTTCCCCCAACAAAACTTTTCTAACATTTTCCCGAACAAACTTTCTCAGAAATATTTTCTCTAAGTGGTTTGAAACTCTTGCTTTTGTCTTTCTTGTTACTGACTGAACTAACATCAATGACTGAATACTCCTTATCTTCATTAAGTAATTTGAAAGATTTGTTAGATGATTTTATGCTTTTTGCCATATTCACCACTTCTGCCAACATCGGATTCTTGTGTCTAAAAGTGTGTGCTGCATTTTTTTTTTAAACAATGCATCATAATTTAGTCACTAATAGATTGCTCTGAAATAGATCCAAAGTTGCAATATAAAGCCCAGCCACATAGCTTTCTATGGGTTTGATGGGGAGTTGATGGAGAGAGTTAAAATTGAACCATTCTGTAGTAACATGCTGCTCCTCAATAAAATGCCTGTTTGATTTCTCTTAACCTTCCATGTATACTTTGGTCATCATCTTCTACAGGTGGAGTTACAGGAGACAATTGTTCAAAACTTTCCTGTAGATCATCAGCAATTAAATTGATCAACAAACCTTTTTTTACTTATTGCAGAAAATGCATTTCAATCAATTCCCACCATACTGTTAGAATACAGTGCAAACCATTTAGTCAATTTCAGTCTCTGTTCTCCTGAATATTATGTTAAGGATGTTGGAGCATTGCCAAGCTGTTACACTTTAAGTATAGAGGGTTTGAACATTTCTGTAAATAGGTCAAGTAACCAGAACGCCATAGTAAAAGGTATAAACTTTACTTCACTCTCTGAAATGAACTCCTTTGGCTAACACTGAACAGAGCTAAGCTGACAATGGTACAAGTCCAAGTTATAATATTGATAGCCCAATATAGATATATCTAAAGAGAGGTAACACCCACTTGTAGCCCAAAACTGTAGAATGTAGTCCAGACAGCAAAGGAAGGATGACAACGCCAATTGGTTGAATGCAGCCAACCCAAATCCACTGTGGTAGCCCAAACCGGGGAACATGGAAGCACCCAATTGGAAGAACAATGTTGAATCATGAGCGGGGCAGAGGAACCAGCTCCGCCGTGCGCGGTGAATGTCAGGTAAAAGAAATCTGATGCACACTTCTGCCATAAATAGCAGCTTGGGCAGGCTGGTGTCCAAATGTGTCGCCAAATTGAAACAGGGAAGCCAGGCAATCACAAACGAATAAGGATGATTTATTTTAGATAAAGCCCCAAGAGGCGGCAGGCGCGCAGCTCTTCCAGAGATGCCGATGAGCAACTTCTGTTGCACCCGACAGGAGCTACAATTTATCAGGAATAGCTCATGCACAGAGTTGGCAACAGCACTGGCACTCTGTAGTAGTAAACACTCGGGGGCAGATTTATGTTGTGTATGCGCCACGTTTGCGTCACGCAACTGGGGCGTAAACGTGGCGCATCCTTACGCCCGATTTACAATGTGACGCATCTAGGCAGATGCGTCACGTTGTTAAGCCCTGCACCGCCTGTGGGCGTTCCGGCGCAGGGTGGGCGTTCCGGGGCAGGTGCGCCTCGCAAAAGTGGCTGAGTGAAATCTACAAGATTTCACTCAGTCACTTTTAGGCCAATGCTGCGTCAAAACCCTGCGCCTGCTTGAAGCAGGCGTAAGGCTTGACGCAGCATTGGTCAGATAGGGCACCCCCGAGCCTTGCTGGAGCTGCGTCGCGCTTGCGACACAACTCCAGCAATGCGTCACTTTTACGGCACAGATGCGTGACGCATCTGTGCCGTTTTTGCCCCATGGTGCGCCGCATCATAAATGCGGCGCACCATGGGTGGCGCAGCTGTGGCGCACTGTGGCGCATGTTAACTGGCGCATACCTCGGGATGCGCCAGTTAACATAAATCTGCCCCTCGATGTTTCAGATTAATAACTTGCAAAGGGGGTCATGTTACAGCAGCTCAACGGTTTAAACACTTGAAAGTAAACACTAATACAAGTTAAAACATCACAACCGTGGAATATAACAAATTAAACAATAAAACAAGTACATATTACTGCACCTAATTTATGATGTCCTCTTAACCATTTCTTGGTCAATGATCTAATAACAGACAGCCAGGTATGTAGCTTTTCCTCCTTTGTACACTAGAACTCCCAGATATGACTATTACCACTAAGAATACAACTGATGCAATCATTTCAAATGTTTTCCCCATAGGTTTTATCATGAAAAATCTGACGATATTTGTTTGGGCAAATCCTGCAAATTTCTAAGATTTGCAGTTAGGAAACGAGATCAAATGTACAATAGTACTACAAAATACATGAAAGCCTGCAATTTCAATATTAAAACATGGGGATGTCTCTAGCCACCTGTAGTATGAAAGTGACTTAGCTGCACAGTTGTAATCGTGTACTACATTTGAGTTGTGAAACCATAATGCATACCGCCAGCAGCCAGGTGAAAGGCATCATTGCAGATGCAGTTTAAACAAAGAAAACCAGTCTTAACTTTCACCCTTATTTTCTAAATTGAACAGTAAACTGAGAGATTTATGGCAAAAAAATTTTTTTTTTGCGCATAGCCCATTATAGGAAAGAAAGGATCTCACTGTATTTGACTACTAATTCAGTCTCAGCCGTTTTTAAATCCGATATACATTAAAATATTGGAATATGTTTTTACAAAGAATTACTAACTGTTCTTCAGTTTGTTTAATTTTGCACTACAGATAACGAAGTTTTCTTCATACCTGTATCTATACTATCTCTTTCAGACGAAGGAGAAAGGGGGAAGAATGATGATGTGACTCAGTATTCTGTGGTGTAGTCCTTGAAATGGTAGCATAATACTGCACCCATTACATATTGCATCCCGCACTATCTGTATATGTTGGGTTTGACATCCTCTAACAAGATAACCGGAAACTCAGAGTTGCAGTCTTATGGACCGCATACCACTAAGGCTATACGCACATCCCAATATACTTAAATGTTTTTTCTCTTCCAGTACACAATCTATTATTTCTGAAACCTTCTTCGAGGCACTAGATAAGAAGGAGTCATTTGCCGCCATTAATACTTGAAGATATTTAACCAGATGACAATGCCAACATTTTTGAGAAAATCAAAGAGAAATTAACTTCTAGAATGTGTTAGTACACACATCAACATACTCTCTTAATCAACAGGCTAACGGCATTACAGAAAAGAGAGAAAGATGTTTTGAGTGTTTTCAAAACCATTTTTTGAAAAGCCAATTGAATTGCTAAGTGTGGAAAAGAGGGAACAGTATATTCTACTTATAAAAAGTGGCTACTTGGTGCCTGAATTAGATATAGGAGGACCACCCATGGGTCCACCATGGTGACGGAATAAATTGTCTCCATAATGGGGAGGCCGCCCACCTAATGTTTGAATAAGGTGTCCAGTTTTCTGTTTTTACTGATATTTTGCAAATAAATACAATCAGAGAACAATGTGTTCCCCGCCTGCATTTAATTTTAAAAGAGGAAACATACTACAAATTGTGCTTCTAATGAGTGACTTTCCATGCAGTCTGTTGAGAATTCCAAGACAACAGATAGACAGCGTGGGGAGTTAAAATACTGGTTAAGATGTCTTTAAATACAGGCATATGTTAAAATATATTTGTATTACATTGCTAATATTTACGTGTGGGTTTAGTGTTTAACTATATTCGGATGCTAATTTTCTGAAACGCAACCAGCATCAGAGTATGAGTGCATGTTTATCATTTAAATAAATGTGGAAATCTACCAAATTTGATCCCACTTATTCACAAAACACAAAATAAATGTGGATACATACCAATAGGATGTCCCAAAAATAAACATGGATAAATACAGATGAAAATGTTAAAAAAATGAATACCATAAAACCGCAAGACCTATTTATAAATGAGCATAGGTAGTAATTTATAAAGGAATTGGCAAGAACCGCTGTCACTGCATTTCCTGTCATTGCTTTTTACTGTTTACTGTAGGGCTATGTCAGAAGTAGGGCTGGGCGTAGTTTGGGAAGTAGCATTATGCAAAGCAACGCAAAGTGCACTTTGCATTATGCAAGCTATGCGTAGCACTACTCGAACTCCGTAGTACCCTGTTCGCACTGTGCAAGATGCCGTTTTCAATTATTGCACAGTGCGGACAAGCATCCGACACTGTGCAATCATTGAAAATAGCATCGTGCACAGTGTGAGCTGTAGTTTCCCGACGCTCAAGTAGATTTTTACTCAAGCTGCAGCTTTCTCAACGCGGACTGGTAGTTTCTCATCGCGAGCGGTCGCAACATATGTGACCACTCGCAATGAGAAACCTGCCTTCCTCGCTTTGAGAATCTCGCCAGGAGGTTTATGTTACACCCTCGCGATCGGCAACTTGATGTTGCTGATCTCGAACGAGGAAAAAGTCTTGCCGGGATGTCTTCTTGCTTGCTCGCGGTCGCCAACTTGATGTTGAGGAACAGCGAGCAAGCAAAAAATTACTGCTGAACTACGCTACATGTGTTTGCACTGTGCTACGTGCAGTTCGCATAGTGCGAAGTAGCGCAAACTTCACAAACTACGCAAGGGTAGCGTAGTGCTTTGCCCAGGGTTAGTCAGAAAGATGCAGCCTGCAGCAAACAGTAGTCTTTTTATCTTATCAAAAAAGAAAATCCCATAACAGGATTTTCTTTTTGAAAAGAAAAAAAGTAATTGCCTACACACCATGGGAGGAGCATTAGAATGGTGTTATTGTTCCTTACTACCAGGTTTTACATAGCTATAAGGAACGGTAAAAGATGATTACTTCTCGAAATATCTATATTTGGTGGGCAGACACGTAGCAGTTTCTCTGATGGCCTTGGGTCATCAGCAAAGTTTCTCCATGGCAAAGACAGAGTATTCTACACCGTGGCAAAAATTAACCCCTTGTATGCTGGTGACGAACCCCAGCCGTCACGCTCCACGATGCTCGTGTGCTGATGATGGCTGGGGTTCGTCACGGCCCGCCCTGTTCGTTTGATTACCGCACAGCGGCGGAAACGGGCCAGCAGCGAAGGGGGTTAAGGTCTGCCTGCAAATAAATTTGGCATGACAAACACTATATTGGTCTGCAGGAAACTCCTTTACGCTCCAACGGAGTACCATCTGCTCGAATATATAAATCAGGCCCTTATTTTCTTATTTCAAAGTTCTGACTTCCTAACTCCTCGGTATTAACTAAGAACAATCATTAGTAGTTCCTTGTAATAATTTATTATTGGCAGCTAGTGATGTCACTAGTTCGCTACAAGCATAAGGCACTCTGTTGACACACTGCTCTCTGAGCCTCCTGTGTTCTCACACAAACTAAAAGTGAGCTGACAGGCTCACGGCACCGACCATCTGCTTGGTGCTCCTTTATTTACATCAGACTGTCAGCGTTGCTTCAGTTAGAATTATATCTCTGAAGAAAAACAAGAAGAAAATCTTGACAACTTTACTGATGGTCTTAAATGAGTATACCTTTGCTGTCAAACCACAAAACACCATTCACCCAGTGCCTTCTGATCGTTCTTAAAAGTAATTTGTTTCTTAGCTGGGTTCATCCAGGTGCATCAAAAAATGGTCTTCCTGTACCTCATGTGGGAAAGAAAAACCAACCTGTAAAATATTCTCAAAAACTATATTCTTTTGAGAAGCAGATACATATTTTAGCCATAAGTTTTAAACAACATTCTCAAATAGCTAGTATTTGATCTGTTTGTGTTTTAGCTGATATTCCTATACTTTTGATTTTAAAACCTAGTATATTTTGTCACGTGTGTGTGTGTGTGTGTGCGCGCGTGCAATGTGTGGCCGCTGGAGCTCACCTGGTCAAAGCTTTTCATCCACATAAAGTTTTGCTATGTTTTCCTTTGTGATGTTCATAAACACCATAGCCTGCCACCTGTAAATATGTAAAAAGGGCTGGGGGCTTATTGATGAGAGGTTTGCGCAGCCAGAGCATCCCATTTTCTGATGCTGTGGCAGCGTAACCCTCTCAACCATATCTATAAGGCCGTGCAAAGCCACTTCTCATGGCTTTACATGGCCTCATAGATATGGAGTAAGACAAAGCAAAGCGAGTCACTGCATTAACTTACGCTGCGCCAGAGAGCCGTTCCATGGGCAGTGTGGTGGGTTTTCCCATGCAACACCCATGGATTTTGATGGTGCCTCATATTTACTTAATCATGTAAACCTGGGTCAGCACCAAAACCTTACGCCCCCCAGAGCAGGCAAAATAAGGACAAATATTCGTATTTCTTCTTGTTTTTCATCTTTACATGTGTGCTGCATTCTGCACATTGAAAGAGGAAAACGCCTCTCGGGATTATGTTAGTGCTGGACCCTGCCCTGCTAAAAACCATCCTGCTTGCAATGCAGACACCCTTACACCATGGTGCAAGGGTGCCTGCGTTGGTGCTACGAAGAAAACCGAGCACCAGCACAAGGGGAAAGACAGGAATGTACCGTATTTCATAATTACAGTGCATTTCTTCCCCTGTCACATTGGCGTGGGGCAACACATCAATAAGACTTTCTGTGCTTCCCTACACCAATTCCCCATAAATGAGGCCCTAGGTATGCAAACAAAACGTTCTACTTCATGCAGACTTGAGGCCTCATTTATGGCATTTTGGTGTGAGGCAGTGCAGCAAGGCACCTTTAAGCAATACGATGCATTCCTGTCCTTTTTAGGTCACGCCCTGAGCACACAAGCACTGCTCTAGGGTTGATCTGTGGTAGTTCACTACATGAGGGAAGCCCTGCCATTCCACCAACCGTCTTTTTCATTGTCTTTTATCTTTATCTTTTATCTTTGTCTTTCCTTAATGCTGCCTTCCGATTGGTTTATAGGTTTGTTAGTCCCTCCTTATAACGGCCATGTGGTCATTTGTATCTTTCCATGGCTCCTGTCCCCTTTACTTCGAGTGTTGCATGGTATGTGTTATTCAAATTGTGTGCACTATTTTCTTTAATGAGATTCTCTTACTGCCCATGCCTTCTCGCATGCCCGCCCGTTGTTCGTGCCTTTTCACCTCCTGCCTCCTGCCTGCCCACACTCCCGTTTGCAATGCAATAGGTCTTGCGTAAATGTGAGTCCTATTGCATTGCAAATGCTTGTATTTTGTTCGCTTTCAGGTTCTATTGTTGCCCAGAGAGTCATTCTTGTCTCAAAGGATCCACTGGACGTCTGTTTGCAGCGGAGCTCCATGTGATCGCCTCTTTGGGCTTATTAGCTTTGCTAGCTGTAATTGAAATGAAATGAATGAAACTTATATAGCGCACGACTTACCCTGGGGCATCTCCGCGCTTGCTTAGGGAACCCGTCCTGGTATTCCCCTGTGAGATAACCCTGGCAGGGTATCCACAAGGTGAAAGCCAGGCATCCCACCACGAGGGGCCGTTGGTGGACGATTTGCGTTCAGCGCGGGAATAAGCGAAGAGCGAATCACCATTGATACTAGGTGAAATAAAGTCTGTTTTTTTCTTTGTTTTTGAAAAGAAGGGAGGTTATAGAAACTTGGAGCTGAGCTGCCTCTGTCTGCTCTTTTGCTGATGTTAATCTCTCTGATAGTAATGCGAGGAAGTGGAGACGTGGGTGCCTGCCTGCTGAGTGCAGTTAAACCACCCACCCTATATTGTTAAGAAGTGATTTTATATTTGACAATCTATAGACTGGAGTGTCCTGTTACAATCTACTACAGTTGTAACCTTCAACAAGGCACTGGCCTTGAACAAGTGGTGTTAGATCTGCGGTCTCTAGTTCGCAGAGGTAGGTACCACTGTCCAAATAGGGACCCTTGCTACTAGTCAGGGTAAGGAGGATACACTCTTTATATAACCCCTGCTCACCCCCTTCATAGCTTGGCACGAGCAGTAAGGCTTATTAAAGGCTATTTGTAAAGTATTTGTACCAACACTCACAGTAACGCAGTGAAAACACCACAAATGGACTCCACAACAGTTTAGAAAAATAGAAGTATTTAATCTAAACTAGACAAGACCAAAACAATACAAATCCAAAATACACAGTTCAAGAATATGGTTTCAAAAGAGTACTTAAGGTTGCATTAAAATAATCCACAGTTGCGTCATCTTTTAGCCAACAGTACCTTTAGATGCAACAAAGTTCCAAGTGAAAGCTGCAGCGTTGAAATAAAAGCGATGCGTCACTCCTGAGACCCTTGGGAGGCGATGTGACAACCCCGCTGGATGCAGCGGGCGTGTTGCGATGACCCCGGTCTGTATGGGGAGGGATGCCATACTTTGCGTGGATCCCGCTGCGCAGGTTTCGAGGCTAGCGGCTCGCAAAAGGTACGATGCAACGATCTTCGTGGTGGCGACGATTTACGGTGCGGCGACGATGCACGGCTCAGTGTCGATCTTCTCCTCTCGTGCCCCCTCGATGCGATGGCTCTGTGACGACTCTCGCAACAAAGTAATGCTGTCCGCAAGCAAGAGGTGCGATTATCTCACCTAGTGATGACAGGCTCTGCGACAATACTCGTAGCGATGGTAATCTTCTCACACCGGACAGGTGCGTCCTGCAAGCGAAGGATGCAATGATTCTGGCAGTGGCTACAGGCGCTGAGAAAGAGTTCGGCCTTCGCAGCAGCGGGAATTTCCCCACACTGACCGGGATGCGCTCCGCAAGCGAGCGATGCGTTAAAACTTGCAGAAATTCTTTAAAATCTTGGTTTCCAGCTTCCCAACAAGGGTACAACTTCCAGAGGCACCACAGCTGGCCCAGGCACTCTAGGAAGGACAGAACTCTTTCAGCAGAGTTCAGGGAAGCTGAGGGTGAAGTTCTTTTGTTCCTGGTACTTCTTAACAGTAAGCCAGCTCTTCTTCAGGCCCTTGGAGATTCCTTCAAGCAAGGAGACACAGCACAAAGCAAAGTCCTTCCCCTCTCCTTGGCAGCAGAGCAACTGCAGGTCAGTCCAGCAAAGCAATAGCAGGACAGTCTTCCTTCTTCAGTCTGCGAGCTTTCTCCTTGGCAGAGGTTCCTTCTTGATTCCAGGATGATCTAAAGTTCAGTGGTCTGGGGTCCAGAACTTATACCCCAAAAAGTCTTTGTTCCCATTGTACAGGAAGGCTCTGAGCCCGGTCCAAACCAGTTCTGGAGCACTCTGTTTACATGACTCCTTCTTTCCTTTTACAGTGCAGAGCAGAAACATCAGACACCCCACAGGAGGTGGAGCCAGCATTTTGGAGGGAAAGAACAGCCCTGGAGTACTTTATTGACATGATTCCTTCTCTCCTTTCACAGTGCAGGGCAGAAACATCAGACGCACCATAGGGGGTGAAGCCAGCACTGTGAGGGGCAGGCACAGTCCTATTCAGGCCCCTTTTGTAACTTCCCCCCTCCCATCTAGATGTAGATCTCTCAATTCATCACTGGGCGGACTCATTCTGTCTCCTGGAATCCCCCAGCCCTGTCACTCGGAAACCAGACAGTCAATTCACAAACAGCCAAAGCACACAGAAAGGTCAGGCAAGAGAACAGCCACTTTCTAAAAAGGGCTGTTATCAAACTGTCAGATTCTGTCGCGCCTCGCTGTAACAAACGGGTACGGACTGGGTAAACACTACATGTCCCAGAATGCTCAGCGGTTAGGAGGCGGGGTATAAATTAGACACCACTTCCTGCGGCCGGTGTCGGATATTTTGGTTCGTGACCGCCAGTGTTCCTGTCGTCCTTGAGGTTTGGAGCGAGTTGTCGAGAGTTGAACCGCTTTGTTTCCCTGTTTTGTCCTCCGTTGGAGAGCCTTTTTTCACCGGCTATTGCGGAGGACGGACTTTCTTGTGCAGTGTTTACAGTTTGCGTGTCTCCGTTGGCGAGCCTCTTTGCATCGGCTCTTGCGGAGGACACGTTTGCTCAACTCCAGTTAGGGGGGTTTATTCCGATTCCGTTTCCTCCGTTGGCGAGCCTTTTTGCAACGGCTATTGCGGAGGAAACATTTGTTTGTTTAAGTGCGTTATCTACCGATGTAAATCCTCCGTTGGAAAGCCTTCTTGCATCGGCTATTGCGGAGGATTCCCATCAATAGGTCCCAGGCTGGGACGAAGAGTTTTGTTTGCTTGCACCTGAACACACAACTATTCAGGTAACCCTTGTTCTCATTTCTTTTGGGTGACGTAACCCTTGATTAGTTTGCAGGGAGATACTGTGTACTGTCTTTATTTTTGGAACTCTGACTACGTTTCTTCAGGACTCTGATGGAAAGATATCAGGGTATGTAGTATCCTTCTTTACCAGTATAGGTTTGCTATTACCTGGGTCTTATGGGCTGTTCCAATAGTAAGGTTTTTGTTTACAGGGGAAGACAGATACAGGCTGAATTTACGTGTTCTCAGTGGAAGAGAAGTATCTCCTGAGTTAGTGCTGTTTGCTTTCCAGTTACAGGTATAAGACAGTATATCCTGCTTGATAGCCCTAGTAATAAGAAGACATTCATGAGAATAGATACCAATCAATTATTTTTGTTTTCTGTCTTCACAGCTCTCCCTCCCTGCAGTCCCCTTCCTTTCCTTCCTGTTTTTTGCCCTCACCTGATCCTTCTCTAGCCCACGGCTATAATAGCATTCGAGGCTTGGATAGATCTGGAGGTGGCCTATTTATACCACAAGCTGATCCTGAGGACGGAGAGGATTACAGAATATCCGACCCAAGAATTGTAATCCTCCCGATCAGTTGAAAGGTTATGGCTACTCTGGACGAGGTGATGGCTGCTTTAGTCGTGGTGCAATCTGAGTTGATAGCATCCAGACAAGAAAGCACTGAATTAAGGAACCGGTTAGATAACATCCAGAAAAACCCTTTTAGTGCTGGGGCTTCAGGGTCTGGTACGGCCGGTTCAGTAGTGGTGGAAATCCCCCTAGCATTCCGTTAGCACATCCAGAACGATTTAACGGAGACGCTGGGTCAGTGCAAGTATTTTTGACGCAAGCAATGATGCATTTTTCTTGCAAACCCCGATCATTTCCCACCAACCAGTCAAAGGTTGCGTTCGTCATTTCGTATTTAGTGGGGGACGTGGCTCAATGGGCAGTTCCGATAGTCAAGAGAAATGACCCATTGTTACATGATTGGGACGCGTTCCAAGCTGAGTTCACGAAAGTGTTCGATAGAAGAGCAGATACGTATACGGCGGATAAAGAGCTGTTAGGCTTGCGTCAGGGGAATCAAGATATTGTGACTTATCTGAACCATTTCAGACAACTAGTCGCTGAAACTAAATGGCCAGAAGCCAAACAAGCATCAATCTTTCATCAGGGTTTAACTGAGGAAATGCAAGACATCATAGCTCAAATAGACCCCCAACCAGTGTCATGTGAGGATTCAATCAATTTGGTATTACGATTGGATCATAGGATGAAGAATCGTAAAGGCGGTAGCGGAGCTAAGAACAGGACTATTCCCTCTTCTGTACCGGTGAAGACCCCTGACAGTTCGGTATCTCACAACCCTGAGCCCATGGAAATTGGAGCTGTCCGTGCGGCCTTAACCGCTACCGAAAAGGAACAGAGGCGCAAGTTTGGTCTTTGTCTTTATTGCGGCAAAAAGGGCCATTTTGTTAGAGAGTGCCCTGTCAAACCCAAGTTTTCCAAATTCCGCTTGAATAGGGGGGTTTCAACGGCCACAGAGAAACCGGGGGAAAACTGAGGGGCTCTGGGGATGATGAGGGGGTTCCCTGGAGTCATGTTAGTATCCCTTCTATGTTGAGTACGGTAGTGGGAGCGCAACATTTATTCATCAAAATAATATTGATGATTGGCATGATGGAGGTGCATACACAAGCTATGGTGGATTCAGGGGCCACTGGCTTTTTTATGGACATGAAGGAAGCGGAAAGAATAGGCATTCCTCTGATCCCTAAAGAAGATGGTACCGATGTGTTTGCAGTTGATGGCAGGAAACTGAATACAGGGCCCATCAGTTATCAGACGGCCCTGACAGAGATGAGGTTTGGGTATCACAGAGAAAGAGTTTCTTTCAGCATAATCAAGGCACCGCAGTATGGGGTGATCCTAGGCATTCCTTGGCTGAAAAGACACAACCCTGACATCAATTGGGAAACGGACACCATAGTGATGAATTCCAAACATTGCGAGGAGCATTGTTTTAGATACGCACAGAGTCCTTCGTTTGCTTTGGCATGTGGGGATCGGATAGCCACGGCAGCAGAAAGGCAGTAACTCTTCCAGAGGTATATCAGGACTATGAAGGGGTATTCGATGAAGTATTGGCCGAAGAGTTGCCTCCACATAGGCCATACGATTGCCAGATTGAATTAATTCCTGGGGCAGTGATTCCCAAGGGTAGGCTGTATGCGTTGACGGAGCCAGAAAACGCTTACTTAAGAACATATCTAGACAAACTATTGGAATTGGGGTTCATACGCCCTTCCCGATCACCGGCGGCATCCCCTTTGTTTTTCATCCCCAAGGCCAATGGGGACTTAAGAGCCTGTGTAGACTTTCGAGCCCTCAACGCAGTAACAGTAAAAAACAGATACCCTCTGCCGTTAATTAACGTACTATTGGAACAGGTGAAAAAGGCCAAGGTATTCACCAAGTTAGACTTGAAAGGAGCATATCATCTCATGAGAATGAGAGCAGGGGATGAATGGAAAACGGCCTTCCAGACCAGGTATGGGTTGTTCGAATACCTGGTCATGCCTTTCGGGCTATGTAATGCCCCTGCGGCGTTCCAGTTTTTCTTAAATGACGTGTTGAGAGAAATACTTGATAGACAGGTAATAGTGTATATATATGATATACTCATCTATTCTGAGTCAGAGGATATGCACGTGCAGCATGTCAAATCTGTCCTGAGTATCCTACAACAACACCATCTATACTGCAAACTGTCCAAATGTGACTTTCATGTCACCACCGTAGAATTTTTAGGGGTTATGCTCACTCCTCAGGGGCAGGAAATGGCGGAAAGAAAGATTCAAGCTGTGCGTGATTGGCCGATTCCTCGAAACATCAAGGATGTTCAATGTTTCCTAGGATTCGCCAATTTCTACAGGCGCTTTATCAACCAGTTCTCAAAAGTGGTGGCTCCCATAACCAGACTGCTGAAAAAAGACCAAAAGTTTGGGTGGGATGAGAAAGCCCAGGAGGCGTTTGTAACTCTAAAGGAAGCGTTTGTCACTGCTCCAATATTGACACATCCCAATTCCGATATCCTGTTTATAGTTGAGGCAGACGCTTCAGAGGTTGCTATAGGAGCTATTCTTTCACAAAGAAATAAGACCACAGGACAATTACATCCAGTGGCTTTTATGTCACGTAAACTCACGGGGGCAGAACTCAACTACTGCATTGCAGAAAAGGAACTCTTGGCTATCAAGAATGCATTCACAGAATGGAGACATTTTCTCATGGGGGCCAAGCACGTGGTGACGGTCTATACCGATCACCGTAATCTCCAGTTTATGTCAGCGGCTAGACATCTCACCCCTAGACAACTGAGGTGGATGCTTTTCTTTTCAGAGTTTCATTTCATTATTACTTTCAGGCCCGGAGCGGACAATCGAAAGACGGATGCCTTGTCCCGTCAATCATCCACGAAGACGTCTGATACCGTGTTAGAAACCCCTATAGTGGACCCTGTCAAGGTGGTCTGTGGTATCCAACTTGATGCCTTTTTGCAGGGCATACGGTATGGGATAAGGACGGACCCCTGGAAGAGATGGTTGCAGACACATCCTGAATGGCACTTACAACATGGCTTTCCGATTAATCAAGGGCGATTGTTGATTCCCACTGAATCCTTGCAGAAACAAATGTTCTCATGGTGTCACAATTCTCCCAGTGCTGGACACGTTGGAGGAGATAAGACTATGGATCTTATTCAGCATAGATGTTGGTGGCCAACGATAAGAGACGATGTAAGGAGATGGGTGACTGAGTGTGATGTTTGTGCTCGCGCCAAGTCAGATCACCGTCGTCCTGCAGGGCTTCTGCAGCCTATACCTACCCCTTCTACTCCGTGGGAGCGTATTTCATTGGACTTTGTGGTAGGTCTACCCAGAGATCAGGGTTGTACGGCAGTGTTGGTAGTCATTGACTATTTGACTAAAATGGGGCATTTCATTGCTTGTCCTCAGGTGCCTACGGCGGGTCAATTGGCGCAGCTTCTCATTATCCATGTTGTGCGTCTGCATGGCTTACCAAATGTCATCGTGTCAGATAGGGGCTCTCAAATTACCGCAAGGTTTTGGAAGGCATGGTGCTCCTCTCTTCATATCGAAACGGCTTTGTCCACAAGCTTCCATCCACAGACTGATGGACAGATGGAGCATCTCAACCAGACATTGAAACAATTCTTGCGATGCTATGTGTCCCAGGGTAAGAGTAATTGGGTGGAGCATCTTTGGCTTGCGGAGGTGGCATACAACAATGCGACACATTCTGCCACGAGAGTATCACCTTTCTATAGTACTTACGGTCATCATCCCCGGTTTCTTCCATTTGTACAGCCCTACACTGAGGAGACGGTGCCTGAAGCTGCCAAGAGGGTTTCCCAACTCAAAATGGTATTGGAGCGTGTTCAGGACTCCCTAAAAACTTCCAAGGTGGCATATAAGAATACGGCCGACAAAAGACGTCGTCCAGGTCCTTTGTATCAGGTGGGGGATTGGGTGTGGTTGTCCACCCGGAACTTCAGGTTCAGGTGCTACAGTGTGTTTAACCCTCGCTTTATTGGTCCGTTCCGTGTTGTGAAACGCATCAACCAGGTGGCGGTGAAGTTGCTGTTACCGAGACATCTGCGTATACATCCCGTTTTTCATGTGTCCCTGCTCAAGCCTGCAGCTGCGGTGGTACGGCGCCTTCCTCCCCCTCTGCTGGTCCCTGAAGGCCTGGAGTACGAGGTGGAGGGTATACTAGACTCTAGGTGGCGGGGACGTGGCCTTAGGTATCTGGTGGCTTGGAAAGGTTACGGTCCCGAAGAGAACTCGTGGGAGCCAGCATCTGGTGTTCATGCTCCTCGCCTGGTGGCTGCTTATCATCGCCAATTTCCTGAGCGCCCCGGTCCCCTTCGGCGCTCTAGGTGAGGGGGGATGTACTGTCAGATTCTGTCGCGCCTCGCTGTAACAAACGGGTACGGACTGGGTAAACACTACATGTCCCAGAATGCTCAGCGGTTAGGAGGCGGGGTATAAATTAGACACCACTTCCTTCAGCCGGTGTCGGATATTTTGGTTCGTGACCGCCAGTGTTCCTGTCGTCCTTGAGGTTTGGAGCGAGTTGTCGAGAGTTGAACCGCTTTGTTTCCCTGTTTTGTCCTCCGTTGGAGAGCCTTTTTTCACCGGCTATTGCGGAGGACGGACTTTCTTGTGCAGTGTTTACAGTTTGCGTGTCTCCGTTGGCGAGCCTCTTTGCATCGGCTCTTGCGGAGGACACGTTTGCTCAACTACAGTTAGGGGGGTTTATTCCGATTCCGTTTCCTCCGTTGGCGAGCCTTTTTGCAACGGCTATTGCGGAGGAAACATTTGTTTGTTTAAGTGCGTTATCTACCGATGTAAATCCTCCGTTGGAAAGCCTTCTTGCATCGGCTATTGCGGAGGATTCCCATCAATAGGTCCCAGGCTGGGACGAAGAGTTTTGTTTGCTTGCACCTGAACACACGACTATTCAGGTAACCCTTGTTCTCATTTCTTTTGGGTGACGTAACCCTTGATTAGTTTGCAGGGAGATACTGTGTACTGTCTTTATTTTTGGAACTCTGACTACGTTTCTTCAGGACTCTGATGGAAAGATATCAGGGTATGTAGTATCCTTCTTTACCAGTATAGGTTTGCTATTACCTGGGTCTTATGGGCTGTTCCAATAGTAAGGTTTTTGTTTACAGGGGAAGACAGATACAGGCTGAATTTACGTGTTCTCAGTGGAAGAGAAGTATCTCCTGAGTTAGTGCTGTTTGCTTTCCAGTTACAGGTATAAGACAGTATATCCTGCTTGATAGCCCTAGTAATAAGAAGACATTCATGAGAATAGATACCAATCAATTATTTTTGTTTTCTGTCTTCACAGCTCTCCCTCCCTGCAGTCCCCTTCCTTTCCTTCCTGTTTTTTGCCCTCACCTGATCCTTCTCTAGCCCACGGCTATAATAGCATTCGAGGCTTGGATAGATCTGGAGGTGGCCTATTTATACCACAAGCTGATCCTGAGGACGGAGAGGATTACAGAATATCCGACCCAAGAATTGTAATCCTCCCGATCAGTTGAAAGGTTATGGCTACTCTGGACGAGGTGATGGCTGCTTTAGTCGTGGTGCAATCTGATTTGATAGCATCCAGACAAGAAAGCACTGAATTAAGGAACCGGTTAGATAACATCCAGAAAAACCCTTTTAGTGCTGGGGCTTCAGGGTCTGGTAAGGCCGGTTCAGTAGTGGTGGAAATCCCCCTAGCATTCCGTTAGCACATCCAGAACGATTTAACGGAGACGCTGGGTCAGTGCAAGTATTTTTGACGCAAGCAATGATGCATTTTTCTTGCAAACCCCGATCATTTCCCACCAACCAGTCAAAGGTTGCGTTCGTCATTTCGTATTTAGTGGGGGACGTGGCTCAATGGGCAGTTCCGATAGTCAAGAGAAATGACCCATTGTTACATGATTGGGACGCGTTCCAAGCTGAGTTCACGAAAGTGTTCGATAGAAGAGCAGATACGTATACGGCGGATAAAGAGCTGTTAGGCTTGCGTCAGGGGAATCAAGATATTGTGACTTATCTGAACCATTTCAGACAACTAGTCGCTGAAACTAAATGGCCAGAAGCCAAACAAGCATCAATCTTTCATCAGGGTTTAACTGAGGAAATGCAAGACATCATAGCTCAAATAGACCCCCAACCAGTGTCATGTGAGGATTCAATCAATTTGGTATTACGATTGGATCATAGGATGAAGAATCGTAAAGGCGGTAGCGGAGCTAAGAACAGGACTATTCCCTCTTCTGTACCGGTGAAGACCCCTGACAGTTCGGTATCTCACAACCCTGAGCCCATGGAAATTGGAGCTGTCCGTGCGGCCTTAACCGCTACCGAAAAGGAACAGAGGCGCAAGTTTGGTCTTTGTCTTTATTGCGGCAAAAAGGGCCATTTTGTTAGAGAGTGCCCTGTCAAACCCAAGTTTTCCAAATTCCGCTTGAATAGGGGGGTTTCAACGGCCACAGAGAAACCGGGGAAAAACTGAGGGGCTCTGGGGATGATGAGGGGGTTCCCTGGAGTCATGTTAGTATCCCTTCTATGTTGAGTACGGTAGTGGGAGCGCAACATTTATTCATCAAAATAATATTGATGATTGGCATGATGGAGGTGCATACACAAGCTATGGTGGATTCAGGGGCCACTGGCTTTTTTATGGACATGAAGGAAGCGGAAAGAATAGGCATTCCTCTGATCCCTAAAGAAGATGGTACCGATGTGTTTGCAGTTGATGGCAGGAAACTGAATACAGGGCCCATCAGTTATCAGACGGCCCTGACAGAGATGAGGTTTGGGTATCACAGAGAAAGAGTTTCTTTCAGCATAATCAAGGCACCGCAGTATGGGGTGATCCTAGGCATTCCTTGGCTGAAAAGACACAACCCTGACATCAATTGGGAAACGGACACCATAGTGATGAATTCCAAACATTGCGAGGAGCATTGTTTTAGATACGCACAGAGTCCTTCGTTTGCTTTGGCATGTGGGGATCGGATAGCCACGGCAGCAGAAAGGCAGTAACTCTTCCAGGACTATGAAGGGGTATTCGATGAAGTATTGGCCGAAGAGTTGCCTCCACATAGGCCATACGATTGCCAGATTGAATTAATTCCTGGGGCAGTGATTCCCAAGGGTAGGCTGTATGCGTTGACGGAGCCAGAAAACGCTTACTTAAGAACATATCTAGACAAACTATTGGAATTGGGGTTCATACGCCCTTCCCGATCACCGGCGGCATCCCCTTTGTTTTTCATCCCCAAGGCCAATGGGGACTTAAGAGCCTGTGTAGACTTTCGAGCCCTCAACGCAGTAACGGTAAAAAACAGATACCCTCTGCCGTTAATTAACGTACTATTGGAACAGGTGAAAAAGGCCAAGGTATTCACCAAGTTAGACTTGAAAGGAGCATATCATCTCATGAGAATGAGAGCAGGGGATGAATGGAAAACGGCCTTCCAGACCAGGTATGGGTTGTTCGAATACCTGGTCATGCCTTTCGGGCCATGTAATGCCCCTGCGGCGTTCCAGTTTTTCTTAAATGACGTGTTGAGAGAAATACTTGATAGACAGGTAATAGTGTATATATATGATATACTCATCTATTCTGAGTCAGAGGATATGCACGTGCAGCATGTCAAATCTGTCCTGAGTATCCTACAACAACACCATCTATACTGCAAACTGTCCAAATGTGACTTTCATGTCACCACCGTAGAATTTTTAGGGGTTATGCTCACTCCTCAGGGGCAGGAAATGGCGGAAAGAAAGATTCAAGCTGTGCGTGATTGGCCGATTCCTCGAAACATCAAGGATGTTCAATGTTTCCTAGGATTCGCCAATTTCTACAGGCGCTTTATCAACCAGTTCTCAAAAGTGGTGGCTCCCATAACCAGACTGCTGAAAAAAGACCAAAAGTTTGGGTGGGATGAGAAAGCCCAGGAGGCGTTTGTAACTCTAAAGGAAGCGTTTGTCACTGCTCCAATATTGACACATCCCAATTCCGATATCCTGTTTATAGTTGAGGCAGACGCTTCAGAGGTTGCTATAGGAGCTATTCTTTCACAAAGAAATAAGACCACAGGACAATTACATCCAGTGGCTTTTATGTCACGTAAACTCACGGGGGCAGAACTCAACTACTGCATTGCAGAAAAGGAACTCTTGGCTATCAAGAATGCATTCACAGAATGGAGACATTTTCTCATGGGGGCCAAGCACGTGGTGACGGTCTATACCGATCACCGTAATCTCCAGTTTATGTCAGCGGCTAGACATCTCACCCCTAGACAACTGAGGTGGATGCTTTTCTTTTCAGAGTTTCATTTCATTATTACTTTCAGGCCCGGAGCGGACAATCGAAAGACGGATGCCTTATCCCGTCAATCATCCACGAAGACGTCTGATACCGTGTTAGAAACCCCTATAGTGGACCCTGTCAAGGTGGTCTGTGGTATCCAACTTGATGCCTTTTTGCAGGGCATACGGTATGGGATAAGGACGGACCCCTGGAAGAGATGGTTGCAGACACATCCTGAATGGCACTTACAACATGGCTTTCCGATTAATCAAGGGCGATTGTTGATTCCCACTGAATCCTTGCAGAAACAAATGTTCTCATGGTGTCACAATTCTCCCAGTGCTGGACACGTTGGAGGAGATAAGACTATGGATCTTATTCAGCGTAGATGTTGGTGGCCAACGATAAGAGACGATGTAAGGAGATGGGTGACTGAGTGTGATGTTTGTGCTCGCGCCAAGTCAGATCACCGTCGTCCTGCAGGGCTTCTGCAGCCTATACCTACCCCTTCTACTCCGTGGGAGCGTATTTCATTGGACTTTGTGGTAGGTCTACCCAGAGATCAGGGTTGTACGGCAGTGTTGGTAGTCATTGACTATTTGACTAAAATGGGGCATTTCATTGCTTGTCCTCAGGTGCCTACGGCGGGTCAATTGGCGCAGCTTCTCATTATCCATGTTGTGCGTCTGCATGGCTTACCAAATGTCATCGTGTCAGATAGGGGCTCTCAAATTACCGCAAGGTTTTGGAAGGCATGGTGCTCCTCTCTTCATATCGAAACGGCTTTGTCCACAAGCTTCCATCCACAGACTGATGGACAGACGGAGCATCTCAACCAGACATTGAAACAATTCCTGCGATGCTATGTGTCCCAGGGTAAGAGTAATTGGGTGGAGCATCTTTGGCTTGCGGAGGTGGCATACAACAATGCGACACATTCTGCCACGAGAGTATCACCTTTCTATAGTACTTACGGTCATCATCCCCGGTTTCTTCCATTTGTACAGCCCTACACTGAGGAGACGGTGCCTGAAGCTGCCAAGAGGGTTTCCCAACTCAAAATGGTATTGGAGCGTGTTCAGGACTCCCTAAAAACTTCCAAGGTGGCATATAAGAATACGGCCGACAAAAGACGTCGTCCAGGTCCTTTGTATCAGGTGGGGGATTGGGTGTGGTTGTCCACCCGGAACTTCAGGTTCAGGTGCTACAGTGTGTTTAACCCTCGCTTTATTGGTCCGTTCCGTGTTGTGAAACGCATCAACCAGGTGGCGGTGAAGTTGCTGTTACCGAGACATCTGCGTATACATCCCGTTTTTCATGTGTCCCTGCTCAAGCCTGCAGCTGCGGTGGTACGGCGCCTTCCTCCCCCTCTGCTGGTCCCTGAAGGCCTGGAGTACGAGGTGGAGGGTATACTAGACTCTAGGTGGCGGGGACGTGGCCTTAGGTATCTGGTGGCTTGGAAAGGTTACGGTCCCGAAGAGAACTCGTGGGAGCCAGCATCTGGTGTTCATGCTCCCCGCCTGGTGGCTGCTTATCATCGCCAATTTCCTGAGCGCCCCGGTCCCCTTCGGCGCTCTAGGTGAGGGGGGATGTACTGTCAGATTCTGTCGCGCCTCGCTGTAACAAACGGGTACGGACTGGGTAAACACTACATGTCCCAGAATGCTCAGCGGTTAGGAGGCGGGGTATAAATTAGACACCACTTCCTTCAGCCGGTGTCGGATATTTTGGTTCGTGACCGCCAGTGTTCCTGTCGTCCTTGAGGTTTGGAGCGAGTTGTCGAGAGTTGAACCGCTTTGTTTCCCTGTTTTGTCCTCCGTTGGAGAGCCTTTTTTCACCGGCTATTGCGGAGGACGGACTTTCTTGTGCAGTGTTTACAGTTTGCGTGTCTCCGTTGGCGAGCCTCTTTGCATCGGCTCTTGCGGAGGACACGTTTGCTCAACTCCAGTTAGGGGGGTTTATTCCGATTCCGTTTCCTCCGTTGGCGAGCCTTTTTGCAACGGCTATTGTGGAGGAAACATTTGTTTGTTTAAGTGCGTTATCTACCGATGTAAATCCTCCGTTGGAAAGCCTTCTTGCATCGGGTATTGCGGAGGATTCCCATCAATAGGTCCCAGGCTGGGACGAAGAGTTTTGTTTGCTTGCACCTGAACGCACGACTATTCAGGTAACCCTTGTTCTCATTTCTTTTGGGTGACGTAACCCTTGATTAGTTTGCAGGGAGATACTGTGTACTGTCTTTATTTTTGGAACTCTGACTACGTTTCTTCAGGACTCTGATGGAAAGATATCAGGGTATGTAGTATCCTTCTTTACCAGTATAGGTTTGCTATTACCTGGGTCTTATGGGCTGTTCCAATAGTGAGGTTTGTGTTTACAGGGGAAGACAGATACAGGCTGAATTTACGTGTTCTCAGTGGAAGAGAAGTATCTCCTGAGTTAGTGCTGTTTGCTTTCCAGTTACAGGTATAAGACAGTATATCCTGCTTGATAGCCCTAGTAATAAGAAGACATTCATGAGAATAGATACCAATCAATTATTTTTGTTTTCTGTCTTCACAGCTCTCCCTCCCTGCAGTCCCCTTCCTTTCCTTCCTGTTTTTTGCCCTCACCTGATCCTTCTCTAGCCCAGGCTATAATAGCATTCGGGGCTTGGATAGATCTGGAGGTGGCCTATTTATACCACAAGCTGATCCTGAGGACGGAGAGGAGAACACAAACACAGGATTCAAAAACCACCTTTCCTCCTACGGAAGGATATACAGGTAACCACTGTACACAGCATTCCCCATTATAGCATATGGGCAAGATAGCCTTACAATAGTGAAAAACGAAATTGGCTGTAATTCAATACCAGAGCATGTCACCTGCACTAGTATATGCTCTACCTTTCACATACACTGCACCCTGCCCAGGGGGGTACCTTGGACCTTCCATAGGGGTGTCCATTGTGTACAAAAAGGGAAGGGTTAGGCCTGATCAGTGGGGACACTGGCCAAGTGGACATGGCAGTCCACAGACTGCACACAGGCACTGCGGTGGCAGGCCTGAGACACCATTTCAGTGCTGCAGGCCCACTAGTAGCATTTGCATCACCAGCCCTGGCACACTCAGTGCACTTTACTAGGGACTTCTTGGTGATACAAATGTGCCAATCATGGATAAGCAATCACAATAACAATTTACAAAGAGAGCATATTCACTTTAGCACTGATCAGCAGTGGTAAAGTGCCCAGAGTCCTATTGCCAACAACCACAGGTCAGGAAAAACAAGGGAGGAAGAAGAAAAATGTTTGGGGATAACCCTGCAAAAAGAGCCATTTCCAACAAGTGATCTCTTTTATTCCTAAATATTGGCCTCATTGTTTGATGGTTTGTGACAACGCATGCCAACATCCGAGAACATCTATAATCAGTAGTTAGATATCATAATAATTGTATATCTCCTTAGCTAGCATTGGAGTGGAGAAATTGTTCAACGGAAAGCCAAACGTTCACATTTTTATGCTTAAAATATCTGTGTCAAGCATAAAAGTGGAGTTTTCACATTTATATTTTCCAGGGGCCAACCGATCCAAACTTTGGGGTACAGGAGGCTATGGGGGTGTGGCCACTTTCAGAGCTGAATCAAAGTCACTTGTAGGGGTCTGTGAGGGGCCTTTAACTCTTCTGGTGCAATACCTCATATGGGGTGTCATTATTCTCAATGTTATATTTGGCCAGGAAAACCTTTTTAAGTGCACTAACTTTGGGTTTAGCATAGAAAGATTGAACAACTCTTAAGGTGGTTTTAGGTTCTCCCCAAGGAATTTTAGACAGTGCTTGTAGTGGGAAAAAATAGCGCAGGCACTCAACAAAAGGACCAGTGGGCTGGGGATGGTGTGTGGAGTATGCTTAAGCTTTGCATACAGAAAGCTACAAGTCCCAGAATGTAAAAGCTTTGCTAGCTAAAATCCAGAACTCTCAGAAAGTTTCACACATTCCATGAAGCCTTGAGTCACATTAGGTTTGTTTGGTTTCGTATGGGAAACAAGAATTTGTGGGATTGAAATGCACCAAACCATTCTGTAAAAAGCTAAAAAATATATATGTATTTTGCCTTTTATATTTTTCTTTCTTTGAAGTTAATAAGAAAATTGGTGGAGATGGCAGGGATGTATTTTCAAGTAAATACCTTTAATTTAAATTGCTAATGGGAGAATATTTTCAGTTCTTTAAAACCAGGAGCATGCTAAATAGTCGTACTGCCCTGAACAGTCCCTCTCACCCCCACCCCACCCATTAGGCTTTACAGTCCCCTCTCTCCCCCACTATGCAAAAATCGCAAAATAAAGTGAGCACCCAGCAACCACAGTCCTGCTCTGATGACTAAGAGTAGCACTTGCAGACTACTGTCTCCTAGTGAGTAACAAGAGCTGCTTTTCTGGTGCTCTTTACCAGGATAGTCAGCCCAGGCTTCCACCATCAATCTGTGCGGAATGTGTTGAAGGTGCTACTGAGGTATTTGATAATGAACGGCGCTCCACCTTCATCAAGGTTTGCCACTTATGGGTACCGGTACTCTCCTTGCCTGATGAGAAGTTCCAGTGTTCAAGGGGAGAAAATAAACAAGCATTTACAATGCCAATAGCTTAAACTCTCGCAAATGCAAGACCTACTGCATTGCAAATACTTGTTTATCTATGCTGGTGCCATTTTGGCAACCTAGGGCAAATGTAGGGGTCCTTGCAGGTTCAAGGGTGCCTCTGTTACAGGCAGAATTGTTTATGTGCAAGAAGAGGAATGCCTTACCATCACCCCTATTGTGTCAGATTGGAGAATTGCCACATACTGAAGTTCTACAGATTCCTACTTGATACACAGGCACAGCTCCAGGGAGGGGCTGGGACCGCTGCATTAGACAGAAAGACTTTCTCCCCTATGTTCATCAGAACTAGAGGCCATATTATCAAGAAAGGGTGAAACATTTTCGCCCAGGTTCTGGTGTTAACCTGGGATTCTATGGAAATTCACAAGGGCATATTATCAAGCCCATTATCGCCTCTTTAGCGGCAGTTTCCTGCCGATAAAAGCGGTGATAATGTATCGCCCTTTCTTGATAATATGGCCCTAAGTTCTTCCGAACCTAAACCGCCATAGAGGACTGCAGAATGTAACACTTGAGGAGCATATATACTTTAGTCTTTTAGCTTATAGTGATGTTACACGTCAAGGGTAAAGTTAGTCATTGGCCCCTCAACTATAAATGGAGAGTTGCAAGATTTCCAACACCCCGAACCCCATATTGCAGTCTGGTTTCTTGTACTGTGCATGGCAAAAAGAGAGTATAGTAGTCAGTTGTGTGTGTAACTGAGATGGCAAAAAATGTTTGGGAAGTACCTGAGGGTTGTAAGTGGGCCCCCGCAGTTGATACTGTGCGTACTCGCTGATCCAGTCGAAGAATGTTAGGACTCTGTGTGTACGGTCTGCACTTCACCTATATAATCCTCAATCCTAGTATGTAATATTTAATTACAAGTATGCAATATCCCACTCAGCGGAATTACACTAATCCTTGTGGTCCAGTTGGTTACCTGGATGTATGTAAATGAGGGAAGCTACACAATTGTCTTTAAAAAGTGGCCTGAGAGCAAGATTAGGACATGCCTCGACAGCACTGGTGGAGTGTGCCCAGTGCCTCTACTGGTTCAGATGGATACAGAGCACTGAATAAATGAAAGACTAAAATATGTTCAAAATCAGAGCTCACAGCTTGCCCTGGCGCTACAGACAGAACTGTGATCTCGTGTACAACTAAACAGAATTGGTGGAGATAATTTATTCTGGTCAGGGTCGGACTGGCCTATAGGGCAATCAGGCAGTGCCTTATGAGCTGGTCTGTCAGGTCAGTATGTGGGCCGGTGTTTTGGTTGTTTATTGCCATGTTTTATGGTCTGTTGGGCCGGGGTTTACGGTTGATTTCACTAATATTAAAACAAATATTGACGGCATCAACCTGAAAACAAGGCAGTTTTCTATACATTGCAAAACACTTTTACATCTTGTATTTACACGTTCAAACTGTCTCAATTTGGAAACACTGCCACTTTTTTAGCTTTCTGATTCACTAATGGGGGCTGTTTCTATTTTCTGTTTCAGTCTGACCCCGCTTATTTCTTCCTCACGGGGCTGTGATTTCATTTAGCTTCTGTAATCCTTGTGCTGGTAAATGAACAGAAAAGATGGGACAGAACTGGACTAGCAGCACCCCAAACCAGCTCTCCACTTCTGAAGAACATATTTTGCTAACATGCCAACTAACAACTAACCATGTGCTAAAGGAATGTATATGGCTTTCATTTAATTACATGGAATGTTGACCAAATTATGTATAACTAAGCAAAATGCACATCCATCAAGCAGTACTATATTTTAGCGCAAAATACACCCTCAGGTCTGGAAAAAAATATTGCCACAAACATCTGTCTGCTTTCTGGTTATTCCTCTTGCTCCTGCCCACCCACCCCTTAAATTTACTTGTGGCATAATTACGTAACATCCATCGTAGCGTGATCTTCAGGAATTTCACTTCCAAAGCATGATGGAAAATTCCTGAAAGCATGTGAATTACCCATGCGTAACTTATATTTCACTTGGGCCTACTAACATGCACTCTTTGTGATTGACTGGCGATAAATGAATGACAACTGGACGATGCCATAATATTTAATTTGACAGACAATGGGAGGCTAGCCCCCTCCAAGGACTAGTCAATCACTTTGGGGATGACGTCCTTCAAGGCTCTTTTTGAGACTGAGCGGCGAAGAGTTGATCCTGCTGGTAAGCTAATACATAGATCTTGGACAGATGTTGAGCAGGTTACATCAGGCCCAAGCTCTTACAACGAGGTCATTACTATATGCAAACCTCACCTCAGTACCTAATGTTTTTTTATGGTCAAGTGCTCACCCACACCTAGGTAATAGCTTCCACGAAGCAATGATGATGCTTCCCTGTCCTATTATTCCCCCAGTCTGATCACCCTCCGGGAGTCATAGGCGCACATGGAAGTTGCCTCGATGTGCTCGGATTGGTCTTGCAACGGCCTGCATCCAGATGTTAAATTAGATGAGAAGCAAGAACTATAGCGTTCGCTGCACAGGAGAAAGAACATTCTGAACCAGCGGTGTCTCCTTCGCTATGGTGGAAGAGCGTTGCCCCCCTCTTTTTCTGCGCTTGAACCAGCAAGTCAAGTGCCATGATGAGAGCAGGAGGAGGAGTAGTGCACACTGTAAGAGCGCATGATGGTTTGGCCCGCTGTCTAAGGCTGGCCAAACAATCATGCGCACTTTGATCTCTCACGATCCGAGCTGTGTTGTACAGCCAGGTGGAGTAGAGGCACAGGTTCCTTGGACACGGGGAGCATTAAACAAGCTCACTCAGGTCAATCACAAGGCTGCTCTCTCATGCTGTATTACCAGTATGAGAATAGCGCGTGATTGGCTTCTAGAACCCTGGCTGTGTGCACCAGCCCCTGGGGAATCAGAGTCCGACCGGAGCACAAGAACCCTGATACGGAAGCAGCAGGTAAATGCTTTTTTTGTGGTTATTTTGTTATTTAACCTCTCCAGCACCCGCCCCACCATCCGTTAAGAAGAGCAGCCTCTACTCTTCTGAACCAGAACACTTTAAACTTGACTAATCGAAATCTGGGTTCCAGAAAATAACAAAGACCGTCCTTTGACTTCTCCATAATCCACAGCACTCATGGTAGGCACTCCCGCGGGTGCTGTAAGTGCCATATGTAGTGCAATGGGTTGCTTGTTCAGAAGATCTGTGATGCAGAAGATGTAAGTGTACCCCTGCCGAAGCAGGTCCTGGCTGTCTCTTCTCCAGTAGATTAAGGCTTCTTTTCTCTTAATGTCTTTTCTCTCCTTCTCACTGTCTTTTCTCTCCTTTTATTAGAACAATCTGATTGCAGTCTTATGGAGGAGCCCTGAGAAACACCAGTTTAGCACAGCTTTAAGGCATACATTATCACCTCCCTAAGGGGTATATTAGCAAGGAATTGCGATATTTATCGCAAAACGCTCTTAGCATGTTTTTTTTTATCGCTGCCTATCGCTGGATATGTTAGCGGAAAAAACATGCTATTAGCAACGTTTTTCTCCTTTATGCTAAAATATCCAGCGATGGCGGCGAAATGCATGAATATCGCTGGAAATCCAGCAATATTCACGCATTAACGCCAATGTGAGCTTAACCTGAAAATCCACCTCCCATTGAATATACAGGTAAGTCATCCTATTAGCAGGCGCTAGATTCTAGCGATAATTGCGCTTGCGCAACTTTTTTTATCGCTAAGCCTGCGTTGCTAATAGGCGATAGCTGTGTTAGCAACTGCTTTCAGTTGCAAACAGTTTAGGTACGCCCACTTTGCAAGTCATTAGTGATAAATATCGCTGACATGCAAAGCGAGCCCCAAACCGGTTGCTATCTCCTAATAGCTGCTGTTAACTGTTTTTAGCGACAGCTTGCCGATAGGGCGATAAAAATATCACTGTTTTAGCGGGAAAAAGTCCAGCTAAAGCAGCGATATTGCCCTTGCTAATATGCCCCTAAATTAGTAAGGGCTGATTTATATTTCAGTGGAAGGCCTGTTAGTCTGCCAGGGGGATAGAGTAGATTACAACTCCCCCTGGTGGAAGGACTGCATGCTGAACTTGTAAATTACTAGTAAGATGGTGGTCACCTGTAACGAATTGGCAGGAATTGCCGCCACGGCGGCTCCTTTCACTGCATATTGTGCTACAATGATACAACACTGAACCATGCAGTTTTCTTTGAAAAGAAAAATCCTAAAACAATATTTTCTTTTTCAAAAGAAAAAAGAAATGCTCGCTCCACAGTGGGAAATTACTCTCATGGTGAGGGGAGCATTATTATTTTAATTTACTTTTAACTGCCCCTCATTGCCAGGGAATGCGTGGCCGCGACGGACAGTAAAAAACAGCTACATGTCTGCCCATCCAAATTGGGCAGGTGGACAGGTAGCCATTTCTCCAATGGCCTGACGAATGAAGGGTTATTGGAGTGGTTTGGCTATGGCGCTGACCAAGTAGGCACCATGGTAGCCAAACCTATGGCCTACACACAAGTAAATTCTGTCGGCAATGTGCATACTCCATCACAGAGTATACACATCGCCAACATATAAATCGGTCCCAAAATTCTTTTCCTTTTATCCAGGTTGTCATCCCTTCCAAGTATACACAGCTTGCTTGTAAGTTCTATCCTAGGTATCGTCCCCTGCTATTTCCATCTTGTAATGAGGGCCTTAATGCCAATTTTTGCTATGCTCACTCCCACGTAACATTTAGCTAGCAAAACTAATGGATCAAAGGCCACTTACGCTACTCAGAAATCTACTTGTAATAATGCTCTTCATACCAATCTTCCAGTGTTTAAGTGCTGGAAATAAGATGTGTTACTCCTACCCATTTTATTGGTGCTCAATTTACTGACCTTTAGAAAAAATGAAGGCTGCTTAACTCTTGGGGCCTGATGATCCCTCCTTCTTTCACTGCCAAGTGTTCATTTCACTTATCTTTGCACCTAACCCTTGATCTCGTCAGTCATTCACTCACTGAACCTGTGCCCGAGACACATTTTAAATACTCCCCTTATGTCTTTCTCTGCAACAGAAGTTATTGGAATCAGTTCATTATATATTTGTTCTGCAAATAGTCCTGGTATCCTACAAATGTCTTTTTCCTTTTGCCACTTCATTAAACAGGCTTAATTTCTATGCCCAGTTCTTTTGGTGTTAAAGGTTGCATAACTGAAAATTCATCTGAAAGTCTTCTTCCATAATTCTTACCCGGTAAGTAGGTGCAAACTCCAGTTCGTGCTGAAGTGGGATTGGAGCAGCACTCGGCATGGGACCCTTAATGTGGTATAGTAAAACAAGGAGCCAGGTGAGAAGTCCAGACCTGTCCCAATAAAGCAGCCTTTAATACACCATGGCATCAACTGTGGTTGATTATGTCTTCTCACCCAAAGATGGAGCTTTGGGGCTTTAGTGGATACTACTTGCGGCTTTCCCTTTAGGGCTCCAGGGCTGCACCTCCTTGATTTCTGGCCCATTTTTATGATACCAGGAGTAAATCATAATCTATTATTCACTTTTGGTGTACAAATGCTGCCCAGCAACAGTCTAAGGCAGCTAATAACACTGGTTGATGGATGAAAAGGACCATGAAGCCACCTCACGAGCCATCAGAGAGATTATGTAGGGCTGGGTAACCCCAGCCCTGATTTCAGGCTCTAGGCACGCCTCAGTCCCTCCCCCATCTGTGATGTACTAAAGCATCACTGCTAAAGAAAGGCACTGAGCACTGCAGGCTTAAGCCATAGAGGTGGGCGAGCCACTGAAAACTCGGGCCAGGCTCGAGCCTTAATCCTGGCTCTGCCTCAGCTTGAAGTTCTGTTTGAATCTGTAGTCCATAACGAGCTGAGATTTCATGTGGCTTTTACTTGCCTTCATCTCTCTACCCGGGATGTGGCCTTAAGGCCAGAGTTGCCAGCTTTGGAACCGGGAAATCAAGTTATAGTCTCTATATCGGTGATTTCAGACAAAGAGATAAATCTCCCCATGCCTATAATCAATAAATGTGACCTAATGTAACTCGTGCTCATATAAAGCGATCCAAGTTTGTGCTAAAAAAAAACTGCACAGAGGTAAAAACAAAGCTTTAACATAAGAACGACAAGTAGATACCCATTTACTGGCTGATTTGTACAAAGTGAAACGAGAAAAATCTGATAAGTCACAGCTTTTCTGGTTACATTTTGTGATCTTATGAAAATATTCTATATCACCGAAGACATTTTTTCTTTACTATCACATACCAAAACACTTACAAATATGTGAGTTCAGAATAGCAGTTAGTACAAACACCTATTGATTTAATAGAACTATAATGTAGCTCTATAATTATCTGGACCGCGTACAGAGTTTGCATGACAATTGTCTTTGTCTCTTATTTCAGCAATAGTTCATGTTTAAATACTATCACTTGTAATGAATACTTCTTAGCTCAGTGTTATATAGCCTTAGAGCCCGCCGTAGCAAACATTGTCAGGGCTCAGCTCGTGCACAGCCTCCAAGATCCGAGCCAGACCCTTGGCTCGGCCCTCCCTGCTAGTTTGCTGGATTGTCCATCTCTGTTAAGCCATGCAGTGCCTGTGGCTACACAATCAGCCAGTTACTCCTCCCGTTCTCAACTTGTCACAGAGTTGGGAAAGAGTGAGAGTGAAAGAGCAAAGACTAAAAACCTCAAGTCTGTGCCTGCGCAGTTTTGAGATTTCAGATTTGTGCTCCAGTGCTGGAAGCAGAACTGAGCAGGAGTCCAAACAGGACCTGCGGAGAGAGCAAGGAAAGTCAAAGAGGATTTTAATTCTGTGTGTATGGGTCAGAGTCCGTGCCTGTAAGAGAGCATGTATGCGTGAGCTTATCTGTGTGTCTGTGTATGTGTCAATTAAAAATAAAAAATCAGTGAAAGTGAGTCAGAGTGAGTCATAATGAGCGATATGAAGATTGAGTACGAGTGAGAATGAATGAGTGAATGTAATTGAGTGTTATTGTGTGTGAGACTGAGTGAGTGAGTCAGATTAGGACTGAGCCAGTCTGAATGAGTCTTAGTGACTCAAAATAAGATAATGGGAGTCAGAGTGATAATCAGTGAGACTGATGGAGTCACAGTGAGTGAGAATGAGTAAGACTAGGTGAGTTAGAATGAGATTTAGTGAGTAATACTACGCCCCAATGAGATGGAATGAGACTTAGTAAGAATGAGTAAGATTGAGTAAGAGTGACATAGAATGTGTGAGACTGAGTGAATCTGTCTGAGACAAAGTGAGACTTTGTGAGTGAGAATGAGTAAGAATGAGTGTGAATGAGTGAGAATGAGTGTGAATGAGTGACAATGAGTCAGAGTGATATTGAGCGAATCAAAATGAGTGGGACTGAGGCAATAAGTGAAACTGATTAAGTCAGAGAGAGACTGAGACTAAGTGAGAATGAGTGAATGCCTGCAAATAAGAGAGACTGAGTGAGTCAGAGTGATATCGTGTGAGTAAGAAGGAGTAAATAATAGTAGACTGAATCAGAATGAGTGTGGGCGAGTGAGTATGAGTCAGAATGAAACTGAGTGAATCAGAATGAGTGGGACTGAATAAATCAGGAAGAACAAGTGAGTCGGAGGGAGACTGAGTGTGAATCATTGAGCCTGAATGAGAATAAAAGAGGTCAGAGTGAGAATGGGTGTGTCTAAAGTGAGAATGAGTGAGTCACAGAGCGATTCGGTGAGTAAGAATGAGTGACATGAGTACAACTGAGTGAGTCAGGGTGTGATTAAGTGAACCAGAATAAGTGAGAACGATTGGAACTGAGTGAGAGTAAGTGAGAATGAGTGAGGGAGTCAGGATGAGAATGAGTGAGACTGTATCACTGAGCTCGAACAAGAGCTTGTGACTCAGAGTAAGTAAAAGTGAGTGCATGTGTGAATGAGTGTAAGTGAATGAGAGTGAGAATGAGTGAGAGAATAAGAGTGGGTGTAGGCAAGGGTAAGTGAACACCTCAAACCCTCTAGGAAGATGCGAGGCTCGCTCACTGAAACTCGAGTCAAAAATTATGCCCATTCACTTTTAAAGGTCACCAGCCATCACTGGTGGAAATCATAAACACTAAGGATAAAGCCTTCCACGGAGTGTTTACATACACTATCTGTCATGTGCTAAATAGACCTAATAAAATGCTTTAATGAAAGAAATAAAAGCTGTAAGGAAACTCCCTGTTTCAACTATGTTTATGATACATTATTCCTGGCCCAGGATATGCTTTTTATAGTACTCTTGGTGCTCTGAAGGCCTTTCACTGCGCATGGACGAGAGGAGCTGGGAAACCCTTAAATTGGATTTACTGCATCGGCTGCAAGGAAATCAAGACACCAGAGTGAGGGACGGGGAGCCGTTCCAATGCTGCGAAAAGGTGTTCATTAAAAAGGCTCATCTCCATTGAGAGAGAGAAATTAAAACTCAGCAACAGAATAGAAACGCATTAAAGTAAAAAAGCAGGAAACGATAAAAGAGGCAGAATATCAAAGGAAAGCCAGCACTGTTGTACCCTGAAGCAATCCAAGCTGCCAGTGCTGCATGTAGGAGGGGCAGGCAGCTAAGGGCTGAAATGTGATGGATACTGACAGGGAGTGAGAAAGAGTCGGTGAGAGAGGCTCAGAAAAGGAGAGCCACAGAGAAGAGATGGGAATTCCACGATGTGCCTGGAGGGATGATTGCAGGGGGTGGATAGAGAGAGGATGAGACAAGAATGATGGGGAGACAGGAGGATGAGGAAAGAGTGGAACACAATATGTGAACATTCGTGTGGTTCTTAAACGGTAGAGTGGGAAAGAAGTATGGAGAAAGGAGAGGGTAACTAAGCATGAGACAGGACAATATTTGCACCGCGTAGAGGACACTGCACAAGCGTTTGTTACATGGGGAACCAGAGTAAAGAGAGACAGTGCCAGAACAGAAAAGGCTCAGGGACCCTTTTCTGAAAACATGTGCTGCCACTGCCAGGTTTTGCAAGGTGACTCCTACCTACCACGCAGCCCGGATTCCCAATTCAGCTAGTAACTTCCTCTTTTGGTCGAATCGAGAATTGAAAGAAACTTGGAATGAGGGCTTAAGTGATGGCGAACACTGCAGGCCTCTGTGTTTGCAGTGTCTGATATTCACGTACTGAGAACCACTAAAAGTGCTTCCAGCATTATTGTAGCTGCACCAATATCCTTGCAGTTAGAGCTGTCGACCTCAAAGCTGGAGAACCGGGTTCTAGCCTCGGCAACTGACGTTCAACATTGCTGCCGCCCGGCTGGTCGAGAGAATCCCAGCCAGACATCACATCTCTCCTCTCCTCTGAAAACTACATTGGCTACCGATAGCCAAGAGATGTGTATTCAAGGCCATGACGCTGGCCTTTCGTGCTTCAAAGGGCAATGGCTCTGCCCACTTGAAAAGCACTCTGAGGCCGTATGACAAGGCCAGGACATTACGTTCTAACTCCCTTCTTCTCCTGGAAACCCCTAGATTCAAACGTTCTCGTACCAGAGGGAAAACCTTCGAGGTTTGTGCCACTCAGTGCTGGAACAAGCTTCCGATTACTCTACGTGCATGTCAAACTGAAGTGGCATTCCGAAGGTCACTAAAGACCCACCTTTTTTCCTCATAAGGTTCTCCTCTATTTCCTACCCTCACTGTCTCCAAGTTTTAACCAGTGCCGGGACGCCCCGTTGGAGCAGCTGTGCACTTTACAAAACACACAATAATAATAATAATAATCCTGTGATTCTAGGCAAATCACTTAGGGGCAGATTTACAAACGCTGTGCGCTGCTTTTTCCATGTTAAAAGTGGCACAAGAGACTTGTAAATCTGCCCCACAATCTTTCCTTGCCTAACAAAAATGAATGTGTCTGTCTGTAACGAAACTGGTGCTCATGTAAAGCGCTTTGATACCCGATGTATCGGGTCTAGTCACGCTATATAACACTCTAAAAAAAGAACAATGTATTTCGGATCTCACCTGCAGCTCTCCTGCTGCATCACAGCCGACCCACAAAAAGTCTTCCCAAACCGGCTCATACCGAACCAGCAGCACCCTCTTCATTTTTGTCCCTGTGACACAGACATTCAGTTCTGATAATATCTCATCCCCACAATTTAGCACTAGACATTCTGGGGCAGATTTACAACAAAGTAACGCAGCACAGTGCAGCAAGTAATTTCGCTGCGCCGTGCTGCGTTAGTTTGGAAAGCACAGAGATGCGACATATTTACAAGAATATGTTGCATCTCTGTGCTTCCCCTGCGCTGGTGCACAAACTGCAGCCATGTGCCGGTGCAGGCACCCTTGCACCATGGTGCAAGGATGCCTGTGTCATGGGGAGATTGTTTTGTGCAGGAAGGGGCACCTTCCTGCACAAAAACAATCACAAGAGGCTTTTTCCTCTTTTAACGTGTGCTGTAGAATGCAGCACACATTGAAAGAGAAAAAAACAAGAAGAAATGAAAACATTTCTCCTCGTTGCACCTCGTAGGGTGGCGTAGCATTCACACGCATCTCCAGATTTACGATTTCTCGTAAATCTGTAGATGTGTCTTGTTCCATGGGTATTGTGTGGGAACACCCACAGCAACACCCATCCAATGCCCCTTCCATGCACAGTGCTGCGTTTGAAAGGGCCGTATTTACAAGGAGAGGTAAAGTCACGCAGGGTGGCTTTTTCCTTCCTTGTAAATATGGAGGAGCCCCCTGCGCCACCAGTACGTCACAAAAAGTGATGTATTGGTGTCGCATGGGGCATGTAAACCTGCCTGTCTCTGTTCTGTGCACATACAGTTCTTTCAAAACATCTCCAGCTGACCTGGACATAGTTCCTTGTTCTAACTGCCCTAAGTACACACAACTCTACTTAAAAATACAAAGCCGTCTTTCTGCAAGCTCTTTGACTACCTGTCCCCAAGAATGGTCACATCAGAGATGTGTAAGACAAGGACCGAGGAGGGGCCGTTCCAGAGGAGAGGAGAGGGGGCCTTGTGTACCCCTGCCGGGTAGCTGAGCTTGCCGGTTGGGGTTCCACTTGGATAGCACTGCCAAGGAGAGGACAAACAAATGCCGTAATGAAACAAATGCATTTACAAATGTCAATTATCTTACAGTGAAATTGCATGCACAACCACATTGATGACTATGAATTTAGTGCCGTTAATCGGTTTCGTTATACATTGTTGTTTGACTATGTTTTTGTTGTTGTAGGGTTTGTCGTTAAGTGGTAAAATATTGCATGGTTATACACATTGCGTCTGGTGTGCGAGTTGTGGTTTGCATGGCTGTAGTGCCGATTATGGATTGCACTGTTGGCTTTTCATTCAATTTGTAACCATAAGTGATTCTTAGGTGAATTTCTGATATGTTTTTAAACATACGTTATAATCAATCCTAACCATACCTTCACCTTAACCTTTGTACTTTCTGTAAACTTTTTATGTTTTGATATTTTATTTCATTCAAAAGGTCCATGCACCAAATCCTCTGAGGACAGCCAAGCTCATCTGTGTACACCCTTTATAGTTGTGCAGCGAGAAGTTGGCATCAGGGTCCGGCCTCCAGCCAGACCTTACAACTACCTAACCCTGGGTGGGTAGCCAGACATGCAGCACATGTCCTTCGGCTGTATGCAGTGGGGGTAGGCCAGCGGGCATGCTCTTCACACAGGCTACCAACATCTGCTGCTGTGCACAAACTTTGACACTGTGTAGCGAGGTTGGCCCAAGACGGACCCCACGCATTGTGGGTGGTGAGCACCCACATCAGTCAGCTGTGTCTTTACCAAGTCTTCATCCTTGTGCAAGGGGGTTGACTGCACGTCCTGGCCTAGGCCCGACATCCAACACTCCTCGGATAAGCACCCGGCTGTACGTTGTTGTTGTGCGGTGGCATTGGGCGCAGGGTGGGTCGGACCTTCAGGCCTTCATTTGTAGTTAGTATGGTTAGTCGCAGGGTCTGGCCTTTGGACAGACCCTGCACTCTACTTTGAATTGGTGGCCCAACACTTTGTTAGAGGGTCAACTCCACTACACACTGCTGTCTGTGATCTACAGTAAAGGGTTGGCCATACTCCCTGTCCTCTGGCCACCCTACTCATTCAACTCTCTATGGCAAAAAACATCAGCATCTCATGGCCTTAGGCCATGAGCAGAGGGGGTGGCTGCAGGGCTTGGCCTCTTCTCCGACCCCTTCGCCCAACTCTCTGCCAACTGCCGCAGCGCATGCCCTTTAGCTGTGCACAACAGGAATTTGCTACAGGGCCTTGTTCAAATCTCTGCAGGTGTCAAATCTCTGCTACCCTCAGTCTTTGGCCATGCATGGCGGGGGATTGGCTGCAGGGTCTGGACTATGGCAAGGACCTTCTCCCACACTATATGCGGCCCACATCAGGTTGTTGGGTAAAAATAGTAGTGCTCTATATAATTTCTTTTTTAAAATTGTTTGTAGGATTTGTAAATCTTGAAGCCCAAAATGATTCACAGGATACAGGGATGTGCCAGGATCTACAAATTCAGTATGGGATTCATAAACCCCATGATTAAACAAAATATTTACATGTATACATTATGGTTCTTGCCCCATTATCCACTTTTTTCAATTGATTTCTATCATTATAGTATTTAACTGCACCATGTTGGGTAATGTAGGCACAAACAGAATATTTCTGTGAAAGCCAGCCAGTCAGAACATGGAGGATTTGTGAATCTGGAGCCGAGCTGGATTTGCAAGTGTGTGGAAGATGCTCGCATTTATGGTCCATACATATCTAAAATGTAATCTCTTCATGCACAATCCGACCATCTTTTTAATGCTATATTCTTGAAAACTACTGAATGGATTTACATGAAAACTGACAACAGCACAATCCTTTTGTAAAGTTCTACCTGTATGCCAAATTCTATGTGTTTCTTTTCGGTCGTTTTTTTCTGCATCAAAAAGCAAGAATACCATTAGAATTTACATTGGCGATTGCGCTTTTGGAACCCCTCCTTTCTCTTAGCCCCCATTTGATAGATCTGCACAAAACTTACAATGAAAGACCCAATATGGATTTACTTTTCTTTTGTACAGTTTTGTGCAGGTTCATTGAACAGCAGGAACGGTATTACAAAAAGAAGAAATGCCTTTCCTATGGATACTCTGACCTAACCATAACTACACTGGTACTGTTGCCATCTAAAAAAATATGTATCACTAGATATAATGAGTGAGAGACCAAAACCACTGCACTGTTTAAACAGCAGTGTTGTCATGAAGGATGAACATTCTATTTGCGGGCATAGCCAATTGTCTTGTTAGTCTTTACGAATTCCTCATTGTGGACCACAGATCAGTGGCCAGATATCTTAGGCCCCTCCCCTCACCTCCTCCAACAGTTCGCAATCTAGGCATTATTTTCTATAAGCATCTTTCTATGAGCCACATATTAACACACTTACATGTATGTACTTTTTTCTTGATGAAGTTAATTCGGAAAGTTCTGCCTGTCTTGCCAAATTCTAATGAGAAAACTTTGGTCTATGTTCTAATTACATCCAGATTAAAATATTGTCAACATGTATTTGTTGGTCTTCCCTGTTACCTGATTAAGAGATTTCAGCGAGTTCAGAACGCAGCCTCATGGTTAGTGCTGAGTCTAAATAAGAGTGCACATATTTGTTCCTACCATGCCCAACTACATTTGTTGCTTGTACACAAACAGCGCCTTTTCGAAGCTCTCTGCATCTGTCATAAGGCAGTTTATAAATTACCTTCTTACCACTACATGGTGTCTCTCTTTTTGTCATCTATACCATTCAGGACCTCACATTTAAGCTCACTTTTGTTTCTGTGCAGCGGTCTAGACACTCCAGGTGAGGCAGATGTTTCCTGGTGGTGGTGACACCAAAGGCTTTGAATGCCCCTCTTATTTATGTTTGGTCAAAAGGTGCCCAGCTAAATTCCATAAACTGTTAAAAAGTCATATGTTTACCGCCTCTTAGATTAGTATTTCTTAAAGTAGTTTGTTCCTGTCAGCAGGAGGACAGCCCTTTCTTGGGGTATTAGTGTGCTTTATACATTTTCTAATTAAATCTTAAATTTTTAGCTGTGTTTTGCTGTCAATAACTTCAACAAGCAATTTCTGTAGCTAGAATTTTTTTTTAAACAATGCCTTTTTTGTAACTGAAACCCTTTTTGTGTTACTGCATAATTAAATCTCTTCTGTTCTTCCTACTAAAGACAAGCAATGCAGTTCAGAATTTTAGTTAATTTTGCTTTTCGAAAAAAAAATTGCGTTATATGTACAAAGTTATTTTGTGTTCGCAAATCCTGTGGTCACAAAATCACTAGGTTTGTCCCTGAAAATGCTTGAAAGACACAAGGACAGTTTATTTTCAAAGTTTTTGATTCAAGTTTGTAATTCAGAATATTCTCTTGACTCACAGTAGTTTGCAAGTACGACATATATATTGCTTATGCATGTTCCCACCCATTATCAATCGTCTCCCTCCGACTCTGAGACCCACTCCTACTCCCTACCTATGTCATTTCGACTGTGTCAGCCATGGGTTGCCTATCGGCCGCATGGTTACAGAAGCAAACAATAGAAGTACCTCAATACGTCCCGTATATCATCATTCATATTAGTAATCAGATATCATCTGTTGCAGTAGTCAGCGTGAAAGTGAAATTGAACAGTTGCCATTGATTTAACAGAGTATGGCCATAATAGAAACATAGATAATTGTATAGTACAGCTGCCCCACCTGCAGACAGTAGTAGAGTAACATGAGTCTGCTACTGCGACACAAGTATGTCTGTCTGGCGAGCAACTGAGCCGGCATGCTACAAGGTTAATTTAGCTATACAAAAGAGAGAAGAAGATGACTTGTCTCTCCACAGTCCTAGTAATGCCTGAAGCTCACACCAATTTTAGGGACCAGGGAAGTGGGAGAATACCACAGATGTTATGTATTGTACTTGCTCGTGCTAATGTGCACCCATAATTTTATGTGTATAATTTTGTTTTACTGTTTGCAAGAGTATTGGTTCTTTCTTGATATAGCTACTCATTCCCAACCACAACAATCCAACAAGCAGGAGTTTGCAGCCAGGGCCCAGCAATAGAAGCTGGAGGCCATCCAGCATGAATATCTGTGGCTGTCGGTTCTGGCGGAGGAGGAGTCAGCAGCTGTAGCCTCCTCCACTACCCTAGGTCCAAGCCAGGCCCTCCAGTGCCTCCGGTGGTACGGCACCCGCTGCACTTCAAACACTGCTACCCACCCTTGTCGTTAATGCAAGACATTTCAGCGCTGCATGCTCCTCTGGATGGGGCGCCTAAAGGCCAGGATTGAGTAGCGGTTAAACAATCTAGCACGGAAGATCTAGCGAGCCCACCACTAGACCTCCGACTTGAACCTTGCTCCTTTTTAAATCTTTTTCTTTGGTGGGTGGGAATTGGGCATTGGGGAAAACTTGCTTTTTTAATGGACGTTTAGATTTTTTAATTTATGGACAATTGGACTTACTGCTGGATATCGGTTGGGGTTAGGGAGAGGGGTGGGTCAGGTGTTGTATTTTATGGGGGGAATACATTATTTATAGTTTACATATGATGATTAATTAATGTCCATAGTATATAAATGATGCCCCCCTCTACTTATCTCACTTGTGATTGATGTTTATACTTTATAGGCAAAGCAGTGGTTGCATGGTGATGGTTTGGTTTCCCAGGGTGCCATGGCGGTTGTAGTAGTAGTAGACACTGATAGTAGCATTTGCAAAAAATAGAAAGTGAGACAGTCAGTCACCTGAGGGAGACTAAGGAACGAGTAGTAGAAGTACAGCACACAAGAAGACTGCCAAACAAGAACCCTTGATGATAAGCAATGCTAAAGTAAAATAAAAAAGAATGGAGGGCTAGCCTAGTGAAAGTTACAAACTGAAGTTGACTCAAGCTATGAAGTGGACAAGCGGCTGCGTAACCTGTAGTGCTGGAGCTAGGATGGTTGATGACTCGATGCTGGCAATTATATTATGATGGATTATGTTCCTCTGGAAAAAAGTTGAATAAGGAATACTGTGCATGGGTGGACAATCTAATCTCTATATATTATATGAAAAGTGTGCAGAGCATCTCCACAAACATACAAAAGAGGTCCGTCACTTTAACAGGTCCATTCTAGGGGTGGGTGTAAGTTGCGTAGGGGGTCTACGTGGAGAGGCACGGAGATGGAACCAATCTCTGCACTCTCCGCATAACTCCGCTACGCGCCGCCCGTCTCCCGCCCGCAGTATTTAAACTTTACAAAACATTATAATAACAATTTAATTCACTTTACCTTATCACATTTCTCACGAGGAATGCGCATGCGTGGGCGCCCCCGCATGCACAGTTTTCTAGAAGAAGTCACGTTTGGGATGGAGGGAAGCCCAGGGACGCCACTGTTAAAGTAAGGTGATTTAAATTGTTATTATAATGTTTTGTAAAGTTTTAATACTGCAGGCGGGAGGCCAAATCTGTTCTGCCCAAGTGTGCAGAGATTTGCCTGTTTCTCCACCTACATCGCGGAAGGCGGAAGGGGCAAATCTCCAGACATTCCGTGAACGGAACAGAGTTGTCCGCCCACCCCTAGTCCATTCAAGTAGAATTAACTGCGATGTGCAAAAGGTGGGCACTGAGAAGCTGATGATTCCAATCTTTTATTCTGTATATAACCACAACAATTTTTGTATTTGAGGTTTTCCCCTTGTTCTTGACACTAGTTGGATGACATGGTGTTTTTGTCTTCATTGAGCACACCTGTCTCCATACTTCGTAAATTAATACTTTTGTGAATTTAGTTAGGTGCCAGCATTGTTCAATACCATTGTCATCCTATTGTATATTATTAATCTATATATATTGCCAGTGTGGGCTATAGTATTTATACTTAGAGCAGAAGAAGTTCCTCGCCCTGCCTTGAGTTAGTGTTGCTTTCACCACATCCGTCCCAGCAAGTGTGTGATCAATAATTGGTGTAAATATAATTGAGTCACACTTCAATATAAATCACACAGTCTGAGGGAACAGGGTTGTGGTTTGATGAATGGTTTGGAAGGGGCATTTGAGGAAAAGGTTTGAAAAAGACAAACACTACACATGGACAACACAAATTAATCTTGCCAGCCGACTATCAGAAATCTGTTTAGGGAGAAAAAGAAAATGAATACATGATGATGACTTAATGAGTAGTACTAGACGAGTACAGGGCAGTATAATAATAATTATGCAATATCCTTGTCTGTCTGCCCCCGAAGAGGACAAAGTTAAATACATTTTATGTACTGTTGTACCGGGCTTCCTTTGAAGGATAGCAAATAAAATTATTAAGATCTATAGGGGTCAAGTAGACTTTCAGAAGCGGCATGGCTAAATCATGTCTGTTTCCAGCAGTTACCTCCAACAACAGGAGCACCCCCCACCCAACCTCCACTTAGCTTCGAATTTGAGCCAGACAGCACTGAGCACACATACCCACATGACAACATAGCATTTTCCGAATTAAGTGACAAAATCAATGCACCGCTCTCAGTCACACGACCACACTGGCCTCCACCACTACACAGACATGTAGATCTTGTGTTGTTGCTTACATTTTAGGCAACTTCACGCCCTGAGCTATTCCATCAATCATTTCCGATCCTACTGACTCTTACTATGAGTATGGAATGTTCTTGGTGTCCAAATCTGTACCAAAAGTGTCCCGAGTGAGTCCAGACTGGTCCAGACTCAAAATGCAATGGATCGGCCTACAGTAGTACAATTCTGTTATTGAATAACATGAAGGGAAAGATTGACTTGAGTCACTTTTTTGTGTGTAGAATACTAATAGGCATCATGCACAACAAACACCAATTGCTCAGCGTGCAATGTATCCCTTCATTTACCTGCTTTTCCGGGGCAGTCCCTCTAGGCTCAAAAAGAATAGATATATAGTCAGGTTTAGACTCAAGGCAGCACACATTTCACATTTGTTGTATGTATTCTCCATCCAATGTCTGGTTTGCGGGAAATTATTTTTGCGGGCGTCAGGAGGAGGGAACTTACTTCTTTACTGACTGCACGCAGTTGCAACCCCAATCCGGCAATAAAAGAGTAGACATCGGTGATGGATTTGTTGTGATTTGAACCATGCAGACAGTGACACACACAAACAATAAAGTCAATAATATTCCTTAGCTATATCTTTTTTAGGGGCTATTTTTTGGGCGTCAAAGGAAGAAAGACAGTAACTCGCTCAGCCAAGGAAAATGATGGCCCAGTATTACAAACAAACCCACTCACACAATGGTCAGACAAAGGAGGCATGCTAACAACACATCTTTTTTTTTCATTTAATTGAGAATTTTCCGGTACAAAATAGCCATACATAGTTTGGTTTTTACAATATTCTATACATCAACATCATGAATAAATACAATAAATAATAGCTTATATATCCTTATACAATCCAAAATCATAGTGATGATAAAAACCCATTCTGCACATCAATAGTAATATATGTATACAATAAATTAACACTGATATCACAGGGTACATACATGATGGGGCAAACCCTATACAGTCCTACTTCATGTCGGTTTTTTTTTTTTGTGGGTCACTTCTATTCTATATTTGTGATTCTCTCCAGGTTTTTAGAGGTGCCCAGATATTTAGACACCACTCGTGAACTTTCCTACCAATATGATCATACAGGGCGGACTCAATGTTATGTATCCCAAGGAGTCTAGCCAACCACATCTGGAAATAAGGGGAAGCCGTATCCTTCCAACCTGCTGATATAAGAATGTGTAGAACTGCCACAGAGATGAAGACGAAGGCTTCGGTCTCTATCTTCAGCCCCAACTTACTCTCCCTTCCTACAATCATTAGGGTAGGGTATAGATTAATCTTCAAATCTAGCAACCCCTCCCAGAATGTCCCAATCTCTCCCTTTATTATATTTAGTTTCTCACACTGGTGAAACATATGTAGTAAATCTGGCGGTCCTTTCATACATCTAGGGCACCTGTTGTCTTCCCTTTTACCCCAGTCAAATAATTTTGCAGGTGAATAGTATAGATTAAATAACGTCTTAAAAAGTTGTGCTCTTAAATTCGAAGACAGGAATATTCTCTTATCAAGTTGAAGAGCTTATTCCAAATCCATGTCATGATCACCCAATTTTGAGGCCAACGCAATCTAATTTTTTTCTATATCATCTTGGATCGCAGGCATTAATAACCTGTAGATCTTTTTAATCCTGCTATCCCGTTTTAACAAATAATCCAGTAGAATACTTCTACTTCCACGGGAAACCTGGGGCCTGTTAGCCTTTACTGTTTGGGAAACCTGAGCAAATTTGAACCTTTGGTTATTGGGGATGCCATATTTCTGTTGAATAATCCCAAAACTCAGCACAGCATTCCCCTCCATAACATCTCCCACTGTTCTAATTCCCAACTGCTCCCAGCATTTCCACATACCATCAATGCTGAGATGTGGAAAGATTCCATATTTCCACAGTGGGGTATGGCAATTGATCTTTGGGATTGCTAATGTCTTTTGAACAAGTTTCCCGACCCCCCCACACACTACCCAAAGTCTTATACCGCATATTCTTAAAATATCGTCGGTCTATTTTCCTTGATAGAACGCCCACTGCCTCCCTACCTAGCAATAATTCATATATAGTTGGGAGATTTTGATTGCCACAGGGCGTGTACAACTTATTTGTGGCTTGATCAAATAGTATTGACATCTGGGTTAACAGGCATGCCCAGTGATAAAACCTGACATTAGGGATTTCTAACCCTCCTAATTCCTGTGGCAGGGACATGCATTTTAATGAACGTCTAATCTTGAAATATTGCCACAGAAATTTCATAAATATTGCTTCGATTGATTTTTATCAGTCCCTCATATATTAGAAGCGGAATAGCGCGGAACAAATAAAGGATTTTGGGGAACATCGTCATTTTCAACACGTTAGACCTCCCTATTAGTGACAAATGTAACGCATCAATTCTTTTGATATCTATCGTAATTGATTTTAATAATGGAATAAAGTTATCCTTAATGATTAGGTCTGTTGCTATATTAATCATTACTCTCAGATATATTGCTGATTCCACAAATCTCGAGTCAGCTTTGACAATGTTGTTAGTGCAGATTACCTGGGTTTTGCTCTCGTTCAAATAGTATCCTGAATGTTTACGAATTTTTTTTGTAATTCCAACAAGTGTTCGCATAGCTGTATCTGGTTCCGCAAAAAATACTGCCAAAGCATACGCCAATATTTTTGTCTCAAACCCATTTGTGATTACAGGCTTAATATTACTACTATTGTACGAATATTAGTACTACACAGAATATGCCGGACTAATGGGTCAATATAAAGTGCAAAGAAAATGGGTGAACAGGGATACCCCTGACGTGTCCCCCTTGTAATATACATTTTTTCCGAGCTTTCACCCATTAAATGAACCCTAGCCACTGGATCCCGATACATGGCCTAAAGGGCATTCAGAATTTTTGGTCCAAACCCTCTGCGGTCCAATACCACCCATAAAAACTTCCACCTTACGCGGTCAAAAGCTTTTTCAGCATCGAGGAGGATCAAGGCCATCCGCCCCCCGTGGCAGCATGGACATCAAAAAGAGCTATAGTTCGTCTTATTTGATCAGTTGTCCCACAACCTGGGATAAATCCATGCTGCCAAGGGGAGACCAGACCCCCAATGACCCTCCCCAGCCTCCTGGCCAGAATTTTTGCGTAAATCTTGGTGTCCGCATTCATGAGTGATATTGGCCTATAGGACCCCGGATTTTCTTTTGGCTTCCCCTTCTTATAAAATACAACAATATTTGTCTTCTTCAAAGTCTCGGGGATTCGAGCAGTACAAACTATCCCACTGAATAGATCTAAAAGTTTGGGGCTACTTCCCGCGAAATTCACTTATACACTTCTAATGGAATGCTATCTGGCCCTGCAAACTTGTATGTTGCTAATTCTTGCAGTGCCTCGAGTACTTCGCTGATTGACAAATCTTTATCTAAGGCTTCCATTTCTAACTCATCCAACTTCATACCTACACCCCCAAACTCCCCATGTATCGTATCTGTGTCACTCTCTATAATACTTGATAGAAATGTTTAAAGACTTTCAAGATATCCTTTGGCTCTGCATAATCTTGACCCTTCTCCTGTATGCTAGATATTACATTCTTGGTGATACCCTGCCTGAGCCGCAGTGCCAGTGCCTTGCCCGCCTTTTCTCCTGTTTCATACATTTTACACCTGTGGGCTTGATATTCGGAAGCATCTTTCTTGGCCATCTGTTTATGAATCTACGCTTTAATAGAATTGATTCTCTCTTGGCTTTCCTTCCCTTCACTTCCATGCAATATTTCTTTCCCATGCTGCTCTTCTGCTGCTATCAGTTGAACTATCAGCCTATCTTTCTCTTATAATGCCTTTTCCTACGCTATGCAGCATAGCTAATTGTCTCGCCTCGCATGGTTGCTTTAAATGGGTCCCAGACGCTGTTTCTAGATGCACTGTAATGATTTGCATCGAAAAATTCTAAAGTCCATCTCCTCAAATGGTCCACATACACACTATTTGCTAGCAACGTTCTATCGAAAGTCCAACCCCCCTCTTTTCTCATGGGGATACCCAAATCATAGCTCAGGACTATGGTCCGAAATCATTTTTGGAAGCCTGGGGTAGGGATGCCCAGCCACTGGTCAGGGCATGCTGAGTGCATCAGACTCCGAAGCAAGATGGTGACCGCGTAGTGGTCGAATGCAACACTAACGGACCGGGTCCGGTTTTGAAGAGTGCCTCACCGATACAGTGGAAGGAGCAGCGGCAGAGTGGCATCTCTTATGGCAAACTAAACTATAAGATTCATGTTTGCGCAGAGTATTTACCGTTTGGTTTGGGCGAGGTCATCAAGATCCGCGAGGTCCATGCTATGGCAGGAGCGAGTGCTGGATGGGTTTCTGGCTCACTGGTTCTGGCGGAGCAGGCGGAGTAGGAGGAGCGGAGGAGTCATGGCTCTGAAACCGGTGGCCGGAGCAACGGCGAAAGCAGCAGCCGCGGCGGCGGCCCACAAGTTGAGAGGAGACACCCTTACAGGCACAGCAGCAACAGAGCTGTGCAGGCCTGAGCAGAGTGGTGGAGAAACACCACAGAAGCTGCGAACACCACCTCCGGACCCGGCAAGGAGGGGGAAAGGCGGCACCAGGGCGGAGAATCGCCTGGCGGCTCCATCAATAGTGGAGATGCTGGCACGCGGCGGTAAGGAACTACATACAAAGGCTGCTGGAGAGGAAGGTGCAGCCCCATCAGCGCTGCGTTCACAGATGATCGCAGTAGAAGTGCGTTCACAGGAGGTGATTTCAGAGGAGATTCGGGTCCCTCTTCAAAAGAGTTTAAGTAATCAAGCAGACTCATAAACCCATGTAGGCACTACCCCGGTGACAATCCTCCCAGCGGGTCCCTCAGCTGGCTCCACTGGGGATAAGGGGGATAGTACTATTGATGATGTTGTAGCAAGTGGAGAGCCAGGTGCCAGTGAGATGGTAATGGTTGAGGCTGCAGCATTGAGCAATGACATATTCCACCCACAAACAGAGACTGTTTGATCAGGCAGCGAGGGAGGCAGATAAATGCCATATCTTAGGAGGAGGAGAGATTGGAGCGTTATCCCCGTCTGAGGTCCTGTTGATCGGAAAAGAGAAAGAAAAGGAAAGGATGGAGTATGAAAAAGACAAATATCAGAGCGACTCCTTCTTCTCTGTTTCAGAAGAGGCGAAGTGGTCTGAAGAGGAGCAGAGCTTATCCTTGGGAGACAGTAATCTAGACTCATATAGCGACCCCGATCCCCCTGTAACTGCTAAAAGGCCTAATATTCAACCAGAAATCCATGATCAAAGTATAAAGGGTTTAGGTTGGGATCATTCATCTACCACCCCACTCCTGGGCAGTCCTAATAGTGTAAACACCGCAACCCATTCTCCGTTATTGGAAGGGATCCATCAGGCTATTCTGTCACATAGGGAGGAAACACGCCAAGACAGTCGTAAATCTCAGGCGGCAATGAGAAAGATGCAAGGTGTGGTAAGTAAACTGTCCAAGGCCTGTGTAAATGTGGGAGACAGAGTCTCAAATCGCAACGGAATCTGAAGCCGCCGCTGCTACCACCAAAGTAGAGGCCCAAAGTGCCCAGGTCAAGGATATCCAGTGGAAGCGGGAAGATAGGGAAAACAGGCTGAGAAGAAACAATCTTAGGGTTCAGTGGGGTTCAGGGGGTACTGGAGGGGGTGGAGGGGACAGATGTAAGGGCCTATGTGATCGATCTATTTAAATCTGCCTTTCCGAGCTCCCGGATTGGAACTGGTCAGTTGAAATTCAGAGGGCACACCGTACCCCATTTAAAATACGAGTAGGCTCAAGAGGAGGGGATAAGCCAAGCACAATTCTGGTATTTTTGGGGAATTTCATCTTGAGGCAGGCAATAGCTGAAAAAGCTAGACCGGAAAAAAGAAGGTCCAGTGGTGGGGTCACTTTCTTTGTGCGACCGGACTATTGCCATGTAATGTTGGAGCGACTCTGGAGACTGAGACAATTAATTAAACCATTTCAGGATAAGAATATCCAAGTTTATCTCAACAACCAAGCACAGCTCAAAGTGATAAATGAAGGACAGACCCGGTACTTTGCATCTGAAGTTAAAGCGCAAGAATATTTAGATTTCCTGGGTAACTAGGAAAGCTATCTGAATGCACTATGTCAGGTTAAGTTTAAAAGTGGAATTATTCTTGGGGATCTGGGTGGTGGGTTTGGTGATGGCTGCTCTGCTTATCTGTTTTCTTTAGTTACGGGGGGGGGCAATGGTGTTAATCGCTAGTTTGATTAAGATGATCTGTCCTCTATTGTTGCATGCATCACATGCACAGACTAAGGTCGGAGCGCTTCACTGGGGAGGGAAGCGATGGGGGAGGGACGGACAGGGGCATGGGTGGGAGGAAGGGAGGTTGGTGGATGGAAGAAGGGGTAGGGGGGAAGGAAGGGGGAAAACCGAAAAAGGAGAATATCTGGTACAATTGTGTTTCTATATTGTTTGAATATTGTGCAATGAAGAACTTTCTATATGGCATACTCTCTTATGGATGGTACAAAAAGGAAATGAGAATCTAATACGAAGTATGGCAAAACTTAGTATATGCTAGGTTAATATTGGGGGTTTAAACGACTGGAAAAAAAGGCAAAGACTAGCTGAATTTGTGAGATCAATGCGTATAGATGTTATATGTCTTCAGGAGAGACATTTACCATGGGAGAAAAAACAGCTGTTGACCCTGAGAGGCTTTGATATATTGGCCTGTTCTTCCCAGACCTCCACAGTTAGAGAGGATTACTATTCTAGGCAAATCTACACTTGGGGGCACTCAGCGCTATAAGGCTGATACTTCAGGGACATGGGCATTGGCTGAGCTCACTGTTGGTATTACAATCTGTGGCATCTACGGTTCTAATCAAGATGATCCGGAGGTATTCAAATATTTAGAGAATTAACTAATACGTTGGCCTACTCCTATCCTAGTTTGCGGAGACTTAAACATCTCTGCAGATCTTACTAACAGATCCCCGTATGTAAGTCGGAAGCCAAGGGTGTTTCAGGCTCTGAGTTCCTTGATTCAGTCACATGGATTAGTAGATGTATGGGGGGACAAAGAGCCTAACAATCCTGTGTTTACCTATTGTTCTTGTCCATATCATAAATATACAAAACTAGATAACTTTTTAATCTCATCAGCAGAATTAAGAAAGGTTAGCTAATAACACATCTTTAATGCAACAATCCTAAAAACAAAAAAACACAGGGCTAAAAAAGGTTTGCAATTGATTACAACCACACACATCTAACAAAGGCACAAGAATAAAAGTTAAATACCCCCAAAATACACATTTTGTATTTCAATCTAATGCCAACCATGCCCTAAATGATGTTTAGATTCAACAGACACCACAGAAACAGTTATTTCTTGCACCCAAGAGTAGCTCTATGCCTACTGACAAAAAGGCCTATTGGCAGACTAATGGGCTAAATAGTTCATTAAATAAATATTGCAATTTGATTTCAAAAGTTGGAGAAAATGTATTGAACTGTGCAACCTGTTTCCTTTATAAAAGAAGGAAGAATTACTTACAAAGATTACTTACTATGCCCCTACTGAAACTCTAGGCCACTCCCCACAATCAATATTATAAAAAACGATGAAAAGTACAAATAAATCTAGGTGCATGTAATGTAATGTAATGTAATGTAATGTAAAAAAGACTTATATAGCGCAACTTACACCGGACGGTTTCTTGTCGCTGTTCACTAATTCAACGGGAGGCATGTAGGGGAGAAAAAAGAAGATTATGTGTAGACGCTGCGGAAAAGGTGGGTTTTAAGGAGAGACCTAAAGTGAGGGTAAGAAGAGGAGAGTCTAAGTTCCAGCGGGAGAGAGTTCCAGAGTGAGGGGGCCAGAAAGGAGAATCTGAGACCTCCGTGTTTTTTGCGCTTAAACCTAGGTGTCTGGAGGAGCGCATGGTGAGAAGATCGGAGGTGTCTGGGGGGGACATAGGGGTGCAGAAGAGAGGAAATGAAGGAGGGACCGATGCTGGCCAAGGATTTGTGGGTCAAACAGCCTAGTTTGAACTTACAACGCTCCGATACAGGAAGCCAATGAAGGGCTTTGAGCAGAGGACGGACGTGATGATGTTTTGGTTGATGGTAAATCAGGCGGGCTGCCTGATTCTGTATTAGCTGAAGTCTTTTAATTTGATATTGTGGGATACCTGCATACAGGGCGTTGGCATAGTCGATCCGAGAGATGACTAATGCCAGCAACACCAGGGTGAGAGCTTCGGTAGTCAAAAAATGGGCTATTTTACGAATTTTCCTAAGCTGGAAAAAGCAAGAGGACACTGTGGCACTGACCTGATGTTTCATGGAGAGATCGTGTGAGGTGTAGACCCCCAGGCTTTTTACCTTGTCAGCAGGACAAGGAGAGGGGCCAAGGGAAAGGGGCCAGAAGGTGGAATTCCAGGGGTTGGATGGGCATCCGACAAGGACAAGCTCCGTCTTGTCGGGATTAAGTTTGAGATGGTGAGCGCCCATCCAATTGCTGATATGGCAGAGGGTAGACTGGAAGTCCTGAGCTGCTTCATCCGAGGAGTCGAGATTGAAAATGAGCTGAATGTCATCTGCATAATTAAATGCAGTGACATTCCTTCCCCGGAGGGAGCGGATCAGGGGGGTGAGGTACAGATTAAAAAGGAGTGGGGACAAGGACGACCCCTGCGGCACACCGCAGGTGAGCTTCTTCCTGTCCGCCGAGAATTGGGAGAGTCGGACAGATTGGTGGCGATTCGTCAGGAAGGAGCGGACCCAATTAAGGGCCGTCCCTCTGATGCCCGCCTCTTTGACACGGTCGACCAGGATGGTGTGGTCGACCGTGTCAAAGGCCGCCGACAAATCCAAGAGAATCAAGGCTTGGCTAATGTTGGAATCAGCGCCTCTACGAAGTTCCTCCATTACAGAGAGGATGACCGCCTCTGTCGAGTGGGCGGGTCTAAACCCTGCTTGCTGAGAGTCTAGGAAGTTGGAGTCCTCAATAAAGGAGCTGAGGACGCTGGTTACATATGCCTCAAGTACTTTGCTTAGGTAAGGAAGGAGGGAAATGGGACGGAAGTTGCCCATAACCGTGGGGTCGGCGTTGGGTTTCTTTAATATGGGTACTACCTCCGCGTTCTTAAACTGGCTGGGGACCTCACCGAGCAGAAGGGAGCTGTTCAGGAGGGCCAGCGGAAGGACGGGGCAAGCCGAAAAGGCAGCACGGAGAATCGCGGGAGGGCAGCAGTCTGTGGGGGAACCAGAGGAGACTTTGTTGAGCAGGGCAAGGAAGACTTCTTCTGATATGGGGGGGAACTGAGTCAAGGAATGAGGGTTAAGAGATGGGGCGGCCTCTGCGAGGGGTGTAGCCGGGGGTCCAGGAGAAATACTATTTTTGATTTTGCTAATTTTTTCTATGAAAAAGCAGTTAAAGGAATCACAGAGTGCCTGAGATGGAAGGGGTTTGATGGTCACCCTATCTGGATGTGAGAGCTCCTCCACAATGGCGAAAATATCTTTAGATTTTTGCGCGGAGTTAAGGATTTTTGCGGAGAAGTAGGCAGTTTTGGCGGCAGAAATTGCCAGTTTGTATTCTCCAGATAATTTTAGGAAGTGTAGTTTCTCTGAAGGGTCATAGCTTCTACGCCAGCGGCGCTCGGCTTGGCGGAGTCCTAATTTTAAGGATTTAAGGCTATCAGAGAACCATCGATGTGCGTCGTGGGGGCCCTTAGTTCTAATTAACTTAAGGGGGGCGACCTTGTCGCTGGCGGACTCTAGCCATTTGACAAGTGCGTCTTCTTGGGAGTCTATAGGGCCAGAGCTATGCAGAACCGAAGATGATAAAGAAGTAAAAAATAGGTCAAGGTATGCTTTGTTCCAATTACGAGCCAAAAGGCTAGGGCCTCGGCTACGGGAGGGCGGAGGAGGGACCAGGAGGAGAAAGGAGATTAAATGATGGTCTGACCAGTGGCAAGGTGAGATCGTAAGTGACTTAATTTCAAGATTATAGGTCCACAACTGGTCTAGGATATGGCCCTTAGAGTGAGTAGGTAAGTGAACGTGTTGAAGGCCATTAAGCCCAGTTAGTAGATCAGTAAAAGCCAAGGATTGGGAGCTTTCATGGGCGTCTGACGGCCAGTAGTTGAAGTCTCCCAGGACCAGGAGTTTGGAGTTATTAATTGTGAGCTGAGAAAGCAGATCACCAAAGTGAGAAGGGAAGTTAGGCATAGATTGAGGGGGGCGGTATACCAGGATACAGGTAAGAGGGGACACCGAGGATTCGAGTCTAATTGCCAGGCAGTCCACCTGGGGGATGGTGAGTAAAGAAAGGGAAGTGAACCTGAGGGAAAGTTTGATGATGGCGGCTACGCCACCTCCCGGTTTACCGGCTGGCCGATTGGCTTGAAGTATGTAATACCCCGGAGGAATGGCTGCCAAGATGTCAGGGGAGGAATCCTCATTCAGCCAGGTCTCTGTTAGGAGAAGAATGTCAGGTCGGTCTGAGTCCAGGAGGTGGCAAATGTCAAGTTGGTGACTGACTAGTGATCGGGTATTGAGGTAAATAATTGCTAATTCCATGTTAGCGGATGCCTGAGCGGGCAGGGGATTAGAAGGAAGGAAGGGGACTGTGGGCTCAGAAGTGAGGAGAGACGGGAGGGTCCGAAACTCAGGAAAAATACTGCGGGCTTGATAAATACCTAGTTGTAGCAGTCTAGAATAGCTGGTAGATTCAAGCGACCGGAGTGAGTGTAAAGCAATCAGGTCCCCAGGAGCATAGGAGGTGTGTTGGGCAGAATGACAGGCCCCAGGCCCCTGCTGGCCGCGGACGGGCGCAGACGGGCTTGCCTTAGGCGCGCCTTCGGCTCGCAATCGTCGCGCCCGCTGCGCTCGTCCGCTGCGCTTCCGGTATGAGCACATCCTATATACAAGTGTGTGGGGGGGGGGGGTTGGGAAGGGGCGTGGCCTAAGTGGGTGGGCGTGGCCTGCACGACGCGCAAATGGCGGCAATTGGAATAAGAGCCAACCTCGCCCGCTGCAGCGCTAAATCCGCTGTTCACGGGTGTTGTAGAGCCAAGGGAAATCCTAGGTCAAGAGCAGGCAAGTTTACAATATTAAAACACAGAAACAATACAGTTTTTTAAAATGATTAAAGATCGTGGCTCCCGGCTGTGCCTCAGGAGAAGTAGTGAGTCAGGGCGGCGCTAGTGTTCAGCGCTTTAAATGCAATTGCCGAAAAAGGGGCGTGGCCTAAGTGGGTGGGCGTGGCCTGCACGACGCGCGAATGGCGGCAATTGGAATCAGAGCCAACCTCGCCCGCTGCAGCGCTAAATCCGCTGTTCACGGGTGTTGTAGAGCCAAGGGAAATCCTAGGTCAAGAGCAGGCAAGTTTACAATATTAAAACACAGAAACAATACAGTTTTTTAAAATGATTAAAGATCGTGGCTCCCGGCTGTGCCTCAGGAGAAGTAGTGAGTCAGGGCGGCGCTAGTGTTCAGCGCTTTAAATGCAATTGCCGAAAAAGGGGCGCGGCCTAAGTGGGTGGGCGTGGCCTGCACGACGCGCGAATGGCGGCAATTGGAATCAGAGCCAACCTCGCCCGCTGCAGCGCTAAATCCGCTGTTCACAGGTGTTGTAGAGCCAAGGGAAATCCTAGGTCAAGAGCAGGCAAGTTTACAATATTAAAACACAGAAACAATACCGTTTTTTAAAATGATTAAAGATCGTGGCTCCCGGCTGTGCCTCAGGAGAAGTAGTGAGTCAGGGCAGCGCTAGTGTTCAGCGCTTTAAATGCAATTGCCGAAAAAGGGGCGTGGCCTAAGTGGGTGGGCGTGGCCTGCACGACGCGCGAATGGCGGCAATTGGAATCAGAGCCAACCTCGCCCGCTGCAGCGCTAAATCCGCTGTTCACGGGTGTGGGGCATGGCCCCAATCAAACAAACAACACCAGTTTTCCAACTTACTTGTGAAATCTCAAACTCAAAAGTCCCCAAAAACAATGATATCTGATGAAGCAGACACAAAGAGTGATCCTTCCAGCTCTAAATGCAAATGAAAAGTGACCAGGAGATTGACAAAGCACTGGGAGGAGCCTGCTGGACAGGAACAGGAAGTTGGAGACTCTGGGGCACTTCCTTCCTCTTAAAAAAAGTAAAAGGACTCCTTGCACAAAGAAGTACAGCCAAATGTCAATTTGAGGAGTTTTTCTGGAAAGTTTTGATATTGCTCTGGAGAGAACCTTCTCCAGATTGTAGTCGCGGTAGATTCTGCGTGTTCAGGATCGCGTTCTTCACAAAACTTCTGCCGGAAGTTTGATGGCGCATCCGAATGACGCGTTCGCAATCACAAGCTCTCGCTGGACCATGCGATCACCTAGCAAATCTGGTGGCACTCGTGAACAGCTCGGGAAATCTCGTAAGCGATTGCACGCACATGGTAAGCCGCACCACGTACGCAAAAACACATTTCGGGTGCACAAACAAAACTGCTCCATTGCTGAGTGAGGAGTTTTTCGGCAACTCCGTGTTCTTTGCGGAACATGGTGTGGCCAAAACTCTGCAAACTCAGCGAGCGGAGTGACGTTTTAAGCCCAGGGTTAGTGAAAAGACACACATTTTTTTCCAGAGCACAACAACCTGGTGAGTCAGTAGAGCAGTACATTTCAGTACTTAGAACATTTGCGTCAACATGTAGGTTTAAGTTTTTACGTGAAGAGATAATAAGAGACCAATTCATTAATAGGACAAGCAATCTTAAAATACAAAAAAGACTGCTGGATTTAAAATATCCATCATTACAGAAAACAATAGAAGTGGCTAGACGTATAGAGAACACTTCTAGGTATATCAAATAATTAAACTCTGACCAAGTTAAGGATAAGGTGATTCTGCTGAAGTTTGTTTTGTTGAAAAGAACGTAGTTAAGAAGGGAGATAACAATTTTAAGGATTTTACTCCTAAACACAATCACATTTGCTATAGATATGGTAGCAAGAAACATACTGCTGATTCTGACAAGATGGTGGCCACCAAGGAGAAGTGCTATAAGTTAAAAAAAAATAGGTCACTTTGCATGTATGTGCAAAGCTGATTTATCTGATAATTGGAGATGTTCAGTACACACAATAAGGGAGTATAGTGAAGAGGATTCACCTGACGAAAGAGACGTAGTTGAAGTGTTGGTTCTATGCGATGACACAGCCATTGAGATTTGGAAGGGTACAATCCACCAAGATGTACTCTAGGAATTAATGGTACTAATGTTTCAGTCTGGGCACATTCTTTCTCTCCGTATACCATCATAGACAAAGATGCTTGGGAGAAGGCTGGCAAGTGTAAGCTGAATTCCCCAGACATAGAACCTGTGCGTTATTATGGCGTAAAGTGTTCTTTGGTGTTTTTTTTATTGTATATTCTCACACAAAGACAAAGAAATAACTAGCAAGATGCATGTGGTGGAAAAGGGTAGAAACTTTTTGAGGTGGTGTGAGCAAAACGTGTTAGGCATCATGTTAGATCTGGACCACCCTCAATGGGTACTTGTAACAGAGGATGCTGAGAAAGCCAAATGTAGTACTAGATATCCCAAATTGTTTAGAAGTGATCTTGGATGCCAAATTGAGCATCGTATTGTATTGAAGTCCAACAGTGTTCTGTATGTGCACAAAGAGAGCAATTGAAAAAGGAGCGGCAGAGGTTATGCAAGCCAAGAGTCATTGAACTGATAGAGTCAGCAGAATGGTTTATTCCCATTGTTTTTGCATGCAAATCTGACAGGAGTTTGCGCATGTGCATCGATCGAATCGTAATATCTTGGTTAACCGCTATTATCTGCTGTATATCAATGAGATGATGTCATCTGCCAGCAGAACAAGCTATTTTTCCCTAATTGATTCCTCGAGTGCATATCTGCAGGTACGATTGCACCCAGCATCAAGTCACTTCACTTCTTTTATAACAACGAAGGGTGCATTTCAATTCATACAAATGCCCTTTGGGTTAGCTTCTGTCTCTGATGTTTGCCAAAGAGTGATGTGCAAGATCTTGGGTAATATGCCTAAAGTCTTTGTGTTCCAAGATTATTAAAATTGGAACCTCCTGAGGCTTGAGCCGGGAGTAGAGCGGAAACGCTGACAACTTTTAAAAACTGAATTTGCTTTGTTTTAATACAGCATCCGCTGCACTTACCCCCCTCCTGAGCACCTCGCGCTGCACAAACCCCCGGGAGGTCAGCTGAGCAATACGCTGCCACCGGAGAGTGTTTGTTTACTTTCACCGCCATTGTGACCACATAGGCCACGCCCACCGGACAGGCCACGCCCCCCTCACTCGTTCCTTGCTATAAAAGCGCGCTGAATTCTAGCGCCGTCAATATTAAAATTGGAACCTCCTGAGGCTTGAGCCGGGAGTAGAGCGGAAACGCTGACAACTTTTAAAAACTGAATTTGCTTTGTTTTAATACAGCATCCGCTGCACTTACCCCCCTCCTGAGCACCTCGCGCTGCACAAACCCCCGGGAGGCCAGCTGAGCAATACGCTGCCACCGGAGAGTGTTTGTTTACTTTTGCCGCCATTGTGACCACATAGGCCACGCCCACCGGACAGGCCACGCCCCCCTCACTCGTTCCTCGCTATAAAAGCGCGCTGAATTCTAGCGCCGTCATTATTAAAATTGGAACCTCCTGAGGCTTGAGCCGGGAGAAGAGCGGAAACGCTGACAACTTTTAAAAACTGAATTTGCTTTGTTTTAATACAGCATCCGCTGCACTTACCCCCCTCCTGAGCACCTCGCGCTGCACAAACCCCCGGGAGGCCAGCTGAGCAATACGCTGCCACCGGAAAGTGTTTGTTTACTTTCGCCGCCATTGTGACCACATAGGCCACGCCCACCGGACAGGCCACGCCCCCCTCACTCGTTCCTCGCTATAAAAGCGCGCTGAATTCTAGCGCCGTCATTATTAAAATTGGAACCTCCTGAGGCTTGAGCCGGGAGTAGAGCAGAAACGCTGACAACATTTAAAAACTGAATTTGCTTTGTTTTAATACAGCATCCGCTGCACTTACCCCCCTCCTGAGCACCTCGCGCTGCACAAACCCCCGGGAGGTCAGCTGAGCAATACGCTGCCACCGGAGAGTGTTTGTTTACTTTCGTCGCCATTGTGACCACATAGGCCACGCCCACCGGACAGGCCACGCCCCCTCACTCGTTCCTTGCTATAAAAGCGCGCTGAATTCTAGCGCCGTCATTATTAAAATTGGAACCTCCTGAGGCTTGAGCCGGGAGTAGAGCGGAAACGCTGACAACTTTTAAAAACTGAATTTGCTTTGTTTTAATACAGCATCCGCTGCACTTACCCCCCTCCTGAGCACCTCGCGCTGCACAAACCCCCGGGAGGCCAGCTGAGCAATACGCTGCCACCGGAGAGTGTTTGTTTACTTTTGCCGCCATTGTGACCACATAGGCCACGCCCACCGGACAGGCCACGCCCCCCTCACTCGTTCCTCGCTATAAAAGCGCGCTGAATTCTAGCGCCGTCAATATTAAAATTGGAACCTCCTGAGGCTTGAGCCGGGAGAAGAGCGGAAACGCTGACAACTTTTAAAAACTGAATTTGCTTTGTTTTAATACAGCATCCGCTGCACTTACCCCCCTCCTGAGCACCTCGCGCTGCACAAACCCCCGGGAGGCCAGCTGAGCAATACGCTGCCACCGGAGAGTGTTTGTTTACTTTTGCCGCCATTGTGACCACATAGGCCACGCCCACCGGACAGGCCACGCCCCCCCCACTCGTTCCTCGCTATAAAAGCGCGCTGAATTCTAGCGCTGTCATTATTAAAATTCGAACCTCCTGAGGCTTGAGCCGGGAGTAGAGCGGAAACGCTGACAACTTTTAAAAACTGAATTTGCTTTGTTTTAATACAGCATCCGCTGCACTTACCCCCCTCCTGAGCACCTCGCGCTGCACAAACCCCCGGGAGGTCAGCTGAGCAATACGCTGCCACCGGAGAGTGTTTGTTTACTTTCGTCGCCATTGTGACCACATAGGCCACGACCACCGGACAGGCCATGCCCCCCTCACTCGTTCCTCGCTATAAAAGCGCGATGAATTCTAGCGCCGTCATTATTAAAATTGGAACCTCCTGAGGCTTGAGCCGGGAGTAGAGCGGAAACGCTGACAACTTTTAAAAACTGAATTTGCTTTGTTTTAATACAGCATCCGCTGCACTTACCCCCCCCCTGAGCACCTCGCGCTGCACAAACCCCCGGGAGGCCAGCTGAGCAATACGCTGCCACCGGAGAGTGTTTGTTTACTTTCGCCGCCATTGTGACCACATAGGCCATGCCCACCGGACAGGCCACGCCCCCTCACTCGTTCCTCGCTATAAAAGCGCGCTGAATTGTAGCGCCGTCATTATTAAAATTGGAACCTCCTGAGGCTTGAGCCGGGAGTAGAGCGGAAACGCTGACAACTTTTAAAAACTGAATTTGCTTTGTTTTAATACAGCATCCGCTGCACTTACCCCCCTCCTGAGCACCTCGCGCTGCACAAACCCCCGGGAGGCCAGCTGAGCAATACGCTGCCACCGGAGAGTGTTTGTTTACTTTCGCCGCCATTGTGACCACATAGGCCACGCCCACCGGACAGGCCACGCCCCCTCACGCTCTTCCCGATTACTGCCTATAAAAATGTGCCCATTCAGGAAGAGCAGCGGACGAGCGCAGCGGGCGCGATGAATGCGCGCCGAAGGCGCGCATAAGGCAAGCTCGTCTGCGCTCGTCCGCGCCGAGTCCGGGCCAGGGGCCACACCACTTACTACCCAGGCAAACCAGACCCTGGCCTACAGTTCGGCAGCCCTCCACGACCTGAGACCCATGGAACATGACTGTCGAAGGTACGCTCTTGATACCACACCCCTTCCTGCCAACTGTCCAAAATGCAATGCTTCCCTCCCCACAAGGCAGAGAAAACCCCCACGCCATGAATACCGCATGCTTCTTTTAAACTGCAGATCCCTCCCCAAACACAGGTTGGAAATATCCCTCTTACTAGAAGAACGCAAGCCAGACGCACTGTTTCTTACGGAAACATGGTTAACGTCTGACTCTGACCCTGATGTGGTTGCCGCTCTCCCCGCTGGTTATCAAATCACTCGTCAAGACCGCCCAGATGGCAGAGGGGGAGGACTAGCAATCATAGTAAAAGACCATTATCGCTGCCGACTCATCACGGAAAACATCCCAGATTGTGAAAACTTAGCTTTCGCAATCTGGGATGTTTTCCCCCAACCACTGCCTCTCGGGCACCTTGATATACCGCCCACCCGGCCCTCCGAAACAATTTCATAGTAGTCTCCCAGCAACAGTAGCACCTCGCATCTGCGCTGCTGCCAACTTCATTGTGTTAGGCGACCTTAATTTACACTTTGACTCACCATCAGACGCAACGGCCACCACCTTGACTGACGACCTGGCCGCACTACAACTTATTCAACGAGTGAACGCTCCTACCCATACGAAGGGACACCTCTTGGACCCAGTATTTAGCAACTGCGCGGAGCTATCAACCGAACCCCCTCTTCCCCTCCCCTGGACTGATCATTCCTTGGTGCCCCTCACCTGGCTCACTGAGAAACCCATTCTCCCTACCCCCTCGATTAGATACGCGAGATCGGGGGCACGGATACAAGTGGATGAATGGACAAACAAACTATTGGAAAATCTCCCCTCAAATAATGAAGACCCTTGTCTGGCAAACCAGGAATACGAAAGCTGGATTCTGCACTCCCTTGAGACCATTCTCCCCCTCAAGAAATCATCGGCTAAACGTTCCCACAAAACAGCCCCATGGTATACGGAAGCCCTTAGAGACAAAAAGCGACACTGCCAAAAAGCAGAAAGAAAATGGCGCTCAAACTACTCTATGGAGGACAAAACCCGATATCGGGAAGAAATAAAAACTTATAAAGAGGAGATAAAAACTTCCCAAACAAAATACTTCTCGAATAAGATCCTAACCTCAACTTCCAAACCCAGGGAAATTTTCCAAACCCTGCAGACTCTGATTAAACCACCCCCCTCCAGTGTTCACGGGGAGAAATCAACTGCCCAATGTAATGACCTGGCAGAATTCTTCTCGGCCAAAGTGAACAAGATATACACTTCCTTCCCAACCAGCACTGCCTCCCCGTCACCTCATAACAACAACGGAGGGTCAGACCCAGAGCTAGCCTCCCCACCCACACTTGACCACTTCACATGTATGGACCTAGAAGCAGCTGAATCCACAGCTCGGAAAGTGAAATCCGGCTCACCAACAGACCCGGCCCCCCCAGAGACAATGTTACTTGCCTCCCAGACGGTTCTACCCATCATCAAGAATCTCGTGAATGCGTCCATTGACTCTGCCACTGTTCCTCCTGCCTGGAAAAGGGCAATGGTTCGAGCACTAATAAAAAAGCCTCATCTAGATCCCTCGGACTTTGCCAACTACCGCCCGATCTCACTACTCCCCTGGGTAAGCAAAATTGCGGAGAAACATCTCCAATTGGTCAACTACCTGGAAAGCAATCAGCTGTTAGACCCTACCCAGACAGGATTCAGGCCTAAGCATGGAACAGAGTCTGCCCTCCTTATGGTCGTAGAGGAGTCCAGGAAAATCACCGATCAAGGAGGATCAGTGGCAGTGGTCCTCCTTGATCTTAGTGCGGCGTTTGACACGGTCAGTCATAACACCTTACTGAACCGTATAGCAAACGTTGGCATTGTGGATAAGGCCTGGCTCTGGATAAAATCCTTCCTAAGTAACAGGTCGTTCCAGGTGTTTGACGGACAAGCCGTCTCCTCCAGCATACCCATGAAGTGTGGAGTCCCCCAGGGCTCCTCTCTAAGCCCTGCGCTTTTTAATATCTATATGAGGCCACTGGCTGAGGTAGTTCGTCCGTATGGAGTTAAGATCATTTCCTATGCGGACAACACACAGCTGGTGGTCTCCTTAGCGCAGGAAGCCCAACATTCTCCATCGGGGGGCCTAACCAAATGCCTGGAGGAGGTGAAGTCCTGGATGACGCTGTCCTCACTAAAGCTGAATGGGGACAAAACGGAGCTCATGCTGTTAGGCCCAGCCGATCCGACCCTCTTCAAGTCATTATGGGCCACCTCCCCGGTTCCGAAAGATAACATCAAAAGCCTGGGGGTATGGCTGGACAGGAATCTTACCTTTAACGCCCAGGCCACAAAGCTCTCCGCCACCTGCTTTGGACTCCTCCGGACATTGAAGAAGGTCCTCCCCTTGCTCCCAATGGAGGCTAAACAAACAGCTATTCAGGGCATAATACAATCACGCCTGGACTCAAATAACGTCCTTTACCTGGGAGCCCCAGAGTACACATTAAATAGATTGCAACTGGTGCAGAACTGTGCGGCCTGTACCCTACTGCAAATTCCACAAAGAACCCCAGTCAGAGAGGCACTGACCAGCCTTCACTGGCTGCCAGTACGAAAAAGAGTCACCTTCAAAGCAATGTGTATCGCCCATCAGGCATTCTGGGACTCGGGCCCAAAAATCATGCGCAGCCTAGTCAGCCAATACCACCCAGGCCGTGAACTACGTTCTAGTCAGGCTTTTATGGCAACAGTCCCCAGAATCAAAAGGTCTAGAGCAGGCGGAAGAATGTTCACCTTCAACGCCTCAAAAATCTGGAACTCTCTTCCCCTTCACCTGAGATCTAACCCCAACCTTGCCTCCTTCCGCAAGCAACTTAAAACCCATCTATTCAAATCCCCGTAATCAATTCAGCCCCCTCCCCCTCCTCCCAGTCTCTGTCAGCCTCATTACACCCCCCTCTGGTTCCCTAGCGCTTGGACGCCCCAGGGCAGCAATCGCGCTGTAGAAATGCATTTTCATTCATTTTCATTCATTCATTCATTCATTTTCATTCATTCATTCAAGATGATATTCTTGTGTGGGGTTCAAACCGGGAAGAACACAAGGTGATCTTGGACAAAACATTGAGCAAATTGCAGGACGCTGGTTTGACTATGGCTGTCAACAATTTCAAATTTGGTGTGAAACAAATTGAATATTATGGGAACACCTTGTCAATGGAGGGTGTAAAATCTAAAAAGAAACAGTTTGACGCCTTTGTTGATTCACCACCACCTCGTGACAAGGAGCAATTGCAATCATTCCTTGGGTTGGCGGAATTTTACTCCAAATTTGTTTAACACTTTGTCAACAAGGTACACGTCCTGAGAGTATTAATGAAGAAAGGGAATACATTTGAATGGACGGGTGCAGGATTGTGGGGGCAGTAGCTTTAAAAAGAGAACCTTGCAATCTCCTGAGGCGGAAGCCGGGAGACCTCCGTATTTTTAAAATTGTTATTTCTTGTGTCACCATTATTAAATCTGTATTTTAAAGCGCACTCACCCGGCAGGCACCTCAGCAGCGGGTTCGAGAAACGCTCAAACAGCGACCCCTTCGCTGCAACGAACGCAGCAAAAGACTCACTTTTTGCCGCCATTGACGGCGAGGAACCGAGGCCACGCCTACCTTAGGCCACGCCCACCCGCCACAGTATAAAAACGCTGTTGACAGCGTATCAAACAGAACCTTGCCATCTCCTGAGGAGGAAGCCGGGAGACCTCCGTATTTTTAAAATTGTTATTTCTTGTGTCACCATTATTAAATCTGTATTTTAAAGTGCACTCACCCGGCAGGCACCTCAGCAGCGGGTTCGAGAAACGCTCAAACAGCGACCCCTTCGCTGCAACGAACGCAGCAAAAGACTCACTTTTTGCCGCCATTGACGGCGAGGAACCGAGGCCACGCCTACCTTAGGCCACGCCCACCCGCCCCCTTCCCACCTATAAGGATGTGCAATCACCGGACGCGCAGCGGACGGGCGCAGCGGGCGCAGCGGGCGCGCCGTCAGCGCGCCGAAGGCGCGCCAAAGGCAAGCCCGTCTGGGCCCGTCCGGGCCCAGACGGCCTCAGGCCTAGACACTATGCCCAACCCGCAGAAACGTATCTCTTACACCCAAGAGACACTGCTTGCCTGGAATCCAAAAAAACATCCCCAGTGCAATTACATCCTCAAGGAAGACGCCCCCTTTGCAGGATGTACCCTCTGTAACAAATCCGAGGAAACGGAACGCCACCAAGGACTCCGGCTTGGCCTCCTGAATTGCAGATCCCTAGTAAAACACGCCCACGAAACCAACACCCTCGTTCAGGATCTGATGCTAGACATATTGTTTCTGACCGAAACATGGCTGACTCCGCACAGCGACTTCGATATGGTCAATGCAACACCCCCCGGCTACCAAATTTGCTGCCTGAATAGACCAGTCGGGAGAGGCGGCGGTCTAGCCGTACTCTACAAAGACCATCTTAAATGCAGAATTGAATGCGGAACTGTCAAAGATTGTGAAAACTGTAATTTCACCATCCAGATCTCACCATCGATCTCCCTCTCGGGACTGTTGGTGTACCGTCCGCCAGGCTCTCTAGGAGAATTCACCAGTACTCTGATGGATCACATCTCACTCAAGACTATTTCAGTCTCTAACTTTCTCCTCCTAGGGGACCTTAACATGCACTTTCTTGACCCTGCGGACAACGCCGCAGCCAACTTACTGGCTGATCTCACTACAGCCGATCTCCATCTTCGTAACTCTAAGGCCACCCATGAGAAAGGACAACTCCTGGATCCAATCTTCACCAACATCAAAAACCTAAATGCCCAGGATCCCACCCCTCTACCTTGGACAGATCACATGCTAATCCCTATGCACTGGTCACTCAAAACGACACCAGCACCCAAACAGAAAACAAGGATACGAACCAGACGGTGGTACAAGTTAATACCAGAGGAATGGGAAGCCAAATTACGTGAAACTAGCGGCCCTCTATCCACGGATCCGAACACCGCGGACAGAGAATTTAACGATTGGCTAGCCCACCCCCTAGACAGTCTCATCCCACTCACCAATACTTTAAAACATGTTAAAAGAATCACCCCGCTCCCTGGTACACACCTGCCCTCAACGCCCTTAAGAAGGTATGCAAAAATTTAGAACATACCTGGAGGAAAAACAAGTCAACGGCAGAGAAAAGTGCCTATCAATCCTCCATGAAAACGTACAAACGAGCCCTACACGACGCAAAAAGTGCCTTCTACGAGGAAAAAATAAAAAGCTCCTCCTGTTCAGCCAAGGAGACTTTCTCTATTCTCAAAGAGCTCCTCCATGTCCCTGACCCCCCGCAGATACCCATGGACCCCCAAGCAGCGGAGGAAAAATGCGTCAAGTTGGCCACCTTCTTTGACGAGAAAATCAAAAAAATCCTCACCTCCCTTCCTGCCGCTGACCCCGACTCCATAGAGAGAGCCAAGGAACCGCCGCCCCCACCCGACAAACCTTATCTAGCATCGTTTGGCCCAGTTACAGAAGAGGAAGTGACGGCTACACTCACATCAACCAAGAGCGGAGCCCCTAGCGACCAAGTCCCCATACGGTTTGTCAAAAGCATCTCTCAGACCATAGTCTCCCAATTGACAGCCCTCATTAACATCTCGCTGACACAGGGAGAGGTCCCCTCAAACTGGAAGGAGGCTGTCGTAAAAGGGCTCCTTAAAAAACCCTCTCTAAACCCAGCAGATCTATCCAACTATAGACCTATCTCACTCCTCCCCTGGATAGGTAAGGTCGCCGAAAAAACTGGTAAATAAAAAACTGTCGCACTTCCTAGAGTCAAATCAACTTCTTAATGACTCACAGACAGGTTTTAGACCAGGTCAGGGTACAGACACTGCTCTTCTTGCAGCAGTAGAAAAGACCAGGGAAATTATCGATACAGGAGGATCAGTGGCAGTGGTCCTCCTAGACCTGAGCGCGGCCTTTGACACGGTCAGTCATCAGGTCTTAATCCAACGTCTCGATAACGTTGGGGTAAAAGACATGGCGTTGAAATGGCTCTCGTCTTTTCTCTCCCGACACTCCTTTCAAGTTTGGGAAGGAGAAAGCCGCTCCCCCTCCATCCCCCTCCAGTGTGGTGTGCCACAGGGCTCATCCTTGAGCCCCACGTTGTTCAACGTGTACATGGCCCCACTGGAGGAAATGGTCTCACCTTTTGGAGTCACTATCGTCAGCTACGCCGACGATACACAGCTGGTGGTGACGCTTTCCCACCCCAAGCTAGAGCCCTCTAATCTCCACGATTGCCTCTCCAACATACATCAGTGGATGAGCGACTCTGCCCTTAAATTAAACGGCTCCAAAACAGAGATTCTGCTCCTAGGGCACAACGCCACGACCCTCCCCCCTAACATCTGGCCCGCCTGCTTGGGTGAACCCCCCTCCCCCAAGACGGAGGTCAAGAGTCTCGGAGTGTGGCTGGAGAATGATCTCACCTTTAGGACACAGGCAAGAAAGACGGCCGGCATATGCTACGGACTACTTCGATCCTGCAGGAAGGTGATCCCGCTACTGCCTTTCCAGTCGCGTCTCCTGCTGATCCAAGGCCTAATTTTATCTAGGCTTGACTTCAGCAACGCCATTTACCTGGGATCCCCAGAATCCACTCTCCAAACTCTGCAAAAAGCTCAAAATGCCGCAGCCCGAATTCTAACGAACACCCCAGCCAGAACATCTGCCAAGCCCGCACTGAGAATGCTACATTGGCTCCCCATCAGGGAAAGGGTGACTTTCAAGGCCCTCTGTCTGGCCCACAAGGTACTTCACAAAACGGGCCCCCCAATCCTAAATAACTGGATCAAACCCTATAGACCCTCGAGAGCTCTCCGTTCCGAACATGGAAACTTCATCACGATCCCCAAGGTGAAGAAAGCCCGTATAGGTGGCCGCCGTTTTTCGGTCAACACGGGAAAAAAATGGAACACACTCCCCCTGAGCCTCAGAGCAGAGCCTAACCTCCTGAGATTCAGGAAATCTCTCAAAACCCTACTCTTTCCCTGAGCCATTTTCTCTCCTGACTTTCTCCCCTCTGTGAGTAAGAGGTTCAGCGCTGGGATACCTTTTAGGTGACTACGCGCTTTAGAAAACTTATAATAAATAATAAAAATAAATAAAAATAAAACCCTTTAAACCCCTTGACCAGAGTGTGGTTTCAGTTGATGGACTTGCATATGGGTTAGGGGCTGTTTTAATGCAAAAACATCATAGTCAAGAATGTGTGGTGGCTTTCACATCTCACAAAACATTTATATTCTGTTAATGAGAAGGAGGCCCTAGCCTGCTGGTCGGGCATTAACTGTTTTAAGACTTACATGTGGGGAACCCATTTTAAAGTCAAATCGGACCATAGGCCTTTTATAAATCTGTTCACTACCAAGGAGGCTGGGAGGGCAACATCCAGGGATGCCAAGTGGTTGTACAGGCTACAGGGGTAAAAGTTCTCATTGAGTCATGTGTCTGGAATTCGTAACATAAACGCAGACTGTTTGTCTTGTTTGCTGTTGCAATGTGTAGATGAAAAGGATGAAACCGATAATGTGTGGTGGTCAGTATATCTGAATCATGTAATGGTGCCATCAATGTGGATGAGTGGAAGTCAGTGGTAAGGGAAGATGCCACCATGAAGGTGTTATGGATGAATTCTCCAGTCTGTCCAAAACTAATGTAATTTAAAAAAATTAATTTGGCGAATTCTGGACTGTATGAACAGAGTTCTCGTTTGAGGATGGTGTGGTGTGCAGAGACGGCAGGTTAGTTGTGCCAGAAGAGTTGCGGTCCTGACTTTTAAAGTTACTGTATGAGGGACATAATGGGATGTTTGGTATGAAGAGAAGAGCGAGGAAAACTTATGGTGGCCAGAAATGGACAAGGAAGTGGAAGAGTGTGTATGGAGTTGTATAAATCCCATCAGGCTGAAGAGTCCCCCATGGCTCCCACCAAGTTTCCCAGTACGCCATTGGAAAGAGTGGCCATGGACATTTGTGGGCCCTTCTCTGCCAAGGTTATAATGAACACATGTTCCCTTATGTTGATTGAATATTATTCTAAGTGGACGAAGGTGGCGTTCTCTGGGGAAATAAAAGCGACCAACATCATTGAGTATTGTGACCAAATTTTCTGCAGAGAGGGGTGTCATGATACTTTAGTTACTGACAATGGGCCTAAATTCGTAGCGGAGGATTTTAAAACATACTTGTCCAAAATCGGAATACCGCACCATACCGCAGAAGTCTACAACCCCAGGAAGAACGGTCTCATTGAAAGGTTCAACCGAGTATTGAAAGAATGTGTACAATTGAGTCATAGTAGTGGTGGGAATTGTAAGGAGGCAGTAAAGGAAATGTTGTGGAGCTACCGTACTACGCCCCACTCTGCCACTAAGGAGACCCCTATTATGGTTTTGAAGGAAAGCCAGCCGGGGACAAGAGTTTCCCCAGCATGGATGCTCAAGGGTCTCACATGCCATCTGTACTGAGAGAGTTTGGAGTGTAAAGTTAAGAAACACCAGGACAAGTATGTAAGGAGGCACAACGACAAATTAAAGAGGAAAAAACAAGTGTTTGCAGTTGGGTAAGGACCAACAGTTTAAGTACCCAAAAGGTGAGTTTGTCAAGATGGTTAGTTCCACGGTGTGGTACAAGGGTAGCAGGTAACAATGTGTGGTTGACCTATGGTAAGAAGAAGAACGTCCGAAGAGTCACGATGTGCAATGCACTTGAACATGGCATGTGATTGATGAAGTCGATGGTGGTCAGGTGGAAGGTATGTTCAATGGAAAGTCTACTGTGGAGAACGTGGAATTACTGATCAGGAGGAGACCCAAATGGCAAAATGACTTTGTATGTAATTAATCACAAGACATGTGTGGTCTCATCCAGGTGTGTTCAGACTGGGAATGGTATAATGACACTTCCATGTTTCTCACCTATGTATTATTCTTGTTTTGTTTTAGTTTGTTATTTTTCCAAGTTATACTATTGCAGTCGTCCTGTTATGTTATTATTGTGGGAAGGGGAGATGTGTGGTGTCTTAGCAACTGTGCCCTGTATGCTGGTGGGGGTTGCCAGCCTTTCTATGTTCTGGAAACTGGACCTCACTTGGTGGGACGGTTGCTGCTGTTAAGGATGTGTCCAGGGGTTGCTCCCCTCATACCTAATACATCTCTTATACCCCAATTTATGGTGTCTGTGCCTCTTAAAAGTAATAGTGGCCTGCCTTATTAATATTCATTTTGCAACCCCTTGCAAGGAACTTTGTGAAGTGCCTTACTAATGCATATGTCGTATTGCAGAATTAAAGGCTGGTTGCAAAAGGTCGGCATACAATTTGTCATCACATTTTGACACCAGTCTTTTTGTAGATTTACCCCCAGATGCATCAAACCCAGATTCTGTGAATTTTAATTTGCAAAACATACCGAATCGCAAATTAGAATTCGCAGAATGGGATGCATCAAAAAAAGCGTACCAAAAATGCGATTCGCAGTCGGCCGCAATTCCCGAATGCGAATTCGCTAAATCGCTCATAAATCGCAGAATCTCCTGTTTCCCATGTTGAAATTGCGATTTTGCAATTACCGAAATCGCAAATTGTGATCACGTAAATTGCGAGATCGCAAAAACGGAAAGTCGCATTTCGAGCACAATGATGACATCACAACCAGGAAGTAGGCAGTTCCCTCACTCATTCTGAACACAGAGCTAGAGAGAGGAAGAGGCACAGCACTGAGCTCTATCAGACATACAACAGGACATACATCCAACTCCAGAATGTCCCAGGATGCAGCAGGAAGCAGTGCAACTGGCAAGAAAATAAAAATAAAATTTTCCGTCAGGAGCTGGAGTTCCTGATCCAGGGAGTTAGCAGGGACCATGATAGGCTTTTTGGGAAGCAATCCAGGAAGGTGCCTGAAGCAGACAAAAGGCACATTTTGCAGCACATCAGGGTGAAGGTAAACTCTGTAAGAGTGACCCAGTGATCAATTGATGAGCTGTAGAAGAGGTGGTATGACCTCAGAGGTCGTGCCAAAGAGCGCATAGCAGAGAATCTGGGGGAGCAACATGCCACAGGAGGAGGAGACCCCACAGTTGCGGACAACACTCCACTCGAGGACCTTGTTGAGGATACCATCAACACAGCAGCCTGCGTGGGGGTCACTCAGCTGGACACCTCCCGACCCACACAACAATCCCAAGGTAAGAGCCATGCAACTGTGACCCCTTCCCCTAACAATGCCCATGGCCCCAAAGCTAGCTATTTGATAACCCCAGTAATGCAGGCCATGCACATCAGAAACGCCATATTGCATTGTGGGACCTGTAGTGTGACAACAGTTCCCTGATAACCACACACAGCCAGACCTGTCAAGTGAAACATATCCTTAAAGCCAGTCAGGGAATGCAAGCCTGCACGCATGTTGCAACATCCCATGTGCAAGATTCATATCATTAATCATGCACCCATTTACTTCACAGGTGCTGCAGAACCACAGAGCACAGACAGCGAGGCACTCCAAATTGAGGAGACCCCAGAGGAGACGGAGGGAGAGAGCCATCCTGCCCCACGACCTGTACCGTCACACACACCTGCACCAGTACCAGCACCTCCCAATGTGGACAGGGCCACCCCTGCAGCCACAGGAGGAGTGCAACCAGCCCATGCGTCACGCATGGCAGTGGAACAGGCCACACCACCACCCAGGAGGCAGTCACGGCTCACAGCCACTGTGCGGTCGCAGTCAGGCGGCCGGTTGAGGCAGCAGCGCAACGTGGCAACACGAGCTGACAGGGGGCAACATGCCCAAGATCCAGGGCTTGGTATTGAATGCCGGATGCTAGCTGTCCACCAAAAGCAGGCATGGCACATGGCAGCCATGCAGCTGCAGCTGTACAAGACTGAGCGCAATGTGAACCAGCTCACCGAGAGCATGCAGGAGTTAACGGCTGCAGTGAGGGAGAACAGCCAAATCCTGGTGTTGCAGCAGAACATAAGCCGCCGCCGCGACCACCAGCTGCTGACCCGGCATATACCAGGTCAAACCACCTGATCAGGAATGCTACATCCCAACTGTGACGCCGGTCCCTGGCAATGCAAATCCAAATGGTGCAATGCTGCCAGGATGTTGCTAGGGCGTTGGAACAGGTAACAACCGCTGTCCAAAGCCAGCAGGTGTGTGGCCATGGCCATGCCCGGGGGGGTGCTGATGCCAGTGAGGGCACATCCAGTCTGAGCAGCCTTTCCCTGCCGGTGGTACCAGAACAACAATGCAGTACCAGGCCCAGTGCAGCATCACAGCCCGATACTGGCGAGGTGTGTGCGTCCGGCCGGAGGTGCCAGTGATTGACTGAACATTAGCAGCAGTGCCATGCTGATGTACCAAGCACGCCTGCTTCACAATCATGGGGCTGTATGACGTGATACAGTTTTCATGTTTTTTGAACAAAAAAAGTAAATGAAAGATCTTGTTCACATATTTATAAGAATTTATTTCAAACGCAAATCCTACTCATGTCATTATTTTATTTGGCATGCATGAGTGTGAGGAGTATGGTGCACTAGAAATAATTCATTTTGATGTTGTTGCGGCACCTGTGTCCTTCAGCAGGATTCTCCCCGCGTGCATGATGCACATGTACAGGTGGGCGGTTGTCCCCCTCCGACTCACTGCCACAGATTTTCACAGGTATTCTCTGCTTGATAGCAATATTGTGGAGTATGGCACACACTGCCACGATGCGGCAGCAGACCTTAGGCTGGTATTTGATGGGCCCCACCTGTCTTATGTAGGATGCGGAATCGGCTCTTTAACATCCCAAATGTCCATTCAATTACATTTCTAGTGTGAATGTGCACAGCATTGTAACGCTGTTCCTGTGGTGAGGCAGGGTTGAGGTATGGGGTGAGGAGGTACTCACGGAGGCCGTAGGCGCTGTCACCTGAAGAATAGGAGCAGAGGGTCAGTGGTTGTCATGTGCAGCTACATGGTCTTGACGTACTGTATGTGGGCATGTGTACTTACCTAAGAGGTGTCCTTCACCAAAGTCACCCCTGGTCAAGCGGGTGTCTATACCGCTGTGCCTGAATATGAAAGAATCATGCGTGCTCCCCGGGTATTGGGCTACTATGTCGGTGATGATTGTCTTTGCAGTGCAGATCATCTGGATGTTGAGTGAGTGGTAGGACTTGCGGTTCCGGTACATGTATTCTGTCTCAGCGGGTGGGCAGATGTGGATGTGGTTACAGTCAAGGCAGCCAATTGCATGGGGGAATTGGCCATGTTATAGAAGCCAAGTTTTGTTTGATTTAAGTCCTGTTGGGTGGTTGGGAAGGTTATGTAGTGGTGTATCCTGTGGGAAGGTTATGTAGTGGTGTATCCGAGTCAGCATGGCATCCAGGAAACTCTGTAGGCAGCGTGACAGTGTGCTCTGGGAGATCCCCCCTGCAACTGCCACTTGTAAATATGCCCCTCTTTGTCTCCATAGCTGCCCTGATTGGGCATTACCTGGACTATGATAAGTGTACCTAGCTTTAAGGGTGGGCGTAAAATCCGTTTCGTGGGCGAATTTGCGGATTTTCCGCGATTTCGCGATCCGCGAATCTCACGAAATCGCTGTAAAATCCGCGAATCAGCGGGGACGAATTTTCAGCCAAGCAAGGGTTACAGCAGCAGGTGCAAAAGTTGAACCTAATTTCTTTGTAACCTTTTACAAAAGGGTTACAAACAAATTAACTTCAACTTGGACACCTGCTGCTAATTGCTTCCTGGCGCCTCGTTGCCTACTTGCAACTATTCTCTGACCCTGCTCTGACCCTTGAAGCAGGGTCAGAAAATAGTTGCAAGTAGGCAACGAGGCACCTGTCCAAGGAAATAAACCTCATCAGGAAGCACTTACAGATATAAAAAAACAGTAAGAAGGGAGAGGATGGCAAATACACCCATTTTGAGTTGTCAGGAGGGGTTAAACTAAAAGAGACCTTTACAGCACAATTTTCATATGCATTTTGCTAAAAATAAAAAGCTGTGTGTTCTGTAGGGGCAACTCAGGAATCTGGCCCTTCAAAGATCCGGCCTCTCTTTCTTTCTCTCGTTCTCTCTCTCCCCCTCTCTCTTTCCCTCTCTTTCTATTTATCTATCTATCTATCTATCTATCTATCTATCTATCTATCTATCTATCTATCTATCTATCTATCTATCTATCTCTCTCTCCCTATCCCATAAACGACTGCATGGGTAACTTCGCTATGCAAGCGGCTTGCGAAGACGCAAAAATCCCTGCGAACACGCAAAAAACCCCGCGAACACGCAAAAAACCCCGCGAACACGCAAAAAAACAAAAATCTGCAAATTCGCACAAATTCGCGAATTTTGCGGAACGCGAATTCGCAAATCCGCAAATTTGCGAATCACAAATTCGCAAAATTCGCCCATGCTTACCTAGCTTGAGATCTAACCTTCTGCATTGAACTATCTTCAGTGCATCTAGAATCAGTCATGTCACATTACCTCTGCCCGTTGCTTATGCAGAATCTTTCCAAGTATTCCACATCTTTGGCTATCCTTTCATGTCATAATCTCTTTCAAACCTTTGTGTATTGCACACTGGTCTTAAATTAACTCACTCAGATTCAGTATTTGCGATGATTAAAATGCTTTTTATTTACTAATCTTATTGTAGAAGTTGATAAAGTTTTTTCAACTCGTATCTGAAATTCCAAATGGATATCAATTCTGTACCTGGAAGGGGAGTGTCGTAGGCATGCCTTAGAAATGCTAAATCAATATATAAACCCACGGGTCCATGCCGTCCTCACTTTCTTCGTGTTCTAAACCTCTGCGCCAGGAGACATTTGTGGTCATAGTGCACTCCACATACCAAAATGCAACACAATACAACAAAACACAACACAACATAACGTGCATCCAGAATATATATATATATATATATATATATATATATACCACAAGTTTGACGAAAATAAGCCTGCGCCTTCTTTTGATGGCGGGCCTCGACGGGGTTTCGTCTCACCCCTATAAATCCACAGAAACGCCGTCTCCAACAGTTCATAAGACAACAAGTCGAGGCCCAATTTGCATTTAAAGTGAATTTATTCAAGCGATCACACCCAACGCGTTTCGCAGCCTTAGCCGCTTGCTCACGTGCTATATATATATATATATATATATATATATATATATATATATATATACACCGGAAGCCATTAATTAAGGAAGTATGCAGGGGAGGTGTGGAAAGCCTTCAAAATGTCAAGCAACATGGCCTCTGATGAGAAGCACCAAATGCTTCGAAACGCGTCAGGGCAGGAGCTGAATGCCGGAGGGGAAGCCACTTGCCTTTCCTATAAAAAGTTGTCACTTTACCTGTCTGCAGAGTGCGGTCCTGCATCTGAGGAGTTTTTGTTGTGTAAACATAATCGCGGCGCTGTCAGGCCGCGAGTACGACGCACCACCTTAAATCAACACGGACCGAGAGAAGTGAACCGTCACTTCTTCATGGACGCAGCAGTAAAATAATTAAGGCAAGTGAAGTTCTCTTCTGGAGCCTACTGGAGGTCTGAAGAACATTGTTCCTATAATTGTGTAAACTGACAAACCCATTGGAGGGTGTAAAAGGGCTGGAAAGACCACATCTCCCAGCATACACTGACAATCAATTGCAACCATGTGGGTGCACGGGAAGCCATTAATTAAGCAAGTATGCAGGGGAGGTGTGGAAAGCCTTCAAAATGTCAGCGAACACGGCCTCTGATGAGAAGCACCAAATGCTTCGAAACGCATCAGGCCAGGAACTGAATGCGGGAGTGGAAGCCGCTTGCCTTTCCAATAAAAAGTTATTACTTTACCTGTCTGCGGGGTGCGGTCCTGCATCTGGGGAGTTTTTGTTGTATAAACATAAATGTGGCGCTGCCAGGCCGCGGGGACGACACACTACCCTAAATCAACACTGACCGAGAGAAGTCAACCGTCACTTTTTGATGGACGAAGCAGTGAAATAATTAAGGCAAGTGAAGTTCTCTCCTAGAGCCCACTGGAGGGCTGAAGAACATTGTTCCTAAAATCGTGTAAACGGACAAACCCACTGGAGGGTGTAAACGGGCTGGAAAAGACTACATCTCCCAGCATACACTGACAATCAATTGCAATCATGTGGGCTCACCAGAAGCCATTAATTAAGGAAGTATGCAGGGAGGTGTGGAAAGCCTTCAAAATGTCAGCTAACATTGCCTCTGATGAGAAGCACCAAATGCTTCAAAACTATTCAGGCCAGGAACTGAATGCGGGAGGGGAAGCCACTTGCCTTTCCAATAAAAAGTTGTCCCTTTACCTGTCTGCGGAGTGCGGTCCCGCTTGTGGGGAGTTATTGTTGTGTAAACATAATCGCAGCGCTGCCAGGCCACGGGGACGAGGCACCACCATAAATCAACACGGACCGAGAGAAGTGAACCATCACTTCTTGATGGACGCAGAAGTGAAATAATTAAGGCAAATGAAGTTCTCTCCTGGAGCCCACTGAAGGGCTGAAGAATATTGCTCCTACAATCGTGTAAACTGACAAACCCAATGGAGGGTGTAAACAGGCTGGAAAAGACTACATCTCCCAGCATACACTGACAATCAATTGCAATCATGTGGGTGCACCGGAAGCCATTAATTAAGGAAGTATGCAGGGGAGGTGTGAAAATCCTTCAAAATGTCAGCGAGCACGGCCTCTGATGAGAAGCACCAAATGCTTTGAAACGCGTCAGGCCAGGAACTGAATGCGGGAGGGGAAGTTGCTTGCCTTTCCAATAAAAAGTTGTCACTTTACCTGTCTGCGGAGTGCAGTCCTGCATCTGGGGAGTTTTTGTTGTGTGTGTCTGTGTGTGTATATATATATATATATATATATATATATATATATATATATATATATATATATATATATATTTATTTATTTATTTATTTATTTATTATGCAACTTATAACGCGCAGACTAAACCCGAAGGTATCAAGGCGCCTATCAAAATCAATATACAGAAAATACAAAGTACCACTACGGGTATGCACGTGTGAAAAGATGAGTTTTATATATATATATATATATATATATATATATATATATATATATATATATATATATATATATATATATATATATATATATATATATATATATATATTGTCTACTGGCGGTTGCCAGTAGATAGTTATAGTTAGGACCTATTATCCATAGGAAATCCGCAATATTCTATTGGCAATAACTTTGGTGTTGATTGATGAATCTTATTGAAATCGTCCAAACTTTTGGCCAGCTCAGTTCCGCTCCTTCTCTGAATGTTTGGGGGTGATTGGTCAAGCGGGGGCTGAGAAAAAAGGGGTGTCCCAAAACGTGTTTTCCCCATGCAATTTCCCATAAGACCTTTAGCCACGGCTAAAGCTCGAATGGCTGAACGGAATTACACCAAATTTGGCAGAGAGGTAGTCCTCTGTTACGACTTGTGCCTTTGGCTTATCTGTAGTCAATCTGTTCAGTAGTTTTTGAGAAAATTGCGGTTAAAGTCATTTATATATCAATGGGCGCAGAGGATCCACGGATTGTGCGAGGATTGGCCCCGTAGGATAACCGCACCGTCCAGCTCACGCTCTCAATTCTAATTGGCTGTCAAGCGGTTGTAAACATTCAAAATCAGGAACTGTTGGCAGCCATTTTGTGCCTCGGTAGTAGCGAGGCTGAGGAAGTCATTGAAATATGTGTGGAACGTATGAAAAGGGGGCAGGGTAGACACACCCTGAACCATTGAAATTCCCCCATTATAGTTGGTTGTACTAACTATAACTTTGCGCTCCCGCAATCCACTGCTGATGATGTCACATATTACATCATTCATGACATGGTCAGTGGTATCACTGATGAGTACAACTAACTATAACTGGGGAATTTCAATGGTTTTGTACGAGTGAAATGTCCAGCTAACTATAACATGTGTGAAACCTATGGTTTTTCAGTGAATTTCTAAGGTTTTTTAAATGCTAATTTTTAACAATAACGTGTGTGAAACCAATGGTTTTTTCAGTGAATTTCTAAGGTTTTTTAAATGCTAATTTTTAACTATAACTCAGGTGAAACCTATGGTTTTTTCTGTGAATTTCTAAGGTTTTTTAAATGCTCATTTTTAACTATAACGTGGCTGAAAACTATGGTTTTTTCAGTGACTTTCAAAGGTTTTGTAAATGATAATTTTTAAATGTATTAATTGTTATTTTTTTTATACTGATTTACTACATTATTTTAAATTATTTATTTTTAGATATTTAATTTTTTTAATTACATTACATATTTTTTATATAAATTGAAAAATACATCTTTTTAAAAATATTGAAATTGTAATATATTTTTTTAAAATATTTTTTATTTTATATATATTTTATATAGCAGGCAATGATATCCTATGGAAAGAAATTCAATTTACTGTAACTACGACTAGAATTACTTTTCAGGATCAGTAGTGGGCTAAAGCATGCAGCAATAAGGTCTCTCCTCAAAACAGCTGAGTAAATCGGAATTTGTAGTTCGGCCAATTTTTGAGGAATTTTTTAAAGTTCCAAAATTCCACACTTCCAAAAATTTCCAAGTGAAACAAGTCAATGTTAGCCTATGGAAGGAAATTCAAGTTCTGTAACTACGATTAGAATCTTTTTTCAGGATCAGTAGTGGGCTAAAAGATGTAGCACTGAGGTCTCTCCTGATAACCGGTGAGTAAATCGCAATTCGTAGTTCGACTGATTTTAGAAGAATTTTTTAAAGTTCCAAAACTCCACAATTAGAAGAATTTCCAAGTAAAACATGTCAATGTTAGCCTATGGAAGGAAATTCAAGTTACTGTAAGTATGGTTACATTTACTTTTCAGGGTCTGTCCTGGGCTCAAAGATGCAGCACTGACATCTCTTGTGATAACAGGTGAGTAAAACGGAATTCGTAGTTCGGCTGATTTTACAGGAATTTTTTAAACTTTCAAAACTCCACACTTTAAAAAAAAATTCAATGTGAAACCAGTCAATGTTAGCCTATGGAAGGAAATTCAAGTTACTGTAACTAAGATTAGAATTACTTTTCAGGATCAGTAGTGGGCTGAAAGATGCAGCACTAAGGTCTCTCTTGATAACAGGTGAGTAAATCGGAATTCGTAGTTAAGCTGATTTTAGAGGAATTTTTTAAAGTTCCAAAACTCCACACTTAGAAGAATTTCCAAGTAAAACATGTCAATGTTAGCCTACGGAAGGAAATTCAAGTTACTGTAAGTATGGTTACATTTACTTTTCAGGTTCCGTCCTGGGCTTGAAGAGGCAGCACTGACGTCTCTCGTGATAACAGGTAAGTAAATCGTAATTCGTACTTCGGCTGATATTAGAGGAATTTTTCGCTTAATAGTGAACCAAGGGGGTGGGGCCTGAGGACACAAGTGTGCAAACACGCCCAGTGGCATGTTTTAAATTGGGGAATATATTCCTCTTTAATTCTGAGGTCACCTGTGAGCCAACTAGCCCATCAGGTACCTACAGTTTGCGCCAGAGAGCTGCGCTGTAGAGAGGTGTTCAGAGGGCACCCCCCTTTTTATAACACTCCGCAATGCAGCTCCGTGGCACTTACTAGAGGTACCCGTTGGACTAGTTACCCCCTAGGTGACCTCTGGATTAAAGAGGAATATATTCCCCAACCTAAAATGGGCCACAGGGTGTGTTTGCACACATGTCACCTCAAGCCTCGCCCCCTACCTTCACCACGGAGAAAACATGCCCCGTAACGCGTTCTAAGGTGGGGGATTAAGTCCCCTTGCATACTGGAGGTCCCTGGGGGCCATGTAGCCCACCAGGAACCTCCAGTATGCGCCAGGGGGCTGCCTTGCAGAGAGGTGTAATGAGGCCAGGCCCATTTTTACACCTCTCTGCAACGCAGCCCCCTGGCGCGTTTGCAGAGGGGTAAGTAATTCCCCTCGCATACTGGAGGTCCCTGTGGGCCAACTAGTCCACCAAAAACCTCCAGTGTGCGCCAGGGGGCTGTGTTGCAGAGAGGTGTAAAGAGGCCACGCCCCTTTTTACACTTCTCTGCAACGCAGCCCCCTGTCGCTTTTTCAGAGGGGGAATTCATTCCCAGCAACCTCCAGTATGCGCCAGGGGGCTCCATTGCAGAGAGGTGTAAAAAGGGGCATGGCCTCTTTACACGTCTCTGCAAGGGAGCCCCCTGGCCCATACTGGAGTCTCCTGGTGGGCTAGTTGGCCCCCAGGGACCCCCAGTATGCCGCGTGGCCCCCCTCCCGGGCCACTTCTGGCCTCGGGACCCCATCCCCCCGGGGCTGGCCCTCCTCATTGGGGGCTGTAGGGGAGTCCCCAAGCCCCCCATGGTCCCTGCCGGCTCCCCGCATCCTGCGGGAGCGGGCATTGCTTTTCTGTATGGGAAGCAGCTAACATGCGCCTCCCCGTACTTAAAAGCATTCGGCTTTGATTTTTGAAAGAGAGAGCAGTTTTCCTCTCTCTCTTTCAAAAATCAAAGCAGTTTGCTTCGCGGCTCCCACCCTACCACAGCAAACAGCAGTGTCCCGGGGATGGGCACCCCCCCGGCCACTGCAGGAGCCGGCCCTGTAGGGTGGCGGTCCCCAGGGCCATCAAGGGCTCCAGGAGGGTTGCCGCGTGGCCCCCCTCCCAACATGTAGGAAGCCCCGGTGGGTGGTGCGGAATCCGTCATGAACCCCCCTATTTGCGAATTGGTGCACCGGGAAGGTGGCGGTCCCTGGGGTGTGTGGAGGGGATTGAGCCCCCCACACAGTTTTTTTAAATTTAAAATGAAGCCCCAAGGGTGGTGGTCCCCGGGGCTTGGGGGGGCCATGAGCCCCCCCCGCATACTTAAAAAAAAGCCCCGGGGGTGGTGGTCCCCGGGGCTCGGGGGGCCTTAGAGGCCCCCCATATTAATGTATTTGCCCCGGGGGGTGGCGGTCCCCGGGGCAGTGTGGGGGGAATTGGGCCCCCCACACTTTTATAAAATATGCCCCCGGGTTTTGGTCCCCCCGGGGGCTAATTTAAAAAAAATCACACCAGGGTTTTTTTTTCACGGGGTACGCGTACGTACGCGTACCCCACGATTTTTTAAAAAAAAGAATATATTTTGGGGCCTTGCGGGTCCTTGTGGGACCCCCTGAGCAGGCCTAGGGGGTCAGGGTGTTTCTACCCTGCCCCTTTTTCGTTTTTTCCACCTTTGTTTCCCTGCTTTCTTGTGCCTCTGTCTACGGAGCCACAAGATGGCTACAAACACTTTCTGGTTTAGAGTGTTGACAGACAGTTAACAGCCAATTAGCATTCAGCTCGTGCTCGGGAAGGTACAGGGTACAGTAAGCTTACAGTAAGCTTACCGTAACACTTCCAATATATATCTATGATTTTAATTTTGATTTTCTCAGGAAAAACTGAAGGGATTTACACCATTCAACAAAAAGCGTGATCTGCGAACAGAACTCTACCTTTTTGCCAAGTTTGGTGTAATTCCGTTCAGCCGTTTGGGCTGTAGCCCTGGCTAAAGGTCCTAAGGAAAATTACATGGGGAAAACACGTTTTGGGACCCCCCTTTTTTCTCTGCCCCGCTTTACGAATCACCCCCAAACATTCAGGGAAGGAGCAGAGCGGAGCAGGCCATTTTCTTGGAAAAAATCGCGAAGAATCGTCCACCAGCGTCAAAGTTATTCCAAATAGAATGTTGCAGATTTCCTAAGGAAACTAGATTTTAACTATAACTACCTACTGGCGACCGCCAGTAGGTAATATATATTGGTATCTTTGGGGCATATTACCAACAACTAGCGATAATTATCGCTATGTTGGTTTAGCGGCGATATTTGTATCGCCGAGCTGCGGCAATTTTTACTGCTTAGGAGCCTTGCTATTATCAAGGTTTATCTCCTAAGCGATAAAAATCGGCCGAAATGCATGAATATCGCTGTTAAGTCAGAGATATTCATGCATTACCGAGCTAATGCTATTAAACATGTTATCCACCTACCATTGGATAACATGGCTAAGAACTTCTCAGGGGCAGGTGTTAGCTTTTGGAGATATTCGCGCGAATATCTCCAAAAGTTGGTAATAGGAGATAGCGATGTTAGCGACTGTTTCCAGTCGCTAACATCTTGGCACGCCCACTTTGCATGTCATTAGTGATAAATATCACTGACATGCAAAGCGGGGCCCAAGATGGTCGCTATCTCCTACTAGCTGTCGCTAACTGGTGGTAGCAACAGCTAGGTAACAGGGAGATAATTTTATCTCCACTTTCTTGGTTTTCAAAGCCAAAAAAGCGGAGATAAACCCCTTTGATAATATGCCCCGTTGTCTTTTCCTCTCTGTGTCAAACACTCTTCCTTCCCCTCTTTCTCTTGTGCCCTCTCATTACCTTCTTTTTCCCTCTCGGTTTCTTTGACTCACCCTTTCTTTGTCTCTCTCTGTTGCCCACTCCCTCTTCCTCATTTCTTACACTGCCCTCTTTTTCTCTCATTCTCCGAGTCTGAGGAAAAATAAAGAATAGAGAGTGCGAGACAGAATGAACAAAATCGCAGTGAGACCGTGTTGTACATAGGAGACTTGGAGAAACCAGAGCACTCTCAAGTCAGCCATGGCCAGCTATGAAGCTTCTCCTCTGGGCGTGTCCAGACAGGAGTCCAGTATCGCTAGGTCTGTAGATAAAGAAGGGAGACATATTATTTCAACACCTTTCCCGCTGCAGTTAATAAGTTCCTTGCGGTTTTCCTTACCCTAGGCTTTAAAAGAGCGCAATAAAGCCCTTTGGTAAAAGTGTCTAACCTCCGAAATAGTAAAACATGTCGTGTTGTGTACTATTAGACGTGGCCGCCATTACTGCTCCCCGTGAAATAAACCCTTCATTAGGAGGGACAGTTGATGAATATCTCCTGCACCGCCCTGCTGAAACTACACTAAAACACAGGGCTGGTGGTGCGTTCATCAGATTGGATTGTTGCCAGCCGAGCAGGAAAAAGTTATACAACCTTTATGTAAATAAAGAAACAATGTTTGGGAGCACATTTACTGCCACATTACAAGCTGTGCGGTCTATTAGAAAGCAGCAGGATTTTAAAAATGTACAGGGGAACAAAGTAAAAGGCATGAATACAACTTAGTGTGAGCAAGCTTAAACATATGTTTACACCTTAGTGTGAGCAAAGAAAAACTTTACCATGCAGGGTACTGACAAATGAAAAAAAAGGCCCTGCCTGTGAGAACAAATTAACACAAGAACATATACTTTAATGAGAGCATAGCAAAACAGGAGCAGGCACATTAGTCAGAACAAAGGAAAATAAGAGCATACAGTTTAATTACAACTACACAACAAGCATTGGAAAAGCCAGTAGCTCTCGTTTATGTCTTTTAGCCCTGCAGTAGAGCAGTGTGGCTGCTGTGGAGCATAGTTAAGTTAACTCTTTCGGTGCTCATGACGAGCTCAGCTCGTCATGAGGCACAGTGGCGCTGTGCTCATGACGAGCTGAGCTCGTCATAACCGCCGTGGAATGCCCACGCGGGGATAATTCCCCTGCTGTGTTGGGCGTTCTATTAAACGGGCATGGTTATGACGAGCTAAGCTCGTTATGAGCACAGCGCCACCGTGCAGCATGACGAGCCGAGCTTGTCATAAGCACTGCGGCGCCGCGTGCGGCCCCCCTCCTTCGCGCCGCGGGGGAATTAGCCAGGAAAGTGGGGAGGAAGAGGCAACACAGAGAACGGGAGGGTGGGGTTTGGGAGGGAAGAAGGAACACTACATAACACTACACATCCTCCCCTCGTTACCTGGCAAATAAATTAAAATTGTCCGGAGGCTCTCGACCTTCTCACAATGCGGAAAAGCTTCTGCTTGAGCTCTCTTTCTTCAAAAGGGAAAGATCGATGGCGCAATCTTTTTCAGGCAATGCAGTGAGAATCTACAACTCGCTTCCTCATTGCTCCTTGCCACCTCCTCTACCCGGATCTTCAAAGCTAACCTCAAAACTCTTCACTTCCAAAGACCCTTTTAGAACTAATACTTTCATTCTCAGGCCCCTCTAGGAAGATAGCTCATCATTGTAAATGTGTATTTTTTTTTTGTGTACACTCCTCACCCTTGCGTGCTGTGTTGGATTTTGTGTTTGTGCACCCTTCCTTTTAAGTCTCCTGTTTATCTTTGTAATGTTCTATTGTGTAACACTTTTCTCTTGTAACATAACTGGTTCTATTGTACAGCGCTCTGACACCTTTGGGAAATATCCGCGCGTTATAAAAACACACTAAATAAAATTAAAATAAATAAATAAACTACAGTTGGACTGGCCTGTATGGAAAACAGGAAGTGCCCAACGGGCTTGTTTGACAGACAGTGTGTGAACAGTTTTTTTGACTGTTTGTGGACCTACTTTATGGAGAGCTGGTCAAGTTTTTACTCTTGATTTCCCAAAATAAACATTGCCTGCAGCAACTTCAAATCCATGCAGTCTTCTATACCTTGCAAAATACTTGTACGGGGTGTGTTTCAAATTCAAAACTGCCTTCATTTGCTAACATGGGTCAACATTTAGCTATTGAATTCAATAATATGGACCACTTTTATTTTGGGGTGTAGGTCTAAGTTCTGTCCCAGCCTGACCCTGGGCATCACGGACAACGGGATTAGGGGTGGGAGGGAGGAGCGGGTAGAAAATTAGCTTGCCGGACAGAGCAACACTGTATCTCCAATTCGAGTCTGTTTTCAAGTTTCATTTTCATGTACAGGCATGGTGCACTGCAGTGACACGTCGGGATACATCACCCTGCTTCCGCATAAGCGTGTTCTGTTTCTTTTAAGAGCGCTCTGTTGCTGTGCTCGTTTGTCCTCAGAAGGCCGGTACTGTTAGCTCACACTAACCTGCGCTCTCCTTTAGATCCTGAAATACTCGAAGGTAGGCTTGCAGCTTTAACCCCATACCCACACCTCTCAAACGATAGTTTTCGGATGCTGGAACTGCCACGGGCCTTGTTAGAGAGCACGCCGAAATATGTCCATTTGAATGTCTATAAACGTCCAGTTATGTTATTAAATTTTGTATAGCACGCGATTACTCTAAGGCGTCTTGGCGCTAGTGCCATTATACCCCTCTGATAATGATAACGGAGGGCACGAAACAGATAATACATCTATTGCGCGGATTGTTAAACAGGTAGGATTTTAGTACTTTTTTTAAGTATTAAAAGATTTGATTGTTCTCTAAGATGAGAGGGGAGGAAGTTCCACCATTTTTACAGAGAATTAAGAAAACTTCTTCATACCCATTAAGATCTTTTTATTCTTGGGATGCAACCTGGCAGTGCTCGACCGAAGGGTGCGAGAGGAAGTGTACCATTTAAAAATGAATTGTATAAAACAGAGACTTTCTTGCTGTAGAGCCTTATGGGCACAACAAAGGGGCATATTTACAAGTCCCTATCGCCACCACAATGTCACTTTCTGTGACGTTGTGATGGCGATAAGGGCCACTCCTTATTTACACAGCAGTGTTAAGCCACTTAATACTTAATGCTGCCCTGTAAATAAGGCACCCTTTCACGCTCTGTATAGCGTGAAAGGGGTGGGCAATGGGTGTTGCAGTGGTTGTTCCACCACCACACCCATTGATTTTGATGCTGGCCCCTACATACAAGGGCAGCGCAAACAGGAGGCAACACCAACATTAAGACCAGGGAATACCTGGTCTTTAACAAGGGAAATGAGGAGAAATGCTTTATTTCTCCTAGTTTTTGCTGTTTCCATGTGTGCTGCCTTGTGCAGCACAAATAGAAAAGCAAATTGCCTATGATTGTTTATGTGCAGGAAGGTCCCCCTTGCCTGCACATAAACAATCATTTTTAAAAAATGCCGTTTTGAAACTTGTAAGTGTGCTGCATTAAGCAGCACACATAGAAGTTACAAAACAGCATTTATAGATTGTTTATGTGCAGTAAAGGTGACCTTCCTGCAGATAAACAATCTTCCCCTCAACGCAGGCACCCTTGCACTATGGTGTAAGGGTGCCTGCATTGGCACTAGGCAGCTGAACTCAGCACCAGCACTAGGGGAAATGCAGGGATGGGCCACATTCTTGTGACTACAGCACATCCTTGCATTTTCAGAATGGAAAAGGGTGGCGTTAGCAATGTTTGCTTCTCAATTCTGCTGTAAATATGCCCCTCAGTGATTTGAATCTGATTCTTGTCCTGACAGCAGTCAGTGAAAGTCTCTTATGGCTTTAGAAGCGGAACAGAATTTGGGTAGATTGTTAGGAACTATTGATCAGTTGTGGTTTGTTCCGAAGGTGAGACGGCCACCTAAAAAGAGGGCAATACAATAATCGAACTTTGATATACCAAGAGCTAGCTGTAGAAGAAAGTCTTAATAATATCAAGGAATCCAGAGTAGATAAAATAGGAAGTTTATTCCATAGGTTGGAACCTATGGAATAAACTTCCTATTTTATAATAGTATTACTAAATTCCACAGGAATTGTTTTTGTTATTTTTTTTTAGTTTTATATAGCGCGAACAAGACACGAGAAATTGGGTATCAGAGCACTTTGCATGAGCACAAGTTTCATTAGAGATGGACACATTAATATTTGTTAGGCACAGAGAGATTAATTGATTTGCCCAGAATCACAGGATGTTGAGCATTGCTGCCGCGACTCGAACCCAGTTCCCCAGCTTTGACAGCGACGGCTCTAGCCATAAGGCTACATCCTCTCCCCATAATAAAAGGCATAAAAGGCAAGGAATAAAAGGAAATATTTTCTTAAGACTCCTTGAATGATGAAGTTGCTTAGAGTGATCAAAGAAAGTAAGATTTGAGTCAAATATAACCCCCAAATTTGTTGCCTCCTGAACAGAAAACATAAAGATCAAAAGACTGGGTGGCCACGAGGAAGCATTTCAGAATGAGTGGTCTCTATCAAACAGTACTACTACCTTTTGATCAGAATTAATAAAAAAAGAAATGGTACTGCAGCCAGGACATGTTCAGCAGCATTCATGATCTAAAATTCCTGGCTGCCTTGTTGGGGTCAATAGACACAGACACCACAATTTGTCTGTTGTTGGCATCTGTTATAACAGAGAACCAGAGAGAATGCACAAGTGTGATAAAAGGAGAGATGATGTATGCAATAAATAGAGCCAGAATCAAAGAGGACCCTTGCGGGACCCCACATAGAAGCAAAAAAGGGTTAGAGGTAGAGCCTCCCAATCCCACTGACTGATTTCGGTAGGACAGAAAGAAGTTTAACAGTCTGAGGGCTGGTTCTCCAATGCCTATATTTTCTAATCTATTTACTGTGGAGGAATGGTCCTCTGTAAAGTAAAGTAGGGATCCAGACTCTCAAAGAAGAAGTGTAAGATCCTTTATTAGGTAATAAACACCACCTGAAAAGGATCAGCTGTCCAGCATCATGTAAGGCAAGCAACAGACAATCAACTGACAAATCCCCTCAATATTCTAAATAGAACCAATACACTTAGAACGGTACAGCTTGAGCTTGCCCACATAGTACAAGGCAACTCGAGCTGAGTAACCCACAACACTACACACCTTCCCCCCAAAATGCATTAAAAAACATGAAAAAAAAACAATTTAAGAAACATAATCAGACATCCATGAAGGTTTTTTTATGACTCTCCTACCTAATGAAGCAGGAACATTACTATTGATCTCAATAGTACTAGCGTTGAATGATGCAGTCTCCACAGGAAGAGTCCACGTCATCCAAACAATTGCCCTTTACAGGCGAGGAAGAGTCAAGATAAACATCTTAGTCACTTTTAAAAACAGCAATACGTTTAAGGTTACAAACTTTACCATGGTTTAACATAACAGCATTTTTCAATACTTTTGTGACTTCAAAGGGACCAAAATACTGACTAACTCCCTTTTTAACTTTACAAGGTGTTTTAACCTTAACCAAAGTACAGATTGAAATATTGGTAACATTTTTTGAAACTCTTTTGCAATCAAAGGAAAACCTATACTTGTTATGAGTTTCCTGAATGTTTTGTCTTACAACATCCATATCTAGATTGGAAGAAGTACTTGGAGCCAACCATGAGGGATTAATTTTGGTTGTAGCTAATCTGCCCCTCATAATTTCAAAAGGGGTGAATCCAGTCATGTCATTAAAAGTGGTACGATAAGTCCAAACAGTTTTAAAAACGTGCCATTCCCATTTACTATCCTCAGTACCAACAGACTGTATGGCACCCTTGAGCACTCTATTAAAGAGGTCAATCATGCCATTGCCACTAGGGTAGCAAAGGGAAGTAGTGTGATGTTTAATGCCTAATCTTTCAACAAAAAAATGAGCTTTGTGAGAAAGAAACTGTACACCATTGTCAGTAATCACCTGGATGGGTAAACCCTCTTCAGTAAAAATAAAATCCAAGAAAAACAAAACAGTATCAATGTCAATCTTATCCACAACCTTAATAGAAGGCCACCTAGAAAAAACATCAATAGCAGAAATATTGTACTTGGATTCCTGTCCAATGGGACCCATGATGTCAACAGCAATGGTTTCTCAGGGACCATCTGGTATGCAAGGAGTGGACATATTAGGCCGCAACGTTTTGTGGGACTTATCAGCATTGGCACAAATTGCACAGTTCCTAACAATACGGTCAACAAAAATATCAAGACCAGCCACCAAAAACTATTCTTAACAAAAGAGAGCATTAATCGCTGGAAAACTGCAGTCCAAAAGGCATTCTTTTGTACTGGTAACACCCTACAGGAGTAATAGAAGCTGTCGACATTTAGCAATCATCATGTAACACAATTTGGTGATAAGCTGCTGATGAATCAATAGAGGAAGAAAACTTAGCACCCTTGACAGACAAAATCTTCTCGGAGATGCGAGGCAAAGGAAACTGGTCAACCAGAATGTTATTATTAAGATGTCTAAGGTCAATGCATAAACGGATATTGCCATTAGCACGTCTGGCAATAACAACAGGTGAAACCCACTCTGCTGATTTAATTTTTTTCAATAATGTCCTCAGAAACCAAATAATCTAATTATTTTTGGACATCACTCCTGACAGTAATGGGGATATTTCTTGCTTTAAAAACTTTGGGGCATGCATCACTTTTGAGAACAATTTTGTGAACAAAGTCATTCAAATTGCCAATGTCGTCATTGAAAATGTTGCGAAATCTTTTAAGCATGCCTTTGGCAATAACCTCACTATCAGCAAGAACCATAACAGGTTCAGGACTGTTGAGGTCTAAAATAATACCCAGTTCACCTTGGTCATACCACCCCAACACAGAAGGAACTTTTTTTTAAACAGATAATTTACCAAGAGTTTTACGACTCTTGAACCTAAAAACAACATTTCTGAAACCCAATAAATCGATTCTCTCCCCAGAATACCCCTCAGGAGAAATGTCTGGATCTTCCAGGTCAGTACCTAACTGTGGAGAAAATAAAGTATTCCAAACATTTTCGTTAACAATTGAATAAGGAGATTCAGAATCAGCATAGATTTGAATTCTAATACCACCAATAATCATATCGCAAATGGGTTTCTTATTATTGGAAACACTAAAGACGTTCACAGTCTCTTTATCCTTGATATTGAGAACAAATCTTTAATTAATAACCAAATTACTCTCCTCATCACTGCTTCACCATCTTCAACACATTTGACCTTACATTTAGGTTTCCTATTGCAAACCTTCATAAAATGGTCAACTAAACAACAAGAGGAACATTTCTGCTTACTGGCAGGACAAAATTTGTTATTGGCAAGATGCGAGGGACTGCCACACCTGTAGCATTTGAAATTCTCTTTTATACAAGCATTATCTTTTCCTTTAGTACAATCTGCTTTAGGATCTTACTCAGATGTTTTACAGAACGAGATCTAGGGTTAACTTTACTAACAACATCAGACTGTTGGGTGCAGATGTGCCCTGAATTTCTTTGGCACTTCTACTGGACATGTCAGCCTTTCTAACTAAAGCTAGAATATGTTGTAGGTTAGAGTCTCCATTAGCCCACAGTCTTTCTTGAATAGAAGAGTCATTGACGTGCATGACTACTTGATCCATAATAGGATCTTCTTGAACCAAATTGACAAACAAGTGACAAGGTTCTTGTAGCAGCAACATAGTTGTCAACACTTTCGTTGGGTTCTTGTTTCCTATGGAATAACTTGTATCTGGTAATGCTGATACACACTTTAGACGAAAAATGTCACTCAAAATCGCCAATAGCACAATCAAAAACATTGGCATCACCTTCACCACCAAAAGCTTTGGACATTTGAGTGAAAGCTTTCAAACCTTCCGGACAAATACAATGTAGGAAAATCCAATTCTTTTGCTCAGGAGACATTTTTCCCTGGTCATCCAAAGTCTTGATATAATTAATAAAAAAGGCTTTCCATTCAACCCATTTCATACATGGGACTCCTCCAGCCGGCCAAATCGATTGTGGAGGATTAAGGGAGTAAATTTGTGCACACATATTTAATGTGAAAAATTACAGATTGAAAATGCAGCAAAACCGCACCCTTCCAAAGTTGTAGAAAAAAAACAAGCGAGCAACAAATTTACCATAAAATGAATAATTTATTCTCCTAGAGTAAGCTGCTTCGAAATGTAAGTAAAAAAGGTAAAAGCAAATGTCAAAGCTTACTTTGCAATTGAACCACAGACGAACCTCTTGTGATGAAGCTCCGATTGAATGTTGAATGCTAAAGGAAAAAAAAACAAGATGGAGTCACGTAACATGACGCGTGACATGTACAAAAGACTAGAGCAGCAATTACAATAGGAAATCAGGACGTTGGTTGTAAGCGCGCTACGACATACACGTTTGTTCGTTGGACATCTGACATCAGCCGCACAATGGAAATACGGTTGCCCGAGGCCACCCGGTGGCCACTCAAGAGGGCGGCCCTCTAGTCACAGAGGGCTTCCCCCCGCCCCCCTCAGGCTACACTCCTCCCCCGGGCAGGAGGAGTCCCGAAGGGACCGTGGGAGGTGGCTGCGAAGTCACGTCCGGTGCGGCAGGCAGGGCGAGGGGTACTTAAGTCCCCCTCGCCATTTTCCCTGCCTCTTAGCCACACCGGACACGTTGTGGTGGCCTCGCCAGTGGGGACACACAATTTTCTAGTCACGGACAGGCCAGCTAGGGTCGGGCCGCAGACATGGTTTGGCTCGGCCAGAGTGGTGCATCGTTTCGTCATCGCTTCTTTGGCCTGAAGGGCCGTTTGCATCTTGCGGTGAGTCTTGGGGACAGTTCTCTCACCCCCGAAGGCTTTACGGGGTGGCTGGTTGCCCCTGCCTTAGCAAGGCTTTATAGTTGGTGTGCACCGCAGTCCCCCCCCCTTTGCCGTTCTTAAATGAGGACTACCCAGGGTGTGTTGAGGGGGTAGGAGTATCGGGGGCAGGAATGGAAAAGAAAGCAGGCAATGCTCTCATCACGAAGAAAAAGAGAAGAATGGCTTTGCTGGTTTGCCAATCACCAGAATCGTATGAAAATGCACAACACACGATTGCGGAGTGCCAGGAAATGGAGAGAACCACTGCAGGAATCAGCAGATGAAGGACGTGCAGGACAGAAATCCGAACACTGAAGTGAAGAAGGCAGAAGTAAACAGGTATCCAGAACTGCGAGGTCCGTCGGGTGGTGTTGTAACTCTTCGCCATTTTTGTAAAGCAGGGATCCAGACTCTCAAATAAGAAGTGTAAGATCCTTTATTAGGAAATAAACACAACCCGAAAAGGAGCAGCTGTCCAGCATCAGGTAAGGCAAGCAATGGACAAGCAACTGACAAATCCCCTCAATATTCTAAATAGAATCATCCCACGTAGAACAGTACAGCTCGAGTTTGCTCACATAGTACAAGGTAGCCCGAGCTGAGTAACCCACAACACTACATCCACTGTGTCAAACATGGCTGAAAGATTCAAAAGGATCAAGGACCCGTTGTCACCTATATCCACTATAGTATTATTGGTTTCTGACGCAGTTAGTAGGGTGGAGTCTGTACAGTAAAATTACCTAAATCTGTGTTGAGAAAGGTTAAGAGAGTTAGAGCCTTTGAGAAAGAGGGAGATTTCTTGGTTCATAGCATTTTCCAACATTTTGGCTGGTAATGGGAGACGGGCCTATAGTTTCTACATCAGTGGGGTAAAGAGAGGTTATTTTTAATAATGGCAAGATGGACGCTTTCTTCCAGACTTTTGGAAAAATGCCCAACTCAAGCGCCATATTAAACAATGACGTGAGATGAGTGGCAATGGCTATTGCAACAGGGTGTTATACCTGTTTAGGCAGGGGTCTCCAGGCGCACCTGACTTAGTGGAGGTAATCAAGTTAGAGACCTTCTCCTCTGAAAGAGGGGAGAAATATTGCAGTGCTAAAGAAAGAGAACTGTCGACCACACTACAGAGTCTTTCACCAAGGCAGTCCTATATTTTAGTCGGAAATATTAGGAGTTATTTTAAAGTCTTCGTAGATAGCGTTTACTTTGGAAAAAAGAAATCTGTCATTTCATAACAGAACTTTTAACTGGGGGATGCTGACTTCGAGTTACCCCAAGTAGAGAGTGATTTAACTGTTTTAGACAGGTCTTTAGATGAATTTCCAGCTGCTCTGATTTATCAGTGAAACACTAGTTTTAGCTTTCAGAATAAAGAGTTTATTGTTTTTTTATTATTGTCTAATATTTTATTTTTTCTTCCGAGCTATAGGATTTTCTTCAAATCTGTACCTAGTTTCTGCATTTCTTTACGTATTCCCTCAGCTCCTGCAAATACCAGGGAGCAGAGGGAGCAGGCCGATGGTTAATTTACATTTTGACAGTTCAAAAGTAAGATTATTAGGAAAACAAGTGATTCAGTACAGTATAATACGGGGGGGGTGTAAAAGAACAAAAGAGGGAAACATAAAAGTTAAAAATACTATACCATACTATACTATAGGATTTTCTCCAAATCTGTACCTAGTTTCTGCATTTCTTTACGTATTCCCTCAGCTCCTGCAAATACCAGGGAGCAGAGGGAGCAGGCCGATGGTTAATTTACATTTTGACAGTTCAAAAGTAAGATTATTATGAAAACAAGTGATTCAGTACAGTATAATACGGGGGGGGGGTAAAAGAACAAAAGAGCGAAACATAAAGTTAAAAATATCATGTAAACGTATTAAAGTTAGAATGAAAAGGCACTAAAAATATTGATATATTAATAAAACATTACATTGCAAGAAACAACCATGTAGCAACGTAGAATTAACCAAAATATAACAACATATTATACAATATTAATAGCTAAGATATGGAATATAATAGAGGCCGAGCAATCTCTTGTGAGCAGGAGTTAAAGAAAAAGTGCATTTAGCACTGTTATCAATGAACAATGTAACATATGACTTTTAGAACTGGGGGTCTCTAGTTGGCAGGGGTAGCTACCACTGTCCAAATAGGGACCCTTGCTTCTAGTCAGGGTAAGAAGGATACACTCTTTAGATAACCCCTGCTCACACCCTGGTAGCTTGGCACGAGCAGACAGGCTTAGCAAAGGCAATGTGCTAAGTATTTGTACTAACACTCATAGTAACACAGTGAAAACACCACAAATGCACAAATGGACTCCACAAAAGTATTTATTCTAAACTAAACAAGACCAAAATGTCAAAAATCCAACATACACAGTTCAAGATATCGTTTAAGCATGGGCTGAAAATTCGTTCAGCTCGCGGAATTTGCGAATCTCGCAAAATCGCGGTAAAATCCGCGAATCAGCGGGGACGAATTTTCAGCCAAGCACTTACAGGGTTACAGCAGCAGGTGCAAAAGTTGAAGCAAATTTTTTGTAACCTTTTACAAAAGGGTTACAAAGAAATTAACTTCAACTTGGGCCCCTGCTGCTGTAAGCCTGTAAGTGCTTCCTGGCGCCTCGTTGCCTACTTGCAACTATTCTCTGACCCTGCTCTGACCCTTGAAGCAGGGTCAGAGAATAGTTACAAGTAGGCAATGAGGCGTCTGTCACGAAAATTAAACCTCAACAGGAAACACTGACAGATATAAAAACAAGCATTTGCAAAGCAAAAGGTCTCGCATTAGGAAAGTTTGAGCTATTGGTCTTGTAAATGACAATTTCTTTTATTTATGTGTTGGTTTTGAAAATAGCTAAATTAATAGCTTTGTCATTAACAATGCCAATAGTTATAACTTTCACAAATGTGACACCTTTTGTAATGCAATATGTTTTGTACTTACGTGACTTAAATGTATTGATATTACAAATTACAATGGCTTTTAATTTTTTTAAATAATTAATACTTAAATAAAAGTGATTTTAATTTATAATGGCAATAGCTTAAACTTTTGTAAATAACTTTTGTGAAGATTATGTTCAGTGTATTTTATTGTGACGAAAATCCAAGAACAGAAGTGAAATATTGACATCTTTTTGTAACATTTGTAATAAAGCTTGAAACATTGAGAGAACATATTTGAACCAGTTGTTGTTGAATGGTTGCGCAGATTGATGCTGGGGTGGCGCTGAGTGGTGCTGTGGTGGTGCTGAGTGGTACTGTAGTGGCGCTGAGTGGTGCTGTGGTGGTGCTGAGTGGTGCTGAGTGATGCTGTGGTGGTGCTGAGTGGTGCTGTGGTGGTGCTGAGTGATGCTGTGGTGGTGCTGAGTAATGCTGTGGTGGTGCTGAGTGGTGCTGTGGTGGTGCTGAGTGATAATGTGGTGGTGCTGAGTGATGCTGTGGTGGTGCTGAGTGATGCTGTGGTGGCACTGAGTGGTGCTGTGGTGGTTGTGAGTGGTGCTGTGGTGGTGCTGAGTGATGCTGTGGTGGTGCTGAGTGATGCTGTAGTGGTGCTGAGTGGTGCTGTGGTGGTGCTGAGTGATAATGTGGTGGTGCTGAGTGATGCTAGGGTAGCGCTGAGTGATGATGTGGTGATGCAGAGGGCAGAAAGGCACAAAAAGCAGTCTAACAAATGGCAGAAGAGCAGAAAAACAAGGGAAAAATTAGTCTAACAGAGGGCAGAAGGGCACAAAAACGAGTCTAACAGAGGGCAGAAGGGCACAAAAAATGAGTCTAACAGAGGGTAGAAGGGCAGAAAAACAAGGGAATAACAGAGGGCAGAAGGGCACAAAAAACGAGTCCAACAGAGGGCAGAATGGCAGAAAAACAAGGGAAAAATGAGTCTAACAGAAGGCAGAAGGGCACAAAAAACGAGTCTAACAGGGGGCAGAAGGGCAGAAAAACAAGGGAAAAATGAGTCTAACAGAGGGCAGAAGGGCAGAAAAACAAGGGAAAAACGAGTCTAACAGAGGGCAGAAGGGCACAAAAAACGAGTCTAACAGGGGGCAGAATGAATCCCGCCCTGCGTGTTTGTCCACGAAGATGCCACCTTTTTGTGCAATACCTCTACTCAACTGGAGTACTTTCTACTGACTAATCAGTAAGTGCTCCCTCGTTGGCTAAATGTATAAGGGCAGATTTACAATAACTGGCGCATTATTGTGCGCCGCAACTTTGCCAACCATGCTGCGCCGCATTTACAATGCAGCGCACCATGTAGCAAAAATGGCACAGATGCGTCACGCATCTGTGCCATAAAAGCAGCGCATTGCTGGAGCCGCATCGCAAGAACAACGCAGCTCCAGCAATACTCTGGGGACCCTATCTCCCCAATGCTGCGTCAAGCCTTGCGCCTGCTTCACGCAGGCGCAGGGTTTTGACGCAGCATTGGCCTAAAAGTGACTGAGTGAAATCTTGTAGATTTCACCTTGCCACTTTTAGGAGGCGTTCCTGCGCAGGAACGCCCTCCCCTGCGCCGGAACGCCTCCTGATGGCGCAGGGCTTTACAACGTGACGCATGCGTCACGTTGTTAATACCCAGAACCATGGCGAATCTTTTGTGCTGCCGCTGCGTCACAAAAGTGATGCAACTGCGGCGCAAAAGAGGCGCAAGCAGCATGTAAATCTGCCCCATAGTGCTTTTACTACAGTGTAGCTGCATAAAGGGCCAGAAGATGTGTCTGCAGTGACCATGGCACACATGGTCACTAGAGATCATCTTCTGGCCGTTTATGCAGCTGCAGTGTAGTAATAGCACTATACATTTACCCAATGAGGGAGCACTTACTGGATTAGCCAGTAGAAAGTACTCCAGGGCAAATTGCCAAAAAATCTGCGATTTCACGGGAGAATTCGCAGATTTTTTTGCGATTTCGCAGGGAAATCCGCGAATTCGCAGAACGCGAATTCGCAAATTTCGCCGATGCCTAATATGGATTTTAATGAGTTCTTAGTGGTTGCGTCAAAATAATCCACAGTTGCGTTTGAATAGTTCACAGTTGCATCACGTTTAGCCAACAGTACCTTTAGATGCAACAAAGTTCCAAAACAGAAGCTGATGCGGTGGAAAACAAGCGATGCATCACTCCTGAGACCCTGGGGAGGCAATGTGACAGCCCCGCTGGACGAAGTGGGCGTGTTGTGACTAATCCCGTCTGTATGGGGAGGGAGGCAATACCTTGTATGGATTCCGGTGCGTAGGTTCCGTAGGTTCCGTAGGGAGCGTCTCGCAAAGGCACGATGCGACGATCTTCAGGACGTCGATGATCTCAGGTTCGGCCGCGATGCGCGGTGCAGCATCGATCTGCTCCTCTTGCGGCCCCTCGATGCGATGGCTCTGTGATGAAACTTGCAGCGACGTGATGCGGTCCGCAAGCAAGCTGTGCAGCGATCTCACCCAGCGATGACAGGCTCTGCGACGATACTCGTAGCAATGGTACTTTTCCCGCACCGGAGCGATGTGTTCCTCAAGCAAAAGGTGGGTCGGTTCTTGCAGCGGCAACAGGCGACGAGACGATCTAGATCTTCGCGGGAAATTTCCTTGCACTGATGGGGATGCGCTCCGCAAGCGAGCGATGAATCAACATTTGCATATAGTCTTCGTTTCTTGTTCTCCAGCTTTCCAAACAGCAGGCCCGAACTTCCAGATGCCGCTCAGTCGGACTCAGCACTGACTCAGCACTGACTAAGGGCAGAACTCTCTCAGCAGAGATCAGGGAAAGCTGGGGGGTGAAGTCCTTTTGTTCCTGGGACTTCTTAACAGGAGGTCAGCTCACAACAGGGCCTTGGAGATCTCTTCAAGCAAGGGGACAAAGTAAAAACAAAGTCCTTCCCCTCTCCTTGGCATCAAAGCAACTGCATGTCATGTCAGTCCAACAAAGCAACAGCAGGACAGGTTTCCTTCTTCAGTCTTCCAGCTTTCTCCTTGGCAGAGGTTCCTTCTTGATTCCAGGATGATCTAATTTTCTGTAGTCGGGTTTCCTGTACTTATACCCCTAAAAGGCTTTGTTCCCTTTGTGCAGGAGGGTTCTGAGCCCGGTCTGAACCAGTTCTGGGTGTTCCTTGATCACTTTGTTTTTCTGGTCTCACCTTTCCTTTCAGAGAGAGGGGCAGGGTCGTTAAACGCCCAGCAGGAGGTGGAACCAGCATTGTGGAAGGCAGGCACAGCCCTATTCCGGCCCAGGTGCTATCCCCTCCCACCACTCTAGATGCAGATGGAGCTATTCAGCCCAGGGATGGCCCATTCAGCCTCTGGGAGTCACCCAGCCTCTGATACTCACAAACCAGACAGTCAATTCACAAACAGGCCAAGGCACACAGATAGGTCAGCAAAGAGACCGGCAACTTTCTAAAAGTGCTGTTCTCAAACACAGGATTTAAAAACAACCTTTCCTACAAGATGTGTTATTAAATTTTGAGTTCAGGGATACCAGACTTTTATGTCCTACATTGCTCCTATGAGAAGATATGCTGGTAGCCACTGTAGCCAGCGTTCCCCATGATAGCCTATGGGCAAGGTAGCCTTACAATAGTGAAAAATGAAAATGGCTGTCATTCACTACCAGAGCATGTCACCTGCACTAGTACATGCTCTACATTCCACATACACTGCACCATGCCCAAGGGGGTACATTGGGCCTTCCATAGGGGTGACCAATGTGCACAGAAAGGGAAGGGTTAGGCCTGGTCAGTAGAGACACTGGCCAGGAGGACATGTCAGTTCACAGACTGCACACAGGCACTGCGGTGGCAGGCCTGAGACACCATTTTAGGGCTACTCATGTGGGTGGCACAAACAGTGCTGCAGGCCCACTAGTAGCATTTGTTATCACTAGCCCTGGCACACTCAGTACACTTTACTATGGACTTCTTGGTGACACATATATGCCAATCATGGATAACCAATTACCGTCATAATTTACACGGGGAGCACTTGCACTTTGACACTGATCAGCAGTGGCAAAGTGCCCAAATCATCAATACCAGCAAAAACGAAATCTAGCACAGCGTCAAAAAGACAGGAGGCAGAGGCAAAAAGACATGGGAAACCATGCCAAAGATACCTGGTCTAACAGTGACCATACAATAGAACGCTTCTCAATCAAAACTTCACTATTGCTACCCTGTATGCTACAAAATGCAGAAGAGAAAATCAGGAGGAGAAATAAACATATTGCACCTCATTATGGCTGCCCTGGGGAGGAATACAGTTCTGATACATTCCAAAGTGCACTGATTTGTAAATCTTGGAATGTGACAAAATCCATAAGTTTTGGTGGGAACACCCCTGCAGCGCCTATGGGATGCCTCCCTTATGCAATGTGAGGCAACGCAGTGACTTTTGCTGTGTTGCTTTACACCATATTGATGAGGCAATGAAAAGCCACGCAAAGTGGCATTTTTGGCCTCTTAGATAGGGGTGTGCACTCTGCACAGCCAGAGCTTCATGAAAAATGACGCGCAGGTGGCACTAGTGGTTTGTAAATAAGTCCCACAATGCGCATACACACAAGCTCAGGGGCTCTTTTTACAAGAGGCCATCGCTGTAGTAGTGTAACTATCTTATCCTTGTTCTGGCAGGCCAAGCCTCTCAATCATAACCATGGACAATGCAAATGCACCCAGTGTGGTTTTGCATAGCCTCATAGACATGGAGTAAGGCTAGGCAGCGCAAAGTGCTGCATTGAATAACTGTGTGTCAAGGATGCGTTCCATGGGCATTGTGGTGTGATATCCCATGCTACACCCATGGATCTTTACTTTGCCCCTGACATACTAGATCATGTACACCGGGGACCGTGCCAAAAGCTCACACCTCCCCAAAAGTAGAAATGTTTGCATTTTTCCTTGTAATTCCCCTTTTTACATGTGTAATATAATCTGAAGCACACATAGAATGAGGAAAACACCTTTTGGGATTGTGTTTGTGCAGAAGGTGTCCATTCCTGCACAAAAATATTCACCACTTGTTAGAAATGAGATTTCTGGATGGGTAAGGTTTGCACCAAAGCCAGGTAGAAACCACCACTCTAGTCGGAATAAGGGAGTTACACCCTAAAATAACCCCTGATCATCCCCTTGGTAGCTTGGCATGAGCAGTCAGGCTTATCTTAGAGGCAGTGTGTAAAGCTTTTGCACAAAACCAACAGTAATACAATGTAAGCACCACAAAAGGCCACCACACCAGTTTAGAAAAAGATCCAATATTTTTATATACTTAAAACAGGATCAAATATGATACAAATCCACAATACAGTACTTTAAAAATAGTTGCTTCATCAGATGTCTTTTAATGGCAAAAATACTTTGAAAACACAGTTTGTGCCAGTCTATAGCTTGTTTCTGAGTCTACCCCGATGCTGAAAACAATAAAGTCTCACAGATCTAGCTGACCGCGTCGGTACGGGACAGCAACTGCAGGACAGACTCATTAACAGTACCTTTCTTAGTGCGACTCACACAGAGGTGCGGGTCGGTCTTGGCATCCGTCGCGGTTGCGAGGCAAAGTGGAAGCAGTGCGCAGTGTGGTGTCCCTTGATGCGGTGTGAGCAGCGGCTCGGTGACGATCGCCCAGATGGCATTGGTGAGACCAAGGCTTGCGGTGCAGGGTGAGGCAGTGCTCGATGCAGTGCTGGCAGATTATGGTGCAGGTGACAGAGCTGGTCGTTGTGTCCATCGCGGTTACAGTGCAAAGTGAAAGCGGTGCACGGTGCGGTGTCCCTCGATGTTGGCGGGAATCGGTGCAGCGCCTAAACTTACTTTGCTCATAGATGTGTCCCAACAGGCCGACTGTACCCACAGGCCCAACACAGTTGGGTGGCCCAGTCCACCCCTGGGGTGTGACTCCTGTACCCCTCCCAGGGGCAACCCCGTCTACCAGGACCGCAAGCCACAGTGGCTACCGACAGTTGTCAGTGGGGAGACCCAGGCCCTATGATTCTCAGGGCTCCCTAACCTCTGTGGTGTCAGGGAGTGGGGGGCGGTAGCCCCTTGTGCCTGGCACCCTCTATCCGCTCTCTTGTCAGGTCAGGGATGACATTCTGGCACTGACCCACCAGCCCAGGGTATGTACCCTGCAGCTGGACAGGAGACCGGGGTGGGCTCTCTCACATCCTGTCCTTCTTCCCAGGGCTCTGTACCCTCCCACCTGGAGCAGTACAGGTGGCCTGAATTGTCAGGCCACCTGTGGCAAGTTTTCTGCACAATTTGCCCAAAGGTTCAGGGGGGCTATTCTGCAACTGGTGCTCCAGCCCAGGGTCTGACCCTGAGGCTGAAACAAGGGCTGGGGTGGGCTCTCCCACACCTGGCCTGCGGGGCTCTGTATCCTCCCACCTAGAGAGGCACCCCCAGAAGACAAACTGGTAGGGGGACTGTAAACAGTCACCCCTCCCTTCAGGTAAGGGGGGTACACCCTGAACCTGGTCCTCCAACCCAGGGTCTGTACCATTAGGCTGGACCTGTGTCTGGCAACCCAGGACTTCTGGGGGAATACAGCAACCTCCCAGGGAAAACACTCTCCTCATGAGTTGTGCCAGAGTGCACCTGGTGCTGGTCTCCAGCCTCTTGTCCACTCCACAGAGCATGAAGCCCCCCAGGACAGAAGTAGCCTCACCAGGGTCAGTGCTGGCATGCTCTGACCTTAGAGCTGGCAACCCCTGACCCACTGGTCCTGCCACAATTGTCAAGGCAGCTGTGGCAAGTGTCCTGCCCAATTCTCCCACCAGTTCAGGACCTCTCTCCAGCAACTGGTCTACCAACCTAGGGTCTAAACCCTCAGGTTGAACCGGGGTCAGCGGCGAGGACACCCTCCCTCTGCACCCCTTCCAGAGTTCTGCACCCTCCCACCTGGAGCGGTACCCCTTGAAGACAACCCAATCAGGACACTGCCTACAGTTATCCTTCCCTCAAGATCAGGCAGGACCTGAATCTGGCTTCCCAATCCAGGGACTGAACCCTACAGCTGAGCACCAGGACTTCCTTGGGAGCCTGCATGCCCCCCCTCCCGAGGGTAACACATGACTCATATGTTGTGTGATAGTCTGCCTGACGCATATCTCCTGACCTCTGTCCACCTGACAGTGCACAAAGATCCCCCAGGACAAAAGTGGTGTCACTCTGGTCACTGCTAGGAGGCTCCGCCCGTCTGGCTAGCCCCTGACCCACTGGTTCTCCCACAGGGGAACGCATCCCCCTCTCATTCCTCTATCTGGACTTCTGCACCCTCCCTACTGGAGCAGTGTTGCCAGATACCAGACCTGGTGTGATGCTCGTTACAGCAGTCCCCCCCCCCCCAGTTCCCCAGGCACTAGGAGATCCCCTTAATGGGTGGCCTGCTAGTAGAGCTTAGGCTCCCTACCTGGTGTCCCCTCATGGAATCAAGCAGGCTCTGGGTCCGGGTTTAGGGTACCTTGGGCCCCAGCCCTTCCCACTCCTCCGCAGAGATAGGACGTGAGTCCCTACACCCTTCCCACAACAACGGGACCTATCTGGGCTACCGTGAACCTTTCCCACCACCCTCGGTTGGGAAATACCCAAGCCACTTCCTTTCAGGTCACCCCATATGCGTTTCCAGACCCTCTGGAATCCACCAAAAGGTCTGCCTCCAGTGCAACCTCCCTGGGGTCATAGAACTCACAAGCCCCTGGGTGTTGGCATAGCTCTGGAAAACATGGACTTAAAATATGCTCTCCAAAATGTTATCACACAGCCCCACACAGGTGTCAATCAAACTACCCTTCACCCAACCATCCAGTGCCTCAGACAAATACCCACATCATTCTCACAAGACTGGTGAGACAGTGTCTTACTGTTGCTGTCTCACAACCCATGCTCTTCTGGCTGGTCTACATACTTACTTACCAGGACTTCTAAATATGGGGGAACCCCTCTCCCTGCACCACTCATCTAGAGTCAGTAGAGTGTCCCTCCCACTACCAGGAATATGCTTCCCTGTGCCTGTTGCCCAGCCCACCTCAGGGACACTGCGCACCAGTGGAGTAACCTCACAATCTTGAATCCCCTGGTGTATGTCAACCCCCTCCTTGAAGCATACCCTAGATCTAATTTTCTCGAACCTACCAGGCCTCTCTACCCTCGCCCCCCTCCCTCTGACATGGTCGGACCATTTTATTATCCCTTTTAACTTTAAAATTGTCCCTACCACTGCCCCTACATGCAGGACAAAGAAAGTAGGAAGAAAATGGTTTAAAGTAACGCAGGAAGCGCTTGAACCTGCACTAGCCGAGCTCAAATGGCAACCCTCCAAAGACGTAAATATGGATGTAGCGAACCTTAACCAATACTTAACCACGGCCATTGAGAGCATCGCCCCCTTAACCACTCTCTCTTCGGCCAGAACTAAACCCTCAGCACCCTGGTTTTCCCAGTCGTTACAGGAAGAAAAAAGTAAATGTAAAAAGTTAGAACACCTCTGGCGCCGCACCTACGATCCAGCTGCCAAAACAACGTATAGAGTGACGCTAAAAAAAATTCACAAGAATAAACAAAGCATCATGAGAGAATATTTTGCAAGCAAAATTAAATCCTCAGACAACTCAGCAAAGGTGCTCTTTCAGATTGTTAAAGACTTCACTAACGCTGCGGCCCTCATGCACCTGATAGAGCCCTGCCAAGGGCTCTGCGATGAACTTTTGGATTTTTTTCACGAGAAAGTCACTGACATCTTTGCCTCATTTGATGCGGTGAATAAGTCCGACATAGAGTCTCCACCCCCAAATCCTTCTCCTTCTAGGGACATTAGGCTGCGTGCGTTCAAACCTATATCTTTGGACGTGGCGTTGAAAGAAATACTGCTATGTAAATCTAGTTCGTCACACGATCCCATGCCCGCCCAGGTGTTCACAGCAGTGGCACCAGCGATTGTACAACCCCTAGCAACATTATGGAATGCCTCCCTCTTATCGGGTCAGTTCCCGGAGACATGGAAACAGGCCATTCTCATCCCCCTCTTGAAAAAACCTGAGTCCGATCCAGCTGTGTTCAGCAACTATCGCCCAATATCATTGCTCCCCAAACCAGCTAAAATTCTGGAACAAATTGTCCAAGAACAACTTTCCGACTACTTAGAGTCAAATGAACTCCTACACGATTCAAAATCCGGATTTAGGACTGGGTACAGCACAGAGACAGCATTATTGGAGGTCACGGAGACCGTGCGGGAGAGCGTGGACAGGGGAGAGGTAGCCATGCTTGTGCTCCTCGACCTGTCCGCTGCTTTCGACATGGTCTCCCACTCCATTTCATTGGACAGGCTCCTAGAGATGGGGATCTGTGCTACCCCGCTGGCCTGGATTACCTCCTTCTTGACGGACCGTACACAACAAGTCTGGTTCCGACTGTTCTGGTCTAAAGATAAAAAACCACTCGGCTGTGGCGTGCCACAAGGATCTGCCCATAGTTCACTTTTTTTAATGTTTATCTCGCACCCCTGGCAAAGGTGAAAGAGGCATTTGGGGTTAGAGTGGTCTCTTATGCAGCTTATTTTTTCCTTCGGAGACCACTCGCCCCTCGGATTAGAAAATTTTAAAACCTGCATATACAATATCGTAGCCTGGATGACTCTGAAAACGCTAAAACTCAACACCGACAAAACGGAGGTGCTGTTCTTTAATCAAGCGACCCTCTTGTTGCCTGCCACCTGGTGACCTGCCGAACTGAATCCTCCGCCTTCCCCGGTTAAAGTGTCACGCAATCTCGGTGTCCAAATTGATAACGAACTATCTTATAAAACCCAGATCCTGAAAGTTACCTCTGCATGCTTTGGCAAACATCACATGATAAGAAAGATTTCCCACTTTCTCCCCACTGAGTCACTGAAGACAGTGGCGCACGCCCTTGTTACCTCGCACTTGGATTATGCGAACAGTCTGTATGTAGGACTTCCAGCCTACCTCCTCAACAGGCTGCAGATCGTGCAGAACGCTGCAGCCAGGCTGATTTGTAAGGTCCCCTACCGGCATTCCATCTCGCCTTACCTAAGGAAGCTTCACTAGCTCCCTATTACTGTGCGCATCAAATTTAAGGCCCTTGTACTTGTCTTCAGGGCACTGGATGGAAAAGGCCCTAGATACCTCAGACACAGGCTGAAGATAGTACAATCGTCACGTGCTCTTAGATCAAACCACCTCCGTCTCCTGCTCCCTCCCAGATTCCGCCTAGCAAGAAAGGGTGGTAGAGCATTTGCGGTGGTGGTATCTAAACTTTGGAATTCCCTACCTATCAGTCTCCGTCTTATTGACGCTGAATCACAATTCAGGGGCAAACTGAAGACATTTTTATTTTCCAGCTGCTAAATTCTGGGTTCCTCCCATTAGCAGTCCTCAGCGCCGGGACACCCCCGTTGGGGGTAGCCGCGCGCTCAATAAATGTCATAATAATAATAATAATATTAAGCAGGACCCCAAATCTGTGTGTGTGTGTACCTCACTCACAGTGCTGGACACCACATTTTTGCTGCCACCATCTGGGCTGGACAAAGCCCTACTGGCTTCCCATTCCAGCTCCAGTTCTCTCTTTTTAGGCTTATGATCCAAGCTCATTTTCCTTTCCTCCATGGCCATTCTTTGTCTTCTATTTTCCTCTCCATCCAGAGCTTTTCCAACTCAAACTCCCTTGCTTCACACCTGTCCTCCAGCTCCTGGGTACAAGCTACTGCTGCCTTGCTTGGAAGGTTGTTCCCTCTCAAAAGCACATCCACCCTAGGTACAGGATCCTCTGCTTCTCCACTGAGATCATTAGATTGCCCACTGCCTTTCTGGCTGCTACCCAGGCCCTCAGCACCTTTTGTATCTCCTCCTTCCTGGTGAGGCCTCTGACCTGGACTTCCAGGTTCTTGCAAATGGTTTTCAATTCCTTTACATTGTAGGATTCCAACCTATCCTCCTCAAAGGTAATTTCCATTGATGCAATTGACAATGCTCTAGATTCAGGCATGTTAAAGTAGCAAGTTCAAAGTTGGTAAGATCAAATATAGGACAAAAAGAAATATAATAAGTATGTGGCACGTAATGGTCTGCAATATGGTAGTAGTGCACACCAATCACTGTAAGTTAAGTGCAAACACAGGTCCTATCCTCACCGCTGACAACCAATGTTAGAAATGAGATTTCTTTTTGGCTAAGGTTTGCACCAAAGCCAGGCAGAAACCACCACTCTAGTCTGGATAAGGGAGTTACACTCCTAAAATAACTCCTGCTCACCCCCTTGGTAGCTTGGCACGAGCAGTCAGGCTTATCTTAGAGGCAGTGTGTAAGGCATTTGCACAAAACCAACAGTAATACAATGTAAGCACTACAAAAGGACACCACACCAGTTTAGAAAAATATCCAATATTTGTATATACTTAAAACAATTCAAAATACAATAAAAATCCATAATACAGTACTTTAAAAAAAGTTGCTTCACCAGATGTCTTTAAATGCAAAAAATACTTTGAAAACACAGTTCGTACGAGTCGGTAGCTCGGTCCAAGTCTACCCCGATGCTGAAGACAACAGAGTCTCACAGTTCTAGCTGACCGCGTCTGTCTGGGCCAGCAACAGCAGGACTGACTTGTTAACAGTACCTTTCTTAGTGCGACTCACACGGAGGTACGAGTCAGTCTTGGCATCCGTCACGGTTGGAATGCAAAGTGGAAGCGGTGCACGGTGCTGTGTCCCTCGATGTGGTGCGAGCAGCGGCTCAGTGACGATCGTCCAGACTGTGTTGATGAGACCAAGGCTTGCGGTGCATGGTGAGTCGGTGCTCTATTTAGTGCTGGTAGGTTGTGTCCCTCGATGCGGTGCGAGCAGCGGCTCGGTGGCGATCGTCCAGACGGCGTCTTAGAGAACAAGGCGGGCGGTGCATGGCGAGATGGTGCTCGATGCAGTGCTGGCAAGCTGGAATGCAGTGACAGAGCCTGTTGGCAGGAATCGGTTGTGGCCGAGCGCACAGCAGTACGTGACGAGGCAGTCACGGGTGTCAAGCCAGCGGTGACAAAGTCGGTGAGAACAGGCCAGCGAGTGACGCGAGACGGCGCTGGTTGTGGTGCCTCTCGATGAGGTGCAGGCAACGGCTTAGTGACGATCATGCAGACGGCGTCAGTGAGACCAAGGCATGCAGTGCAGGGCCAGTCGGTGCAGCCTGCGGTGCCTTCAGCACACAAGGCCAGCGGCGGAGTTGGTTGACAGAGTCGGCTGACGGAGTCGGCTAACGCAGTCAGTCGTGGTTCCCTCTTCTCTGTGGCAACTGAAACAGCGGTTCCAGGAGTTGTACTCAGAGGTTGGTGTAGTCTTTGCAGTCCCTGAGACTTCTTAACAGGAGGCCAGCTTAGTTTTAAGCCCTTGGAGATACTCAGCACAAGTAGAGAAAGTTTAGTCCAGTCCTTCCACTGCCCAAGGCAGAAGCAGCAGCTGCAGGCCAACTCAACAAAGCACCAACACAGCAAAGGAACAGTACTCCTCCTGGCAGCTCTTCTAGCTCTCCTTCTTGGCAGGTTCCTTGATTCCAGCGAGTTCTCTGAAGTCATTTCTATCCCTGAGACTTCCAACAGAAGGCAAGCTTTACTTCAAGCCCTTAGAGAAAATTCTAACAGCAGGATAATGAAAGCACAGTCCAGTCCTTTCCACGCTCAAGACAGGAGCAACCACAGCAGGCCAATCCCTCAACACGCAACAAAGGGGCCGTACTCCTCCTTCAGCTTTCTCAGTCCTTCTTCCTGGCAGGTTCCATAGTTCAGAAGTAATCTAAATCTCTGGGGTGTGGGCCCCAATATTTATACCAGCAAATCCTTTGTCCTCTGGAGGCAGAGGGGCCTGAACCTAGTTCAAACCAGTTTTGGGTGCATTCTGCCAGTGGGCACCTTCTTCCTTTGTCAGTTTGGGCCAGGGTCATCAGATGCATCACAGGAGGTGGAGCCAGCATTGTGGAAAGCAAGCCCAGCACTATTCAGCCCCAGGTGAGACTCCTCCCACCCATCTATGTGTAGATGTGCCTATTCAATCATCGGCTGACTCAACCTGTCTCCTGGAGTCTCCTGGAGTCTCCCCTAGTCACTGTCACTCACAAACCAGACAGTTAATACACAGCTAGCAGAGTCAGGCTGGAAAAGACTGGGATAAACTCCTCCTTAGCATTATATGTGGTAAGAAGCCAGACTCAGTCTAGTCTAGGCTGTTCTCCTTTTCAACTCCTACATGGTAGAGAACCACATAGTCTACTGAAAATAACCAAGGAGTATTGGGAACAGGAAAAGGAGGGAGAAACAAAAACATTCTTAAAATACACCCATGACCTAAGTTCCAGCTAAAAAAAATTGAGAGAATTCGCTGACGCAAATCAAGTGAAGGCTCAAACCAAACAACAGACATTGTACAACAAAAGCAAAAAAATGTCGACAATTAAAAGTGGGTGACTGGCTATTGGTCCTCAACCCCTCCAGCATACCACAGATAAGATCAGGTTGGCAGGACCCCTTCCAAATCGTACAAAAGGTCGGACTCAAGATAAGATCAGGTTGGCAGGACCCCTTCCAAATCGTACAAAAGGTCGGACTCACATCCTACCAGGTTAAACCCAAAAGAAATCAATTGTACCATATAAACCTCTTAAAGAAGTGGTTAGGGCCCCTCCCCAAAGATGTCCAGATTGCAAAGCCCAAAACCGAGGAGGAAAGCACTCTATCCAAACTCATAGTCAACCAAAATCTCACCAAAGAGCGAAAAAGAACACTGCAAGAGGCCCTCTTACCATACGCCTCTTTGTTTTCTGACCTTCCGGGCCGTACCACTATGGCCGAACATTCTATACAGTCTCAACCCAGTAAGATCATAAAAAAAAGCTGTACCGCATCCCTGCCGCTAGATGAGAGGCCATAGAAAAAGTAGTCAGAACCATGCTTGACTTAGGAGTCATACGACCGTCCCAGTTTTGCATTGACTTCCGAGCTATTAACTCTGTTTCCAAATGCGACTCCTATCCCCTACCACATGTGGACGAGCAGATTGAAAGGCTTGGTGGTGCTCAATACATCACAACCCTGGATCTCACAAAGGGGTACTAGCAGGTGCCTCTAAAATCCGAGGATCAGTTTACTGTCTTACCCTTTGGGTTACACTGGGCAGCTGCCACATTTCAGAGACTCATGAATAAGGTTGTATCAGCACACCAGGCCTATTCTTCTGCGTATCTTGATGATATCGTCATCTTTAGTCCCACATGGGAGTCCCACCTACAGCATTGTCAGCTCGTCTTCCAGGCTCTCTGAGACACAGGGTTACACGTCAATGCAAAACAATTAAGGGCGGGGTTTCAGAAAGTAAGGTATCTGGGGTATGTTTTAGAGAATGGCTATATTGAGCCCCAGGAAGAAAAAGTGTAAGTGATATCCCGTGCCCCTTTCCAAACCACCAAGAAGGAAGTAAGGGCTTTCCTCTGGCTCCTCAGGAACTATCGCTGCTTCTTTCCCCAGTATTCTGAGCTATCCTCACCTCTTACCGATCTCCTCAGAAAGAGCGTTAAACCCAAAGACTTACTACAGCCAACCCCCCAAGCCCTGCAAGCCTTCCACGAACTAAAAACAGGCCTTACATCAGGTCCCATTCTCAAGTCCCCAGACTTCTCTAAACACTTTTTGCTCCAAACTCATGCTTCTGAAAATGGGTTGGGGCTGTTCTCTCACTAGAGTCATCTGAGGGTGTGGAACACCCTATACTCTTTCTGAGTTGTAAATTGTTCCCCAGAGAGCGGGGTTACCCCACCATAGAGAAAGAGTGCCTTGCTATTAAATGGGAAGTGGACAAATTACGGTACTACCTTGAAGGTACCCACTTCTTCCTATATACGGATCATGCCCCACTCCTCTGGATGAGCCGGAACAAGGGTAACAACCAGAGGGTCCTTCATTGGTTTTTTAGCTCTGATGCCCTTCTCCTTTGAGCATCGTCATCAAAAAGGGTCGGCCAATGGTAATGCAGACTATCTGTCCTGGCTCTCCCTGTTCCCCGATCGTGAACAGGCTAGGGTGGGGGTGTGTGACGAACCGCTAGCTGCTGACCAGATGCCGCCTTACCTGTTACCGTGTCCCCTTCTTTCTTTTCAGACTTCTAGGTCTGCGGCAAGCTATACCTTTAAGACCTCGCTTTCCCCAGCCGCCTGGGCCGATCACGTGACTAGGTCAGCTGAGGGTCCCTCCTACAAAGAGGAATAGACCAAGGAGTTGGCGTGGAAGGATCCAGCTACGTGGGAGAAACTGGCATCCGAAATACAGACTTTCTTTGTTACATCTAGATTGGGAGGATTGCGGAGCCCTGCGGAGTCGATGGTGGAACCAGGAGCGGCAGTTGAACAGAGGGAGCCGGACCCGCTCCGGCAATACGCTGAAAGCCGCCACAGCCCTGGAGTGTCGTGGCTAACCAAGGTACAGAACCAACTGGGCACTGTATGGGTCAGAGGGAAGGCGGGAGAAAAGGGTGGAACACCTGCTAAACTGCAGTAAGCGGCGCTGCATTTCACACAAGTCTTAGTGCTAGAAAGTTAGCCCGTCAGTGGTGGCGGTAGGGTGTTGACGTCTCCCCACTCCCTCCTCCTGGGTTTTACGTGTTAGAAACCGACTATTCACTTACCAGTTCTTTTTCTTTCTCTTTTCTTTTGTTTTGTGTTCGATTGAACCACAAACTGTTGAGCGTTACTGGAAGACTTATTCCTTGTTGGTGAACTACATCCACAAGAACTTTTCAAGTACCCCATATACTCTGAAGTAAGAGAGTGAAGACTGCAGTCAAGACTTCACATGTTCCTACTGTTTTGATCTATGGTCTGTCTCCGGAGGAAACAAATAAAAGAAATAAAAAGCCTTCTGCTTCTATCTCAGACCTTGTCTCCTTGGTGTCCTTTCCCCTGTGCCAAACTTTCTTTTTTACAAATGGGTGGCGTTTGCTCAGGTTTACTTGGATCTGAAGAAAAGTAATCAAAGTTGATGAATTAGCCAGAAGCAGTTCAATATATCTTTGGGAGCTCAGCAGTGTTTGTAGAACTGTCAGTTGCTAGTTGTGAAGGCACATTGATGTAAATTAAATTATTTGGCTGAATTGCAATTTGCTTTTCCGGTTAATTTGGATGCTGTTCTGTTTCAACAGTTGTAATTCGTACTTTGTTATTGGCTACTCCGGCACCCTGCACAGAGGAATCTTGAAACGTTATTTGTCTTTCCATCTCAACTTCCTGTAGAGTAGCAAGAGGAGATCTGCGGCTACCCAGGAGTAACCCTGGGCGGTGTACAACATTCCACTTGTGGAGTTTTGCAGAGTTTCCCGCAGTCCGTGTTACACAGAGTTTTTTTCCTCGTTCGCCATCGTCAACACCAAGTTGGCGACAGGTGAATATCAACGTCCCAGTGAGATTTTTCCTCGGTCGCGATCGTCAACATTAAATTGGCGAGCGCGAATATAGAAAATAAATATCCCAGCGAGATTTCTTAACGCGGGGTGGTCAGGTTTCTCATTGCGAGTGGTCGCGTATGTGTTGTACCTGGACTTTGTCTCTTTTCCCCGGGTTTGTATTTCCTTGTTGCTCTCTTGATGTCACTGTAAGATTACCTGGTGACATCATAGAATGTTGGGGGTTTTGCCTGAGCCTACTGGCAGTTGGAGGCAGGCTGAGTGACAGGGAGGTCACTCCTGGTGGGGTCTCTTAATTACCATCTTAACATCTGGACCTGTACCATCCTGAATAAAGCAACTTAAATATATTCATGACTCAAGGACTTCTTTTACCCACAACAGTATGCTCACAACCGCTTGCCCAAACAGGATCTCATAGGGAGTACGACCTCCCAAGGATTTTCTTGGCATATTGTTTTGTGCCCTCTGGACCCAATATAGGTGATTGACCCACCAACTGCCCGCACCTAATACCCTTGCTGTTAAGGATTACTTGAGTTCCCGTTTTTTCCTCTCCAATCCTGAATGTCCCTTAGGATTCTAGGCGGAGGAGTCCCACAAGGCCACACCCATACTTTCCATGTCTTCCTTGTAAGCCCGAGAGCTAAACGCAGGGCCATGGTCGGAATGTATTGTGCCAATTGCGGATGTCCCGATAAAGACTTGCAAATCCTTTATAACAGTTTGAGTGTCAGCCGAGCGTTGAACTAAACCCATAGAAATCTAGAGCATGAATCCACTGCCATCATGATGTACTTTTAAGCCCTGTCTGAATTTAAGGGGCCACAGTGATCCAAGTAGACACATGCGAGAGGTCTGTCTGAAATGAGTAAAGGTGTTTGTGGTGGCAGTGCTATGGTGGAACCTTTCATCTGCTGACAGATATTGCACATTAAGACATAAGCCTTTGTTTGCTTAGACAAACTTGGCCACCAGACCCGCCGCTTCAGTAACAAAACTGGGAACTTTGTTCTTTTTTTTTTGTCCTCATTCACCTCAAAAAGAGAGATAAAGTAGGGTTCATTATTTCTGCCCTTGTTTTTGAGAAGGGATGCTGACCATAAATGGGCTTACTCTAGTGTGCCTTGAGACCTTTTGGTGAAATGTGTGCTATACAAGAGCATATGACTTATGATTTATGACTAGTGGAACCCCACCTTTCTACGGCTTAACACCAGAACTGCTTATGGCTTTTAAGAGTGTGAAAAGACCCTGTAGCAGTCAAAGGAGTTTGTTTGCCTGTGTAACCATTGGACATTATTAAGATAGAGCATGAAAAGAGAAAACTTTATAGCAACTCTTCTGTGTTCACCAGCCATTGCTGTAATAATTTCCAAAAGGCTTTCTTTTTTTACTTTTTTACCGGATAAATCCATCCTGGACATATACATGAGAGACTCCAATCATTCTGCATACTGCGGTGGTATGTTGCTCACCCATTTTTTTTACATATCTCTCTCCTGGCTAGCAAGATTGCATAAAACAACATGTCTCTAACACAGCCTGTATATTCATCAGCAACACCAAATATAACCAAGGAGAGGCTTACCTTTATTTGCCGACCCAAGATACCTGATACTGTAGTTTCCAATTTGTTCCAAAATTCACTAATTACGGGACATTGAAAGAACATGTGTAAATCCGTAGCATCTTTGAGCCCGCATTTAGCACAGCTAGCTCGACTTCCTTTCCCCATCTTCGATAACTTCTCTGGTGATATATACGCCCTATGGAGTGAAAAAAGGTAGTTTCTTCTTAAAAAAGCAGGTTTGACTATTTGGTAAAGTGTGCACATAGATACTTAAATGTGCTGCAGCTTCTCTCTCGGCAAGTAGTTCCCCCACAGTTCCTCGGGTAAAGTAAACTCTCCGTCGTCAATATCCTGAAGGTGCCAATACCATAGTGCTACTTCCTTGTTTCCTGGTGATTTAGTTGCCAGTTGATCTTCTAGGGAGTTACCCATTCCTAGTGACATTTTTTTGCTTTGTTCCCAGCTTTTCAGTTGCAAGTATTTGAATTTTGACAGAGTCCACGCCATCATCTCATTTAAGTTGTGCCAAGGTAAAAATGTTCCTTCTTTTGTCAAGTCACCCTAGGTTTTAATACCAGCCACTTTAATTGGTGTTGTAATGTTATCCTTAAGACACTCTGGGGTACCTGGTGACTCCCAGATGGGGGCTAAAAACGCAAAATAACCCAATTTTGTAAGACGTCTAATTTGGTACCACATTCTTGCCATTGACTGTAGCACCTTCAATTTAACTTTTTTAAAGAATTTGGGATCCCCAAATTTAAAAAGAAATCCGGCTAGATCTATTTGACACTCCTTTAACATTGCTATATACATTCTACCTATCATGGAGGTATCCGGAATCTTTATACGCATTCTTGAGTTCTTTAATTGGAAAGCCCATGCGTAATATTGGATGTGTGGCAGGGTTAAGCCTCCCTTCTCCCTTCTCATCCGCTATTTTTTCAATGAGATTCTAACCCCTTTGTTTGCCCAAATAAAATAATTTATAGCCTGTTGTATTTTTTGTATGGTTGTTTTTTCAAAGGGAAGAGGTATGGAATCGAATATAAAGGTGCGTTTTGGTAGGATAGTCATCTTAACTAAACTAACTCTACCCAAAATGTTTGATGGGAGATGCACCCAACTCTTCTTTAGTTTAGCAACTTCCTTAAACACCCTCTTTAAATTATTCTCTGCAATTGCATTTATTTCCTGAGATATCCAAATACCTAGATATTGAATCTCCTTCTTTATTAAGGGATTGCTTCCTGCATGATTTCATGCCATCACTTCTGTCTTATTTTCATTTACTGAGTACCCTGATACTGCTCCAAATTTTGTTACTATACTTAAAATTGCTGGTAGGGCTCTTCCCAGATGTGATGAGTAGACCATAAGGTCATCCGCATATAGCGCAACCTTCCTAACCCAGTCTCCCTGATGAAATGGTGGAATGTCAGTTATATGTCTAATTTTAAAAGCAAAGGGTTCCATATAAACGTTAAGCAAAAGATGGGAGATAGGACAGCCCTGTCTTGTACCTCTGGATATTTTAAAAGGTAAAGATAACTTCCCATTTACCAAGACCTTTTCTACCTGTTCTTCATAAATTAACCTGATTGCTCTACAAAAGTTGTCTCCCAGGTTGGGTCTCTTTAGTACTGTGAAGAGATAGGACCATCTCACCTTATCAAATGCTTTTGAGGCATATAGCGTTATTATAGCTAAGGGGGTATCAAAGATTGTTGCAAAATTGATAGCGCCTATAAGCTTCGTGTGGATATCTTTTTCTTACAAATCCTCTCTGATCTTTGTGTATTATACTGCTTGCAATTTTTGATAATCTATTTGCTAAGATTTGTGAAAAGATTTTATAGTCAGAGTTTAAGAGAGAGATTGGTCTATACGACTCACATATTGTTGGACTGTGGCTTCATTCCAAGACTTTGGCAGGTTTTTACCATTCAACACCAAAGTCAACAGGGAGGACACCACATCTACTAAGAACTTATATAGCTCTATTGGTATACCATCTGGACCGGCCGCTTTACCCCTTTTACTAGTTGAGATGGCCTTGTTCACCTCCTTTTGTGTAATTTCCTGATTGAGACTATTTTGTTGGTTAACATCTATAGGTTTTGTACATTCCAGAAGCCAACCCTCTATCTCTTCATGTACTACTTCGGCTTTACTCTCCTTATAGAGATCACTAAAGAAATCTTTAAAGGCCTCGTTGATCTCAGTTTCACTACTCAATAAATGTCCAGATTGAGTCTCCCTAACTTCCTTAATACTATTCTTAGTTTGGTCTGCCTTAGCTTTCCATGCTAAGAGTTTGCCAGCCCTTTCCCCATATTCAAAATGTGCTAGTTTACTAGCTTCCTACCTTTTTTTAACCCGTCCTTGGAGAATCTCTGTTAATTGTTCTTTGTTAGTAACTGCTCTTTCTCTAATTCTATTTTTTTCTTCTAAATCTGTGCTTTTGATTTCCATATCTATTCTCATCAAATCCTTCTCTAATTGCGATATTTCTTTTTTGAATACTTTATTTTTATAACATGTTAGACTTGTAATCTTGCCCCTAATAAAGGCCTTTAGAGTGTCCCACACTATCCCGTTTGGGGCTGTGTCTTTATTAATCTCAATAAATTCTCTAACCTCTTCTTTAAGGTTCTCCATTATTTCACAATCAGGTAATATCGTGCAGTCCAGTGTCCACCTTCTCTCTACGTCCTTAGTGCTGTCTTTCAGTGTTAACAGAACTGCTGAGTGATCTGATAAATGAGCAGCTTTATATTCTATATTCAAAATATGTTCTCTGAAACACCAATCTGCCAGAAAGTAATCGATTCTGGACCTGATACCATATTTTTCATTGTGAAAGGACATACCCTGTACAGTTCCTGCTCTTTCTCTCCAGAGGTCACACAGTGTATGCTGGGCCGTCATAGCTGTTAATAGATTGCGTGAATTAGGAGTTGGAGTTGTTCTGGTTTTACTAGATTTGTCTACATTGGGATTTAGTACAACGTTAAAATCACCTCCCATAATTATGGGATCAGGGAAATCTAAAGGTTAGTAAAAAGATTTGTTAGGACCGCTCAATCATCATGATTTGGGCCGTAATAGCCTACATGTGTCAGTGGCCTGCCATCTATCATAATTTTCGCTATAATCCATCTTCCCCCTATGTCCACTCTTGTTTCTGTTACCCATATATTTGCTTGTTTTTTCACTATTACTGCTACTCCTCTTATATTGCAACTCTGATTTGTACAGAAAACTTGTTCTACCCATCCTTGTTTTTCAAAAAGATCAACGCACTCCTTTTTCAACAGATGTGTCTCCTGCAACATTAAAATGTGTGCCGGGGAATCTCTAAAATGTTGTATTAATGTATTTCTTCTTCCTTTTACTCATAAACCATTAACATTCTAGGTTAAGATCAGAATAGACATATCTTTTTGTTCTGACTAAAATTGAGGATCTTGAGGCTTTTTTAAATTTTTTCCCATATGCTCCCCACCCTGTGCCCTTCCACCCCATCTCCACCCATCTTACCCATCCTACCCTGGAGAAGCCACCCCTGCTTCTTCTCCTTGGATGTGTTAGTCCAAGTTAGCTTTAGCTCTGATTGCTCTCAGCTCCATTTCTAATAGCCTTATATAATCTATAAACCATTTTGTAACAATCAACCTACTTTCTCAACAGAAAGGGCTTTCTTAATTACCCCCCCACCTTTTATGTTTTCTAAGAGACCATCTGCTTCCTTTATGTTTCTGACCATATGCATTTTGTTGTTATACATAATGCACAGTGAGGCGGGGAAATTTAGTTGCACGTTGGCCCCAGCTTTCTTAAAATCATCCATGCGCTTGCCAAGCTCCCTTTGTCTGTCTAAAGTTACTCTTGATAGGTCAGACCTTATTTCAAAAGAAAAATCAGGTCCTTTTAAGGACTTTAATTTCAATGCTGATAGTAAGATTTGTTCTTTAATTGCATATGTCTGAAAGTTTATAAGGATTTTTCTCAGTTTAGTTCCTCCCCGATTTTTCTTAAATGGGTCCCTGTGTGTTCTCTGTATGTCCTAAGAGATATCTTCTTCACTTTCTTCTGTATGGACTGCAGATTTTATAAAGACCATCACAAATTATTTCAAATCCCCCCTCTCTTTACCTTCAGGCACATTTAACAATCTCAAATAATTTTTTTGAGAATTATTTACAAGTTGTTTAACTTTTTCCTGCAAGCCTACGAAGTACCTGGATTTCCACTCTAGTTTTTCCGAGATCCTTTTTTAACTCCTCCACTGTACTCTCAAGTACTTCCGTCCTGTCTGACAGTAAATCAAATTTTGTTTCCAGGTTTTCACAAAACCCTCAAATTTTCAGCTGATTAGCCTCCGATACTGAAAACCCCTTCCTGATTTCTGTGGTTAAACTCCCCATCTTTAACTCTAGGGAGGTGCTGTTGGACCTACTGGGTCCTTAACTTCGGGGGTAATTTCACTTGTATTAGGTAAGTTTGTAGATTTGTTTTTTTTCTGGAATGTGCCCCACAGGATCACTGTTCGCCTTATCTTGGATGCCTAAGGTATCCTGCGTGTCCTGGATGTCTTGAGTGCCAACCTCTATACCCTTGTTAACCTCGCTGACTTGATCTCCACTCTCCATATTAAGAATTGTAGTATACACTGCGCTTTTTACTTCCTTGCTTTTTCTCCGCTGTTTTTGTATATTTATTTAGTTTTTATTTTTATTATTTGTAGAGCGCAACACTCATCCTGAAGGATATCACGGCGCTAACACCAGGTTGATGAATCTGCAGAACTGATGCTAAAGAATGATGCATTATGGATTAGAGAATTAATGTGTTTTTTGTTTTTTTCCGGAAACGAAGGATATAGAATTCGATCCTCCCCTGAAGTATTGTTGGACCTGTTTTATGGAGAGCTCTGTGAGCATGGATCAGTAACTTGAGAACTGCTCTCTGACGCATCGGCAACCAGTGCAGTTCCTTCAGACAGCCAGGGGCAGATTCGAACTTTCCTTTATTGCAGACAAGTTTTGCCGCAGCATTCTGCAATACTTGTAGGCATGTGAATAAATGCTCATTCATGCCTACGAACAGGGCGTTGCCGTAGTCCATGAGGCTGAGCTTGTGTTACAGCGCATCTGCAGTCCAGTGGTATCCATGGGAACAATCTAGCAAGGAGTTTCAGGATGGCGAAGCCTCTGCCACAAAGAGATCGTATATGATCCTTCTTAGACGGGGCGACGTCCATAATGATGCCCAGGTTTTTGGTATTCTGTTTCGGGGTAGGGGCTGTGCCTAAGGTGGGCGGCCACCAGGTAGCATCTCATACACGTTTGGCGCCACCAAACAATAAAATTTCGGATTTGCCAGCGTTCAATTTCAGGCAATGTGTGTGCATCCTTGGGCCATTTCAGAGAGACAATTATGCAATTTGGATTTGATGATGACTGACTTCTCATCCAAAGCCACCATCAGTTGCGTGTCATCCGCATAGGAGCAGATGCCAATGCCCCACTTCCTGCAAATTTTTGCCAAGGATGATAAATAAACATTGAAAAGGGTGGGGCTTAATGAGGCTCCTTGGGGGACACCGCAACTGATGGGGCTGGGTTTAGAGTGAAATTGACCCATGTGAACTGCTTGGGTGCGGTCGCGCAAGATTGAGTGTAGTCAGCCTAGGGCAGTGGAATGAACACCTTTTTCATACAAGATGTTAAGTAGGCAGCTATGGGAGACCGTATCGAACCCTGCCGACTGGTCCAACAGTATCAGAGCCATCGCCCTGCCTCGGTCGGTGCATGCTCTGACACTGTCCGAAACTGCCAGCAGCGTTGCCTCCGTGCTGTGTGTAGCTCTGAACCTGTCTGAGACGGGCCCAGAAGGTGATTTGTTTCCAGGTACCTAGTCAGCTGGCCATTTACTAGTTTTTCTAGGACCTTGGAAAGGTATGGGAGCTGGAAGATAGGACGGTAATTTTTGGAGTTAAGGACGTCCGTCCCAGCCTTTTTCAGAAGGGAAATCACTGACGTGTGTTTCCATAAGTCCGGGAAAATGGCGGTTCTTAGGGATTTGTTGAAGAGCTGAGTAATCAGAGGGCAGAGCGGGAGGGCCATTTTTGAGAAGAAAAAATGGGGGAGCAGCTCCGACAGTTTTTATTGTGTGAGTTGTGCTAGGGGAGCTCTGGGGACTGAAGGTAGCATACATTTTCCTGATTTTTCCTGTGAAAAAGGTACTGATTTGTTTGAAAGCCTCTACCGATGGGGTGAGAGATTGGAAGGTACTGGATGGTTTATTAAGCTCTTTGACAATTTGAAATAGTTATTTAGCCGAGTTGCGGTTTTTATGAATGCGTTGGGAGAAATAGTTTCTTTTAGTCTTTTTTATGGTGAGGTTGTAAGACCTCATTTTGAGCAAATAATTTAGTTTGTTTGTTTGGTTTTTGGATTGTCTCCACAGGTGTTCCAAGTTCTGGCACTCCCTTTTGAGGGTTTTTTAGTTGGGGGGTATACCATTTTTCCGTATGGGGCCTTTTCCTAAGTTTCCGAGTGGGGGCCAGCTTGTTTAGAGTTAGATTGATCGCATTTTCGAGGGTGTGTGCGCCTACGCATACTGTGGTGTCGTCAGAAAGTTCTAAGTTAGCGTCGGGGAAGTGTGTACCAAAGTCTTATTCATTGACTAGCCTCCAAGTTCGATAGGATTTTTGATGGTTTGCTCTGGGTCCTGGTGTATCCTTCCTCTTTTGTCAAGGGAGGTCTTTTTAATTTAAGAACAGGTGGCTGTACTTTGAAAAACGAACGTAAAGAGGGAGTAATTTTTAGCTTAGGGTCCAAAGGTTCTGCTTGTTTCTTTTGTCAGTCCACTGAGTCTCTAGTACAGGTCACGGTAGTCACTCCTAATCTAGTTCCTCTGGCCAACCCTGAAAGGTTCAAAGGAGACAATAGTAGGTTTACTTCCTTTTTAAGTCAATGTCAATTGCACTTTATGTGTAAACCTCAGGTTTTTATTAATGACACTACCAAGGTTGCCTTCATTATTTCTTATTTAGGGGGGGTGGCTGCCAACTGGGCCATGCCCTTGGTTGACGCTAATGACCCTCTTCTCCATAATTTAACTGATTTCAAGGCAGCAATGTCCAATTTATTTGCTAAACATGTGTTTATCCAGGCTTCTGATAACGTACTCTTAAATCTGAGACAGGGATCAAAAGATTTAATCTCCTATGTCACCACCTTTAACAGGCTCTTAGCTGAAACTCATTGACCCGAGGAAAAAAGAATCTCTTTATTTTATGGAGGATTAAAGGACGATCTGAAAGACTCATTGGCCCAGATTGTTAATCTACCTGATGACATTGCAGAATTTCAAGATCTTGTAATAAAACTAGATCACAGATTAGAGGAACGTAGAAATGAAAGACCTAAAGGAGATATTAGAAACTTGCACTTTAGAACTGATAAACAAGAATCCGAAAACAAGTCTTCCACAGTAGAACCTATGCAGATAGGAGGTGTCAGGGGGCCCTTAACCAATGAAGAAAAAGAAAGGAGATGCAAAGGGAATCTGTGCCTTTATTGTGGGAAGTCAGGACATTTTGCAAAGAATTGTACAGTTAAACCGGCACAAAAGAGGGCCCTAGTGATTGATTCTGTTCCTCATGAACAGTCGGAAAACTAATCTCTCGGAGAAAGTCGAGATCGATTCCCCGAGATTAGTCGCTTCTAAAAAGATCTCACACTATGCTACTAATGTTGATTCTGGCATCCCAAAACACTTCACAATAAGGATGATATTTATATTATCCCTTCAACAAAGACATAGTATTCCAGTGCATCTAGATTCAGGTGCCACTGGAAACTTCTTTGATTTGGAACTCGCTCGTAGGGTACATTGGACTCAAGTTCCTAAGAAGGAACCGGAACCAGTAAGAGCCGTTGATGGTTCTGCGCTATCATCTGGTCTGATTAGATTTCATACAGAACCATTAACCATAGTTGCTGATAATGGTCATACAGAACACACTGTGTTTGACCTAATTGATACTCCCACCTTTGGAGTTATTTTGGGTATTCCTTGGTTGGAACTACACAATCCCAAAATAGATTGGCAAAAAAGGACCGTTACTTTGGACTCTTCTCATTGTAAATTACACTGTTACCAAGAAACCAAGGATCCAGTAATGCCCTTGTTTTGTGCTACTGCCACTCCTGAAGTCATTAGTCTTCCGTCTAGTTATAATGACTTTTCTGATGTCTTTGACCCTGTTAAAGACACCAAACTTCCACATCATTGGGTTTATGATTGTCGAATCGACTTAATTTCTGGAGCAGTACTACCATGTAGTAGAGTCTATGCCCTTACGGAACCAGAAAATGAGTACCTGAACTGAAAAAATATCTTGACGAGCTGTTAGAGCTGGGTTTCATTAGACATTCAACCTCTTCTGTGTCGTCGCCACTCTTCTTCGTAGCAAAAAAGACAGGCGATCTGAGGGCTTGCATTGACTACCACGCGGTCAATAAGGTGACTATTAAGAACAGATACCCACTCCCTCTTATTCCAGTTTTACTGAATCAGGTAAAGGGCTCCAGTATTTACACTAAGTGAGATCTCAGAGGGGCCTACCACTTGATTTGTGTTAAAGAAGGAGACGAGTGGAAGACAGCCTTCCGGACCAAGTTTGGCTTGTATGAATACACTGTCATGCCATTTGGTCTCTGTAATGCTCCAGCAGCATTCCAGTATTTTATTAATGAAGTCCTACATGATTTCTTGGACGTTTATTGTATTGTGTATATTGATGACCTCTTGATATACTCTAAAAACTCAGCAGACCATACTCAACATGTCCGTTCAGTTCTACAAAGGTTAAGGGAACATTCATTATTCGTAAAGTTGGAAAAATGCTAATTCAACAAAAGCTTGGTGGAATTTTTAGGATATTGTTTATCACCAAATGGAATTCATATGGATCCAAAGAAAGTAGATGCTATCCTTAACTGGCCAATCCCAAAGACAGTTAAGGACATACAACGAATCCTGGGATTCGCAAATTTTTACCGACGATTTATTGCACGTTTTTCAGAAATAGTTGTACCCATCACACAACTATTGAAAAAAGGCAAACCTTTTCTTTGGACAGAAGAGGCAAATAACGCTATCATTTCACTGAAAATGGCATTTACTTCTGCACCTATTTTGGTGCATCCAGACCCTGATAGACCGTTCTATGTAGAGGCGACGCCTCTCAAACTGCACTTGGTGGTGTCTTGCTACAGAAGAACCCTGACTCTGGTAACTTACATCCAGTAGCATTTCATTCCAAGAAATTGTTAGAAGCTGAACAGAATTACACAATTGCTGAACGAGAACTGTTGGCAATAAAAGAGGTTTTCCAGGAATGGAGACACCATTTATTAAGGGCCAAACATACCATAACAGTATATTCTGATCATAAAAATCTTCAATTTTATTCCACAGTAAAAGCTTTCACACCCAGACTAATGCGGTGGTTACAATTCTTCAGCATATTTGATTTTATAATCACCTATCGACCTGGAAATAAACAGCTACTATCTGATACTCTCACTCTCTTAGTATGTAAAAAAGATAATGATCAGATTAGAGAACCACCAAGTATCCTTCCAAAAGAAAGGTTAGTAATCGCTGTTGACACAAGTAGTTTTCTTAACATTGTCAAAAGTGAGCTCGAGTCTCATGATTCTAACACATGGTTATCTAAAAAGAACAATAGAATTAGTGAAGGATTTTTCTTTCATCAAAACAAACTGTTTATTCCTACCAAAGATTTGCAAGAAAAGGTCATACAGTGGAATCAAGATCCAGCTATGGCCGCACACCCCCGGAGTAAATAAAACCCTAGAATTATGTCAACGGTATTTCTGGTGGGAACAGATGGTTCCAGGTGTTCAACAGTATATTCGATCCTGTCCTGTTTGTTCTAGGCAGAAATCGTTGCATAAACCTCCCATGGGGTTACTTCAACCAATAGATCTTCCCCCACAACCATGGCATACCATTAGTTTGGATTTTATTACCGATCTGCCAGAGTCTAATGGTTATACCACAGTCCTGGTGGTAGTTGATTTACTCTCTAAAATGGGACATTTCATTCCATTGTTAAAACTACCAACCGCTATGCAATTCAGTACCATTTTCTTGTCCACTATCATTAAGTTACATGGTTTGCCAAGCAAGATAATCTCGGACAGAGGTCCTCAATTTGTATCCAAATTTTGGTCACAACTCAGTAAACACTTAGGAGTAGAGTTAGCTTCGTCATCTTCCTTTCATCCACAAACAGATGGCCAAACAGAGAAAGTTAACCAATTTGTTGAACAAGGTTTACGCTGTCTGTTGTCCACCACCACTTCACGGTGGGATGAGATGTTACCTTGGGCCGAGTTTTCGTATAACAATACCTCGCACTCAGCCTTAGCTTGCTCGCCTTTCTACTTCCTTACCGGACAACACCCCCGGTCTCTTCCCAATTTTCTACCTAATACACAAGAAACCATGCCAGCAGTCATGGACAGATTAACCAAGTTACTAGATATTCAAGAGCGTGCAAAAAAACAGTGGGTGAAGAGCAAAGACAAAATGAAATTCGCCGCTGATAAACATAGAATTCCTGCACCTAAGTATCAAAAAGGGCAAATGGTTTGGTTGTCCACGAGAAATATTCAAATAGAAGGTCCCAAGAAATTAAAACCTAGATTAATTGGTCCCTTTTCTGTTGATAAGGTTGTAAATCCAGTATCAGTTAGATTGTGCCTTCCTGAGGATTATGCTATTCATCCTGTGTTCCATGTTTCCCTCCTGAAGCCTTATGATCCCAATACACGGCCTGATAATCCTCCTCCCCCAATTGTAGTGGGAGATCACCTCGAATACGAAGTAAAGAAAATTTTGGATGCCAAACGTATTCGAGGTCGTCTTTACTACCTCATTGACTGGAAAGGGTACGACCCCTCAGAACGATCTTGGGAATCAGCAAATAACGTTCATGCCCCCAGATTAGTGAGGTCATTTCATGCATTACACCCAGACAAACTACGCCCTGTGAGACGACCTTTGGGGGAGGAACTGTTAGAGGAACAAGAGCTCATGCTACTATCAGTTAAGGTATCAATGCTTGTTTCCTAAGATTGTGCTGCAGATAGCAGTTAGATTGCCAATGCTTGTTACTTAAGATTATGCTGTCTGTAAATGGCACATTGCTCACTATACAAATTAGTTTACCAATGCTTGTTTGGTCTATGCTGTACCAATGCTTGTTATGTTGTGCCCTTTTATTTGTTGATACCAATGCTTGTATGGTTTCTTCGGAGCGATCATTCCCCTAAGTTCTGGAACCACAACACGTGCTCAGTACTCCACGTGAGTAATATGCTAATTTTCAAACGGTGAGCCTGCCGAACGTATAAATGGAGAACGCTCGTGCAAGACGGTGCTTCGTCTCTTTGCACTTTGCGTCAAGCGCTCCTGCCGGCAATCAAGATCCCTGTCTCCCTCCCAGTAAACTGATTTCCCTTCCAGAAACCCCGACTCTACACCCTTGGAGAACCCCCGACCCTGTCCCCCCCTCCCGGTCTCATCTCCTCACCTGAAGCTCCGGTCCGAGTCCCTCCATTCGACTCTTCGAGGCTTCCTGGCGGCGAACGTCATCTTGGACTTCCGGAGGACGCGTCATTGACCACTCCCACAGGAACCAGGACATCGCCTCTAAAACAGAGAAAGGAGAGTAAGATTTAGCGGTTGCTTAGCAACTCTGAACAATTTTCGAAGCATCGTTTCATGTTTAACTTAAAAACTACAACGTTACTTGTTTATTTCACAGAGACTTTTTACTCGAGTGTGTATAGAACATTGTGTTAATTCAAAGACTATTTACCCTGAGTGAACTAAGAACATTGCGCTAATTCAGACAATTGTATTGCAAAAGGGTGATTCACAGCCTACAAAGTATGTGTATTCAAACAAGCCTAGGGCAATCCAAATAAGAGTTTGTTTTAGAGCTAAGGTTTCAGGTTACTAACAAAATCGAGCACATAATCAGCTTATGAGTCTAATAAGTTGATCCTCAAGAAGTCTTACAATTGTAAAGATTTAGATCAGGATGCTTGGTTGTTTCTTTTTTTAAATTTATTTACAGAATTCCTCTTCCTGCCTGGCATCTGGGTTTCAAGGTATGTGCATGGTGTGCAAGTTCTATTCACAGACTAACCTCATTAACCAATTTGTGAACTCTTGTAAAGAAAAGGCACTCATTGAGAATTCTTATTCACGTTCATAACTTTTATTTAAAAAGGTAATCAAGAGCAAAGATAACCTTCAAATCTCAGAATCCAGTGAAGTGTACACAAGGGCTGGTTCTTTTCACGGTTGGTTAAGCTCTTGAATATGTTCATATCTTTAGACTAGCTGTAAGGAAAATTCTAGAAGTTGATTGTATGTTTGTGTAGCTCCAGAGTCACGTAAAAGCTATCAAGACGTCACCAGCCTTGAACACTTGAACGAGAAACTGCGACTGGACAAAGACAGACCAGTGTTGTTTTTCTCTTGTTTGTTTCTCAATCCACTTCCCCTGTCCCTTGGTGACTAGAAATTTAGCAAGTGTTCTATAATCCTTGCTGAGTAGCTAGTTCACGAGGGAGCTGGGAGTTAGCGGCGTCAAGAAGGAAACAACAACAGGAGCGTCTGGCGTGATTACGCAACAGAAGATGAAGCCACACCCTGTTTCCTCTTGATTCCGTTAACTCTTCCCATGGATGTTCCACAGCTCACCCAGTTAGTACAAAAATTAGCTGAGGAAATGGAGGAGTTGCGAATGGAGAATCAATTCCTTTGACAGGAATTGGATAAAACTAAAGCAGGGTTTACCTCATGGAGGGATAGCTCAGCAGAGAAAAAAAACATCTTAGCCCCTTCCAAATTTGGTTCCTCAGCTTTTCAGACTGGTTCCTCAAATAGTCAATCCACTGAGTCTCTAGTACAGGTCACGGTAGTCACTCCTAATCTAGTTCCTCTGGCCAACCCTGAAAGGATCACAGGAGACAATAGTAGGTTTACTTCCTTTTTAAGTCAATGTCAATTGCACTTTATGTGTAAACCTCAGGTTTTTGTTAATGACACTACCAAGGTTGCCTTCATTATTTCTTATTTAGGGGGGTGGCTGCCAACTGGGCCATACCCTTGGTTGACGCTAATGACCCTCTTCTCCATAATTTAACTGATTTCAAGGCAGCAATGTCCAATTTATTTGCTAAATATGTGTTTATCCAGGCTTCTGATACCGTACTCTTAAATCTGAGACAGGGATCAAAAGATTTAATCTCCTATGTCACCACCTTTAACAGGCTCTTAGCTGAAACTCATTGACCCGAGGATAAAAGAATCTCTTTATTTTATAGAGGATTAAAGGACGATCTGAAAGACTCATTGGCCCAGATTGTTAATCTACCTGATGACTTCGCAGAATTTCAAGATCTTGTAATAAAACTAGATCACAGATTAGGGGAACGTAGAAATGAAAGACCTAAAGGAGATATTAGAAACTTGCACTTTAGAACTGATAAAAAAGAATCCGAAAACAAGTCTTCCACAGTAGAACCTATGCAGATAGGAGGTGTCAGGGGGCCCTTAACCAATGAAGAAAAAGAAAGGAGATGCAAAGGGAATCTGTACCTTTATTGTGGGAAGTCAGGACATTTTGCAAAGAATTGTACAGTTAAACCGGCACAAAAGAGGGCCCTAGTGATTGATTCTGTTCCTCATGAACAGTCGGAAAACTAATCTCTCTGAGAAAGTCGAGATCGATTCCCCGAGATTAGTCGCTTCTAAAAAGATCTCACACTATGCTACTAATGTTGATTCTGGCATCCCAAAACACTTCACAATAAGGATGATATTTATATTATCCCTTCAACAAAGACATAGTATTCCAGTGCTTCTAGATTCAGGTGCCACTGGAAACTTCTTTGATTTGGAACTCGCTCGTAGGGTACATTTGACTCAAGTTCCTAAGAAGGAACCGGAACGAGTAAGAGCCGTTGATGGTTCTGCGCTATCATCTGGTCTGATTAGATTTCATACAGAACCATTAACCATAGTTGCTGATAATGGTCATACAGAACACACTGTGTTTGACCTAATTGATACTCCCACCTTTGGAGTTATTTTGGGTATTCCTTGGTTGGAACTACACAATCCCAAAATAGATTGGCAAAAAAGGACCGTTACTTTGGACTCTTCTCATTGTAAATTACACTGTTACCAAGAAACCAAGGATCCAGTAATGCCCTTGTTTTGTGCTACTGCCACTCCTGAAGTCATTAGTCTTCCGTCTAGTTATAATGACTTTTCTGATGTCTTTGACCCTGTTAAAGACACCAAACTTCCACATCATTGGGTTTATGATTGTCCAATCGACTTAATTTCTGGAGCAGTACTACCATGTAGTAGAGTCTATGCCCTTACGGAACCAGAAAATGAGTACCTGAACTGAAAAAATATCTTGACGAGCTGTTAGAGCTGGGTTTCATTAGACATTCAACCTCTCCTGTGTCGTCGCTACTCTTCTTCATAGCAAAAAAGACAGGCGATCTGAGGGCTTGCATTGACTACCACGCGGTCAATAAGGTGACTATTAAGAACAGATACCCACTCCCTCTTATTCCAGTTTTACTGAATCAGGTAAAGGGCTCCAGTATTTACACTAAGTTAGATCTCAGAGGGGCCTACCACTTGATTCGTGTTAAAGAAGGAGACGAGTGGAAGACAGCCTTCCGGACCAAGTTTGGCTTGTATGAATACACTGTCATGCCATTTGGTCTCTGTAATGCTCCAGCAGCATTCCAGTATTGTATTAATGAAGTCCTACATGATTTCTTGGACGTTTATTGTATTGTGTATATTGATGACCTCTTGATATACTCTAAAAACTCAGCAGACCATACTCAACATGTCCGTTCAGTTCTACAAAGGTTAAGGGAACATTCATTATTCGTAAAGTTGGAAAAATGCTAATTCAACAAAAGCTTGGTGGAATTTTTAGGATATTGTTTATCACCAAATGGAATTCATATGGATCCAAAGAAAGTAGATGCTATCCTTAACTGGCCAATCCCAAAGACAGTTAAGGACATACAACGAATCCTGGGATTCGCAAATTTTTACCGACGATTTATTGCACGTTTTTCAGAAATAGTTGTACCCATCACACAACTATTGAAAAAAGGCAAACCTTTTCTTTGGACAGAAGAGGCAAATAACGCTATCATTTCACTGAAAATGGCATTTACTTCTGCACCTATTTTGGTGCATCCAGACCCTGATAGACCGTTCTATGTAGAGGCGGACGCCTCTCAAACTGCATTTGGTGGTGTCTTGCTACAGAAGAACCCTGACTCTGGTAACTTACATCCAGTAGCATTTCATTCCAAGAAATTGTTAGAAGCTGAACAGAATTACACAATTGCTGAACGAGAACTGTTGGCAATAAAAGGGGTTTTCCAGGAATGGAGACACCATTTATTAAGGGCCAAACATACCATAACAGTATTTTCTGATCATAAAAATCTTCAATTTTATTCCACAGTAAAAGCTTTCACACCCAGACAAATGCGGTGGTTACAATTCTTCAGCATATTTGATTTTATAATCACCTATCGACCTGGATATAAACAGCTACTATCTGATACTCTCACTCTCTTAGTATGTAAAAAAGATAATGATCAGATTAGAGAACCACCAAGTATCCTTCCAAAAGAAAGGTTAGTAATCGCTGTTGACACAAGTAGTTTTCTTAACATTGTCAAAAGTGAGCTCGAGTCTCATGATTCTAACACATGGTTATCTAAAAAGAACAATAGAATTAGTGAAGGATTTTTCTTTCATCAAAACAAACTGTTTATTCCTACCAAAGATTTGCAAGAAAAGGTCATACAGTGGAATCAAGATCCAGCTATGGCCGCACACCCCGGAGTAAATAAAACTCTAGAATTATGTCAACGGTATTTCTGGTGGGAACAGATGGTTCCAGGTGTTCAACAGTATATTCGATCCTGTCCTGTTTGTTCTAGGCAGAAATCGTTGCATAAACCTCCCATGGGGTTACTTCAACCAATAGATCTTCCCCCACAACCATGGCATACCATTAGTTTGGATTTTATTACCGATCTGCCAGAGTCTGATGGTTATACCACAGTCCTGGTGGTAGTTGATTTACTCTCTAAAATGGGACATTTCATTCCATTGTTAAAACTACCAACCGCTATGCAATTCAGTACCATTTTCTTGTCCACTATCATTAAGTTACATGGTTTGCCAAGCAAGATAATCTCGGACAGAGGTCCTCAATTCGTATCCAAATTTTGGTCATAACTCAGTAAACACTTAGGAGTAGAGTTAGCTTTGTCATCTTCCTTTCATCCACAAACAGATGGCCAAAAAGAGAAAGTTAACCAATTTGTTGAACAAGGTTTACGCTGTCTGTTGTCCACCACCACTTCACGGTGGGATGAGATGTTACCTTGGGCCGAGTTTTCGTATAACAATACCTCGCACTCAGCCTTAGCTTGCTCGCCTTTCTACTTCCTTACCGGACAACACCCCCGGTCTCTTCCCAATTTTCTACCTAATACACAAGAAACCATGCCAGCAGTCATGGACAGATTAACCAAGTTACTAGATATTCAAGAGCGTGCAAAAAAACAGTGGGTGAAGAGCAAAGACAAAATGAAATTCGCCGCTGATAAACATAGAATTCCTGCACCTAAGTACCAAAAAGGGCAAATGGTTTGGTTGTCCACGAGAAATATTCAAATAGAAGGTCCCAAGAAATTAAAACCTAGATTCATTGGTCCCTTTTCTGTTGATAAGGTTGTAAATCCAGTATCAGTTAGATTGTGCCTTCCTGAGGATTTTGCTATTCATCCTGTGTTCCATGTTTCCCTCCTGAAGCCTTATGATCCCAATACACGGCCTGGTAATCCTCCTCCCCCAATTGTAGTGGGAGATCACCTCGAATACAAAGTAAAGAAAATTTTGGATGCCAAACGAATTCGAGGTCGTCTTTACTACCTCATTGACTGGAAAGGGTACGACCCCTCAGAACGATCTTGGGAATCAGCAAATAACGTTCATGCCCCCAGATTAGTGAGGTCATTTCATGCATTACACCCGGACAAACTACGCCCTGTGAGGAACTGTTAGAGGAACAAGAGCTCATGCTAGTATCAGTTAAGGTATCAATGCTTGTTTCCTAAGATTGTGCTGCAGATAGCAGTTAGATTGCCAATGCTTGTTACTTAAGATTATGCTGTCTGTAAATGGCACATTGCTCACTATACAAATTAGTTTACCAATGCTTGTTTGGTCTATGCTGTACCAATGCTTGTTATGTTGTGCCCTTGTATTTGTTGACACCAATGCTTGTATGGTTTCTTCGGAGCGATCATTCCCCTAAGTTCTGGAACCACAACACGTGCTCAGTACTCCACGTGAGTAATATGCTAATTTTCAAACGGTGAGCCTGCCGAACGTATAAATGGAGAACGCTCGTGCAAGACGGTGCTTCGTCTCTTTGCACTTTGCGTCAAGCGCTCCTGCCGGCAATCAAGATCCCTGTCTCCCTCCCAGTAAACTGATTTCCCTTCCAGAAACCCCGACTCTACACCCTTGGAGAACCCCCGACCCTGTCCCCCCCTCCCGGTCTCATCTCCTCACCTGAAGCTCCGGTCCGAGTCCCTCCATTCGACTCTTCGAGGCTTCCTGGCGGCGAACGTCATCTTGGACTTCCGGAGGACGCGTCATTGACCACTCCCACAGGAACCAGGACATCGCCTCTAAAACAGAGAAAGGACAGTAAGATTTAGCGGTTGCTTAGCGACTCTGAACAATTTTCGAAGCATCGTTTCATGTTTAACTTAAAAACTACAACGTTACTTGTTTATTTCACAGAGACTTTTTACTCGAGTGTGTATAGAACATTGTGTTAATTCAAAGACTATTTACCCTGAGTGAACTAAGAAGTTTGCGCTAATTCAGACAATTGTATTGCAAAAGGGTGATTCACAGCCTACGAAGTATGTGTATAGAAACAAGCCTAGGGCAATCCAAATAAGAGTTTGTTTTAGAGCTAAGGTTTCAGGTTACTAACAAAATCGAGCACATAATCAGCTTATGAGTCTAATAAGTTGATCCTCAAGAAGTCTTACAATTGTAAAGATTTAGATCAGGATGCTTGGTTGTTTCTTTTTTTAAATTTATTTACAGAATTCCTCTGCCTGCCTGGCATCTGGGTTTCAAGGTATGTGCATGGTGTGCAAGTTCTATTCACAGACTAACCTCATTAACCAAGTTGTGAACTCTTGTAAAGAAAAGGCACTCATTGAGAATTCTTATTCACGTTCATAACTTTTATTTAAAAAGGTAATCAAGAGAAAAGCTAACCTTCAAATCTCAGAATCCAGTGAAGTGTACACAAGGGCTGGTTCTTTTCACGGTTGGTTAAGCTCTTGAATATGTTCATATCTTTAGACTAGCTGTAAGGAAAATTCTGGAAGTTGATTGTATGTTTGTGTAACTCCAGAGTCACGTAAAATCTATCAAGACATCACCAGCCCTGAACACTTGAAAGAGAAACTGCAACTAGACGAAGACAGACCAGTGTTGTTTTTCTCTTGTTTGTTTCTCAATCCACTTCCCCTTTTCCTTGGTGACTAGAAATTTAGCAAGTGTTCTATAATCCTTGCTGAGTAGCTAGTTCACGAGGGAGCTGGGAGTTAGCGGCGTCAAGAAGGAAACAACAACAGGAGCGTCTGGCGTGATTACGCAACACCCCCTACCTCTTTTCACTTGATGTCATTGTCTTCGAAGGGCTATTCCCTCGAGGTCTGATCCCTGAGTCACCCAGGTGTGCAGCCGCAGCGCATGTACTGTTGCTGCCTCCACTCACCCGGAGGTAACCTTGTGCTGCTGCCCTGCGGCTCTTCCTGAGCTCCAGGTGGGCTGTAATGCAGCGTGGACCGGCAGACGCAGGTGAACCGACTGGGTTTGGGAGCCGCAAAGCGGAGCTGCTCTCTTCTACCCGGCACATCGGTAAAACAGCATTCCAGGTGAGAGCGTTAAATACAAAAACTAAAACCGGTATCCGCTTTCCATTTCGAGACCGTTTGAGTTAGGTCGATATTCATGCATTAAGCATTGTCTAGCTTGAGTATGTTAGCGAGTAGCTGAGACCTCTCAGAGCTGCGATCGGCGTGTTACTCGGCCGCCATGTTCTCAAATGTATGTCTTGTATTCCAGATATTAAAACTTTGTAATGAAACATTATGATGTAACAAACAATACATGGAGCGTGATGCCTTTATCTAAACATTACAACACCAGTCTTAGTTCACAAATGGAGCAGCTGCTAGGACAACCTTTAGCACCTACATTGTGTAACAAATTCAAGGAGCTGCTCTCCATGGGGAAAAGAAAAACATTAGGCCCAGGAATATGACAATTTAAATAACATTCCTACTGGGGAAAACTTAGTTTAAAGCAAAAGTGCTCGCTTTGTGTAAAGCCGACTCGTTTCGATTCCCATGGTGGTTTGTGTGATTCTCTTCAGGGTGTGGACTGGTTTATCTAAGGAACAAGTGGGGGGTTTGAATTATTCATGAGAAGGGACTCTAAACTTCCCAATTACTCAAGTTATGTGTTGATTTCTCAAAAGTACCTAATTGAATATAGAAATAAATGTGCACGCTGCAGGCGAGAAGATGCAGGTAAAAATGTGGATGGCACGATCTAATATGAGTACGGATCCACCATCAGTCTTAAACATGGTTTGGTAAATGTAAATATTCTATAACTAGAAGAACAAGAAAAGGCACTTACTTGCGCCAGACGGGAGGTGCCTTTACAAAGCCTATAAGAATGCTTTCTGTTGGTTAAATGGATACCTAGTTGTACTTTGGTTTAACGATCTATAAAAAGAAATGAGTGCTACATCAATAGAGTATCTAAATAGATATATTGTCGCTTTGTGGGCTAAATGAAACACTTACTTTCACTATGTCGGCGATTTTATCTTTAATGATTCCTTTCAGCTCTCAGTCTGTCAACATATAGCTTGAACAGAGCTGCACCGCTGCCAATTTAACAAATCAGTAAAAAGAGTTGCTTCCTGTTGGACTTGGCCCTTTTTGCAGGGTCATCCCTAAACTTGTTGCTTCTCCCCCAGCCTTTTTTCTGACATGGTGTTGGTGGTTTTAGGACTCTTGGAATTTTAGCACTGCTGTCCAGTGTACAGCGAGTGCACTCTCTGTGTTAAATATGGTAAGATTAGTCTACAACTGTTTGGCCTATTTAATTTACCTGTCAGTCCCTTGTAAAGTAGCATCCCAGATACCCAGGGCTGGTAAATTAAATGCTTCTGCTGGGCTTGTAGCGCTGATTGCGCCACCCACCAAAGTAGCCATTCAAACCTATCTCAGGCATCTGCCATTGCTGGGCATCTGCACGCAGTGTTACTGCTGCTGTGATGTGGCACCGAAAGTGTGTGCCATGTCCGTGACCCTCCTTTTACTACATGTCAGTCACCTCTAAGGTAGACCCTAGCGAGCCCTATGGGCAGGGCGCATTATAGGTAAAAGATAGGACATGTACCTTAAGTGGGTAACATGTCCTGGTAGTGACAACCAGCCATTTTACTTTCTCACTACTGTGGGGCTGCTCTCCCATGGGAATGCATTGGGGACTCCCTGATAAGTGTCTCAGCGGTAATTCCTAATATGAGAGGTGCATCGTGGTCAAGTTTGGTATGTTTGGAACAGTGATAATAAATGCTAAGCAAGGGTGTGCACAGATTTATTATAACTATTTTAGAAATGCCACTTTTAGAAGTTGGCATTCCTGTATGCTATGTGTCTGCCTGCCTGATGTGAATTGCATGTCTGAGTTTTGAGTGACAGAGGCTGGTAAGGTGTGTGTGGCTCCAGGAGGGTCAGGGTGAGTCAGCGCTAGGCTGAATGGGACATTTGCATTTAGAGTGGTGGGAGAAGTCCCTGGTCCCCGAATAGGATGGTACCTGTCCAAGTGAATGCTGGCTCCGCCCCCCTGTGGTGTGTCTGATGATGACGAGCCCCCACCTGACAGAGGGGAAGAGGAGCCTGGAAAACAAAGTGCTCCAATTTCCCCCTATAACCAGTTTCATCTGGTTCCCCCATGCCCTATACTACAGACAAAGGTAAATGTGGTATATATTTCGGGGCTGTGACCCCATGAAACTGTTCTGTGCTTGTTCTTACTTGGAGGGGACCCTCTGCCAGGCAGAACCGCCGCGGGACCCAGCTGCAGTCTCCTGGGTCCCTGTGTGCTGGCATGCCTGGCTGCGCTGTGGACTCCCCAGCACCAAGGACTCTGGAGCCTGCCTGCTTTCTAGCGCCACATGAAGGCTTTTATTTTTATTTGCCTAAGAGGAAAGGGCAGGGGCTTCGCAGCGCCGATCTTCCTCTCGTTCATAGGAAATCCCAACATTGGGATTCCCCCACATCACTGCCCAATGAAGCGGGGGCCCACCCCGCATTCGTGTTGATTATAACAGGTTACCTCTAGTACCATTGATTTATACTCTTCTTTCAAAAGTAGGGCCTTAATTTTCCCTATCTGTGATGTTCAATTAATGAACTGGTCTCTCTATATATTCCTTGTCACGTGGACCAGTGCACAAACATATCCTTATAACATTTTATAAGCATACACAATATGTAGTCAATGAACCTTCATTTTAGAAAAATAGTTTTACTTCGAAATTGTTTTCTTTTCTTTTCTTTTTCAAATATTTTATACACTATATTCTTACATATACTTATAGCTTGATATACAATTTTGAAAATAAATTATCTACAGTGCATAACCAAAGAACAAACATTTTTACCATGACATTACATTAGTGCCATAAAGTCCTACTACAGTGTCCCTATTTATCGGGATGTATACTACTTAGCCTCGATATTCGATCTTTTTCTGTGGTACAGGTAACAGAGTGAAAAAGGTGTTAAGGTCAGAGAACACTTTTGTGTTTCTTCTCAAAGTTCCAACCACTGTGTATTGGTTGTACTAACAGTCTCTTTTTCCTTTCTTTGACTCAACGATAGTGATTCTCTTAACCTTAGGTTGTGGATAGGTGAGTGAATGGGTAGAGTAATGTGCCGACGTGTTTCGACCTTCAGGATTGGACCTTTGTATTTACAAAGAATGTCTTCCTCAGGGCTGTTGTTATTTTCCTGTTGTAGGACACTTCTAGAGCTGAAAGAGAGGGAGAGGGTGGAGGAAAGGGCTTACAATAGGGAAGGTTATTGTAATTTTCTTATTCACATTAGCTTACACACAGCTATTTCTTTATAAAATGCTCATTGAGTACTTGCTGTCTGTTTTTAAAGACTCAGCGTCTTTCAGGCGGCTTTTGCTCTCTTTGTCGGTTTATTTTCTAAAGACGCAAATGGTAAAATTAAGATTATCTATCTTGTCTTGCTAGTATATGGATCTTACAAGTCTCATAGTACCTTAGTGACATCAAAAATGTACCTGATTTCTGTTTTGATTCTCTATTCGAAAGTAGCAAATGTGGTGACTGTTGTTCTGGGTCCCGTCTTTAAGAGCATGCTTCAGTTTTTTAATTGTGGCTCTCTATTAGGAATGGGAAGGATAGGGTGTTATATCCATTTCTGGTTTATAGGACATCTCAAATATCAGTCATGGGTACCCCCTAATCCATATGTCCTATCAGTTCTTTCCCAGATCTGATTATCCCTCCATGCGACCGCTGAACCGTTGTCCTCCTTTCAGTGCATCTATTTTTTTATGCATGCTCTTGAAAAACCTGAGTGACCAGTTTGTTATCGGAAGTATCTAAAGTTTCCTGGGTGATATTAGTAGCGGGTTTGTCCTTGGGAGTGTCTAAAGGCTCTCAGATGGTATACTCGAATGGTGCCCAAATCGTTTCTCTTGATTTTTATATAGCGGTGCCCAAAGGTGTATTCTCAGTGGCATGTATCTTTTAACGTTTCCACATGCAACCCCTCCGTGTGTTTTCGAAGTAACCCATCAGCCATTTCTTGTTTACCTTTCCTTGTTGTTTTTTTCGCATGTAGTTCTCTCAATGGTTGCGCTTCTGATTCGCGGGCCTTTCGGGATTCAATGGTTCTTCAAGGTGGTTCATCTATTCCTTACGTACTTCAGTTGCGTGTTTGGTCACGGGTGAGCTGTCTGTCTATAGTTCTATTCGGCTCATATCTCGCGTTATTTCATTCTACCATTCCTTTTTGCCTGACGTGTCCCCTTCTTTTTGCCTGACTTCCGTTAGATCCGCCACTTTGTTAACTTGTTGTTTGACGATTATTTTTATTTTATTTAGACATCCCAGTAATGTTTGTTTCCGGATTTTTATTTCTGAACATTTCCAATTACTACTTGAATGTGCTTAGCCTGCATCATTGTTACGGTCAGCCATATGGTTTGGTGCAATCTCGGCTTCTGATGACATTTCAATTGCATTTTCCTAATTTTGTCTTGCTTGCTTAGAGACTTGTAGTGTTCTTGCCTGGCATGTCTTTATATTTTACTGATCTTCCGGTGGCCTCACAATTGCAGATTCTTGATGTCATCTTGCCTGTTCCGGGACTTCTGATGTTTTGCCTGACTTGTCTTCATTCTTTTGCCTGTCTTCTTGTACTTGCTTGGCTCTCTTGGCTTATTTGACCATTAAATCTTATCCATAGTCCTTATGGCCGAGATACCCGCCACCCCCTCTCAACACAATCCCCAAGAATTGGGAAACCGGAAACAGTTCTTGAACTTTTGGAAGGCGGGAAGGGAGTCACCCTTCCCGGCCGTATTTATTAAAATATGAAACAAAAGAAAACATTAAAATAACAGTTTCATATAATGTACAATTTCATTTCCACATTACGATGTTTGGCTAACCTTAACAGATCTCTAATACAAAGGTTCTCCTAGCCGAACTAACATCCTACAAAACAGTTGACTTGAAATTGTACATCCTAACGTTAAGGGCCAATGGCAAGGTCGTAACCGGTGTCAGATCCCTAAACCAGAAATACCCCCCTCACTTGTGAGAGGAGCGACCGCACAGAGGCGTACCTCAAGTGCATCTACCAATTTCCCTTTGTACTTGACGGGGGCCCCAATAAACTCGACGCCATTTAACGGTCGTTCGAGGACTCGTGTGAGGTGTCTAAAAAGGTAGCGTAAACCCCTTCCCGCACCCCACACAACTTACCCATCTGCCGTCGCAGATGTCCTGGCCCCGGGAAATTCCCCAGGAGGGGCCGTAGCCCCTCCTATCCAGGAAGGGGCCTTGACCACCTTTCCTTTCCTTCCGGCGGCCTCTCCTTAGACAGGACCGCCTCCCCGTTGAGGGGCCAATTGGCCACCTCCCCCGCGCGCTCCCATCCGTAATGGGTGACGCCCCCTCATAGGGATCTTTGAATTACTGCTCACCGATCATGACCTTACCGCCCGACCAAAAATAAATACGACAGCTCTACCTAAGTTACTCAGATTTATAAAGCAAAACAACATTTATTATCAAGCGTAAATACTGATCAATCCTTGTTCAAAATTACTTTATTTGCAAAACATACTGAAAATAACCAATCTTTATTGCATCTTTAAGACATTTCACGACAATCATCACAACCTGTAAGAAAACAGAGAAAACCAAAAGATACTATATCAACTGTATTCACAACGAATCGCTGTCCTCAGGGGCTGGTGGGTGGGTCAAAATTGCTCTTCGTTCCGTCTCGAGCTCACGTGCAGCGGGGAGGTGCAGCTTCAGAGCACAGGAACAAGAGGATGCTTTCTTGGCTTCCGCTCCTTTTATCCGTCTTCAGGGTGGGCGTGAACCCGCCCCCGCCTGCCTCCGAGGGCGTGGCCGGCCGCGTCGGTGTCTAGGCCAGCCCACTCTAGGGCGGGAAAAAGGCGCGCCCGGCTACGCCGCTTCGGGCATACCAGCCGAGACTCGCCTCCCGCCCAAGATGGCTTCCCGGGGGGATCGTGGTACTCCACCATACGTTCGGGGGGACCGATTGGTCGCCCCTTTCCATATGGCCGTGATACCCGCCACCCCCTCTCAACACAATCCCCAAGAATTGGGAAACCGGAAACAGTTCTTGAACTTTTGGAAGGCGGGAAGGGAGTCACCCTTCCCGGCCGTATTTATTAAAATATGAAACAAAAGAAAACATTAAAATAACAGTTTCATATAATGTACAATTTCATTTCCACATTACGATGTTTGGCTAACCTTAACAGATCTCTAATACAAAGGTTCTCCTAGCCGAACTAACATCCTACAAAACATTTGACTTGAAATTGTACATCCTAACGTTAAGGGCCAACGGCAAGGTCGTAACCGGTGTCAGATCCCTAAACCAGAAATACCCCCCTCACTTGTGAGAGGAGCGACCGCACAGAGGCGTACCTCAAGTGCATCTACCAATTTCCCTTTGTACTTGACGGGGGCCCCAATAAACTCGACGCCATTTAACGGTCGTTCGAGGACTCGTGTGAGGTGTCTAAAAAGGTAGCGTAAACCCCCTCCTGCACCCCACACAACTTACCCATCTGCCGTCGCAGATGTCCTGGCCCCGGGAAATTCCCCAGGAGGGGCCGTAGCCCCTCCTATCCAGGAAGGGGCCTTGACCACCTTTCCTTTCCTTCCGGCGGCCTCTCCTTAGACAGGACCGCCTCCCCGTTGAGGGGCCAATTGGCCACCTCCCCCGCGCGCTCCCATCCGTAATGGGTGACGCCCCCTCATAGGGATCTTCGAATTACTGCTCACCGATCATGACCTTACCGCCACAGGCCGGATAGTTGACTGGCTATCCGGACCCCCCACAACACTCCTGCCTAAAGGTCATGTCATAAAGTCTTTAGCCAGGCTATCAGGTCTCCTATGAGTAACTCGTTCCCCATCCGGGACAAATGAACACCATCCCCTGAATACATACTGTCCCCTTTAATACAACCATGCGAAATAGAATGCAGTGTACTTGAACGGAACAGTCTACTCACTTTATTATTAATTTTCCTTACTGAATGATTCAGAGCAGAAACAGAAATAGCCCCCCGCCACACTTTCCGTGGGATCATATGGGACCATGCAATTGTGCACCCTGGAACTCTGCTCGCCAACCAACTTACCGTGGAAAGCATCGCCTCAAGAAGAAGTCGTCTACCAGTGGTCACCAAATCATTGCCCCCAAGATGTACTATGACTACAGACGGCGGTGACCTCGTCCGCCCTAACAAACCCTCCAAAAATGATCGAAACTGGTCAATACAGAGCCCGCCCTTTACGTAGAAGGACACACTGTACCCGTATTCCCCAGCCACGTGAATCATGTCACCTGCTTTGAATACGTCCGCGGCACGCCTCACGTATGAGTGGCCCACGACCCACACCTCCTTTTTCACAGCCGGTAATGTCTGACCGCTGGCCCCCCGGTGTCGGGTCGACTGGACAGTCCGCCCCGCCTCGTAGGCTTGCGCAACTGAAAACCAAACAAAAACAAGAAGCGTGAGTACATCATTACAGCTTCACAACATGTGCAACCGCACATACCTCTTATAACAGTTCGAGGACCAACGCCCCACACGTTTTACTTGTTCAACATTCAGACCCCTGGCTGTAGCTTCCGTAGCAGCCCCTATCCGAAAGGAATGGGTCCCAAAGTCGCCGGGGTTCAAGCCCGCGGCAGAAATCGACATCGCAAGCACCCGCTGAAACTGAAACCTCGTCAGTGGGGTGGCGTCAGCGTGTCTTAACAAGGTCCCCCCCCATGCTGCCACCCTCTGCGCTAAATATTCCTCTACACACCCAACAGGGCACATGGCAGACCCGGGGATCCTCTGGATGATTACGCAGTCCCCGATTGCATCCTGATCGGATTTGGACCTGACAAACGAGACCGTCATTGTCTCCTCCCTGACCTGAATGTGTTCCCGGCACAGTCCCCCCATCGTATCCTGCTTGTTCTTTGCCACTAATTCGCTTACCCGCATAGCCCCATGGAATGCTAATGCAAATGCGGCTCGGAACAACACTGCTTCGTACTGGGATGAACATGTTACCGGTAGCACGGAAAATAACAGGGCCAACCTATCCAGACCTATCGGGTGCCTATCGTCTACTCTGCGACCCTCAAGGCGTTGCCACCCACGTAGCGCTTTCTGCACAACGAAAGACGCTGTCGGGTCCTGGATCCCATGAGCCCTTGCCATGAAGGAAATGGCGGCCCGATGCCTCTGGGCCGTAGCTACTGACTTGCCTGCGTGACGTAAAGAGAGCAGGAATCTCACTACACACTCTTCCAGACCCCAAAGCTCCCTCCCGGCAGTACCCAAAAAGGCCCAATAGGAACGGAACGCCCCTTCATATGCCTTCCTCGTCCTGGGTGCTAAACTCTCTCCCACGAGGTCTTGTAGTTCGGGGCACCGAGAGACCAGAGAGCTTCGGGAAAGGGTGCCGCCACCGGGTCCGCTGTGGGCAGAAAACCCCAGAAGGCCTGCATACGGAAACGAGAGAGCGCATCAGCCGCTTGGTTCATCACCCCCGGCACGTGTCGCGCCCTAAACAGTACATTCAGTTGCATGCACAACAACACAATTTCCTTGAGCAGTCTCAGAATCAATTTGCAACGTGCTGCCTGACTATTGATACACTCAACCACGGTCATGTTATCAGACCAGAACACCACAGAGTGATCCCTAAACCCTTCTGGCCATGTTTTCAAAGCCACCAGAATAGGGAACAGTTCGAGAAAAGCAATGTTACTCGTCAACCCGCACTCATGCCACCATGACGGCCATTTTTGAGCCGACCATTGTGTACCCAATATGGCGCCAAAACCCATACCCCCCGCCGAGTCTGTCCATAGCCCCAACTCCTCGGAAGACACTGCTGGTTTATTCCAGACAATTCGACCATTGAAATCCGCCAGGAATGCAATCCAAATGCGCATGTCCTGGCGAACCTCTGCCGAGAGTCTCGTACGATGATGTCCTTCCTTCAAGCCGACCATGGACTGTGCAATCGAGCGGGAAAAGGGGCGCGCCATCGGCATTACTCTTAGGGCAAAATTCAACTGACCCACCACCTGTTGCAATTGATGCAGGTTCACTTTCGTTGCACGAATACATGTCTCAAGGGATAACCTGAATTTTAACACTTTTTCCCTAGGTAATCGAAAACAACCTTCCACCGAGTCGAGCTCGATCCCCAGAAACTCGATCAAGGTCGAGGGACCCACCGTCTTACCTGGCGCCAATGGCACACCGAAGTGATTCATTAGGACACAAAATTCATGTAAGGCCTGTCCACACTCAGAATCCCCGGCTGCCCCCAGAAACAGAAAGTCATCGAGATAGCGCATAACATGTTGAAAACCTGTCTTCCTCGTGAATACCCACTGCAGAAAACAACTGAATTTCTCGAAATAGGCACATGAAATCGAGCATCCCATTGGCATACATCTATCCATGTAATAGCGACCCTGAAACTGAAAACCAAGGAGACGCTGATCGTCTGGGTGTACCGGGAGCAACCGGAACGCTGACTCGATGTCCGATTTGGCCATCAGCGTCCCGGGCCCCAGGCGATTCAACATGGCAACGGCCTCATCGAAAGATGCGTACCGCACCGAACATACTTCCGGGTCTATCGCGTCATTCACGGAAAGACCACGTGGGGCTGACAAATTATGTATCAGCCGAAACTCACCCGGGTCCTTCTTGGGGACCACCCCTAGAGGAGAACACACAAAATTAGCAACTGGTGGCAAATCGAATGGACCGGCGACACGACCTCGAGTCACCTCTTTCCCAATCTTTACCTGCACCACCGCCGTGTGCTGTAAGACCGACATTTGATTCTTACAGTCCGGTACCCCCTGAAAATCCCCCACTGGGATGCGGAAACCATGTGAAAACCCGTTCCGTAACACCCCAGCGGAAGCATGATCTGGGTATTCGCTGAGCCAAGGAATCATTGCCATGGTATCAATCGGGGTCGTTAAAGGCGCCCCTCGGACTATATTAGACCTGTTTGGCGCCTCCCTTACCACCGTTATCACCCGTTTTGGCTCTGCACATGGACTCAGGATGGGATGGCTGCCCGCACCCCCCACACTCATGTCTGAATTTGCATGACCCCTGGGGCCTGGTACATTTGCCCCTGTTAAAATTCCAACAGATCCCCCTTTTACCTGTGTTGCCACTCGGCTTCGTGTGGAACTCGTTACCTGCACCCGTCCGAAAGGGCGTCCCAGAGTTTTGGCGGGAGGATTCCCCCCCGTTACTCCCTACTAATGGCACCTTCAACATCCCTGTACTCTCCATTTTTTGCCAAGACACAGAGTCGTAACAATCCCAAGACAACAACGGGTTGTGTTCTTTAGCTTTTCTAAACAGATTATCATAGCAGAACCACTGATTGCCCCCATATGCCACAGAATACTCCATAATACGTGACTGATAAATGGGTAACTCGGTCAACAACTCAGGCCTGCGCTCACCCATGATGGAAGTAAAAATTCCCCACGCTCTGCCCCAAGTACCAATGGTCTCGTCGACCTTAAAGGCGGCCATTTTTGCGCGCCAAACACTCGGATGCATGAGCTCCTTTTGACTCTTCACATGCTCGATCTCGTAATGGTCGGTAAGCAATGAAAACATATTTACATATTTATCCGCCCAAATCAATTCCTTGATTTCTAGTGGGACGTGCTGGGCAATCTTCTCCTTTCGAGAAGGTGCAGACTCCCCCCCGCAATCGGCAATGGCCGCTTACCTGAAGTAGACCCCACGCTTGTCGCCGAACTTGGGCCTGCTGTACTTCCAACCGCCGGGACCTGTGGGGGAACAGAAGATGGCGTCTTCGCAGCCTCCCTAGATTCCCGCAGTTGCCTCATCACTGCCCGGGCGTCGTCAGCCGTGGCGCCCTCGCTATCGTTTCCCAACCACGCTGCCAGTTGTGCCGCTAACTCGGGGGGCATATCCTCCCTGTTCGCAGGGGTGACCACCACAGGGATTGGATTCCCCTCCTTCGGCGCCGGGGTTGGCTCCTCTCGTAGGGCTTCGGGAACCGGGGTCTCCCCCCCAAGTGCTCCCCTTCTGGGCCTCTTGCTTTTTCCACCGGGAATTGTTCCCTGTAAAGGCCGTTTCGGTCCTCCCTCCCCGTCCTTAGCCTCAACCTTTCTCTTCAGATCGGCTATCTCCTTCATGAGTATGCGGAGCATCTCCTCGGTACCGACCCGCTTTCCGACCTTCTTGGGCATTCTTAGACGGGATATCTGTAAGACAAAAAGAGAGATTACAACGCTCAAAATTGCTCTTCGTTCCGTCTCGAGCTCACGTGCAGCGGGGAGGTGCAGCTTCAGAGCACAGGAACAAGAGGATGCTTTCTTGGCTTCCGCTCCTTTTATCCGTCTTCAGGGTGGGCGTGAACCTGCCCCCGCCTGCCTCCGAGGGCGTGGCCGGCCGCGTCGGTGTCTAGGCCAGCCCACTCTAGGGCGGGAAAAAGGCGCGCCCCGGCTACGCCGCTTCGGGCATACCAGCCGAGACTTGCCTCCCGCCCAAGATGGCTTCCCGGGGGGATCGTGGTACTCCACCATACGTTCGGGGGGACCGATTGGTCGCCCCTTTCCATTTGCTTCTCTGTGTTCTTTTGTAAGCTGTCAAAATTCAGATTCCGCAGGTAACAGCTCTTTAGTGATAATGCTCGCTTCTTAAAAATTGCAAGTGTAGGGGTTTTAAAGCATTTCACATCTTATGGTATTGGCTTTTCAACAAGGTGCAACTTTATTCTTGGCATCAGTTCCAGCCAATAAATTCGGTTCACCTAGAGTGTTGACCAGTTGATAGTTGATGTCATTTCTTATGAGCAATGCATTATTTCTGACATTTCATTTAGTCCATTCTCCACAGTGCCCAATTTCAATATATAATTATCTTTGAAAGTAGCCAGAGTGGTATCTATTGCATGCCCCTTTATGTGTTTCAGTACTGTCCATTTTAGATCGAGGCATGTGGTTTTTTTCAAGGCAGTGTTTAACTATCGGTGCCATGATAACCTTACATTTGATTCTGGATGTATGTTGTGTCCAGCACGTTTTTATCAGTTGTGTCATTTTTCCCACATACTCTAATTGACAGGGACAAATTACGCAGTATACCACATTGGTGGTATTACAGTTTGTAAACTCATCATGTTTGATACTTTTGTTCCCGTAATTGAATGTGCATCCTTCGACGGTATTATCACATGCATTGCAATTTCCGCAAACTGGTGTCCTTTAACTAAAGGCAGAGCCAGGATTGTTTGTATGGTAGTTTCTGGTCTCCCTTCCTTGGTATTTGCTCTAGCCAAATAGTCTTTAATACTCGTGTTTTTCTTCAGTGCAAAAATTGGTGGCTCTTTAAAGACTTTGCCAGTTTTTTTGTACAATTTCTTCAGCAGGTGCCCACCCCGCATCTGTTAGATTTGTGGGTCTCTAGACCCTCTCCTCTAGTCAGGATAAGGGGGATTACACTCCTAAAATAACCCCTGCTCACTCCCTTGGTAGCTTGGCACGAGCAGAAGGGCTTTACTTCAGAGGGGTAGTCAGTTGGCAGTTGTGACCACATACAGTAATCCAGTGACAACACTACAAATGGACAGCACACATTTTTTATATAAAAAATATGTAGACTTTATATATAGTTTCCACAAGACTATAAACAACAAAAATACACACGATGATTACTTTAAGATGGTAGATTTAAGCTTAGTTCAGTTCAGTTCTTAGATGCGACACTCTGCGTCAATGTACCTTAGGTTGCGTTACGCTTCCATGACAAGCAATGTCACAGTGATGGGGAATGCGGCAAAGTTCAGATACAAAGAAATAAAGACGTAAAGATCTTCCAGATGTGGTACGCTTCTCGGGGATACGAGAAGTCCTCGGTTCGATGAGTGGACTGCAGCGGCAATACCCTTACAATGCGACGACAACTGCTCCAGTGGCAAAGCTCTTCTCCCACGATGTGTGAAGCTTCTGCTCGATGCGACAACTACAGCTGCGACATCCAAGATTTCTAATCTTTTTACACTTTGCCAGTTTTTTCGTACAATTTCTTGAGCAGGTGCCCACCCCGCATCTGTTAGATTTGGGGGCCTCTAATTGGCACAGGTAGGTACTTGTGACAAATAGGGACACTCTCCTCTAGTCTGGATAAGGGGGATTACACTCCTAAAACAACCCCTGCTCACCCCCTTGGTAGCTCGGCACGAGCAGAAGGGCTTTACTACAGAGGCGTAGTAAGTTAAGCAGTTGTGACCACATACAGTAACCCAGTGACAACACTGCAAATGGACACCACACAGGTTTTATATAAAAAATAAGTAGACCTTATAAAGAGTTTCCATTTGACTATAAACAACAAAAATACATATGATGATTACTTTAAGATGGTAGATTTAAGCTTAGTTCAGTTCAGTCCTTAGATGCGACACTCTGCGTCAATGTACCTTAGGTTGCGTTACGCTTCCATGACAAGCAATGTCATAGTGATGGGGAATGCTGCAAAGTTTGGATACAAAGAAATAAAGACGTGAAGATCTTCCAGATGCGGTACACGTCTTGGGGATGCGAGAAGTCCTCAGTTTGCTGCGTGGACTGCAGCGGCGACACCCTTACAATGCGACGACAACTGCTCCAGTGGCAAAGCTCTTCTCCCATGATGCATGAAGCTTCTGCTCAATGCGACAACTACAGCGGCGACATCCAAGATTTCTAATCTTTTTACATTTTGCCAGTTTTTTCGTACAATTTCTTGAGCAGGTGCCCACCCCGCATCTGTTAGATTTGGGGGTCTCTAGTTGACACAGGTAGGTACTTGTGACAAATAGGGACACTCTCCTCTAGTTAGGATAAGGGGGATTACACTCCTAAAATAACTCCTGCTCACCCCCTTGGTAGCTTGTCATGAGCAGAAGGGCTTTACTTCAGAGGCGTAGTAAGTTAAGCAGTTGTGACCACATACAGTAACCCAGTGGCAACACTACAAATGGACACCACACAGGTTTTATATAAAAAATAAGTAGACTTGATATAGAGTTTCCACAAGACTCTAAATGACAAAAATACACACTATGATTTCTTTAAGATGGTAGATTTAAGCTTAGTTCAGTGCAGTTCTTAGATGCGACACTCTATGTCAATGTACCTTAGGTTGCGTTGCTCTTCCATGACAAGCAATGTCGCAGTGATGGGGAATGCGGCAAAGTTCGGATACAAAGAAATAAAGATGTGAAGATCTTCCAGATGCGGCATGATTCTCGGGGATGTGAGAAGTCCTCGGTTCGATGCGTGGACTGCAGCGGCAACACCCTTACGATGCGACGACAACTGCTCCAGCTGCAAAGCTCTTCTCCCACGATGCGTGAAACTTCCGCTCAATGAGACAAATACAGCAGCGACATCCAAGATTTCTAATCTTTTTACACTTTGCCAGTTTTTTCGTACAATTTCTTGAGCAGGTTCCCACACCGCATCTGTTAGATTTGGGGGTCTCTAGTTGGCACAGGTAGGTACTTGTGACAATTAGGGACCCTCTCCTGTAGTCAGGATAAGGGGGAGTACACTGTTAAAATAATCCCTGCTCACCCCCTTGGTAGCTTGGCACGAGCAGAAGGGCTTTACTTCAGAGGCGTAGTAAGTTAAGCAGTTGTGACCACATACAGTAAGCCAGTGACAACACTACAAATGGACACCACATAGGTTTTATATAAAAAATAAGTAGGCTTTATATAGAGTTTCCACAAGACTATAAACGACAAAAATACACACTATGATTACTTTAAGATGGTAGATTTAAGCTTAGTTCAGTCCACTTCTTAGATGCGACACTCTGCGTCAATGAACCTTAGGTTCCACGACAAGCAATATCGCAGTGATGGAGAATGCGGCAAAGTTCGGATACAAAGAAATAAAAATGTGAAGATCTTCCAGATGCGGCACGCTTCTCGGGGATGCGAGAAGTCCTCAGTTCGATGCGTGGAATGCAGCGGCGACACTCTTACGATGCGACGACAACAGCTCCAGCGTAAAGCTCTTCTCCCACGATGTATGAAGCTTCCCCCCGATGCGACAACTACAGCGGCGACATCCAAGATGCGACAGCAGCAGCTCTGACGGCGGCACGCTTCTCGGGGATGCAAGGTGCTCTTGGTCGATGCGGTGCAATGCAACTGTTCCAGCGGCAACACTCTCCTTCGGAGTTGGGACAGCAGGCACAGCAACGGCGACACACTCCAACCTCGTTGCGAGATTCTTCTCCTGATGCGGTGCAGTGCGATAACTACAGCGGTGACACCCTCCTTCGGAGTTGCATCAGCAGTGACGGCGACACACTTCCTCTTCATTGCGGCATGCTTCTCTCTGATCTGGTGCAGTGCGACAGTACCAACGGCGACACCCTCCTTCGGAGTTGCGACACCAGGCCTAGCGGCGGCGGCATGCTTCTTCTTGTTGAGTCGTGCTTCCAGCTCCTTGTGACACGCAGTTCCCCAGAAGGCCCAAAACAGCAGCAGACACTTCCAAAGAACTCTGGGGAGCTGGTGGGTGAAGTCTGCTGTCCCTGAGACTTCAGCAGGAGGCAAGCTCTTTTCAAAGCACTTGAAGATCCTTCACAAGTTGAAAGCAAAGTACACAAACTCCCTTTCTCCTTCCTTTGGCAGTAAGGCAACCAGTGCAGGCCAATCTCCCAAGCAGCGCTTCAGATTGGGAATAGTCTTTCCTCAGTTTCTTCAGGTTCCTCTGCTCAGTAAAGGTTTCTTCTTGTAGTCCAAAAATGATCTAATTTCATGGGATCAGGGTCCCAATATTTATAGCCCAAAATCCTTTGTTCTCTGAGGGGAGAGGGGCCTTTGCCCAGTCCAAACCAGTTCTGAAGCACACTGTTTACCAGACTTCTCCTTTCCTTTCATAGTGCAGAGCATGCACATCAGACGCCCCACAACATTGTGGAAGGCAAGTACAGTCCTGTAGCACTTTGTTTAAAGGACTCCTTCTCTTCTTTCAGTGTGCGGGGCAAAGACATCAGCCGCTCCCCAAGGGGGTAGCCAGCATTGTGGAAGGCAGGCATAGCCCTATTCAAGGTTCATGTGCAACTCTTCCCTCCCATCTAGATGCAGATCTCTCTATTCACCACCGGGTGACTCAGCCTGTCTCCTGGAATTCCCCAGCCCTGTCACTCACAAAACCAAACATAGGAATACACAACCTAGCAGAGGCAGGTTTGAATGGTTAGACAAGCAAATACCTCCTTTCTAAAAGTGATATTTGCAAACACAGAATATTAAAACCAACGTGACTATTGGATATATTTTATTATTCTTAATCCAGGCATACTAAACTCGAATTTCTACCATGTTCTTTGTAACAGTTAGGATTATAAAATGTAATAATTCCAACAGCCCATTCTGGCCAATGGAGAACAGGTAGCCTTGCAATAGTGAAAAACGAAAATGGCTGTAATTCACTATTAGGACGTGCCACACATATGAGGGATTGTCCTACCTTATACTTACAATGCACCTTGCCCTAGGGCCTACCATAGTGGTTGACTAATATGAATAAAAGGGAAGGTTTAGGGACTGGCAAGTGGGTGCACTTGCCCAGTCAGCATGACAGTACCAGACTGCACATAGGCTCCGCAATGGCAGACCTTAGACAAATGTTACAAGGCTGCTTCTGTGGGTGGCACAACCAGTGCTGCAGGCCCACCAGCAGCATCTGGATTTTTTACGGCCTGGACACACTCATTGCACTGTACTAGGGTCTGACTAGTAAACCAAATAGTCAAACATGGAAACACTGATTAATACATCAATTTACAATAGGGAGCACTTGCACTGTGGCACTGGATAGCAGTGGCACAGTGCCCAAAGCATCCAACACCAGCAAAGGTACATGAGGCAACAGCAAAAATGGAAGGGAGACCCACGCCAATGGTGCCAGGTCTAACTGCATCTTTGCCTTTTATTTTATATAAACTCATAGCGGGTGCCCACCCCGCTTTTATATTTATTGAAAACTGGAGCCTACCCCGAATCACCGAAATCACTGCTGTGGCACAGCACAACCTGGAAGACAGGCACTTCCTCCTGACAGTGGGCGGGGCTGAGTGACGAGAGCAGGAGCCCGCAGGAAGCCAGGAGAAGCTGGGCTGCGGCCAGGAGGGAGGACGGGGGCCTACCCCGCTGTCTAGGGTGTCCCGGGCTGAAGGGAGAAGTCGGATGAGTCCCCGGCAGCCAGTAGGAGCCTGGCTGGGTTCAGAGCTGGTGTCCTTTTCCAGAGAGGAGCCTGCAAGGTCCCGGTGAGTGGGGCCTATAGGGAGGCAGCGTTTTTGGTTAAGGAGCCCTGTGGGGTTCACACAGGCATTGCTGGTGCCGTTCGGGGCACATTGCCGGTGCCCGTTGCTGCCACAGCATATCCGCCTGGCAGTGGGCAGCTGCTACGTTGGGCGCAATCTGGGCTACACCGAGGCACATTGTTGGTACCTAGAGCTGCGTTGGTACTCCCTGAGGGCCCCGTAGTGCCAGGGCTTGTTTGGTTCCCTCAGCTGTGCCGCCTTAGCAGGCAGCTGCAACTTGAGGCTAAGTTATTTACAGAGCCTCAGAGTGGGGCTCACCAGGCACAGAGGTGCCAGTGCCATTCCCAGCTGCCCTGCGAAAGTGCTGGCAGCTGCTACGTTGGGGGCATTTTTGTCTTCTGCTAAGGAAGGGGTGAGGTGCATTCCACGCCCCAGCGCATTGCGCTCTGTGGTTCCTGCTGCATTGGCAGCCACCCTGACTTTGCTGGACATAGGGCATTGGAGCCCTAGAAATGGCTGGTTGGCCTGGGGGTCATGTTAGGGTGTGATAGGGGTATACTGGGTTTATGCTGGAGATGCTTATCCCCTAATGTAATTTATACGCCCGAATTTATGCCTAATGTGATTTCTGCTCATGAGGTGATTGCATAATGGGTTTATGATTATGAAGCCTATTGCGTAATGTGTTTATGCTTAGGCAGTTTGGGCTGAATGTATTCTATGCCTGACGTAATAATGTTGAGGTCATTATTTTACCAGCAGTCACTGGTTGTGTTTTATAATTGCTACTTGTGATTTCTAAAGGTTCTGACAGTGGCCCGATTGGTCCTGGCATGTATATAATCCCCTGTGAATATTGCCTAGTGCTAGTTGGCATAGTGTAAATATGTGATTATGTTTCAAATGTATTTATGACAATACAAAGGCTATTTATTTCTATACCTTTGTGTGGAGTTTCGTTTGTGGTGTGCCTAGTGTGTTGCTGCTGTGTGTGTGTTGTGCAAACACTTTACACATTGCCTCTGAGATAAGCCTGACTGCTCGTGCCAAGTTACAAAGGGGGTGAGCAGAGGTTATCATCAGTGTGTAACTCCCTTTCCCTGACTAGAGTGGTGGATTCTGCCTGGTTTTGGTGCCAGTCTTAGCCAACCAGAATAAAAAGGGGGGGCCCTTGCCCCCCCGCCCGCATGGCGGTGCGGCGATCCCCTCTCCCCTTGCCTCCCGGTGGTGTGGGGGTGTGATGTCCCGGCATCCAATGATTACGCGGGAGGTGTGCGCCACACCACCGGTCGGCTGGCGCCCAATCCATGATCCGGGAGGCATGGTGCAGTCTTCCGGGTCAAAGGAGCGGGTGTCGAGGGGTGAAGGGAGGGGGCGGCACACCCTCTCCCAGCGTCCCCGGGAATAAAGGAGGGGGGAGTGCTCAGTTGGCCCTTCTTGTCGCCTGACGCTCCCCCACACTGGTCGTGCCCCTCGCTCGGGGCCTCCTAATTTTTTGTTTTATCTTTCAGGTCAAGGATTGCTGCTAGGAGTGTGTGATAGCGCAACATTAAAAGCAGACAGACGGTGCATGGATCGTACAGGCCGAAGCGTTCACGTGGCATACCGGTGTACAGTGGATCCGTAGAGTACTGGATGTAGGGCACGCAGGACGTCGACAGTAAGAGGAGAGTGGGGGGCTTGCATTTCATTGCTTCATCTGGCCGCCGGGTGGGTCTACGTTAGAGTTTGGCCACCCCTAACAATCGAAATAGCCGGTGTTGCGGTCGCAGTTGCGTGGTGCTCATAGCCCCCTGCGCATCCTCCGTGTCGTGAAGGTACAGGGTGCACGGGTTGCGAATCCGAGCAGTAAGCGAGCCGATCAATAGACAAAATGCCGGGAGCCAAGGGTGCTAAGGGGACAAAAATGGAGTTGATGTTGCAGGCCATGATGCGTAAAATGAATGCCATGGATTAGAGATTGGATAAGGTTGACAGCCTAGAGGCTCGCCTGATGGAAAGGATTGATGATATCGCAGGCCCACGCAGTAGACCCAAGCGGCAGATTGCTGCGCCTTTGCTGGATGGGGATTCTGACTCCTCGCCTAAAAGGAGCAAGTCCTAGTGATCGAGGCGCAGTGCACCCGCTCCTGCACTTGTGGCTGTGCCCACTACCCTGGAGCCGGTAGTCCCGGCTCCCATTGCACCGGCTCCTGCCTTGCCATCACGGACCCCTCCTGTCGGGCCGGCACCGCCTGCCCCTGTTTGCCCACTTCCATTGCCTCCCGTGTCGGCACCCATGGGGCCCCCCGCCGGTGGTGCCGGCAGCAGTGCCGGATTGCGAAACTCCGATCCCACCGAGCTAACTGCGCCGATAGCGGCTTTACTTCCTTGGCTGCAGAAGGGGGGTATGATGCCCTCAACCCTAGACCATGCCGCTGAGGCGGCCAAGATGGTGGAAAAGATTAGGGCGGGAACAGTTGCGAGTGCTGCTGCGGCCTCTGTTTCTCCTTCTTCTGCAGGTTTGGATGCCGCTCGACCGAATGGAAGTGACTCGGGACCGGCCCCAGTGTCCGGTAATGGTAAGGAGGTGGCCCTGCCTCTCTTAGGGGACGGTACAATCCTGTCTAGGAGCGAAGATTTAGGTGCAACATGTTTCTCAGGCGGTGAAAGAGAATATTTGGGCGGGAAAGTACATATATATATTCTCTTTGCTATTAGACAATAGGGAAATGGAAAATGCCAAAATGCTTAAAGAATGGATGCACCCTAGCGAATGGAGAGTACAGTGTGCGAAGTTTAGGGTGGAGGAAACTCTGCGCAATTGGATCAGGGCCTTCTCCATCCTTACGGCTATCTCTGTTGAACGCCCTCCTAATGTACATGCGACAATGGCTTGCTATCAGAGCAGGATTGTAGGATGGAGCGAGCAGTATCCTGGGGAGGCATGGAAGGAATATGATATTAATTTCAGGAAAGCGAAGGAATTTGACTTGTCATTGGCATGGGACAAGGTTGACTCGCTGTCGTGGCATAAACAGTTCGCAGGGAACACGGCCCCTGCACAGCCCACTAGTGTAGCCAGTGTGTTCCTCGCTAAAACCCAACAGCCCTTTCGGGCAGCGCCGGGGAATGAGTTCCCGGGGAAGTATAGGGGAGGCGGCGGGGAAAGGAAAGGTGTGTGTTGGGACTTTAATAAGCGTTCCTGTACGAGGCCGGCCGGCACATGTAGATTCAGACATGCATGCGAAATCTGCGGTCATACCTCCCATCCCGAGACAACGTGCAGATCGAGAAGTGGTAATCAGAGTCAGAGAGGGGGAAAGAAACCAGAGAAGCGTAGGATGCACAGTTGGCCCCTCCCCCATTAATGTCCTGGCAATTATCCCATGGTTGAATAGATACCCAGACCACGCTTCAGCTGCCTTACTACAGCAAGGTTTCTCCCAAGGTTTCCGGATCCCGGCAGGGGGATACACAGGCAGTACGCACTGTAGGAACCAGTTATCAGTACAACATAATCCTGCAGTAGTTATGGCTAAGATCCAAAAGGAACTGTCCTTGAGCAGGATAGCTGGGCCATTCCTGGAAGTCCCAGTGCCCAATTTTGTGTGTTCACCATTGGGTGTAGTCCCCAAGAAAGAGAAGGGCGAGTTTAGACTGATCCACAACTTATCGGCACCAAGAGGGGCGTCCTTGAATGACGCGATAGACGAAGGAATTTGGAGTGTGAAGTATGCTTCCTTTGACCAAGCAGTAGAGCTATTTCGTGGGTTGGGGCGGGGTAATCTCATGGCCAAATCAGACATTGAATCCGCTTTTCGGCTGTTGCCGGTGCATCCTTTGGACCACCACTTACTTGGTTTCGCTTTTGATGGAAAATTTTACATGGACAAGTGCATGCCTATGGGTTGCTCGATTTCTTGTGCATACTTCGAGACTTTTAGCTCTTTTTTATAGTGGGTCATGAGACAGTCCACGGGCCACAAATAGGTCATGCATTATTTGGAGGACTTCCTTTTCCTGGGAGCGGCGGGGACTCGGGAGTGTGCTTGGGCATTGCAGGAATTTTGCGTGCTCATGCGGGCTTTCGGGGTTCCGCTAGCGCCTGGGAAGACGGTTGGCCCGTCCACCTGTTTGCAATTTTGGGGTATCGAGATTGATTCATTGGAAGGGTGCTTCAGGTTACCCAAAGACAAAGTGTTTAAGTTCAGGGCGGCCTTGCGCCAGTGCCTACTCAAGGAGAAGGTTACCTTGCAGCAGCTATAGGAGACGGTGGGTCAATTGAACTTTGCATTGCGAGTCATCCCAATGGCACGCCCCTTCTCTCTGTCGATTGCCCAAACTATGAAGGGTTTGAGAGAGAAAAATCACCGCACAAGGTTGTCATCCGAGGTTTGCCAGGATATGTGGATATGGATGGCATTCCTGGAGGATTTCAATGGCAGGATAGTGTGGCTGGCCCCCACATGATATCAGCAGAGTTGGGTTTATGGACGGACGCTGCTGGTAGCGTGGGCTTTGGTGCCATCCTGGGGACCAAGAGGGTTGCCCAGAAATGGCCTGAGGAATGGGGGTCGTGGGGATTGACCACCAACATCGGACTCCTGGAACTATTCCCGATATGGGTAGCACTGATGGTCTGGCCGGAGCACCTTAGGAATCAATCGGTGGTGTTCTGGTTGGATAACATGAGCGTGGTAGAATGCATTAACCAGCAAGCGGCACGGTGTCCATTCATACTGCGCTTGGTAAAGGAGATTGTGCTACAATGTTCGAAATGGAATGTGACTTTCAGGGCCAAACATGTGCCAGGCATTCTCAACAATGCAGCTGATGCCCTTTCTCGCTTTAAAATGCAGGTATTCAGGGATCAGCTTCCAGCAGCAGACCCATCGCCAGCACCTTTTCCGGTTTCTCTCTGGCGGATTGGTGCCCCAGACTACCGTACCTCGTGGCATCTAGCTTAGCCCCCAGGACCAAGACAGCATACGAAGGGGCGTTCTTGTCTGACTGTACTTTCTTAGGGCGCAATTGGGAGGCTAGCTGGGCACAGGAGGACAGTTTTGTTACATACCTGGAGTTGATGCACAAGGAAGGGCGCTCGGTAGCCGCCGCAAACAGGCACAGAGCAGCAGTTTCCTTCTTCGCGCAAGCCAGGGGCGTAAGGGACCCTACGAACACGTTTGTGGTTGTCAAGGCTTTAAGGGGCTGGCGTCGCATACAGGGACACTCGACAGATTCGAGAAAGCCGATCGGGCTGGTAAGGCTCACAGCCCTGTTGTTAGCACTCCAGGGCGTCTGTAGCTCGACGTGGGAGGTGCTGCTTATCAAAGCGGCGTTCACACTAGCGTTCTATGGGGCTCTAAGAATAGGCGAGCTAGTAGCTGCGTCATAGGGTGACAAAATAGGCGGCCTTCAAGTGGGCTGTGTGGTGATCCAGGATGATACAATGTGGGTAACAATTCAAAGATCGAAAACCGACCAGGAAGGAAGGGGGGATACCATAGTGCTTCACCGGGCTCGGATCAACCCTTGTTGCCCATTCTCACATGTAGAGGCTTTTAGAAGGCAGCGGGAGGGTACGCTGGGGGGCACTATTGTGTCACACGGATGGTACACCTTTGACCAGGTATCAGTTTAGGAGAGTCCTGGATCTGGCGGTCGCAAAAGCAGGCCTGGATCACATGGAATTTGACTCCCATTCTTCCAGAATCGGGGTAGCAACTGAGGCAGTGGTAGGGGGACTCCCAGTCGAAAAGGTTAAAAGGATTGGGAGGTGGTCTTCTGAGTGTTACACATGTTATGTACGTATTGACATGTTGTGACATAGCCAGATAACTCACACTTGGTATCTCTTGGTTTTGCAGTTTCTCGAACCTGTCACGCGGGAGAGGAACTCGCCGAATGTCGGCAAGAAACATCAGCTTCGCAACACAAGTAACAAGAAGATCGACGGACAGTGGTGACTTGGATCGTGGGCCACTCTTATGTTCTGCGCGCAAAAAATGTATTTCTTTCAGGTGACAGGATGAGAAGGGCTGAGGAAAAGGGGTTCTCCATTTCCTTCTTCGGGAGGGGAGGCTTGGGCATTAGGCAGTTCAAGGACTACTTTGTGGAAATATTATCTTAGCAACCCGCTCCCCCGTCAGTGGTGATACTGCACCTGGGGGAGAATGATTTGACCAAACTAGGTAGACGCATCCTGATAGACGAAATCATATCCACTGCGGGGTGGGTGTCTAGAACATGCGCGGGTTGCACGGTAGTCTGGTCGCAACTTATTCCTCGTTGCAGTGGTGAGGGGGGGACTCGGCCAAGGCATTGAATCACTCGGTAAAGAGGATCAACACACAGCTGGACAAATTGTTTCCAGCCCCCCGGTTGCAGACGATTCCTCATGGGTGTATTTGGGGGGAGCATTTCTACCTGCGGCACGGGGTGCACTTGACTGAGGCTGGGAATGTTCTGTGGTCGAACAACATATTAGCATGGCTAGAGGGATTTGCGGGGTGAACATGACCTTTCTGAGTAGGAAGGGGGGAGGCCAGAGGGGAGGAGGGGGAGGAGGGGTCAGTGGCTCCTCCTAGAACTTCAGGGGCAGCTGGTAATGCAAGTTAGGGCCCTCCTTCACTGGTTAAATGGAGTTCGCGGGGTGGACCGAGTAATTAACGGGCTCGGCTGCATGGGTAGACCGAGTAATTAACGGGCTCGGCTGCATGGGTGGACCGAATAATTAACGGGCTCGGCTGCATGGGTGGACCGAGTAAATAACGGGCTTGGCTGCAGGGGTGGACAGGGTCATTAACGGGCCCGGCTGCGCATGCACACCTGCGTAAGGGCACAGCTTGTAAGACCTGACACCGGTTAGCGACCTTGCCATATGGCCATAAATGTTAGTATGCAAACATTTTCAGATGAGGATGTTAGATTTGGTTAGGAAACAAGCTGTATTAGAATCTTGTTAAGGCTAGCCGATCACAATTGTCGATATGAATGTATCTAAATGTTCCTGAATATTTTTGCATAAAAATTGTATATTTTGTTTAACAATTTTATTATTTTGAATCTTAATAAATACGGCCGGGTGTCTTGCGACCCCCCGCCTTCCAAACACAAATCCTGTTATGTGTCGTTGTGTTCTGGGTTGATGTGGGTATACAGGGAGAGGGGCGGTAGCCGTCACTGACCATGTGAAAAGGGGGGGCCCTTGGCCCCCCCGCCCACGTGGCGGTGCAGCGATCCCCTCTCCCCTTGCCTCCCGGTGGTGTGGGGGTGTGATCTCCCGGCATCCAATGATTACGCAGGAGGTGTGTGCCACACCACCGGTTGGCCGGCGCCCAATCCATGATCCGGGAGGCGTGGTGCAGTCTTCCGGGTCAAAGGGGCAGGGTCGAGGGGTGAGGGGAGGGGGCTGCCTGCCCTCTCCCCGCGTCCCCGGGAATAAAGGAGGGGGGAGCGCTCAGTTGGCCCTTCTTGTCGCCTGACGCTCCCCCACACTGGCCGTGCCCCGCGCTTGGGCCTCCTAATTTTCCCCACCCACCATCCCTGGAACAAAGCTGTGTTGTGCATTATGTATACCTGTTTTGTTTAATCAAGTGTTTCCCTTTTAGGATGTATAATTGAAGCATAAATGTCGGTCAGAATGTTTAATGTAGACTGTATTTGTGTATATCTCTCGTGTACTGAGTATTGGCTTTCCGTTTGGGGGAGAAGTGTTAAAATGTAATTATTAATGTTTGCTTTTTTGTTTAGGCCTTTTTTCCCATAGTAGCTTGATGATGGTATGTCATGACATGTGTTGTAGATAGCGTAGCTGTCCTTTAGTTCCTTTTTTCTACAGGTCGTCGCATTTCTTAGGGTATTGGACATGCGGTAAGGTCATGACCGGTGAGCAGCTATTTTAAGGTCTGAGGGGGCGGCATCATCCTTTGGAGGTGTCCGCCCAGGGGGAGGTGGGGTCACTGGCCCCTCCTAGAACTTCAGGGGCAGCTGGTAACGCAAGTTAGGGCCCTCCTTCACTGGTTAAATGGAGTTCACGGGGTGGACCGAGTAATTAACGGGCTTGGCTGCATGGGTGGGCCGAGTAATTAATGGGCTCGGCTGCATGGGTGGACTAAGCATGAGCGTGAAATCCGTTACGCTCGCGGATTTTGCGGATTTTCGGGAAATCCGCAATCCGCGAATTTTGCGGATTTCCCGCAAAATCCGCAAAAAAAATTCGCGAACGTAACGGGTTCAAAAGTTGAACCCACACTCATTTAACTATTTTACAATGGCGCCAGCAAGCTGCCAGCGCCGTTGTAAAATAGTTACAAAGTTAGCTTGCACAGGAACCACTAGATAAAACGAAGCAGGTGCTTCCTGTGCAAGCTAACTTTGTAACTATTTTACAACGGCGCTGGCAGCTTGCTGGCGCCATTGTAAAATAGTTACAAGGCAGCACAGCCTTACATGTCACTCAAGGGACCCCTGCGCCCTTCAGGGCGATTGCATAGTAACACACACATGGTCGCTCGAACTAGTTAATGCTCAAATTCAGTGACTCATTCATTAGCCCAAAAACAATCATGAGCGTCTTCGAGGCTGGACAGGTGTGCCTCTTCCCAAATCTACTGTGGAAAATCAGCTGTGATGCTGGGTAGAGGCCTTTGCATCCTTGACTTTCATGAGCGCAATCCCCGTGCTGTTCCTGTGACCAGGAGCTTCTTTCTCTTCGTGTTCGCACGGGTTGCTGCAAGTTCGCACGCGTTTTGTACAATTTCGCAATTTGCGAAATTGTACAAAACCCTCGCGAACTTGCAGAAACCCGTGCGAACATAAAAAAAAAAATCCGCAAATTCGTGAGAATTCGCGGATTTTGAGGATTGCGAGTTCGCAAATCCGCAAAATCCGCGAACGCGAGATCCGCAAAATTCGCCCATGCTTAGGGTGGACCGAGTAATTAACGGGCTCGGCTGCATGGGTGGGCCGAGTAATTAACGGGCTCTGCTGCAGGGGTGGACCGGGTAATTAACGGGCCCGGCTGCGCAAGGGCACCTGCGTAAGGGCGCAGCTTGTAAGACCTGACACCGGTTAGCGACCTTGCCATATGGCCATAAATGTTAGTATGCAAAAATTTTCAGATGAGGATGTTAGATTCGGTTAGGAAACAAGCTGTATTAGAATCTTGTTAAGGCTAGCCGATCACAATTGTCAATATGAATGTATCTAAATGTTCCTGAATGTTTTTGCATAAAAATTGTATATTTTGTTTAACAGTTTTATTATTTTGAATCTTAATAAACACGGCCGGGGGGTCTTGCGAACCCCCGCGTTCCAAAGACAAATCCTGTTCCGTGTCGTTGTGTTCTGAGTTGATGTGGGTATACAGGGAGAGGGGCGGTAGCCGTCACTGACCATGATCACATTTCCAACACTTCCTTTAAAGTTTGCACAGAAACGAATCGCATTGCTTCTCTCTGTGAAAACAGAAAAGGACTTGTCAGCTTGTGCCTTATGTACAAAAAAAGAATTTAGCGCTCCTGTGTAGTGAAAGATTGCATAGTCTTACTTGCAATCGGATGTGAAAGTCATCTCATGGTGTTTCTTTCCCTGTTCCTCTCTTAAGAATGCTTCTTTCTGAGTCACAGAAAGTTAAAGAGTGACCTTATCCCATTGCACTATGATAAACTGAGTTTGTGAAACCATTGAAAATGAGCAGTGCAATGAAAAAATCATATGCTAAGGAAACAATAGAGTATGTATATCTTTTTAAAGATTTGTGTGTAGCTTGGTAATAAAAAATATATACCTGTTCCCAAAAATATTTGATTCATGTTGCAAACTGGAAATGCAAAACATGGACTGAAACTATTTTAGCATTTATCCATTTCTGACATTTCATTCAATTCTTTGGTGATGCATTTAGTAAAATTTGGTATGCAAGTAGCGGCCCTCTTTACCAAATGCATTCTTCGGACAAGAGATCTGAGGCCACATGTATCAATAGTAGGAATAGCGATTACCTAATTGCGATTTTCTGCGAATCATAGTTAGGTAATTGCTATTCCTAATGTATGAACCTCCATGAGTTTAATTTAGAGATTCCCAAGGGGTCGCAAATCGTCCTACCTCATTACTATTAATGAGGTAGGTCGCAATTTGCAACCCATTAGGAATCACAAAAACCACAGGGATGGTGTCCTTCTGAGGTCAGCAGACCACCATGTCGGTGATTGCTTTTAAATAAAGCAATCATTTTTTCAATGCAGCCCGTTTTACTTAAAAGAAAATGGGGTGCTTTTAAAAGGAAGAAAATGAAGTTTCCTTTAAATTTTCAAGAGCAGGCAGTGGTCCGTGGGACCACTGCCTGCTCTTAAAAAACATATTCGCCACCAGTCACAGAGAAGAAGGGGTCCCTTGGTGACCCCTTCCCATCAGCCGTGGTCCATGCAGGTAACAGCGTTGGGGCCGCTTGAGGGGGAATTTTGAGGGACAATGCCGGGGGGAAATTAAATAATAATTTTATTTCCTACCGGCATCGTCCCTTGAAAACTCCCCCACATCCCCACTGCTGTTACTTGCATGGACCGTGGCTGCTTCCCATTTGTGAACAGGTTACTATCAGATTGAATTTGATGGTAAACTGTGAATGTTGCGTGACCCGTATTGGGTCGGAAAACATTCATACATACCGCTGCGATTAGGTATTAGGAATAACCAGGGGCGGAGACCTCTGCTCCGCTGGCGGTGTGTGTGCAGATTTGCCATCTCTGCATTCCGAGGAGAAGGCAAATCTCAGCACACTCCGCAGCGGAGCGGAGTTGGCCAGGCCCCGCCCCTACCACCCTATTAAAAAGTAAGTTAACATTAATTAAAAATAAACTTACAACCACTTACCTCTGTATTGCTGCATCCCCGGGCTGCCCTCTTCCTCTTCCTCGCTGTACCGCTAATGCTTGAGAAAACTGAGCATGCGCGCGCCCAAGCATTTCGTGCACTATTGGGTACTCGCTAATTGCGCATGCAATTTCCATTCATTCCTATGGGCCTGCAGGCCCACAGGAATGAATGTGAAGCCATTCCTTAAACTTGACTCGCAATTTGCGAGTCGCAATTAAGGAATGTTTGGGAATCGCAATTTTTTTTTGTGATTTCTACATGCATAGGCTTTTGTGATTCCTTAATTGCAATTCCCTAATATTCGCAATTAACCCCTTGCGTGCGGGCGTATTTTCCGCCTGTGCCGACTCCGCCTTGCGCGGGCGGAGTCATGACGGAACGGTTCCGTCATCAGCATAGCTCACCCGTAGCTGATGACGGAACCGTTCTGTCATCAGCACGCAAGGGGTTAAGGAATTGCAAAAGCCTTCCTTGATGTTTGTGCCCCTCTGTAACATAACATTTTACGATTTCTGAATAGTGAATTAGTATTATTTGCTATTTAGGAATCGGAAAACATGTACTTTTTATAGATGAGGACTTTAAATCCGAGCAAAAAGACGAAACCTCACTGAAAACATATTGCTGCATGCATGTAAAAATGGCCTTGTTAGGAGGGGCGCTCTGCATGAGGTGCATACCTTAGTTAAACCTTCTCAACCACGTGCGTTCCCTACGGTTAATCATTCGTTGTAACACCACCTTTCCTCAACCCCCCCCCCCCCCTCACCCCCCATACACCCCACACACACACACATACACACAGCAATGGCTCCTGGCAGGATCGTGTCGGCCCTTCTTCCTAACTGTGCCGAAAACTGAATACCGAATTCATTGAATACTCATCTTTGCTACAACATACCTCGTTTGGAAATCCACACAATGATATGCAACATTATGCAAATATATGGTAATACATGCAATGCATGCGTCGCGCGCTGATTTGGGAAGGTTTGCCGCTTCCGACACTGGTTCCTGTCTCAAATGGCTGTGGTTTCTCTACCCGCCCCCTCACTTCGTCTCCTCAGCCCCTTTCTTTTCAAAAGCCGCGGGCGAGTCTTTTTGTCAGCAATAATGGCTTTTATGGAAATTGGAAGTGAATTGAAACGTGTCTGTCACCCTCGCGGGGCACTAGGCCTAGCAATGGCAGTGATCTGAGAGGTCTGTTTCTAGTGACCCATCTGCCTCGCGCTCTTCTGCGACCTCGAACCGCGCAGGTCAGTCAGGCGGAACAACGCAATTTGTCAATTCTCACAGTACGCAGGCCAGCCTGGACCCTGGAGAACGGTTATTGGAGGTGATATTGTCTCAGGCGCTTCCAACGTACTCCGAGGCCTTGGGGAGAGGATAACATCTCTCCATTAGGTTACATCACAGCTTCATAGCTGAGCTCGGGGCACCAATAGCCTGGCAACAGCGGCTGAAATGGGCGGGACCGGGATCTACTGCGAAAGATGTCCACAAGCTTTTTTTAATTTTTAATTTTAACAGAAACAGTTCAATGCTAAAAGAAAAAAAAAAACAACCGTCCTTGGACAGTTAATACCAACCTATGGGTGTCTTAAACTGAAATAGAAGGGAAGGCGTCTCCTGTACAAAGCAAAAGAGAGGCAAGAAAAAAGAAACAAGCCTTCTCCACAGGGTGCCTGTACCTCAAAGAAATGTAAATGCATGCAGTTAGTTAATCAGCAAATCTAATGGCTAATTAGGAGCCAGTACGTTGCTTTAATTGGTTTGAGTTATTTGAAGTTTGTAGTGACAAACATGTCGTTTTTAAGGGGTAACCTATGGGTGTTAGCATGTAAAACTTCAAAAAAATGTACACTGGGTACAGTCTGCGTGTCATTAAAATATATCTTTTTGTAAGGAACTTGTTTCTTAAATATTACATATCTTTGCACATTTTTAACATACCATCTTATATTGTGTGTAATACAATTTTAAAATAACAACTTGCATATTCACAGCTCGTTGAGTTGCAGCCTTGGATCTCATAACGCTATAAATATATGTCACTCCACCACTGAGACAACCAGGATTTAGTTCTGCGTCCAGTTAGACACACAGTCATCTACAATGATCGAGTTAACCAATTGAACCTGCTTAAGGTAGGAGAGTACAATTCCCACACATTATTTGTATTTGTATTTGGTTTTCTTTTAAAGTACATGTGGTATATTTTGCATGTATTTACCTGAAGGTTAAAGGTCAACAAAATAGTTACAGATCATTTTGTTGCTCTTAGCCACTCCCCTCCCCGCAACACTCATTGACGCAATCACCATTGGAAATGTCTGCAGCCCAGCATCTTCTAAACTCACGTCTCACCATTTAGTGCCTCTGTTTACACTCTATAGCTGGCCATGCTAATGATGCATGAATGTGTTGTCTCTGTTGAGTGAAACCCCGGCTTCAGTGGCAAGGTAAGGTGGTGTTCCGATGTTCATTACTTTTTTTCTTCACTGCAGAGCTTAGGCTGGGGGTCAACATGCTTCTAAGAATTCGATTTGAACCCAAACTTTCTCCCACTGTCAAGTCACTGAGGTTCACCCTGGATATCCCGACTCTCAAGAAACGCATTCAACAAAGGTTAAGACAGCTTGGTAACCTCTCAGCTCAAGAAAGTGAAACCAGTCCTCCCAGAAAACGGCTTTAGAGCTGCTGTTCTCACATCTGGATAGTAAAAATGTAACCACCGCCTTCTAAACTTTAAAATGGCGCCGCTTACTGGTAACCTACTTCCCACAACAAGCCTCAAGGGTGTGCATAAATATGGCCAGATTGCCAACATCCTGATGGTGAGTGACTCCCCCTGCCAGTCAGCAAAATATTTGATTTTCAAACCGACTGTATCTAAAATGACAATGCAGCCTCCACCTCTGCCGCCGCCGATTGACACGCTCACCACATTCTGTGGCTCTGACGGCACCCACAGTCAGGGATATCATCAGAAGAGAAATACAGTACACAAAAGGAGAAACAAGGCAGCTCGCCTTCTCCATCAATGCACCCAATACTTCAAACAACAGCCCAGTATCCGTCAGGACCACTCTACCCAACTACAATGTAGGGAAGAGCTGATTACACCCCACTTTAAAGAGCACAATACCACAGCACACCAACAGCTCACTTCCCATCTCAGAACCCAGCTACCCACCACCAATAACTCAATGACTGTATTGTTGATCCTTGACAGTGTTCGACTAGCTTAGGGTATACATTTGGGCTAGACACATATCATTAACATACAGGTGCAGTGCTTAATTTATAAAAGAGTAAGTGCTACGTCCACGTTTTTTCTCAAAAGCCAGACGCAGGTGCTCTGAAAGTCGAGGCTGCCAAATACCAAGGCTGTCTAATGTTGATAATCGTGCCCCACGTCAGCACTGAAGAGACCAGAGCAGCATCCTTGAACCCAGAGCCAGGCACATAGACAGGGCATGGGGTAGAGTAGAGAGATCATGGCAGCGGTGGAGCTGTGGTCCCTTCCGAAGGAGGGCTGCTCCTCACAGGTGGAGTCTCCTCACCAGGTGCACTGGTGTAAATCTACGGGTACCTCAGGAGCCAGAGCTGAAAGTGGACGCATCATCATATATCTAAGTGAACGACCATGGTTAGGTGCGCGGTCTTCCGTTTTATCTCTGCCTTTACACATTTGAAGATATTTTTACATTAAAAAAACAAGAACATTGCTGCATGGGTTGGCCATTCTGACCTTTCTGCTATTCAAGGTACCTACAGTATATATAACAAATACATACAGAATTTAGTTCTGCAAATCAAGGCGCACAAGTGAGTAGAAAACTTGGCCATATAAGGGACAAGTTGTTAGGTCTTGGGCAGGGGATGGGGGCAGAGCCTGTTTTTTTAATGGTGGGGGTCAGCGGGAGAACAGAGTAACCGCAGCGCGAGAAAGGCTTTCCTGAACATGCCTGTGATAAGATGTTTGTTGGAGAGGTTGAAGGGCTATTCCCTCAAAAAAGTGTGTGGCTTTCTAGGAGCGGGTGCCATTCTTCCATCTTGCTTCTGTCCGGATGTCGACTCTCAGGCTGGTAATAGTACTGTAGACGGGGGGAGGTTGGTTGTGTCGGGTGGGGTGGTTGAGGAGGGGGCAGGGCCGGTTCTAGGACTTGTGGGGCCCTGGGCGAAAGGGAAGATGTGAGGCCCTTTTAATTTGCCTGTGACATCACAAGAAGTGACATCATAGAAAACCAACATCACAAGACTATTGATCTTTGTCATTGCTAAGAGACATGGGGCATATTAGCAAGACCCTCGTTAAAATTATCGCCGTTTTAGCGGCAGGAAACTGCCGCTAAAACGGCGATATTGGGCTTGCTAATATGCGTTATAGAATTTCAATAGAAGCCCAGGTTAGAGGCCCTGCACATCTAACCTGGGCTTCTATTGGAATTCTATAACACATTTTAGCAAGCCCATTATCGCCGTTTTAGTGGCAGTTTCCTGCCGCTAAAACGGCGATAATTTTAACGAGGTTCTTGCTAATATGCCCCATAGTGTTGATATCAGTAACATGAATTAAAAGATAAATATACAAATGAAATACGTCTATCTATTTTGAAACTGTATTAAGTAAATTACATAGTCACATTGGATGGGAAAGGTAGACACATTTCTCACGAAGTTGGCAAGTCTAACTCCTAGGTAACTGTGTGTTTACCAAATTAGTGCATAGTAATAATTAGAGAGCATTGCCGAAAATAAATTGAATGCCATCCCAGGTAAAAATTTTGCAACAGGTTATAGCGAGATGAAGTTGAATTCAGATACAAATTCCTTTTTTATTCTTTTTGAGAGCTTCATAAATCAGACTAGAACAAAAAAGGACAGCAGAGTTCGGAAGAAAAAAAGCTTTCAGATTTAGGATTCTGAAGGATTATATACTCCCCAAAGGGGATGTAAGCCATGTGAGGAATATATACATTACTTATAAAAAGCAAGTAAATGGAAATATTACACTCTGACAATGAGGAGATAAGTAAATTGATAGGTAAATAAAAAGACAATTCCAGTGAAACATAAATAGAGTAACTTCAAAGTTCTAGTTTATTCTCATTGGGTGTCTCCCAGGTATTGATTAATTACGTAAAGTTTAGTATCTGTGTGTTTAAAGTAAAGGTATGCTGCAGATTTTAGGGGTTTTTCATACCAAGGTTTTTCATTTGGTGTCAGGCCAGTTGAAAGTGGTAGTGGCAGCATGGCATTACTCTGAAAATCCATCAATCGCCCCAAAAAGATTGCCCTATTCATCTATATATTCACAACTTTATGTGGTCGTCAAATTTGAGAAAAATATGGGGTAGGGCAGTAATGTGAAAATGAAAGAAATTGCCATCTTCGTATTATGTCCTGTACACATCTGGAAGTTTTGGGTAGAATGTGCCCTGTTTCGCCTACATCCTAATACAAACATATACATATGACAGGTTATCAGAAAGCTCATCCATAACTAACAGGGAAATAATACAAGGCAACAAAAATAGTGTTGTACTTACCTTCTCCTTCAATGATTAGGTGGTGACGATCTTCTGTGCTGATCAGGATATTACTCAGGACATTGGAGATCAGAAGTACAGTTAACTTGTAGAGACACACAAAAAGTGTTTTTACACAAGGCTCTCAGGTTAGAGAAGAGCTGTTATATTAAATGGTGAGACCAGGAGTTGTTAGGTCCAGCATGGAAGCTCCTTACTATATATAATGGTCCAACAGTTCTATGAAAAGATCTCCGGTAAAGTTCCCCCTTGTGGGTGCCCGTTGGGCATTGCAGTGCTGGCTCGAGAAGGAGCTTGCCCGATGATGAAGCATGACTCGCATACAGGTGTGTGAGGGCACTTGCTCCTTTTGCAGCATATTCCCCCTCTGATAAACGGTATTCCTAAAACCCTTATTTCACCGTCTTTAAAAGGAACTGCATACTCTTGTTGGATCAGAGAAAAGCAGTGCCAAGATTGAAACAATTGAGAAAAACAAATCTGTGCCATGATGCTCTCATAGACAAAATAATGGAAGCAGGGCAAGTCTTATTTCTTCAACTGTTTTTTTTTTACCATGATAGGTCATTCATTACTAATAATGAAGGTGAACATTTCTGGGAGGAAATTCCTAAAGGCCTTTGCTACAAGACACGTCACCATGTGGATTACTGGGCCTCCTGTGATTAGCACCCTTTTTGGGGTACAGGCACACACCATTCCACTATCACTGTGGCTAAGCTGGGACTCCGTTATTATAATTACAGTTTGTGAGTTTCCCTCTCACATTCTCTCACCCATCGCAACCCCTGGTGCTGCTTACCATAACATAAGCTGTACCTCGTTGCCCATCACACATGACATAAAAAACATTACACATATGCTCAAAACAACACAACACCCTTCCAACCACATACTTCCAACTACATGTTATAGCTTGCTATCTATGTTGGTAAGTGCTTTAGCACTAAACAAATGCTACAATGCCATACAATATCTTAATTGTACACATCCAAGTAAAACACACTTGAAAAGGCAAAATCCCATTAAAATGAATTTGAAATGCTTCCAAATTGCTGCGGTGGGTTACACAGCAATGAATATGAATCTATAAGGCTGCTTGGTGGGGTATTGCCATTTCTGTTGTGATCAATGTGCAACCTCGAGCAGTTTAGCTGATATAAGGTTGGCATGAAAGTTCATACTTCTCATCTTTCAGGTAGAATTTCATAAGTGTACGTATTTAATTGCTCACTTAACAGGCTGTCCAGCCTTCGATTAACGTATCCTTGAACTGGGTAACAGTAATGTCTGCTTTTTGAAATACTACTAATGATGTTTTTCGAGGATAAATCTTTGAAAAGGAAAGCTCCAAATGGCTGCCATCTTGCCGATGTACCAACACCAAAGGCTGAAGATGGGGATCAAGGAATGAGTTAGTGAGTTTCATTGCCATACTATGGCTGCACCTTTACATGCGAGGCCACTAGCCAGCTGTCTGTCTAATTTTATTGAACATTCTGAACACCTCGACTCTCACCAAGCTGGCTTCCGACCTGCTCACTCAACTGAGTCAGTCAGACTCGCAGTTCTGGATGCCTTACGAGCTAATGCGGACAAGGGCATGCCCTAGGCCCTGGTGCTCATAGATTTGTCAGCCGCCTTTGACACGGCCGAACATGAAATCTTGTTGGACCGTGTCAGACAGGCCGGCATACAGGGCTCAGCTCCCAAGTGGATCAAATCTTTCCTCGAGGGCCGCACCCAAGCACTACTTCTTGTCCCTTTCACTGCTCCAAAAGTTGCCACCATGTGTGGGGTCCCACAAGGGTCATCGTTGTCTCCCCACCTGTTCAACCTGTACCATCTGCCTCTGATTCACTCCTTACGAAATTGGAAGGTAACCATTTTTAATTGCGCAGATGACCTTCAGCTAGTCTTCACCATTGATGATGCCCCTGACTCAATCCAGGAATTTCAAGCCACTATGCTTCATATTCAGCGTTGGATGAATCTTAACCTTCTTAACTTAATCCGGGCAAGACCGAATTAGTACCGGTTGGGAAGGCCCCGACTTTCTGGGGCCCACACTATTGGCCGACCGGCCTAGGACCTCCTCCCATCCCGTCCCTGTCTGTAAAAAACCTAGGAGTTAATATAAACGCTGACCTCTCAGTCAGAGGCCAGGTGGGGGCAGTGGTATCTACTTGCTTTTTCCAGCTACGCAAAATTAGGAAGATCGCCCACTTGCTCACTCATGCCGCCCTTATACTCTCCCATCTTGACTTCTCAAACTCAATCTACCTCAGTTTGCCACTATCTCTACTTAAATGTCTCCAGATGGTGCAGAACCAAGCTGCGAGACTCATTTACAAACAACCAAAATGGCAATCTGCTAGACCTCTAGTAGTAAAACTTTACTGGCTTCCTGTCGCACAACGGGCTGATTTCAAGACAGGGTGTCTAATTTTTAAGGCCCTTCAATGCAGGAGTCCTACATTTATTAATTGCTCATATCAAGATATGTTCATTCCCGCAACCTGTGATCAGCACACCTCCAGCTGCTAACCATCCCCACCTTTAAGCTCAAAAGCCAGGGAGGGTGCAGGTTTTCCTACCTGGGTTCCAATTTCTGGAATTCCCTACCGTTAGGGATACGGTCATGTAACAATATGCTGGGGTTTAGAAAAATGCTCAAGACATGGCTGTTTGAGCAGGCTCATGTGTAATCTGTTGCTGCATTGATATGGTCAAAAGATAAGCGCCAAGAAACCTTTCAGTGCATGTGCGCTATATACATTTTTATCACCATAACATAACATCACATAATATAACATAACACTAGGAACCCCTTGCACAAAGTCCGTCTTCTTTCTGATCCCTCTGTAAAGAGGATTTGTGCTCAGTACATGCAACAAACAAGGCTAAATACATGGCGGGCCTTTATCATTGTGTGTTGACGCTAATAATTGGGGCCTAGGATTGGATAGTAAATCTGTTGACAAACAAAGACTGGAGTGGAGGCAAGCAAAGGCCTCAGTTTTTTCACAGGTGATAGCAGAACAGTATTGTGAGTTGCACCCTGGCTGTATAACTGTAGACTAGCAGTTTGAATTTAGTCATGGCACAATTAACCTTCCAAGATTCATTATCTGAGCGTCATTAAATAGTACAATAGTACCTCCTTAGAAAAAGTGGAATGAAACACCTTTAAATGTACGAGATAATTCAAATGACAGCTAAAAATAGCTTTGTCACACCACTACATGGGTATTGTGCGTTTCAGCACTGAATTAATATCCAATATGTTGTATGCCTCTTTTCATGCTAAATATTATAGGCAAAAGCTCAGAATAACAACACCATTAACAGTATTGGCAAAGCCAATAGGTCTCGCCTATAAAAAATATTGTCTTTGACAATGTTGAGTTGCAATGTTGCATACCAGTGTGGCTGCTGTTCAGCATGGTTACAACTTTTTGGCATGGAGTGTCCTTGAGTAGAGTGGACTAGGGGGTGTAGAGTTTCATACAGTTGAGTAGAGGGGATTAGAGTTCAGTGGTTCAGTGGCAGAGAGTGTTGTAGAGTGCAGTGTTATGAGTAGGATGGTTTGAAATGTGGTGAGGTGGATTGGAGTAGGGTGTATTAGATTGGTTTGGGGTGGGGTGGATTGGAGTTTGGTGGCTGGAGGGATTGGGCTAAGTGGGGTGGTCGGAACTGTGGAGGATTGGATTCGGGTATAGTTGAGTGGATTGGAGTAAAGGGGAGTGGATTGAACTGCAGTGGAGTGGGGTGGGTTGGCTGGCTGTATAACTGTAGACTAGCAGTTTGAATTTAGTCATGGCACAATCAACCTTCCAAGATTCATTATCTGAGCGTCATTAAATAGTACAATAGTATTTCCTTAGAAAAAGTGGAATGAAACACCTTTAAATGTACGAGATAAGTCAAATGACAGCTACAAATAGCTTTCTCACACCACTACATGGGTATTGTGCGTTTCAGCACTGAGTTAATATCCAATCTGTTATGTGCCTCTTTTCATGCTAAATATTATAGGCAAAAGCTCAGAAGAACATCACCATTAACAGTATTGGCAAAGCCAATAGGTCTCGCCTATAAAAAATATTGTCTTTGACAATGTTGAGTTGCCGTGTTGCACACCAGTGTGGCTGCTGTTCAGCATGGTTACAACTTTTTGGCATGGAATGTCCTTGAGTAGAGTGGAATGGGGGGTGTAGAGTGTCATACAGTTGAGTAGAGGGGAGTAGAGTTCAGTGGTTCAGAGGCAGAGAGTGTTGTAGAGTGCAGTGTTATCAAGTACAGAGTCGTAGAGTGGAGTAGGGTGGACTGAGGTAGTGGGTGAATTGGGGTGGATTGGGTTGAACTGGGATAGAGAGAGTTGAAGTGAGTGGAGTGAGGTGGACTGGGTGGGTGGGGTGGATTGGAGTAGAATGGTTTGAAATGTGGTGAGGTGGATTGGAGTAGGGTGTATTAGATTGGTTTGGGATGGGGTGGATTGGAGTTTGGTGGCTGGAGGGATTGGGCTAAGTGGGGTGGTCGGAACTGTGGAGGATTGGATTGGGGTAGAGTTGACTGGATTGGAGTAAAGTGGAGTGGATTGAACTGCAGTGGAGTGGGGTGAGTTGGAGGGGGTGGACTGAATGTGGTGGATTACACTGGAGTGGGTGGATTAAAATGGGGAGGGAGGACTGGATTGGGGCGGGGTGGATTGGAGTGAACAGAAGTGGGATGGACTAGAGTGGGGTGGAGTGTAATGAGATGGGGAATGGATTGGGGTGAATTGAATTTGGGTGAATTGGATTGGGGTGGGGTGGATTGAAGTAGATAAAATGGTAGTGGGGTGGATTGGATTGGGGTGAATTGGATTTGGGTGGGGTAAACTGGATTGGGTGAGGTGGGTTTTTGATTGGGGTGAGTTGGTTGGATTGAATTGGGGTGGGTTGGATTGGGAATGGAATACAGAGGTTTGGATTAAAGTGGAGCTGATTAAATTTGGGTGGATTGGATTGAAGGTGGATGGATTCGATTGGAGTGGGCTGGATTGGATGGAGGTGAGGCGGAGTGGATTGGAGTGGGGCAGATTGTTGTAGGTGGAAGCAGGCAGACTGTTTTGGATTGAGGTGGGGCAGATTATTTTGGATTGGAATAGAACAAATTGTTTTGGATTGGGGTGGGGCAAATTGTTTTGGATTGAGTGGGTGAAATTCTTTTGTGTTTTGGATTAGAGTGGGGCAAATTGTTTTGGATTGAGTGGGACAAATTATTTTGGATTGGAGCGGGGCAATTTGGAGTGGGGCAGATTGTTTTGGATTGGAGTGGGGCAGATTGTTTTGGATTGAGGGGGGAGCAAATTGTTTTATATTGAGTGGGTGCCATTGAGTGGAGGGGGCAGATTGTTGTGGGCAGATTTTTGGGGGATTGGAGTGGGATGGATTTGAATGGAGTGGGGTAGATTGGGGAGAAAGTGGGATGGATTGGACGGGTTGAGGAGGTGAGGACGATTGGATTGGAGTGGGTCATTTGATTGGGCTGGTTTGTGGTGAATTAAATTGGTTGTGGGTGGATTGGAGAGGATTGTGGTGGATTGGAGCGGGGTGAATTGGGATGGAGTGGTGAAAATTGTAGTGTGGCGTGGATTGGGGTGTGGCATGGATTGGGGTGTGGCGTGGATTGGGTGTGGCGTGGATTGCGGTGTGTCATGGATTTGGGTGTGGCGTGGTCTGGGGTGTGGTGGGGATTGGGGTTTGGCGGGGATTGGGGTGTGGCCAAGATTGTTTTTGAGTGGGGCAGATTGTTATGGAGTGGGTCAGATTGAATTGGTGTGGGGCAGATTGTTTTGGAGTGGGACAGATTGTTTTGGTGTGGGCAGTGGGGTAGATTGTTTTGGTGCGGGACAGATTGTTTTGAAGTGGTGCAGATTGTTTTGGAGTGGGGCAGATTAAGTGGACAGATTGAGTGGGGCAGATTGTGTTAGGGCAGATTGGATTAGTGTGTGGCAGATTGTTTTGGGGCAGATTGGATTGGCGTGGGGCAGATTGTTTTGGGGCTGACTGGATTGGTGTGGGGCAGATTATTTTGGGGCAGATTGGATTGGTGTGGGACAGATTGTTTTGGAGCAGATTGTTTTGGATTGGTGTGGGGCATATTAGAGTGGGGCAAATTGGGATATGGGGTGGGAGGATTGGACTGTTGTGTAGTGGGGTGGTTTGGATTGGTCTAGGGTAGATTGGATTAAGTGGGGGTGGAGTGGTGTGGGGTGAGGTGGTGTGGATTTGAGTGGAACCGATTGGAGGTGTACTTAATGATTATGTGTTAAAGCATTGTCTAGCTACATTACTTCCCTTCTGCCTTCCACCACACCCCACCTTCCATGCCCTGTTAAACAAGACCCAGGTGCAGCATAATCATGGGCTCAAAATAGTATCTATGAAATCCCCTAATAGTAATTAAGTGGACAAGAAATTCACAGCCCCTCAGACATAAGTGCGAGACTCCTAGTGTGTCACAAAGCAGTGAATCTGCTTCATTCACGATAAGAGGGACAACAGAGCTCCCTGCTGGAGAAATTGGGTGGTAATCAATTTTTACACACTTAACTGCATTTACAGCCCTCTAAGTTTATCACTGGGGAGGGTCGTGGCTTGGCACCCGAAGGAGATTGCGGTGCTTCAGTGAGGCTCCCGGTTCGGCGCGAGGGTAATGCGCACGCATCGTCTCCATCAAGGAATTTTTTGGCCAACCTGAACTATGAATTAACTCTGACACGAACGGGAGGCATTTCATGACCTCCCGCGATGGCATTGTGCAATTTACTGCTGGTAACACAGCTGCGCTCGTCTTTGAGGTGACAGCCGCCATTTAGTTTCAATGACGCTCACCACACAGGCTCTAAAGGGTTGCGGTCTTCGGCAGTACTGACCCCAGATTCAGCATACAATTTATTCAGGTCACCTGACTACAAGGCTTGCTTTTGAATGCATTCCAATTCACCATAACGCCTCTCTCAATTCTTTCTCTTCTTGCTACAGGCTATGAGGACTTACATTCCCTACCGCCATTTTGGGAAATATAAACGCTTGAACGAACTGCAATTATGAAGATGCAATGAGATGCTACTAATGTGCCCTCACTTTAATGCTTATTAAAAACATTATGTCTCTCATTAGCTGTCCTCTTCTGTTGTTGTTGGCGCATTGATTAATTACACGAGAGCTTAATATTAGCTTAATATTATTTTGGTGTTTTTCTCCCCCAATTCCAATGCATAATGCAATCGCTCTTTGCCTAGGTACAAACAGTTATTCCTGTGCGCATTGGTCATTCATTTTTTCATCTATGTTACTTCTCTTTATGTAAGAATATGGTGGTGGCGTAGTAGCCCAGTTTCTCCTCATCTCTTGTTAGAGGTTGGGGTGATGTGGTTTTAGCCGCCATTTCTTCTTTCACTCTAAGTTATGAGGTGACATTTCTAAAGCATAAATAAGTGTCGTACTGGCTTCACTGCATTAATTTGACAGGTTGTGCAGGAACCGTTCTTCTTTTGCAGGTCGCTGCTCCTTTGATATACTTTGAACTTCCTCACAGTGCTTCCTCAAGCTACTCAGCTGTATGCTCTGGAGTGGGGACTAACCAAATTTATATTACATGGGAAGAACAAAAGGCACTGGCTCTGCCACTTCAAAACCTAAACACATCTTTATCAATAACTCTAGTGTTCTCAGAACTTTGTAATTTGGACAGTTTGGGTCTTCTTGAGTTAGACAGATATGGAACCTACGCCAATACCTACAGGATCATCGAATATCAAAAGGTTCAATAAAAGACCCCCCATCGCCACCAAAACCAACTTCTCCAATATCAATGGATCTCTTATTACAGGAAATCAGAGCCCTTAGGCCTTTCATGGAGGAAACAAATGCAAAATTACAATCTCTGTCTGATCATTGGTCGCAATTTGATGCTAGACTCACAACTGTGGAACAGAGTGTTTCTTCTTTTCAGGATACCACCAATTGCATTACCTCCTTGAAATCTCAAGTGTCAATTCTTCAAAAACAGGTCGAGGACCTTGAAAATCAAAACAGGAGAAATAATTTACGCATCTACAATCTAGCAGAAGGGGGCCGAAGGGACAGATCCCTTTTGCCTTTTTTCAATCTTTCCTTCCTAAGATTCTTCATATGCCAGAAGATATCAGACTAAACATACAACGTGCTCATAGACTGGGCTGTGCCACCCATATTTCGACGTCCACACAGAAACCAAGAGGAGTTATCTTATACTTCTTGGAGTCTACAGACTTGTTAAAAGTCTTAGTTGCCGCTAGAGCCTGCCAAAAGATCACCTAGTCTGGTGCTACAGTATTTTTTGCACAGGATTACTCCAGAGCCACAGCATCAAGACGTAAAGCCTTTCTCGATATCAGACCAACTCTCCGATCCATGGGTGCCAGATATGGCCTATTCCACTCATATTTGTTCAAAGTTACCTTTAATAACAATACTATTTCATATGATGATCCAGTGCATCTACGAAGTTTCATTAATGTGCACAGCACAGTTTTCATGGACTCTTCAGGAACTTCTTCTTCACACTGAACTTGATTTATTTGAGCTTACTAATTAGGTTGTCAGTTTTCAAGTTGATTTTGCTATATATACATTATATGATCTTACATTCTAGCAGTATCTATTTTTTTTACCAGGTAGCTTTATAGGTTTTTGTTTACGCTTAGCATATATGCCAAAGTTAATCTTATCAATTTACCTCTTTCTTTTTTCTTGCTTCTATAGCAAGATTTATATTATGGCGTGTCCCCTCCAAGGTCCAACTCGGTCCCCATTGGATGTCTCGTCCGCTCCATGTGCTCCCACCTCTCTCCACTTTTTCCTTCCCTTAATGTAATTACGTTTTTTATTTTGTCTTTTGTTTTTTGTCTTGTCTCACATATGATATCTCTTTTTCCTTCTGGTGTCTTATATAGTCTCTTCCACCTTTTTTCTTACCTTTACAGTCTATCATTTTTTACTCCATTATTCAGCATTTTCTCTTTCCTATTTTCTCTTAATTTTATCATCATTATTTTTCTTCATTCTCTTACTAATTTTATCTTTTATTCATGGCCACTATTTCTCACACTTTCTATCTTTCTCCTATTCACCTTTACATTTTTACTCCATTTCTCCTCATTCGTTCTTAATATTTCACAATGTTGTTATAAAGAATCAGACTTTTGCCTCACAGTTTTGTTGTGCTTTGTTTCTGATCACTCATGTCATTGAAGCTCATTTCATGGAACGTTAGTGGGCAAAACTCACTATTCAAAAGACAAGGAGTCCTTACTCATTTAGCTAAACTAAATGCTGACTTGGTGTGTCTAACAGACACTGAATCACAAAAATTGAAAAGAGGGTGGGTAGGGAATCTTTTCTCGTTTCCAGGGGATGGGAAACGCAATGGTGTAACAATACTTTGTCGCAAATCACTTTAACTTTCACTCGTGTGACAAGAATCTGACAGTGATAGTAGATGGTTAATTGTCAAATTGTTATAAAAAGATGATCCAGTTTCTCTTCTTAACGTTGATGCCCCCACATGTGGTGAACCCTCTTTTTGGTCCACGTTAGCCAAGCTGATTGCCCAATCTACGCAAGACAATTTCATATTAGTAGGTGACTGTAACCAGGTTTTTGACCCATTCATAGATAGCAATTCTAGATTTCCCTTTATCCCCAATAAACTGTATAAATCCTTTGTTCATGCCATTAGTCAACACAAACTTTTAGATGCTTGGCGACTCTGTAATCCAGATACCAGAGAATATACCTTTTACTCCCCTACCCACCATACCCAATCCAGAATTGATTACATTTTTGTTTCCCACATCATATCGCAAACGCTTACACATGCAGAAATTTGTCCTATTTTAGATTCAGACCATGCTCCGGTTTCAGTTGGTATCAACATTTTACCTCATCCTTCCATCCCTAAACGAATTAAATCATACTGAACATATCATATTTTCAACCATATGGAATGCTTATAAAGCCTCGGCAAGAGATTCCATCATTAGTTTTGTTGCTAAACAATGCAGATCTGCCCGTTTACAGACCAAACATCTTCTCCAAGACATCAAGAATCTAGAGCATTCCAATTATACTTCACACTCAAAAGACTGCCTCACAGCTCTTATAAATTCTAACATGCAATTCAACAGAAAGTTGACTGATGATGCCTCACTGTACCTGTTAAAGTCTAGTACTAAGTTTTACAGAGGTAAAAATAAAGCTGGCAAAATACTGGCTAATTACTTAAAGGTTAGACAGCACAAGCTAAATATAGAATCAATATATGATAACAATTTGAACTTAAAATTTAAAGACTCTGAAATTCTGAGTGAATTTTCCCTCTTTTACAAATCTCTGTACTCCTCCCGAAACACAACCCACTGAACATTCTCTATCAATATACCAAAACCCCATCTCTCTTCTCTGGACTTATCCTCTTTAGAACCAGATATTACACAACAAGAATTACTGTCTGCATTACAAAATTTGAAAAAAGACAAGGCACCGGGTCCGGACGGCTTCACAGTTGAAGTTTATTTACACTTTTCCAAATTCCTCTTACCTAAGCTGCACTTTTTTTTTCTTTAAACCTTTATTAATGCAATCAAAGTAGTACAAGCGTCGGCCCACAACCACAAGGGCTGGCCGAAAATTGGCAAATCAATTCAAAGTACATGCATTTGTAAGCAGTCCTGGCGATCTCTACGAAGATTTGCAGCAGACGAGTAAATGCATCATCAATATAATAAACATATTAAAGGTTTCATTTTATCTTTTTGAAGAGTCAGTAGTGGCATTACTATGAAAGGTGTCACACCATACTTACAAAGCAGTCAGAGACGAGGGGGGTGTTACGCACTTCAGTCAAAAAACAGGCATCAAACCAATACAGTATTGATCACGCAACAGACTGGGAGTAAAAATATATCTACTAGCAAGCGATCAAGTGCGAGCACCCTCCCGTACATCCACCCTCAAGATACAATGAAATAGAAGCTGTTGTAGACGCCCCAAGAATCAAGCATAGCAAAAGGAGAAACAGCCAACCCACTGGGAAGAAGAAAGGAAAGAAAAGGACAATAGAACAAAACAAACTAAAATAACAAAACCCCCCCTAACACCCGCCACCCTGCACCCCTGTAATGGCTACGGCCTACCCCACCAACAGCGTGCCTGTCGCCCCGGAACTACCCTAAAGAAAGGAAGAAAAGCGAGGAGGAGAAGAACATACACACTCCCGGTCTCCCTTGCCCCCCGCCAGTGGCAACCCCCCCAGGACATCCCACCCACTGTATGAAGCAAGTATTACCCCCGAACCTGGGGGGGACAGCAACCAAACCACCCGCCCCCGTTACAATATGAGGTACAATCCCGACGCAAAGCACAAGACGCAGCAAACCCAAGGAGCCAAAGTCAACCCTGACCAGTACGCTCTTTACAGTAGTCCTTGTCGCCCAATCCGGAGTCTTCATAAGGAAATCAAAGCGTTCAATACAGTACTAGACAATGGGGTCAAATCGAAAGCAGGACATAACCAAAATCAACCCTGACCAGTACGTGTCTGTCCGAGAGTTCTCATCGCCTAGTCCAGAGTCTTCAGGAGGAGTTCGAAGCATTCAACACAGTACAAGACAATGGAGTCAGATCGAAAACAGGATACAAATTGGCGGCATCCACAATTCCGTCCGGGAAGGATGAGAAAAAGCGATGAGCTTCTCAGACAGTCACTAAAGAGCTGGTCGTGGTGAGCAGCACGTTTAGCACCGAAGTTCCGTCGAACGAGGCTTGAGGAGGGAAAGCCAGCAATGATCTCAAGTGCGCCATCCACCAAGCCAGAATCATCCGAGTGGGCTGAAGCAGGCTTCCGCTCAGGGCTTTCAGAATGACAAATAAAGGACTCCACAGGAACCACAGGTTGCTGATAGCATGTCGGGGCATCTTGCACCGGTCTGAAACAGGCCTTGGTCAGCGGTACAGACATCCGATTGTAAATGTCAGCAATTTGAGAGTGGAGAGCCCCAATGGCGGCTATGACGGACCTCAGCGATATTGTGTCGCCCGCCTCCGCCATCTCCTCTCCCAGAGAGACGAAGCAGGACACGATCACCGAACACAAACTCCAAGGCACTGGGCATGCACAAAGCCGATGATAACAGCGGGCGCTCACCAAACGGACAGAATCGACACCTCACCGCCCGCGGGTCTAATGCCGTCGACCCCGGCCCAAATAGGTCTCCGGGCGTCGGACCCCCGGTCACGGCTGCCGGTCTTCAAGGATCGCACTGTACCATATACACCGCTCAAGTCGGTCACTGAGATGCCATTCGAAATTCCCAAGAATGGTCCAAGTTCAGGAGACCGGATGCAGACCCGACCCCACAGCCGATGTTGTTCAATTCCAACCCGGCTGGGCTAGAAATCGAGGTCCCAGCTTCAGTCCTGGAGAAGGCCAAGAATAGGTCTCGATATAACTTCGCCACCCGGTAAGCTGGAAAGACCGGGATTGCACCGAAAGAGTCAGAAGCACTTCATACGCACGGGGGTCCAGTGAGAGAAAAGGATAGTCAGCAGGATATACGAGCCGCCGGCGGAGGTCGGCGGAGCCGGGAGCTTATGCGGCCTTCTTGGTTCACGGCGTAGCTCCTTCTCCTAAGCTGCACTTTTTAACACATTTTTTCACCTCTTCAAATAAATCTTCTGGATCCTTTTCAGAAGCACATATTTGCCTTATTCCCAAGGATGGCAAAGACTCCAAGTTTTGTTAGAATTATAGACCCATTTCACTGGTCAACCTTGATCACAAAATATTTTCAAAAGCATTAGCTATCAGACTGGACTCCTTCCTACCAAATTTATCAGGAAGGGAACAGTCGGGCGTTGTTAAAGGCCGTCTTATTACAGATAATACACAACTCCTTTTCAACATCCTGTCCAAGTCTTCTCACTTGAAGCACCCCCTGGCTGCAATCGCATTAGACGCGGAGAAAGCGTTTGACAGAGTTGAGTGGCCCTATCTGTTTTCTACTCGTAAATGGTTTGGTTTCGGTCCTAAATTCACTTCTTTGGTCTCTCTGCTCTACTCTAATTCCCGGGCTGCAGTCTGCGCCAATGGTCTGATTTCCTCTTTTTTTGATTTAGGGAGAGGAGTTCGTCAAGGATGCCCCTTATCTCCCTTCTTGTGCAATTTGGCTTTGGAACCTTTCCTCTCCAAACTCTGCCAGAACCCACATATACATGATTTCAAGATGGCTTATTCTCATATCAAACTAGCAGCTAACGCTGACAATATTTTACTTTTCATCCCTGATCCAAATTACTCAATTCCTGCCTTTTTAGCTGAAGTCCAAGAGTACTCCCTTATTTCTGGCTATAAGTTAAATAATGATAAGTGCAAGATTTTGCCCTTAACTAAATATACTTTCAAAGTAGATTTCAGTGCTTCTCAATTTATATGGAGTCTAAATCATATTAAATATCTAGGATTATATATTACTTCTAACACTTCTAACATTGTAGCATTATGTATGACTAAATGTATTAAAAAGCTAGTAGACTTGACCGCAAAATGGCATCCTCTTTACCTTTCTTGATGGGGATGCTTGGACACCATTAAAATTATGTGGACACCGATAGTTTTATATACTATATCTAATATACCACTTCTGATCCCAGTTAATTTTTTTAATAAAATCAATACAATTCTTTCCTCCTTCAACAAAAAAACCCAGAATGTCTCTGAAAAGACTAACACGTCCTGGGGGCGTGGCTTGGTGCCCCGGCAGTAGGCGGCACTGGGGTGAAGAGCTCCATTGCGGTCGGCAAGCTCTTCGATTCCCATCTGCCTCTTGACTCGTTGGAGACGGATTCTGCTGTCTGAAGACCATGGGCACATTTTGAGGTCTTCACTGACTCTAGGGCCGCTGTTGCAGGAGATTTTTTTACGGAAGTAAGTCCGGTCGCGGCTTTGATTCTGCTGCGACCGCCATTTTGTTTTATCGTGCGATGCGCATCTCTTCTGACAACAACTGCCTATATGCTCCTTTCATGCAGCTTCCCATGCCCGTTCCCTGCAACATGCCTAAGACTGTGTTTTTATTACTTTCAAGCTGGAGTTGTCCCCATTTGAAATAACTCTGCTTATTTAATTGTTTGCTGAGGCATTTCCATACCTTCGTGTGAGGCAGCCATTTTGAGTCTCATCCAAAGCCACCATGATGTTTCCTCACACTGCTGCTTCCTCAGTTTGAATACTTTAATGCCTGTTTGTTAATGCCTCAATTTTACCAGGATTAGGAGGTCCGTGTCTTCTGCGCTGGAGCTACCTTATCAAATGCTGCACATTGACTGTTTTCTCGCTCTTTCACCTATTTCTTCTTCATTTGCAGTATGAACATTTTGCTTTTGTTGCTCAAATCCTTGCAGTGCACAGTTTCAATTTTTTCTGCATTTTCTCTCCGTCAGTTACTTCAACATACTCCAATATTTGCAAAACTTGACAATTTATTTATATACCGTGTTTGCACAAGGAAACTCTTTTCGTCTGTTGCTGGTTTGTTTTTTTCTTTCACGGGCACTCAATCTCTTCAATTGCTTTTGCCTCACGGAACTGTTTATTTTTGTGCTTTGTCGGAGGGAAATGCTTTGAGTGTGCCTTATGGGCAGAATAACAACGGCACATTCATCCAATACTAAACCAAAGCATATCTTTTTTAAAAACTCGAAGATCTTCTCTGAGTTCTCCAAGTTTGAGGATTCTCAGACATCCTCCCCTCAGAACCTGCAGACGAGATACATTCCTTTTCTACAGCCTCAGTGAAAACAAGCACCAAAAGGCTAAAAAAAAGACCCTCCATCTCCACCTAAGTCAATGTCGCCAGTTTCTTTGGAGCTCCTGTTGGAGGAAATTAGGGCCCTGAGTCCCTTTTTAGAGGGAAAACCAACGCCAAATTGCAAATACTGACAGATAATTGGTTTCAACTGGAGACGAGGGTCTCATCAGTGGAAAAAAGCATTTCATCCCTAAAGGAAACATGTGCCACAGTTTCTCATTTGCATTCGCAGATCTACTCTCTCCAAAGACAAGTGGAGGATCTTGAGAATCGCAACAGGCGCAATGATCTTTGCATCTACGGCCTGGGGGAGGGCATTGAGGGTAATGACCCTCTCACTTTTTTCAAATCTTTTCTCACCAAATTACTACATCTAAAGGATGGCACGATGCTCAATATCCAATGTGCACACCGATTAGGCCGGGGTTCCTTCTCCATCTTCAACTTCGCTGAGACCAAGAGGTGCCATTTTGTACTTTCTAGAATATACGGATCTACTGAAGGTGTTATTGGCTGTTAAAGCTCCTCCACAAATCACCTGGTCAGGCTCATCTTTGTTCTTTGCGCAGGACTACGCCAAGGCCACTGCAAATCGGTGCAAAGCCTTTTTGGATATGAGAGCTGATCTGCGGTCAATAGGGGCCCGTTATGGCCTCTTCCACCCATGCCTCTTCAAAGTACAACAATAGGACAACGACATACAAAGATCCTGTGCGTCTCCAAAGCTTCATAAACACTTGCATGCAAAACAACCAATATGAACTCTTCTGGTCCTTCTTCTTCATTCCATACTTGAGATCATATTATTTTTCTTGTATAGATCTCTCAAATCTTGGTTCCTCTTCATGTGATTATTACTTCACGTTCTGAAGTTCTTCATTTTCAAATAGTTGTTGTATCTATTACACTTACTAAGTTATAGATTCTTATTGTGAATATATTTATTGTCATTCGTCGTCAATAGTGTCACTGCCTCTTCCAGTAATATCTTTTACCCTTATTATTTTTTGTCTCCATAGATTATGTACCCTTGTTTCGTGGTGTCTTCCCAATCACACGTCTGGCAGACCCTGGATGCCCCGCCTGCTCCAAATGGTTCCCCCCTCCTCCTGTTCTCCTGATTGTGCTTCCTTGACTTCCCCTTTTTGTAGGTATGTTTTCCCTTTATTCGCTTCTCATATGTTTGTTCCCATATGTTTTCCTACTGCCCTTTTTGTCTTATCTTCCTATTAAATTATTGGGTATCGTTTTCTTTTTGTTTCCTTATAGTCTTTATCACTTTGCTGTCTTCTCTGGCTTTTATATTCATCTTTATTATGTTATTTGCTTTCCTATTACTCCTCATCCTTCCTCATTTCTCATCTATCACTGTCATTTACTTGATATAGGCTTTCTTCTTGTTCTTTTTTTCATTTCTCTGGATCGATGTGTTTCTAAAGCTTCATGTCATTAAAAATTATTACTTGGAACGTTAAGAGTTTGAATTCCCCTATTAGGAGACAAGGAATTCTGTCTCATTTAGCCAAACTAAATGTCGACTTTGCATTCCTACAAGAAACTCATCTCTCTGATGTTGAATCATTAAAATTGAAGAGAGGTTGGGTAGGTGATGTTTTCTATTCTCCAGGTGATGGCAAACGTAATGGAATGATGATATTATGTCATAAGTCCCTACAATACTCTCTGTTATCTCAAGAATCTGATACGAATGGCAGATGGTTAAATGTTAAATTATTTCACAAGGGTGTTCCAATCTCTCTTCTGAATGTGTACGCTCCTACATGCTGTGACCCTTCTTTTTGGTCCACATTCGCCAAACATATCACTCAATCTATGGATGATAATTTTATCTTAGCAGGTGACTGCAATCAAATTTTTGATCCTTTCATTGACAGGCTATCTAAAGTCTCATTCATTCCTAATAAATCCCATAAGTCCTTTGTTCAGGCGATCTCACAACATAAACTAATTGATGCATGGCGTTTATGTAGTCCGACCACCAAAGAATTTACCTTTTAGTGCCCATCTCATCACTCTCAATCAAGGATTGATTATATTTTTGTTTCTCACGGCAGTGCACAAACTCTCACTAATGCAGAGAATGGTCCCATTCTTTTATTGGATCATGCCCCTGTCTCAATAAACATTGATATTTTACCTAAAGTTACTGGTCCTAAAAGATGGCATTTTAATAATACTCTCCTTCTGGATTCAAAGTTTACAGATTCCTTTACTAGCTTCTTCGATGAGTTCTTTGAGATAAATCATACCCACTCCATGCCCTCTTCCACTTTGTGGGATGCCTTTAAGGCAGCAGCAACAGACTTTTTAATTGGCTTTGTTGCAAAAAAACAAAAAATTGCCCGCAAGTTCACTGGGGACCTTCTTCAGAAAATTAAGAGATTTGAGCACTCTTATTACACCTCCCATTCTAAAGACTGCCTAACTGCCCTCATTAATGCCAAAATGCAATTCAACAAAAAATCTACAGAAGACGCTTCTTTATTTTTGTTAAAATCCAGTGCGAAATTCTATGATGGTAAAATAAAGGAGGACAAATTTTGGCTAACTATTTAAAAGTTAAACATAATAAGTTGAATATTGAGTCTGTTTATGATCTGAATTCTGACTTGCAATATAAAGATGCTGATATTTTAAATGCATTTTCTCTCTTCTATAAAACCCTATACCTCTGAAACTCAACCCACTACCCAATCCTTTTTTTCCTCCACACTTTTTCTCCAGCATTCATAAACGCCAAAATTTTCCTCTTGATCTTTTCTCCCCTGGAGTTGGACTTAACACAGCAGGAACTACTTACAGCCCTCCAACACCTTAAAAAGGACAAAGCACCTGGACCAGACGGTTTCACGGTCGAATTTTACCTCCATTTTTCTAAACTTATCTGGGTTTACATTTAACCTCTTCCATTTCAGATACAGTAACGCTTTGCATGAATAAGTGCATTCAAAAGATTTCGGATCTGATCGCCAGATGGCATCCTCTTTATTTATCTTTTTGGGGTCGCCTTGACACCATATAATGATGCTATCTCCTATAATTATACATACTGTTTCTAATATCCTGGTTCCCATTCCCACTAATTCTTTTAAGAGGATTAACTCCGCTCTTTCTTCCTAGAGACACGAGTGTCTTTTCTTAAGTGAATGCTTCCCAAATCGGACGGCGGAGTTAATATTCCGGATTTTCCGGCTTATCCCAAGGCATTCCTATTACATCAGGTCTCCCTTTGGGTTCGAGATCCCACATACGACTGTCCTTTATGGACTAATTGAATGTCTCTTTCTGTCCCCTTTTACCTTCGCAGAATACCTCTTTTTTTTCACGTAAACCACAAGCATTATCCACACCCATAATCAAATTAACATCTAAACTACTTTTATCTTCCTCCTCCCCTACATATAATACTGTAGATGACTTTCCTAATTTCACCATTTGGCAGAACAAAAGTTTACTCATCAAAAACAAACCTTTCTATTGGAGGGCTTGGCGTCAGGAGGGGTTAATTTGGATACATCAATTATTTTCACAGTCAAATTTCATACCCTTCTCATCACTTAGCCAACTATTCAGTGTACCTACCTCCTTTATTCACAAGTACCTTTTACTTAAAGAAGCAGTGATGACAACCCACACCCAGTTGTCTACTACACATACATCTCTTAACACTCCCAACTCTGCAACACAACTACATAACTTCTTGAAAATCACATTCAAGGCCTCCATCATATTCTGACACTGCTCGGCCAAAATCCAAAACAGAAGATTTGTGGGAATGCGACCTTGCTACTTCTTGGCCAGTGTCCCTACGGACTAAAATATGGGTCAAAATTCGTAAATCATCTAGAGCAGCTAATATAATGCAGACATTGTTTTTTCTATATAACAGGCTCGTTTTCACACCACATGATTTGAGCAAAAGATTTACTACAGTACCAGATGTCTGTTGGACATGCTCCTCTGCGAATGCAGATTTGTTGCACATGTTATTTGCTTGTCGTCTTGTACATAATTTCTGGAAACAAGTATGGTACCAAATTCACTTGATTTTCCGAACTAAACTTTCCTTTTCTTTTACTCATGTTTTTTTTGGGAAGCCTTTCTTCTTGTTGGGAAATTGTTATGCCTAATGTTAAAATCATTGATTTGTTAATAGCAGTTGCCTTCCAGCAAATTACAGGTAATTGGAAAGACTTTTCTAAAATCTGTTTTAGAGCTAGGTGGTACAATGTTTGCCATAATCATAGATTGGATACTTCCTTTGTAAATACTTTACACATGGGAGCTAAACGCCTAGATGTATGGCTACCTGTTACGACATATCTTAATGTCTGTGCTAGTCGTTCTTTCCAACTGCAGCCCAGCCAGCACAAAGTCTTAAAACCTACTTGAATCCCCTAAGCGTTCTTTAATTCTTCAGTATCCTATTGGTTTTTTTCTCATAATTGAGATATGTTGCTTTCCTTGTTCTATTTTACGCCCATTTCACATAATAAAATTATAGTAATTTCTTCAATGATCTTTATGTATGATTTGTAATTAAGTTTTATATTTTGTACTGAAAGCCTTATTTCTCATAATAAAGCTTTCTTTTGAACTCAAAAACACTAACATGTCCAAAAGACGAAGGTGGAGTCAACTTCCTACATTTTCGAACATATCAGAAGGCATTTCTTTTATGTCGGGCATCCTTTTGGCTACTTAAACCCACGGACAATCGATCTTAATGGACTTCAGTTGAAAGTCTCTTCTTATCTCCCTTCTCATTTCAAGAGTACCTCTACTTTTCACATAAACCACAGATCCTCTCAACCCCCATAATCAAATTGACTTCTAACCTTCTCCAGCTACAATCCTCTCCTCAATGACACGCTATAGACTCTTTTCTCAATTCCACCATCTGGCATAATAAAAGTTTGCTTATTAACAAACAAACTTTTTATTGGAAGACTTGGAGGCAGAGAGGACAAATGTGGGTTCATCAGCTATTCTCCCAATCAGCCTTTCTATCCTTCTCTTCACTCAGCCAAATGTTTAACTTGGCCATTTCCTTTACTACCAAATACAATCTCTTTAAAGAAGCTGTGATGCCTACTTACACTCAATTATCAAACACACCTGATATATTAAATAACTCTAACTCCCTCACACAACTAAATGCCATACTAAAAAACTCCCCTAGAGCTTCCACTATTTACAATTTTTTACATGTCACAGATATTACCCGACCAAAATCCACAATTGAGGAAGCACGGGAACATGATTTTCAGACGTCTTTGCCAATCTCCTGGAGGAATTTATGGATTAAATTACTCAAATCTTCTAGGGCAGCAAATATAACGCAAACACTGTTTTTTGTTTATAATAGACTTTTATTATCACCATATATTTTAAGCAAAAGTTTTTCAACTGTTTCAGATGTATGCTGGACATGTCTATCTCCAAAAGCCAATTTATTTCACCTGTTGTTTTATTGTTATTTTGTGTGTAATTTTTGGAAACAAGTATGGACTCAAATCAATTTAATTTTTGGCACTAAGCTCCCTTTTTCCTTCACCAATGTCTTCTTAGGGAGCCTCTCACCTGTATGGAAAATTATGAATTTTAATGTTAACATTATAGATCTGTTACTAGCTGTCGCTTTTCAGCAAATCACTATAAACTGGAAAGGCTTCACAAAAATTTCCTATAGAGCCGTAACCATAGATTAGATACTGCTTTTGTCTATCTTCTAAAACTAGCAATGAAACGTTAGGACTTATGGTCACCTGTTACAATATTTCTTGATGTTAGTGCTCAAAGGTTTTCTCAGCCACAACCATTACCGCACAAAGTTCCTAAACCTCCCTGATCCCCTAAATATTCCTATTTTCTTCTACATCTCATTAGTATGCAGATTTCAGATGTTATTTGTATCTTTTATATTGTCATTTATGAGTCTGATTTGTACACTTCTACATACGTTATGCTGAATATGTCATTATGAGGATATTATGATGTACTTTTTATTGAAACCTTTTTATTATTCAATAAAGCTTTCTTGAACTGAAAAAAAAGTATATCACTGGTGGCCTAGGCTGGGAAGCAAGCATGCTAGTCTCTCTTGGAAATAAAATGAAAGGATCTAGCAGTATAGCGCTGTGAGGCAGAGGACAGCCCCCCTGTCCTGGGGGTCCCAACCTCTGGCCCTTTCGGCCTGATAGTGAGCTGTGAGACCCACCTGCCCTAGACTTCACAGCACTAGATAATGGCGCAAGTCCCAGTGAAAAGGGCCCCACACCTACCTTTACAGCCTGATTCACTGCTTTGAGGCCCATGGGGAAAGGACCACGTCCTCTGTGCCTCAAAGCGGTAGGGAGACACTTTACTAAACACTGTCCTACTGTGGCAGTCTGAGCTGGATGATCCCTCCTGCCCACATCAATCCTTCCTTACCTGTTAATGTCCAGCTCATCATGGAAACAAAAGAGCCTTCTGTCGCCTGGAAAAGGGGTACACAAAGGGCAGACAAGTTCTTTGCCACAGGTTTTAAACAGAGGTGCTGCCCCGCCCTCTTCTCTGAGAGCCGGCATAATTGCTGACTTTGCTGCTCTCACTACATGACCTCTCCCCCTTGTTTACCCACCCCCCACCTTTCACACCCAGGAAGGCTACCAGGCCATGACCTACGAGTTCAAGACACCTCGCTCATAAAGACATTAGCAATGTGATCAGATTGGGGAGGGGGCCTCGGGGAGTAGGTGAGCTGACTGTGAAAGTGGGCCCCCTGTTATTGAGCTGATCGCGAGGCCCTGGGCAGATGCCCACACTGCCCATGCCTAGCACCGGCCCTGAGTGGGGGGGGGTACAAGGGCTCAAATTCAGCCACACAGAGAGGAGGATTGACAAATCTGTCCATCAGCACCAAGGACAGAGACACAGCTCTCTCTCTCACACACACACACACTCTCACTCTCTCTTTCTCTTAATCTCACTCTCCTACTGTCTCACCTCTCCGTTATTCAATTATTTTGAAAGGCAGACACATGGCCCTAGAGGGCTCCAGAGCACTTCATTCCGTTTTTCTTACAGATCACAATATAGCGCATATATTTTAGTTGAGTTACAGATATTGTTACAAGAACAACTGGTGAAATGCAAAATTAGCTTGCATTATCCTTGCACAGAAATAGAGTCCAACCATAGAGCTACAAATCAAAATAACCTGTGACAGACTTTCAGTCCTTTTAAGTAAGCAAGTTAAACGTAGGGGTACTTTAATGGCGACAGAGCGATATCATCTATCAAAGTATTTCTGCAGCAGGTGAGAATTCAGGGAGTGCCTAACCTTTCTGAACCAATCTTGTACGGAGTTCAATAGCTCCATTCCAGTGCGTGGGATGGGGGATTCTTTTCTGAAATCCCTAAATCCGTGGGTGATAGTTTCCTTTGCTTATAATCATGCGAGTCTTCGTGAGATGGTCAGTTTTTTACAAAAGGTATTGCAGCGTATTTTGATGTAACACCTTGTGTGTTAACAAAGTGGTTTTGGAAATACACCATGCTACGACTGAGAGCCAGTTCAAGCAGGGATCCGAGATCATAATTGCAGGGCTTTATGAGGGCAAACCTTAAAGTCTTTGGAAGTACAGGAAGATGGATATTGCTATTGCATCGGAGAGCGAGTAAACACAGAATTTCGCTGTAGTTCTTAAATCAATTGAATATCCCTCTTTCAATAATGTTGAGACCAGAACACACTAGATTGGGTGGCATTCATAAAATGTTTAATTTATATGAATTTGAGTATCTATATAAACATTTAAAAACAAAAATTTCAGCAGGATTCGTTGTGGATCCGCGAAGCAGGCTGAAAAAAATAAAATGTAGCTGGGGCTCCTGCGCTTCATTTACTTTAGGTCTCCAGATGGGCCAGGTCCAGGGGGAATAAAAAAAAAAAATGCGGGGGCTGCACAGGCCCTTGCATCTCCTAGGATCGCCAGCTTCCTGGGACTAATTGTTTGAAGACTTGGGGGACCACGTGCCCCGTACTGCCCCGGGTACCGCCACCTCCCGGGGCAAATTGTGTGGAATGTGGGGGCCACGCGGCCACCCGCAACCCCGGGGACCGCTACCTCATAGGGGCTAAATTCAAATTAGATGTGTGGGGGCTCTGGCTCCCGCAGTGCCATGGACTGCCACCTCCCAGGGGCTATATTCAAATAAGATGCGTGGCGCAGCCCTGGGGACTGCCACCTACCCGGGGCTACTGCACTTAAATGCAGGAGAGTATGACCCCTCCTGCTGCCCCAGGCACCGCCACCTCCCCAGGGCTATTTTCAAAATAGGAGGAGGGCCGCACAGCCCCCCTGCTGGAGCCAAAAATGGCCCTGGGGTCCATCACCAATTTTTCCTATTGCAGTCAGTGTCTCTCAGGGTGGGACAGGGCGGGCCAGAGCAGGGGGAGGAGTGGTTTGCACTCCCTAAGTATGCATGATTTCTTTGCTGTCCCTCTTGGGCCGGCCAAACCGTAATGCACACTTGCATCTTTCCCACCAGGCTGGAATGCACAGCCTGGTGAGGAACATGCCCAGCCTCCCATTCTCCTTCTTAGTGCTGATCCACTGTGCTCAGACCAATCACAACTCTGCATTGCAGATTTGTGATTGGCTAAGGGAAGCCTGGGTGCTTCCTCCTGCCGGAGGAGATAGGAAGAAAGAAGAGGGCGGAGGGGATGCCACAGCCAGCTGTCACCGGTATTTTTTAATTTTTTTCCCTTTTGTTCCACCCCCGCCCACCACCCCCATCCGGTAGCAGCTGCTTCTGGAAAGAGGTACATCTTCGCCTCTTTCGCTTCTCAATCTATCGCTCCAACTAACTTTTTCTCTCCCCATCTGAGGCAGTGGCTCCACACTGATACCATACATCTGCTAATTACATGCTGTGTTTGCCTGCTATAGACAGGATTTGAATTCTCATTGTAGTGTGCTAAAACATTGTGTGCCAAGAGGCTCACAATTGGACCACTACTTGAATTTAAAAGTTGTTTTTTAGGACCTTCGTAAACAGGTACAATCGCTACATTGTTTCAACAGCTTGTTTCATGGGGACTGTGCCTGGGATAGCATAGATGTGTAGCCTTCTTTGTACAAATGCCTGACGTTGCCTCGCCCAGATTCTATATACCATTGTAAGAGTCCTACGTTTTACTACGGTATGAAGAGGCAACCAAGAGATATGAACAGTTCCTTTGTTGTCTTTGGCAGTGCTTATCAGCAGAGAGTTACAATACTCCATTATGGGCTTTATCATAGCCCTAGCAATCATGATTTTTCCTAGGGCCTGACAAAGCTCTTGGAGTTCTGCTACGTGGAATTCTGCAGAGTGGTCCAACACCTCAACAAGATTCCACGGAATTCCACCAGCAGACGACCTACATGACGTGCTCCGTTCACGCTACTTTTTTGACCTTCTAGTAGCACAATGCACGTTCTAGAGCTGTAAACTGTGGATGAACTGCACCACGTGGTTAGCATGAGTGCAGGCTAAATGTTGCCTTGTTTGTTTATACTATCTCCTTTTTTTAACTCCTCTATTGAATTTTTGTTAAATTCTTGTGATCCCTGCATTATCCTTTTTCGGTCTATTTCATGCTTTTGTAGCTGACCTCCTCCTGTCTCTACTAGTCAGGAGTTTTTTCTGCTTTGTTAGTAAGTTTTCCCTCACCCCTCTTTATCTTCTGATCTTGTAAGACTAACAGCCAGATTCATGTAGGTGAATTGCGCTCGCAAATGGCCAGATTCTCAGAATCTGGCCCTTTGCAAGCGCAATTTTTGCATTTGGGATTCATCATCCCAAATGCAAAACTCGGTAATAGCGAATTCGCAAATTTGTGAGGAATTACATTTAAGGAATCTCTATTTGAGATTCCTTAAATGCAATTCATCATCCATTTTCAAATTGCGAAATCGCAATTTCGGGCTTCTATTTACCGCGAGGTCAAACCTCGTGGTACATAGCGAAAACTCAGAAAAATGCTTTTAAAAGCATTTTTCGAAGTTGCATGTTGCACACACACATGTCCTTTGGACATGTGTGTGCGCGCAACACCTGTTTAAATTAGCATTTAAGGGGTGCCAGAGGGTGTCCTCTGGACACCCCGCGCACCCTTTAAATCGCTATCTTATTTGCGATTAACTAATTGCTAATCGCAAATAAGGAATAACTCCCCATCATTCCTATGGGCCTTTTGGCACATAGGAATGAATGGAGAGTTATTCCTTATTGCGATTAGCAATTTGCTAATCGCAAATAAGGAATGTGTAGGAATCGCATTTTATTTTGCGATTCCTACATGAATCCCGTTTTGCGAGTCTGTAATAGCGATTCCTTATGAATCGCTATTAAAGACTCGCAAAACGGGTCTTTGATGAATCAGGCTGTAAGAGAACAGATATTTGGTACTCTACTGTCTACTGTGAAGATTGCAGGTCCAATTAAGCTTTTGTTGAGAAGGCTTTCTTTTTCTTACTCATGTTCAAACACGTAAAACAATAGTCATGGTGGACTCCCCCAACGTCATGCTATAAATGATAAATGTAAACAGTATACCAGCAGTCTCATGACAGTGCTTAATGGCAGGAAAATATTAAGCATGGGCGAATTTTGAGAATTCGCATTCTGCAAATTTGCGGATTTGCGAATTCGCAATCTGCAAAATTCACAAATTCGCGAGAATTTGCAGATTTTTTTATTTTTGAGAGTTTGCGTGTGTGAGCGGGGCACTTTGCATGTTCGCGGGTGTTCGCGAGGCGCTTTGCGTTTTCGCAGGTTTTTTTTTTTTGCCTGGGTAATCACTGCCACCCTCTTGTTTTTTATGCCCATCTGCCCTCTGCCCCACTCATTTTTTGTCCCCTTCTGCCCTCTGTCCCACTTTTGTGCCCTTCTGCCCTCAGACCCAATTAGAATGGCGCCGGCAAGCTGCCAGCGCCATTCTAAAATAGCTGCAAATAGCTTCAACAGGAAGCACTAATAGATAAAGTAAAGCGGGTGCTCGAGTTGAAGGTCAAATTAAGTTACACAATCATTAATCACCCCAAGTTTGGGGTGATTAATGATTGTGTAACTGAATTTGAGCAGCACCAGCTTTACTTTATCTATTAGAGCTTCCTGTTGAAGCTGACTTTTGTAACTATTTTAGAATGGCTCTGGCAGCTTGCAGGCGCCATTCTAAAAGAGTTACAAAAGTCAGCTTGAACTTTTGACCCAATCCGTTCCGCTCGCGGATTTTGCGGGAAATTCGCTAATCTTGCGGATTGCGAATTTACCGAAAATCCGCAAAATCCGCGAGTGGAACGGATTTTCCGCCCATGCTTAGAAAATATAAGGTCCCATTGCATTTGCCAAACAACACCATAAGTCCTAAGATAACCATCATTCCACCCCTTCATTGTACTTCAGTGGGTTAATAATCATCATAGCCCTGCCCCTCCATTACAAAAACTTTATGTTTGACTTAACTACCTGAATTTTCTAACACTGTCACCCAACAAAATGCCAAAAGTTACATTTTTGAAAGAAGATACTCCTAACTGAAATGTTGTGATGTATTGAGCTGGTAATGCGTTAATAAATAAAATAAGGGGAGGAGTATCTGACATCTAAAAATATGTAATGTATTTTCTACCTGCACATTCCACCAGTGGCAGGTGCAGAGGTGGATTGGGTGAGAGACACAGCGGCAGCAGGAACAGGCAGTGGTTAGTCAAATTGCTTGCTTATTGACCATTGCTATTGTACTCACTACAAGGATGTCATGATTCATGAACCCCCAGCTTTAGTATCTACAGTAGTGTTCGAGTTCTTATGGCCTCTTCTATCTGGAACTCAGCAGACAAAAACTCATAAGGAATGCTAAATATAATGTGCTGATGGAAAAGGGAAATGAAAAGGATGGAAGGTTAAGAAAAAATTGATGAAAGGATGCATGGGTGGGTTAAAGGATATGTGGGTGGGAAAATGTGGACAGATAGGTGAAAGAATGGTTAAAAGGGTAGAGACTGAATGGAGAAATATTAGAAGGATGGGTTGAAAATGTTGATTAAAGATGGAATGAGAGAAAGTAAAGCTTAAATTGTGGGTATCAAAGAGTGATTACAACAATGAATGTATGAATTGATAGTTGCTTAGATGACGAAACAAGGATGTTCTTCTGGAGAGGGGCATGCTCACTTTCTTCGCTTGCTTGGTTTTCAAAGCTTCAGTTCAAAGTGAGGGCATTTTAATTTTTTGTCTGCTCTCTTTTTTCACTGTATTTGTTAAGTGAGGCAGACATGTGTCCCACCTATCATCATTCATCACCTCCCTTCCAGCCCATAGCATTTCACTATCCATGATCTAAGTGCAGCATTGTTCAATTCACCACTGCAGTGTAGGCTGTGCAATGTGCATCTGCTTCAGTTAATCGTCATTTACAAAGATTTAAATGCCCACGAAACTGAAAACATGGTGTGTTTCCCTTCTCTCCCCATGCCCATTTAGTCTCCTCCTAGTACTTCACTCCTTTATTCTTTCCTAAGTTTTGTTCCAGCATACAAAAGGATAGAAATATCAATTCCTTTCCCTGTATTTCTGTGCATCTTTTTTCTGACTGTCTACTTACAACAAACAGGATATTCACATTTTATACATGACATAGTATAACGTTTGTTATTCAACTGCCTCTTTGGAGTCAGGGTAGAATGGAAAAGGCATTTGGAAAAATGCCGGGTCATTGGAGTGAATTAAAGTAAGATAATTGTCCATTACAGCTGTCACAGCTGCAGACTGCAGAGAGTAGCAAAGTACCCAAAATGCTGGTTTGTATGCCTCCATTAAGTTAGCACAGAAATGTGTGCTCAATAGAGGTTAATTCCTTACTCATTAATGAGAGGAAATTTATTTCTATTTTTCAACACAAGATGTCTGTTTAGTTTTTTATCAGAAACATCTTCAAAACAAAAAAAATTATCTTTTTTTTAATCTGGTGTTATCCTGCCTTAATTCTTTTCAGCCAGGCAGTGTTTTTTATGTGAGGCATGTGTAGATACAAAATGGCCCTGTGACTCTCCTAATGAGATCAAATTCCAATGGCCTAAGGAGACCAGTAATGTACTGTTACTGTGCCACTATTTAATTTTAAACAAGTGTTTGCCCAGAGCATGGTTTACAATTTGTCTTTTTTTCTTTTTTCTCTTTTGCTTGATATTGCTACTCCTGCCTGTCCATCACCTGTACCAACATGACAGGACATAGCAGCCCGGCTAAGGCAGCAGAGGTTGGAGACAATCCTGCAGGAGTACCATCGGCTGATGGTGCTGTAGGAGGAAGAGGCTGAAGCAGCTGCTGCTGCCCCCGGCCCCAGTTCTACCAGACATCCATAGCCTCTAGGCACCAACATCGCCTCCAGTGCCACTGGCAGCTGTCAGGTGCCCGATTGACCACCACTCCTCTTTTCGCTCAGACAACAAATTCTAGACCTGTGTCCTGCAGCATCAAGCGTAGCTTGAAGAAAGTCTGTCCCAGCTGGAGCAGAAACTTTACTGCCACATAACCCGCATAAAGAATTCCCTTTTCAATTTTTTGTTTTGGTGGGAAAGACTTTTGTTGTCATTGGAGAGGGTGAGAAAAGGAGTTGAGACTGGGTTTGTACTTTGGACTGTATATTTTCTTTGAACATTGGTTGGAAATGAGGTGATTTGCTTGGGAAGAGGGGCGGGCCTGTGGTGGGTGGAAAGGGTGGGTTTTATAGTTGTTAAAAAAATTAAAAGAGAAATCATTATTTTACTTTATTTATGCCTCAAATCGTAATTTTGGTGTTTTACTTTGCACTGCTGCCTTTTAGCATAGCCTGTTTTTTAAACCTGCTTTAAAAAGTATTTATCAGTGAGTTTTACCCTTGTTCTACTACCCTCTGTAACTATATGGACCACCGGGGTGGATTGCCATTCCCTATATTACCCACAACAACCTAGATAAACCATTTCTTCAGTAGAAGCTAGTTACTAACTAAACATGTTCACTTCATTCCATAGTTCTCTTACCTAAATATATGAAGTGAGGCTGATACCTTTCTCAGTATTCTTACTGCAGGATTTCCCAAAGTAACATGTTATGGTGGTGATAGTAGTAGCAGGATAGCGCGCTAACAGGGAAGTAATCACAAGTGATGTCCCACTCCCACCTAGGTGAACTCCATTTCTAGGATTAATCAAAGGATTATTCATCACAGGCAACTAGATTGAAGGAAACCACAGCTTAGTTAGTGGGTTATATCATTTACAACATAACTTTAGAAAGACTGGGATCAGACTACAACCATGACACAACAAAGAAAACCTGATATCATAACAAAATCTAGAAATAGTTACTTCTTCTGAGTAATGGGGAGTTGGCATTTAATAAAAATTAAACTGATAACATCCTTGTGTCAGGAGAAGTGGATGAGGTTCAGCGTTTATGCAGCATAACACAAAGCCTGAATGATGATGTTGACTGATGATGCATGGGTGAATAAATGGGGCCTATGTGGGTTATTGTCCAGGTAATAGAAAATCATGCAGTGAGTTGGTGTTACTTTCACCACATTCGCCCCACCAAGTGTGTGATCCATTTATGGTGCAAAAATTAAGTCACACAGTCAAGGGGAAGAGGGTTTAGGGGTTTGATAAATGGCAGAGAAAGAGGATTTGGGAAAAGGTGTGCCATAGACAAACATTGCACAACAACAATATTCATCAGGGTGACAAGCAGTATATCATCATCAATCTGTTGTGGAAGGAAATTAAGGAATGAGTAAGACACAGTTCAGTATTGTGCGTTGAAAACAGTCCTTCAGTCCCAGGGACCACAGTAATTAATATATATATATATATTTCTATATAAATAAAAATGTAAAGGTTTGTTTGTTCAAAATCGCAAATCTCCGAAAGTTCTTCACCGATTGCTTTGAAATTTTGACACAACGTTGGATTTGAATACATGAGTGTTTTTATATACACAACGTTGGATTCCAATACACATGTTTTTGAATCGAAAGCTTGAACAGACACATAAAAAGGACAATGCTGGTTTGTTCAAATTCTTAAATCCCCAAAAGTTCTTGACTGATTGATTTGAAATTTTGACACAACGTTGGATTTGATTAAGCGCGTGTTTATATATACACAACATGGGATTAGAATACGCGCGTGTCCAATATGTGCGTGTTTTTAATCGAAAGGCCGAACAGACCCTATCGATTTGGTTGCTGCGCGAAAACTACAAGGGATGCATAGAGACAATAGTCTACATATATTAGGATGGACAGTTGGTGTCAGGATGGCAGACCGGGAAGTTTGTGGAGGGAGGGGCAAAGAGTTGGTGCACTTTGCAACATTAGCGCATGTTTATATATACACACAACATTAGATTTGAATACGCCCATGTCCACTGCACGCAGGTTTTTAATCGAAAGACCGAACAGACCCTATCGATTTCGTTGCTGCGTAACAACTACAAGGGACGGATAGAGACAATAGTCGACAATAGTCTACATATATTAGGATGGACAGTTGGTGTCAGGATGGCAGACCGGGAAGTGGGTAGAGGGAGGGGGGAGGAGTTGGTTCACTTTGTAACATTAAGAAAGGACACATAGACACAATAGTCTACATATATTAGGATGAACAGTTGGTGTCAGGATGGAAGACCGGGAAGTGAGTGGAGGAAGCGGGGAGGAGTTGGTTCACTATGCAACATTAGCGCGTGTTTATATATTCACAACGTGACAATAGTCACACAAACATATTGTGTGCCCACAAGCATTGTGAAATTAAAGATATTAGAAACATGCGCTTACTCTTTTCTTTCTCTTCCATTTAACCAGACTGAGCCACAGCAATGCCTGGCAAGGTACAGCAGCAAGGTACAGCTAGTATCTATATATCTATCTCTATATATATATGTGCACATGTAACTTAAATTACATAGGCAGTACGAAATCGCCAGTGCACGTCAGGATTCTCCAGCATTTTAGAGCCACACTACACAATGACCCGGCCTACCCGGTAGCGAGGCATTTTGCTCTTAAACATGACAAAGATTTGAACTGTCTGTCTTATTTGGTAATTGCCTCAGTCCCTAAACCCTGTAGAGGAGGCAATAAGGAATTATTATTGGAAACTCGATTCATCTTGGAATTTGATAGTATGTGGCCGAATGGCCTCAATAATACAGAAGATATAGTTAATTTCCTGTAATGCCTTAAAAACTATTGTCAGCTAGCCCATTCAGCCCTTCTTAGGCCCTTGTGTTCCTGAACTATATGTAAACTTTCTGGTGACTCAATGTCCCTGCCATTGACCGTCCGGGGGGGACAGTCCGGTTCCCTCTGGAATCTCTGCTTCAGGATTCTTATCTGTTTTATAATATACTTATTTGTACATAAGTGTTGGATAGTCAGGTTCCCTGTTATCCACATTAGAACTAATTGTTTCTATGCATAGACTTAGTATTTATATGCATTGCTTCCACTTAATCTTTTCCATTCTATTTTCTATTTTTATCTCATGAATTGTTGTTTTATGAGGTTTCTATTCACGTGTTCTACAAATAATGAAATTTACGAGTGTTTTTACAAATGTTTTAGATGTACCTTTTATTAATACAATATAGCCATGTCCAATTTTGATGAGGGTAATAAGCTAATCCATTTTTAATACTCAAATTCGTTTTTATCATTATAAAACTTTCTTATCACTTTTTTAGACGTGGATACTTGCACTGTTATTGAAAGCTTTTTTGCACACTGGGCAGTATAGTTCAGTCACTTAATATATTTCTCTTGCACTAACTTTTTGCACTTTATTGCCTACAAATTTCCAGCATAAATGTTAATAGTTCAGAGAGGAACTAGTGACCAATGACTTTGTACATAGTTTGTAACAGATTTAAATTGATCATTTTATGGATTTATCCAGAAAATATTTCTTAATTTATGAATATGGTCTACACTATAGGATGTCACATCATGTGCTACATTGTCTAGTTAACATCAAATATATGCATTTGTGCAGATTATAATATGAAGTTACTATTTCAAAATACATTGTTGCATTTATAGGAATTTAAACTTAATATATATGCTGTTAGCCCCCAAAATTTGGGGTAAACAGTATTTTGTTTATGTCTATAGGTCACATGATCAAGCTGGAGGCGGGAAGTAAGCGGAGTGATTTGCATTATAAAAAAGTGATTTTGACTTGTAACTAACTGCATGTGAACAAGGGCATCTACGCCCCAAACGCTTCATGGCTGTTTTATCTACCATTTACAAGCTGCAGTAAAAGAAACTGTCACCTGAATTGTGGTCTGTCTCTGTCTGCGCTTCGCCGGTCTGAGGACGTTGGAGGTAGGGACTGGGAGCTTCACTATATATATATATCCTCCAAAGATTGCAGGTAAACCGCGCAGCCCCAGACCGAGAGGGCGTGTCACAAAACCAGCACCTGCAAGCTGGTAAAACACAGCATCCAGACTCCCTCTTACTCAAGAAAGAGAGTGACACAGCTCCGGGGGAATAAGCACAGATTTATTGATTTTCTTGCGCTGGCAATAATGTCCCTGAAACGCTGGGCAGACGTGTTTCAGCCATCCATTGGCCTCATCAGTGCCCGTCTCAGCTGCCTTCTCGCTGTTTCCGGGGGTCCGTTATGGCGATGTTTAAACCTGTGACCACTCTTGATCATGTGATCACTGGCCCCACCTTTGCCTCACATGTGTGAGACATCTTGCGCTCTCCTACAGTCCCGCTGCATGCTGGGCGTTGAAGTCCTTCGTTAGAGCCCATACAGTGAAAGGATTTCTAAAACACCAAGTGGTGCTTCCAAAATTATTTTGGATGGTGATTTCACGCCACTGCAGCTGGTTTTGCAGGTAAATCTGTCCTTTGTCCCCCTTGTCAGGCAAACACCGCGTTTGCCTCCTCTCTCCCCATGTGTTTAATCGCCTCCATGTGGAAATCCAACACCGGGGGGGCGACGCGTTTTTAACAATACTCCAAAGATTGCAGATAAACCACGCAGCTCCAGACAGAGAGGGCGTGTCACAAAACCAGCATATATATATATATTTTGCCACAATGTGATCCTTGAACTCCATGTGCTCAATTACTGGTGCTCAGCATGGGGGCCGGATCCTAGCCCAATTTTGACAATTTTTTGCATACCAAGGACGCGGCACTCAGGATTTGGATATATTACTTTTTTATTTAACCTTCAAGCTCGGACCGACCCGTTTCAGCCTGACTAAGGCTTTGTTCATGGTGCGTGAGCTTTCCTTTGTGTTTACTATTTATCCCATTCTGCTGTTAGGGCGCATTATGGGATCAGTAGTTCAAAACTATATACATTTATTCATTTACTACATAATCTTAATCACCGTGCAGCAGAGTTTTTCAATACATTTTTAATTTGCATTTGATTTTACATTTATCATAATCATTCTACATTCGCGCAGCAGCTTTTGCGCAGCTAGCATTTCTCAGCACATACTATGTATATGATTGTACCTGCTCACATTACATAAGTGTTCATTGCTGAGATATAGGCCCTTATTTATGAGGCATTGCGTCAGTTTTGCGCCGCCGGTGCGTCACTTTTTGTGACGCACCAGCGGCGTACAAAATGCGCCTTGTTGCGCCATATTTAAAAAGTGATGCGTCACTTTTTAAACCCCTGCGCCACATTATACCTGCGTCAGGTATAATGTATGCAGAAGGGGCGTTCCCCCGCAAAAAGCCTCGTAATAGTGACGCAGTGAAATCTATGAGATTTCACTGCGTCACTTTTAGGATGCTGTTGCGTCAAAATCTTGCGCCTGCCTCACAGCAGGCGTAAGACTGACGCAAGCCCTTTCACATGGGGCTTTCCCCATGTGAAAGGACGCATTGCTGGAGTTGCGTCACTTTTGTGACACACTCCAGTAATGCGTCACTTTTGCGCTTACAGATACGTCAGAAATACTGACGCATCTGTAAGTCCTTGCGACATGATGCGTCATTCATTAAATATGACGCATCATTGGTGTAGCAAGGAGTGCGCAGTGAAAAGTGAAGCATCGCTGTTTTCACGCAGCGATGCGTCACTTTTCATAAATGAGGCCCATAGTATGTTTCTGATATAATGTCTATTTGCAAGTGAGTTCTACGTTAAGGGTTAGTAACCATTTTTTTTAACTCATGTTTTGCTGTTCTTAGGGCCTTACGGCCATCTCTTTAGTTAAGGTATACGTAAATCTCCTCATTTCTTTAGACCAGGTGTACGTAAAGCTCCTCATCGAAGTTCATCCCACGTGGCACTTTTGTTTTAAGTCTGATTATGAAGCTTGATTTAATCTGTCTTAGTTTCATTTGTCTGTTTCCTCCTCGTTCATCTGGATTCACCACATGTATTCTGTAATATATCATTGCTTTCCAGTCACTTTTCAGGCAGTTTGCCATGTGTTTAGCTGTTGCATAGGACATATCTTTATTTTTTACTGCCCTAATATGTTCTAAGATTCTTTTTTTCAGAGTACATGTTGTGCTGCCAATATATTGTGATCCACACTTGCATTCAACAATATATACTAAATGTGTTGAAGAGCAGGTTATTTTTCTCTCAATGGTTGTAACTTTGCCATTTGGTTCTTCAAACGTGCTTTTATTTTGGACAATTTTGCACGCCTTGCACACATTACACTTCCTGAAACCTTTCTGTTGATTGGTAAGCCAGTTTTCCTTTCTCTCCAATTGGTTGCATTTAAAGTGGGTTTGGACAAGTTGATCCATTAATGATGTTGTTTTTCTATAACACATCATTAGACCTTGACCTAGGATCTTCCCTATATCCAGATCCCCTGATATTAAGTGCCAGTATTTCTTTATTTTCGTTTTTATGATGCCACTTTCTTTGCTATATGTTGTTACAAAGCGAGGCGTACCATTTGTGTTTTCTGTCCTGTTTTTTGCTTTTTTCCAATGTTCTGTCGCTATACCCTCATGATCTCAGTCTTCCTGTAGTTTCCTGTATTTTTGTCTTTAGTGAATTGGTTCGCTTTGTAACATTAAGAAAGGACACATAGACACAATAGTCTACACAATAGTCTACACATATTAGGATGAACAGTTGGTGTCAGGATGGAAGACCGGGAAGAGGGTGGAGGGAGCGGGGAGGAGTAGGTTCACTTTGCAACATTAGCGTGTGTTTATATACACCCCACGTGACAATAGTCACACAAACATATTGTGTGCCCACAAGCATTGTGAAATTAAACATATTAGAAACGTGCGCTTACTCTTTTATTTCTCTTCCATTTAACCAGACTGAGCCACAGCAATGCGTGGCACGGTACAGCTAGTATCTATCTATCTATCTATCTATCTATCAATCTATCTATCTATCTATTCACTGAAAAAACCATAGGTTTCACAACAGTTATAGTTAACTGGAAATTTTACTGACATAAAACCATTGAAATTCCCACATTATAGTTAGTTCGACTCACTATAACTTGCGCATGTAATGCACTGCTGATGACATCACATATTACATCACTCATGACATGGTCAGTGACATCACTCATGACATCACTGATGACACCATCCTTGTGACAGAGAGACTGACCCCCAGATTCGCCAACCGGCGCCAAAGTTACTCCAAATAGAATTTTGAGATTTAACATTGAAAAAAAATCCTAACTATAACTACCTACTGGCGACCGCCAGTAGGTAATATATATGTGTGTATATATATATATATATATATATATATATATATATATATATATATTACCTACTGGCTATCGCCAGTAGGTATATATAGTTAGGATTATTTGTCTATGGAACTTTTGAAAATTCTATGTCTAATAACTTTGGCGTTTGTGGAAGGAATCGGCTGAAATTTTCAGGAAAATGGCACATTTTGTTTCTGAGCAGCCCCCGAAAATTTGGGGGGGTTCGTCAAGGGGGGGCCGAGAAAAAAGGAGGGTCCCAAAACGCGTTTTTCCCATGTTAATTTCCATAGGGCCTTTGGCCTCACTTTTAGCTCGAACGGCTGAATGGATTTGCACGAAACTTGGCAAAATTGTAGGGACTGTTAGCCCGATGTGCCTTTGCTAGGTCTCAATATATGTGCTCCAGTGGATTTTGAGAAATTAACGTTCAAAACAAGATATATATCTGTAACAGAGCTCCGGTCCGCTTACTTTTCGCGAAACGGAACTTTGCGCGCAGAAAGCTGATTGGCTCTCCGGTGTCTGTCAACATTCTAAACAGTCCGGAGCGGCCGCCATCTTATCTCTCGGTAGGATCGAGAGAGAAGAAGAGGTGAAAAACGAAGGGGGAATTTAATGAAAGGGGGCAAGGTATACCTCTCTTGACCCCCTAGGAATGATGTTGGGGTTATTAAAGGGTCCCGTGGGGAAAATAAAAAAATATATATTTTTCACGGTAGAAGCGCTTCCCGGGCCGCGAACTGGGCCGCAAACTGGTAGCGAAACGGGAATTCGCCATTTTGTGTTTCGTTTTAATTAAATTACTAGCTATAAGGGGGTGCGGGAGACGTATCCTGACCCCTTATGTTTTCTGAGGGTGGCTGAGGAGGCTCATATATGTTGATACATGTCTTCCAGCGGCTGTGCGTGAGCTTTTTTTTTTTTTTTGCTGCGTGACGTCTGTTAACGTTCGATTTGATGGAAATCAGGAAGTGTTGACCGCCATTTTGACACTGCGAGTAAATATATTGTTAAAAATAATTGTTATAAATTAATTCGTATTGATAAACATTGTCTGCGCCATCTTGCTTTTTTTCCAATGCCACACTTTTGTCGTGCACGGCAGCCATTTTAGATGCCTTGACCAGACCCACTCTCTGCACGCTGTCGATTCTCAGCACGGCTCCCCACCCTCGCAAGCATCTCCCCCACGCACTGGTCACCCCCGCTCTCTCTCTCATGCATGGGCCATATACTTCTCCCCATCTGCGCTGCTCTTCCCTGAGAATCACACCCTGTGCCCGCCCGACACCTCCCTTTCACCCTATTCACTACTGCACCCTCTGACACTCCTCTTCCTCTGTGTCCGATTGTCTAGGCTGGACCCAGGCTATCACCTAGCCCTGCGGATGTAGTTTATGGCCCCAGCTGTAGAGAATCCAGACATACCAACCCTCCCGATTCAGGCGTGAGACTACTGATTTCAGTGCTAGTCTCCCGCCTCCCGATTTCTGCAAGCAAAAACCCGGGGGCATATTACCAACAACTAGCGATAATTTTTGTCTCTAACTTGTTTAGAGACAAAAATTATCGCCGCACATCGGCGATTTTTATCGCAGATAAACCTTGCTATTAGCAAGGTTTATCGCAAATGCGATAAAAAACGGCCGCTATGCATGAATATCGCTGAAAAGTCAGCGATATTCATGCATTATCGAGCAAATGCTCTTAGCCATGTTATCCACCTCCCATTGGATAACATGGCTAAGAACTGCTCAGGTCAGGTGTTAGCTTTTGGAGATATTCGCGCTTAGCGCGAATATCTCCAAAAGTTGGTAATAGGAGATAGCGATGTTAGGGACTGTTTCCAGTCGGTAACATCTTGGCACGCCCACTTTGCATGTCATTAGTGATAAATATCACTGACATGCAAAGCGGGGCCCAAGATGGTCGCTATCTCCTTTTAGCTGTCACTAACTGGTGTTAGCGACAGCTTGGTAATAGGGAGATAATTTTATCTCCGCTTTCTTGGCTTTTAAAGCCAAAAAAGCGGAGATAAACCCCCTTGATAATATGCCCCACGATTCCTCGGGGGTTTCAGCTGGCAGGGCTTGGTATTGTGTTACGTGGTAATTTTTCCAGGAAACGTCAGAGGGTCGATGCAGGGGTTCTAGAAGGGGTGATAAACCATTTAAGCCTCATGAACAAGCGCATGGTCTTTTAATGATCTGTGAAGTACTCGGGGCGGCGGTGTGTGTGTGTCCTCTTTCAGGAGCGGGCGGGGGGGGGGGGGGGGGGGGGGGCACTGCCAGCAACTTCCAGGCCAGGCAGTGTTCAACACTTGCATCACCCTTTCTCTGCCTGCTATTGCGCTCCATGCTTCGGAAAGGTAAGAAAAAGAACGTGCATTTGAGTTTGAAATGTCCGATCCTGTAGCAGTACACTTGCAAAGCCCACACATGACAATAACCCGATTCAAGGCCCCATTCACCCGATTTTTTAAAAATATATAGCACTCCAACAAAGTGGGATTATAAAACTTTATTAACTTTTAAATATAACGAACGGAACAAAAACTGTAACAAACATTTAAACATTTTTGACAAAAAAAGCAACAATGGTCAGAAGCTGTCTTTTGTGCGAATAGTCCCAAGGCAGCACAACGTGCTGAGTTCTGGACGGCACCCAGGTGATGTCACCTGGGTGCCGCACTGGTTTTTGGGATCCTACAATGCAGCAAAGAAAAACAGCGTGGGGCGTCCCGGGTGGTGCGGAGGAGGCCTCGTCAGTAGCGGTCTGTTGTGCGAATAGTTCCAAGGCAGCAGAACGCGCTGAGATGTTGATGGCACCCAGGTGATGTCCAGTAAACTGCTGCACTGGTTTTGGTATCCTACAATGCTGCTCCGAAAATTGGCGTGGGGCGGCCCGGGGGGGGGGGGGGCGTGGGGGAGGCGCCGTGAACGGGCCTCCCCAGGTGGCGGCCATCCAGCTGAGTTGCGCCCGCTCTTGCGGCTACAGCGTCTCGCTCACCATGTTGTTGAGTAGCTCCCACTCTTGCAGTGCAGCGATAGGCGGCTGCCACATGACTCTTAAAATGGCAGACGGCTCTTCGGTTTTGGGCCTGGTCCACTAAAATGGCCCTGGGACACCTTGGAACTCGGACGCTTGCCTGCTAGGGCTTGGGCTCCATTCTCGAAAGCGTCCCCTCAGCCGTGAAGATTCTACAAAAGTCTTGGGGGCCCTCGACTCCTGCAGGCTTCCGGTGGGGAGCGGCTGCCATGATTGCTCGCGGAATGACCACGTTGGAGCCAAGAGATGGTGGTGCTCTCATGCTGACGCCAGCTTCAGTCTGAATCATCCAGACACAAGGTGGGGCTTTCATCGTTTGGGAAAAAAAAATGTTCTAAACCAATGAAAAGTGTTATTTTTAGGTCATATGACCAAGCCTTCCATCTTTAGGAAACCAAAAGTAAAATGAACCAATGAAAAGTTTTATAAACAAGTCACATGACCTGTTATGCGGCATAGGGCTACAAAAAGCGTAGAAAATCCGTTGGCGCGTGAGGCGGCGTCAGTAGCGGACCGATGTGCGAATAGGCCGAAGGCAGCACAACGCGCCGAGATCCGGATGGCACCGAGTTAGTGTCCAGCAAGTTGCTGCACTGGTGTGGCTATCCTACCATGCTGCGCCAGAGTCGGCGTGGGGCCCCCGTTGGCCTGTGAGGTCGCGTCAGTCAGTGGGGGCTGTGCGTCTCCCCCAAGATGGAGGCTCCTCGGCTGCAGTGCGGCGCCCCTTAGCGTTTCACTCGCCGTCCAACTGAGTTGCGTCCGCACTTGCGGCTACAGTAGGCCAAAGGCAGCACAACGCGCCGAGATCCGGATGGCACCGAGGTGGTGTCCAGCAAATTGCCGCACTGGTGTGGCCATCCTACAATGCTGCGCCGAAAGACGGCGTGTCCAGCTGAGTTGCGGTCACTCTTGCGGTACAGTGACTCGAACACGCAGAGATCCGGATGGCACCGAGGTGGTGTCCAGCAAATTGCCGCACTGGTGTGGCCATCCTACAATGCTGCGCCGAAAGACGGCGTGTCCAGCTGAGTTGCGGTCACTCTTGCGGTACAGTGACTCGAACGCGCCGAGATCCGGATGGCACCGAGGTGGTGTCCAGCAAGTTGCCGCACTGGTGTGGCCATCCTACAATGCTGCGCCGAAAGTCGGCGTGGGGTGCCCCGTTGGCTTATGAGGTGATGTCAATAGTGGACCGATGTGTGAATAGGTCGGAACCAGCACAAGGCGCCATGATCTGAATGGCAAGTCCTGGATGTTCAGTGCCATAGTTGAGAGTTCTGAGCAGTGCTTGTAAGACTGTCTGAAGCTTATTTGCACCTGCTGCAGCTTCACTATTGCCCTGGTGTGGCCAAAGGTCGCACATGACATAGGCGGCCGGCTCCCGAGGTCCGACGGAACTTTTTTCCTTTTCCTTTTTGCTTCTTGTCCCACAATCCGTTTCATCTGAAGACATGACCAGGTCCCTGAATGTGTGCAGGGGGACGTTATTGATTGAATCAAAATGGCGGCTTGACACAAAGCTGACTCAAGCGTTGCTGTTGATGCTATACAGACAAAAATTGGTTTTCAGTTTGTACATTCTTCAGGATTTTTTTTTCCATCCAAGGCTGATTGAGAGTTTGTAGAAAAATGGCTTCAGATTTTCCACATACTACTCTTCAACATTCTTCCTAAATGTAACAATGTGAGACTCACTAGGAGAACGGCTGTTTATGTTTCCTTTCAAAATGCTGCCAACAATATTTTCTGAATGGAAGACACCATCTTGTAGCATAAAGGGCCGAAAGGGGTTCTGGTCTGGCCGATGGTTGGTGGAGACATTTTGACTATATCTTGGACCTGCCCGGCCTCGCCCAAAATGGCGCCGGTATAAATGGGACTCATAACTCATTGTTGTGTACTGGTTGAACAACCTTGATATCACGAGATATGAATGCAGTTTTGATGCTCATGGCGGGCGGGGACGAGAATTGATTGAATATTTCGACATCCCTATTGATATTAAGTTCTGATGTGTTATTGATTACTGTACTATTGAAAGTTCGAATTAACGTCACCCATGGTTTTTGCACGCAAATGTATATCTAGATAACTTTTTTGTAAGTGGCCCTGTCGTATTTTAATCACAAAATGTACGTCCACCGATTCCGCAACTGTTATACACCTTAGTTCTTGCAACCTAATGGCTCGTTCGTTACGTTCCTCTATAATGTAAATGTCTCCTCATCATATACGATTTCAGTTTGCTCCGTGGCCGGCCCACGTGGTTTTAGGCCCGTATTTGTATACTGACATTTTCACAATAAAGGTTTTTAAAACAAAACATGGTAGTAGTATTTACATTGGTAAAGTTTTTACTTTTAGTCACTGTTTTCGAATCAGTAAAAGGCAAGTGAAATAAAGCAGTCCAATTACATGACGGATAAAAGGTATAATATGTAGGAACGCAGTAAAGATAAATGGTCAAGGGCAGTTGTGTTTTCCACTCCTGCAACATAAAGTGATCGATAAGAATCTGATAATCAGGCGTATCGGCGACTAAGACAGCAGGCCGAGTCTCTTTTACTCAACGGCTCCGTCATGGAACGAAGAAACACCCTTTTTCTCGAAAAAGGAATATATTTTACTTGCAGGACAGTTGTAAATTTTCGGGGAAAGTACATTAGCCTGGAATATTATAACATATATGTTTTTAAAAAAAAAGTTCGAAATCAATAAAAAGCGTATTTTTTAGGTCATATGACCAAGCTTTTCATTATTAAAATAACAAAAGTAAAATGAACCAATAAAAAGTTTTATTAACAAGTCACATGACCTGTTATGCTTACGTTACGCGCTGCGCGCCGCGCCCCGGATCACTTCCGGGTGCGCTAACGCGGCGTGTCATATAACGCATTACGCGACAACGTAGGTCAAGAATATAGTCAAAATGTCTCCACCAACCAGCGTTCGGAACACAACTCCTTTCAGCAGTCCAAAAAGTTCTGTAAAATGACAACAGAGGGGACAGGCAACAAGAACCATCAGTCAAAGAGGGGAGGGCAAGTTCTTCTCTACCGGGTCATGTTGGGGCGCTACCGGAACTGATCGAATTGGTAGTCTACAGTGTTTCTGGATGTTTCAGACTAAAGCTGGCGTCAGCATGAGAGCACTACCATCTCGTAGGTCCGTCGTGGCCATTCCACGAGCAAACATGGCAGCCGCTCCCCACCAGAAGCCTGCGGGAGTCGGGGGCCCCCAAGACTTTTGTAAATCTTCACGGCTGAGGGGACGCTTTCGAGAATGGGACCCAAGCCCTATCAGGGAAGCGTCCGAGTTCCAAGGTGTCCCAGGGCCATTTTAGTGGACCACGCCCAAATCTGAAGAGCCGGCCGCCATTTTGAGAGTCCTGTGGCAGTCGCTTATCGTTGCATCGCAAGAGCGGGAGCAACTCAACTACATGGTGAGCGAGACGCTGTAGTTGCAAGAGCGGGCGGTAAACAGCTGAATGGCGGAAGAGGCACAGTGTAGCAAAAGCGGGCGGAATGGCAACTAAAACGGTAAAGGGGCGCCCCACTACAGCGTGTCTTCAGGTCAAACGGATTGTGGGACAAGGTCCAGAATAGAAGAGTCATCAAAAGGCAAAAAGTTCCGCCGGACCCCGGGAGCCGGCCGCCTATGTCGGGGGCGATCTCAGGCTACACCGGTGCTATAAGACTTGGGGAGGGGGTCGGAGCCAAGCGTCTTCTCCGAGTCCATGGCCATCACACCGCCCCTCGGGGGCCTCCGTCAAGCGGTTTAGGAAGGTAACATATCACATTGTTTTCAAATGCAGTCAGGTCCACAAACGACACTCACTTACTTTGAGAATAGTGAATCTGCAGTAGGTGGAAATAAGCTTCAGACAGTGTTACAAGCGCTGCTCAGAACTCTGTCTATGGCACCCACCATCCTGAACTTATGCCATTTGAGAATGGCAGTGACATTGAAGCAACTCAGGGACCAAAACCATTAACGTACTTTCACGTATGAAAATCTTACTTGGGGAGGGGGCAGGAGCGAAGCGCCCCCTCCCAGTCCGCGCCACCACACCGTATGTTGAAAATCTGAAGCCATCGTTCTACAAAGTCAACCAACCTTGGATGGAAAAATCTAGAAAAATGTACAAACTGAAAACCAGTTTTGGTGTGCATAGCATCAGTAGCAACGCTTGCTATCAGAGTGCATGAGTTTCATGCTCGATCGATTGAGCTAGCCGGATCGGGCAATAAAAAGTATAAAATAGTTATGTAAATAGTTATTTAATAAAATGTTTTACCCTGTTTCTTTGCTGGTGTGTTGTCTATATTTTTAATATTTGCATAGGGTTTGTCGTTATTTTGGGCGAGGTGGTGACGGAGCCGAGCTGCCTTGCAGCCCTCATGGTGTGGAGCTCAGTTCATCTCACTATTTTCGTATTTCTCATGAAGGGTTGTTCCTAATATTTCTATTTTAGCGAGGTCAAGAAAGAGATCCAATTAGTGGCCTACTGATTTTGCTCGATTACTTTTATTTTTTTACACGATTTTTCACGATTTTTCACTATCTGCAAAGACTAAACAGAGTATTGCGACTTTGTGCTTGTTTGTAAATAGAGAATGAACCAAAGAGAATCAATTGTAAAACAGTAAATGCTTGGATAACAATCAATCAAATGGAGAGACAAGCAGGCACGACGAATTACAACGGAGGTAAAGGCCTGCGTTAACTACTCTTCACTATCTGCAAAGAGAGAGTACTACTAAGAGAAAAGAGGGGAGGGGGGCAGCGTTCAAAGCACATCAGCGTGCATAAACACGAAAACGTTTTTACCTATCACGTACTTGACATTTTACAGCTTTTGATATTTGCTATTAAAAAACCAATGAAATTCACTGAAAAAAACCATAGGTTATAGGCCATATATAGTTAGGAATTTGCATTTACAAAACCTTGAAAATTCAATGAAAAAACCATTGGTTATAGAACATATATAGTTAGGAATTTGCATTTACAAAACCTTATTTTACTCGCATAAAACCATTGAAATTCCATATATAGTTAGATGCGCTAACTATATATCGCGCACCCGCAATCCACTGCTGATGATGTCACATATTACATCATTCATGACATGGTCAGTGACATCACTGATGACATCACTGATGACATCTCAAATGACATCACTGATGACAACATCCAGTGACTGTATGTTTCTGTAAAGTTAAAATATGTCTTACATATTGAAGAATGAGTGGATGTTTAAATGTCTGAATGAAGGATTTAGTAGGTGCATGACTGATTGTATGAGGGAGTGATTAAATGTGTCTCACTGAGTGCATGGGTTAGTGATTAAACTGTATTAATTTGTGCATCATTATATCTGTTGTTCTGTAAACTGCTGCATGTGTTGATCAGTAGCTATATGAGTAACTATATGGGTTATTGATTGGTTGCCCAAGTATTTGTATGGGAGACTGAGTATGTGTGTGAGTGGCTGGGAGGTGTGTGACTCTGTGCATAGATGTGTGAACAGCTGATTCACTAGATGTATGGGTTCAAAATTGCATGTGGAAACAGCTGTATGGGTTGTTGACTGTGTGCATGAGTGTATTGGTGAGTGAATGGATATCTCAGTGCTACATGCCAAAGTAAGTACATATGTAAAACACAGTACATATGAGAGTTGACATATATAAATAACTGTATAAGAGCTAGTGAATGTGTCAGTGGTTGCATGGATCATTGACAACTTGTATCAGTGATTGTATAAGAGAGAAAATATGTGTTAGTATATGTTTGAATAAGTAAAGTTTGTATAACTGTATAGTTGAGGAAATGGAGGTGTGATTGATTGTTTGCATGACTGACTAGTTGTGTGAGTAACTCCATAAATGAGTGACAGTCTGTGAGTGTCTGTTTACACTGATTGTATCTAAGGTTATATTAGAGTCTGAAGAGGTTCATCGTATTATCACATGAATGATATCATCAGTGATGTCATTTGATATGTCATCAGTGATGTCATCAGTGATGTCATTTGAGATGTCATCAGTGATGTCATCAGTGATGTCACTGACCATGTCATGAATGATGTAATATGTGACATCATCAGCAGTGGATTGCGGGTGGCCGATATATAGTTAGCGCATCTAACTATATATGGAATTTCAATGGTTTTATGCGAGTAAAATAAGGTTTTGTAAATGCAAATTCCTAACTATATATGTTCTATAACCAATGGTTTTTTCATTGAATTTTCAAGGTTTTGTAAATGCAAATTCCTAACTATATATGGCCTATAACCTATGGTTTTTTCAGTGAATATATATATATATACTTCCACCAAGTTGCAATTACACGCAGCATTCACACAGTTTTTTTTAGCAGAATAACTATTTATTCCATCCTTAGCAGTGCCATAAGACCCCCTTCACCAACGCGTTTCACCCTGCTGGGCTTGATCACGGTACAAAGTATTATTAGTCACTTCACTATTTCTGTGTTATATACCTGATTACCAATGTGCAGGTGCCCGCGCATGCGCATTTGTCTGGAAGAAGTCGGCTCGACAGTAGGAAGAGGGAGCCCCGGGACGCCGCATGTCAGGTAATTCCTTTTTAATTACTTTTAATCTGTTTAACATTAAAATTAGGCATGTAGAAGAGGGCGGAAGGAAAGCGGGTGGCATGTAATGGGGCTACACAAAGTGTTTGGGTAGGCATAGCTTCCTCCCCACTTCGTGGACTTCGCGTAGCCCCACTACGCACAGTACGCCCACCCCATGTAAAAGTGGCGTAAGGGGTTTGTAAATAAGCTCTTTTATTTCTAAGGCATTTAATTGGAGGTATTGTTTATCCAGGCCGCTCTGCTTACCTCGTGTAAACACTGTGGCCAATTGAGTTCACAACTTGAACTCCGCTTTGGTTGGTTACTTGCCGGATATGGAAGACTGCTTTCAAGAGGAGACCCCAATAAAGAGTACTGGTGTGGAACTGCAAGTGTTCAGAAGGACTTGCAAACCAAGAATCCAGTCAACTTTGGAATAGAAGAGTTAAGGATATTGCGAGAGGCTCCTTCTGTTTCAGGTAGGGAGCTTTGTAAGCCATTCTAATACCTAATCATCCATTAGTTATAAAGAGATCCACCTTGTATCAGACTCATGCGTATAAGTGTGAATTGGACATTATCTGATACCAAAAACGCCTCAAGTACTTATATCTGTTACTTTTTAACTTTGATGACTACTCATATTGAGAGTATTTTCCTTAACGTTATCAGTTAAAAATTTGTGCATCTGTATGGCTTCAGACAACTAGTTCATGCCATATTTGAGACATCGGTGTAATCAGCTGGAACAGGAGGATATACTTTTCTTCAACCTCAGCAATTTGTTGCTGATTTATGGAACATTCTGCAAACTGAAAAAAGAGTTAAAAATGTATATGTTGCACATATGTCCAAGATTAATTTAAATGTACATAAAAACATTTGTTCTAAATAGGATTGAAGGTTATATTTGGCAAGCAAAATAGGAAATAGCATTGCATTATACAAATGTTAGGCCGAGATTGGTCACTCACTTCATTTACAAACTCCTGTCCTTGATCTGATAGAACCCTTTTTGGTCTTCCAAGATCTAGAAATTGAGAAATAAACATCAAGAAAAATTGAAAGATATGTCTTTGTATCTCAAGTGCAGGCTGAAAACGTGTAACGAGCATTTAAATGAGAAACATATGGGTTTCAGAAACAAACGTCTATAAGACTATCACAATGGAGATTTACATTTTATAAAAAATATTTATAGAAGCAATAAAACTTATAACACACATTGTTCAATTTCAAATCACATATTTGGCCAATAAAATTGAGAGGACATGTTTTTTGTTTGTTTTGTTTTCATGATACCAGAATGCCCACTAATTCTACCAAAACATGAGAACAGCACAGTTATCTGTCAGCAAACACATGAAATAGACAAATGTTTATCTCAGAATGCTTTTCAATCATGAAATGTTAAAGTCAAACCTGATAACTCCATTAGGTCCATTGCATTTTTCGGCTGATAGCATATGGAGAGCAGTCAGTGGATCGGGCATATCGAGTGGTTGACCACCATCTGGTGTAGTGCATTTGCAGGAATAAACAGCTTGTGGCGACCAGTACGTCTCATGGTTGAGATATCTGTATAATGAGATAGAACAGGGTACAAATCAAGTTTAAGGAAATTAAAAAACTTGGAGAGTGTGCTAAAATACAACATTGGCCTATCGATTACATGTGCAGAGCCTGGGGAGGAAATAGCACGTGGTGCACAACGGGGGTGAAAACCTTCGTGCCCAGAATTGACCACAGGAGAGCGGCCACGCGGCCCCTTCCCATAAAAAATTGAATACGGATACTCCACTTATTGTCATCGTACCATAAGCGCAGCCTTCCCATCACGCGCTTAATGCTAATTGAGTGTCAAGTGCTTATCAACATTCGAAACTTGAAACTGTTAGCAGCCATTTTATGCCTCTGTCGAAGGGAGGCTGTAGAAGTGTGTGAAATGTGAGTTTAAAAGATGAAAAGGGGGAGGGTAGACACACCCTGACCATCTATGTCTGCTCAGGTGGTTCCACAAGGACCCCCTTGGCCCCCAATTTATTTTTTTTAGGTAAAATCATGGGGTGCGCGTATGATCCGCGCATTCTAGCGATAATAAAAAAAAAAGTGGGCTTCCCCGCCTCTTTGGTAATTCGCATTCTTTCAACTGTTTAGAGGTGATGCAGCTGTGCTGGATTGAGGATCCACCCCTGAGTAAGAAAAAGTAATAATAACACTATTTACCTGCTAAGTGAATTTCCTTTCATAGGCTGACATTGACTGGTTTCAGTTGCAAATTCTTCTAAGTGTGCAGTTTTTCGAACTTTAAAATATTCACCTTAATTCATCCGGAGAACAAATTCAGATTTATTCATTTGTTGTCAGGAGAGAAACCAGCGCTGCATCTTTTAGCCCAGCACTGACCCTGAAAAGTAGTTGCAAGCATACTTACAAGTAACTTGTATTTCCTTCCATAGGAATCCCATTCCTATAAAAAATGAATACTTTAGATTTGTGGGTCAGGCTCTGGGGGAGGGTGTCCAGGGGCAAAAAAAATTAAAAGAAGGGGGGCCACACAATGTAAAAAATAAAATATCTAAAAATAAATAATTTTAAAAACAATTAGTAAATCAGTATCAAAAAAATAAATATAAGAATAAATATATTTAAAAATTGTCATTTACAAAACTTTTAAAATTCACTTAAAAAAACATAGGTTTCAGACATGTTATAGTTAGGAATTAGCATTTCACCCCTTCGGTGCTCATGACTGAGCGGTTCCGTCATGAGCACCAGTTGCGATACAGAAAAGGGGGTGGTGATGAACAGAGTGTCTGAATTAAGCAGACCACTCTTACCCAGTCCAAAGATCAGGGCTTGATCCATCACCGTTATTTATCTCACTGCCCCATCCCAGCTCAGAACCTGGCTATATGCAAATTAGTCTGTCCCTGGCCCAGTGCATCATGGGAACAGGGCAGACCAAACTACCAAGCCAATTCTTCACCAGAAAGGAGACAAGCTACCGGGGACCGGTTTCTGGCATTTCAGCCTCTTCGGCCCGGCTTGCTTGAATCCTGATGGAGCAGTGAGAAAGGGACTCATGTCTGAGTATACCCTGCCACACCTATAGTGGCCAAAAACGATACAGAAAAGGGGGTGGTGATGAACAGAGTGTCTGAATTAAGCAGACCACTCTTACCCAGTCCAAAGATCAGGGCTTGATCCATCACCGTTATTTATCTCACTGCCCCATCCCAGCTCAGAACCTGGCTATATGCAAATTAGTCTGTCCCTGGCCCAGTGCATCATGGGAACAGGGCAGACCAAACTACCAAGCCAATTCTTCACCAGAAAGGAGACAAGCTACCGGGGACCGGTTTCTGGCATTTCAGCCTCTTCGGCCCGGCTTGCTTGAATCCTGATGGAGCAGTGAGAAAGGGACTCATGTCTGAGTATACCCTGCCACACCTATAGTGGCCAAAAACGATACAGAAAAGGGGGTGGTGATGAACAGAGTGTCTGAATTAAGCAGACCACTCTTACCCAGTCCAAAGATCAGGGCTTGATCCATCACCGTTATTTATCTCACTGCCCCATCCCAGCTCAGAACCTGGCTATATGCAAATTAGTCTGTCCCTGGCCCAGTGCATCATGGGAACAGGGCAGACCAAACTACCAAGCCAATTCTTCACCAGAAAGGAGACAAGCTACCGGGGACCGGTTTCTGGCATCTCAGCCTCTTCGGCCCGGCTTGCTTGAATCCTGATGGAGCAGTGAGAAAGGGACTCATGTCTGAGTATACCTTGCCACACCTATAGTGGCCAAAAACGATACAGAAAAGGGGGTGGTGATGAACAGAGTGTCTGAATTAAGCAGACCACTCTTACCCAGTCCAAAGATCAGGGCTTGATCCATCACCGTTATTTATCTCACTGCCCCATCCCAGCTCAGAACCTGGCTATATGCAAATTAGTCTGTCCCTGGCCCAGTGCATCATGGGAACAGGGCAGATCAAACTACCAAGCCAATTCTTCACCAGAAAGGAGACAAGCTACCGTGGACCGGTTTCTGGCATTTCAGCCTCTTCGGCCCGGCTTGCTTGAATCCTGATGGAGCAGTGAGAAAGGGACCCATGTCTGAGTATACCCTGCCACACCTATAGTGGCCAAAAACGATACAGAAAAGGGGATGGTGATGAACAGAGTGTCTGAATTAAGCAGACCACTCTTACCCAGTCCAAAGATCAGGGCTTGATCCATCACCGTTATTTATCTCACTGCCCCATCCCAGCTCAGAACCTGGCTATATGCAAATTAGTCTGTCCCTGGCCCAGTGCATCATGGGAACAGGGCAGACCAAACTACCAAGCCAATTCTTCACCAGAAAGGAGACAAGCTACCGGGGACCGGTTTCTGGCATTTCAGCCTCTTCGGCCCGGCTTGCTTGAATCCTGATGGAGCAGTGAGAAAGGGACTCATGTCTGAGTATACCCTGCCACACCTATAGTGGCCAAAAACGATACAGAAAAGGGGGTGGTGATGAACAGAGTGTCTGAATTAAGCAGACCACTCTTACCCAGTCCAAAGATCAGGGCTTGATCCATCACCGTTATTTATCTCACTGCCCCATCCCAGCTCAGAACCTGGCTATATGCAAATTAGTCTGTCCCTGGCCCAGTGCATCATGGGAACAGGGCAGACCAAACTACCAAGCCAATTCTTCACCAGAAAGGAGACAAGCTACCGGGGACCGGTTTCTGGCATCTCAGCCTCTTCGGCCCGGCTTGCTTGAATCCTGATGGAGCAGTGAGAAAGGGACTCATGTCTGAGTATACCCTGCCACACCTATAGTGGCCAAAAACGATACAGAAAAGGGGGTGGTGATGAACAGAGTGTCTGAATTAAGCAGACCACTCTTACCCAGTCCAAAGATCAGGGCTTGATCCATCACCGTTATTTATCGCACTGCCCCATCCCAGCTCAGAACCTGGCTATATGAAAATTAGTCTGTCCCTGGCCCAGTGCATCATGGGAACAGGGCAGATCAAACTACCAAGCCAATTCTTCACCAGAAAGGAGACAAGCTACCGTGGACCGGTTTCTGGCATTTCAGCCTCTTCGGCCCGGCTTGCTTGAATCCTGATGGAGCAGTGAGAAAGGGACCCATGTCTGAGTATACCCTGCCACACCTATAGTGGCCAAAAACGATACAGAAAAGGGGATGGTGATGAACAGAGTGTCTGAATTAAGCAGACCACTCTTACCCAGTCCAAAGATCAGGGCTTGATCCATCACCGTTATTTATCTCACTGCCCCATCCCAGCTCAGAACCTGGCTATATGCAAATTAGTCTGTCCCTGGCCCAGTGCATCATGGGAACAGGGCAGACCAAACTACCAAGCCAATTCTTCACCAGAAAGGAGACAAGCTACCGGGGACCGGTTTCTGGCATTTCAACCTCTTCGGCCCGGCTTGCTTGAATCCTGATGGAGCAGTGAGAAAGGGACTCATGTCTGAGTATACCCTGCCACACCTATAGTGGCCAAAAATGATACAGAAAAGGGGGTGGTGATGAACAGAGTGTCTGAATTAAGCAGACCACTCTTACCCAGTCCAAAGATCAGGGCTTGATCCATCACCGTTATTTATCTCACTGCCCCATCCCAGCTCAGAACCTGGCTATATGAAAATTAGTCTGTCCCTGGCCCAGTGCATCATGGGAACAGGGCAGATCAAACTACCAAGCCAATTCTTCACCAGAAAGGAGACAAGCTACCGTGGACCGGTTTCTGGCATTTCAGCCTCTTCGGCCCGGCTTGCTTGAATCCTGATGGAGCAGTGAGAAAGGGACCCATGTCTGAGTATACCCTGCCACACCTATAGTGGCCAAAAACGATACAGAAAAGGGGATGGTGATGAACAGAGTGTCTGAATTAAGCAGACCACTCTTACCCAGTCCAAAGATCAGGGCTTGATCCATCACCGTTATTTATCTCACTGCCCCATCCCAGCTCAGAACCTGGCTATATGCAAATTAGTCTGTCCCTGGCCCAGTGCATCATGGGAACAGGGCAGACCAAACTACCAAGCCAATTCTTCACCAGAAAGGAGACAAGCTACCGGGGACCGGTTTCTGGCATTTCAGCCTCTTCGGCCCGGCTTGCTTGAATCCTGATGGAGCAGTGAGAAAGGGACTCATGTCTGAGTATACCCTGCCACACCTATAGTGGCCAAAAACGATACAGAAAAGGGGGTGGTGATGAACAGAGTGTCTGAATTAAGCAGACCACTCTTATCCAGTCCAAAGATCAGGGCTTGATCCATCACCGTTATTTATCTCACTGCCCTATCCCAGCTCAGAACCTGGCTATATGCAAATTAGTCTGTCCCTGGCCCAGTGCATCATGGGAACAGGGCAGACCAAACTACCAAGCCAATTCTTCACCAGAAAGGAGACAAGCTACCAGGGACCGGTTCCTGGCATTTCAGCCTCTTCGGCCCGGCTTGCTTGAATCCTGATGGAGCAGTGAGAAAGGGACTCATGTCTGAGTATACCCTGCCACACCTATAGTGGTCAAAAACGATACAGAAAAGGGGGTGGTGATGAACAGAGTGTCTGAATTAAGCAGACCACTCTTACCCAGTCCAAAGATCAGGGCTTGATCCATCACCGTTATTTATCTCACTGCCCCATCCCAGCTCAGAACCTGGCTATATGCAAATTAGTCTGTCCCTGGCCCAGTGCATCATGGGAACAGGGCAGACCAAACTACCAAGCCAATTCTTCACCAGAAAGGAGACAAGCTACCGGGGACCGGTTTCTGGCATTTCAGCCTCTTCGGCCCGGCTTGCTTTAATCCTGATGGAGCAGTGAGAAAGGGACTCATGTCTGAGTATACCCTGCCACACCTATAGTGGCCAAAAACGATACAGAAAAGGGGGTGGTGATGAACAGAGTGTCTGAATTAAGCAGACCACTCTTACCCAGTCCAAAGATCAGGGCTTGATCCATCACCGTTATTTATCTCACTGCCCCATCCCAGCTCAGAACCTGGCTATATGCAAATTAGTCTGTCCCTGGCCCAGTGCATCATGGGAACAGGGCAGACCCAACTACCAAGCCAATTCTTCACCAGAAAGGAGACAAGCTACCGGGGACCCTTGCTCATTGCACCATCAGGATTCAAGCAAACCGGGCCGAAGACGGCTGTAATGCCAGAAACCGGTCCCCGGGAGCTTGTTTCCTTCCCAGTGTAAGAATTGGCTTTTGTAGTTTGGTTTGCCCTGTTCCCATCATGCACTGGGACAGGAACAGACTAATTTGCATACAGCCAGGTTCTGAAACTGGGATGGTGCAGTGAGCTAAAAAACGGTGTTGGATCTAGCCCTGATCTCTTGACTGGGTGAGAGCTTTCTGCTTAATTCAGAGACTCTGTCCCTCACCACCCCTTGTTGTAAATATTTTTGTCCACCCTAAGCGTGGAAGGGTATTCTCAGATGTGAGACCCTTGCTCATTGCACCATCAGGATTCAAGCAAACCGGGCCGAAGACGGCTGTAATGCCAGAAACCGGTCCCCGGGAGCTTGTTTCCTTCCCAGTGTAAGAATTGGCTTTTGTAGTTTGGTTTGCCCTGTTCCCATCATGCACTGGGACAGGAACAGACTAATTTGCAGACAGCCAGGTTCTGAAACTGGGATGGTGCAGTGAGCTAAAAAACGGTGTTGGATCTAGCCCTGATCTCTTGACTGGGTGAGAGCTTTCTGCTTAATTCAGAGACTCTGTCCCTCACCACCCCTTGTTGTAAATATGAGCACCAGTTGGGCTGTGCTAATGCCGAACCGCTCCATCATGGCCCCGCCCACTCAATAGAACCTTCAGCACAGTGCGAAAATTCGTGCTGCGCTGAATGGGTTAAAAAACCTTTGAAATTCACCAAAAAAACACAGGTTTCAGGGGTGTTATAGTTAGTTGGACATTTCACTCTTACAAAACCATTGAAATCCCTCGTTATAGTTAACTCACGCGCCCGCAATCCACTGCTGATGATGACACATATTACATCATTCATGACATGGTCAGTAACATCCCTGATGACATCACTGATGACATCTCAAATTACATCACTGATGACATCATCCATGTGGCAAACTGATACACCTCATCATACAGTAGCATACCCTTTCAACACTCATTATAAAATATGAAGTACCATATTTGAAACCATTGACACACCAGTACAAATTTCTAAAAACCAACTCAGTGATTCCTAGATCTACACACACATCTGAACACTTACCTATAGATTCACTCATACATGCTAACAAAGATCAATAGAACACTATTAAATATACTTATACACCTACATCAACATTACACACCAGCACATATCATATTCACTTATGCAGACATCCTACTCACCTATGCAAATAATTGATCATACTTATATTTACTAAGCTACACACTTACACATACACCACTTTATTTATTCATATCGATCACTCATACCTAGTATGTTATAAAATCACTATTACAACTATACAGTTATCCATATCTCACACATACAATCACTGAGTCTTATGTATACTTATTTATATACAACAATTGTCACATACACTGCCTTTTATATTTTTAGTTTGTTGGACATATATCATTGAGAAATATATGTACTAATCACCACACCCATAAAGAGATCCACTCACCCAAACAACTGTTTCCCCATACAGTCTTAACCTCATACACCGACTAAATAAACTATTTACACATCTTTCGACAGTCACACACATCCCACCCAACTACACACACATTCATTCACTATCGCATACAAATACTCACTTAGATAATTAATAACTAATGTAGACTTTCACATACCTAGTAACTAACTCATGTAGTAGTTTACACAACATTTGAGATGTCATCAGTGATGCCATCAGTGATGTCACTGACCATGTCATGAATGATGTAATATGTGACATCATCAGCAGTGGATTGCGGGCGCGCGAGTTATAGTGAGTCCAAATAACTATAACGTGGGAATTTCAATGGTTTTGTATGAATAAAATGTTCAGCTAATTATAACTGGTGTGAAACCTGTGGTTTTTTCAGTGAATTTCAAAGGTTTTTTAAATGCTAATTCCTAACTATAACGAGTGTCAAACCTATGGTTTTTTCAGTGAATTTCAAAGGTTTTTTAAATGCTAATTCCTAAATATAACGAGTGATTTATTACGTTTTTTTAATAGCTAATTTTTATAGCTATGAATTATTATAATTTTTTTAAATTATTCCAATATTCTATATTTTTGTAATATTAATTTTTGAATGTATTTTTCTAGTTTTTTATATTTAAACTCTGGAGCGCTCAGGGTGCGCACACTTGTAAAGGTCCATGTACGCGCACCGTGAACTTAAAAAAATAATAGTTTTTTTGCCCTTCGTGGTCCTTCTAGGCCCCCCTGAGAAAACCTAGGGGGTCAGGGGGTCTCTACCCTGCCCCCTTTCAACGTTTTCCCCTTTTATTTTTCACCTCTTGTGTCTCGGTTCAACCGAGACACAAAATGGCGGACTCTCCGGACTGTTTCGAATGTTGACAGACACCCGAGAGCCATTCAGCTTTTTGCTCACGCACTTCCGTGGCACGCCAGGTGCGCTTACTGGTACGCACACACAAAGCGCTTGAAGCGTGCATATAGATATATATATTTTTTTAAAGTTAATTTTCATAAAAACCACGGGAGCGATTTTAACCAAATATGGAAAAGGCCCTACTGCGTACCAGTCCCTACCATTTTGCCAAGTTTGGTGTAATTCCGTTCAGTGGTTCGGGCTGTAGCAACACATTTTGGGACCCCCCTTTTTCTCGCCCCTGCTTCACGAATCCCCCCGACACTTTCAGGGAAGGAGCGGAGCGTAACGGGCCATCTTCTTTGAGAAATTCACAAAGATTCATCCACCGACGCCAAAGGTATTCGCAATAGAATGCTATGGATTTCCTATGAAAACTAGGTCCTAACTATAACTACCCACTGGCGACCAGTTTGAGATATATATATATATATATCAATCAAATATATCAATCAAACTGCACTCGCTCAGCACAAATCAGCAAACCCCAATGTCAGGTGAAGAAAAGTTTTTTTTATTTAATTTAGGTGCATCGCCATCAGCATAACGTTTCGGCCTGCTCCGAGGCCTTGGTCACATGACGCGGGGGGTAGGACAGACTGTATTTAAAGTGCAAGTGCAAGCTAGAGGGAAAACCTGGTTGGTTGTGCACTATTACGTTGTAATGAACATCGAAAACATATTTACAGTGACAACATGTTAAAAGCCAGAAAAATGTACAATAGTAAAAAAAAAAACATTTTGTTAATAAATTGATTTACATTTATACAACGGCCTAGCTGTAATTGATAAAACAAATTTCATTGTATAAACAATGATGCCAACTGTAAAACTGCAAGGAACAGATGTTGGTCAAGTACATCCCCAATGGAGAAATAGCGAATAGTAAGAACGCAATAATATGAAGTTTCCCCCATACATAATGTATTCGCCTATTTAGTACATCATTTCAATCTTGCAGCACTGTTCACAATATAACCCAAGGGAGTGATGGCCTAAACATATCATGTCAATAACTGATTTAACCACGTAATATATTGTGTTGATGAACAGATATACCTAGTCACCATACCAACCAAGAAATATCTAATCCCAAAAGAAAAATATGAGAAATAGGTGAAAAAGAAGGTGTCGTAAAAGTGATTGGAAAAATTGAACGATTTGTTTATAAATATATATATATATATATATATATATATATATATATATATATATATATATATATATATCAAAAAGCAAAGCGTCCCTGCGCTGTAGAAGGGCTCACCACATCATTCCCCACCATCCGGCTCTATCAACAGCACCCGGCAATCTCACTGCTGTTCTCCCTAGTTTAACATGAGTCCGACGCGTTTCGGGGCTAGGAACACCCCTTCTTCATGGACAAATACATGAGGCATGACTTCTTCACCTGTTGTTTTTCAAATACGGTTATTTATTTGAAAGTGCCGACCTCAGTGGGTGTGGCTCGCTGGATGACGTCTGCCAGGAAACCTGGTAGTTGGAGTCCCACAGGTGAAGAACAGTGACATCCCTTGAGTAGGTTTCATGTCAGCATGCGAGTGTGTCTTTATTTTTCAACCTTGAGTAGGTGTGGAGAAAGTTTCCTGAGATTGCATCGTTTTCTTGGGATGAGGCGCCGATCGGCAGAATGGGGTCATTCCGCCGCAGTCATCACACACGTGGTGCTTCCTACCGCGTGTGATGCGGAGCTCCTTCTTCGGTCTAGGACAGACCGCAAATAATGTCAAAAAGCAAAGCGTCCCTGCGCTGTAGAAGGGCTCACCACATCATTCCCCACCATCCGGCTCTATCAACAGCACCCGGCAATCTCACTGCTGTTCTCCCTAGTTTAACATGAGTCCGACGCGTTTCGGGGCTAGGAACACCCCTTCTTCATGGACAAATACATGAGGCATGACTTCTTCACCTGTTGTTTTTCAAATACGGTTATTTATTTGAAAGTGCCGACCTCAGTGGGTGTGGCTCGCTGGATGACGTCTGCCAGGAAACCTGGTAGTTGGAGTCCCACAGGTGAAGAACAGTGACATCCCTTGAGTAGGTTTCATGTCAGCATGCGAGTGTGTCTTTATTTTTCAACCTTGAGTAGGTGTGGAGAAAGTTTCCTGAGATTGCATCGTTTTCTTGGGATGAGGCGCCGATCGGCAGAATGGGGTCATTCCGCCGCAGTCATCACACACGTGGTGCTTCCTACCGCGTGTGATGCGGAGCTCCTTCTTCGGTCTAGGACAGACCGCAAATAATGTCAAAAAGCAAAGCGTCCCTGCGCTGTAGAAGGGCTCACCACATCATTCCCCACCATCCGGCTCTATCAACAGCACCCGGCAATCTCACTGCTGTTCTCCCTAGTTTAACATGAGCCCGACGCGTTTCGGGGCTAGGAACACCCCTTCTTCATGGACAAATACATGAGGCATGACTTCTTCACCTGTTGTTTTTCAAATACGGTTATTTATTTGAAAGTGCCGACCTCAAATAAATAACCGTATTTGAAAAACAACAGGTGAAGAAGTCATGCCTCATGTATTTGTCCATGAAGAAGGGGTGTTCCTAGCCCCGAAACGCGTCGGACTCATGTTAAACTAGGGAGAACAGCAGTGAGATTGCCGGGTGCTGTTGATAGAGCCGGATGGTGGGGAATGATGTGGTGAGCCCTTCTACAGCGCAGGGACGCTTTGCTTTTTGACATTATTTGCGGTCTGTCCTAGACCGAAGAAGGAGCTCCGCATCACACGCGGTAGGAAGCACCACGTGTGTGATGACTGCGGCGGAATGACCCCATTCTGCCGATCGGCGCCTCATCCCAAGAAAACGATGCAATCTCAGGAAACTTTCTCCACACCTACTCAAGGTTGAAAAATAAAGACACACTCGCATGCTGACATGAAACCTACTCAAGGGATGTCACTGTTCTTCACCTGTGGGACTCCAACTACCAGGTTTCCTGGCAGACGTCATCCAGCGAGCCACACCCACTGAGGTCGGCACTTTCAAATAAATAACCGTATTTGAAAAACAACAGGTGAAGAAGTCATGCCTCATGTATTTGCCCATGAAGAAGGGGTGTTCCTAGCCCCGAAACGCGTCGGACTCATGTTAAACTAGGGAGAACAGCAGTGAGATTGCCGGGTGCTGTTGATAGAGCCGGATGGTGGGGAATGATGTGGTGAGCCCTTCTACAGCGCAGGGACGCTTTGCTTTTTGACATTATTTGCGGTCTGTCCTAGACCGAAGAAGGAGCTCCGCATCACACGCGGTAGGAAGCACCACGTGTGTGATGACTGCGGCGGAATGACCCCATTCTGCCGATCGGCGCCTCATCCCAAGAAAACGATGCAATCTCAGGAAACTTTCTCCACACCTACTCAAGGTTGAAAAATAAAGACACACTCGCATGCTGACATGAAACCTACTCAAGGGATGTCACTGTTCTTCACCTGTGGGACTCCAACTACCAGGTTTCCTGGCAGACGCCATCCAGCGAGCCACACCCACTGAGGTCGGCACTTTCAAATAAATAACCGTATTTGAAAAACAACAGGTGAAGAAGTCATGCCTCATGTATTTGTCCATGAAGAAGGGGTGTTCCTAGCCCCGAAACGCGTCGGACTCATGTTAAACTAGGGAGAACAGCAGTGAGATTGCCGGGTGCTGTTGATAGAGCCGGATGGTGGGGAATGATGTGGTGAGCCCTTCTACAGCGCAGGGACGCTTTGCTTTTTGATATATATATATATATATATATATATTCACCATCAAAGTCAAGATATAACGCCATACTCACCTGGGGGTTTGTTTTAAATATGCTTTATTCACAAGCCACATGTCTTGGTGACGTTGTATACACCATGACCAAGACCTGTGTGGTTTAAACGCATAGGTGGAGGAGAAGATGGCTTGTGAATAAAGCATATTTAAAACAAACCCCCAGGAGAATTATGTGTTACATCCTGACTTTGATGGTGAATTGATTTCGAGGCCGAGTCCAGCCTCACCGCAGGCACCAAAGAGCACCCTTCGTATCAGACATTGTTGATGGAATTTATATATACATATATATATATATATATATATATATATATATATATATATATATGTATATATATATATTCACTGAAAAAACCATAGGTTTCACACCAGTTATAGTTAGCTGGAAATTTTACTGACATAAAACCTTTGAAATTCCAACGTTATAGTTAGTTGGACTCACTATAACTTGCGCGCCTGTAATGCACTGCTGATGACGTCACATTTTACATCACTCATGACATCGTCAGTGACATCACGGATGACACCAGCCAGTGTATGTGTGTCTTTCTGAAAAACCAATATGTTTTATATATGTATTTGTAAAGGCTTATGGAAGAATAAATAGTTAAATAAGTGTGTAAATGGATGTTTTTTTTTTAAATGATTGGTTAACTGCCTTATTAAGTGTATCTTATTGAATACATATATTAGCAAGCAACTTTTAAATATTGAAATATATGTATCAGTCTTTCACTTTGTGTATAAGTGGCTGCATGGGTTGGTGACTGACTCACTGTTTGTATGTGTTTTTAAGACAGCATATGTGCAGGACTGTATGGGTGGATGAGTATGTATATGTGTGTGTTAGTGAGTGAATGACTGTCTCACTATTTTCTTTTTTAGTAATGACATATATTTTAATGTAGTGTATGTGAGTTTTGATGTTTATAAGTGAGTATATGTGAGAGTAAGAGATTGTAAGAGTTCCTGTTTAAATAAGTATGTGTTTCTATAAGTGATTGTTTAAGAGAGTAAGTATGTGTAAGTTTCCTTAGAAGTAAGGAGGTAGTGTATGTATAGTTGTATGTGCAAATAAGTGGATGTTCAATAATTTATTTGCATGTGTGAGTATGTGTGTGAGTAACTTTTGGATGACTGTCGGTGTATAACAGGATGTATAGATGTATCACTACATATGATGAGTGAGTATATGTATGAGTGACTATAGACCTGTTGGTGAATAAGTGGATGTGTATATAGATGGTGGAATTACTGAATTGGTTGTTGTAATTGGTATGGGTATCTCCATTTTTTTGAAAATGTTAGTTTCTATTTTTAAATATGTGTTTCAAGGGTTACATTACACTAAAAGGAGGTCTGTCACTCTGTCACAAGGATGGTGTCATAAGTGATGTCATGAGTGATGTCACTGACGATGTCATGAGTGATGTAATATGTAAAGTCATCAGCAGTGCATTGCAGGCGCGCAAGTTAAAGTGAGTCCAACTAACTATAACGTTGGGATTTCTATGGTTTTATGTCAGTAAAATTTCCAGCTAACTATAACTGGTGTAAAACCTATGGTTTTTTCAGTGAATTTCATTGGTTTTTTAAATGCTAATTCCTAACTATATATAGGGCCTTAAACCTATGAAATGTAATATTTTTTATAATGAATACTATATTGTATGTTTATATAATACTATTTTTTTTTTTGCCCTGGTGCGCTCCCGGTGCGCGCCCCGGTGTGTGCACCGGAAAGCGCAGTTTTCCAGAGTGCCCCGGGTCGGGCACCGGTGAGCGTCCCGTTAGCGCTATTGCCGCGAACCGAAACATCATCGTGACGTATTGCGTAGCCGCGTCCGCGTGATACGCACGGCGTAAGCGCACCCGGAAGCACTCGAGCGAATACGATCGCACAACGTAAGCATCTGACGCGCTTACGCGACGCGCCCCGTGGCGCGCCCTGTGGCGCGCCCCCGAGCGTGCCCGGGGGCGCGTCGCGTAAGCGCGTTGGGTCATGTGACCTGAAAGTAACACTTTTTATTGGTGCAGAACAGTTTTGGTTTACAAATGATGAAAGCCCGGGTCATGTGACCTGAAAATAACACTTTTCATTGGTTCAAGACAGTTTTTTTTTCCAAATGATGAAAGACCCCACCTTTTTTCCTTATTCTGATTTTGTCCTTTGACTGAGGAAGACCTGTTTGGAGATCTAAGAGTAATATTTTGTACTTTATAATGGCTACAGAAGCAGCAGCAGCTGAAGCATCTGCACCACCACCACCACCACCACCAAGAGGACCACCACAACATCACATTGGTGGTCAAGAAGAAAAGGAGGAGGAGGAGGGTAGGAGGTGGCTGCCAGAAGACAATACCCCATACAGGCCAAGGCAGCACATTGTATGGGAGTTTTTTTCCATCCCAGAGGGCAAGAGGAAAGTCAATGCCCCAAAGGTGACTTGCAAAATCTGTGGCATTGAACTTTCAAGGGGGAACCCTAATAAGAAATATTCATTTGGTAATAACACTATGATTCAACACATGCAGCGCAAGCATCCCAACAACTATGCTGCGGCAGAGGTGAGAGAACTGGCCAGCAACCCTCCCCAATCTACACCCAGCACCTCCAAACGAAAGCAACCCACTCCATAGGGACCAGAAACAAGGGAGATGGTCCCAAACATTCAATCAAAGTTTGGGCAATACAAAATCTCTTGTATTTTTGGTGGTAAGACCATCACCTATGGTGAGCAAAGCATAACGCTCATCAACCGTGCTGGTGACAACCACAAATGCCCCAAAAATCGTTAATTTTTTCCCTGATTTTTTTTTGCTCCAGTTGAGCCATTTTCAATACCCTGTTTTTTGTTTCTCCCCATAAAAATAACAAAACAAATATAAAATAGTTCATAAAAGCCAAAAAAAGTACAAAATGTTCACAAAAACATTAAAAAAAATATAAAACAACTAAATGAAGAAAAAAAACAGTTTTTAGAACTACCTCCAAAATATAAAAAAAGGCTAAATTTTTTTAAAACTCTATCATTCTTTTCTCCCCATGGAACGCTTCCCGGTACGCTCTGCGGTGCGCGTACCGGGCGCTCCCCCCGCACAAATAAAAAAAAATTTATTTTGCCCTTTTATAGCCCCCACATCAAACCTAGGGGGTCAAGGGGGGTCTACTCTGCCCCCTTATGATCATTTCCCCCTTTGTTTTTTCCACCTCTTGTGTCTCGATCCAACCGAGACACAAGATGGCGGCCGCTCCGGACTGTTTGGAATGTTGACAGACACCCGAGAAAATCAGCTTTCCGCGCGCGAACTTGCGTAGCGCGCTGGTTAGCGCCCCGGAGCACGTACCGGGGCGCGCTTATAGATATATATATATTTTTGAACCTAAATTATTTAAAATCCACTGGAGCACATATCTTGAGACATAGCAAAGGCACATCGGTCCCTACAATTTTGCCAAGTTTGGTGGAAATCCATTCAGCCGTTCGGGCTAAAAGTGAGGTCGACCGCCCTATAGAAATTAACATGGGACCCCATTTTACCTCAGCCCCCGCTTGACGAATCCCCCCAAAACTTTCAGGGAAGGACCGGGAGGCAAATTTGAGGAAATTTTCAGGCAGATTCCTCAACCGGCGCCAAAGTTATTCACAATAGAATGTTGAGATTTTCTATTGATAATAATCCTAACGACCGCCAGTAGGATATATATATATATATATATATATATATATATATATATATATATATATATATATATATATACGAAAACTCCACAACACCTCCGGTAAGCGATTCTGCAACACAAGCGAATGTAATGATGGCGGTTGCTACTGTAGAGTTATAGTTAGGTCATATTTTCACTATGAAAGGCATTATTTGTTTTACTAATAACTTTCCTACCACTTGATAAATTTTAACAAAACGTCCCTCACAAAAACTAATCATCTACCTCAGATCCGCAATTGATTACACATTAGCAGGAACAGACTGGAATGATGATTACTATTGGCATCAATTGATGTTGTATCACTCTATACCTCAATCAAACACGAAATAGGACCATAAGTTTGTGCCTATTTTTTGTAACACAGGAAGATCACAGAATTGCAATATTCTAAAATGCTTATAAAGATGATAGAAATTTGCTTGACAAGCAATGTCTTTTTATTCAATCCTGAGCTTTACCATCAAAAGAGCGGAACCGCAATGGGCATTTCCTTCCAGCTGAACCACGCAAATATCAATATGGGTTGGTTAGTGAAGGAGATAGCATGGATCTATATAGTTCAAGGAAGAATTCATTCTACTCTAAATAGGAAGGATATAGCCACCAATAGTATACTTCATGGGGAGATTTCCCATCCCACCTCATTGATAAAAAGTATCCCATACGGAGAACCAATTAGAATAAGATAAATTTCTCTAAAGATGCGGATGCAGAAACAACATTTTCTGGAACAGTATTAAGAGAGGATATAAACAAAAAGAATTGAAGACATGCCTTACGAAAGTTAAAACAAAAGCATTTGCAGACATGTTAATTACGAGGAATGAAATGCAATGTCAAGAATCCGAACAATAACAAGCTGCCAGATTAATAATCACCTACAGTAAAGAAAAGAAAATGCAATACAAAAACATTGGCATCTGATATTGAAAGACCCAGGCATAGTTGAAATACCGGGAAAAGGACCATTAGTCACCTACAGAAGAACTAAATCTCTGAAGGACCAATTCGTCCAAAGCCATCTGCAAGAGAAAAGACAGACAACAAACTGGCTAATGGAAGCTATAAAGGGATTCATCAAGTGTAACAGCTGCAAGACATCTAAAATAGGAATCAATAAGAACCAACTGTCGGATAAAGAAGGAAACATTATTCAAATTAGGCAGAACATTACATGCAAAACAACATATGTCATCTATGTGAGAGAATGAAATTTTGGCCTACAATACAAATGGGGCAACACATGCATGTTGAAAAAGCGTATACTAGAACACTAAAGAGCAGTCAAAAGAAGGATGTAGACTATGCCATGGCTAAACATTTGATTAAATATCAAAATGCCGACTGGAGAATTATGAGATTCTTTGGACTGGGGACAGTCGCAAAAAATGAACGGGTGTAGATAGAACAAAAAGATTAAGACAATTGGAGTCAGGCTACATAACAAGAATTAAAACTAAGCCACTAACGGGCCTTAATAATGATGAGAAACTTTGCATACATTTATGAATTAAACATTGTACTTTCAACAATAAAGGAGTGACTATTGGAGCAAAACCACGATAAAAAAGAAGGGGACTAGTGTTTGCAACCTGGAACCAAAAATAAGGACAGTGTGTGATATAGTGAAAACCCTTTTTTAGTTTTTAAAAGAACCCTCACTCACCAACCTGGTTGGTGACATGCTTCATCATCGGGTTCCCACCGGGATGATCGAATGTCTTCCCGGTGTGCTACGACACCTGTAATCATAGTGGAGCTGTTTTTGTTTGTGAAGTGAGGTTGTGAATAGTGTGTTAAAAGAGAGCAAACTAGTTCCAAAAAATTTACTTTAATAAAGGAACAGTAAGCAATCATTAAAAACAAGTGAGGCGGACACGGGTTGGCTGTTAGACTGAGCCAACTATGTCCTCAATGTGCAGTAGGTCGACATGTTTCTGCTCATGCTTGCCAATTAGGCTGAGCTTTCATCAGGACCAAATGAAAACCACCCGGGCGGTATAAACACGCTAAGGTGTATCCTAACCTCGGGGTGTATGTGTGTAACAAGATAAAACTCACGGTTTTACATGGACATCCCTGGCATTTCCAGGCGCCCAAACCTGTAGAGGAGGAAAGGAGAACATGCTAACAAAACAACATTTATATATGTAACATGATCCCTCTTACGGTATACTGCCACCTGTGAACTGTAGTGGACCAGTTTTTTAATCACCACACTGTATGCACCCACTAGTGCTCATAATTGTCCCCTTTCTTCAAAGGACAAAACATGATTTTAAAGCATGTTTGTCTTAATCAAACACGCTGTACATGCAAGAAAAAACAATTTAGTAAATTTCATTATTTAGCATGCCCTCTTTTGCAGGCACGAGTAAGGCATATCGCTCTCGTATCTTTAATTTTCCTACGTGAATAGTGCTTTGTTTTTTCATTAAATGCTTGTGGCATGAAATTCAGTAGCAAGCCTTTTAAAATCTAATTAGAAGCCACCAAAGGTATGGAAGACAGTGTAGAAAACTCGAAAACAAAGTTACATGAAGGCGAGTTCCGCTTCACGTAATGGAACCAGTGGCAGGGGTAATCTTTGAGCCAGGAAAGTCTGGGATAGAAAGAAAGGCACGCGGTAGTCCTCGATCAAAGAGTTTAACAACAACATGCCAACTTTTAAACGGTAGGCCACCCGGTTCCCTCTACCACTCAATTCGATCCTGGCATCTCCCCTCTGGTGACCTACTTGAATCACATCCACCGCCCGAATAATGGAGATTGGTGGTATCCGGGATGTTCAAGTACGTAAGCGCAGGTCACATGACCTGTACTCCAAGAAGCGTAATCACGCCTCCTCCGGTTGCATGAAAGTAATTTTAATTTTAAAGGGCCATTAACTCAAATCAATATTCACTGGACTTGAAACAGTAAGACAATTGTAAACTAGAGACCCCGTAATCAAACGCAGCTCTAAGACTTATGATAGTAACCCTGTTTAAAACTTCTTTCAAGCGGGTCGCCTGTTCAAAACATTATGTGTGAATGAAGACGTGCATAAACAGGGTCACATGACACACGCTCAGTAAAACGGATCCGCTTGTTGTCAAGTTAGAGCAGGGTTTAAAGGGGCCTACGTATTTTCAACTTGTGGAACAAAACTTTATTGAAATACGCCAAAGTCGTGAAAAGTAAGCTAATATTTCAGCTTTACTAATTAGCTGTCACCTGTTTCTTTTTCAATATGAGCAGCATCTTTGGCAAAAGGCATCACTGACAAGAGTTTCAAAACTAAGTACCATAAAGACATATCATAATTACGAAGCTGCATACCAAAAAACACCTTGAGACGTTTTATAATGGAAAAGGCAAGGTCACAGGTAGCATAGAGACTATGATACTATCTATTCTCAGTATGGCTTATGCTAAAAATAAGTCAATCTGTAAATAACGAACTCAAGGTTTGGGTAGACCAATGTTAACTTCATATATTCAGAAGTGGGAGCTGTTGTATCTTAACCCCACTCTGGAATCAGTGGCAGTAATAGGTAAATGTTGCATCACAGCGCCCCAAGAGACATTATCGATAATTCCTGATTGATGAGTGGATAGACGATATATCCATTGTTGTTCTTTTTGAAAAAGGGACTCATATATTCTAACATTGCTCTTCATTTGCTCGATCACAATCCACTTAATGTCATTGGGGGTATGATTGGATTGTATAAAATGCACAGTTAATTGTGTGGTGTTTCTTTGGCATCTTATATTACTGCGATGTTCGCAGATGCGTTGTTTTATTTTCCTAGTAGTCATCCCCACATATCACAGTCCACAGGGGCAAGTGATTAGGTACACTACGCTACACGGGTTACAGTTAGTGTGCTTACATAGAGACCATTGCTTTCCTGGCTCCAAATTCAGAAATTTGGTGGGAAAGGTGAGATGGCAAACACTACAACCCCCGCAAGTGTAGTGTCCAATAACTGGGGAAGGCCCCAAGCATTCAGAACAGTGTGTTCATCTTCCCCTTGCACGTTTTTAGGCCGTGTGTGGACTAAGGAATCTTTTAGACTTCTTTCCCTACGATAGGAGAAGAGGGGTTTTTCCCAGTCATGGTTATTACTTTTCAGAATCCTCCAGTGTTTGTTAATTGATCGGCTCACTACATTTGAAATGGAGTTATAGATGGTGATGCATGTTAGAGGTATATTCTCTTCTGGGTTCTTGGGGTTATCCTCTAACAAAACATCTCTCTGTTGGCTCCTAGCCCTCTTGCCATTTTTTTTCAGGATGCGTTCAGGATAACAAGGCTTGTGTCGTTTATTGGTAAGGTCCTGTGCCTGTCTCTTGTAATCACACACTTCACTACAATTTTGTCTGAGGCGTTAATATTGCCCAAATGGGAGATTCTCCCTTCTTGGGCATGGATGGAAAATTGAGAAGTGTAAAGATTCTTTTTTGCCATGGGTTTATGATAGGTTTTTGAACTTAACTGATTACCCACTTTAGTGATAGTCACATCAAGAAAAATTATCTCATTCTTGTGGTAATTGTGTGTGAACTTCAAGTGTGGGTCACAGGTATTGATCCACTCCAGGAAATCTAGTAGGAGTCCTTCTGTCCCTCTCCAGATGACAAGCATATCATGGATGTACCTTCGCCAGAAGGTTACATTAGATGAAAAGGGGTTGGAAGAATGTAAGATGTGCTTGCATTCGAAGTCGAATACATATAAACCAGCCACACTGGGGGCAAATGTACTGCCCATTGACGTCCCATTGGCCAGTAGGTAGATCTCACTTTGATATTTGAAAAAATTACGTTTCAGTGCTAAAGTAGCACAATCAACTACAAAATCCATTGGAGTATTAAAATCCCAATCGTATTATTTGAGTGTGTATTTTATTACCCTGATGGTGTCATCCTGTGGGATGCAAGTAAAGAGGATTTTGATATCTAAAGATACCAAAAAACACGACCCATCTGGCATCACGATATCACAGAGCATGGAAAGTAAGCTTTTTTATCTTTGATAAAGTTGCTGGTGGCTTGAATCAAAGGCTTCAGGAAAAAATCACAGTATTTAGATAAAGGTTCGAGTAACGAACCAATACCAGAAACAATGGGACGTCCAGGTGGAGGTACCCTGTTTTTGTGTGTCTTAGGTAGGGTATAAAAATACGGGATTTTCCCTTCTGAAGGGGTCAGGAAATCAGCATCCTGTTTAGAGATGTAACCACGGTGTTCTGCTTCTGACACCAAATCTGAAATGTCATCTCGGAAGGCCGGTGACGGATCCTCTTCAAGACGTATATAGTTAGTTGTGTTATTCAGAAGGCGTCTGGACTAAGTATCATATGCTATTGTATCTTGGATCACTATTCCTCCCCCTTTGTCACCGGCTTTGATGACAATTGTGGTATTAGATTAAAGGGTTTGTAAAGCTTGATATTCAGTAGCTTTCATATCCCTGAATGAAGTAGGTTCTTTCAGGGATTCAACTTCATTAAAGATCGCTTGTTCAAAAGCTAATATATCTGGTGGAACAGTGTGTGGGGGAGGAGTGAACGTAGATTTCAATCTAAATCCTGTGTCACTTGATGGAGACTGGGAGTCCTCTGCAGTCTGATTTTCAAAAAAGCTTTTCAGTCTTAATTTAAGGAAGAACTCCGACAACTCACAGTGTAGTTTAAAACGGTCAAGCCGAGCCGTGGGTATAAAGCCTAGGCCCTTCTCTAGGACCGATGTTTCTTCAGGGCTTAGATCAACTGAGGATAAGTTAGTAATTAAGCTCTCAGATTGCTCGGACCTGCTCGTTGATCCTGAGTCTTGCTCCTTGTGTTGTCTCCTACTGCTTCTTCCTGCGCCCAATGAACCTGATTGGCCTCTTCTGCTGCCCCAGCCCCTCCTCTCCCTCCCTAAAGAAGGTTGGGGGTACATTTTTTGTTGGTATTGGGGATAGTGCATGGGTAGCGGATTCCAGCCCATCATGGGTGGAAAAGGAGGCTGTTGAAATGGCTGATGGAAAATTCCAGACTGTGGGAAAGGGTACCATGGTTGGGGTGCTTTTGCTCTTTTATTCCTGCCTCTCCCCCGTTGTCTGTTGCCCAGGCTTTCATTACTGGACCCACTGGTATTGGAGTCATTATCTCCTGAGGTATCAGTATCGAAACCTGATCTATTAGGTGCTATATAATCAGGACTGGCATAGGGATAAGCTTCTGCGTATGACCAGCGTTTCAGGTCTTTTTGAAACTTTTGGGCTTTGGACTGAGCCAAATTTTCTTTGTATTCATTTAGCTCTTTATGGAGCTCATCTAGTCTCTTTTTGCATCCTATAAGGGTGGTTCTAAAATGAGTTTCTGTAAGTTGAATTTCCACTTGAAGAGCCTCAGAAAGTCTAAGAGCTGTCTTCATAATCAGCACTGCCCAATCTTGGGTAAAGTGTCACACAATTTGGGCCCATTCTTTTCTAAAGAAAACCTCATCTAGGAATATTCTTAGAGAATTTGTTACCAACAGGCCTTTGGATGCTGTATTATTTTTTAAATATTCCTTAAGCATGGTACAGTGTAAAATGGCACGTATGAGGCTTCTCTTTTGTTCAGTTAGCTTGTCCCATTCAGTTGTTTGAGAGATAGTTTGGGCAACAGATGGGTCTGCAAATAATGAGGGGTCTGCCAGAAGGGCAGTCACCTCCTCTTTCAAGTAAGATAGACCAAAATCTTCCATACCTATGGTGGTGGACAAACAGCACTATTAGAGAAATTTGAGTGAAACTCTTGCAGCGGTGCGCTGCTAAATATAATATTAACAATGAGAGAGGTAGGGCTAGGAGACACTCCTCATCCCCATATAAAGATACTTTCAACAATAAAGGAGTGGCTATTGGCGCAAAACCACAAAAGAAGGGGACTAGTGTTTACAACCTGGAACCAAAAATAAGGACAGTGTGTGATATAGTGAAAAACCTTTTTAGTTTTTAAAAGAACCCTCACTCACCAACCTGGTTGGTGACATGCTTCATCATCAGGTTCCCACCGGGAAGACCAAATGTCTTCCCGGTGTGCTACGACACCTGTAATTACAGTGGAGCTGGTTTTTTTCGTGAAGTGAGGGTGTGAATAGTGTGTTAAAAAGAGAGCAAACTAGTTCCAAAAATTAACTGTTGGACTGAGTTGGCTCAGTCTAACAGCCAACCTGTGTCTGCCTCACTTGTTTTTAATGATTGCTCACTGTTCTCTTATTAAAGTTAACGTCCTGAGGGAACCCCATGGAATATTTTTTTTTTAATTCATGCCAGCGGTACTAGAGTGCTCCCATGGGACCCAGCTCGGTCATGTGGCCAATCTGCCATTACACATGAGCAAAGCTGTGCAAAGCAGTATGTTGCCTGTCTTTACGGGGATTGGTACAGAGACTGACTGGAGGCCAGTATCCAGCGCCAGTAGTACCCTGATGTGCACAGCTGCCTCTTCCCTTTCTCTGCTGCTTTTTGTGGTAAGCCACTTTGCACTTCCCCCACAGTCTTTTTTCCATGTGTGACCCCTGAGAATTGCCCTCCCTGGTCACTTTGTGCCATACCCTTTCTGGCATGTCTTTCTAGGTCAGCTTTCTGGCACTCTCCCCTTTCCCTGTGCCTCTTTTCCATGTGTGAGTCCCTGCCCCTTTCCTCCTGCATTTCAAGATCTGTTGTGATGCCTCTGCCACAACCACAAAATGCCATTAGTCACTTGCTGCTCCTGTCTTTGACTCCCAACTCCACTGAACAATTCTCTATGTATATGCCCCTGCCCCCTCCCTCCTGCCCTCCATGGTTACTTGTGCTGTCACTGTCCTTGCAGCCTCCACTCCTTGGTCAGCTGCAGCCCTTGCCTGTGCTCCTCCCCCTACCCTTTGGAGCAGGTTATTTTTGGTGTAATATTTGCACCATGGTAACCCCGCAGTACAGAGAAGAGAGCAACTCTAGAAAAAGGAGTGAAAGGTGTGTTTACCTGGTAATGTGGGAGAACTGCAGTTCCCAAATATGTTATAAAAAGAGTTTTAAATGGAAATAACTTATATATTAGTGAGAAACGGTGTCTCTCATAAGAACCATTGTGTGAATACTAGTGTGCTGTCCACACTTCCAGGTAGAACTGGATTCAATCCTTTATGGTTTTTTATAGTAAGATCCTGTTATTTTCTGATTTAGCATGCACTATATCGCTTCTGAAGATAACAGGCATATCAACGCAGTTTAAATTATGATACATGGGGCCCATGCCATAGTCTTGGAGAAATGCCAAAATTAATTTAATGTCATGCTTCCAGGATTTCTAAATATTTTGACAAAATTGGTTAGACCACTGCCACTTTTGCGTTTAACACATTTTGGAGTGGACAAGGGCAGTGCAGGGGAAGAGGTCATCAACTCTCATTTCATTTGAATTGAGAGAGCGGTACCTGTGATTGTGCCTAAATTGCTTCCTCTGCACAATCATAACATCAGGTTGCTCGCAATTCAAAATGCTTTCCACCATACACAGTAGGTAATGCAATGTCATCCCTCTGTGGCCAATCCAAGTAATCTCTACTTTTGGAAAACATAGATCTTTGTCAAAAAAGATCCTACTGGAAGAGCACATTTAGCAAGCAGATTCTCACTTTCACTATTCATGCTCTACTGAATTCAGAGCTGTTTTTCATTTGAGAAACACAAGTGCATTTTGCACTAAGAAAATAGTGGTAAAGATGGTCCTATAGGAGTCTCCACTTCACCACTGACCACCTGTGAATTTCTTTAGTAAATTTGGGAAAATCTAAACCCAAGGCCACTTAAACACACAGAATTACCCTTCTTGCGTAATTCAAGTGTAATCTTGCTGAATACTTAGGTCATTTCTCGTGATTACTCCACACTGAATTATGCTAGTCTTGTTCCTTGCATTATTTGGCTTGCTTATCAAAGCAAGTATAACAGTACTTTATGTTATATCCAGATGCTATCAGTACCACATACAAAGAGGTGCCATCTAGTAAGAAAATTGTACTTGTTTCAAAACTCCAGCCTTTCATCTAGAAGCAATGAATAGTCCACTGTTACAAGGACTCACTCTGATGTAAAAAGAATTTCACAAGAATTTCAAATGAGATAAGGAGAGAGTGAGGAAAATGAAATAGTAGTGGAGAACATGTTCGAAAGTTCAAGAAAAGAAATCACTGAATTCACAGCACAATCACAAGAATCTCAAAATAAAGTGTGTGTTGTCTTACTACAAGGCACAAACTAAAATGGTAGACAGTAATGCAAAAACTGAAGACAGGTATCTGGTGCAGAGGTTTATTCTTGCTTTGCACTTCACAGCTAAGGAGTGGTTTGATCTATGTATCAACCACGTTGTCAGCAAATACTGCATTAAGTACATTAGATGTTAATAAGATACATGTGAGAAGCATTCATAATAAGTTAGAAATCTTTACAATTCCTGCTCAGCTTTAGCAGCTGAAAGTTTACAAGATTATTGTCATCCAAACTGTACACCCTCTTCAAGCTATTGTTCGCTTGCAGTAAAAAATTGCAAAGCTACCTCAAACAGAATTTTTATATTGGCCTGAAAGGGAAAGAAGGTCTACCTGCCTCTAGACTTAAAGAAGAACATTGAAACACTTGGTGTAGAGAAGTTGAAGGATCACTAGTGGTTTTAGTGAATGGTGTGCTAGTAAAAGATGGAAAATTTTGAAAAGAGCCTATTAGATTAGATAGGGTGAAGAATTCTCTATAATACTTGAAAGCAGAAAACAAGTATTACTTAAATGTAGATATAAATCAACATTTGCCTTTACTTGGCACACAGCATTTAATGTCTATAGAGAGTGGCCAGTTCGAGAATGTATGCTCTACACTTTAGAGAAGTCATGGGTAATGCTTTAGAAGTTGTATCAAATGATAGAGGAAAAAGGGAACTAATTAGTATGTGGGAAAATAATTTAAAAACCTGTTGTTTTTTACTTCTCCTTCCTACTGGAATAGGATGTAGTTGTGATGATCCTCAAATACAGATCCCTGTTTCTGTGTACAGATAAAATAGAGTATATTCTGAAGAAGTAACATTTAGAGAGAACATTGAGTATCTTTGTCATCTTCTATTTGAAAGTGAACTACCTGTTGTATTTTCAAAACAGGAGCATGATTAATTAATATGAGTGACAGAGAATTTCATCAGAAACTTTTCGGTAAAGATGGAATTCTTGACTGTAACCATAAATCTCATGGCGTGTCAACATGGTATAAATGAGCACTGGTTCCGGTGGCATGCTGAGTAAAAGTGTATGTTGCATAATTTAGATGCATCTACCTGGTTTGCAACTCTCAGCTGTGCACAGTATACTTTCTTTGAGCTCCAGGAGTTTCTCAAGCAAGCTAACTCAATTATTGATAGTATCAATTTTGCAAAACCTGAAAAAATGCTTTCCATTGATCCAACAAATGTCTGTAGGTGTTTTAGTCATAGATTCAGGCCAAATTTGCTTCGTCTGAAACAAACAAAAATCCTCCAATTTGTAAGGAAAATTTTGTTTGAAGAAGTGTGTATTAAGCGAGAGGCATCCCACATATTCACATGTTAATGTGGGTAAAAGGTGTGCTGCAATTCAGAGAGGACAGTGACAAATCAGTTTGGGTTTTTCTAGGCCTGGTAATTCTAAAGAAAGAGTAAACATTCAGTTCTCCAGTTAGACTCTCACTAGCAAATCTCCCAAAACACATACGACTTTCCTATCTATGTGCATAGCTCTCCGCACCGACTACGGAGAATCCACACTTGTAAACTGACTATTAAAATGAAGTTTTGTGAATACTAAAAAAATTTACACTTGAACAAACTGGACGTTTACCTTTGTGAAACAAGCCCTGAGAGAAGTGAGGCTTTTAAACTTATTAATAACTAAAACCCTGTTATGTTCTCTATGTGGCATATATTATTGCCAATTAATTGTTGCAGACAAATTCATTGCTTTTGCACAATATGCAACTTACTATATAATAATCTGAAAAGCCCAAAAAGAAAAGCTTATGGGAAGAGCAGAGAAATCTTTATGCAAGAAGTTAAATAGCTTCTGTCTATAGATGCTTTCACATTGCGATAGGCTCATATGAAATGTGTGATCAAATGAGTTCTTCTAGCTAATAGAAACAGCATCCTAGGAGTCAGTTTATGTCCTTCATCAACATGAAAAAGATCATCGAAGTCCTTTGCTGAGATACAGTCGCTTGCTTATTCAAAACCGGATAGTATTGAGATAGTGAAAACCAACATGTTTGACACTTATTATGCAAATTGAAGTATTCATTTAGAGAAGGTGTGTCTATATGAAATAGTGCTGGATTACAAGTATAGGAAGAGTGTTAAAAAAATAGAAGCAGGTCGCTTTGCAGTTTCAGGCTGCAACGGTTCCTTAGTGAGACACAACAAAGCAAGATCTATCAATCATCATAAGCTAAGTTGTCAGAGTGCAGAAATGAACAGTTCCTTTACATGGACCTTTTTCAATTGTTTAAACCTTCGCCTATTGAGCAAGAACATGTAGGCCACTTTGATTGCTATGAATATGCTTCCAATGCAGTGAAAGAAAAAATTCTGTGTCCATTCTTTCTGAATTACCTAAAACTCTCAAAACATGAACTTTAACAAGGTGGCAGCTACAGAAGACAGTTTTCCAAGGAGCAGGAGCTCAGGGACTGGTAATCAAGATCTGCTTGGTCAATCTAGTGTAGAAAGTGAGGCAGCCATAGCTATGAATGAAGTTGAAAAATCAATGGCTCAGGTGGGAAGTGAGTGTATTCATTTATCTAGTGTTGTAGCTCACTTTTATGAATAAAAGGTAAATATTTTCAGAGGCATAACTGTATCCATTGACTATGGAGGTCTGCATCAGAAATCTGAATGTACCTGCAACATATACAGGCTGACAGTTCTCTATGCTATTGGTCTGAGAGGCACTGTAAAATGTTTCCTTATACAAGCGTTCACTTTATATGTTCAAAAACAGACCGATCCCAATCTTTCATGTGTTTTAAAAGAACCCACTAGTCTGGCAGCATACAACATAAAAATGTTTGACTTTACAATGTCTTTTAATGTTGCCGGTAGAACAATGCAATAAACCGGAGTGCCTCATGTTATTTGGTGTTGTTTGTCATGAAGTTCATCAGGTTCTTAAGAAATTGAAGGTCCTCATGAGGTTAGCATGGTTGCTAATTTAATGCTAGCCTTTCATCACCTGAGAATCAAGAACGTTCTCAGAACAAACTAAGACATACTGTTTAGAGGAAAACATATCAAACTCAATGGTGACCTTCTTCAACCAACTGCATTATAAAGGCCAGCTCAACAAGCCTCTGCACAACCAAACAAGGACCTCTTTAGGGAATATTGGATAAGTGAATCTATGGCTACATTTCCAAAAGCTGAATTAACTAGGAACATGAGACTGGCTGTAAAGGTGAAGTACGGCAATATGCTGAGAGACATCAATCAATCAATCACGGCATTTGTAAAGCGTGCTACACACCCGGGAGGGTCTCAAGGCGCTGGGGGAGAGGGGTATGTTACTGCTCGAACAGCCAGGTCTTGAGCTGCTGCCTGAAGGAGAGATGGTCTTGGGTTCGCCGAAGGTGGGTGGGGAGGGAGTTCCAAGTCTTGGCTGCCAGGTAGGAGAAGGATCTTCCTCCGGCGGTGGCTCTGCGGATGCGTGGTTCGGTGGCGAGGCCGTGGCTGGTCGATCGTAGCTGGCTGGTGGGCGTGTAGAAGGTCATGCGGTCGTTTAGGTACTTGGGGCCCAGGTCGTGGAGAGCCTTGTGTGCGTAGGTGAGGAGTCTGAACGTGATTCTCTTGCTGACGGGGAGCCAGTGCAGGTCTCTCAGGTGTCCGGTGATGTGGCTGTGTCGGGGCATGTCCAGGATGAGTCGTGCAGAGGCGTTGTGGATGTTTTGGAGTCTTTTTTGAAGTTTGGCTGTGGTTCCGGCATAGAGGGTGTTCCCGTAGTCCAGTCGGCTGGTGACGAGTGCCTGGGTAACGGTCTTCCTGGTTTCAGTGGGGATCCATCTGAAGATCTTGCGGAGCATACGCAGGGTGTTGAAGCACGAAGATGAGACGGCGTTGACTTGTCTGGTCATCGACAGGGAGGAGTCCAGGATGAAGCCCAGGTTGCGTGCGTGGTCCGTTGGCTTGGGAGCGGTGCCCAGGGCCAGGGGCCACCACGAGTCATCCCAGGCGGAGGGTGATGATCCCAGGATGAGGACATCCGTCTTGTCTGAGTTCAGTTTAAGGCGGCTGTTCCTCATCCAGTCGGGGATGTCTTTCATCCCTTCGCGTAGGTTGGCTCTGGCGGTGGTGGGGTCGTTGGTGAGGGAGAGGATCAGCTGGGTGTCGTCGGCGTAGGAGATGATGTTGAGGTTGTGTTGGCATGCGTTGGCTGCGAGGGGGCTCATGTAGACCTTGAAGAGGGTTGGGCTGAGTGAAGGTCCTTATGGTACACCGCAGCTGACTTCGGTGGCCTCGGATCTGAACGGGGGGAGGCGGACTCTCTGGGTTCTTCTGGCGAGGAACGAGATGATCCACTCCAGTGCTTTCTCTCGGATTCCGATGTTGCTGAGGCGCTTCACTAGGGTCCGATGGTAGACAGTGTCGAACGCCGTAGAGAGGTCCAGGAGGATGAGGGCCGCTGTTTTGCCCATTGTCGATCAGGGTTCTGATGTTGTTGGTGGCTGCGATTAGGGCGGTCTCAGTGCTGTGGTTGGCCCAAAACCCGGACTTCGAGGGGTGGAGGGATCCGTTCGTCTCGAGGAAGGCGGCAAGCTGTCTGTTGATGGTCTTCTCGATGACTTTGGCCGAAAAAAGAAGGAGCGAGATGGGACGGTAGTTCTTGAGGTCGGTGGGGTCCGCAGTTGGTTGCTTCAGGAGGGAGGTAAGCTCGGCGTGCTTCCAGCTCTCCGGGAAGGTGGCCGTGTGGAAGAAGGAGTTGATGATGTCCCGGAGATGGGGTGCGATGATGGCGTCGGCTTTGTTGAAGACGTGGTGTGGGCAGGGGTCGGTTGGTAATCCGGAGTGGATGGATTTCATCGTGCGGGTGGTGTCTTCGGTGCTGATCGGGGTCCAGTTGCAGATGGTGGTGGTGGCGGGCGTTGGTTCGGTGGTAGGGTGCGTGGTCTGTGCGTTGAAGCTGTTGTGTATGTCGGCGATCTTGCGGCGGAAGAACGAGGCAAGTGAGTTGCAGAGGTCTTGTGAGGGAGTGATGTCGTTGTTTCCGGCGCTGGGGTTGGAGAACTCTTTGACAATGCCGAAGAGTTCCTTGCTGTCGTGGGCGTTGTTGTCCAGTCGTTCTTTGAGTGCCGACTTCTTGGTGGCGCGGATCAGCTGATGGTGTTTGCGGGTGGCGTGCTTGAGGGCGGTTCTATTGTCTGTGGTCTGGTCGAGCCGCCAGGCTTTCTCGAGGGTGCGGCAGTCCTTCTTGGATCCCTTTAGTTCGTCTGTGAACCAGGGGGTTTTCTTGGTGCCGGGTCTGCTGGGAGGGTTCTTTAGTGGTGCAAGGTCATCGGCCCAGGCGGTCAGCCACTTGGTGAGGTTGCTGGCTGCTTCGTTGGGGTCCGTTGTGCTGGTTGGAGTGTTCTGGCTGAGGGAGGAGGTGAGCTGCTCGGCGGTGATCTTGCTCCAGCTCCGGCGGGGAACCTGTTGCGGGTCGTGGTGGGGCGTGGTTCTTCTGAAGCTGAAGTGGACGCAGCTGTGGTCAGTCCAGTGGAGTCCGGTGGCGTGGCTGAAGGAGATGTGCTTGCTGGATGAGAAGACGGGGTCAAGCGTGTGGCCGGCGTAGTGGGTGGGGGTGTTCACCAGTTGCTTGAGTCCGAGGTTGGCGAGGTTGTCCAGCAGGGCAGTGGTGTTTCTGTCGTTGTTGTTCTCCAGGTGGAAGTTGAGGTCCCCTGTAGCGATCGCTACCATCGACACAGCCAAATGCAAAAGATTCCGTACTGACCGCCCCTTACGGAAATACTACAAGTCCCAGAAGGCCATCCGGCGCTGGGGGTTGAATCAATGGGAGGACCTTATTTAAACTCCACCTCCGGAACACAACGGGGCTTGTCAATCTTGTTCCGTATTCCCTCGTTAGCAGTATTGGGTGTTCTCTCTCGGTTTTGATTTACCGTTATCTACGCCGATGAAAAGCCTGCGTGGTCATTTATCTTGTTAAACACGACGCCGACGAAGAGCCAGCGTGGTCATTTCTTGTTGGAGTAATCAACGCCGACGAAGAGCCAGCGTGGTCAGGACTCCAGTAGAATTCTTGTTGCAAACCTTATCCTGTCGTGCAAGTATACCTGAGGAGTGCGGGCTCGCCTCCTATCCTTTTGTTTATTGATAATTGTTTATATAACTGGGGATTCCAATTCTCTCTGTCAGTGTTATACTGACTCTACCTGCTACATGGGCTACACCATTCCACAAGGAGTATTGTGGTTCTTACGAAGCGTGGCTTTTAACGCTGAGTACAATTAGCCCTCATTTAAATAATCTAGACACCTGTAGTGTGTTTGAGGTCGAGAAGTGAAGCTAACTTCTCCGTACTTCTGGCAACCTTTTCGCTAGTGCGCAGTGCGTATTCTTGGATTCCTTCTCGGATACATGGGGTTGAAAAACTGGTGAGTTTTGAATCAAAGGGGGGGAAACAAAAGTTCAGACAGTTACAGTTGTGGTTTTAATCTCTTGCTCTCTGTCCCCTCCTCTGCCTGCAGTGTCCCAGTACCAGTAACCTTGTGGTATAACGACCAGACGATACCAGAAGTACCAGATCCCCCGATGCCAATCCACCTCCCGGCCCCTTTCTGTACAGGCTCGAATAGTGGGTATATTCCATTGTTGGGGTTTGTGCAGTGCAGAGTTGGGAGGACTATCGTCTATCGTCTCTGCTGGCCATCGGAGTCAGGTTAGTGGCGCTTGCGTGTTCTTGCGCTGCTTTCAATCCCGACATCCCCTAGGAGGATGTAGTCGGCGGAGGGAAGGGCGTGCGGGCTGATGAAGTCTGCAATGTCTTCGCTGAATTGTGTGCGTTGTGCCGGGGGTCTGTAGATGAGTGTGCCTCGGAGGGTGGTTTTGGGGTCGGTGTGTATCTGGAAGTGCAGGTGTTTGGCGGCGGTGAAGGTTTCGTCGGAGTTAGTGGAGATGCGGATGGTGTTCTTGTGTACGATGGCGATGCCTAATCCCGTCTGGTTGACGCAGTCCTTCCGGGTGATCTTGTATCCGCCCAGGATGGCTATGGCGATGTCGGGTGCTGAGGAGGCGTTCATCCAGGTTTCGGTGAGGAAGGCACGTCCGGTGCTGTCGCGTCGAGCAGGTCCCAGAGTTCCACGGCGTGCCTGTGGACGGAGCGGGTGTTGAGCAGGATGCACTTCAGGTGGTTGCTGCTGGTGCTCGACTTGGCGGGGTGGTGCAGGTCCGGAGGCAGGTGAATCGGTAGGCTTGGCAGGCGAAGAGTCCATGGGTGCGTCTCGGGGTGGCTCGGTAGCAGGCAGGGTTCCGGCTGGCATTGAGTGCGTTGAGGGTGGCAGCGTCGTAAGTCCGTTGGGTAGTCTTGCATTGGCGGGGGCCTGGGGTCCTGGCGCCTGGCGTGGTCCAGGCGCAGAATGGCGCAGACGGGCTTGCCTTTGGCGTGCCTTCGGCACACAATCGGCGCGCCCGCTGCGCGTGCAAGGAGGCATCATAAGTAAGGAGCCGGGAGGGAGGGTCAGCTGGGTGGCGGGAGCGGGGCGGTGAATGGGCAGGAGGGGGGCGGGCCGCAGGGAGGCAGTGGCAGGAAAGTGGTAAGGCGGGCGGCTCAGCGGCGGCTGGATCGTCCGGCGGCAGGATGCAGGCAAAAACGAGGCAGAGAGCAGCGGTGCGTGGGGGCGACCTCGCCCGGAGTACATGCTCAGCGGTCGCTCCCTGCACCTAGCGCGGTCCCCTTAAGTAAGGAGCCCGGAGGGAGGGTCAGCTGGGTGGCGGGAGCAGGGCGGCGAATGGGCAGGAGGGGGGCGGGGCCGCAGGGAGGCAGCGGCGGGAAAGTGGTAAGGCGGACGGCTCAGCGGCGGCTAGTTCGTCCGGCGGCAGGATGCAGGCAAAAACGAGGCAGAGAGCAGCAGTGCGTGGTGCCGACCACGCCCAGAGTACAGGCTCAGCGGTCGCATCAGAATAAGAGTAGTAAGTCAAGCAGCCAAAATGGCTCTTCTGAATCTAACATTAGCTGTTCTCTTTCCAGATAAAACATCATCTCCAAGTGTAATGGAGGAGTTGTAGAACATAATTTACCTTAATCTCTGAAGAGTATGCGCAGGAACTTCTCATGATTGTTCTAGATATTTTAGAAAAGGAACGTGCTCCAAATAGCTATCCCTCAGATCATGAATTGTCACCATTCTTCAAGTAATTACACTAGTTAGGAGTGATTTGTGAACTAAACCATGCATGATTGCATACCAGATGTTTGTGGCGATTGTATTATTTATTTATTTATTTAACAGTCTTATATAGCGCTGGTCAGACCCAAAGGTATCAGAGCGCTTTAAAACATTTATCATGCTGCAATTGGACACCCACATTGTTTCAATAAACAGAATTGTCTTGTGTTGAATCTTGTTAAGCCCTGGAGGAGATCATATAAGTGAATAAAAAGGCATGCAATTTAAATTCTTATTAGGTGGCTATATTATCCACTAGATGGGATTCCTGTGGCAGATGTACTCTGTGTTGTTGGGTTGATGCTATCCATAGATTATGAAGGAAGGGTTGGTCCTGATATGGACTAAGATGGAGGTCCAGATTTTACGAGCATTTCCAGAGAAGGAGTGTGATAACGATTTTTGTTTGCAAGTTTTGGGAGGAATGAGAAGTAGTGTGTTTGTGCTCCTGAGATTCCTCGTCCTTGTGTGTGAAACATGCAGTTGTGTAGTTGGAATGCGCTACAATCGGGAGCCATTTTAGTTCTCTTGGAGAGGGAGAGATGTGGTTGTATTTCTTTACTCCAGTGACCATCCTAGCAACTGCATTTGGAGTTGTTCTGAGGGGGGCAAAGTAACATTTTGCTGTGCCTGTGAAGGTTGCATTCTTGTAGTCCATTCTTGACAGAACCAAAGATTGTGTGGCCTGTTTAAGGTCATTGGGAGGGATGAAGGGTTTGATTTTGTTGAGTAATTTTAGGTTGTAGAACACGCTCTTCGCAGTACTCTTAATATGTTTGCTCATGTTTAAACGTGGGTCCAGAGAGTGATTCCCAAGGATTTTACATAGTCACCCAAGGAAAGATTGCAGTTAAGAGCATCAATGGAGTTTAGCCACTCTGTGACTTGGGGGCCTGCTCATTGTTGGATATGAGAAGGATTTATGTCTTATCTTGGTTGAGTTTTAGGTGGTTGTGGGATAGTCAGTGCTGGACTTCTCTTAGAGTGTCATTTAGTCTCTGTATGTCTCCAATTGAGGATGTTTCTAGGTAGATCTGGGTATCATCTGTATAGAGGTGGATCGGGATGTTGGCTTTTTGAGTATGTAGGTGAGGGGCTCCTTGTAGATGTTGAACAGTGATGGGGAGAGACCTGTCCCTTGTGGGACACTCCTGGTTATGGGTAGTAGGTCAGAAGTGTAGTTGTTAATTTGTATTCATTGTAAGCGGTTTTGTAGTAGGAGGTGAACCACTGTAGGACCACCTCATCCACTCCCATCCTTTCTCGGAGTGAGTTTATGAGAAGTTTGGGGTTAACCGTGTTAAAGGCTACCGACAGGTCAAGAAGTATGAGTAGGCAGCATCGGTCTACATTGAGTGATTTGTAAACATCATCTATAACATTCAGGATCGCTGTCTCAGTGTTGCATCTTTTTCTGAAGCCTGACTGGTGAGTGTCCAGAAGGATGTTGCTGTCAATATGTTGGTTAAGTTGGAGCAGAACACATCTTCAAGTATTTTGGCTAAGAAGGGGAGATTGGAGACAGGCCTGAAGTTGTTGAGGTTGTTTGGGTATGTGGCATTTTTTTTAGTAATGGTGTGACTTGGACGATTTTAAGACAGTCTAGCATGACTCTGGTTCTCATGGAGCAATTTATAATCTTGGCTCAGATAGGGGATAGGGCGAGGTTCAGCTTTTTTGCCAGGTGAGCAGGAATAGGGTCAGCTATGTGGGAGGAGAGTTTGGAATTGTTAATCATGTCAGTGATGTCTGCTTTGGAGATGGAGTCGAATGTCTTCCAGGAGCTGGGGGAGTGCATGTGGGTTTTTTTCCTTCTTTACTGGAGAGCAGGCTTTCATAGGGTGACAGGATGTGACCATCAAGGAAGCGCTCAATCTTGGTGATTTTCTCATTAAAGAAATTCGTAAAGTTGTCACATAGTTCTTTGGAGGCCGGCACGGTTATTTTTGGAGACTTGGATGTTTGTTGTTAAATGATATTAAAGAGTTCTTTGGATGGTTTTTAGCATTGTCTAATGCGCTACAGAAGAAGGTAGCTTTTTCATTCTTGAAGTATTTTTTATATTTCCTGCGTTCTGTTTTGAGCTTGTCATGGTGGTTGCGGAAGGGTTGTGCCGCTAAAGTCTTTTGGCAGCTTTGAGCTATCTTTTTTCAGGGTTTAGGTCTATATTGAACGAGGATCTTGATGGGGTGTTTCTGACTCTTTTTTGTTTCACAGGGGCTACTTGGTCTAGTATGGTTGTCATCGTTGCGTCGTGGTGTGTAGTAAGTTTGGCTGTAGAGAGGTGATTCACAGGGGGGGAAATAGTGTCTTCACCCTTTCTTCCAGGTTGGCAAGGGGAATCTTATTTAAATTTCTCATCCGATGATGGGATTCCTGTGTACGGGGTAGGCGATGAGTCGTTTGGTTAATGTGAACTCGAATGATGTGATGGTCTGACCAGTCGACAGGAAGGATGTGATCGATAGTAACTGTATCTTCATGAGCTATAACGGCTTCAAGTATTTTGCCTCTGTTATGAGTTTGCTCTGTGCAGTGCTGGATATAATTATTATTGAGTAAAAGTATGTTTAAGGATTGGAACAGAGTATTGTTTTCATCGTTCCAATGAAGGTTGAGGGGGCATATTACCAAGCAATGGCGATAATTATCGCTATTGCTTGGTTAGAGACAAAAATTTACCGCTGAGCTGCGGCGATATTTATCGCAGATAAACCTTGGTATTACCAAGGTTTATCGCAAATGCGATAAAAATAGGCCGCAATGCATGAATATCGCTGAAAAGTCAGCAATATTCATGCATTACCGAGCTAATGCTCTTAGCCATGTTATCCACCTCCCATTGGATAACATGGCTAAGAACTGCTCGGGGCAGGTGTTAGCTTTTGGAGATATTCGCACTTAGCGCGAATATCTCCAAAAGTTGGTAATAGGAGATAGCGATGTTTCCAGTCGCTAACATCTTGGCACGCCCACTTTGCATGTCATTAGTGATAAATGTCACTGACATGCAAAGTGGGGCCCAAGATGGTCGCTATCTCCTGTTAGCTGTCGCTAACTGGTGTTAGCGACAGCTAGGTAATAGGGAGATAATTTTATCTCCTCTTTCTTGGCTTTTAAAGCCAAAAAAGCGGAGATAAACCCCCTTGATAATATGCCCCGAGGTCACCTGGTATAATGTTGTGGGAGTCCAAAAGTGAGCAGTGTGTTATCAGGTCAAATGGATGTTCTACGAATGTGAGTGTGTTGCCTGGCGGATGGTGGAGGAGATGACAGTATATCGTTTTGTTGTCTTGGAGGAGGTTAGATATTCAAATGTGTTTTAGGTGAAGGTGTCAGTTTCAGTTATGGTAATGCTGCTCTTGTGGATAATTGCAATGATAGAGGAAAACTCCTACACTATATACTTAGGAGTGTTTCTTTCTTCCACATTCTTCTTCTTCCTGATGTTCATTTTGGTCTCCTTCTGATGGCATAATTATTTTCCACTATGATTGATCACACCAAATATGAGAAATACAGAGCAGAGTTCACTAGATGAGATTTCTCTTAATCCCAAATCTGTAATGAAAGTCATGAGGCAGGAACTAATTCCAGACAAATAAAGGCAGTGATACCAATCAAACAGAAATGTTTACTGTATTTGAAGTCACAACATTATAATTTCCAAGTACGGCAATAGAGCAAAAATGTTGCAAAAAACTGCTAGACATCTTGCATATTTTTGCCTGTGAGGAAACCTCTAGGCTCAACGTTTAAAAAAAAGTGTAAGTTAAACATTGTGACTCAGGTCCTCTGTGTGCAGGAGCTTACGTGTAGGCCTGCGTGACATTTTTATTACGCTTTCATATTTGTCAGAATGATAAAACTCACCGCGCAGCGCATCTAGCGCTGCCACGGACTCGAGAAAACAAACAAATCCTGCAGCCATTGCCGGCGACCCGCGAGGCCACGCCCACTTCGAGGCCACGCCCCCGCCCAGACTGTATAAAGACGCTGATTGCGAGCGCCTAAATCAGATCCACTTTCTCTCCTGAGGCGGAAGCAGGGAGCGCGACTGGCATTTTTAAAAATTGAGAGTCACAAAATTTGTTGTATTTTTAATTCACTTACTTCATTTCCTGGCACCACTTAGGACTCAACAGCCTGATCCTAAACTCACCGCGCAGCGGATCTAGCACTGCCGCGGACTCGAGAAAACAAACAATTTCTGCCGCCATAGCCGGCGACTGCGAGGCCACGGCCACTTCGAGGCCACGCCCCGCCCTCCTCCCCCCTAGATAAAATGTGCATTCACCGGACGCGCAGCGGACGGGCGCAGCGGGCGCGCCTAAGGCAAGCCGTCTACGCCCATCATCGCCAAGACATCGTCTCTCGCCAGTCCCCCTGATCCAGCTCCACGGGAACTCCATCAATATGATAGAGAACTCCTTATTGCCCTGAACCCTGGACGGAGCTGTGAGGACAAGTCAGGCAATCTTGGTCGCATATGCCTTCAATGTAAGTCTTGCCACTTTACTACACCCAGCCCCAGTCTTCCTCGGCACAAGCGAGGCCCACCCAAACTTACCCCTCTCACCGTCCTTCAACTCAACGTCAGGTCTATCACTAAACATCACCTTGAGGTAAACACCCTCATACTTGATGAGAATCCTGACATTCTTTTCCTATGTGAAACCTAGTTACGCGACGGCATGTCTGCTATACCTAACCTCATGCTACCAGAGAACTACCTAATGATGACTCTAAATAGAGACACGAGAGGTGGAGGTATCGCAGTCATCTACAAAAAGCAATTCACTTGCTCTTTCACCAAGGATGAAATTCCAGGGCTGTGAAAGTGCCCGTTTCAAAATAACAACCAGCCTTCACTTTGCCCTGTCAGGCCTCTACATCTATCGTCCACCCGGACCTGCTTCCAAATTCATCGAAGCTCTCCTTGAGGTGGCAAACTCCTTAGTGACGAAGTCTGCCAACTTCACCATACTAGGCGACCTCAATCTCCATTTCGATCTGCCTCATGACCCCACCATCAAAAACCTCCTGGCCGACTTTGCTGCCTTACAACTCAATTCTCTAATCCAAGCCCCCACGCACTCGGCTGAGCATATCCTAAATCCGGTTTTTACAAACATCCAGAAGGTTAAGACAGAGGTGCCTAAACCTATGGGATGGACAGACCACTATCTTATTAAATTGACCATGTTAGTCAATGAAGCGTCAAACAAAACTGAACCAACCCGCCGTCTAAAGAGACCTTGGCACAAACTCTCTACCAGTGACCTACACATCACCCTCGGAGAATTCCATTGTGAGGCTAACCAGGACATCAATATGACCTATGACGCTTTTCACGACTGTATTACTAGAGGACTAGATGCTCTCATCCCAGCCAAATGGACCACAGGGCGCAGCTCCCCCTCCAACCCATGGTACAACGACACCCTTAAATCCATGCGTAAAGACTGCAAAAAAGCCGAGCGTCTCTGGAGAAGGGAATACAATAATGGGGACAAAGTCATCTACCTATCCAAACAAAAACGTTATCACAAAGCCATCCGCGCCGCACGAGCCTCCTTCTACGCAGAAGAAATCAACTCGAGCTCGAATCCTGCTAAAATCGTCTTCAAACTGGTACAAGAACTGCAGAGCAGCAGATCTCCCTCCTCCAGCATCTCCTCCATGCAGCAATGTGAGGACCTTGCTACATTCTTTGTAGAGAAAGTACAAAGAATATACAGATCTTTCCCACAGCACTCCCCCAATCCGACCAACCCTACCAACCCCACTACCAATGGCACCACCATGACACACATACCAGAAATCTCATATGATGACCTCACCAAACTATGTAGGAAAGTTAAATCGGGCTCCCCAGCAGACCCCATGAGGCCTACCCAATTTATGGAATCACTCGATTTTTTTCTGCCTTCTCTGGCCTCCATACTGAATCTCTCCTTCTCATCGGCTAGTGTCCCGACAGCCTGGAAACAAGCATGGGTTTCACCTATCATCAAGAAGCCCACCCTAGACCTTTCCAAACCGGAAAATTTCCGACCCATCTCATTGCTCCCATGGCTGTCCAAACTTGCAGAGGCCCATGCAAACAACGTCCTGTCCCAACATATGGACCAAAACAACATTCTGGACCCATCTCAAAACGGGTTCAGACCGGGCCACAGCACTGAGTCTGCCCTCCTGGCTACGACTGAACATCTCCGGAGGATCCTCGATGCAGGTCAGAGTGCTGGACTGATTCTTCTTGACCTCAGCGCAGGCTTTGACACGGTATCCCATAACATCCTACTCAATCGTCTAGAGACAGTAGGAATCTCCGGTCTTGCCCTGAAATGGTTCTGTTCCTTCTTGAAGGACAGATCCTTCCGGGTGTCAGCTCCCCCATTCCTATCAAAGCCCCATCCCATTGGACAGGGAGTCCCGTAGGGCTCTGCACTGAGCCCATCCCTTTATAATCTTTACGTGCAGCCACTTGCAGTAGTGGCTAAAGAGTGGGACCTAACGCTGGTGTCTTACGCTGACGACACCAGCTGGCCATCACTCTCACGGAAGGCCCTTCCACCTCGGCCTCAAGATTCAGGGATGGCCTTGCTGCAGTAGCCCAATGGATGATGGATAATTGCCTGCAGCTTAATGCAGGCAAGACGGAGGTGCTGCTCCTCGGAAAGAACACCAGCTACTGGAATAAGCACTGGTGGCCCTCGTCACTAGGCACCATCCCACCTCCTAAATCCCTGGTCAAAAATCTAGGAGTCTGGATGGACTCCTCACTCAGCTATCAGACCCACACAAAAAAAAGTGGCTGCTACCTGTGTCGGCCTGCTGAGGAGTCTCAGCCCTATACTTGGCTTTTTTGACGCTAAGGTTCGTCAACTCATTATCCAAGCCACAATCCTCTCCCGCATGGACTACGCCAATGTTCTTCTTCTTGGCGCCAACAAAGGAGAGATAGCACGACTGCAACGCGTGCAGAACTCTGCGGCAAGAGCCTTAGTTGGTCTACCCCGGAGATGCTCGGCCAGAGCCACTATTCGTAAACTTCACTGGTTACCTATCGACTCCAGAATCCAGTTCAAAACCCTCATTATGACCTTCAAAATCCTTAAACTCGGATGCCCAGAACTGTTACGACCTCTCCTTACACCTTATGTACCTCAGCGCGACATGCGCTCCTCAGGCCAGTACCTACTGAGCGTACCCCGCACAAAGCTCTGCCGCATGGGTGGTCGCTCCTTCAGGGTCCTGGGAGCCAAGCTTTGGAACGCTCTGCCGTCAAACATCCGCTCTTTGGAAAACTTGTCCACCTTCCGGAAGGCCATTAAGACTCACCTGTTCCCCTCTCCCTAGGCCACCTCTATCCCCACTCTTCTCAGTCTCAGGTTAGGGTCTGTGGTTCTTTAGCGCCGGGATGCCTCTTTGCTGGGGCAGCTGTTTGCGCTTTACCAAAACTATAACATAACATAAGATAACATAATAAAAACTATGTAATAAAATTAGAAAAATGTAGGAAATTATACCATTCTGACACATTGCATAATGAAGGAGAGAAATTTTAATGTGAAATGTACTGATCATGTAATTTTTAAATGCATGTAGCATTTTAGGTAGATTTTTTTACCTGAGCTGACGTTTCTGGAAATTTTTTATCTCAAAACTACAAATCTAAAAATGAGCTCCAGTGTTCTGAACCAGAGTGGCAGTTCTTTTAACATGCGTGGTCAACAAATATTTCTGGTAGATTTTTTTAACCCATGAGGAGAGTTCAGATAATTTGTTAGCACAAAACTATAAATCAGAATGTAAATGACCATAAATCAACTCAAAATTGCTAATTACAAATAGATTTGTTTGCCTGAAAGGACCTTTTTGTTATTTTGTTTAATGCGAGTTTCATCTTGTGTAATTAGGCATAATTTAGAGCTAATTCGTATTTCGAATTTCGTACACCCCTAATTATGTGCACTTTGAGCAAGTGTGTGCTACATAGAGGAAAGCCTGGGCAATAATGTATGGGAACTAGTGGGATGTAGAAGCATCTGAGGGTTATGCACCCCAATGGAATAACTGAGTCCCAGGTCCTAAGATGGTTGCCACGGAAACGTTGTTGATATGATGGAAGCCAATCAGATCTCAGCAAAACGTTTGTCGGGTCCACAGATCCTATGTGGCATTAAATATACATTAGTGAGTTTTGAGCCTTAATTATTCAAAAACTGCTGAACAGATATAAACCAAATCACAAAAGGCATGTTTTTTTGACCAAGATCTAGATTTCTTCCAATTTGATGTAAATCCGTTCAGCGTTATTTTCAGTATTGCAGTTCAATTCTCCTATTGAAAAATGAAAGGGAAAAATGCATTCTAGGACGGTTGCCTCTGGGGAGTTAAGGTTAGATTTGCTTTTCCATAGCAGGAGCGTTTTTTGATTGGCAAATAACTTTGGCACCATTCAACCACCTCAGCTTCTTCTGGAAGGTTTTGAAGAGATCCGTCAAGCGTGGCCCCTCCCTTCCTGGTTTGGAGTGTTGACAGACAGTGGCAGCCAATCAGCATGCCTTTCACAGGAAAGCAGCATGCTCATTGGCTGTCAACACTTCTAACCAGGAAGTGTTGGCGTTCATCTTGTGCTGGTAGACCGAGGCACAAAAGAAGCAGAAAAACAAACAAACGGGGTGTTTCTACCCCCTAAGGGGTAGAAACACCCTGACCCCCTAGGGCTGCTCAGGTGGTCCCACAAGGATATTAACATATTTAAACGTTATCCACTAATAGAATTAGCATTTAAAAAACCTTGCAAATTCACTGAAAAACCATAGGTTTCAGGTCATATATAGTTAGGTATTAGCATTTAAAAAAAACGTGCAAATTCACTGAAAAAAACATAGGTTTTAGGTCATATATAGTTATGAATTAGCATTTAAAAAACCATTGAAATTGCTTCTATATAGTTAGTTGTACTAACTATATTGCGCGCACCCGCAATCCACTGCTGATGATGTCATATATTACATCATTCATGACATGGTCAGTGACATCACTGATGACATCACTGATGACATCTCAAATGACATCACTGATGACATCACTGATGACATCTCAATTGACATCACTGATCACATCACTGATGATATCATTCATGTGATAATACGATGCACCTCTTCACACTCTAATATAACCTTTGATACACCCAGTCTTAACCGCATCGCTGCGGCGGTTATTTTCGCGCTACGCGGGCTTTTTTCTAAAAGCCGCGTTAGATGACGAGCTCAGCTCGTCATCAGCATCGAAGGGGTTAAACACAGACTACCATTCTTGAAACCATTGACACACCAATACCAGTTACTACATACGCACACACTGATTGCTAGGTCTATACACACATCCAATCATTTACCCATAGAATCACTCATACATACAGTCACTCATCAATACAACACTATCATCTGCACTCAAACACCTATACAGACACTCACACTCTGCCACTCATCCATGGAGTTACTCACACATCAAGTCAGTCATGCAAAGAATTAATCACACTTTCATTTCCTCAACTATACAATTATACACACAACACCTTACTTATTCAAACATATACTAATACATACTTACTTTTTATACAATTACTGATACAAGTACACAATGATCCATACAGCCACTCGCAACATCAGTGGATCTTATGTATAGTCATTTATATATGCCAGCTACCCACACACACACTCAGTCTCCCATAAAAATACTCGGGCAACCAATCAATAACACATATAGCCACTCATATAGCTACTGATCAACAAATGCAGTAGCTTACACAACAACAGACATACTGATGCACACATTCAGACAGTTTAGTCACTAACACATGCATTCAGTAGGACACATTTAATCACTCACTCATACATTCAGTCATGTACCTACTAAATCTTTCATCCAGAACACTTATACATCCACTCATTCTTCAATATGTAAAACATATTTAAACTTTACAGAAACACACAGTCACTGGATGATGTCAACAGTGATGTCATCAGTGATGTCATTTGAGATGTCATCAGTGATGTCATCAGTGATGTCACTGACCATGTCATGAATGATGTAATATGTGACATCATCAGCAGTGTATTGCGGGTGCACGAAATATAGTTAGTACAACTAACTATATAGGAGCAATTTCAATGGTTTTTTAAATCTAATTCATAACTATATATGACCTGAAACCTATGTTTTTTCAGTGAATATATATATATATATATATATATATATATATATATATATATATATATATATATATATATATACATATATATATATATATATATATATATATATATATATATATATATATACACAAACAGGCTGCTCATAAGGAGACGCCACACGCTGGGAAGTTGAACAGCCTTTTAATGGCGGACGACAGTGTGACAGAGTTAAAACACCTTCAAGTTGTCATCTTGACCAACGCGTTTCGAGCATCCTCGTGCTCTTGTTCACGGGCCGTAAGGTGAGTTCTCAAATCGGCAGTTGCACACAGCTCTTTTCAGTTATGATAAGTCCCGCCTCCGTGGGTATGTAGCCCAAGGCATCATGGTCTCAGTAGTTCATTAGCTTAATATCCCAAGTGGGTGCCGATTTGTTTCAAGTGTCCTTATTATTATTTTCCAAGTGGGTTAGAAGGGGAGTAAACACCGCCTCATCTGTTCTGTAAGCAGTCCTGCCATGCAGCCTTCTCCGCGCCTCTGTGCTCGGTGGTTACCAAACTCCAATCTGTATGTTAACAGCAGGGCGTCTCCGCGGCCGAGGAGGCCGCTCTAGATCCACACAAACAGGTTGCCCATAAGGAGACGCCACACGCGGGGAAGTTGAACTGCCTTTTAATGGCGGACGACAGTATGACAGAGTTAAAACACCTTCAAGTTGTCATCTTGCCCAACGCGTTTCAAGCATCTTCGTGCTCTTGTTCACGGGCCGTAAGGTGAGTTCTCAAATCGGCAGTTGCACACAGCTCTTTTCAGTTATGATAAGTCCCGCCTCCGTGGGCAAGTAGCCCAAGGCATCATGGTCTCAGTAGTTCATTAGCTTAATATCCCAAGTGGGTGCCGATTTGTTTCAAGTGTCCTTATTATTATTTTCCAAGTGGGTTAGAAGGGGAGTAAACACCGCCTCATCTGTTCTGTAAGCAGTCCTTCCATGCGGCCTTCTCCACTCCTCCGTGCTCAGTGGTTACCAAACACCAATCTGTATGTTAACAGCAGGGCGTCTCCGCGACCGACAGGCCGCTTTAGATCCACACAAACAGGTTGCCCATAAGGAGACTCCACACGCGGGGCAGTTGAACTGCCTTTTAATGGCGGACGACAGTGTGACAGAGTTAAAACACCTTCAAGTTGTCATCTTGCCCAACGCGTTTCAAGCATCCTTGTGCTCTTGTTCATGGGCCGTATGGTGAGTTCTCAAATCCGCAGTTGCACGCAGCTCTTTTCAGTTATGATAAGTCCCGCCTCCATGGGCAAGTAGCCCAAGGTATCATGGCCTCAGTAGTTCATTAGCTTAATATCCCAAGTGGGTGCCGATTTGTTTCAGGTGTCCTTATTATTATTTTCCAAGTGGGTTAGAAGGGGAGTAAACACCGCCTCATCTGTTCTGTAAGCAGTCCTGCCATGCGGCCTTCTCCGCTCCTCCGTGCTCGGTGGTTCCCAAACACCAATCTGTATGTTAACAGCAGGGTGTCTCCGCGACCGAGCAGGCCGCTTTAGATCCACACAAACAGGTTGCCCATAAGGAGACGCCACAAATGGGGAAGTTGAACTGCCTTTTAATGGCGGACGACAGTGTGACAGAGTTAAAACATCTTCAAGTTGTCAACTTGCCCAACGCGTTTCAAGCATCCTCATGCTCTTGTTCAATAACATAATATTTTAAATCCTCCAAGTTATTCTTATGACACTCCTTAAAATGGCGAGCTACCAGGTATGTTGCATCACTATTCGTAATGGCTCTTAGGTGTTGTCGAACTCGCTTGTGCACTTGTAATTTGGTACTTCCCATGTACCTCAATTTACAAGTACATTCCAATACATAAACTGCAAACTCTGTTTTGCAGTTTAGACTTTTGTTTATTGGAACTGGATTGGGCCTGAAAGGAGTGTTATAACTTGTCATATTGACCCCATATTTACACGCCCTGCATGTTTTACAACGTGTAAATCCATTTTTGGGGCTTAACCAATTTTTTGCCACCCGTACCTCCGGGCTGCTCTTCACTTAGGCATTGCTCATAGATCGAGCCTTTCTGAATGTTATAATTGGTGACCGGATGGATTGAATATTTAAAACTGGGTCACTTCTTACAAGTGGCCAATTCTTGGTCAGAATTTTACGTATGGTCTTATGCTGCAAGCTGTATGTTAAAATCAATCTGGTAGGCGAGTCATCATGACTAATTACAGCTTTTTCACGCTCTCTAAGGGCTTCTAGTTGGCTGAAACCCCTAGTTTTCTAGATAGCTTTGTTCAGCACAGCTTCAGAATAACCCCTGTCCAGGAATCTTTTCTTGCTGGCTGTAGGAGAGTAGGGTCTGCTATCCTAATGGTCACCCCAAATTTTTGCTTTTTGCTTCACTGGTTTATGACTTAATGTGGCTGTGGGCCTGCTAATCAGACCCACAGCCTGCTGTTCTCTCTCTAAATTACGGCCAATGTACCCTAGGTGCATTACGAATTGGAACTGGTTCACCTTATTGGCCCCTGTAACAGTATACCCTAGGTACCCAGGGCATAGGTGTTTCCAAGGCCTACCAGGGGCTGCAGCATGTATTGTGCCTCCCCTGGCCTGGCCTCCATATTTGACACAACTGGCTGATCACTCAGCTGGGGTAAGTTGGTGTAATCACCTCTTACTTAGATATAGTATCCCTATATCTAACCTTAAACTGGACACATATGTTCCTATCAGCCACTCCTATGGAAGGCCTCTTCAATCCTGGAGGCAGAGTGCTTGGAAATATGTGAGATGGTGCTCTAGCATGAGCTGAGCCTGTCTGCAGCTGTCGGGAACCACTCCCTAAGCTGTTCCGGGATACTGCCATACCATATACTCTTAAGTGCATTATAATCCTCGCAGTTGTATGCTAACTTTGGTTTGGCTTTATCAAAACATGTCGAGTAAGGTGTCATACGATTTGGAATACTATCCCCTCAACAGTTCTGTCGACGGGGATAGCATTCCACCCTTCTAGAGGGACACGACATGTGTGTAGCCTTAACCCCGGTTAAAGTTAACCAGAGCCTCAGCATCACAAAATGGATGCTGCCACCACAGACACAAGTCTGACCTCCTGCTGCTGGGAGTCCTTCCAGCGAGGGAGGCTTGGACAAAGGGTTTCCTGCCTTGGGAGGTGTGAGCACCACCCCAGACAGGATTTTGTGCATTGGGTAGGACAGGGCTGAATAGATTGAGACATGCCCGGGGCACACAAGGTGTCCCCGTGCATAAGCCAGTCCAAACCGGTCCTGGGACTTTCCAGACCCAGGTCTGGCGAGGATCTGGACAAAGGAAAGGGGGTGTAACCACCCCCCTTCCTGGTCCCACCCAGAGGAGGGACCTAGTAGGTGATCCACCCCTCAGATTGGGAATAAGAGTGGGAGCAGTGCCATAGCACCTCAGATCATCCTGAATCAACTTTAAACAAAGAAGACGACTGGACTTCGACATTCTGCTGCACAGAAGAGTGAAGAGAATCTCCGTTGTGGCCTAGGAGTGGCCACCCTGTGAACACAGGCACCAACCGTGAATCAACGTCTGCTTTGACGCCGCCTCCCGCCAGAACCCGAGCCCAGAGCCTGACAAGACCCAGACTCCTAGACTTCGCACAGCCCGATCCACAGTCTCTGTAAAGAAGAGACCCATGGAGGTACCAAGAGACGTGGGACTGGACATCTTGGAAGACACCCGAAGAGCAGACTGCGCAGCATCAGAGGCATCCTCGACATTGTGCTTCAGAGACTGAGAACCCCCACCACCGAGCAGCCCTTGCACTGAAGATCAGCCCCCCAGCATCTCCACGATCTGCGTGGGGCCCTTTTGCATTGTGCCACTTGATGCGCCATCCCGGCCACTAGCCATGTGGTCAGTGGCCATCTTGGCAATGAAACTGAAGAACTACACTGTGGGTATGGTTGCTCCAGACTTGCCCCAGCTCCTGTAAAAAGGAGCACCCGCTCTGACCTCGCTGGTCCGAGTAACAAGCCTTTTTTACTTCTGCGTGGCTTGCATTAGCCAAGGCCTGTTTGCTTCGAATAAGTTGCCGACACCGCCAACAGCGAGAAGCCTGCGTGGGACAGCTCGTGACCGACTTCTGGACGTCCTCAACCCCCGGTGTCCAAGTGGCTGCAAAGAGAAGCTACACCTCAACGCATGTTTGCACCCGCCATCGCCTGGTTCCAATCTGGTTCCACGGTAGTCACTGGCTAGTGACTTTGAACATTGCCCCCTCTGCTTTCAGGTCTTCACATCTTCAGATCCACCCTTGGATCTACCGGAACTCTTCACATCGAGTCGCCTGCAGCATCTTCAGCACCAAGCACCATCGACCAGCGTGACGAAACCCAACACTACTTCGCCCCTGTGCACCCGCTTCCTGTGGGTGAGGTAAATCAGCAACGCCGGTGTTCCTACACTGGTACACACCTCTAGGGCCTGTGTCTCAAGTTTCAGCTTTCTAGGTCACTCGGAAGGTTCCGAACTAACTAACCTTTTAACTTTTACGCACCATTGACTTTGTATTGGTGAGTGCTTGCACTTTAAACACTGCACCCAAGTCCCGCGGGCCTTTCCCGACTTAGTCACTGCTAGTCCCGAACAGCTCCAGCGATTCCCAAGGCCCTAGGCCTGTTTCCTTTTAGATAGGTATCTCTTATACCACTTTCTTAGTACATGGTTTAGGTGGCCCCTAGGGCTCATCCATATTGTGCAACTTTTGTGTATTTTAAACTGTGTTTTGTTTAACGCTTGTGCTTCTGTGCTCATGAAGAGTTCAGGGGATATTTGTAGTTAATAAATATATATATATTTTCAATATATATCTGTGTGGTGTCCTTTCATTTGGTATTCAAGGGGGTTGTGTATGGTAATACAGCTGGCTTCACATGCCTTTCAGAGTTTAGCCTAAGACTGCTGTTTGAAAAAATGCACCTGCCACCTTCCAAAGGTTGGTGAATCAAGTCCTTACTGGGTTGGATGACTTTTGCGCAGCATTTCTAGATGTTATTGCTGTCTTTAGCTCCACCTGGGAGGATCACCTGGTCCACCTGAAGGAAGTGCTAGATGCTCTGCAGAAGGCAGGCCTCACTATCAAGGCAAGAAAGTGCCAGATAGGGCAGAGCAAGGTTGTATACCTGGGCCACCTTGTATGTGGAGGCCAAGTTCAACCACTGGAGAGTAAGATCCAGACCATCAAGGACTGGTCCACTCCAACTACCCAGACTCAGGTCAGAGCTTTCTTGGGCCTGACTGGGTACTACAGGAAGTTTGTTAAGAACTATGGGTCCATTGTGACTCCTCTTAATGATCTGACATCCAAGAAGATGCCCAAAAAGGTTCAGTGGACAGTAAACTGTCAAAAGGCATTTGATGACCTGAAGAAGGCCATGTGCTCTGCACCTATCCTGAAGAGTCCTGACTACTCAAGAGAGTTCATTGTCCAAACAGATGCTTCTGAGTTGGGAGTCGGAGCAGTGCTTTCACAGCTTAATGTAGATGGCCAGGACCAGCCCATTGCTTTTATTAGCAGAAGGCTGACCCCCAGAGAAAAACGTTGGTCAGCTATTGAGAGGGAGGCCTTTGCTGTGGTGTGGGCCCTGAAGAAGTTGAGACCATACTTGTTTGGCACTCACTTCAAGATTCAGACCGACCATAAGCCCCTCTTATGGCTTAATCAGATGAAGGGTGAAAACCCCAAACTACTCAGGTGGTCCATTTCCCTCCAGGGTATGGACTTTACAGTGGAGCACCGCCCAGGGACTGACCATGGCAACGCAGATGGTCTCTACAGGTACTTCCACTTAGAACATGAAGACACAACTGGTCAAAGTTAGTCTAATGTCCCTGCGTTTGGGGGGGGGGGGTTGTGTAGGAGAGTAGGGTCTGATATCCTATGGTCACCCCAAATGTTTGCTTTTTGCTTCACTGGTTTATGACTTAATGTGGCTGTGGGCCTGCTAATCAGACCCACAGCCTGCTGTTCTCTCTCTAAATTACGGCCAATGCACCCTAGGTGCATTACGAATTGGAACTGGTTCACCTTATTGGCCCCTGCAACAGTGTACCCTACGTACCCAGGGCATAGGTGTTTCCAAGGCCTACCAGGGGCTGCAGCATGTATTGTGCCTCCCCTGGCCTGGCCTCCGTATTTGACACAACTGGCTGATCACTCAGCTGGGATAAGTTGGTGTAATCACCTCTTACTTAGATATAGTATCCCTATATCTAACCTTAAACTGGACACATATATTCCTATCAGCCACTCCTATGGAAGGCCTCTTCAATCCTGGAGGCAGAGTGCTTGGAAATAGGTGAGATGGTGCTCTAGCATGAGCTGAGCCTGTCTGCAGCTGTCGGGAACCACTCCCTAAGCTGTTCCGGGATACTGCCATACCATATACTCTTAAGTGCATTATAATCCTCGCAGTTGTATGCTAACTTTGATTTTTGGCTTTATCAAAACATGTCGAGTAAGGTGTCATACGATTTGGAATACTATCCCCTCGACAGTTCTGTCAACGGGGATAGCATTCCACCCTTCTAGAGGGACACGACATGTGTGTAGCCTTAACCCCGGTTAAAGTTAACCAGAGCCTCAGCATCACAAAATGGATGCTGCCACCACAGACACAAGTCTGACCTCCTGCTGCTGGGAGTCCTTCCTGCGAGGGGGGCTTGGACAAAGGGTTTCCTGCCTTGGGAGGTGTGAGCACCACCCCAGACAGGATTTTGTGTATTGGGTAGGACAGGGCTGAATAGATTGAGACATGCCCGGGGCACACAAGGTGTCCCCGTGCATATGTCAGTCCAAACCGGTCCTGGGACTTTCCAGACCCTGGCCTGGCGAGGATCTGGACAAAGGAAAGGGGGTGTAACCGCCCCCCTTCCTGGTCCCACCCAGAGGAGGGACCTAGTAGGTGATCCACCCCTCAGATTGGGAATAAGAGTGGGAGCAGTGCCATAGCACCTCAGATCATCCTGAATGCACTTTAAATGAAGAAGACGACTGGACTTCAACATTCTGCTGCACAGAAGACTGAAGAGAATCTCCCTTGTGGCCTAGGAGTGGCCACCCTGTGAACACAGGCACCAACCAGCGAATCGACGTCTGCTTTGTCGCCGCCTCCCGCCGGAGCCCGAGCCCAGAGCCTGACAAGACCCAGACTCCCAGACTTCTCACCGTCCGATTCACAGTCCCTGCAAAGAAGGGACCCATGGAGGCACAGAGAGACGTGGGACAGGACATCTTGGAAGACACCCGAAGAGCTGACTGCCCAGCATCAGAGGCATCCTCGACGTTGTGCTTTGGGGACTGAGAACCCCCACCACCGAGCAGCCATTGCAATGAAGATCAGCCCCCCAGCATATCCACGATCTGCGTGGGGCCCTTTTGCATTGTGGCACTTGACGCTCCATCCCGGCCACTAGCCACGTGGTCAGCGGCCATCTTGGTGACAAAACTGAACAACTACACTCTGGGTCTGGTTGCTCCAGACTTGCCCCAGCTCCTGTAAAAAGGAGCACCCGCTATGACCTTGCTGGTCCGAGTAACAAGCCTTTTTTGACTCCTGCGTGGCTTGCATTAGCCAAGGCCTGTTTGCTTCAATCAAGTTGCCGACACCGCCAACAGCGAGAAGCTTGCGTGGGACAGCTTGTGACCGACTCCTGAACGTCCTCGACCCCCGGTGTTTACGTGGCTGCAGAAAGAAGCTACACCTCAACGCCTGTTTGCACCCGACATCGCCTGGTTCCAATCTGGTTTCACGGTAGTCACTGGCTAGTGACTTTGAACATTGTCCCCTCTGCTTTCAGGTTTTCACATCTTCAGATCCACCCTTGGATCCACCGGAACTCTTCACATCGAGCCGCCTGCAGCATCTTCAGCTCCAAGCACCATCGACCAGCGTGACGAAACCCGACACTACTTCGACCCTGTGCGCCCGCTTCCTGTGGGTGAGATAAATCAGCAACGCCTGTGTTCCTACACTGGTACACACCTCTAGGGCCTGTGTCTCAAGTTTCAGCTTTCTAGGTCACTCGGAAGGTTCCGAACTAACTAACTTTTTAACTTTTACGCACCATAGACTTTGTATTGGTGAGTGCGTGCACTTTAAACACTGCACCCGAATCCCGCGGGCCTTTCCCGACTTAGTCACTGCTAGTCCCAAACAGCTCCAGCAATTCCCAAGGCCCTAGGCCTGTTTCCTTTTAGATAGGTATCTCTTATACCACTTTCTTAGTATATGGTTTAGGTGGCCCCTAGGGCTCATCCATATTGTGCAACTTTTGTGTATTTTAAACTGTGTTTTGTTTAACGCTTGTGCTTCTGTGCTCATAAAGAGTTCAGGGGATATTTGTAGTTAATAAATATATATATATTTTCAATATATATCTGTGTGGTGTCCTTTCATTTGGTATTCAAGGGGGTTGTGTATGGTAATACAGGTGGCTTCACATGCCTTTCAGAGTTTAACCTAAGACTGCTTTGTCCACGTTACCACTAGGATAACTGGTCTATAAAGTTGACTTACAACCGATCATCATAAGGGTTGCTTGGCATGGTACAAAGTGATCACTAGAATTAGTGAGCATTATATACCAGGCCAACTTCTCACACTGGCTGACTGTGCTATCCTGCATTCATGGTCATTGCTACATATTCTGCGAATCCGAAGCATATCCCCATACGGGATGCTTCGGATTAGATGTAGTGGGTGGTGGCTTGTAGCATGTAGAATTGTGTTGCCAGCTGTGGCCTTTCTATGTAACTTTGTGTTCACCCTGTTGTCTGAGATGTAAACCTCCACATCCACAAAATCGATTACATTCATGCTCATTTGTGCCTTAAAACCTAAGTTAAAAGCATCACAGTTATAACCTTCCACACATTTTTAGCACTTTTCTCAGATCCACCCAAGATTAAAAAAAATGTCATCTATAAATCTGTACCAACATAAAACCTGACTCCTTAAAATTTCTGAGTATTCTGTGCTGAGGACCTGTTTCTCCCAGTAGCCCATATGCAAGCACGCATAACTGGGTGAGAAATAGACCCCCATTGCTACTCCCCTGATCTGATTAAAAATCTGGTTATTAAACAAAAAGAAATTATTTTCGAGGAAAGTTAAAATCATGGTAGACAACATTTTGTTATGCAAGTTCATGTCCTTACATCTGGTGTCTAGATAAAACTCCACAACTCGAATACCATCTCGGTGGTTAATACTTGTATATAATGTGGTAACATCTAATGTTACTAGGTGACAATCTTCTTTCCATTCTATACCACCTAATTTCCTAAGAAAGTCACTGGTGTCTATATATATATATGTTAAATACTATATTTTTATTATATGTTAAAGTTTACTCTATTTGTCTAAATTACTGTGGGATTTGTTTTTCCCTTCCTTACTGTTTGACGTACTGCATAAATACTTCCCACATTGTCTCTATGTTAAGGCTGACTGCTTTTGTACCAAGCTACCAGAGGGTTGAGCACAGATTAATGTAGGGTTTGCCTGTTAGTTCAACCTGACAAGGATTGCGGTTGCTGCTTGAGCAGGGTTTTACCCCCATCAACCAGTAACCCAATTTCTAACACAGGGCGACTGCATACATTCTGTTATCACCACCAGTGGCAAGACTGCACCATACATTCTATGTATCAAAACAACAGAGGGTACTAACACACACCTTCTATGTATCACTGCCACTGGTTGGACTACTGCAAACTTTCTATGTATAACTACCACTGATGGGACTACTGCACACGTTCTGTGTATCACCCCCACTGTTGGAAAGTGGGTTACTGGTAGGGCAAATGTAGGTCTGCCACTGGCAATAAGGCCACTAACACATGATAGGATTCAGCATAGGTCTTAGAAAAGTACTCCTTTGCTCAACCCTTGGTAACGTGGCTGCGAGCAGACAGGCTTAACTTCAAAGACAGGTATGTGAAGCATTTAAAAACACCATTTCAGTAAATAATTAAGACACAACAAAAAATAAAAATCCAACACCAATTTATAAAAATTGGTAATATTTCTATCTTTTAAATGACACCAAAACGAAAATAATCCACAGTAGGGAACCTGATATATGAATTTTTAAAGATTAGTCACTTTCTAGTGCTTAGAAACCAACAGCGCCCCTTTAAGTCTTTTTGTTTTCTCTGCCAGGGATGCACCTTTATAAATTGTTCTGAAGAATTCTCACCACTGTAGTGGTCCGCCTTCTGCAGCAAGCAGGGTCCAGTTAGAACACCTTCCTGGCGTTCTGCTTGCAGGTCCCAAAGTATCCAACCCACAATCCAAGGTTCTGGAATATCCAAGAGGGCCCTTGAAAGTGTGAAACTTCAATTCCACAATCCACTTGAACAAAACCCTTACAAATCCACTGGTACTCCAGGGTTTGAATTCTTTGTGGGGCTGTTCAGGTGAGCTCTGTTAACCTGTAGCTTGCAGAGAGTTTCCACTCTTGAGTCATTTGGCAGCAAGGTAATCCACAGGGCTGTAGTTTCAGAGGGTGCAGTCTTCATAGGTCATGCCTTAGAGTTCCTTGCACACAGCAAAATCTTCAGCAGGGCACTTCTTGCTTCATTCAGTTTCAAGCAGCAGATCTGGAGGGCTCTGCCCCTCTCAGATTCTTATTCAAAATACTCTGGGTCAAGCACCAGGTCACTGCTAACCAATGAGAGCAGGGCAACTCCTCCTAGTTATGACCACATCCGGTGGAGTGTGGCATTTAGTTTGTCCCAGAGTGCATCATCCTTCCAAATCCATAATGGCTGATTTTCCAGCAAGGAGGTAAGAGCTGGCTAAACACACCCCCTGGGATATCTCATTTCCATGGAACATCCCAGTAACATCTGCAAATTCCTTTTTTAAGCCTAGTCCTGGCTCTGGGTCACTACTGTCAAAGTGGACTAAAACCCAGGCCTCCCCTCTTGCCTTTGAAGAGCGTAGTTTACGACGCCACCTCCTGGCCTGGCATTCTTATAGAACAGATCACTGCCCTCCCAGCAGCCTGGCTAATCCACTTAACTCTGACCAATCAGGGCAGACCACTGAAAGGATGAATTTGGACTTACAAACAAGAAAGTCTCATAACTTATTGTATGTACACTTTAGGAGAAATTCAACAATATAATATTGTTGGATTTAATACGACCATTCTGGGAAGTCTTTGAATGGTCCGGCTAGTCATCTCCTATCAATATTTATTAATCAATCACTTACTACCATGTTAACCTATGGGCCATGGGGTTTGCAATGGGAAAAATGACTTGCGCCACTTTTGTAGCACCAGGGCTTATAAAACCATATTTTATAAGTATTTCCCTAATTTCTACCGGACCCCCACCCCCTGTGCAACTCGGGGAGACTTCAGGGGTTCTGAATCTGCAGAAATATTGCAGATCACCCTTACCCAAGTCTTCCAGCATCAAAGTCGAATTTGAGCACCTCATTAAGACAATGTGGGGAGTGAAATGTAAAATTTCACTTTACCCAGGCTTCTAAAAACTCAATTTATAAGGGCCCTGCTTATAGATAACTGACCCCCCACCCCTGGAATACCTAGGGGTGACCTTGGGGGTCCCTAATATGCAAAAACATGATATGTTTTTAATTTTTAAGGGCACCTACCCCCAAAGTCGAGTTTGGGCGCAATTTAAGGTTTAAAAACTGTCCTGGTCACCAGTGCAGCTTTTAAACTGACCTCAGGCTTCAGCACTGCACACATGCTGGTGCAGAGAATCTGCTGGCCTCTAAACTGCCATGCCCCAGGATAATGGAGACTTCTAGGTAGTTTCAATCCCCTGCCCTATCACATTCTAGGGGCTTAGGTGGTAGGTCATGCCAACTACAGGGGCCCTACCCCCAAAGTCGAGTTTGGGCACAATTTAAGGTTTAAAAACTGTCCTGGGGGGGCGTGGCCAAGATGGCGGGGTGAGCGGACGCTTCCTCCCGTAGCTCCTCCGGCCCGGCTCAGCTCGAGCCCCTTTCTTGCGCTTCTCTCCCCCCGCTGATGCTCAGCGAGTGAGAGGAGTGTGGCGGAGTACTTGGCGCGCACATTGATGTCACTTTGGCCCTAATCGCCTCGGAAGAAGCACTTCATAAGTTGGGTCAAAGATCGAGGAGCGGAGGAGAGCCCAGGAGGCGGAGCGAACTGCAGTGCTGTCCGGACGCCTCGGCTGGGCCTGGTGCTGAAGACTGCAGATCCGGAGGGGATCGGACCCGCCGCGTGCCGGAGGATAGCGGGGCCCTACGGGCGGGGTCTTGGCGGCACGGAAGACTTTTGGCTTTGTGATTTGCGCTTTGGCCCCCCGACTAGCGACGGCGACACACTGCGCTGTGCAGGCCCCGACCCCATGAGCGACATCCGGTGGCCTCGGCGCTGGGATCGGACTACTCGGGCCCATCTGTGAAGCTGTGTGACATTGGCTGTGGAACTTCTCTGTTTGCTGTGTTCCGGGGGGGCCCCGGCGGTGTCGCCAGCCGGGACCACTCTACCCGGGCCCGCCCTGCCGCCATCTTGTCCCCGAAAGACTGGTGTTGGTAGCCTTCATCGATGCCCTTGGCTGGCGGGCGCTAGCAATCGCCTCTGCTGCTACACTAACTTTCTGTGGGTCGTGCTGAGGGGGGATCCCCTGCTTTGGCTCCCGATCGCCGCCCCGGCTGGGCGCCGCGACTGGCAGGGCCCGGACTGGTCCGCCATTTTGTCGCTTGTGACGCAGCACCTCTGCTTGCAGAGCGGTCCCCACATCTGGCGCTCGCCGGCGACTGAGCAACCCTGAGGCGGCCGGACCCGAGTCCGCTCGTCCACTGCAGCGACTACGATGACTGGGAGAGGCGGCTCGAGGAAGGGGGACCGTACCCTGCCGGATATGCTTGGCAGGGCCCAGCAGCTGCGAGACAGAACACAGCCGTCGCCGGGGTCCTCCCGGGCCTCAGCGGATGCGACTGGTGGCGAACCGCCGGTCACGAGGTCCTTTATGGAGGAACTGTTTAGCTCCCTCAAGGAAGACTTTCAGACGCTGAAGAGGGAAGTGGCCAGTGAGGTCCGTGAAGTGCGCAGGGAGGTGGAGGGCCTCGGCGATCGAGTTGAAACGGTGGAGACGGCGGCCCAGCGCCGGGATGAAGAAATAGTCCATCTTCAACAGGACGTTCTCCGCCTCCGGGAGCAATGCGTTGAGCTCCAGGCCCACTCTGAGGACCTTGAGAACAGGTCCCGGCGAAACAACATCCGGGTGTGTGGTGTCCCATCTGCGGACGAGGGGGCCGACTTGGTGGCCTATCTACAGGACTTGTTCCGAGAGATCCTGGGGGAAGATGCAGACTTCCCTGTCCGCATTGACAGAGCACATAGGGTTGGTCGACAGCGCCAGTCATCGGCGCCCCCACCGGACATTTTGGCATTCTTGCCCGACTTCTCGCTGAAAGAGCGCATCATGGCTGAGGCCCGGAAGAAGCAGCCTCTAACTTTCCGGGAGCGGCCTGTACCGCTCTACCAGGACCTGTCCGCCATCACGCTGCAGAAGCGCAGGTCCTTCAGGATTGCCACGGACTTTCTGCGCGAACACGAGACGCCTTACTCCTAAGCATGGGCGGAAAATCCGTTACGCTCGCGGATTTTGCGGATTTTCGGGAAATCCGCAATCCGCGAGATTTGCGGATTTCCCGCAAAATCCGCAAATTCGCACGCAGCGGATTTTTTTGGCGGCGCGCGGCGTTGGTGATACAATTTTTGCGGCGCGCGGCGTTTATCATCGTTTGCCGAGTTGTTTTTTTCGATAGTTTGCGAGTGCTGCGCCATTTTGGATCTTGCTGTGTGATCCCGCGGGAATTGGCGAGCGCGATTACGTCATCGCGGCTTGCCAGCGATAGTTTGTCAACGCGAGTACGGCGAGATCACGTCTCGCGGTACTTCGCAATTGCGAGATTTGAGATGCGGCGCGCGAAAATATAAATTTGCAATTCTGCACAAGAAATCCACCAGCAAGCAGCATAAACCTTCTAGAAATGATGATTTTTATGTGAATAACTCCTTAGTTTGACATTTGCCTGCACTTTTTTAGCGAGGAGTCCATTTTGGGGAGGGGGGCAGGGGGGTGGGAGGAAGGAAGTGCCCCATAGTCTTCAACTTCCTGTTCCTGTTCAGCAGGCTCCTCCCAGTGCTTTGTCCATCTCCTGGTCACTTTTCATCTGGATGTGGAGCTGGAAGGATTACTTTTTGTGGATGCTGCTGGATCTTTGGATTTGAGGCCTTTTTGACTTTCTTTGGATCACTGTTGGATTAGAAATTTTACAAGTAAGTTTGTTTGGGGCATTACAGTTGCTGCAACTAAAATTTTGGAATTTTCGATTTTTGGGCTGTTTTGGGGCCTTTTGCCCAGGGGTACTCAGTGGTGGGTGGACTGATTCTTTCTGTGGGTTGTCTTGAACTTAAACATCATGGAGGCCATAGATGAATTGGGATTGTGCTGATTTTTCTGTGTTTTTCGATTTTTGACCTGTTGTTGGGGCCTTGACCAGGGGTAGTGAGTGGTGCATGGGCCTAGTCTTTCTGTGGGCTGTCTTGAATTTAAACATCATGGAGGGCATGGATGGAATGGGATTGTGCAGATTTTTCAGTGATTTTCGTTTTTTGGGCCTGTACTTGTGGCCTTTTCACCAGGGGTATTTGAGTCTAGCATGGGCCTAGTCTTTCTGTGGGCTGTCTTGAATTTAAACATCATGGAGGCCATGGATGGAATGGGATTGTGCTGATTTTGCAGTGTTTTTAGATTTTTGGGGGTGTTCATGGGGAGGGACATGCCATGTGGCTGGTGGCCATTTTGAGTGCAGCTACAGGCACTGGCCATGTGCTGGCAGGCAAGTGGCCATTTTGAATGCAGGCTTTGTTGTTAGGCCTCCAACCATTTTGCCTACTTTTCAACCTTTATTTATGCCCAGGGGTAGTGAGTCTTGCATGGGCCTAGTATTTCTGTGGGTTGTCTTGAATTTAAACATCATGGAGGCCATGGATGGAATGGGATTGTGCAGATTTTTCAGTGATTTTCGTTTTTTGGGCCTGTACTTGTGGCCTTTTCACCAGGGGTATTTGAGTCTAGCATGGGCCTAGTCTTTCTGTGGGCTGTCTTGAATTTAAACATCATGGAGGCCATGGATGGAATGGGATTGTGCTGATTTTGCAGTGTTTTTCGATTTTTGGGGGTGTTCATGGGGAGGGACATGCCATGTGGCTGGTGGCCATTTTGAGTGCAGCTACAGGCACTGGCCATGTGCTGGCAGGCAAGTGGCCATTTTGAATGCAGGCTTTGTTGTTAGGCCTCCAACCATTTTGCCTACTTTTCAACCTTTATTTATGCCCAGGGGTAGTGAGTCTTGCATGGGCCTAGTCTTTCTGTGGGTTGTCTTGAATTTAAACATCATGGAGGCCATGGATTGAATGGGATTGTGCTGATTTTGCAGTGTTTTTCGATTTTTGGGGGTGTTCATGGGGAGGGACATGCCATGTGGCTGGTGGCCATTTTGAGTGCAGCTACAGGCACTGGCCATGTGCTGGCAGGCAAGTGGCCATTTTGAATGCAGGCTTTGTTGTTAGGCCTCCAACCATTTTGCCTACTTTTCAACCTTTATTTATGCCCAGGGGTAGTGAGTCTTGCATGGGCCTAGTATTTCTGTGGGTTGTCTTGAATTTAAACATCATGGAGGCCATGGATTGAATGGGATTGTGCTGATTTTGCAGTGTTTTTCGATTTTTGGGCCTGTACTTGTGGCCTTTTCACCAGGGGTATTTGAGTCTAGCATGGGCCTAGTCTTTCTGTGGGCTGTCTTGAATTTAAACATCATGGAGGCCATGGATGGAATGGGATTGTGCTGATTTTGCAGTGTTTTTTCGATTTTTGGGCCTGTACTTGTGGCCTTTTCACCAGGGGTATTTGAGTCTAGCATGGGCCTAGTCTTTCTGTGGGCTGTCTTGAATTTAAACATCATGGAGGCCATGGATGGAATGGGATTGTGCTGATTTTGCAGTGTTTTTCGATTTTTGGGGGTGTTCATGGGGAGGGACATGCCATGTGGCTGGTGGCCATTTTGAGTGCAGCTACAGGCACTGGCCATGTGCTGGCAGGCAAGTGGCCATTTTGAATGCAGGCTTTGTTGTTAGGCCTCCAACCATTTTGCCTACTTTTAAACCTTTATTTATGCCCAGGGGTAGTGAGTCTTGCATGGGCCTAGTCTTTCTGTGGGTTGTCTTGAATTTAAACATCATGGAGGCCATGGATTGAATGGGATTGTGCTGATTTTGCAGTGTTTTTCGATTTTTGGGGGTGTTCATGGGGAGGGACATGCCATGTGGCTGGTGGCCATTTTGAGTGCAGCTACAGGCACTGGCCATGTGCTGGCAGGCAAGTGGCCATTTTGAATGCAGGCTTTGTTGTTAGGCCTCCAACCATTTTGCCTACTTTTCAACCTTTATTTATGCCCAGGGGTAGTGAGTCTTGCATGGGCCTAGTATTTCTGTGGGTTGTCTTGAATTTAAACATCATGGAGGCCATGGATTGAATGGGATTGTGCTGATTTTGCAGTGTTTTTCGATTTTTGGGCCTGTACTTGTGGCCTTTTCACCAGGGGTATTTGAGTCTAGCATGGGCCTAGTCTTTCTGTGGGCTGTCTTGAATTTAAACATCATGGAGGCCATGGATGGAATGGGATTGTGCTGATTTTGCAGTGTTTTTCGATTTTTGGGCCTGTACTTGTGGCCTTTTCACCAGGGGTATTTGAGTCTAGCATGGGCCTAGTCTTTCTGTGGGCTGTCTTGAATTTAAACATCATGGAGGCCATGGATGGAATGGGATTGTGCTGATTTTGCAGTGTTTTTCGATTTTTGGGGGTGTTCATGGGGAGGGACATGCCATGTGGCTGGTGGCCATTTTGAGTGCAGCTACAGGCACTGGCCATGTGCTGGCAGGCAAGTGGCCATTTTGAATGCAGGCTTTGTTGTTAGGCCTCCAACCATTTTGCCTACTTTTCAACCTTTATTTATGCCCAGGGGTAGTGAGTCTTGCATGGGCCTAGTATTTCTGTGGGTTGTCTTGAATTTAAACATCATGGAGGCCATGGATTGAATGGGATTGTGCTGATTTTGCAGTGTTTTTCGATTTTTGGGCCTGTACTTGTGGCCTTTTCACCAGGGGTATTTGAGTCTAGCATGGGCCTAGTCTTTCTGTGGGCTGTCTTGAATTTAAACATCATGGAGGCCATGGATGGAATGGGATTGTGCTGATTTTGCAGTGTTTTTCGATTTTTGGGGGTGTTCATGGGGAGGGACATGCCATGTGGCTGGTGGCCATTTTGAGTGCAGCTACAGGCACTGGCCATGTGCTGGCAGGCAAGTGGCCATTTTAAATGCAGGCTTTGTTGTTAGGCCTCCAACCATTTTGCCTACTTTTCAACCTTTATTTATGCCCAGGGGTAGTGAGTCTTGCATGGGCCTAGTCTTTCTGTGGGTTGTCTTGAATTTAAACATTATGGAGGGCATGGATGGATTGGGATTGTGCTGATTTTGCAGTGTTTTTCGATTTTCTGGTGCTCTATAACTGAACTGATGTTCCTCTGTCTTCCATTTTTTTTAGGTGCACAAGACTCAAGAGAACCACCAGTGCCTGGAAGAAGTCCTGCAGCGGTGTGTGTGTGCAGCATAACGTCACGCGACGTCACGTCTGGCCTCAGACAACTCTACAATTCGTGCAACTGCGGCCTGCTGTCTGACCTGCTCTGAACAAGATGGCCCCGCCCCCAAAGAAAGTTTTCCGTAGCTCCTCTAGCAAGAAAGTTGCTAGTAAGGAGCAGAAGAAGCAAGTTACCAAGGAGGCTGGTGTGCCACCCGCCACTTTTTTTGGGAGCAAAAAAAAAAGTACGCCTGCAGCAGCAGGATCTGCTGGGGACCAAGCTGGGAGCAGCACCCCTGCTCCATTGGGTTCAGTGCCTCCACCACCACGCCAACTTAAGTCAAAGCCCTTGAGTGCTTCAGAGGCAGTCAGTGTACTTCTCCAATCACCATCGACCAGTGATGTTGGCTCATCGCAAGAAAGTAGCAGCAATGTCCCTGAATCAACACAGGTTGTTGTAACTCATCTGACAAGTGTTGAACAACCACAGCCGCAACAACAACACCATGTGCAAGTACACGCCCAAGTACATGTGGAAGGAGAGGCAGCAAAAGGAGATGCGCAAGCAAAGGTGCATGGAGGTTCACAAGTGCCCACAATAGTTGTTCCTCCCGAAGTAGGGGCACATTTGGAAATCGACAATGAAGCCGAGGTATCATTGGAAGCCACTCCTCCTGATGATCATTCATTGTCTTCCACATCCCTAGCAAGGAAAAGATCAAGGGGGGTGTCTACATCTTCTTCAAGCCCACCTCCTTCTGATGCAAGTGATCTGTCTTGGGAACCACAACTGCGGTCTGACAGTGAGGCACACCATGATCTGACACCGGTACCTAAGCGTAAAAGGAAGGTCGTCCAAAAACTCAAACCTATGGAGTGTGATGAGGCTCAACAAGAAGTGACAGATACTGCTGGTGATGAAGCCTCTCACGATGACGACGAGCCAGTCATCACAAAGGTCACTGCAGCCCCACCGGGCATGCAGCAAAGAGACATTTTGACCCTATCCCGAGAAGCTGCTGAGCGTGATGATGATGTCGGCGAGGAGGCAATGGAAATGGAATCATTAGATTTGGAGTTAAGTAGTACACCAAAACCTACCGCTTCCATATTTCTTCCTCGCAAGAAGGTACCCACCTCGTCCTCGACCTCAATTCGTGGTGGTGAAAGTGCAAAACGTACTGAAGTTCGGCAATCCACATCCTCCACTTCATCTGGCATTAGCAACAGGACCACCACCACCAGTATCGCCGCCTCCTCTGCCCCCCGAAGACATTTCAAGTCTCCAGTTTGGGACTTCTTTAGTGTTTGCCCAAAAAATGAAAACATAGCCATTTGTAGCATTTGTAAGCTTCGAGTTAGTCGTGGTAAGTTGGGTTCCAACTATGGTACCGGAGGCCAGAGAGGTCATCTTAGGAGAACGCACGATGTCCAATGGTTTGCGCACCTACACACGATCAAGGAAGCCGCAATTGCACGCAATGAAAACGTTGTTTTTTCATCTGGTGATGACGAGGAGGTAGAAGACGATTCAAACACTTCACTTAAACCCAGTTCCCCTGTCAGCAGCACACCCCATGGGAGCCACACTAAGAGTGTGGGAGAGAGTGAGACATCAATGCGGAAAAGTTCATCAGCGAGCGTAACTGGGTCGAAGAGATCATCATCATCCCGTAAATCCTTGGTCCAGGGCAACATTAAAAAGATGTTGTTTACAGAAGCGCAATATGAACGCAACCACCCAATGACCCGTCTGTATAACACTAAGCTGGCTAAAATGCTAGCTCTGGACCTTCTCCCTTTTTCTTTTGTAGAAGGGGTTGGTTTTCTAGAATTAGTGACAGCGCTCTGCCCTAAATGGAAGGTTCCTAGCCGGTTCTATTTTGCACGAGTTGCGGTTCCAGCACTACATGAAGCTGTTCTGAAGGTGATTGGGGCAGCTTTGCAGAAGAGTGCTGTTCACACTATACATCTGACAACAGACATGTGGACCAGTGGCGCAGGCGCTGATTACATGTGCATCACTGCACACTGGGTCTCTTTTTCAGGGGCTAAAGCAAAGCTAAACTCAGGTGTTGACACTAACATTGTTTTTAAAGGTGCTCGGAAACATGCAACACTATCCATGTTTGGTTTGGAGAAACGTCACACAGCAGAAAACATTTTGGATGTCTTTAACACAAAGGTCCTTAACTGGCTGTCCCCACTAAAACGCAAGGTTGGTTATGTTTCCACGGACAATGGCTCCAATATAGTTAAGGCCATGAGGGACGGTTACTATTTCAGAGTGCCGTGTTTGGCGCACTGTATAAACCTGGTTGTCCAAAAATTCTTGGGTAATAAAGGCAGTGCAGCGTACGGTGTATTGGACACCTGCCGAAAAATGTGCAAGCATTTCAGCCATTCTTTTAAGGCCCGGAAGCAGCTGAGGAGCCTGCTATATCAACATCAAATGCCAGTGAAAGCACTCATCCAGGAGGTGGTAACACGTTGGAACTCAACCTTCTACATGCTTGAGCGTCTGTATGAGCAGTATACGGAACTCGATCAATATTTCTTTAAAGAGGGTGCAGAGGAGCTGAGGATGGGTGGGCCGCAATGGAACATAGTTGAAAGCCTGACACGCATGCTTCGTCCTTTTGAGTTCTTCACGCGTGCAGTCAGCAAGGAGGACTCTAATTTGGGAAAAGCTATCCCATTGTTGTACATGCTGGAGGACCAACTGAAGGAGGTGTGTTCTGTGTTTAGAAAAGATAAAAACCAAGACTCTTTGCTTCTGGCCGAGCAATTATTAGAGCTCCTACAATGTGATGAACGTCTTAAAAAGATCCACTCAGAACAGCATTACATTTGTGCTACTATTCTGGATCCACGCTACAAAAAGGCGCTGGCAGGCCAAGCATTCTTTCCTTTTGATGATGAACATGTTCTAAAGTACAAACGTTGGCTAGCCTTGTCAGCCAAGAAGTTTGAAACAGAACGGCTGGAAATTGAAGGAAATGGCAGTACATCAGCAGGCCATCCCCAGTCAAAACAATCCACTTCTGCACCTGTGGCACAAGTGACCTCTCAGCCGTTAAAGACACCGGCAACCGGATCATCTGCACGAAAGACAACAGAAACATTGGAGGCTGAAGAGGATTGGCTAGCTCTGCGTGGGTTTGGTTCTCAAAAGGTCAGAGGCACAGCAAGAGCTAAGCAAAGTGGAGGAACCTTGGATGAGGACCTTGAGTCGATGGTGAAGGACTATCTGAATGACTCAACAGAGGTCTATGTTAATTCTGACCCATTGGCGTATTGGCATGGGAAAAAAGAATTGTGGCCACAGCTCACCAACCTGGCTTTAAACTACTTGTCTTGCCCACTCGCAAGCGTGTCTTCTGAACGGGTTTTCAGTGCGGCTGGTGGGATTGTAACTCCCAAACGGAGCCGCCTCTCGCCCAAAAATGTGGAGAGGTTAACAATGATCAAGATGAATCAGCACCTCATACCACCAGATTTCAGAGTACGAGAGAGCGTGCCGGATGAAGAGGAGGTGGACAGCAACATAGATGAGGGAATTTCTACTCTGTCAGGTGACACTGAGCTCACCCTGCCTGAATTTGCAGAGTATGATGACGAAGCCTTATTCTTATTCCTGGACCGTGATACCGACTTCGAGCCCTGAAAATGAGACAACGAATCAATAACTTTCTTTTTCATCCTTATTCACTTTTATTCCTGTGTGTCTGTCTTTCTTTGTTGTGCACAGTTAATATAATTCAAACTTTAATCAGATAATCACAAAAACAAGCCCATCAGCAGAACTGTCTTCACTTGTTTGCTAATTTATTTGAAGGTGCCGCAGTCTGCATTCCTCAGGTTCACAAGTTCAGAAGAACATGCTCCTCTATCCTCCTCCTCCAGACTCCTATTTCCATCAAAGCAGAGGGCTGGTTTACGCCCAATGAAGAAAGACTCAGCACTTGTGGGGGTGTTGTTCTACCTCTTTGCAGGTGAGTTGACGGGTCTGGGGCCATTGCTGGGAAGCACTAAAAGTGGTTTGGACCAAATCCGAGGCGGAAATTTTTTTGTGTTTTTGATGACTTGCTTGCCTTTGAGGTGCTCTTAGGGGGGGTTCCGTCTGTTTGCGGGTGAGTTTCGTGGTCTGGGAGCACTGCTGGGACACTCTAATCTTGATTGCATTTGCTTTTCAGGAAATCCGTCGTGCCAATCCCGACTTATGGCCTAGCTACGCAGCGCGTTTGGACCGAAGGCCCAGAAATATTGAAAGTATGAGATTTTGCTTTTGGCCTGTTTGGGGGTGTTATGCTTCTTGGCGGGTGGGTTGACGGGTCTTGGGGCATTCCTGGGAAGGTCTAATACCGGGTAGAAGTGGTTGGGACAAAATCCAGGCCGATTTTTTTTTGGCTATTTCTGACATTTTGCTCTATGTAGCGTTTTCGGGGGCCTGTTTGGGGGGCTTCCTGGTGTTTGTGGGTGAGTTTCGTGGTCTGGGAGCACTGCTGGGACACTCTAATCTTGATTGCATTTGCTTTTCAGGAAATCCGTCGTGCCAACCCCGACTTATGGCCTATCTACGCAGCGCGTTTGGACCGAAGGCCCAGAAATATTGCAAGTATGAGATTTTGCTTTTGGCCTGTTTGGGGGTGTTATGCTTCTTGGCGGGTGGGTTGACGGGTCTTGGGGCATTCCTGGGAAGGTCTAATACCGGGTAGAAGTGGTTGGGACAAAATCCAGGCCGATATTTTTTTTGGCTATTTCTGACATTTTGCTCTATGTAGCGTTTTCGGGGGCCTGTTTGGGGGGCTTCCTGGTGTTTGTGGGTGAGTTTCGTGGTCTGGGAGCACTGCTGGGACACTCTAATCTTGATTGCATTTGCTTTTCAGGAAATCCTTCGTGCCAACCCCGACTTATGGCCTAGCTACGCAGCGCGTTTGGACCGAAGGCCCAGAAATATTGCAAGTATGAGATTTTGCTTTTGGCCTGTTTGGGGGTGTTATGCTTCTTGGCGGGTGGGTTGACGGGTCTTGGGGCATTCCTGGGAAGGTCTAATACCGGGTAGAAGTGGTTGGGACAAAATCCAGGCCGATTTTTTTTGGCTATTTCTGACATTTTGCTCTATGTAGCGTTTTCGGGGGCCTGTTTGGGGGGCTTCCTGGTGTTTGTGGGTGAGTTTCGTGGTCTGGGAGCACTGCTGGGACACTCTAATCTTGATTGCATTTGCTTTTCAGGAAATCCGTCGTGCCAACCCCGACTTATGGCCTATCTACGCAGCGCGTTTGGACCGAAGGCCCAGAAATATTGCAAGTATGAGATTTTGCTTTTGGCCTGTTTGGGGGTGTTATGCTTCTTGGCGGGTGGGTTGACGGGTCTTGGGGCATTCTTGGGAAGGTCTAATACCGGGTAGAAGTGGTTGGAACAAAATCCAGGCCGATTTTTTTTGGCTATTTCTGACATTTTGCTCTATGTAGCGTTTTCGGGGGCCTGTTTGGGGGGCTTCCTGGTGTTTGTGGGTGAGTTTCGTGGTCTGGGAGCACTGCTGGGACACTCTAATCTTGATTGCATTTGCTTTTCAGGAAATGCGTCGTGCCAACCCCGACTTATGGCCTATCTACGCAGCGCGTTTGGACCGAAGGCCCAGAAATATTGCAAGTATGAGATTTTGCTTTTGGCCTGTTTGGGGGTGTTATGCTTCTTGGCGGGTGGGTTGACGGGTCTTGGGGCATTCCTGGGAAGGTCTAATACCGGGTAGAAGTGGTTGGGACAAAATCCAGGCCGATTTTTTTTTTGGCTATTTCTGACATTTTGCTCTATGTAGCGTTTTCGGGGGCCTGTTTGGGGGGCTTCCTGGTGTTTGTGGGTGAGTTTCGTGGTCTGGGAGCACTGCTGGGACACTCTAATCTTGATTGCATTTGCTTTTCAGGAAATCCGTCGTGCCAACCCCGACTTATGGCCTAGCTACGCAGCGCGTTTGGACCGAAGGCCCAGAAATATTGCAAGTATGAGATTTTGCTTTTGGCCTGTTTGGGGGTGTTATGCTTCTTGGCGGGTGGGTTGACGGGTCTTGGGGCATTCCTGGGAAGGTCTAATACCGGGTAGAAGTGGTTGGGACAAAATCCAGGCCGATTTTTTTTGGCTATTTCTGACATTTTGCTCTATGTAGCGTTTTCGGGGGCCTGTTTGGGGGGCTTCCTGGTGTTTGTGGGTGAGTTTCGTGGTCTGGGAGCACTGCTGGGACACTCTAATCTTGATTGCATTTGCTTTTCAGGAAATCCGTCGTGCCAACCCCGACTTATGGCCTATCTACGCAGCGCGTTTGGACCGAAGGCCCAGAAATATTGCAAGTATGAGATTTTGCTTTTGGCCTGTTTGGGGGTGTTATGCTTCTTGGCGGGTGGGTTGACGGGTCTTGGGGCATTCCTGGGAAGGTCTAATACCGGGTAGAAGTGGTTGGGACAAAATCCAGGCCGATTTTTTTTGGCTATTTCTGACATTTTGCTCTATGTAGCGTTTTCGGGGGCCTGTTTGGGGGGCTTCCTGGTGTTTGTGGGTGAGTTTCGTGGTCTGGGAGCACTGCTGGCTATATATACTTTACTTTGCAAGAGGTTTGAAGCAAATCCATGGTGGCAGAGGGGACTTAGGGCCTAGCTGCAGAGCGCGCGCGGAGTGATTTGGGAAATTTGTGAAAAATTGACTAAGTCCCCATTTTTGTACTTTTGCTCTTTGGCTGTTTGGGGGTCTTCTACTCGTTTTCTCCTGGGTTGACGGCTCTGGGGCCATTGCTGGGAAGCTCTAATACCGGATAAAAGTGTTTTGGACCAAATCCCAGGCGGATTTTTTTTTGTGTTTTTGATGACTTGCTTGCCTTTGAGGTGCTCTTAGGGGGGGTTCCGTCTGTTTGCGGGTGAGTTTCGTGGTCTGGGAGCACTGCTGGGACACTCTAATCTTGATTGCATTTGCTTTTCAGGAAATCCGTCGTGCCAACCCCGACTTATGGCCTATCTACGCAGCGCGTTTGGACCGAAGGCCCAGAAATATTGCAAGTATGAGATTTTGCTTTTGGCCTGTTTGGGGGTGTTATGCTTCTTGGCGGGTGGGTTGACGGGTCTTGGGGCATTCCTGGGAAGGTCTAATACCGGGTAGAAGTGGTTGGGACAAAATCCAGGCCGATTTTTTTTGGCTATTTCTGACATTTTGCTCTATGTAGCGTTTTCGGGGGCCTGTTTGGGGGGCTTCCTGGTGTTTGTGGGTGAGTTTCGTGGTCTGGGAGCACTGCTGGCTATATATACTTTACTTTGCAAGAGGTTTGAAGCAAATCCATGGTGGCAGAGGGGACTTAGGGCCTAGCTGCAGAGCGCGCGCGAAGTGATTTGGGAAATTTGTGAAAAATTGACTAAGTCCCCATTTTTGTACTTTTGCTCTTTGGCTGTTTGGGGGTCTTCTACTCGTTTTCTCCTGGGTTGACGGCTCTGGGGCCATTGCTGGGAAGCTCTAATACCGGATAAAAGTGTTTTGGACCAAATCCCAGGCGGAATTTTTTTTGTGTTTTTGATGACTTGCTTGCCTTTGAGGTGCTCTTAGGGGGGGTTCCGTCTGTTTGCGGGTGAGTTTCGTGGTCTGGGAGCACTGCTGGGACACTCTAATCTTGATTGCATTTGCTTTTCAGGAAATCCGTCGTGCCAACCCCGACTTATGGCCTAGCTACGCAGCGCGTTTGGACCGAAGGCCCAGAAATATTGCAAGTATGAGATTTTGCTTTTGGCCTGTTTGGGGGTGTTATGCTTCTTGGCGGGTGGGTTGACGGGTCTTGGGGCATTCCTGGGAAGGTCTAATACCGGGTAGAAGTGGTTGGGACAAAATCCAGGCCGATTTTTTTTGGCTATTTCTGACATTTTGCTCTATGTAGCGTTTTCGGGGGCCTGTTTGGGGGGCTTCCTGGTGTTTGCGGGTGAGTTTCGTGGTCTGGGAGCACTGCTGGGACACTCTAATCTTGATTGCATTTGCTTTTCAGGAAATCCGTCGTGCCAACCCCGACTTATGGCCTAGCTACGCAGCGCGTTTGGACCGAAGGCCCAGAATGATTGCAAGTATGAGATTTTGCTTTTGGCCTGTTTGGGGGTGTTACGCTTCTTGGCGGGTGGGTTGCCGGGTCTTGGAGCATTCCTGGGAAGGTCTAATACCGGGTAGAAGTGGTTGGGACAAAATCCGCGCGGAAAAGCCTTTAGTTTTGGCACTTTTTGTAACTTAGGGTTCGTTAGGGTTAGCCCTAGCAGCAGGATTGCATGTGTTTCGGGGTGTTCTAGATTTTTCAAACTGAGTTCTGGGGTCTTAGAGCACTCGTGAGAATGTGTAATTTTGGTTGCAAGTCATTTGAAGAAAATCCATGGTGGGAAAGGGGGGATTTAGCATAGTTAAAGAAAGCCTTTGCCACTATTCTTAACTTAGGGTTCGTTAGGGTTAGCAGTATTTCTATTGCATGTGTTTGAGTGGGGGGGATTTCGAGTCTTGGAGCGATGCTGGCTATGGCTACTTTTGCTTGGTTGCTTGCAAGTGGTTTGAATGCAATCCACGGTGGGTAATGGGTAATTAGGGTACTTCGGCCTACTTTTACTTTCAAAGTAAGTTTTGTCACCAGTTTTCTGCTAGGCCTCGTTTTTTGAGATTTGATTGGGGGTCTTCTACATTTTTGCGACTGGCTTTAGTAAGGGTCTGGGTGGGAGCACTGCTAGGAAGATCTAATTTTGTTCTAAAACACAGTTTACAGTACACCTAGCTTGAGGGGCAAGATCCGCTACATTAATTTGCCCATACTTATTTATCCTTCAAAAGGTGACTCAGAGTACGCACTTTCAAAAACATTGTACTGTCTACTAGGAAAAACAAATTGTGACTTTTTGCACTCCACAGCCTACATACCTTATATTTATTTATCAGTGGTGTTGTAATATTATATCACTTCCTGTTTTTCGTTGAATAATTACAGGCCGGGTTTCAGTCTCTGCAATGGGGAAAAAAGGATGGAGTCAGGCTTCACAGTAGCGAGCCACAATTCAGCATCAGGCAGGCAGTGGACAGGGTGTCTTCTGGTGACCAACATCGATGGACGAAGCGTTGGCTGCAATGGAGGAGTGCCGCTAATAGGAGGATTTTTTTTCTGCGGGCAACTTACTTACCACTTCCAACAGGACCACTACAACCACATAGATACAGTATCCCTTGCCTTTTTCTCTGACTGTGACTGCATTTCTTGGCTCTCTCTCGGCTTCTACATTGATCCCTTAACACATCACTTAGTCCACTCCACTATCACATCTGCACCACACATAGTCATTTGTAAGTGCTCCTACGTAATTCGCAAGTCGCAGCACGCCCCAGGCCGTAGAGGACTGGGATGGCCCCAATGATGAAGCATGTCACCAAGGGGCAACCCTGGTGAGTGAGGGGACACCTAGAAAAAAAGCAATTTCTCCTTTTCTATCTACTATACCTTCTGTCAGGTTACGCAGCCCCTAAGCGCCTACCGTACTATGAAACTACATTTCCCATGAGTAGGCGGGAGACTTGCAGACTATTTAGTGAGACTATATGAGAGTACCCTTGTATGTTAGGACAGCACTTCACTGATGCCTGTCTTGTCTTCTGTTACAGGTATCCTTTCCCTGCTGACCCTACCTTTACCCATCCCACATTTTTTATTTTAGTTTGTTATTTTTCTCCCCCGCCTAATGCCTCGAACACCCTGTGTTTACACTTCTGGGTGTTGGTGACATTTGGAGGTGGAACCATATTTGCATCGACTGGATCACGGGGAGTAAACCTGACACCTTCCAGACCAACCCCATTGAGTGTTGTTGTGAATGGATTTATAGTGACCAGCAAGGCTCTCGGGTATCTGGCTACAGAGACCTTATGTTGAATATCGTTATCAATAATTCCACACAGGCCCTGTACTGTCGCATTCTTTCTTTCCACAGTTGTCGATGATATATTCTTACTCTGCTTGACAAAGAACCATTGCTAATGTGAAAGAACTTCAACCGAATTAGTAGTTATACTTTACCATTTGTTAGGCTACAATGTGGCACTGCTCTACTGTACTTCTGTCACATGCTATATTCTCAGTTGTACCGTTGAATTGCTCAGGAGGACAAACCAGATTTCATTTTCTTTTTTTTCATAGGCATGCAACTGCCACTGTGTCACACCACTAGTACCACCGCTATGAGGAAATTTTATCAGACCAAGATTGCCAACGTTATTCGGTGTTTCCCGTGGAGCCAGCCCTGGGTCTAGCCCTACTTTCAAACACAAATTACAGGTAAGATAAGCGTTTGGTGGTTTGGGGGTATAATGGAGTATTAGTACGAGAGACGAGAGACTGAAGGTAGTACTACTAAAGTCCTAGGACTCTTGGATTCACTTCACTTAGTCTGTGAGAGGCACTTAGTGTTGAAAACATTTGGGCATTTACACTTAAAGGAAGAAAATGGAACTAAACTTTCAGGAAAACAGTCACCGTTAAACCCCCACCCACCAGGCAAGCAGTAAAAAACAGGTATGCTCAGATAAAGTTTGAAAAAGTATATTTATATCCCTAACAAAATAATCTCCCGCAAGACCCTCCCTAACCCCAACGATTGTCCTTCAAAAGTCCCCAAAAACCCAACTCCCAATTCCCACCCCCCAAAAGTCTCTAAAAAAGGGGCAAGGGACACTATGGGTGGATGCTGTTAACTTTTTGGGCCAGGGCATCATGCTCCTCGCGGAGCAAGGCGAGCTCCTGCTGAAGGCGGGACACCATCAGGGTGGTGCGGCGCAGGCGTGCCTTCACTGCCTTGCAGGTGCAATGCCTGTGAGAGGCAGCTGTTGGCCTTGCTGCTCGGTGGTGGCGTTTGCCTTTGGCAGCCCGGCTCAGTCTGGGTGGACCACTGTGCTGGGTGGCAGCCCGTGGGGCCATGGAGGCTGATGCAGACGACGTTGTTGTAGTTGTCGACTGCACACTTTCCACGTCCTCCAGGGCCACCAGCCGCCGATATTCCGCAACAGTGGCCTCGATCCTCCGTTGCCGGGCCGCACTAGCCAGCTCCTTCCTCCTTGTCCGTTTGGAAGGAGAACCTATATGAAGAAAGAAAGACATAGTCTGTAACCAATGTTCTTTTAGATTAACTCAATCATTCAGCAGAAATTTGTGTTGCAGTACAACTAGCAACTTGCAAGCGCATTACATAACTATTGAGGCCAGTATCTATCTAACCTCACACTTCTTCATCCTTGCTCTAACATTAGTGGGAGTTTAAGGAACAAATTCTACGAGCACTGTGGACTTCCATTGGAGTCGACTATGAAAGTACACCAGTCTTATTCTTCTTCTTATCTCTTGTTTTGGAAAATTGGTACGTTATTTTCTGCAAGCCGGCATAATGCCAGCGCGGTAAACTTGCACCCGAGAAAAAGAGACGCACGCAGGAGTGACCTAGACTTGCGTTGCCGTTGCGTTACTGTACCCGTCCAGTACATGCAGGTGGTGAATCTCTTACTTTTCTATTACGGGTGGCACTGAGAATACTCTGTTACAACTCAAGGGCTACTGCTTAATTAATTTAACTTTCACCCTACAGTGGAAATGAGTACTAGAAATGGAAAATTGAAGAAGATAAATAATCTGATTATCTATCACTTCACATGGGATGTTTTTGCTTATATATGGGATGACTTTAGGTGCTTTGCTTTTTATTGAGTGACCAGTGATACATCCACACATGAATGACTGAGTACTACTAAACTTATTAAGAGAGGTAGGGAGTGGCCACCATAATAACCGGATCTATGCAGTGCTTGCAATACAAACTACTGCTACTATTTATGGTAGTATTTGGACAAAATTAAAAGTTCTTTTCCTTGCCTTTCCTACACTGGAACGGACGTGCGGGTGCAGTGTTACATGCTCTTCAAAGTTACACTTAGTTCATCCACTGACCGTCTACTCTCTCTAGATCATGGGTACTCACAAACTTTCTCTCAGGGGCTACATTTACAGTGTAGTTTGGGGCCGAGGGCCGCACTGGTGGGGGCGGAGTCAGAGGGGGCGGGGCTAAAGCAAAACGATAACTTGTGACCATGAGGTTGCACACAGGTCCCTGCAGCAGATGCCCTCATCCACTGAGCCACCAGACCCAGCATTTACATACATCTCTCTCCCTCCTGCTCTCCCTCCTGCCCTCCCTCCATCTCTCTCTCCCTCCTGCCCTCCCTCTCCCTCCCCCTCTGTCATCTCACTGTGTGTGTGTCTATCTGTGTCAGCCTTCAGCCCGGGTTGAGACCGCTTCCTCAACGCGCACACACAGACAACAACACCAAAGTACTTAACAGGTCTTTAAAAGACCATTAACATATTATTGAGGCTTTGTTTGTTTTAGCGCCCCTGCTTCTCCACCCTGACAATCACTGCTTGCCCGGCCCCACAGAGCAGAGGCTTTGTTCTATTTCACCTCTTTGTGGCCTTGCATCTCCACTCTGCTCTGTGGGGGCCGGGGGAGCAGTGATTGTCAGAGTGGAGATGCAGGGGCGCTAACAGGTGAAATACAAAAAAGCCTCTGCTCTGTGGGGGCCGGGGGAGCAGTGATTGTCTGCAAGGTCTGCGCACCGCCAAGGAAGGCTTGCCGGGCCACCACCGGCCCGCGGGCCGTACTAGGAGTACCCCTGCTCTAGATACACATATGCTATCTAAGAGTCAGATAGTAGCATGATCCAGGTATATGGACACATACAGTTTCTGTGTCACCCACCCAGGCTGTTGTCCTTCCACCCATCATTGCTTCATCATTCACCCAGCCATGCATCTCATATTCTTGCCTTCCCAGCTAGTCTTCAATCTCAATAAGTAAGGAATATATAAGAGCTTACCTCTGGCCGCCACCACCACCGTCTCAACTCTCACAGCTGCCGCCGCCGCCTCCTCCCCTGAAGAATCGCCCTCCGCCTCCGTGTCGAGCACCACCACCTCCACACTGGCCCCGCCACCAGATGTTCCACCTACAAAGTACATTTAAGAATGTTAGAATAAAGCACTCACTAGTCACTAGTATTTGGTCTAGGAATGAAGACATGTGAAAACAATGTAATTTGTGACTGTCTACGTTAAAGTTAAAAAAAATGTCCCTTTTTCCAGGGAAGGTTGTCTTGCTGCACTTTTTGGCACAACTGATGAAGGCTGTTTTTTTAACACGCACCATTTTTCTCCACACAGACAGAAGATGGACTTCTAACAACAAGATCAAGTTGAAACCAGGTGAGAGCTCGGCTCGACCACAAGAAATGTCTTCAATTAATCGTCAGCACTAACCACTTTTCCATTATCAGTTAAACGTTTAGTTTTATTATGACTTCATTTTAATAAATGTGTTTACTTTTAATAAAGCTTTTAAACTTAAATACAATCTGTGTTTTTTGGTCCAGACTAGAGTGACTGAGCGAAAGGTTTTGCAATTTTTGCAAGCATGAGTCCAGATAGAACACTTCAAAAGACATTATGGACAATCCCAGAGGACTGCACTAAGTTGATAGAGCTATTGCTGACTAGAATCATGGGAGTTTCGCCAACCGTGCAATCTTAGTTAGCTACACAGACAGACTAATAAGAATAATCTAGTAATACCACAGGGAGTCATAGTAGAGGCAGGATAAGAATTTAGATACAGTCTACAAGAAGAGCAAAGACAATTTTGAAAAAAGTCAAATGAGGAACGCTAGGAAAAATAGGTACTAGTCTAAAATGAAAACTTACTGGGGCCAGCAGAGGAGCCCTCGCCTGCCCGATCCTGGCCCTGTTGATGAACAGCATCCGCCGCCTGCTGCTCCTGTGTCCTCCTCTCGCCCCTGGGGGGAGCTGACGTACAACATGAAAGAAAGAACAGAAAACATGGATGATTGTTGCTTGTCAATGTCAACCAAATCAAACATTTCAAAAGAACAATAACAAAATATTTCTGCGAAATTATATTGATTATGGTTACTTTTCATTTATTTGCGGACCTGTGACTTCGAAAGTCACGTAACTCACTAAACAAAGTACTGAAACGTTCACCTAGGACTGGCAGGCAGCAGTCCGCAGGCAAGACGCAAAGTGACAGACAAACTCCATTGTGATTTCAGTCAGATCAGTGACAACACTAACAGTTGCCTGCTACATTACCAGTCATTTAAATAGTCAAACTATCAATCCACCGCCACTATTTTTCTTATTGTCAGGGTTACAAAGGAAGGGGCAGATTTAAGCCCTTGCGGCTCTTTTGCGCCGTTCTTGCGTGACTTTTGTGATGCAGCAGCTAAACAAAAAAGGGCGCCATGGTGCGGCGTATAATATTATAACAACGTGACGTATTTGGGAGATGCATCCCGTTATAAAGCCCTGCGCCATCAGGGGGCGTTCCGGCGCAAGGGAGGGCATTCCTGCGCTGGAACACATCCTAATAGTGGCTGAGGGAAATCTACAAAATATCAATCAGTCACCTTTAGGACAATGATGCGTCACACAAACCCTGCACTTGCTTGAAGCAGACGTACGGCTTGACCCAGCATTGGGGAGATAGGGTACCCCAGAGCATTGATGGAGCTGCGCCATCGTTGCGACGCAACTCCAGCAGTAAAGCTTCGGTGACGTTTTGGGCCCATGGTGCGCCGCATTGCAAATACGGCGCACCATGTTTGGTGGTGGTAGCGGGCCGCACAATTAATGGCGCATCCCTGCTACTTTGCAGGGATGCGACGGTAATTGCAATTCTGCCCCTTAGGGGCATACTTACTTACGCGTTCTGGCGCATCTCCAGAGATGCGCCAGATCAAATGCGTCACGCAAAACTACCCTTGCGACACGGCAGATGTGCCTCATTTACAATGCGGCGCGCCCTGGCGCAAGGGTAGGCACTTGCGTGAGGCATCTCGTCACGTAAGAGCGGCGCATCGCTGGAGTCACGTCGCCAACGCAATGCAACTCCAGTAATGCTCAGGGCCACCCAATACTTAACATGCTGTGTCAGTCCTTTCGCCTGCTTCGAGCAGACATAAGGAATTGAATTGACGTAGCAGCGTTGCAGAAGTGCCTGCGTTAAATCTTGTACATTTCACGCAGGCAATTTTGCGAGGCGCACAGCCGCTGGACCGCCCACCCTGCGTACTAGGAACGCACCCATTGTGGTGCAGGCCCATGGCTTTATAACATGACGCATCTCCCTAGATGCGTCATGCTGTAAATGACTCGCAGGGATGCGGCACGTTTACGCCGCTGTTGCGTCACGCAAGGCAACGTAAACGTGGCGCAAGGGGCTTGTAAATGTAATCTGCCCCCTAGTGTCTAGCATTACGCAGTTCTGTAAAGTACACTCATACATAATAGTTACTCAGGCCAATGAGACCACGAAATAGAAAACAAATAAGCATAGTAGCAACTCCACTGAGAAGGAGAGCAGTGCACCTGAAATGCACAGAAGATTTTGAAATATAATTTAACTACAATGTAATCGTCATCAGCGGCATTATTGGCTTGCTCCATGTAAAAAACAAATATTTGCAATACAACAACACAGAGCAGGAGAAAACATCATAGTAGTGAGTGATTAAATGGCTACTACTACTCACCAAGCCCGGGGATCTCCAAGCCGAGCTGGTCCAGCAGGTCGCGCTCGCGGTCCAGGAGGTCCGTCCAGCGATGGGTGACCTGGCTGTAGGTGCGCTGGACCCCGTAGAGGTGGGATATGGCCCAGCACACCTTCTCCCACCGCTTCCGGCGCTCCCGCATGATGTAGCCGCGATCCTGCCGCCTCCCGCGATGGTCCTGGGCAGGCGGCGCTGGACGAAGTAGACCAGCGCGCCCACTTCCTCCGGGCTGAAGATCTCCCGTCGCGTCACCTGCTCCCCCCTCAATCTCCCGCATGCTGTCCTGCCACTGGGTCCAGCACTACTCCCCGCCGCCGCTGCGGCCCTCAAGTGCCTGGGCAGCTTCACGGCGCCTGGCTTGACCATGGTCTGGGCAGGTAAGGTAGGAAGAAGTAGAAAATTAAGAAAGAATAGGATAGGGAAGAAGAAAAGAAAAGAGTTTAAAAAAGTAGTTTAAAAGTAAAGAAAAATAGCAGAAAAGACAAAAATATACAGCTAGGAAAAGAGAGGGATAGATAAGAAGCAAAATCGTAAAAAAAAAACTGAAAACAAGCAAAGGATGGCAAAGATACCAAGAGGATTAAACACCATGCCCAGACACAGGAAATGAATGAAAAACAAGATGGCCGGCGCCCGTTCACGAGCGCAAAAGTAAGTTCGCGCGAGATTTTCCTCGCGATCTCGTGCGAACCTCTAGATTTCCCGCGCGATCTCGTGCGAACCTCTACTCGCAATGCGCTTACTGCGCGAGATTATACATAGCGGGCGGAAACGGAAATACGTCACGCAAACAAAATGGCCGCGCCCGTACTCGACCTTGGGGTAAATTTGCGTGTTGCGCTGCAAGCGGCTCGCGAATACTGCAAAAAAACTCGCGAAACAACAAGCCGCAACAAAATAAAATGCTCATTCGCACGAATTGGCGGCTTCCGCGGTCGGTTTCGCACGACGCCGCGCCCCGTGAATAGCGCGAAAAAAACCGAAAAACGATTTCAGCAAAAGCAAAAGCAATGAGCAGGTGCAAAAGGTCAACCTCATGATTTGTAACGATTCTTTGTAGTGCTTCCTGAGGGGGCCCTCCAGAATTCGGTTGCCTGCTTGCAACTATTGTGTGACCCTGCTCTGACCTTAACTGTATGCCACAAAGGTCCTGATTTACAGCTAAAGGAGCAGACAAGCAGGTGCCAGGCTGGAACTTTAAATTCTTTCAGTGACACATTAATTAGCCCCTAATTCATTATTGTCAGTTGGGGCAGGGCAGGTGTTGTTAATAAACTAACCCCAAATTAATTCATGTCAGTTCAAGCAGGGCAGGTGGGCTTGCTTTTCCCCCCCATCTTCTACAGTGATGATGAACCAGAGGGTGGCATTGATGTAACAGAGGGTGGCATGGGTCAAAGAGAGGGTGCCAGTGGTAAAACAGAGGGTGCTGGGAGGCTGTGATGATGAACCAGACGTAGAAACAACATAGTCGCGACCGTTGCGAGCCGACAAGTAAGTTCGCAATTGCGAACTAGTACCAAATCCTCGCGAACTGGCAGAAACAATTGCGAACACAAAAAAAAAAAAAATCCGCAAATTCGCGGGAATTCGCGGATTTTGCGGATTGCGAATCCGCAAATCCGCAAAATTCGCGAACGCGAGATCCGCAAAATTCGCCCATGTTACTGGGGACACCCTTTCCGTCTGATCTTTAGGTGGAACGGGGTGCTACACCAGCTGCGCTCCCTACAAGACATCTGTGGGGTTCTGGGGCTCACGGCTACAGAGGAAGACAGAGCTACACCGTCGTGGAGGCGCCCAGAGAGACGGAGCCGATGGAGGTCGACGAGGAGACAGTCGCCAGCGAGTGCAGGTCGTCCTGATTCCCCTACTATCAGGGCGGACATGGCTGATGCTTTGAGGGCGGCAACCGGGGACTTCGCCGACTCCAACAGCGTGGCCTTGACGGCCTGAATTCACTCCGGGGGGAGAGGTGCTTAGCTTCACGTTGCTGGGTTTGGGGCCGGGGGCCGGGGGGGGAGCGGATGGAGGTGAGTGGCTGAACGTCCACTTTGCTGTTTTCTACGGACTTGCCCGTTCCGAGGCCTGACTGAGACAATGGGGTGTTTAAGTTTGTATTTGGCTAGTTGCCATGGGTGTGTTTTGGGAGGATGTAAGGGTTGTTTTGTTGTTGGGGAGGTCCCGTCCGATGTTGCCCATACCCACGCTTGGCCTGTCCTGGCCATTCCCGCGCGCCTGCCCCATGCGCCCCGCCCGTTAACCCCTTGCTTGCTACATAGCGTTTCTGATCACCGAGTGGAATGCCGTCCTTGAAGGTAGTGACCCTTAATGTTAAGGGTCTGAATAACCCCGTGAAGCGGAGGGCGATCCTATCATTGCTGGAAGGGACACAGGCGGATATCTGCCTCCTGCAAGAGACTCATTTGCTGTCCCGAGATTGCCACAGGTTGCGCTCTGCCAAGTTCCCCACCCAGTTCTTCTCCTCGGCAGCGACCAAGACTGCGGGAGTTGCCATTCTTTTAGCGAGCTCCTTTAGGGGAGAGGTTCTGTACAAGCATGCTGAACAAAAGGGGAGGCTCCTTGCATATCGCATGCGCCTAGGGGGTATAGCTTTTACGGTTGGCTCAGTTTATAGCCCGAATGATCACCAGGATCGTTTCTTGGACTCAGTGTTGGTGGATGTCACTGCCTCTCCCGACCGCCATGTTTTCCTAGGGGGAGACTTTAATATTGTTTTTGACTCTGCTATGGACAAGTCGGCGCAACGCTCCCCGCAGACGGGAGAACTTTCCCGCGCGGTGAAGGATCGGATTGTAGAGATGGATTTGCACGACCTCTGGCGCTCTATGCACCCCACTGATAGGGACTACTCCTACTTTTCCCATGCGCACCGCACCTACTCGCGGCTGGATTATCTCCTGGTGAGTGGACCATTGCGCACGGCCGCCACAGCGGCGGACATTGGGGTCCTGTCCCTGTCTGACCATGCGCCAGTTTCCGGCGTTTTCCAGTGGCCGGTGGCCTCTCTCTCTCGGGGGATATGGCGTCTTCGCGATAGCCTTTTACATAAAAAGTCTGTTGTGAAGCGCATAGGGGAAGTAATACAGGATTATCTGACTCATAATGGCAACTCCGACACGTCACAAGCAACGCAGTGGGCGGCTCTGAAGGCGGTCCTCCAGGGGGAATTTATCTCCATCTCCTCTGCCGAGAATAGGGAACGGCAACGTAAGAGGGACGAACTGACCGCGCAGGTCCGGGAGCTTGAACAGGTCCACCGCCGTACAGGGGCTCCGAGAGTTTGGAGGCAATTGAAAGCGGCGAGGAAGCTCCTGTCGGCGCTGGACCTTGATAGGGCGGAATATGCCGCTTTACGCCTGAAGCATGCCTTCTACTCTGGGGGGGACAGGTGTGGTAAGCTCCTAGCCCACCGGCTCCGGGTCGCACAGCAGCGTAGTGTCGTGAAGGAACTGGTGGGCACAGATGGGGTTGTCGTTTCTGGTGACGCAGAGGTGGCGGAATCTTTTCGCAGCTTCTACGAAGCGCTGTATGCTAAGGAGCCCTCCTCGCCGCGAGACGCCGAGGACTATTTGGAGTCAGTGGCCCTCCCGGTGCTGGATCCCGCCCAGGCAGACCATCTGGAGAGAGCCATCCATGTTGAGAAAGTAATCTCCGCTAAAGCGCGACTGAAGCTCGGCAAGGCCCCGGGCCCGGATGGCTACACATCCTTGTTCTATAGGACCTTTTGCACCACTGTGGCCCCAATCTTGGCTCGACTGTTTAATTCATTCTCCGAGCCTGGAGCCATCCCACCGGACCTCCTGAACGCAACGGTATCAGTCATCCCGAAACCCGGGAAGGACCGGGCCTTGTGTGGTTCGTACAGGCCCATCTCACTCTTAAATGTCGACCTCAAGTTATATACGGGGATTCTAGCGTCCAGGCTCCGTCTACACCTACCAGGGCTGGTGGAGGCGGACCAGGCTGGCTTCGTACCCGGTAGACAGACGGTTGACAACACTAAAAGGGTGACTGACGCATGTACTAGAGAAGGCCTCGCGTATCCCGGGGGAGCGGATGCTGCTATCAGTTGATGCAGAGAAGGCCTTCGACAGAGTTCATTGGCTGTACCTCGAGCTGGTTCTCGGGAAACTGGGTATCGGTGAGAAGTTCCGCACCATGGTCTTCAACTGTTACAGACGTCCTTCGGCATCGGTGCGGGTCAATGGGTGTAGCTCCGGTAGTTTTGCCATCGAACGCGGTACGAGACAGGATTGCCCCCTCTCGCCACTTCTGTTTGCTCTCTACATGGAGCCGTTTGCTCAGAGGATTCGCAACAACCCGGACGCTATTGGGGTCAAGATGGGCCAATATGTCCACACAGTCAGCCTCTACACGGACGATGTCCTGCTGACCCTAGACGACCCCAGGAGGTCGCTGCCTGCTTGCGTCCAGGAACTGGACGCCTTTGCGCGTGTGGCCGGCTTCAAAATGAAAATGAACAAGTCGGTGGCGTTGGATGTGTCCCTGGCGGCGGATACCAGGAGGGACCTTCAGCGCCTTTTCCCCATGCAGTGGTCCTCGTCTACGGTGCCATACCTGGGGATCCTGCTGGCGCCCACACTGCCTGAGATGGTGACAGCCAATTACACTTCCCTCGGCAGGAAGATCAAGGAGGAACTTGGCCGCTGGAGCAAGGGCCTTCTGTCTTGGCTGGGTCGCATCGCGGCGGTTAAGATGACGGTGCTGCCCCAGATTCTATACCTCTTTCGCGCTCTGCCTCTCCAACCCCCTGTGGGTTGGATAAGACAAACGCAGGATGACATCTCCCGCTTCGTTTGGCAAGGCCGTAAGCCGCGGATGAAGAGGGTCCTCTCTACGCTTGCTCCGGATGCGGGGGGTCTTGGTATCCCGGACCTCCGTAAATACTTTCAGGCGGCGCAGTTGAGGTACTTGGTGGAGTGGAGCAGGTGGGAGTCCGACAAACACTGGCTTTTTCAAGACCAGGCGAAGGCGGGCCGCACCCTCCAGGAGGTTCCGTTCTTACGCCGCGCGCATCGCCCTGCTAATCTTGATGCCTCTTTTGTTACGCGGGTCCCCCTGAGGGTGTGGGATGCAGTCTGCGAGGTTCATGACCTGACTACCTTCCCCTCGCCGTTCACACCCATAGTGGGTAACCCGGACTTCTCCCCAGGGATGGAGCCGGGAGCCTTTTCCCATTGGGTGAGCGCGGGCTGTAGGGCGCTTTTCCAGATCTACGGGCCGGAAGGCGTGCTTCCTTTTCAACACCTTCGGCAGGAATTCGGCCTGATGGAGACAGACAGACTGCGCTATATGCAGGTCCGACACTGGGCTCTCCAACCCCAGGTGCGCGACACCGCTGCTCGCCAAATCACACCGTACGGTGACTCGGGCCTCGGATGCCAAGCTGATAACCGATTTGTATAAATTTCTTCAGCCCCCGACGTTCCACTATTACAACCCGGGGAGAGAGCGCTGGCACAGAGAATTGGGTAGGACACTCAGCCATAAGGAGTGGGACAAAATTGCATACCGGGCGCGGCATTCTGCATATCACACGGGACTTACGGAGACCTTCACTAAGGTGTCTAGCTATTGGTACTACACCCCGGAGAGGCTGTATGAAATGCATAGACACACTGACAAGGGGTGCTGGCGGGATTGCGGACAGGAGCGTACCCTCTCACACATTCTTTGGGCTTGCCCGGTGCTGACCGCTTATTGGAAGGAGGTTTTAGATGAGGTGGATAAGTACTTTGAGATTGAGCTGCCGCGCTTCCCTGCGTACGTTTTGTTGGGCCTTCCCAATGACCTAATGTATCCGTTGAAGTCCCGCAGGGGTAGACAGATTGCGATTGCGCTGGGCTCAGCGGTCCAGAACATTCTTGTCCACTGGCGCACCACCACTGCCCCCTCCATTACGGGCTGGTTGCATAGGCTCTGGCAGGTGTTGGGTATGGAGAAGATGTCGCTTACGGTGGCTGGGGATGTAGATCAATTTGAGGAGCTATGGCAACCCTTCCTAGCACTACTGTCCACGGAATTCCGGGAGCTCACCTGCCCGAGGTACCTTAGACTTCTTAGGCTGACGCCACCGACAACCCCGGTGGATTAGACTGCATGGGGGACAGGATCTTAGGGGATGGGGTGCGGGCTGATTGGGGCGGGTAATCCTAATACAGGGCCATTTGACGGGGGAGTTGGGTGGTTGTTTTCTTTCTCTTTCTTCTATTGGGGGTTGGGGGGTCGGAGGGACTGGGTGGTGCTTTGCTGTGTCGCTGATAGCTATCCACGCTTGGCTTTAGATGGGATGTTGAGGTGCATGCGAGGGTTACACAGATTGCTTACTTGCCTCACATTTGCTGCATTTTTCTTCTGGACCACCGGACTACTTTTCGCCAACGCTCCTGAGCTGCACTTCTTCCTTTATTGTACTGTATGTAACCTTAACCTCCTATTCCCATCCCCCATGTTTTTCTGTCTTAATAAAAATGCTTTAAACCTAAAAACTGTCCTGGCCACCAGTACAGCTTTTAAACTGACCTCAGGCTTCAGCACTGCACACATGCTGGTGCAGAGAATCTGCTGGCCTCTAAACTGCCTTGCCCCAGGATACTGGAGACTTCTAGGTAGTTTCAATCCCCTGCCCTATTACATACTAGGGGCTTAGGTGGTAGGTCATGCCAACTACAGGGGTACCCCACCATACTAAAGTGTACCCTAGTGTAGATTGGGTTTCTTAACTGTGTTCTAATGTGCTCCTTTTGGCTTGGCACTGGCCCTGGGCCTGGTTAAACAGAGCCTAGGGTCAGTCAGAGTCAGTTACCACCAGTTCCAGTAAGCAAAAAGTTGGGGGGTGCCCAGGGCACAGGATGACTTTGCAACATAGCCGCCCCCAAACGAAAGGTGATGGGTTACTAACCTACACCCTGGTAGTCCTCATCGGCTAAGTGGAAAAACCTGGAAAGTCCATCTGCATTGGCATGGGCAACCCCAGGTATGTGTTCCTCTGTAAAGTCCATTCCCTGTAGGGAAATGGACCACCTTAACAGCTTGGGATTCTCCCCTCTCATCTGCATGAGCCAACTGAGAGGCCTGTGGTCAGTTTGAACACGTAAGTGAGTCCCAAACAAATATGGTCTCAACTTTTTAGTGACCACACCACAGCAAAAGTCTCTCTCTCAATGGCACTCCACCTCTGCTCTCTGGGAAGAAGCCTCCTGCTAATAAAGGCAACTGGCTGGTCAAGGCTCCCTTCATTCAGCTGTGACAAAACTGCACTAATCCCTTGCTCTGAAGCATCAGTCTGAACTACAAATTCTTTTGTGTAGTCAGGGGCCAGTAACACTTGTGCTGAACACATAGCAGCTTTCAGAGTGTCAAAAGCCGTCTGACACTCTGGGGTCCAAATCACCTTTTTGGGCCTCTTTTTAGAAGTCAGTTCTGTTAGGGGCCCCACAATGGTCCCATAATTTTGAACAAACCTTCTATAGTAACCTGTCAGTCCAAGGAATGCCCCGACCTGAGTCTGGGTAACAGGAGCAGTCCAATCCAAAATAGTTTGTATTTTAGCTTGGAGAGGCTGTACATGGCCCCCACCTACCAGGTGGCCCAGGTACACCACACAACTCTGCCCTATTTGGCACTTGCTTGCCTTAATAGTCAGGCCTGCCTGCTGCATGGCCTGAAGCACTTCCCTTAGGTAGTTTAAGTGATCCCCCCAGGTAGAACTGTACACAGCTATATCATCCAGGTAAGCTGCACTGAACTGTTCCAACCCAGTCAAGACCCTGTTCACCAACCTTTGGAAGGTGGCAGGTGCATTCTTTAGTCCAAAGGGCATTACCTTGAACTGATAATGTCCCTCTGGTGTGGAGAATGTTGACCTCTCCTTTGGTCCATCAGTGAGGGCAATCTGCCAGTAACCTGAAGTGAAATCAAAAGTACTCAGGTACTTAGCAGCCCCTAAGCTATCAATGAGCTCATCAGCTCTAGGTATAGGGTGAGAGTCTTTGTGACTGCATTCAAACCTCTGTAGTCCCCACAGAACCTTAACTCCTTGGGTCCCCTCTGTGGATTAGGTTTAGGTACCAGTACCACTGGACTGGCCCATGGACTCTCAGACGGTTCAATTATCCCCAGCTCCAGCATCTTAGCAACCTCAGCTTTAATGCTGGCTCTGACATGGTCAGATGACCTGTACATTTTATTTTTGACAGGTCGGCTGTCACCGGTGTCAATGTGGTGCACACACCACTCAGTGATGCCTGGGGTCAGAGAGAACAGGCCAGTAAACTGCTCCAGCACCTGCTTACAATCTCTGTGCTGCTGGTCTGTCAACTTGGGAGAGAGCACAACTCCCTCCACTGACCCATCTTGCACATTGGTGGAGAGGAGGTTGGGCACAGGCTCAGTTTCCTCCTCCACACCCTCATCAGTGGCCAGTAACTTGGTCATGTCTGCCCTGTTATGGTGTGGTTTCAATCTATTCACATGCAGGACCCTGTGAGGGCTCCTGGGGGTGCCAAGGTCAACCAAATAGGTAACCTCACCCTTCTTTTCTAAGATTGGATAGGGCCCACTCCACTAGTCATGGAGGGCCCTGGGAGCCACAGGCTCTAACACCCACACCAACTGTCCATGAGTATACTCAGGCATAGTAGCCTTTTGATCATACCAGTGCTTCATGAGCTCCTGGCTGGCCTCCAGTTTCCTGTTTGCCTTGTGCATGTACTCCGCCATTCTAGATCTCAGGCCTAGCAAATATTCAAGCACATTGTCTTAGCTTCTTTAACCCTTTCCATGCTCATGACGAGCTGAGCTCGTCATGATGCACGGTTGAGCTGTGCTGATGAACCGCTGAGCTCGTCATGATCAATGGACCTGACGATAAGTCAGCATAGGAGGGGAAAACACCTAGCAGCCAAGGTGTTAAGAGGCTTCTCTAAAGACTCTCTAAGCAGGCTCAATGGCCCCCTCACAGGGTGTCTAAACACTAGCTCAAAAGGACTGAAACCAACCCCTTTCTGTGGCACCTCCCTGTAGGCAAACAGTAAGCATGGGAGGAGAACATGCCATCTCCTCCTGAGTTTCTCTGACAACCCATTTATCATGCCCTTCAGGGTTTTGTTGAATCTCTCAACAAGACCATTTCCTTGTGGGTGATAGGGGGTGGTGAACTTGTAGTTGACACCACACCCATCCCACATAGCAGTCAGATAGCTGGACAGGAAGTTTGTGCCCCTGTCTGACACCACCTCTTTTGGAAAACCCACTCTGGTGAAAACCCCAAGCAGTGCTCTAGCCACCGCAGGTGCATCAATGGTTCTAAGAGGTATGGCTTCAGGGTATCTAGTAGCATGGCTAACTACCACTAAGATATACCTATTCCCTGATGCAGTAGGTGGGTCTAGGGGACCAACAATGTCCATCCCCACTCTTTCAAAAGGAACCCCAACCACTGGCAGTGGTATTAGGGGAGCCTTTGTCTTGCCCCCTGCCTTGCCACTGGCCTGACAGGTGACACAGGAGCTGCAAAACTCCTTTACCTTCTCAGACATATTGGGCCATGTCTTTGTCCATCCCAAATGTCCTGCCAAGGGGATATTGTGACTTAAAGTAATGATGAACTCTCTGTACTTCTGGGGCACCACCAATCTCCTCGTGGCCCCATCCTTGAGGTTTCTGGCCTCAGTATAAAGCAGTCCATCTTCCCAGTAGAGTTTGTGAAACCCACTGTCATCCCCCTCCTCTTGCTTAGAAGCAATCTGCCTTAAGCTCTCAAGGGTGGGACAGTCACGCTGTCCCTGACTAAACTCCTCTCTGGAGGGTCCACCTTGCTCCTGTCAGTTCTGCAAAATCTGACAGCTCTGGCAGGGATGGAGCCCCTCCCTCAGAGGCCAGATCCTCCCCATCAGGGTTAGATTCTTCCTGCACCTCTGGAGTTCCCTGGGCTGGCTCACCAGGCCCAGTGCCCTTGTCCTTGGATGCTTGGCCCTTTGTTCCAGGGTCAAGTGTCCAGCCCCTCCCTTCTGGCTAGTCTGTGACCTAGTCACAGCACATACCCACTCAGGGAGCTCCAATATTTTCATATGGAGTCCTCTTGCCACCTCTGACCACGCAGAGGCTTCAAGATCATTGCCCAGTACTAAAAATAGCCTGTTGCTGGGCAAACTCAAATGGTCAATGGCACGGACAACGGACTAAAGGCCACGAGGCCACTCATGATCTAAGATGGCCGCCGTAACACACAAAATGGTGTTTCCGAGTATGGCCAATTTAAACAGAAAACGTGTAGCTACAGCTAAGCGCTAACTCGGCCATCGTCAAATTACGACAGACGACCCTTTTAGCGTTCAGCTGAAGCTACCTCATAGTGAACATAATCTGGGTGTTCATCTTCGATATCGATTAACATTATTTGGGTTACTTCTTTATGAAGCATCATTTTGTCATGATCAAGAGTTCGTCTTGATGGTATACAAGCCGATAGGCACATAGAACACAAAGCTGGACCACATTGAATACATAGACATACGCCAAACAGTATCCCCACAATAATACATAGAATCGTTAGCAGTTTCCAACCCCAAGTGGTAAGCATTGACCAGAACCACCCTGAAAGAGTCAAAGTTCCATTATCTGGATGTATTTCCGCAGCTATCTTATGCAGTTTGGAAATTGCATCATAAACGGATGGTGAGTTGTCAGGTACATATACACAACAGCTGCTTCCGATAATTCTACATGCCCCCCCACGATCGGCTAGAACTACGTCTAAAACCATCCTATTCTGTAACGTAACAATTCTAGAAATCTGAAGTTCCTCAGAAATGTTCCCCAATGCAATAGCAGTGTCATTCGCTACAGCCTCAACTACACGAGTCAGTCTTTGTATCTTCCGACTATTCAGAGCAGCCCCAACAAAGGAAAACAGTCCGAAATTAAAATCCACATACTGTTGCAAAGCAGTGTCTGTCTGGTCGATATCATCTAACACAACGGCACGTTTAACACGGTTCAGCATAAAATCATGGTACAAAATATAATCATTATGGTACATTGGTGGGGCAATGAATACAGGAGGTAGTACAAAAGACACATAGCAAGTACCTAACCATCCCAAAGGGAGCTGATGATACCCTTTCGTTCCGCAAATAAAATACGTATTTCGTGATGCTACAAACGATATACCATTCGGGCTGTCAAACGTTATTGTGGTATTACATTCGCTTTTCCCAACCGAAATCGTGCCTTTATTACGTATACACAAATCAGCTTTCGTGGCAATGACATTTATAACATGTGAGCTGGAGACATTAATGTTACGTTGATTGCTGTAAACACGTGGGGCAGAGATATTGTCGGGGCGGTACTCCTCCCATTCAAATCGAGTACCCTCAGCTCGCGGATACCCATCTCGGTCGTGGTAACATACTTTATTTAAACGGAAAAGCACCCCCCCTTTTGTTGGCCATCTCAAAGTGAAGAGCAGAGTGTACCAGGCATTGCAGGATCCATTATGTGAGAACGTGAGTGGAATGAGTGGAGTGCCCCCTTTCTTCTGGTGCCCAGGCAGCATCCCACACACCCAACAATTTGAGGTATTTGTCATATTATGTGTATGATGCAAGATCTGAATGAAGCTATTGTTCAGATAAGTTTGTCGGTGCCGTTCTTCATGGTAAGGCAAGGTGAAGTGAAAATGTTCAGATGGAGCCGGGGTAGTCGGCAGCAAATGTTTACGTGCGGGTACCACAAGTTCAACTACCCAGGCTATTACCGCTATCACCACAATCGTTAGGACGAAAAGGATGGCACCAAGTATTCGTTTATCCTGTGATGCAGACGACGCCATAGTTCAATTGTAGTTCAAAAGTCTTAAATGTTCAAAAAGTTCAGAAAGTTCACAAGTTCTCAAATGTACATATGTGTGTATTATACCTAAAAAAGAAAAAATAAGGTGCTGAGCTCCGAGGTTGCCGTTGTTTTCTTCTCCGGGCCAAGACGGGTGTCGCTACACTTGGCAGAACTGATCCCCCCCCCTTGGAATTCCCGGTTTCCGTTTCACAAACATGGAGCGGTAACCAACCAGTTTCAAAAACAACCCAAAAATCTTCTTATCGTGGCCGTAGATTGTAGTGCTCTCGTCCAGAAACAGTATGGTCCGGGAAGGCTCCCTCAGCTTCGGCCGATGTCACCGCTGGGCTCTTTTCTTTATCCAGAATCTCTTTGTAGTCGGTCAACACAGCAGGATTCACCAGGTCAGGAGAGACACGACGGCAGTGGGTTGAGTGTATCCACCGCTTCCTGTTGGTCACTCGTACAGCCGTTCGAGTAGCCAGGAGAACCTGCTCGGGGCCACGCCACCTCGGTTCCAAGCTATTCGTCCTCTCAAACGACTTGATCATTACATGATCACCAGGGCGAAGATCATGGCCCTCTCCAGTAGAGTTGTCAGGGAGCGCTTCTCGAACCTGTTGATGAATAGAAAGCAAATCATTTGTTAATCGTGCCAAATAATCGTTCATCATTATACAAGGCACATCATGTATCAATCGCGGCTTGGGCACCCCCCAGATATTCACAGGCCTTCCAAACACCACTTCATATGGTGTGAGGCCTGTTCGAGAGTGGGGCACTGATCTAAGAGAGAGTAATGCTAGCGGTAAGGCATCCGGCCATTTCAATGACGTGGATGCCACGATCTTAGCCAATTTTAGTTTCAAAGTGGCGTTATACCGCTCGACAAGACCTGCCGACTGAGGGTGGAACACAGCATGAAACTTCTGTTGGATCCCTAACCCCTTCAGCACGTATTCCACAATTTTCCCGACAAAATGAGGCCCATTGTCGCTCCACAAAAATTTACAAATTCCGAATTGAGGGAAGTACTCCTTGAGCAACACCTTAGCTGTTGTCAGTGCTGTATTATCTTTCGTAGGGAAGGCCTCAACCCATTTGCTAAAAGCACATACCACCACTAAGACATACTTCAGGTTATTGCAGCGCTCAAGCTGGATATAATCCATTTGGAGTACCTCGAATGGCGCAGAAGGTGGAACGAACCCTCCTTTCGGAGTATGGGTCCCTTTTCCAGGATTGTGCTGCAAACATATCAGGCAGGTCTGCACTACTCTTTTAGCAGTATTAGCAATCTCAGGATGCTCCCAAACTCGCGTTAACAATCGAGTAATTGTAAGAGCCCCCACGTGCGCTAACCCATGTGTCATCTGGACCATCGCTTGCAAGTAAGCTGCAGGCAATTTCCATTTCTCCATGTCCTTGCTTCTCCAACACCCTTCATCGTCTAGCACCCCATCAGTTGCCCATGCCGCAAGTTCTGATTCAGTAGCTGATTTCTGAATGTCTAATATTTCCGCTCTAGCATCATTCCATCGCTCTGCTTGGGATTTTGTCACGTACATGGGGGAATCAGCTGGGGACATAGCCGTTTGTCTCGCTATGCTGTCCGCAAAGGCATTTCCCTGACCTACTTCATCAGTGATCTTTTTATGGGCGCTACATTTGATTATCGCTACTTTCTTTGGACAAAGCAACGCGTTGAGGAGATCACGCACCAACTCTCCGTGCATAATGTGTACTCCATGAGAAGTTAAAAACCCACGCTCTCTCCAGAGTAGACCGAAGTCATGTGCTACTCCGAAGGCGTACCGGCTGTCTGTGTATATGTTCACACATAGGCCAGCACTCAATTCGCAGGCTCTTGTCAGGGCTATCAGCTCCGCTGCTTGAGCCGATTTCTGTGGTATTCTAGCTGTTTCCACCACTGTCTTAAGTGTCGTTATTGCATAGGCTGCGGAAGTTGTGCCATCTGGCAGCCTCAAACATGATCCATCAACCCACAGTTCCCCATCCACATCTGGAAGTGGCATATCCTGTAGGTCAACACGACCCTTTGTCTGTTCCTCGGTCAGGAAAACACAGTCATGGTGTTTTTCTTCCTGACCCTCCTCGACCGGATAGGGCAATAAAGTGGCAGAATTCAGAGTAGCACATCTTTTTAGTGTGATATGTGGCGCCAAAAGGGTAAGCTCGTATCCTGTTAACCGTGCACTCGTGAGATATTGGGTCTTTGTTTGGTTTAGCAGGGCATCTACTGCATGAGGAACTAACACCAACAATTTGTACGATAGCACTATTCCCTCACTCTGCCGTATCGCTACTGCTGTTGCTGCGACTGCTCGGAAACACCCAGGTAACCCTCGCGCTAAAGGATCAAGAATGGCAGAAAAGTATGCACATGGCCTCTGCTTATCCCCGTGTGTCTGCACTAACACTGATAACGCGCACCCATCTTTCTCATGCACATACAATGTAAAAATCTTCGTATAATCTGGTGTACCTAATACGGGTGCAGAGCAAAGGGCTTGTCTCAATTGATCAAAAGCATTTTGACATTCATCTGTCCATTCAAGGGGCATTGGTGTAGTTTTGGACAGTAACGCTAACAAAGGCTTGATAATGTGCGAAAATCCCATGATCCACTGTCTACAGAAGGACGTTAGTCCTATGAAGGCGCGTACATCTCTCTGTGTGCGGGGGACTGGTGTGTCTAAAATCGCCTGAATTCGATCTGATGTCAATGCACGCCCCTCCTTAGACAAAAGATGACCGAGGTAGGTCACCTTGGGTCTACAGTATTGTAGCTTTTTCTTAGAAACCTTGTGATTATTCTGTGCCAAAAAGGAAAGCAGCGCAATCGTACTCTCCTCACATTGCGTGTAAGAATCTGCAGCAAGCAGAAGGTCGTCCACATATTGGATCAAAACAACCCCCGACTGTAACTCAAAGGAATCAAGCTGCCTTTTCAAAGCCTGGCTGTAGATACTCGGGCTCTCAGTGTAACCTTGAGGAACACGACAAAATCTATACGATTTATTATTTAACGTGAAGCCAAACAAATATCTGCTATCAGGATGGACAGGGATGGAAAAGAACGCATTTTTCAAGTCAATTACACTAAAAGTCGTGGCTGTTGGTGGTACCAGTGTGAGCAAGGTCGTAATTAGCCCTGGGCGGAGTTGGCGGAGTGGGGCTTCGCGGAGCTACGCGAAGTGGGCGAGAAACTACGCCCACCTCAGCACTCCACGTAGCCCCACTCCGCAAAACCACTGGCTGCCAGCCCCGCCACCCGCCTCCCCCCCGCCCTCCCTAAATACTTTAAAATAAAGGAATGCAATAATTTAAAAAGCACCTACCTTGCTGCCACTGCCCGCCGCGTCCCCGGGGCTCGCTATCTTCCGTCTTCTTCAGTAATGCGCATGCGCGGGCGGCCGCGCATGCGCATTTTCTCGTGAAAATGCGCATGCGCGGCCGCCCGCGCATGCGCATTACTGAAAAAGACGGAAGACGGAAGATAACGAGCCCCGGGGAACGCGGCGGCCAGCGGCGGCAAGGTAAGTGCTTTTAAAATTATTGCATTCCTTTATTTTAAAGTATTTAGGGAGGGCGGGAGGGAGGCGGGTGGCGGCCAGCTACGCTCCGTCTGAGAAGCGTGCGTAGTGCCGCCTGGCTCCGCCAGCTCCGCAAAATGCGGAGTAGGCGGCACTACGCACACTCCGTGCACGGAGCGTAGCTGGCCGCCCACCCCTAGTCGTAATATCGGACACCACCGGATATTGGGGAATGACAATTTTGTTGATCTCTCTCAAGTCAATAATAAAGCGATAGACTTTGTCATCAGTATCACTTTTAAGAATCGGGAGAATAGGGCTGTTACAAACATTATAAGGAACCTCTTCCACCACCCCAGCAGCAATCAAGTCTTGGACAATGTGAGTCAGGGCAATTTCACCTTCCTTCGAAATCTTATACTGTGGCACCCGTGGCAGAGAGGCCCCCTCCTTAACAGTAATATGAATAGGTGGAATACGCATCTCCCCCACATCCGTGTCTGAGGTCGCCCATAACGTGTGCGGGAGAGAGGCCAAAGCGGGAATGTCTGATATGGTATAGAACCTATTCGGATCAGGGTAATTGTCATTCAGGATAACCCGCACTCCTTCAGAAGCGCACCCTATCGTTGCTCGAAAATATTTAAGCAAATCAAGGCCCAGGATATTATCTGGGGTATAGGGAGATAACAAAAATTGGCCAAAACTAAAAAATTTATCAAGACAGAGTGCAAGGGGTTTAGACAAAGGGCTAGGGGAGGGTGTGCCATCGAACCCTACACATGTTATCATTTCGCCAGACAGGGGAGCCCTCGGAACCAACTTCTTTGACAAGGCGCTACGAGTAGCTCCGGTGTCGACTAGGAATTGATCAGTAGAACCCAAAATGCCCGCTGTTACATATGGACCTTCCTGATCTACCGGCACTTCAATTGGTTCCGCACCCCATCCTACGCAGTCCTATGCATGCACATAATCCTGGTGCTCCACATTCTCACCCTCTGAAATCTGATATTGGTTCCGTCTATCAAAAGTATTTCGCTCATCCTGGCCACGGCCCCCTTGCTCAGCCCTTCCACGATCACCTCCGCCACCTCTCGCCCCCACATAACCGCCTCGCGACCTACCACCTCCTCGACCAGGCTAGCTACGTTGTTCCCGTAGTACCGGACAATCCTCAGCCCAATGACCAAACTCTTTACAATACGCACATTGATCCTCCGCAATATCCGTACGACCATACGACGTATTTCCTCCACCTCGTCTACCCCTGTCGTTCCCTCTACCCTGTGTTCCATGAACCTGTGCCAACATCACCTTCGTTTTCAATTCTTTCGCTTTTTTATCAACACTTTCTTTAGCCTCCAACTCCTGCCGCTCATAATACTGAGCCATAGTCAACAAAGACGCAGGGGTCGCCGTGGCCCAGGAACTTTCACTCGACTTCAATCGTTTGGCAATCTCCGGCAGGAGATTAGCCACATACTTATCTACAAACAAATGCCGACCTGTATCGTCTGTTAAAGATTGACCACTGTAATCGTGAAACGCCTCTTCAAAGCGTGTAAAGAAGTTTGAAACCGTTTCATCTGGCTTTTGTTTACACAAAGCTAACATAGTCCAATCTATCTTTTTAGAAGGTACGAGCGTTTTTAATTTAACCAAAATGGCCGTTGGAAGGTCTAAAATCAGCTGGCAAGGCTTGCATGCCGGTTTCCTCTCTAAGTCAGCTTGATTAATCTCTTTCCATGTACCCCCTAGTATTGTCTCATCATTATTTTTACGAATTTGTCTCCACATGTCAGGCGGAAGTATTAACCCAAAAAACAAATCTATATCAACCAGAGTCATCACACAAGATGAAATAGCCCCTTCCACCCCTTCATAGAATGCTGCCGGATGTTTACGTAGATCAGGTAGAGAATTTTTCAACGCCATAACATCCGCTCTATTCCAAGGCGTATACACCCAATTATATACAAAATACCCCTTCGCATCTTTTGACCTTCTATCATCATCTGTACCTTCCCCCTTCGGTGGAACATACAAAAGTGCAGCTTCACGCATAGGCATAACATGCATTGCAGAACTCTTATCTGAACCCCGGAGAGAACACTCCTTAGACTGCCCGTCGGATTCCAGCCCGGACTCCTTAAGCTTTTTTCCGCTTGTCCCGCAATCTGATAGTCTCATCTCGCAGCTTGATCAGTTGCTTGTAAAAGGCATCGACATCTGCAAGAACAAATACACCTGTTTCTAGATTCTCACGATGAACTGACACATCCTTAGGTTCTAGCGTATCTGAAATTTTACGAAATGAGGTATCGACTTCGTCTGCCAAAGTGGACATAAAATACAATAACTCTTGGTCTGTCCAGGTACCCCTTTCAGAAATAATTTCAGACTGAGAAGCAAACTTCGTATTCACTCTACGAGCCCAACTACGTAAATGCGCGGATCTCTCCGCCGAAAACCTGAGACCAGATACCCCCTTCTTTCCCGACTTATCCTGTCCTTCATCATCCGATCCTGCAAGTGGAGCCGTAGGTGAAACGTACGAAGGCGGTGATCGATCTAGTAAAGAAAAATCATCAATTTCATTATTAAGGACAGGATAAAGCGGTCGACGAATAGGGAATTGACCAGTCGTTTGCAATTTACGTTCCCGTTCCTCCCTCTCTTTCTTTTCCTGCTCCTCTTTTTCCTCAAGCTGTAAAGCCTTATCCCGAGCAGCCTTGCGCTGCTCTTTGTCCGCCAAGGCAACTTCATGCTTCATTCGCTCACGCACCTCTTTCTCCCACATTCGCACACAATCAAACATGTTCTGTCTAGACCTTCGCTGAAACAAACATTGCTCCACAAACTGTACTTTTCGCAAATCGAACGACCCATGTAGAGGCCATTGCAATTCAGGATCAGATTTTGTGTACCTATTCCATAATTTACTGTACATTATAGGTGGAAGGCCATGCTTTATATACATGTCCCTATTTGGTGTTCCCTCTGGGGGAGCCGGCTGTGCTTCCGCTAACCTAATTGTGGTACCATTTCCAAGACAGCACATCCCTCGGAGTGTGCTTAAAACAGGCATGTTCAAAAGGGTACCACGAAAGCGCGATACCGTAGAAAAATGGCACTTACAGTACTTCACACAAATGTGCCGCTCAAAGGAAAAAAACAAAATTAGAGAAACATCTCTACATGCCTGCCTATGTGAAGTGCACTACACATATACTTTTTCAAAGATCACAAATTCACAAATTCACAAATGTTAGCTAACTCAAATCAAAATCATAGATCATAGGACTTCGGCAAGCGTCCGAGGACTACCTTACCGATCACAAATCATAGAACTTCAGTAAGCGTCCGCAGACTACCTTACCGATCACAAATCTTACCCAAAGCCTCAAAGGTCCAGTTTACAACTGCCAAGGTCTTGTAATCGAATCAGCCAAACGGCGCTTTATCCAGCAACACGGACAATCGAGGACTCAGTCGGAGACCGGCGCCACCTGGAAGGTCAGATCGGAAGGAAAGGAAAAAACACCGTGGGTGCCAAGACTCGGGTCACTCAGTGGCAGCGCGCGTCCATGGCGAGTATCCAGACCTTCGTCACGACCTCTCCTTCGGGCATCCGAGTCGCCGATGAGTCCCATCTGGGGTGCCAATTTGTGGTATTGGGTTCCCAAGGCCTACATGCTCCAAAGATAACCCACTTACACCGAAAGAACTGTTGGCACGGAAACTGAAAAATGCAAAGAACAGGTTTATTAAAACCCCATGGGGTGGTGGTACATTCCTACAGCACCCTTCGGTAATGCAAGAAGTATCACCCCGAACATCGGTGTGACCTCCTCTTTTATACGTTTTACAGGTAATAAAAAGGACAGGCGACACAGAGAGACAGAACATTATGTACATATATGGTCATGTTTTGGAACACTGCCAGCTCATTGGAGGGTTTCAAACCCACTGGTCAGTTTAGGCGGCACATTCCAGAGGGGTGACTGGCCAATGGGGACTGCGCATGTACAGGCTTGACCAGTACTAAAAATAGCCTGTTGCTGGGCAAACTCAAATGGTCAATGGCACGGACAACGGACTAAATGCCATGCTGGCCACGAGGCTGCTCATGATCTAAGATGGCCGCCGTAACACACAAAATGGTGTTTCCGAGTATGGCCAATTTAAACAGAAAACGTGTAGCTACAGCTAAGCGCTAACTCGGCCATCGTCAAATTACGACACTGCATCCTCTCCATTCAGGGTCACTAGCCTATCCCTCCCAGCTACTGAAATCAACTCCCACAGGAGTGCGCCCCAATACCTAGAGTGAACCCTACTCATTTTAAGGGCCCTCTCAAAAGCTGCTAGCCACTTGTCAATGTCATCCCTCTCAGTGTACTTGGGTACTAAGCCTTTGGGAATTTTAGGTTCAAATCTACCAACCCTAGACATTTCAGCATCTTCTTCACTTTCGCTGCCACCATTCCTTTTCTCCTCCCTCTCCCATTTTCTCTGAGCCAATTCGAATTTCTCTTTCTCCAAGGCAATCAACTCTAATTGAGCCTGAAGCTGTCTCTCTGCAAGGGACAGTGGTGGTACATGAGTAAGGGACCCTTCCCCACTCCCGCCACCACCTTGATTCACCTGGCTAACACTAGTCACAATCGGAAAGGTCTCATCCTCACCCCCCTCTCAGGTGAGGTTGGGGGGAACATCTTCCTACCCCCTTGGGTTCTCCGCCTCTGCCCTGGCCCAGGCCTTTAGGGACTCAAGCAACCCTGCCTTCCTCGTCTTCTTTGCAGGACGCAGCCCCCTAATCCTACACTGTTCCCTAAGCTCCGCCATCTTGAACTGGGACAGTTTAGCCAGATCCAGCTCCATGGTTCCCTAGTTTTGGGGCACAAAAACTAGGCAGATAGACTTAGAACAATTTGGAAAAATCAAAACAATGGATTAAAAACAGTTTAGTCCAAATTCGAAAAATCAAACTCAAAAGTTTTGTTCTAAGGCAATTTAGAGGATTTTTATAATCTTAAAATATTCACTGAAAGGTGTACTTTTTAAACACAAGTCCTCATCCACACCGCTGAACACCAAATGTTGGAAAGTGGGTTATTGGTAGGGGCAAATGTAGGTCTGCCACTGGCAATAAGGCCACTAACACATGATAGGATTCAGCATAGGTCTTAGAAAAGTATTCCTTTGCTCAACCCTTGGTAACGTGGCTGCGAGCAGACAGGCTTAACTTTAAAGACAGGTATGTAAAGCATTTAAAAACGCCAGTTCAGTAAATAATTAAGACACAACAAAAAATAAAAATCCAACACCAATCTATAAAAATAGGTAATATTTTTATCTTTTATATGACAACAAAACGAAAATAATCCACCGTAGGGAACCTGATATATGACTTTTTAAAGATTAGTCACTTTCTAGTGCTTAGAAACCAACCGCGCCCCTTTAAGTCTTTTTGTTTTCTCTGTCAGGGACGCACCTTTATAAATTGTTCTGAAGAATTCTCACCACTGTAGTGGGCCGCTTCTTCAGCAAGCAGGGTCCAGTTAGAACACCTTCCTGGCGTTCTGCTTGCAGGTCCCAAAGTATCCAACACACAATCCAAGGTTCTGGAATCTCCAAGAGGGCCCTTGAAAGTGTGAAACTTTAATTCCACAATCCACTTGAACAAAACCCTTACAAATCCACTGGTACTCCAGGCTTTGAATAATTTGGATTTAATACGACCATTCTGGGAAGTCTTTGAATGGTCCGGCTAGTCCTCTCCTATCAATATTTATTAATCAATCACTTACTACCATGTTAACCTATGGGCCAAGGGGTTTGCAATGGGAAAAATGACTTGCGCCACTTTTGTAGCACCAGGGCTTATAAAACCATATTTTATAAGTATTTCCCTAATTTCTACCGGACCCCCACCCCCTGTGCAACTCGGGGAGACTTCAGGGGTTCTGAATCTGCAGAAATATTGCAGATCACCCTTACCCAAGTCTTCCAGCATCAAAGTCGAATTTGAGCACCTCATTAAGACAATGTGGGGAGTGAAATGTAAAATTTCACTTTACCCAGGCTTCTAAAAACTCAATTTATAAGGGCCCTGCTTATAGATAACTGACCCCCCACCCCTGGAATACCTAGGAGTGACCTTGGGGGTCCCTAATATGCAAAAACATGATATGTTTTTAATTTTTAAGGGCCCCTACCCCCAAAGTCGAGTTTGGGCACAATTTAAGGTTTAAAAGCTGTCCTGGCCACCAGTGCAGCTTTTAAACTGACCTCAGGCTTCAGCAATGCACACATGCTGGTGCAGAGAATCTGCTGGCCTCTAAACTGCCATGCCCCAGGATAATGGAGACTTCTAGGTAGTTTCAATCCCCTGCCCTATCACATTCTAGGGGCTTAGGTGGTAGGTCATGCCAACTACAGGGGTACCCCACCATTATAAAGTGTACCCTAGTGTAGGTTGGGTGTCTTAACTGTGTTCTAATGTGTTCCTTTTGGCTTGGCACTGGCCCTGGGCCTGGTTAAACAGAGCCCAGGGTCAGTCAGAGTCAGTTACCACCAGTTCCAGTCAGCAAAAAGTTGGGGGTGCCCAGGGCACAGGATGACTTTGCAACACCCACTGAAGGGGCTATTGCACACATTCTGTGTATCACTACCACTGAAGGTGCCACTGCACACGTTCTGTGTATCATCACCAGTGTCAAGGTTATTACTCGCACTTTATGTATCACCATAATTGAGGGAGCTAAGGTACACTTTTTATGTATCACTACCACTGGTGGGAGTACTGCACACGTTTTATGCATCACCACTACTGGTCGGCCTACAGCACACGTTCTATGTATCACCACCACTGATGATTTTACTGTACACATTTAGTGTGTCACAACCACATTGAGGAGTACTGCACTCATTCGGTGTATCACCACCAGAGGCAGACTTTTGTACGCAAACCATATACTATCTCAGTTGACATCAGCCCTGCACACATACACAAGAAAGCTGCATACACAGTTAATTAGCAAATTGAATAAGAGGATTCTACACATATTCAGTATCACGCACAGTGGTTCAGAATGTATAATATAATTCAGCACAATACTCAGTAGTGCTGCACCATTACGGTACATTAAGCCATGAACAGAGATCATGTTTATGTAAAAGATTCTGTGAAAGGACCCGAACCACGTGCATAACAGCAGCACCAAGAATTGGACTACTGCACATATACAATGTATTTACAACATCGACAATGGCAATTCACACATAAAGTATGCCAACACCTTGGCTAATGGCACTAAAAACATGTTTAAATAAGCTGCACTGTCAGCGTCCTGAGACTAAGCAATCACACAAGTGGGCTAGAGGATATTTTAGGACCTGCGTGGGCCACCTCTCCACTCATTAATCATATCACAAACATGGCCATGGACCGAAGTGAACGGGAGATCAGACAAATGACTGGGTGTACTTTTACACACAAAGGGGGATTCCCATTTAAGGACGGTTCCCCTCACACACCAGAGGTGTCATGCTTCATTATAGGTGTGCCTCCTTGCGTGAGAGACCTAATCTACCCATGGGCTACAACCCCCTTGCTGTGAAGGAGGAGCTGAGGTATGTTTTTATTGAAAGGGAGAGGGTGTACTAAAATCCTATATGACCCTGGTGTGGTAGAAAAGGTGCACTGCTGTAACGTAAGTAGTTAAAACTGGCTACGGGGTTAGCTATGCTGCAACTTTATTCAGCTACCCGGTGTCAGGATTAAAAGCAGATAATAGTTGGTAACACAAGTACCGTCATTAGAGGCATCTGTGTTAGTACAAGACCAACATGTTTCGGCCAGGGGACCTAACCTAGTGTCACTGACTTCTTTAGGGTCAATAGTTCAACTACTGCAATAAATAGGTGTACAGAAGGTGAAAAAAACATGATAATGCACGTGCAAGAAAATATAATGGTGTGATAATGGACTAGTGAATTGCCTGTTCAGTATGTTCAATGCACAACCTATGGTGGAGACAAAGAAGAACATGTCACATTTGCATACAAATTTCTTGAAAATATGTATCGTGAATACAACCTACAGTTAATCCTTCCATTTAGTAGTACACTGAGACACATTCACATATTTGACGAATGAGTAATACACTGCGATGTGTGACTCACTACTTTAGGTATGTAAAGTTCACTACATTTGTCCCGGCATAATAGCCATATGGTATGTACGCCAAAACCTGTCAAAGAAGGTTTGTAGCATTAAAACCAGAAAACCCCAAGACAATGTTTGGAACTCAAACAGCCAGGGGATCGATATGTAACTGTCCTCTAGCAGTAGGGTGACTCTGCTTGTCTGAGCAACCTCACTACCTCGGAGAAACAGAAGTAAGAGCTGGGCGTAGCTGCACCAAAAGGGCATGCAGAGGGGGGGGTGGTTACGAGGGCCTTGCTGAAGGCCTTGAGAGCAAAAACAAAAACAAAGAGGGAAGGTGGGTCCAGAGATGTCTGTCCCGAAATGGTGGAGTTAGAACAAATTGGACACCCGCTGTAGAGATCGGTCATCAAGAGTGGTTCTTAGAGACTGACATCAATTGCATTTTACACATTATCACAGACATTCACATATGTTGCATGTAAGCAATAGGGATATAGGGCCTGATTCACAAAAGTAATCTTAGACAAAATCCAACCTTTACGACTTTTGATATTCACAGAAGGCATTTAGGAGTAGTAAAGTTAGGAACTTTACTACACTTAAATGCCTTTAGTGAATACCGAAAGTTGTGAAGTTAGGATTTTGTCTCAGTTTAGGAGTAGTAAAGTTAGGAATCCTATCCCTTACTACTCCTGAATGCCTTTTGTGAATACCGAAAGTCGTAAAGTTAGGATTTTATCTCAGATTAGTTTTGTGAATCTGGCCCATTAATTCTACCCTTATACTTTATTTCTGTTCTAAGGATGAGGGTGCTGCCCACATGCTCTATGCCACTACTATATACTACACTCACACTGTATATCAGCACAGTGGAGAGGGGCACAACACAACCATGAACTGGAGCACTGCCCTTAAACTGTAGATCAGCGCCACAGACAGAAGTTCTGCGTGCATACTATGTATCAGCACCATGGAGAGGGCCATACAAGCCATACCTCAAATATCAGTGCCATTGTTGCATGTTAATCTAGGTTCCTGATCGATACTGTGACCTTATGCCCCTATTCGGCTATAAACCCATTTATTCCCTATATTGGCATAACCGTTCAAGTGCGATTTTCTGAAAAGTCATCTCTGGCCTCACACGAACAGAGCCACATTCCAGCATGACTCTCTGCTACTTCCTTTGCGACCAATTAGTGCAATGACAGAGCAGCAGTCACTATCTGATATTCCTAGATAACACTCCGAGTTCTTCAACAAGATAAAAACTTAGCAAACCTGGAAATCCCCGCTTGCTATGTTTTGATTAGTAATGGAACTCTAATGAGCAACTGATAACTATCACTTCCTAGTGACATCTTTAATTGACGTCTTATGTCCAGCAAACTTGCGTCAAACCCGGCACCTGTCAGGTATAAATATTACCAACGTTGCCTTAAGCAATGTTCGTTGCCTGTTGCTGATGCCAGCTGCCTGCATGACCCTGTGTTGGTAAATCTAGCACTCTGTCGCTGCAGCCTGCTATCCTGTGGTGGTGAAGCTGCTGATACCATTATCGCCGCCAAAGCGCGACCTATGGTGCAGTACGCTTAAGGAGCTGAACAGCCGTCCCTCTGCGAAGACATCCAGCAGATTCCAGCTGCCCGCGGACGCTGTCCCCCCTCCTTCCTCGACGCGCTGAAGAGAAGCCGCTGCCTTTCTCGTGCAGAGAAATCCAGTCCCGGCGCTTCCGGTTTACCCTCGCGGGTGACTGGGATATCGAGAGAGACCCCTGAAGGAGATACCAATCCTCCATCATTCTGTTCAGAGGTATGGTGTTGACTAAACCCTTAGACGAGAATTCTTGAAACAAACCTTGGCAAAACCAACTTAACTTAAGCTACTTACTTACTCCCCTTTTCACGTGTTAGGCTTAGGTCAGGCACACTGGGGTAGGCTTAGTTAGAAGCACCAGTTGAGTATGTTAGCCTAATGTATAAATGACTGTATATATGTTTTATTACTTTTAACCATTGTATGGCTAAGAAACCATATCAATGCTTTTACAGTTCTATTTCGCAATACTTATCTTACTGTACGTACTTTTCATAATAACAATTATTGCAATTGTGGCAATACATTTCTCTTGTACGAGAAGAAAGACTGTTCAATAAATGTTAACCCTTTATTGACAAACGCCCGTCTCTCTATTCTCTACATCTCGTGAAAGTAAACTGCACTAGACTGACTGAGTGAAATACATGTCTATTGTTTCACACGACCCTAGAGATCGACTCTTGATCTGAGGAGCAAAGTTGTCATGTTGCACGGTTGTTGGAAAACTGAATCCCTTCTTGTCTGTGCCAAGGAAGCTGATCACTTCCTATGCAGAGAAGAAAGTTTCCAGTGACCTCTGAGCTAGTTGGTAACACAACCCAATTAAGTTTAGCATAGTCAGTGGAGGCCTGGAATATAAGCAGTTCCACGTCGATACTACTGTTTATGTTATTCCAATGCGCAGGGCCTAGTGGGAAACTAGGAACTACACTACATGGCGCCCAACATTTGGTAAGGTGATAAACTAACGCAAGACGTTAGAGTAACTCAGTCGTGCATATTTCACACAGACCCCTTTCTCCCGTAAATACTCCAATAGACGTCTGGAGTGGGTGAAAGGTTAAAATCCGCCCGACCTTAGTAGGAAGAGATTCCTATGTAAAGCTCTGGTTTATTCAACGTTGAAGGATACAGTGTTCCAAAATATTGTGCAACTAATCTTGTCTCCTTGGAGACCTACTCTGCAAAGCCTGCATTTATAAAAAAAAAAAATGACAGACAGTGAAGAAGAAAGGGAAGCAGTTAGACTTGCAGCCCAACTAATAGAGGAAGACTCGAGTCTCCTAGAAGCAGACCCGGATGCTATTATCATCCCGGTTCACTTAAGAAGATCTATAACTTTAAAACTTATAGAAAACGGACTGACACCTCAAGGTGGTACAGTAATTTTCGTGATAGAGGCTCACGAGTATCGGCAGACAGAGGTATTCTATTCATGGATAAACTTTCCAGCGGCAAACGCTACAACACAAGAGATTCACTATTACAAAATAGAGGAACCTCCGGGAGAGTACGCTCCTTTCGAGGAGATTGAAATCCCACTTAAATTTCAAGAGCACCTGCTCTGGTTTAATGGCGCCCTAAAACACAATAATCACATAACTAGGCTCGGTCCTCTAGGTAGACCAGGAGCCACGTGGCCGGTTCTAGCCAGCTACACACCACATCCTGACATTGCAAGAATGTCTAAGGAAGAGCTGTTAGTACAGCTAAACACATTAATAAAAATACATAGGCAATTAGTCCAATATGTAATGCGGACTGCAACAGTCCAGCCAGCTGTTAATTCACACCAGCTGACCCCTCATCAGGGGAACACAAATAAAATTACACCACAGAACATACAGTCACGTCTTGGTAAAACACCCGTAAAACGGGAACAAATTCCTTTCTGGTTAGCACAGAAAATCACTCAAATAGAGGCAGTATTTCCTGATACTACCCCTATTGAGAAACACAGAATCTTGACCATCTGCCTTCCTATGGGAATCGCACCACACGTGGAGGACTGTGACACTTGGGGTACAGTCTTTGCTTCCATTTATACAAAAACACACGGTGTTCCGTCTATGGCGGTAATACCAGAAGTGCTAAAACAGATTCAAAATGAATTCGGTCCAGAGCCCGCTTTAAATCTAGGTATGAAATTACTGAAAGACTTCAAGCAGGTCTCGGCTATATTATTAGCCAACATTAGAGGAGAAGCAGCATCTGTGGCGATTCGCCAGAAGTTGAGGGAAACAGATATAAAAGATCCTGTTGAGCTTGCAAAAATCATAGAAAAATGCTATGAAGAATTAGGTAGAGACAGCTTGGGTGGGAAACCAGTAAAGCCCCAACTGCTCGAAAATCCTGAAAAATTATTTATTAAAAATAATTTAAACACTCCTAAAAAGTGCTGGGATGGAAATAAACAATCCACTCCCAAGGAAAAAGTTTTCCAGTCCAGAGGAAGGTCTCCTCGACGGAGGGAAAGAACTCCGACTCGAGAACGCCAGTCTCCCCAGCGGGAGCCCTCTGAGAAAAGATATAACCTTAGAAATAGGGATAATCTGAAAAAACCTGATAGATATCAAAGTATTGATACACGTCCCTCTCGATCTCTTCCACAGAATTTGGAAAGAAGAGGACGGTCAGAACCAGGAGAGCACACCAAGTCCAAAGACAAGGAACCTGCTCAGAGTAAAAAATCTCAATTTCCTAAAAAGAAGGTAGCCAGTATTAGAGTAATCAACCATGCCGAGAATACTGAGGACATAGTTGAAAAACGGGGAGTGGGCATTGACAATGTTGGACAGTGCAGCAGAAATCAGTATAGCGCGCAAGATCTTGATGAGTCATCTGGAGACAGTGGACACGAATGAATACATTCAGGTTGAAACTGCCGACGCCAGACTTAGCGAGCCCCATAAAATATACGAAATAACATTGCGTATGGAGGGTGATAAGACTAGGAAAATTAAGGGTCTATTTTGGGATAAGCTCTCAAAAGGCTATGATATTCTGTTAGCTGAAAAAGATTGGCCCCCGGAGTTTGTCAGGGAGTGCCCTCGTGGCGAAGAAGTGATTATGCCTGCCTTCTCGAATCACATACCGATTCACAAAAAATATACCTATGCAAGGAAATGGGCAGTAGCCCAGGCACCTGCATTGTATAAAAATCATGTAGGATGGGATGAGGATTCACCTCCTCACAAAATCCAACTAAAAAATGAACCAACTGCCCAACGGCAGTATCCCATAAAGCAAGAAGCTAAAAAACAGGTCAGGGAGATCTTAGATCAACTTGAGTACCAGGGGGTGATTGAAACATGCACCTCTCAAATGAACAATCCTTTGTTTCCTGTCTCCAAGCCAGACAATTCATATCGTCTAGTTTTGGACTACAGACATCTTAATACATGTTGCAAAACCTTTGCAGTACAAAACTCGCATAGTGCAGCCCTAATGAATAACATAGTTAGGAAAAAATACAAAACGACATTAGACATTTCTAATGGTTTCTTTTGTCAAAACATTGCACCAGAAAGCAGATATTTGACCGCTTTCTCCGCATTTGGGTCGCAGAAAAAATTCTGTCGACTCCCACAGGGGTTCAAGAACAGCCCAGGACTATTCTGAGCTAGGGTAACAGAGTTACTACAAATCTATGATGATGAAGCATTATCTTACGTAGATGATATCTATCTCACAGATGACAACTTGGATACTCACTTGAAAAGAGTGAACACCATTATACTTGGGTTCGCAGCAGAGGGTTACAAATTCAACTTTAAAAAGTCCCGAATTGCCCATCTGACAGTACTATTTTTAGGGTACGAATTATCAAGTGAAGGGAAAAGCCTAGCGAACAACTTCTTAGAGAAGTGCGCTGTACTCCAAGCTCCAAAAACGCTGAAGAATTTACAATCAATACTAGGTTTTCTGAATTTCGGAAGAACTTACATCCTAAATTACGCAGAGAGGGTTAAACCAATCTACGAACTAATAAAACCTGATTTAAAACAAATCAATTGGACTCAAAAACACACAGAAATTTTGAGATCACTGCAAACAGACATGTTAGCAAAAACAAAATTAGACACACGTGACAACACACGTGATCTTGTAATCCGAGTCATCCCAGGAAGATGCGGATTCACGTACCTAACCTCTAATGAGGGAGAAAAGGTACCAATTTCAATTAAATCTCACTTGTACACACAAGCAGAAAAAACATTCAGTCACACAGAAAGAACTGTGAACGCAGTGCAAATCGCATTAGCAAATGAACGAGAACTAGCACACGGCAAAAGGATTAACATCCTCACAGCGGAATCCGCCTTCGAAGCGCTATTCAGCCCAGTAAACCTGCCTACAGTGTCACTGGATCCGAAATGGATACAGTGCATAGATTCTCTAGGAGTGGAAGACGTGAAATACTATTTCGCCCCGCAATTTGAAGAACTGAATGATTTAGAGTATGAAGAAGAATATCCTCTGCCAATCGAAATTCTGCCTCTCCCACAATATGCCTGTATAATCTATACAGATAGCTCTGTACAGCATTTCAACGTAGAGAGAAAATCCTACGACGCAGCATGTGCGATCATTAAATGTCGTTGGCGGTGCGGTAAAATCAAACCGAAAATAACAAAAACTGAATCAGTAAAGTACTGTTCGGCTCAAAGAACTGAAATCAGATCTTTAAAGATGGCGCTCGAAAATGCAGAACGCGAATTCCCCACACTTATAGTGTGCGATTCTCATTTTTGCGTCAATTCTTACAACAATAAACTGCAGAGTTGGATCGAAAACGACTACAAAGATGACACAGGTGCCACAATAAAGCATAAAATGCTTTGGGAACAAGTAGCTCTTTTACACAAAGAACTACAAAAGACTCACGTGATTCACGCACAGAGTCTTCGACGTGATGGCGTTCACGTTGCAGGGAATTCATTGGCTAATACAGCCACCGCGGAAGCAACTAAACCGGCTTCCGTAGCCACAAAAAAGCGTACAGATAAATACATAGACGGGGAAACCATGCTGGCAGTAAAAACGACCGTAAAAGGCGATTGTGCAGCACTACCCGTAAACTATCCACTCAATTATGCATACATAATCGATGCAAACTCCGTTCCTTTTGCTCGAATCCCTGGAGTGGGGGACAGAGTAATTCCAAACACGAACAGGAGAATATTTTTAATAGCAGACGCACACATGGGTTTGGGTCTAAGGCACAGAGAGATCAAGGAATCACTGACTGAATTACAATCAGTATTCTGGTGGCCGGGAATGAGTGTAGAACACCAAATATATGCAAACAACTGTGAAAACTGCAATAGGGATCGCAGTAGTGAACAATGCTACCGGCTACCGATCAGAAACAGCGTAACGCTGTCTGCACCCCAACCTGCGTCCTATTAATCAGTTAAGGCTAAAAGCACTGAAAAAATGAGGCCTCCAGCGCTCGGCTGACGCTAGAACGGTTATAAAAGATTTGCGAGTCCATATCGGCATATACGCAATTACCACGTTCCATTCTGACCAGGGTCCTGCTTTCAGCTCTCGAGCCTATAAGGAGGCCATGGCTAGCATGGGAATTGGGTTGCGGTATTCTTGTCCGTCATACCCCGGAAGGGAACAGTGTGGTAGAAAGAAAAAACCGGGACATAAAGCAATCTATAACAGCAAAGGTATTAGGTTCAGGCGCTGGGTGGGTGAAACATTTAATAAGTGTCCAGACTAGTCTTAACAACATGCCAAGAAATTCTCTAAAAGGTTTCAGCCCATACGAACTATTGTTCGGAATTAGAATGCGAGTTCAGGACCTCTATAGTTAGATGTCAGTGGTACAAGAAGAAACAAAGCACTTTGATGTAAAGGATCGTTTGGCTGTTTTACAGGAACTGAATGAAACAAGAAAATCATTAAGCAACAGCCAAGTACCACTGACGAGGCACCACCCGCAACAGCCCCAGCAAGGCCTGTCTGGATTCCAAAGATTGGGGATCTAGTCAGAGAAAAGATCGGGGTTAAGAAGGAATTTGGGCCTTCTTACAGAAAAGCAGTACCTGTCTTGGCAGTCACCGGAACAAGATCAGTAGTACTACCGCCCCTTGCTGGTAAAAAGGAGAACAGAGTCGTGTCTATCGATCTGGTAAAACCACAAGCATGTGGCCTATAATCAACAGTAGGCCCAGTGGACTCCCAAGAAACAACAGAATACCCAAACTTGCAACAATCCAAGAGGTTCAAACTGAAAGACTAATCACATTCGATCAGCCTGCAGTACACAATGAAGGACCATGCAATAATGCCATGGAACTCGTGCCTCTTGAAACACAGATTGAAACAGTTCGTCAAGAAACAACACCAGTCCACAATGATGTGGCATCAGAAAGTGCTACCGAGAGACAGATTGAAAGAACAATCCCATCAATTGACAGAACTGCCTCTGGTTATTTCATCAACTTCGACAACTTCTCTGAAGATCAAAACGACCCCGAAGTGATGCCAGAAACAAAAAAGTATTCTAAAGAAAATTCAACAGGACTCCTTCAACAAATCAAAGAACTATATCTGGATTCACCGTTGATTGAGCATTGGATTATTTCAGGGGTATTCATACTCCTACTATGCCTGATTTTAGTTTTAATTTTAGGAAAGTTCATTACAATTGAATGGACACAGCAAGTCAGAACATCAACCTAGTCCTGAAACCACACAGATCATCCCACATGAAGAAAAGAGAACTGTCAACAGTAAATGTCACAGCAATTCCAATACCTGGTGGGGAGAAAACAGACTATGAGATATATGGTCCGGTCGAAATCCTGAAGTATCCTCATCAACTAAAGGTTTCCTTAAGTGACTTTGTAAAACCAAGTACATTCTCTGATGATTGGGACTTTAACAGTATTAATGACATGATGTCTGATTTAGTAATGTCAGCTAGATTCACAGATCATGATTATTTACAAGGTTCATCTAGTTATGAGCAGTTATTCTGTTACACCCACTATGGGGATCATTACTTGCATAAATCTGCACAGCCTAGAAATATTTTTATGTATAATCAATGGGAACATTGTTCTACACCACCTAAAAGCAGTTCTAAAGCATTTTTTGAGAAATTCAAATATTTTTCAGGGTTTAACACCAGTGATGCAGAAACGTTTTATTACAAACTGTTAGATAATACAGGAATGAAAACAATGCTGACAAATTCTAAATTGATATATTCAGAAGCATTTTATGACAAAATGATGACATTTGGTTTTGATTATTGGAAAAATAATATTGAAACGAAAACAATTTGGGGTACAAAAGATTGGCAGGTGCAAGGCATAGAAGCACTGTTTAGAACCTGCATGATACCAGAACAAATGTTGTTTTTAAATGACACGATACACCAAACATCTTGTCTTGGCCTAGCTAAGATCAAAGACCTTAAAACACCGTCTATTCCAAAGCCAATACCTGAGAATACAACCACAGATATTGAGTTAGACGTGTCACAAATTTTACATTTCAACAGAACACATCCTGATTGGAAAAAGTGGTTAATCTGGCCTACAGACACAAATAGCTGTCAAGATAGATTCCTGAATAAAACACAGGGTTTAAAAATGACCAGATTAGACTCAAGATACTCCCAGAGACAACATCCAGGGATTATAACAACATACAGTGTAGGGAAACTCTGCCTAGAATGGCTAAAATCATCCACACTGGCTGAAATTAAGCAACACTTGTCTTTATTAAAAGATGGTGCTGATTTGCGCGATTTCATTCTTGGACCACGCAAACAGCGTCAAAAGCGTTTCATAGCGACCAGCATCTATGCTGCTTACAACGAGGCTTGGAAAGTAAAGCAAATTGAAACTGCTGAAAAAATACGAGAAATTGATCGTATTAATTTGGAGAAATCACTTTCTGTGGTAGACAATGGGTTAACGACTCTGTCTTCCAGAATATATTCGTTGGACAATATTGTATCCTCTGCCTTTGATGTGATAGACAGAGATTTGCTAATGTTACAACATGGCCAGTCTCAATTACGCTCTATTATAGAATTAGGCTGGACGCTGCAAAATCTTCGTTCAGGCTATGTGCCTTGGCGTTTAATCAACACAACGTCATTATTTTCCAGTTTTAACCTTACTGATAAACAGATCAGTTTGGCACAGAAAGGAGCAGACTATACAATCCTGAGCATCGAAAAACTCGAGAGATTACCATTGACAATGTCAGAGAGTCCTGTCATTGAATGGATAATACACGGAATTATCACAATTCCGATAACAACTTTCCGATTTAAAAAGTGCCTTGAATACATACCTGCTGGCCAGTATGAACAATTGGGTAAAGGATATGTAAAATCTATATGGAAATTACCATACACTCATTCTTGCTATAGTGACAGTGACAAAAAATTATTTCTTAGTGGTGAGAACTGTAAACATTCACTAAGTGGTATACTTTTGTGTCAGGGTATTAATTTACACGGAGCATGTGATGGAAATTCAAACAACCTTTCATGCCACCAGCTAGTCACACCTGCAACTCAGATAGAGCCCTTCTTTATACAACTTTCGAACGGGAGTTACATTCTTAGAACGGATCACAGATGTTGTGGCCTGACGCCAGGGAAAAGTTATCTAATAGAAGTAACGTCCATGGTCAAATGTTGTATGCAAGCATTGTTCCCGAGCGGGCCTCCAGACATAGTGACTCCCATCTGGCCTCGTCTGAATCTCTATTCTATACGAATTGATACATTAAGCAAAGTGAAATCTGTACTTTTACAGACAACAGTGCCTATAACGTCATCTAAAGAGACGTATGATCTTCTAGTCGCAAGGACGGCTACTGAAGTTAATGACCTTTTATCAACAAATTGCCCCGTGCATTTCGTAGAAATGTTCAGCCAACTCCTTAACATGTCTAGTGCAACAAGCATCCCCGGCATATTTAAGACAGTCTTTACGGGACTGCTAACACCCTTCCAGGCAATTTTGGGAATCTTTCCTAATTTTGTGCACTCCATTTTTGGCGGCATACCATTATTTTTGGGACTCGTTGCAGGGATTCTATTTTTGATCCTCCTGCTACGTTATGGCAAGCCTCGGCTCAGACATAGCTCCCATGGGAATGGAAGAGACAATCCTAGCAATGCGCTACAGGGACAGGATAACTGACGTCCTCGGATTGGCCAGGCTGAGAGATCTAAATATGACCTGGTTCCTTTCATTCAGACCGATATGGCAAAATTGCATTTTACCTGTGCTACGGTGTATGCTTTGCGGCGATGAATGCGTGTTGGACATCTGTCTTTCACTTCCATCAGCAGTACCAATGGACGTCGATACTTTGCTCAGTCCAATAACGGCTCACGCATTGTGTTGTCCCCAGCGGCTACCAATCCTGATGACGGCATTTGTGGAGACTCCTGTACTACAGCCAAGTGGTAACAGTGGAGCGAGTGACAAAAGCAACATCATCCAGGTACAACGTGCTGTGAGCATTGCTGGTCCTGCCTTCGATGACAGCAATCATTCTCACACCTGCCAAGTTACAGCGCTATCTAATTTGGTTGAACTATCACCTGAATTTGTAGACCAATTCTTTGAGAGCCTGTCTGATACGATGTTCTCACCCACAGAGAAACAATAACTTTTAGAAGCTTTCCGACACACAGCGTTCCCATGAACTCTGAATTCGGCCTTCAGTTTTGATCAACAAAAACTGCAACAAGCTTTGGAAATCTATTTTTCCCCGTTCAAGCAATAATTCTTTGAATTGGACAATTTTTCTAATATTGACCCCTTTTTTGGCACAAACAATTCTTTGCTTAACGTAAAAACTATTCTTAGAGAACAGAAGCTTCACACTTCTATTTCTAAACACATCTAGAGACATAACAACGTTACACCAGCCTCTAGTACACATGTTATTACAATGCATTTTTATGTGATGATTTATCTCGCATTTCTTCTGTCAGAGATACTTCATGTGTAATTCTTTATGCATAATCGTTCATTGATTTTGTATGCAATAATTTGGAGAAGTGTGGCTCAGGGGTTAGAGGCGGCAGACCTGGAGCTTGAGTTCGGCCCGGGACCAGGGTTCAATTCCCCGCCTCGGCGGGTCTTGGGCTCAAAAATTCCACGGACTCGTTAATTCTCGCTCCGGTGCCTTCTCAACTCACGGGTTCACACTCTGCGACTCTGGGCAATAGCTTGCTTAATCTCCACAACGGCCCCTCGCGGTGGGATGCCTGGCTTTCACCTTGTGGATACCCTGCCAAGGTTATCTCACAGGGGAATACCAGGACGGGTTCCCTAAGCAAGCGCTGAGATGCCCCAGGGTAAGTCGTGCACTATATAAGACTCATTCATTTCATTTCATTTCATTGGACATCTGTCTTTCACTTCCATCAGCAGTACCAATGGACATCGATACTTTGCTCAGTCCAATAACGGCTCACGCATTGTGTTGTCCCCAGCGGCTACCAATCCTGATGATGGCATTTGTGGAGACTCCTGTACTACAGCCAAGTGGTAACAGTGGAGCGAGTGACAAAAGCAACATCACCCAGGTACAGCGAGCTGTGAGCATTGCTGCTCCCGAATATGATGACAGCAATCATTCTCACACCTGCCAAGTTACAGCGCTATCTAATTTGGTTGAACTATCACCTGAATTTGTAGACCAATTCTTTGAGAGCCTGTCTGATACGATGTTCTCACCCACAGAGAAACAATAACTTTTAGAAGCTCTTCCGACACACAGCGTTCCATGAACTCTGAATTCGGCCTTCAGTTTTGATCAACAATAACTGCCAGGAGCTTTGGAAATCTATTTTTTGAATTGGACAATTTTTCTAACATTGACCCATTTTTTGGCACGAACAATTCTTTGCTTAACGTAAAAACTATTCTTAGAGAACAGAAGCTTCACACTTCTATTTCTAAACACATCTAGAGACATAACAATACTACACCAGCCTCTAGCACACATGTTATTACAATGCATTTTTATGTGATGATTTATCTCGCATTTCTTCTGTCAGAGATACTTCATGTGTAATTCTTTTGCATAATCGTTCATTGATTTCATATGCAATACGTTTTTGAATGCTTTAAAAAACGTACAGTACCTATATTCCATGTATTACAAGTACGCCTATTTCGAATGCATTTATGTATTTTGGGGTGGGCAATGTTACACATGCATCTAATTGCTTAGTTTTAGTAATTTTGATGGACATTAACCCGTGGAGTGGGTGTTGCGTGTTAATCTAGGTTCCTGATCGATACTGTGACCTTATGCCCCTATTCGGCTATAAACCCATTTATTCCCTATATTGGCATAACCGTTCAAGTGCGATTTTCTGAAAAGTCATCTCTGGCCTCACACGAACAGAGCCACATTCCAGCATGACTCTCTGCTACTTCCTTTGCGACCAATTAGTGCAATGACAGAGCAGCAGTCACTATCTGATATTCCTAGATAACACTCCGAGTTCTTCAACAAGATAAAAACTTAGCAAACCTGGAAATCCCCGCTTGCTATGTTTTGATTAGTAATGGAACTCTAATGAGCAACTGATAACTATCACTTCCTAGTGACATCTTTAATTGACGTCTTATGTCCAGCAAACTTGCGTCAAACCCGGCACCTGTCAGGTATAAATATTACCAACGTTGCCTTAAGCAATGTTCGTTGCCTGTTGCTGATGCCAGCTGCCTGCATGACCCTGTGTTGGTAAATCTAGCACTCTGTCGCTGCAGCCTGCTATCCTGTGGTGGTGAAGCTGCTGATACCATTATCGCCGCCAAAGCGCGACCTATGGTGCAGTACGCTTAAGGAGCTGAACAGCCGTCCCTCTGCGAAGACATCCAGCAGATTCCAGCTGCCCGCGGACGCTGTCCCCCCTCCTTCCTCGACGCGCTGAAGAGAAGCCGCTGCCTTTCTTGTGCAGAGAAATCCAGTCCCGGCGCTTCCGGTTTACCCTCGCGGGTGACTGGGATATCGAGAGAGACCCCTGAAGGAGATACCAATCCTCCATCATTCTATTCAGAGGTATGGTGTTGACTAAACCCTTAGACGAGAATTCTTGAAACAAACCTTGGCAAAACCAACTTAACTTAAGCTACTTACTTACTCCCCTTTTCACGTGTTAGGCTTAGGTCAGGCACACTGGGGTAGGCTTAGTTAGAAGCACCAGTTGAGTATGTTAGCCTAATGTATATATGACTGTATATATGTTTTATTACTTTTAACCATTGTATGGCTAAGAAACCATATCAATGCTTTTACAGTTCTATTTCGCAATACTTATCTTACTGTACGTACTTTTCATAATAACAATTATTGCAATTGTGGCAATACATTTCTCTTGTACGAGAAGAAAGACTGTTCAATAAATGTTAACCCTTTATTGACAAACGCCCGTCTCTCTATTCTCTACATCTCGTGAAAGTAAACTGCACTAGACTGACTGAGTGAAATACATGTCTATTGTTTCACACGACCCTAGAGATCGACTCTTGATCTGAGGAGCAAAGTTGTCATGTTGCACAGTTGTTGGAAAACTGAATCCCTTCTTGTCTGTGCCAAGGAAGCTGATCACTTCCTATGCAGAGAAGAAAGTTTCCAGTGACCTCTGAGCTAGTTGGTAACACAACCCAATTAAGTTTAGCATAGTCAGTGGAGGCCTGGAATATAAGCAGTTCCACGTCGATACTACTGTTTATGTTATTCCAATGCGCAGGGCCTAGTGGGAAACTAGGAACTACACTACACCATGGACGGTTATATGTCCAAATTTGGACTAGGAAACCTCATAGTACCCAAATACCATGACCAAAATATTGAGGGCAAAAAATCGAGAAATGAAGTAGGTATATTAAATACAGATTTAGTATTCCTAACCCCACATCTGCATACTTTAAAAGGATGCTGTCCATGTAAATATATGTGGTATTAAGTACAGTACACATATACTTACCTAGCTACACAAACCATCACAACATTTTGTCTCGCTATATTTTGTCCAGGATACTCTGGTAGCAGTATATTCCGGAATTGGCATCAAGGACGATGATCCTATGGGCAGAAATAGAAGACTGCATATCAGCTCTATGAAGAGGGAGACTACACCTATGCCTAATATTAGTTCAAGGACTACTACATTTTTATTGTATATCAACGCCATCAAGAGAATAACTACACCTAAGCTATATATCAGTCCAATGTACTACACTTTTACTCTATACTAGCACCATGGATATGGGCAAAACATCTTAATAATAATAATACTGTGATTTATTAGGTGCGACAGCTACCCCCGGCACAGGGGTGTCCCATCTTCATGGTATATCATCACTATGGACAGGGATACTACACTTATACTGTATATGTTAATATCATAGACAGTAGGTCTAACTATGCTTAAGTTAGCAGTAATATCAAGGGTACTTCAAGTCACCACCCAGGACTGGGGTTCTAGCTGCATACTGTATATTAGACTGTATATTAGACTGACTGAACTAAGCTAGGTGTCCTGGAACTAAAGGCAAGAAGTATGAAAAAACAGATAAGAAATTAACTGCAACCTAATGCAGAGAAGATGAGAAACATCAGGTTTCAAGATGCTTCCTGAATGACAAAGGATTGTCATTTAGGTGCAAAGAGGGAGGAAGAGTGTTCTAATGCTTAGCTGCCAAAGATGAGAAATCTGTTCCACTAGTACGCGTGTACATAACGCATTGCAGGACAATGAAGAAGGAAAACAGTAATCTAAGATTTCTAGGTGGACCAAACCATTGAACATTAAAATGCAGGAAGAAAGGGACGGTGAATTCATGCAAAAACAATATTTTGAATAAAATGTTCTTTAATGCTTTAAGTCTAAGCTTTGTCAAATGATCTAAAATATGCTCTTCTCTAGGAAGGCCGAAAGCCAGTTGAATAACAGAAGTCTGGGAAGTCTGCAGACTGTGAAACAAATATTTAGGGAAGCCCATGTGAGAACTGTCAGCCTTAGGATGGTCTTTCCCCCTAATGTTTTGCCTTCCTCTTCAACTTTTTCTGACCTCGTTTTATCTGGTCTTAGTACTCTGAGCACTTTAGCACTGCTAACCAGTGACCTCGTTTTAGCTGGTCTTAGTACTCTGAGCACTTCAGCACTGATAACCAGTGATAAAGTACATGTGCTCTCTCCTCTACACATGCTAATATTCTCTCATACTCAATTGATATAATTAGTTTGCTTATAGGTCCCTAGTAAAATGGTACTATAAGTGCCCAGGGCCTGTGAAATAAATGGTACAAGTGGGCCTGCAGCATTTATTGTACCACCCACTTAAGTATCCATTTAAATATGACTTGGGCCTGCCATTGCAGAGCTTGTGTGGGCAGTTGAAAATGCCATTTTGACCTGTCAAAATAAACCTTTTGACATACCCAAACCTTCCCTTTTAGTACGTATAAGTCACCCCAGGGTAGGCACTTGCCAGTCCAGAGGGAAGAATGCAATGTATTTAAAAAGCAATAAATATACTCTTTTACATGTCCTGGTAGTGAAACACTCCTAATATATTTTTCACTACTGCAAAGCCTGTGTCTCTCATGGGATATAATTGGGATTGCCTTATTACATTTTATAAGTGTAATTCCCAAATTGGAAGATACAACTGTTTCAAGTTTGGTGTCTCTGGAATCTTGATTTAAAATCCTAACTTTTGATGAAGTCGGATTTTTAAAGTAAAATTCAGAAAATGGCACTTTTAGAAAGTTTGCATTTCAATGCCTTAGCCATTTGATGCCTGCAGGCTGTCTTTGGTCCCATGACTGAGTGTAGGTGGCAGCTGGGCTTGGTGCATTCTGATTAGACTGCCACACACAATGGAAGCTTAGGTTTGCGAGAATTGGCCATTACCGGCAGGATTACATTTAGAACCTAGTCCAAACCACATTTACACATGAACAGGCTGTGTCTTGAACCCACAATCAAAGGGCTAAAAACCCTCTGTAGTTATTCTGGAGCCAGGACAGGAAAGGCAGGACATCTGGGCAGTTCAAAGGCAAGCCTCTAGTAGAGTCCCCCCATTTCAAAGGCACAACTGTGTAAAGAAGAAGGACCTCAAACACCACTCACTTCAGTACACTTCTGGACCTGAGTGCTGTGCTACTGAAGGACTGACAATATGCTGAACTGTACTCTGCTGGACTCCTTCTCTGCTGTGCTGAACTGCTGCCTGCTTCCCTCTTGCCTGGGCGAGAAGGACTGGACCTGCTTCACTTAGACCCAGAACCCAGTGACTCCAAGGGCTAGTTGGCTCACCTCATGGTCTGAAGCCTCACGGACATAACAGGGTTCCAATTATTAATACTATTACCATTTCTAGAGCGCACAGCTACCTCGAACGGAGGTGTCCCAGCGTTAGCAATGGCAACAACAGCTAGGATTCACGGCCTAGGGAAAGGATTTCAAGGGAAAGCCAAAGAGCCAAGTTTTCAGTGTTTTTCTAAATCATCGTTCTAACATGGCCTTCTTAATATGAACAGGCATAGCGTTCCATAAAGAAGCAGTTTTTACTGAGAACGAACACCCGCCAATTCTGGTCTTTTTGAATCATGGAATCACAAGTAGTTCCTGTTGGTTAGATCTTAGGAACCTTGTCTGGGAATATTTCAGTGGTCTTTTCTTCAAGTATTTTGGGCCATTCTCCCCCATCGCTCTATAGGCTAAGGTCAATGCCTTAAATTCTATTATTTTCCTTACCGGCACCCAGTGAAGGCTCCGTAGGTGGGGGAAGAAGTGATGGCGAAGCGTCACATTTCTGAATAGCATGGCTGCCGTATTGTCGATAATCTGCAGTTTCCTGATCAGATAGGCAGGAAGACCTAAGTACAGACTATTAGCATAGTCCAGTTGTGATGTGACCAGTGCATGGACTACCATTTTCCTACAATCCATTGGGAGGAAATGAAGGAATCCCAGCAAAGCTTTTCATTTCCATAAACACTGAGAGGAGACATGACACATCTGGGCTCTACCTGTAAGTTTGGAGTCTAATCAAAATACCAGGTTCCTCATGGACTCCACTGATAAAGGAGGGGGTGTAACTCTACAGGCCACCAGAGTTCTGCCTGTGGGGGATACACCTGATTAAAAAACAGTACCTCAGTTTTTTCGGTGCTCAATTTCAAACAGTTTTCTGTTGTCCATGATGAGCTGTTCAGAAGACACTGCTTGAAATTAGTGAAGGCTGCCATGGTATGTTCCCTAAAGGAAAACACCAGCTGAGTATCGTCAGAATAAGAGACAACCTTCACTCCCCATTGTTCAGCAAACGAGGCCAGAGGGGCGAGATAAGCATTAAAAAGGGTTGGGCTAAGGGCCGACCGCTGAGGAACACCGCATGTCAGAGGTCTGGCAATTGAGACGTAGGGATTGAGGGACACTTGTTGTGCCTTGTCAACAAGGAATGATTTGAACCAGGCTATGATGGCTCCCATCAGTCCCAAAAGCTCAAGAATTTTTAACAGGCTCCAGTATGATACCTTATCAAAGACTGTGGAGAGATCCAGCAGCACTAGCATTGCCCAACTTCCCTGGTCCAAGGTAGCATGTATCGTCTCTGCCACCTCAAACAAAGCTGTCTCAGTGCTGCAACCTGCCCTGAAGCCTGACTGAGAGTCATGTAGAAGATTATTGGACTCCAGGAAGGCAAACAATTGTTTCTGGACTTCTTTCTCCAAAATTTTGGCAGGTGCTGGGAGAAGAGAGATTGGCCTAAAACGTTTGAGTTCTGACAATCTTACATCAGCACCTGGACTCTTTCATCTGTGAGTTTGCCGTACCAAGTGGTGCCACCCAAGTCCTGGACCATTGCAACATTCCCAAGCAGAACAGACTCATGGCAGCTGCCATGGGGATCGGACCCATTGCATGAGACCTGCAATGAGTCAAATTGCAATCCTCGGAACCGAAAAATTACTGACAACGCGGCGCATCCCCAGCCTAGGTCTCAGAGATGTATATCAAGAGACAGTGGTTCTTGTGGAGACAATAACACGTGGTATAAGTAATAGGAATGCACAATGGCAATGCAAAATGGGTCAAGCGGATTTCAGACACAGAGGTAGCCGAGTACACTGCTGTTTGCGTTTTATCAAATATACATACAAAATAGTGCTTAGTGTCCCCAGTGGAAAATTGGAACCAAAAAAGGAAATTGAAGTGACATTTGTGACATTTCATAGCGTGTTTTCCATTACTCTGAAAAAAAGACCATTTTATATCTTAGGATTAAATATTTTATTGAGCATGTCAAGACAGGATGGATACAATACAGTCGTATAAAGTCATTCGCCAAACCGACAAGCGACAGGCAAGTCAATGCATCAAGTGGGAGTAAAGCACAGGTTTTATCTTCGAGGGTGCAATTATACACAGCAAGCTGCCTACAACCCAGTTTGGGCCGGCCGCGTTTAAAAACAGGGCAACGTGCATGCAGGACTAAGCAACGTAATCGGCCCGACATGGCGGAGGACCAAAGATGTGAAACAATGTCCCACGGCCTGATTTCCATCCCTCCGCCTTGCATTACCCCCTTTCCAGAGGCTGTGTAGTCAGCCAGGTGCTGATGTATCTCCATCTGTGACATACATATGAACAACCCATCCACTCCCAACCCCACCCACCTCACCCCAATAGAAACCAAGCCATCCGCCCCCTACTGCACCCCAACCTCCGGTCCTCCCCAACAACTCCCCACCCCCCACCCCCCTCCCCGGGTGGTCCATGGTCAATTCCTCTGTCCTATCTCCTTCATCTCCCCCACTATCGGACGGGTCCTTCCCTCCCCTCTTCCCGTACAGTTTCCGTTAGCCGCAGCAGTCTCAGATTCCTCGGGCAAGTTACTTCCACAAATTCAGATGACAGGAGGGCCAAAAATGGCTTCCAAAGCTCCGCATACCTGGCCCCTCTCCTGCTTTATGTAGGGAGAGCCGTTCCATGACCAATACTGTCCAAAGGCGGTGGAGCCAGCCCTGTCGCGTAGGGAGTTGCGCCGAACGCCAGTGCGCCAGGATATTCTGCGTTGCCGACCCCAGCGCAATGGCTATCAGCCGGCCCCTCCTAGACCTCAAAGGATAAGTCAACGCGTTAGGCAACCCCTGTATGACATATGAGGGAAAGCACAGGATTTCTGTGTCAAAGTGGGCCTCCACATCGCTCAGGACTTACCGCCAGTAGTCCTGCAGGAACCTGCATTCCCAGAGGATGTGTGTTAACGTACCCAAGTGGCCACAGCCCCGCCAGCAGAGAGGATCTTTACTACTATCCATCTCATAGAGACGCTCTGGGGTGTAGTACCAATACGTCGCAACTTTCGTGAGCGTGTCTGTGAGCCCCATGTGATAGGCTGAGTGTCGCGCTCTGTAGTATATTCCTTCCTATTCCTTGTGTGAGAGAGTTCTCCCCAGCTGCCGCTCCCACCGTGCCCTACTCACGCTGTATGTGTACTTGTGTTTGTGCATGAATGTCTTATAAAGGTCTGAGATAAGCTGCTTGTCAGATGTGTGGGAAATCAGCCAGCGCTCAAAGTCCGTCATCTGCCTGTCCGCTGTAGCTCTAATCGCGGGGTTAAGAGCCCAGTGTCTGACCTGAAAATATCGGAGTCTCTCAGATTCGGGGAGGCCTTACTCTTGACGGAACTGTGAGAAGGGGATGGCTCCCTCCGGCCCGTACATATGGCAAAGAGCACGGCAGCCCGCCGGTTTCCAACGTTCGAAGGCCTTCTTATCCTACCCCGGTTGGAAGTCAGGATTGTCAAGGATGGGCGTAAGCGGCGACGGTAAGGTAGTAAGACCTAGTGAGACCCCTACCCGATCCCAGATCTCCATCGGGACTCGCGTGATGAACGACGCATACAGGTTGGGCGGCCTGTTTACACGGTGCATGAACGGTATCTCCTGCAGGGTCCTCCCGGTGATCGCCTGGTCCTGGAACAACCAGTGTTTCCCGGACTCCCAGCGGCCCCATTCTGCCAGAAAGCATAGCTGTGACGCCTGGAAGTATGTTGCTAGATTCGGGATACCAATTCTGCCCTGCTCCGATGCTAGCCTCGCTATCTGCGCCTTCAGGCGGGGCTTCCTCCCATTCCAAATAAATTGTGAAAGCTCTGACTGTGCCAGCTTAATCCAGCCCTTGGGTGGAGCAAGGGGTATAGTGCGAAAGATGTACAATATTTGGGGTAGAACCGTCATCTTGACTGCCGCAACTCATCCGAGCCATGACAGAGGGTAGTGTTTCCACTGCCCTAGCTCCTGCCTGATTTACCGCCGTCGCTGGGAGTAATTAATATCCACCGTGGTCTGAAGAGAGGGGGCTAAACGTATCCCGAGGTACAGGACCGCTTCCGTGGCCCACTGCAGAGGAAACTTGCCTTGCAACTCTGCGCGAGTGCCTGGGTCTAAGGACAGGTCTAACGCTTCCGACTTCGTCATGTTGACTTTGAAGCCTGACACTCGACCAAACCTGGTTAGGTTGTCGAGGCATGTCGGGAGAGAGCTCTGGGGTTCAGCAAGGGACAAGAGGACATCATCGGCATACAGGCTTATAGTATGCACGACCCCTCCGAACTTGATCCCCTTGACCTCCGGGTCCATCCGAATTAACTGCACCAGCGGCTCCATATATAACTCGAACAGCAGGGGAGATAGTGGACATCCCTGTCTGGTGTCCTGTTCGATCTTGAAATGCGGCGAGGGGCACCCGTTCACCTGGACCATAGCCAAGGGGTATTTATAGCAGTTCAATACTCTGGTTCTGAACTTAGGACCCATACCCGCCTTTACCAAGACCTTCTCCAAATAGGGCCAGTGCACCCGATCGAATGCCTTCTTGGCCTCGATCGCCAACATCATGTATTCCCCTTGCGTTCAAGATGCTTTTTCCAAGAGATGGAGGGCTCGTTTGGTGTTGTCGGAGGTTTGACGCTCCGGTATGAACCCCGACTGGTCCGGATTGATCAGTCCCCCCATGTATGGGGCCAACCTGGAAGCAAGAATCCCCGTGTAGAGATTGAGGTCAACGTTCAGAAGGGAGATGGGCCTATATGCCCCACAGTCCATGTGATCCTTACCCGGCTTAGGTATGACCGCAATGGAGGCTTCAAGTAGATCTCCCGAGATCGTCCCCTCCTCGGCGAATGAGGAGAATAGCCTAGAGAGCAGTGGGGCCAGCTGTACGCAGAAGGTCTTATAAAAGCTCGCGGGGAAGCCATCCGGGCCAGGAGCCTTGCCCAGCTTAAGTCGGGAGATAGCCGAGATAACCTCCTCCGGCCGGATGTCCTTCTCCAGACTGTCAATCTGTTCTTGGGTCAGCGCCGGCAATGGGATCAACGCTAAGAAATCCAGTTCGGCCTCTGGGTCTGACGGGCTGGCCTCATATAGCTCTGTGTAGTAATCACTGAAGGCCTCAGCTATTGCCCGGTCCCCCGTGACAGGTAGACCGTCCCCTCCTCGCAGCTCCCAAACCTCCAGTTTCTGCGTGATTGTGCTCAACTTGTGCGCCAGTAGGCGCCCACATCTGTCACCGCCAGTGTAATAAACATGCTTGAGCCTCAATGTAGCATATTCCGCCCTGTCTAAATCTAATGCGCCAGTTGCTGACATGCAGCTTTCAATTGACGCCATATTCGAGGAGCCCCTGTCCTCCTATGAATCAGCTCCAGTTCCCTAGTCTCCTGGGTGAGTTTGTCTCTTTTAATTTGGTGGTCCGCGTTCTCCGCCGCCGAGATAGAGATAAATTCTCCCCGTAAAACCGCCTTCATAGCTGCCCACTGAGTGGCCGGTGTGGTGTCCTCGGTACTGTTGTGCGACAGATACTCTTTTATCTCCCTTTGGATTGTGGCGACCGTTTCCCCTTTGTGCAGCAACAATTCTCGTAGTCGCCACACCCTATTGGCCCGTGGTGTCACCGGCCCGGAAAGTGTGATGGTGACTGGCGCATGATCGGAAAGAGACGCTGTGCCAATTTCGACACCCATGACAAGAGACTGCGTAGGCACCGAGACAAGCAAGTAATCTAGGCGTGCGTATGCTTTGTGTGCAGCCAAAAAGTGAGTGTAGTCCCTTTCCCCGGGGTGTAGTGTGCGCCAAACATCTACTAACCCTAGTTCCTTCAAGCGAAGCACCCGTGCCGGTGAAAGCGCCCCCACCTGACTAGTGCGCTGGCATTACCTATCTAGCAAGTTGTCAAAGACTAGGTTGAGATCCCCTCCAAGCAAGAGATGATGATCTATCGTGTCAGTGGCTTCAGCAAGCGCTTTATGCAGGAATTTCTCCTGCCCCTCATTGGGCCCGTAGATGGAGCCAATCGTGTAGTTCATTCCACCAATTGCAAACCTATAGACTAACAATCGGCCTTTAATTTCCGCAATTTTACCCAATACCTTGCCCCTAAATTTGCGTGCAACTAGAATTGCCACTCCGGCTTCTTGTCTGAACAGGAGGAATAGAACTGAAGGGGGAACTTACTAGACTGAAGGTGATGACAATCCCTACCTTTGCAGACACTTACTTAAGCCAATTGTTCAATAGACCCACTACTATTTTCTGTTGTTATAAGTTTGTATTAAGGGGTTATAGTAGTAGGGTCTTTAACCATCCCCTTGGGCCCTCCCCTCTCTCTTTTGTGTGTAATGATGACAATCCCTAGCCAGCAGATGTGTTTCTTGTAAGAGGCATATGTCTGCCTGGGACTGTTCCAGAAACAGTAGGACAGCTTTACACTTCACCGGATTGTTCAGTCCTCTCACGTTCAGCGTGAGAACAACCACTTCACTCAACCCCATCTAAGGGAATATGACCCTGCATTGCCATGATATCGGGCTCGATCCCAGCGCCAAGCCTCTGCACTCGCAAACAACCCTCCAGGACATCGGACAGCCCCCTCTCCTGCCGACCAAAGACCCACCCCAACCCCCTCAACCCCTTCTACCCTCTCAACCCCATCCCCCGACCAACTCCATCACCACCCCCTCCTCTCCCCTCCCCAAACTTTAGAACGTAGAAACTGAATATGTCCATTGTCCACACCTGACCAATCAGTGTGGAAAACAAGTTGGGGAAATATGTCTGGATCCATCGATTCTCCCACCCGCCGCCGACCACCGCTTCACTCCTTGCCCACACTCAGGGACTCCGGGGCGTTGAGATCAGAGTTCATCCGTTGTCCGTTGCCGCCAACTCCAGGGCTGCTGTTTCGACTGCCGCTCTCTGACCTTCCTGAATCTCCCCTGGAGGTGGGCGTCTCGGCCTGCACCTCCTTTTTTGCTGCCGCCATTGACTGGTGGATCTGGATTCTGGGACCCCCCCAGCGTGGGAGCCGCCCTCTGCCTCTGGCTCCTCAATGCCCAAGAGTTGGCACGAGTCTCTGAGCGACCTCAGCTGGTACACTTTATTCTCCCATTTGAACACCAGGCAGAACGGGTGACCCCAGCTGTACGGTATGCTGAGGCGTCGCAGTTCGGCGGTGACCGGCTTCAAAGACCTACGTTTTTTCAAAGTGATGGAGGCTAGATCCTGGTATAGGGTTGGTGAGTGACCGCCAAGGGAGATGGACCCCATCTGTCACGCCTTGCCTAGGATCTCTTCCTTAGTGAGGAAGTCTTGGACGCAGACTAAAATGTCTGCCGGCAGTGCCGCAGCTGCTCTGGCCGGGCCAGTCCGGTGCGCTCTGTCCAGGCGTATGTCCGTGTCCGCCGGCCTGCCCAAGATATGGTTGAAGAGGCTTTGAGTGAAATGAAAGAAGTCTTCAGTGTCAGGGGAGTGCTTCACCCCTCGGATCCTAATGTTATGCCGCCGAGAGCGGTTCTCCAAATCCTCGACATGGGATTGTAAGTCGACCTGTTGATCATGTATGCGTATGATCTCCTGCTGAAGCGCCTCAATCTCAACATCTCGGCTATCGCTCCTCGTCTCCAGGGCTGCCACTTTCTCTCCTATGGCATCTGTGTCCCGGCGAAGCTCCCAGATCTCCTCCTTCAGTTCAGTTTTAAGGAGTTGGAGGTCTTCTCGCAGTCCACTGAACAGGGACTCCAAGAAAGTCTTAGTGATGGGCTCCTCCGTACACTGCGACCCGGCGCTGGGCGAGCTGGCTGCCATTTTGTTGGTTCCTGCCTGTTGCCCAGGGACGTGGGGCTCCGTCTTCTTCCCCACGGTGCTAGGGGTGAACAGGTCCTTGATGGATCTATCTTTGCGCACTCTCCCCGCAGCCATGTCCCCCAACCCCGCGACAGGCGAGGAGCGGCATGGCATAGCACGCCGCCCTGGATTATCCGTGTGCAAAAGCTCAGTTCTGTGTTGGGGGGTCATGATCGTCAGCTCTGGAACCTTTCCGTGGAGCCCGCCGGCGCACTCTTCTCAGCCCTAGGGGTCGCCGAGCCCAGCTCCAGTGGTCCACCCAAGTCTTGCCGGTCAGCCCCCACTGCGAGTGCCCAGGTGTAGATCTCCAATCTCCCCCGCCCGAACTCAAGCCTCAGGGGTGAACTGCCACTGAATTGTGGAGATCGACTGCCCTTACATTGTGTGGGTGCATGTCTATCTGTGGCAGGGCAGGGCCAAGACACCTATGGTGCCTGTTGCTTGTCGCCTTACAAGATGGCGGCCAATGGTATGCTGCACCCCGGAGACCACAAGTCGCCCGGCCGTCTCCTAGGGCTGGTGATAAGCCCACTTTTGCCGCCTGCCGTGTGCCCTCTCTGGTCACTTCCTCTTCTCTCTGTCGGGCGGGTCACTCCACTCTGCCGCGGCATCGCGGCCCTGGGCTGTGCAAAACCGGGGAGGGGGGCCTCACAGAAACCCACCGCTCCTCACCTCCTCACGCCTGCGGGCAGGTCCCGATGATGCGGTCTTGGCACCTGCCCGCGGACAGGCGCCGTCGCAACCGGGTCACCTTGGCCTTCTCTCTGTCTTCTAGGCCGGTGGCGGCAGGTCCACAGAAGCCCCCCAGTGTGGAACCTCAGGGGGCCTCGCCCTGCACCGCGCGGGTCAGACCCGCCACCAAAGCACTGGACCGCGGTGAGCCGCGGCCCGCTCTGGATGTTTCAGGGCCGGGCACACAGCGCCGCCCATCTCGACCTCGCTTTCACTGCACCAGACTTCACAGGCCTCGCCAGGCCACACCCGGGCAGCCCGAACTCGGCATCCCACAGGCTCCGCTGCTATCTGTTCCAAGCTCCGCCGACAGCTGGTACCCAGGCGCAGCAATCGGGCCACACAGGAGTCCAAACCAGGGCAGGGAGGTGCTATAGAAATCGCTGATAAGGCGGCCGGCAGCGGGAGCTCCGAGAGGCACGTCCTCTCACACCGCCATCTTGGCCATGCCCCCCCCATTTTATATTTTAAACAGTTTTTTACAACACTGTAAACGATAATCAGTGCTGAGGTAATGATTTGTTTTCCTTAAAGTCGACAGCGTTTCGACTCTTCCAAAGATACAGGGACGCTTCAGCACCTAATGGAACCTTGGGACGTCGGGAACAGATAAAATTGGTGTGCACAGCCATGTGGGTGGAGTGAAAAAACACCGGTCAAGTGCAAAAGGAATGAAGGTAAAGATACTCAAACTGGACACGGGTACTCAGTGTGAGGGAAGGGGAGAGGGAGGAGGGCTGACAGCAGTAGATGAGGTAAAGCGAATGCAGCAAAGGAGATGATATCCGTGCTGAGTCATCAAGGTATTGGAAATGGAGCAGAGACGTAGTATTCAGGTGGGAACAAGGTGTGTCTCGGCTGTTGGTTATCTTCAGAATTAATCAGCGAAGGACGCTTGCAGTTGCTATGGGTCTCCCTTTCTGCAAATGGTTCAATGACCATTGACCAACAGCCGGGACACACCTTGTCCTCGCCTGAATACTACGTCTCTGCTCAATACCTTGATGTCTCAGCACGCTTTACCTCATCTACTGCTGTTTCTTGAGATACAATACACACCCTGGTTCTTCATGAGTAGAGTATCCCTTGTGTTTGTTAGATATTACTAGATATCAGAGATGGCAGCTTCGATAATTGAGGACTCCGCATCACAGTCTCGCAGCTCTCCTGAACCAACTCATCGGCAGCTGTGCTCCTCATCTCCGATGCCAGGATTTTGCGTCACAAGCTGTGTCAGCAGGATCTTCAACGTTGATGTAATAGGACCTTGCACCGCAGCCTCGCTGCATATCAGAACTGCTGCATTCCTCTGGCTCCACGGTGCATCTCCAACGCAGATCCATGCAACACTCCCCAACCAGAATTTAGGGTACTTTGTTCAGTGGACATATTTTGCTAAACCTGTTATGGACTCTTTTTTTGGTGTGTTTTAACTGTTTTACTGTTTGAAGTGTTGCAGAAATACTTTACAAATTGCCTCTGTGTTAAGCTTGGCTGATCTGCGCCAAGCTACCAAGGGAGTGAGAGCTAGTTAATTTGGGGTTTGCTTGTGCCTTACTCTGACAATGATTGTGGTTGATGCCTGACCATTCCTTACACCCTAGTCAACCAAGAGCCCACGACAGTGGTTTTGCCAAAATCAAGATGAGCAGATATGGTGATTTTAAACTGGACTCTTAGAGCAAGAATACATGATGAACTGGCTTGACAATATGAGGCTTGAAAGAAGGGATACGAACATTATACCCAGATTTCTGGCCTGCCTAATGGGAACTGGAGGGTTGTTCGTAAACTGCAGCAACCAGCAACGAGTTCATGGAGGGCTGGTATGATCAAAGATCAGAACTTCAGTTTTGTTGAGGTTAAGCTTGAAGTGGCTTTTAAATATCCAATGGGCAAAAACCACAAGAATTCGTTTGAAATGAGGAATTGTTCATGCACACAGTGAACGGTATATTTTCAGCACAGCTGTAAAAGAAAAAGACCAACGATCCTTTAAGTGGCTCCAAGAGGGCCACGGTCATGTTAATCAGCATAGAGCTCAAATATGAGCCTTGAGGAATTCCACAAGTCAACTGGAAAAACTGGAATTGTCAAAAGGAACAGAGCTATAGCTTGTTCTCAGCGTCCAAAAAAACATGGCCTTACTCCCCGATATTCATCGTTCTGTTCAGTACATTTGAGTGGAGCACTATTTGAACGGCTGCAGATCAAGTGTAATAGAGCCTATTTGTGAACCATGGGCAGGGGTACTAGATTTACACTGTACATCAGCACCATGGCCAGGGGTGCTTCATTTATACTGTATTTCAGCGCCATACAGTAAGGGTCCTACACTTGCACTGTTTATCAGCATCGTGGACAGAGGTGCTACACCTAACTTGCATTTTAGCACCATGGGCAGGGGAGCTGCACTTATACTATATGAGCACCATGGAGAGTGATACTACACTCACACTGTATGCATCATGGGCAGAGGTGCTGCACGTATATGTGTATCAGCATCACAGACAGAGTTGCTACACTTACATTATACATCAACGTAATAAAGTTACACTACACTTACACTGTATATCAGCATCCTATACAGAGGTAGTACATCTATATTTATTTCAGCACCCTGGTCGGGGTAGAGCACTTATACTGTATATCGACACCATGGACAAGGGTAAACACACTTACACTGTATGTTAACATCATGGACAAGGGTAAACACACTTACACTGTATGTTAACATTATGGACAAGGGTAAACACACTTACACTGTATGTTAACATCATAGACAGAGGTGCAACATGCATATTGTATCTCAGCACCATGGGCTGGGGTACTACACTAACACTGTATATCAGCATCACGGACACAGGAGTTGCACTTATACTTTACATCAGCACCATTAACAGGGGTACTGCACTTGCCCTCTATATCAGCACCGTGAACAGAGGTGCTACACCTAACTCGTATTTTAGCACTATTGGCGGGCGGACTACATTTATACCATGTATGAACAAAATGGAGAGGGATACTACACTCACACTGTATGCGTCACGGACAGAGGTGCTACACGTATATGTATATGAGCACCACGGACAGAGATGCTACACTTACATTGTATATCAACACCACTGAGAGCGATACTACTCTTACACTTTATAGCAGCATCATGGACAGAGGTAGAACACATATTTATTTCAGCACTATGGTCAGGAGTAATGTACTTATACCGTTGATCAGCACCATGGACAGGGGTACAGCGCTTACATCATTTATCAACATCAAACAGAGGTGCACCGTGAATGCGGTGTTTCAGCACCATGGACGGGGGCACTGCACCTCTGCTGTATATCAGCGCCATGGACGGCGGTACAGCGTTTACACTCCATTATATACACTATGTTTTCTATTGTATTTCATCACTATGGACGGGGGTTCTGCATTTATACTGTATATCAGAGCCATGGAGGTACTGCACTTACACTGAGTATCAGCTTCACGGACTGTGGTGCTACACTTATACATACTGCATTTTTAAGCACGGAGAGCAGGTTTACTCAACTTGTACTATATATTCGCACCATGGACTGAGATTATGTTCATGTGAGGCCCCATGGACAGGCGCACCGCCCACACACATCATATCATCGCCATGGACAGTATCGATCTAAGAACTGTGGAGAAGTGCGTCATTGTCTGAGTACTGTGGATAAAGCCCCAAGGACAGTGTTTGTTGTCCGGAAATTACATCAGCGAAATGTTCAAGAATGAATATCTCTTAATGAAAGCCCAACCAAAAATAAGGACAGGTCACGGCCGTTTGCGTGGGGTCAACAAACACCTTCCCGGCATTGCCGAAGTTGCTCCTCATTGAATAAGGCATCAGAGTACCAGACCAGCCAAGAGCACAGTGCTTGCTTTGGAATCAGTCGAGATTTGCTAACTCTATGAAGCTATGAACGTAGTTATGTCAATCTTTCATCAAAATACCCGGCAGGTGGCAAAGGCTCCAAATCCCCCCCCCCCAGGCCCCCCCCCCCCCTTTAAACCCCCTCCCGACCCTCCTTCCCTTCACCCCGCGACAAAATCTACAAATTCGGGCATGGGGCACAGTTAGCTAAACTGATTTGCCGCTATTCACACAATTCCTGCCCAGTGCTTAAGCAGGGATTCGACTCGAGAACCTACAAGTGTCCAAATAAACACACGTGTAGGGCACGCCTCAAGGGGCATGCCCTGGCGTGCCCTGGAATGTTATTTCTCTGGTGGCCTCTAAATTACTCGAGTTGAGCCTCCCAAAAGGAACCAAGCGGGCAAGAATGGCAAGGAACTAGCTGAGTTTAAATGGTATGGGACTAGAGATACAAGTACGATCACAAATTCCAGAATATCGGGGTTTAAATAATGTCTGAAAAAAGTATTGTCTCCCAAACATTGTTTACACAAATGGCGCACAATGTTACACAACCTAGATGAGAGAGAACCTCAGTCTGAAACTTTGGGGCATATTTACAAGGGTCTTGCCTCATGTTCGCAGCCACATAACGCCCCAAGTCATATTTATGAAGTCATGCAAAGCCAATTTGCCTGGCTAAGCTTCAGAAATATAGAGTAAGGCAAGCAAGCGCAAACTGCTACTTTGCCTTACTCTGCGAAAGGGAGGCTTTCCATGGGCATTGTGGTGGGTGCTCCTATGCAACTTTTATGGTTTTTGATAGATTCCCAGATTTACAATGACTTGTAAATCTGGCAATTTGTCAAACTCTTACGCCTCCTCAGGTGAGGCGTACAAGAAGAAATATGTCTATTTCGCCTTGTTTTTTACTCTATCAATGTGGGCTGCCTTCTGCAGCAGACACAGAAAGTGGAAACACCTCTATGGGTTGTTTTTGTACAAGAAAGTGCTTTGCGTAGCTTCATGAACATGACTTGGGGCTTTGTGTTGTGTCTGTACCATGTTGCATGGTGCAAGCATGATGCAAGGCCCTCCTAAATGCCCCTCTGTCTTCATACCAACCACTATCAGGCACTGATAGAATCTGTGAGATGGGATTCATCGGCTCTTTCCTGCACAGAGTAGCCCATTTGTTCATCCGTGTCACATTATCAGCTGCTGTGATAGGACGAACTGGCCTTTTTTATTCATTGGACTGGTGTTCTGACAGGGTTCGCACTTCCAATTAAAAGGCTTCCTCACATAACCTCTTTCTGCAATGCCTCATTGAGTCACTGCCTCCCTGAAAATAAACTATTTTCTTTTCCTCTGCACGCTGTATACAGTCTGTGTTATCCATCTCCCTGGAGTAATTCTGGTAAGGGAGCTCTACGTTTGGGATCGATAATCATCACATTGCCTCCTGTTAGACAAGCAATATATCATTCAGGGATTACTGCAGCTGTAATGGCGCATGCATGGCTGTCACTGAGCTCATGGTCGTTACCGCAGGACACTACAGACGGGCCTTCCCTGGCTGCACATATTCATCTGTGTCTCTTACACCCTTCGGCATGTCACTGTGGCGCGTGCTTGGTTTCTGCTTGAAGAAAGTCTTGGACTTTTTCTAGATCAGGGGTGTCCAACGTAAGCCCAGGAGGGCTGTGCCCGTCCTATACCTTTAGGATGATCACTGGCCCAATTACTTCACTTTAGTGGATCTAAGTGTACCTTTCGAGTATATTTCAAAACTGTTGCACGAGCACCCCTGGTCTTCATAAACAGTGGCTTAAGTACAATCGGATCTCATGTTAGCTGCTGTTAAGTCGCTAACCATAATGAAGAAACGATACAAGTAGAGGCGAGTGAATTACTTTGTTCTGTGCCTTCCAACATTCTACTTTCTCCGACCCTGTTTGTTGTGCAGATTCCTGTTCTTTCCCCAAAGGTAACTTCATGTCAATTGCCTTCTGACAAGCATTGATCAGTGTTCTCAGGGCCCTAGACCCACACTTCAGCTTCCATCTGTTTGAGTTTCATTATTTATCTGAGACAGTCCTCTATAAGTCAATGGGATGTGATTACTGTGCTCCCTGACCATGTTGCCTTTCCGACTACACCCCAGGAGTCTTGTCTTTGGCTGTTCTTCCTGGGCCTTCCACTGACCTTTTTTACACTGTTGCTGCTGCGGGGCCTGTCTAGTGGTTGATGATCTTGAAGCGGAATGCATTCCTTGTGATGAACTGTCCTGATCAAGTTGCATCAATCATGCTGTCTTTCTTCTCCATCACCATTAGTGGTTTCAAGTCATCTGGGTATGCAGCTTCTTCCTATATTGTGGTTTGACTTCCGCCATTCCCCTCCCTTTAAGACAACTTCGTGAGTTTGCCTCTGGGCATCTTCATATGGCTTCATCTTCTTCTCTCTAGCAGTGTCCCTGACTAGCCCTCCTCACTTAGGGCGGTTCATTACAGCAGTTAGGATGACTGGGCATTCTTCTGTTGTTAAGTGTGGTGTAGTTCAATATGCTCGGAGGACCAGACAAGGTGCCTTTGTGACTGCTAAGGCCTTAATATTGGTTGGTTGTATTGACCGAGTTAGTGTGTGAATGAACCCTTCCGCCATACAATTTACTTGTGGCCATACAGATGTTATGAGTTGGTGTTCTATGACCAGTTGAGCTAGAAAGTCTCGGAATTCTGCAACTGTGAGTGGTGGTCATTTTCTGACTTAAGGCTCTCCGGGAGTCACCAGGCTGCACAGATTTCATCTGGTGGCTGAATCGCCACTGAGAAGCAGATGGAAGCGACAATCTTCACAATTGGGGTATTGGCTATATTCATCCATTAATATAGAAGGTATTTACCAGAGGACATGGGACCAAGGAAATCTATGACAATGAGGTCCTATGCTTGAAGTTTTGTAGACATTGTTGTCGGTGGCTGTTTTGATGATGCGGAGATGCACTTGCATATGTAAAACATCTGCAGTTCTAGTTCCAACATGTCATCTAGATTTGGGAACCACTGGCATTCTGTTGGAGACCTCTTGGTGGCTACTACTCCTTTCTGTCTTTTGTGTCCGAGGTCAATGGCTTGTTTTTGCAGGCTCCTGGGGAGAAAAATTCTAGCACCCCTAAAAATAAGGCCTTTTTTCGTGATTGCTAGTTTTTCTTGAATGATGTGGAATGCTTTGATTTACTTGGGGTCTCCTTCAAATTTGCTGCTGTGTATCCACATTTGGGCCTGTTGGAAGGTTGATTTTTGGTAGCGGTAAGTGTGCACCTACCACTAGTAATAAGGCCACCAACGCAATGTAAGGTCCAGTCAAGGTCTCAATACATTAGCCCATGGCTCAACCCTGGTAATTGGCTGTGAGCAGGCAAGCTTTATTCAGGATACAAAAAGGGGTGGGGTCGCACACTACTCACACACCGGCGGAAGTTGCCCCTAAGGACTCTGGTCATTGTAGTAGAGTGTTCGCGATGCATCATCTTTCGATCTTGCTATCTTCGCTGTCTTCGCCATCCCTGGACATGTGTTTCGGGTTATCAACCCTCGTCAGCAGGGATAGGCAGTGTTCTGGGGTCGCCGATGGCTGCCAATATCTGCCAGGTATAGTACCACTCCGGCGCGTAGGTGCGGGATCCCAGGCTCGTCAGCCCGCTGCTCAAGGGAGCTTTAAGTTACAAAAAGGGGTGGGGTCGCACACTACTCACACACCGGCGGAAGTTGCCCCTAAGGACTCTGGTCATTGTAGTAGAGTGTTCGCGATGCATCATCTTTCGATCTTGCTATCTTCGCTGTCTTCGCCGTCCCTGGACACGTGTTTCGGGTTTTCAACCCTCGTCAGCAGGGATAGGCAGTGTTCTGGGGTAGCCGATGGCTGCCAATATCTGCCAAGTATAGTACCACTCCGGCGCGTAGGTGCGGGATCCCAGGCTCGTCAGCCCGCTGCTCAAGGGAGCTTCAAGTTACAAAACACGTGTCCAGGGATGGCGAAGACAGCGAAGATAGCAAGATCGAAAGATGATGCATCGCGAACACTCCACTACAATGACCAGAGTCCTTAGGGGCAACTTCCGCCGGTGTGTGAGTAGTGTGCGACCCCACCCCTTTTTGTAACTTAAAGCTCCCTTGAGCAGCGGGCTGACGAGCCTGGGATCCCGCACCTACGCGCCGGAGTGGTACTATACCTGGCAGATATTGGCAGCCATCGGCGACCCCAGAACACTGCCTATCCCTGCTGACGAGGGTTGAAAACCCGAAACACGTGTCCAGGGATGGCGAAGACAGCGAAGATAGCAAGATCGAAAGATGATGCATCGCGAACACTCTACTACAATGACCAGTGTCCTTAGGGGCAACTTCCGCCGGTGTGTGAGTAGTGTGCGACCCCACCCCCTTTTTGTAACTTGAAGCTCCCTTGAGCAGCGGGCTGACGAGCCTGGGATCCCGCACCTGCGCGCCGGAGTGGTACTATACCTGGCAGATATTGGCAGCCATCGGCGACCCCAGAACACTGCCTATCCCTGCTGACGAGGGTTGAAAACCCGGAACACGTGTCCAGGGATGGCGAAGACAGCGAAGATAGCAAGATCGAAAGATGATGCATCGCGAACACTCTACTACAATGACCAGAGTCCTTAGGGGCAACTTCCGCCGGTGTGTGAGTAGTGTGCGACCCCACCCCCTTTAAGCTTTATTTAGGAGACAGGTGTGTGAAACATTTAAAAACACCAATACGTTAAATAAGTAAGACACAACATATAATTAAAACATTATAAACATAGAACAACATTTTATGATTCAATTGACACCAAAACTGCAAAACTCTAATTTAGGGAAACAGATATATTATTATTAAAGAATAAACTATTTTTAGGGCCTGAAAAAATTAGCATCAGCTTGTTACATCTGGTCATATTTGACTTGGACAAAATCCAAGTTTGAGGCCGACCGAGATGGAGCCGTAGCAGGATAAACTAAGCAGGAGACCCCGGTCAAAACTGTTTGCTTTGTAACCATGACAGCGAGTTCCCATATAGCTCTAGATTTCTCGGTTAGTCAGTTGGCTGGAGATACCGGCTGGATGGTAGCTGCCGTCGTGGGTCCTTTTCCTGTAATAAAAGTACTTTTGAAAATGTACTCTACCTGTGCCCGGATCTTCTTGCCTGCTCTTCACATTTTGGTAGCAGGAGTGGGATGAAAGATCTCGCCGACCCACTGACTGCCGTTCTGTTCCTGCTGCCTGGATTTCCTTAAAAACAAAGACAAACAAGGACCGCTCAGCATAGCAACTGCATCTTCAGAGTGGATGCTGTCCCGCATGTATGCCATCTGCCGTCGTTTGAAGAGGTTTGGGTGAGTATCTTTGCAGTCGCACGAGGATTCTGTCCATCTCACATCTATTACGCCCATCGAGCCGCGCACGAGGTTTCCGTGCGGCTCGTGTATCCAGCTCGTTCCATCTCCTACCTGGTTTCCGCACCACAGTGAGAGGTGGTCCTGTGATGCAGGCTTCCTCTGTAGCATTGCTATGACAGCACGTGTAATCTGTAATCTGATGTAATCTGGTAGACAGTAATTGATGCAGGGAAGATGTTTATTAAAAGCAAACAGCTTAAACATCAACAGAGCTCAGAAGTCTCTCTCTCAGTGCTCAACTCCTAGAAACAGAATGTTCAGGCACAGAAGAAACTTAACAATTCTAAATGATCTAATACAGAGAATACTACACACTTTCCCCCCTAAAAAAAATAAAAAAATAAATAAGATTAATGAACAAAATCCCGCAATTTAACAGGAGTTTGTTTGATACGAGAACTTTTCCTTAAATCAACCACATTGCTAGGTTCTGTAATAACATTATCCACATGTTTGTCATTGTCAAAGGATAAGCAAGGAACAGAATCATGAGATGAGCTAGAACTCATAGAACTAGACGCTGCAGAATCAGAAATTGGTGCATCACCCCCAAATGTGTCTAACAGGGCAGAATAATTTTCATCAATGTCACCAGATTTGGATGAACAAGGTTTTTGCAAATTTCCCATTTTACATAAAGATATACGTATGAAATTCCAAATTTTGCCACCCTCTACTCTGACAGCCTTGCTAAAAGCTTCCAAAACTCTGCAAGGATAAGACCATTTAGCCCACCTATTGCCATGAAGATTTCCAAATTTGACGTGAACAAAATCACCAACCTTGATTTTCGAACCACGAGTTGAAGTTTGTGAAGAATTACCTCTCATCCTTTCCTGATACTTCAAAACCTTATCTCTAACTTGATAAAAATCAAAAGACGTATTACAGGGTATTTTAATTTTCATCCACAAATGTAAAAGTTTTGAACCAGGTTTTCTACCACGTAACATTTCAAAAGGGGAAAAACCTGTAACAGAATTAGGAGAAGTGCAGTATGACAACAGAGTCGCACGTAACGCTTTTCTCCACTCCAAACCACTTCTGATAGCTAACTGGATCGACTCTTTAATTAATCTATTGAAGCGTTCTGTTTGACCATTGGCCTGAGGGTTGTAATTAGAAACTCTGTTATGTACTATCCCACATCTATCAAGAAACAATTGAAATTATTTGCTGATAAACTGAGGACCATTGTCCGAAACAATTTCTGCAGGAATACCCTCCCTGTAAAAGACTTCGTCCAAAAATTCAATCACTTGTGCTGATTGCTGAACCAATGTTATCAACAACCTTCATTTCTGGCCATTTAGAGAAGTAATCAATTAACACCAAAGCAAATACATCCTTATTAGCAGACAAATTCAGTGGACCAATAATATCGATACCAAGTTTTTTCCACGGACTTGTGAAAAATTCAATAGGGGAAATGTCAACAGCCACAGGTGTAACAGATTTGTCACTCTTAGCACATGGAGGACATAACCTAACCCATTTATCAACCATACCATCAACTCCTGGCCACCAATAAAATTCCCTTATACGCCTTTTTGTGCTGGACATGCCCATATGGCCTTCATGAGCCATTAAAATTATCTTTAGCCCGATTCATGAAGCTAAATTGTGCTCGCAAAGGGCCAGATTCTGAGAATCTGGCCCTTTGCGAGTTCAATTTTTGCATTTGGAATTCATCATCCCAAATGCAAAAATCGCTATTTGCGAATTCGCATATTTGCGAGGAATTGGATTTAAGGAATCTCTATTATAGATTCCTTAAATGCAATTCATTAACCAATTGGAAATTGCGAATTCACAATATTTGGTCGCTATTTACCACGAAGTCTGACTTCGTGGTAAATAGCGAAAAAATAGTAAAAAGGTATTTAGTGCATTTTTTTCTGTTGCATGTTGCACACACACATGTCCTTTGGACATGTGTGTGTGCAACACCTGTTTAAATTTGCATTCCAGGGGTGCTACAGGGTGTCCTTTGGACACCCCTGGCACCCTTGAAATTGCTATCTTATTTGCAATTAGCAAATTGCTAATCGCAAATAACTCCCCATTCATTCCTATGGGCCTAAAGGAATGAATGGGGAGTTATTCCTTATTTGCGATTAGCAATTTGCTAATCGCCAATAAGGAATGTGTAGGAATCGCAATTTATTTTGCGATTCCTACATGAATCCTGTTTTGCGGGTCTGTAATAGCGATTCCTTATGAATCGCTATTAAAGACTCGCAAAACAGGTCTTTCATGAATCTAGCAGCTTATCCCTTAAAGTCCTTGGAGGAACAATTTTATCACCTCTAATTATGAAACCGTGATCAAACGTAAGTTCATCTTTTATTTTGTAAAAGGATGAAAGATCACCAGATAATTTGCGACATTCAGCCCAACCTAATTGCATGAACTTTATGACTTCAGACAAATCTTTATCCTGACCCATAGCAGTTGTCCATTCAGTTTCAGAAATAACCTCCGACAAAACTTTAGAGTTCTCACCGTTAAAATCTTCAATACAAAATGCTACATCAAGATCTGTACAAATATTGGCAATATCCAGAGTGTCAGATGACGGCAACTGAGACATACAGTCGGCATGTACATTAAAACGACCTAGTACATATTCGACCACACACTGATACTCTTGTAATTTAGCAGCTAAACGTGCCAAACGCGCAGTCAAGGTTCTACCACCATCAGCTGTTAACATGTTGATTAATGGCTTGTGATCAGTTCGTAGGCGAAACTTGGTACCCCATAAAAACTGTCTAAAATGTTGCACAGTCCAAGTACAAGCCAATAATTCTTTTTCAATGGTGGAATAGTTATATTCAGCACCACAAAGAGTTCTTGATGCATACGAGACTACATACTCTTCATCCATGTTTCTTTGCATTAATACAGAACCCAACCCAACATTGCTAGCATCAACTGAAACAATGCAATCTTTACCAATTTCAAATGGTCGTAGAAAAGGAGCATTCACAATTTCCTTTTTAAGCAAATCAAATGAACACTGTTGTTCCTTGTTCCAAGCAAATTTTACATTTTTCTTTAGTAAAGATCTCTACGGATGAACCTTGGAAGAATAGTCTTCTACAAATTTGCTATAAAATTCTGTGAGACCAAGAAATGATACAAGCTGTTCCTTTGTAGAAGGAGCTGGGGCATTGGAAATACTTTGAATGTGATTGAATTTGGGGTTGATACCTTGGGAAGAAATCTCATGACCGAGATACTCCACTTTACTCTGTCTAAATTTACATTTAGAGGATTTCAAAGCCAAACCTTTTTCCTGTACACATTGTAATACTTTATCTACATTTTTATCATGGTCTTCATAGTCTTTTCCAAAAATTAAAATATCATCCTGGAAGGCGATAGCACCATCGCATCCATCCAGAACTTCTGTCATGAGTCTCTGGAAAACCGAAGCTGCACTGGCTAGGCCAAATGGCATGCGGCGATACTGAAACATACCTATGGAGTGATAAAGGTAGTTAAAAATGTTGATTCTTCATGCAAGACCACCTGTTGCTATGCGCTAGCAAGGTCTAATGTGGAAAATTCACAAGCGCCAGAAAGTGTGGAAACTAATTCATGAATATGAGGTAAGGGGTGCCTGTCAATCCAAATCTCTTTATTTAAGCTACGAAGATCCACACATAAACGAAGCTCGCCATTGCTTTTAAGGGACAAAACTACTGGAGAAACCCAGGGAGAAGATTCTGTGGGTTCAACTATTTTTTTTGATACAAAATCAGACAGAATTAATTTGAGTTTGTCCCGGTAAGCCAATGGAACATTTCTAACCCTATGTCGAACAGGAACAGCATCCTCCTTGAGGATAATTTTATGTTAGAAATTAAAAATTTCCCTAAATTGTCGTCGAAGATTGAGGGAAACGTATTCCTTACTTTACTTGCAAACTCATCTTCCTCAGGAGACACAACATACACAGGTGGAGATGCATTAGGTTCAAGTTTAATGTCCATTTCGTGTTGATATGGCCAACCAAGGATAGATGCTCCGTTGGTTGCAACGTAAACCTTCCCTCTGGTTGGCCTGTCCTTAAACCTAAGATCAGCCCACTTGAACCCATCAAGGTCAATGTTATTACCAGAATAACCACCTGGTTGAACATCAGGTGGTAATAATTTATACTTATACTTAGTATCCCCAATACACAGTAAACTGTTGATTTCTGCCGCTTGTTCAGAGTCTTCACTTTCTTCAACTGCTACTAAATGAACTTTTTGCAAAGATCTACACATCTTATTAAAATGTCCCGGCTGTTTGCATTTAATGCAAACTGTATTCCATGCAGGACATCCTCTGTAGCTTCCTGCAAGGTCAGTACCACCACATCTATAGCAAACTATTTGAGATTTTTTTCCAAAAGACTTATTATCCTTTCCAAAATTCTCTTTTTTTATAGGATAGAAAGGAGTTTTCCTAATATTGAGATGGTCTTTTACTACAGCTACTTCAGGAATTATTTCCTTACATTTGATTGCCTGACGTCTGATTTCGCTAACAAAAATTTCTGATTGTTTAATTCCTTTAGCTATATTAAGTACAGCACTTAAGGAAGATTCAGTTCCCATCCATAACCGCTCTTGAATTTTCTTACTCTTCGTCTTCATCATTATCTGATCCCTCAAAACTTGTTCAAAATTAATTGTTTCAAATGCACACAAACTAGCTAAAGTCCGCAATGCAGCTACATAATCTTCAATAGATTCTTTTTTTTTTTTTTTTAATATTTTTATTGAGAAGTTTTTTCCCCTTTTTACATACAGGGCACGGCACTATTTACATTAAACAAGACATATCATATTTTGAGAAAAGATGAGGGGTGAAGAAAAAAGCATAAAAAATAAGGGAAAAAAGAGAGAAGAAAAACCAAATAATACCTAAAAAGGTAAAAAAAAAAGGGAGAAAGATCGCCAACCAGAGGAGATGAATATGAAATATAAGAACACAGATATTGAGAGTCCAAGCAAAGTTACACTAATTTTCCCTCCTGATTGGGCCAACATCGACATACATAAATGTAGCTTAAAAAAAACATCTTGACATGATATCTTATTCAAACATTTCAATCCATACTCTCTTCTTTCCAGTGAGTGATGGGATCCCAAATTTGTCTCCCAGTTTTTCCTTCCCTTTTTCCCTTTCCTTGCATAGATTTCAATTTCCAAGTTATATATTGATAGTAATTTAGCCAGCCATTGATGAAATGACGGTGGTAAAGGATCCAGCCATGCAGATGCAATACAGAGCCTCATAATTGACATAGCTAAAAATAAACAGGATTCCCCTCTATCCGAGTGTTGACCCTCATCCTCCCTTATACCCAAAAGAATTATTGAGGGGGTAAGGGGAACATTTGTTCCTAATACTAGATTCAAGAACCCCTGTATACCTTTTATAAGTGGCTGCAGGTGAGGACATGTTGCAAATACGTGTATTAAATCTGCCTCTGTGTTTCCACATCTAAAACAGTTAGTTCCTACCGTTCCACCCCATTGGGCAATCTTTGCAGGCGTATGGTATAGATGGTATAGTGTTTTATAATGTTGCGCCTGGAGAGGTGCTGAGCATAACAGTGTGTACCCCATTTCCAGAGACATATAAAAGCTTTCCTCCCTGACTTCCAAGCTGTCTTTCCATTTGTTTGCCCATTTTTCGATATCATCCTCAATTGAATTTAATAACTCAGCATAGAATCTCTTTATAGTACATTCCTCACCAGCTTCGATCAATTCCATGATTGCATTTTTACTAAACCCTGACACTCCACCTTTTTTATTATGCAAGGAACTCCTTATTTGTAAGTACTTAAAAAATTGCCTTTTATCTTTTGCAAACTTAGCTTGTATTTCGGAAAACTGGTAGACCCCTTGCTGTCCCATAAGGTCACTTATCCTTCTAACTCCTTTTCTTTCCCATTCTGCAAATGTGATATCGGAGACTACTTCCACAGGTAGGTTTGGATTTCCTCTCAATCTAGTGTATAAGTTATACCGCCCCAGCCCGAACCTTTTAGCAAAGGCTTTCCAGACAGCATGAGCCGCTAAAAGCGTTTTAAACCTTGTCCTTTTGTAGTAGCTGATTTCCGTATATTTAAAAAATATATTTTCTGCTTCTGGACCCAATAATAAACCATAGATTGCTAGTGATCCCACCTCATTCCAGCCTTCAGATTCTCCTCCTCCCACTAAGCCAACCATGTTTTGTAGGGCTGCTGCCCAATAGTAAAACTTTAAATCTGGCAGTGCCCACCCCCCCCCTCCCGTGGAAGTGTCATAAATCTAAGTGCTCTCCTGGTTTTCCCCTTTGCCCATATGAATCTATTAATCATATCTTCTATTTTCTTGAACAATTTAGCCTCGAATAGTAAAGGTATTGCTCTAAAAAAATAAAGAAAATTAGGTAAAACCAGCATCTTTACTACATTTGTTCGTCCCACAATTGATAAATGTAGATTATCTAGTCTATCTAGGTCTTTCCGTACTTTGTTGACTAAAGGTGTTAAATTCTTTTCCGCTAAGTGGTCTAAATCGGCTGAGATAGATACTCCCAAGTATGTACCCGCCTGAACAACTCGGGTATCTGTGCACGTGGTGTTATGATTTTTGATTATTTGGGTCTTATTGGTATTAAATTTATATCCCGAGATTTCTCCAAACTTCAAAGCCTCTATTTCCACCTGAGCAATAGCCTCCATTGGTGTTGGTGTAATTATTGCGACATCGTCAGCATACGCTAGTATTTTACAATGACCAATTCGAGTAGGCAATGGTTTAATTATGTGACACATCTCTATTCTCCGTATTAGTGGGTCCATATACATTGCAAATAGCAATGGGGAACAAGGGCAGCCTTGTCTCGTGCCTCTCCTTATCTGGAATTGTGTTGTAATACCCGCGTTCACGCGCACGGAGGCCACAGGGTCTATATATAACGCCTGGATTGCTTTAATAAAGTTTTTTTTGACTCCTGATCTTTCGAGAGTATGCCACAGGTAGTCCTAGGAGACTCGGTCGAATGCTTTTTCAGCATCTAGCAACATAATCGCCATTGGGTCCCCTGAGACTGCTGTGGCATCGAATAAAGTTATTACCTTGCGTGTATGGTGCGTAGTGCCCCTTCCAGGTATAAAGCCATGTTGGTTATTGCTCACTACTCTGTCTATTATTTTGGCATATCTTGTTGCTAATACTTTAGAATTTTTTTTAGTATCCGTGTTCATCAAAGTAATGGGCCTATATGACCCTGGTTCTTCCGGAGGCTTCCCTTTTTTTAAAATGATCACTATTTCAGCCTCTCCCCATGACCTAGGTATTGAATCTCCTATTTGTGCCTGTTGCAATGTCCTGACCATATCGACTTCTAAGATGTCCCAGAATACTTTATAAAATTCTATTGGAATCTGGTCTGGGCCTGCAGCTTTTCCAGAGGGGAGATTTGAGATAGCATTTTTAATTTCTTCCCCCTGAAAAACTTCCTCTAAAGTATCTGCCTCTTCATCCAAAAATCTAGTCACCGGGATTTCCTGTAGATAATCTCTAATTTTAGTATCATCTCCCCTTATTGGTTCCTCATATAACTTCTCATAGAAAGTTCTGAACACTTCCCTTATCTCCCCTGCCTCTGTATGAATCCTACCAGAGGTATCCCTAATCTCCCTTACCGTTCCTAGCGCTTCTTGCTTCCTTGTTCTAACAGCTAATGTTCTGCCCACTGTATCACTGAATTCGTGGCATTTTTCTCTTTTTGCTGTATATAGTTTTGCAGCCTTTTTTGCAATGTCTCCCTCTGCATCCCCTTTCACTTTTAGGAGTTCCAAAATTGCATTATCTAACGGGGTGCCACTTACTATACATTCCTCTAATTTCTCTTCAGACTTGAGCACTGCCTTTGCGAGTTCCATATTTCTTATCTGTTCCTGTTTTCTCTTATAGGAATTAAAGCTCAGAGTTTCCCCCTGGATCCATGCTTTAAAAGCATCCCATACTACCCCTACAGTAGAACTATCTCTATTAATCTCGAAGAATTCTCTGATCCATACTTTCATATGATCCACATATTTTTCTTCCTGCAGTAAACCTCTTTCAAAAGTCCACTGTCTTCGCTCTCGAGCATTTACCGGTTTTGGTAGTGTAAGGATTAGAGGGTTGTGATCACTTAGGATCTGCGGGAGTCTTTCTATTCTTGATTCCTGTATGAGTGCATTTGATACAAAAAAATAATCCAATCTTACGCAAATTTTATGTGGGGCCGAATAGTATGTATATCCCTTATTTCCCATTTTTTTTCCCCCAGACATCAGATAGTGTATTATTTGCCACTAAACCCTGCAGGGCATAGCATACCCGCCTCTTTCTACCAGAATATTTACCGAATGAGCCTAAGCCTAGACCATCAGCACCATTGATATTCAAGTCCCCTGCCAAAATGATTCTAGGTGCCCAAGTAGCTAGTTCCACATCTAAAAATTGAAAAATCTCCGGGTCATCCTCGGTTGATCCATATACAGTTACCAGCGTGGTCCATTCCCCATCTATCACACATTCAACCATTGCCCATCTCCCCCATTGGTCTTGTGCTTTTTTTCCTAGGAGCAGATTTTTATTTCTGGATAGTATGGCTACCCCTCTCTTTTTAACACCTTGCTGTGAACTTACTAAGACCTGAATGCCCAGTTGTTTTAGACAAAATTCTTGTGAAATCATGACATGTGTCTCTTGTAGAAAGATAAAGTCCACATTCATTTGTCTTAGTAGTACTGAAGTTTTGGACCTTTTCTGAGCATCGTTTAGCCCCCACACATTCCATGTTACATATCTAGTTCCCATAAGTGATTCATTTTTTTGTTACCATATAAATTTATATTTTACATTTTATTTTATTTTACCATATTTCCCATCTCCTCACATCTGTACCCCTCAACCATTAAATCCCTTTCTTTCATCCCCAAGTCTCTTGCCCTGTCTCCTCTTTTCCCCTCCTCTGTCTCTGTTTCTGTGAACGATTCTATCATTTGGTGCCCTACCGTGCCCTGTATTCCCAGCCCCCTCCCCTGACCCCTGCCCTCCCACCCTCCCTTACTGGCAAACAGGTCAGTAATGACCTGTGTCTGACAGCCAATCTCCCCCAGGAGGCCTCTCCCCCTGCCGCTCTCCCATAATCTCAATACCCTTTAATTTAACCTACTTTGTCGGGTTTGTTTTATCCATGCTACTCCCTCCCTCATTCGCTCATTCGCTTATTCTAAGTTCTCCCTTTCACTTCTTCTTTTTTTGCAACATATGAGCAGTTTGTCTGATAGTTACAGCTCTCTCATTTTGCGCTTTCCCATCTCTTTGTGCCTTCCCCTCTTTTAGGTAAGACAAGTATTCCTGTGCCACTATTTCCGAAAAGAAGACCCTGAATTGGCCATTAAGGCCGACCTTGAGTCGACATGGAAACATCAAGTATACCTCGCATCCCACATTCTGGAAAGGCGTTATTAGTTGCCTCAATCGCCACCTTCTCTCCACAGTAGTGTGGCAGAAGTCTGGACGGGCAAAGAACGTTATGTCCTTGTAGGAGCGCTTAGCTGTCGGCTTCGCCTTGCTGATCACCTCCTCTCTTAATAAGAAATTGCCCACATATACTAGGATGGCCCTCGATTTGGTGTTTACGTTATTTCTTTTTTGTGTCAAAGGGAACCTGTGCGCACGTTGCACTTCCTTATCCCAGTCCCATTTATCCATTTCTGGGAAAGCTCCTTTCAACAATTCCACAGTAAAAGCACGCACATCCACCCTCTCCTTCCCTTCTTCAATCCCAAGCAGTCTGATATTGTTACGCCTCTGTCTATTCTCGAAATCTTCGAGCTTCCATAGCACATCTGATGATATTTTTTCTTGTTCGTCTCTATACTCCTGTAGTTTTACGACATCATCTTCTACTATGCCTGTCCTCTCCTCCACCTCCACCAATCTACCAGCCATTTCCGCATACATTTTGTCAACCTTTCGTAGAGACCCTTGTATTTTTTTATTTGCTTGTTTGGCTCTTTGGCTCTCCCGTCGAGCCTCCCCTTGTATCTGCTTTAGGGTTGAAAACAAAAGGTCGAAGCTCGCTGCATAGTCCTTGCCCTGCATCTGGGTCTGAGCTTGTGGTTTATCAGCGCCACCAACTGCACCCTCCTGGTACAGCTGCGAGGTGGCTGCATAATCCCAGTCCAGTTTTTTAGCCACACCTGCTTGTATAACACTCCCACGTTTCTTTGCTCTTCTATGATTCCTTCCCTTGTTTCTGCTTGACTTACTCACTAAGTTTCGCTTTAATACGGTATTGTGTGACTCTGACTCAGTATCTAACTCTGAGGTATCAGTCTGCGATACCTCAGAACCGCTTTCCGTGGATGTTGGTGTGTCACCTAGATCATCAGATAAGTTCTGACTTGATTCTGATTCCTCAGCCTCTTCCTCATTCTCATCCCTGTCATCATCGTTCCAAGTGAAGTAGCAGTCATCACTGGGTGAGCCAGTGGTCGCAAGCATGTGCTCAATCCTACTGTTCATATTCCCTTTATCCATGCCCTCAATTCCTGCTTGATTGTCATCTGGGACCCCCTTGTGAATATTGTTTTTGTTAATACCATTTTTAGCGTTGCTCGTGTTATCCACCAAGATATCCGCAAAATTGTTTACTGGACCATCAATGTCTGCTATCTTGTTACCGGGAGAAATGTGTATCAGTTCAGGTGTAGGAATGCTCTCGGCCCCTCCCCCTTGCTCCTTACCCGCTTGAACCATTGTATTTCCATCCGGTTCTGTTTCTCCCATTAAACCACTTATATCGCCAGGTTGAAAATCAGGCATTGTTACTGTTGGCAGCGATGGTGTGACCACTGAAGGGACTTCTACCACAATTGTATTCTTACTCAGCTCTGTTTCACCAATTAAACCACTCGTATCGCCAGACACTGCGCCTGTCTTCATTAGCGTAGCCGTCTGTTTTAGGCCCATGGATTCCATAAGCTCATTTCTTCTTAGATCTTCTTTCCCGGCTCCGTTCACTGTTCCCTTTGCAGAATCCAGAGCTGAGTCCTTGCCTGCCGTCAGCTCGCTGCTGAATCCCGCTGCGGCGCTCCTTTCGTACATCTGACACATCACAGCTGCTGCCCCGGATCGCTCGCTCCTTGGCTCACTGACGTCATCCTCCAGGCTCCTCGCAGCCTCTAAGCGGTCAGCCTCAGTTACATCCTGCAATCCAGGCCGCTGCTCTGTAACACTTCCTGACCTGTAACAGCCATTCAGATCTGCATCGTTCACGCTTACGAGAGCATCCCCAGCGCTCTCGGCTCTCAGCGACGGGAATGACTCGAACAGAGTCGGCTGCCGCAGGGTAGCTTCTTTCGAAGATTCAGAACCAGCATCATTTCCTTTTGTGAGTCCTTTTCTGATTAATTCTTTCTTTTTCCTCTTTTCCGCTTCTTTGTCTTGTTTTCTCCTTTCCGTGGCAGCTAATCTCTCTTCTTCTCGAGCTTTAGCAGCCTCCCTCCGCAATTGGGCTCTATGCCGTGCCTTCGTCCTTACATTTGTTGATATCTCGGCATCGCTAGCACGCAAATCTTCCTCCTCGCTTCCAGCCATATCCTTGCCTGTCTTCAAAGCCTTCGGAGCCATGAGTTGCCTCCCAATGCGCCAGCTATTCTGGAGTCGATGAATCACCTCCACAATCGCAGCTCCAGCCATCTGCCAAATGGTATATGACTCTCTCTTATAGACAACAGTGGTTTGTGCAATGGGCCCCTCGATGAAATCAAACCAGCTGAGCAAATCCTTAATCATCACGCTATGTAGTGACTTAATAATTCAGCTAAACAGATCAGCTTCTGCTCGTTATTTTGGGCTAAAGTTCGGACACAGCTTCAATAGTTTGACTAGCTCTCTTAACTCCGCTTCATATTTACAGAATTGTAGCACATCCCGGTGTCCTTCTTAACGAATCCAGGTCTCCCGACTTTTCACCACGGGAGAGCGTTCGGGTGCTGCTGCCTCCAACGGTCTGTCGGCGGCCATCTTGCCTCCATCTTCAATAGATTCATCTACTTTCTGTACCCGGGAATAGAATTTGAATCTCTCCATAACTGTGTTGATCTTTCTACCAAATCTTATGCTCATTTGTTTGGCAGTCACTTCAAAAACATTGATATCACCAGAGTTCTCTATAGCAGGAAGATTAGCTAGTTTCTTCAAACCAGCTCCTCCTAAACAATTTCTTAAAAGTGCAAGTTTTCTTTTAGGAGAACACCCATCTTCTTCTAATACATCTACATTGGCCAAAAACATTGGGTACCATAGGTCCCATTCCATTTTTGGTTCACCTGCCACTGGTAAGAAATGTGGAGGGGCGGTGATATTGGACATATTGAATGACCTATAATACACAACTTTACACAAATAATTTGTTAGATATGTACGTAGAATACAAAAGGTTGAATATTTAAATAATAAATTAAAATAATAAATGTAGTCACCGATTTCCTTATTGATGAAATGTACATGTTTTCATGTAGAAGTCAAGTCAACAATAAAAATAACCGGTAGCGCTCTTACTTGAACACAGCCTTGAAAGAAAACAAAAATGTTGAATATAGCTGCCAAATACCTCCACAAAGTGCTACAAATTCCTCTAGATAGCGGCATGAAAATGCTGAAATTGTAAAGTTACTGTCTTACTCCGTGATCCACGTTGCTTTGGGTTGCTGGTAATGAAAAAAAAACAAAATGGCAGTCAAAACATAACGTGGTGCGTGAAGATATGTGCCGATGTCATTAGGTTAACAGGCTTCCTGACACAGCAAACTTCGTGACATAGACGCTGTGAGAATTCCAAGGAGACAGCGAAGCAGCGAGCCGCGCGATGACAATGAGTAAGAAATGCACTTTTGAATAATGCTTTATGGACGTTGTCGCTAAAAGATGTTGCTGGTATCAACAATGAGTATCTTAAAACCACATTGAATAAAATCGCTTTACATCCACACTTTAAGAATGCTTTAGCAACACCGCTGTCCGATAATGACAGCTGAAAACACGATATTTGGTGCAGAACACAGGATTGAACGGATTGAATAGACCAAATGACTGATCACAGTCAGGCAAAGATTGGTTAAAACATCCAAAATGACATTTAGAAAAAAAAATTGTTTAATGCTGATCCAATGCCTCTGCATCTGAACTATTTCCACAGCGCTTTGGGTCCAAATACACAACAGTGCTTCACGTTAAATGTACCAATGTGACAATAATAACATTCAAAACCATAAGATGTAGATAATCAGCCGCTGGTGCAATCAAAACACAGACCTAATGAACAGCCGCAGGTGCAATCACCACACAAATTTAACACATTAAATACCTTTTGAGAGCAGTGAACGCTGTTTGCCAAAAATGAAGATAAATAAAAAAAAATCTTCTTGTAGGGTTCCTTTCCTTTGTAAAATCCCAAATCGTCGCCAAAATTGTGAAGTAATCAGGTAGACAGTAATTGATGCAGGAAAGACATTTATTCATAGCAAACAGCTTAAACATCCATAGAGCTCCGAAGTCTCTCTCTCAGTGCTCAACTCCCAGAAACAGAATTTTCAGGCACAGAAGAAACATAACAATTCTAAATGATCTAATACAGAGAATACAACAGCACGCCCACCGGATCTGACGTCAGGGCATTGGGTTAGCATGCAGCCATCTTGGTTGTGGCCTGTTCAGCTATTTTCATTGGCATGGTCCTTCATCGGGTTGGGAAGCCAGTATCTCTTCAGAATATTTTCTTGCTGCAGGGATTTCGCTTCTTAGAATTGCAGGTCTTCCTACAGAGACTTCAACTTTCTTTGGGGCAAGTTTATTTTCCTGTTTTCCTGCTGAAAGAGACATTTTGCACACTGATTAGGGAGAACACTTATACTGGTTTGGAAACTGGATCTGGCACTGCTGCTCCAACTCGGGTAACATATTAAAACGGTGTGCTACCTGTCTGTGAGGCTTCTTTACTCTTTTCGCCTTCACCACAGTGGAGAGTCCTTGTGTTCTGCTTGGAACTCTGCTTAATCTCAGCAAAGCATTTCTTAAGTCGTGGCCTCTGCCCAAAGAGTCATTCAGCCTCCACCTTTTCGCTCAAAGCTGGTACGCCAGAAATTAAATGGGAGGAGTGGCTAAAGATTTTAGAAAATTACACAACTGCAATCCTCCTAGGAATATAGCTCTGTTGTTTAATCATTTAGGGATAGCTGCGCAGAGGTTAATTGGCAATCATCCCCCTATACCCGCACCGGAGGAGAGGGTGCCCCTTGGAACCCTTATCTTGAAGCCAAAGAGAGGATGAGAAAACAGTTCTCTGGAGAGTCAAGCGTTTTACTTGAAAGATTTAACTTTGCTATGTGAAAACAGTCAGCTTAGGAGTCTGTGGAAGAGTATGTGGCTACTCTCAGGATCTTACGTTCAATTGTGAGTTTGGACCCAATGTTGATACTCACATACAGGACCAGTTTGTGTTTTACTGCTTCTCCAAGAAAATCTGAGATCGTTTACTCACCTGCCGTATTGTTTTCAAATTTCAGAGCGCATGGCTGCCCGTGAGCGTCCCAGCGCTAGTAATAGAATGTGTGAGGGCAAATGCGGGGAAATTAGGGAAACAGTCAGGTCTTAAGGAGCTTACGAAAGGAAAGGAGATTGGGTTGGGCGTGGATGTCCAGTTGGAGTGAGTTCCAGAGTTTGGAGGCGTTTTACGAAAAGAGGCGGCCTCCTGATCGGGCCCTCTTGATCCTTGGTATGGCGGTCAAATGTAGATGCGTGGATCGAAGAGTTCTGATGGTTTTGTATGGGGAAATAAGGTCCTTTAGAATAGGCAGGGCCTCGCCATGCAGAATTTTATGGGTAACGCACAGGGCCTTAAAATGTACTCTTTCGAAGATGGGCAGCCAGAGCAGTGACCTGAGGGCCGGCTTAGCTGAGCTGCGGTTATTGGCGCCCGTTAAAATCCGAGCCGCAGTATTTTGCACAACCTGCAGTTTAGCTGTCACTTTCTGTGGAGCGCCCAAATACAATGCATTGCTGTAGTCCAGTCTGGATAGTATAAGGCCCTGTTTCAAAAGCTTCCTGGACTGAATGGGCAGCAGCGAAAGGATTTTTCGTGCCGTTCGAAGAAGGACGAAACAGGCTCCCGCAGTTTTTCTGGCTTGAGTATTAAGTGTGAGGCCTTGATCGAGCCAGATCCCCAAGCTTTTAATGTCTGATTTAGGAGTTGGAGGCAGTCCCATACACGGAGGCAACAGCGTCTCTGGGCGGAAATAAGACTGGTTGCCCATAACCATGATCTCTGTCTTGTCGCTGTTAAGATTGAGATGGGACCTGTTCATCCAGCTGGCTATGTCACTGAGATAGGAGTACAGATCGATGGAAGGGCTGTCCTGTTGACTGAGTGCCACACCCAGCTGGGTATCGTCGGCGTAAGTCAAGAGCTTAATGCCATAGGGGGTAACAATTTTTTCAAGAGGGGACATATAGACATTAAAAAGCGTGGGGCTCAGGGATGAACCCTGGGGGACGCCACAGTGTATTGGGGTTGTATTGGATATAAAACTGCCCTCTGCCACCTGAAATGACCGATTATGTAAAAAGGATCTCAGCCAAGACAGAGCAAGTCCTGAAATACCCAAGTCCCTCAACCGCTGAACCAGCGTTTGATGGTTAACAGTGTTGAATCCCGTGCTCAGATCCAGGAGGATCACTGCCACTGATCCCCCTAAATCTATGATCTTCCTCGCCTCTTCCACCACTGCTATCCCACCTTGGCTGAGACCTTGGATGTGGCCAAATGGATTGAGCGGACTATAGTTACTTCTAAAGTACTGGTAAACCATATGGGCAGTTACAACTGTCTGTTAGCTCAGTTTTGAGTAAAGAGGTTGTGTGTGCTGGTACCAATAGATATGCTAATGAGAGGAGGGTCCATGGGAATCAGCCAACTCGCGGGCAGCAAATATGAAATAGATGCGGTTCCAGGAACCACATTGGCAATGCCATAAGATGGGTGATTTTCAGGGGATTTGTAGAGGTGCTGTGGCAGTGAGTAATTTTAACATTAGAGTCAAGATTAGCAGTGTGAGTCTTGAGGATGTTGAAGTGAGATGTGTGACAACACCGCCAAGTTCTCTAATGATCAATTAACATTGGATTTGCCCACAATTGTATCTGCTGTCTCTGGCAGGGTTATCAAAGACCCCACTGTGGATGCCTTTATAGATGGCTAGCAGGTGCATTTGATGGCTCATTCGAGGGTGCCTGTTACTATTTTGGATGATTATACTTGATGCGAGGACCTGGGCCAAGGATGCATTGTACAGAGGCTGTTCCAAGAGGCTGCTTAGGTGATGTGGGTCTATGCAGAGGGTCCAATCCACATAGTAGCTGCAATGCATCAGTTCTGCTCAGGATTTCACTGCTCAGCAGAAATGTATCGGTTCAACTTGCAGAGCACCTTAGTACCACTTCCAAGGGTCTAGGTCTGGGTTAGCACCACTTAGCAGCGTAGACTCGCAGATGACAGAGTCCAGGTGCTGGGGTTTAAGTTGTTGGAGCATTCAGTCTCTGAGGCTAAAGTTAGGAGGCTAGCCAACTAACCTTTGGAGCCACTCAGGTGTTCCTGGGTTCAACAGATACAGGTCCAGTTCTTCTCACCCAGTCAAGAGGGCAGCAGGCAGCAGGCAGCAGGTCAGCACAGCAGGGCAGCAGTCCTTTAGAGCAGCAGCCCTTTCAGAAGCACAGATGCCCTTCCTGACTGAGTATCCACTGGTCCAGAAATGTGTCTGGGTCCATTATTTACACCCAGTTGGTACTTTGAAATGGGGGAAGCTTCTAGAGGGGTTCCTTTGAAGTGCACAGGTGCCTTACCTTCCTGGCCCTGACACAAGACTAACTACAGGGGTAATGCAGCCCTTTGTGTGGTGGCAGGGCACAACCTATTCAAGTGTATGTTGGGCTATAACCAGCTCCTCTCTCCTATCCTAACAGTGCTGGCCCATCTAGGCAAACCTAAGCTCCCTATAGTGTGTGGCTGTCTAGGAGCAATACATAAAGCTAACAGGAACCAAATGATTGGGGCAAAACAAAGCTAACTTTCTAAAAGAATTGAACAACAGGGGGTGGTGATGGACAGAGTTTCTGAATTAAGCAGAATACTCTCACCCAGTCAAGAGATCAGGGCTTAATCCAACACCGTTTTTTAGCTCACTGCACCATCCCAGCTCAGAACCTGGCTATATGCAAATTAGTCTGTCCCTGGCCCAGTGTATCATGGGAACAGGGCAAACCAAACTACCAAGCCAATTCTTTCACTGGTAAGGAAACAAGCTACCGGGGACCGGTTTCTGGCATTTCAGCCGTCTTCGGCCCGGCTTGCTTGAATCCTGATGGTGCAATGAGCTAGGGACTCACGTCTGAGTATACCCTTCCACGCTTATGGTGGACAAAATAATTAAACTAAAAAACGGTGTTGGATTAAGCCCTGATCTCTTGACTGGGTGAGAGTATTCTGATTAATTCTGAAACTCTGTCCATCACCACCCCCCTGTTGTTTAATTAACTTTCTAAAAGAGGCATTTTCAAAATTGTCATGAAAAATCCGACTTTGTCATCAAAGAGGGATTTAGACACCAAACTCGATCTGTCTATCTGGCCCCAATTGGTAGTTATAGCTTATACAATGTTATCCTATGGGAGAGGTTTGCTGTGCACTAGTGAAAACCTTTTTTCACTACTACGACATGTAATCCTTAAAAGTACAGGTGCAACTTTTAAAATGCTCTGCATTCTGCCCTTTGGGGTGTTTGGGACCGACCTTAGTGGTGACTTATTCATTTTAAAAAGGAAGTTTTCAGCCTTGTAGAAAGTTTATTTTTACAGGTCTAGATGGCAGTTTAAAATGCACACACAGGCTGCAATGACATGTTTAAAAGGCTACTAAAGTGGGTGGTATAATTAGTGCCATAGGCCCAATGGTAATATATTAGTCTATAAGTTAAATGCTACCACTGGATTGCAACACTTGTTGTTCTATCCAATGAGTGGTACTCTACCATTGTAGCCTGGCTGTGCAGCATTAAAACTCCAAAATCACAGTGTCAAAATAACCTCTTTGGACAGACCTAAACCTTCCTTTTAAATATTATTAATTCACCCCTATGTAGACTTTATATCCATAAGACAGGGTGCATAGCATTAACAAGTAGGACATATAAAACATTTAACATTAAACATGTCCTTACAGTGACAAAAGCCCGGAAAGCAATTTTCAAATGAAGCAGGGTTGGCTGTTCTATAGGGATACAATATTAGGTTTAATGAATGTTATCTCTACCTAGAAAACAGCTACAAATGTAATTGAATAATTTATTACAAGCCCAATTTACTGGTGTGATCTGATTTGTAATAGAAATTTTGTAAAGAAGACTTTAAAAATAAAAGTTACTGTTGTCCTTCCTAAAGTGTCTGGAAGATGAAGCTACTTTTTTCCCACCAACTTCGTCCAGCCAGTCTTTGGCATTTTAATAGTCAGTAATGATGTGACCTTGCTCCCATGTAGGGGACAAAAGGCCTTTTATATGGGCAGGTGTTGTAGTGCCCTTGGTAGGATGGCCTGTGCCTAAGGACTTCATTAACTTCAAAGAGGCCTACACTGTCACAAGCAGATGTAGCTAACAGCCAGGCCTGTACCCTTTTTTGTCCCCCATGCCAGACCAGCCTCCATCATAGTTGGCCTCTAGTTGACATCCAAGTATCAGATCTTGCTGGAGTGTTATTTCAAATCCACATCAGGAAAGCCTCCTCTATCATGTTTGTTGGCACTTTGGCAGGGACATTTTCTTCACCCCTCTCCCACCAGACAGACATGCCCCAATCACAATTCGCCTCTTTTTGAGTATACAGTGTCAAAGTCTGTTTGACAAGTCTGTTGGGTTCACATAGAATTGGAGCTCCCAGTATTCTGGTAATAATTTTTTTTAACATTTCCATCTGTATTTAGTCATATTTATTTTTGGGTCCATTTATCTGTATTTATCAACATTTATTTTGGTCGCAAGCAAAAGAAAACACTTCAGCTAGTGTTTGATCACATTTATTTAAATAGACAATGCACACTTGAGCTCAGTTGTTATAGGTCTGTATATATATACAGACCCTTAATAGACCTTTATATCAAACAGACTTTGACACTGTATATATATATGTCATCAGTGATGTCATTTGAGATGTCATCAGTGATATCATCAGTGATGTCACTGACCATGTCGTGAATGATAAAATATTTGACATCATCAGCAGTGGATTGCAGGTGCGCAAGTTATAGGTAGCAGAACTAACTATAACTGAGGAATTTTAATGGTTTGTACGAGTGAAATGTCCAGCTAACTAAAACACCCCTAAAAGCTAAGATCTTTTCTGTGAATTTCTAAGGTTTTTTAAATGCTAATTCCTAACTATAACATGTCTGAAACCAATGGTTTTTTCAGTGAATTTCAAAGGTTTTGTAAATGACAATTTTTAAATGTATTAATTGTTATATTTATTTTTCATACTGATTTACTACACTTTTTTAAACTATTTATTTTTGATATTTTATTTTTTAAAGTACATTATAACTATATATTATTCATTACATTACAAAATATACTTTCTCAGAACAAATTACTTTAGTTTAAATGCTTTGTAAAGAGGCAATAGACTTTTAAGTACAGTAGTTACAGTTGTTGCAATGGGCAACACAATTTCAAACACAATGCAACATTGACCTCAATGGGAATTTCTAGTTAAAAGCAATTAGTTACTTTATGGATTACTTTTGTAACCACAGGACTGGTTCCTAGATTCAGTCCTGGGACATCTCCTGTAAACAGTTGCGTAAAATCGTTTTAGTCACAGAAGTGATTTTTAAGGAATATTATTGTATTTTAAAAGGTGACACTTAGAAACTTTTTCACATAGAATCACCAATGTTATCCAATGGGAGGAAATTCACTTAGCAAGTAAGTAGTGTTATCGTTACTTTTTCTTACTCAGTGGTGGATCCTGGATCTAGCACTGGTGCATCTCCTGTAAACAACTAAAGAATGCGTTTAAGTTATACAGGCGATTTTTAAGGAATATTTGTAGTTTGTGAAAATCGATTCTTAGATACTTTTCTTGTGAAAACCAGACAATGGATTCCTATGGAAAGAAATACTGCTACTGGTAAGTACGCTTAGAATTACTTTTCAGGGTCAGTGCTGGGCTCAAAGGTGCAGCACTGGTTTCTCTCCTGATGACAGGTGAGTAAATTGGAAATCGTTATTCGAATGATTTTAGGTGAATATTTTAAAGTTTGAAAACTCCACACTTAGAAGGAAATTCAAGTTACTGGTAAGTACGGTGAGAATTACTTTTCAGGATCAGAACTAGGCTCAAAGATGCAGGACTGAGGTATCTCCTGATAACAGGTGAGTAAATCAGAATTCGTAGTTCAGCTGATCTTAGAGAGTCACTGGGGTCAACTAGCCCACTAGGTACCTCCAATATGCACCACAGAGCTGTGTTGCAGAGAAGAGTATAAAAAAGGGGCATGGCCTCTGAACACCTCTCTGCAACGCAGCATCCTGGCACAATCTGGAGATACCTGTTGGGCTATTTGGCCCTCAGGGACAGTCAGTATCGAAAGAGAATGAATTCCCCAACTTAAAAACTGCAAAGGGGTACAGTGGTGAAGGAAGGGGACGTGGCCTGAGGTGACATGTCTGCAAACACGCTCTGTGGTGCGTTTTAAGTTATAGAATTAATTCCTCCTCAATCCTCTGGGTCCCTGGGGGCCAACTAGCCCACCAGGTACCTCCAGATTTTCAGAGATGTGGCAATCAACTGTGCATAAGGGAAGGAACTCACACATCAACAATAATGTATTTATTTTAATACTCGAATAGATAAAAAAAAAACAAATAGCACCTTTTTTTTAAAATAAGGATAATAGGGGTTTTGGATGGGGAAGTTTATTAAATTTGTGGGCAGAAACTGTTTTCAAAATAAATACAAAGGTATTTATTTTAATACTTGTATAATAAAAGAGAGAAAGAGATAAAAGAAAAAGAAAGAACAAATACATATGAGGAGTTAAAACGAAACTAAAACTTTATAACAAGTTTCACTTTTACAAAAACACGTTCGAAAGTTAAACAGTGGAAATGTGAGCACGTGTCAACTGAAAACGTGACAAAAAAATGGGAGGAGCACTAAATTAGTTCCATAGGAAACCAAAATGTACCAAAACGTATATAAACCACACCTGTAGGATGATTACTTTCGTTTCTGTGATTTAATTACGGGTGACCAAACTACGAGCAGGATAAAGTTTGCGATTCATCTTCAGTTTATCGTCCATTCCCTCAGAGGGAACATAAAGTCAATGTATATATTGTAATATATAAAACATTATGCCCCCTCCAGAGGAGTTGGATATATGTCGACGGAAGGTGAAAAGAATTTTAAAGAGAGGTAAATTAATAGTAAAAGTATATGCTTTATATACTATTCTAATGCAAGAATATTACTATGATTTCTAAATGTAGTATGTAAAAGTATAATTGTACTTTAGAAACAAAATGACGTAAGAACAGTTCATGTATTATCCTCGCAAATTAAAAATACTACGAAGACGCAGAAAAAAGAAAGTTTTAAATATGTATAAATCCAAAAAATATGATCAAGTAATTCTCTTTTTCTTCTAGAGTGAAAATGGGTTTATCAGTATGTATATTGTGTAGTACTGTGACGTATTTTCACTCATGAAGAACTGGAGGTTTATTGTTGCAAGCAGTAAACATGTAAAAAAATATTAATGTCATTTAAGAAATAATAAAATAACCCTTTTTAACAGTCACACTGTTTTCATGAAGAGTAATTGAAAAGACAAATAAGAAAGATGAAGTAGTGATGGAGTGTTTGTAGTAGCACTTCTATTCTACTTTATCTGAAAGTAAATCATGCCCTCTTATATTAATAAGAATTTGTGGCAACACTTTAAAAAAGATTTGAATAGAAAATAGTGTTTGTGGAGAAAAAAGGGAGTGTGTGCATGTTTATATAGCGTGTAGTCAACCCAAAACTATATCAGTAATTTATATGAGCACCGTATTTTCAGTACATTTTCAGAAAGGCGTAGATTACGTAATTTCTCTTCAATAACAGGATGTGTACGCTCCTCAGCGGCTCGAACACTGATTTCCAGCACCTAGATCGACAGTGTACCTGAATGACCACAAACGTTTATATATTAGCTGCCCTTCATGTGCCAAAAACTGCATCCTAAAGCTTTCATAGCCCTGTATTACTACAGCTACAACACTCCACTGAATGCACACATCGAGCATGGCTAGTTAGGCATGTCTTAAGGATGAGTGATACATTATGCAGGAAAGCATTCTATGGACACATGGGCCAGTATATTACTTTTTTGTTTTTAGGAACTCTTTTTTTACAACTTCTTTATCTCTCTCTTTTATTTTGTGAAAAAAGGTGGCAAATAAAATCATGCACTTTTCAGAATTGGTATAGCACTATTAAATGGAAATTGTTAGTGAATGTTCCTTTTACTCATTCCACTTATTGTAAGCAGTTTACGTGGATCAACTACGCCAGGAAGATTCTACTCTGCCTAGAGCATGGACTTCTGAGTGCACCTGAAAGGAATCCCAAATACAGTCTGAGCAGCTCTGATCTAATTTCAAATAACTACTTGGTGCCATTTATTGATTGTTCCCAAAATACTCCCACTCCGTTTCTCGTGCCGTTGAGTAGGCATTTCTGAACTGGAGTTACTTCTTTCTTTTACAGAGTTGGTCATTCCCCATTAGCTGCTGGTTTTTTTCTCGTATTTTATGGTTCCTCACTGGAAAACATTTACTTATGCTTATTATATTATTACATACACATGGGCCCTTGCCTTCTGTAATCTGTATATCTGTAATTGTTCACCCCTTCGCCGGTTGTATCCTGTGTCTGGTTCCCATTGTGTCCCTTTTTTGCCTTCTGTATCCCTGTGATTGTGTCCCCCTCGCTCCCCCATTTTCCTTTTGTGCCCCCCCGCTTCCCGCTTTGCCCTCTTTCCCGCCGCTGCTCCCTGCGGCCCGCCCCGCCCTTCCCATTCACCACCCCGCTCCCACCTCCCAGCTGCTCCTCCCTCCCTCAGCCCCTCATATGGAGGCCGCCCGGTGGTAAAGGGAGCGATCCTTGACCCTGCCTCCAGGTAGGTCGCCCCCCTAGCCACCGCGCAGTCCTCCCCGTGCTGTGAGCTGGTGCGACGCTCTGACCACTGCTGTTCCTCGCTTTCTCGCTTCTTCATGGTAAACTTGTGCCGATTTATTGTTGTTTCTCCCCTGCATTGCCCTTGCCTTCTGTAATCTGTATATCTGTAATTGTTCACCCCTTCGCCGTTTGTATCCTGTGTCTGGTTCCCATTGTGTCCCTTTTTTGCCTTCTGTATCCCTGTGATTGTGTACCCCTCACTACCCCATTTTCCTTCTGTGCCCCCCTGCTTCCCGCTTTGCCCTCTTTCCCGCCACTGCTCCCTGCGGCCCCGCCCCCCGCCGTTCCCATTCGCCACCCCGCTCCCACCTCCCATCTGCTCCCCCCACCCTCAGCCCCTCATATGGAGGCCCCACGGTGAACGTGCAGCGGACGCGCGCAGCGGGCGCGCCGATTGTGTGCCGAAGGCGTGCCAAAGGCAAGCCCGTCTGCGCCCGTCCGCGCCTGGACCATGCCCCCCAGTGCCAGGACCCCTGGCTCCCATCGACGCCAGACTACATGACGGACCTAAGACACCGCCACCCTCCACGAACTAAACGCCGGCCAAAGCCTTGCCTGCTACCGAGCCACCCCGAAACGCACCCACGGACCCTTCACATGCAAAGCCTGCAAATTCACCTGCCTCCGGACCTGGACCGCACCCGCCAAGCCGAGCACCAGCCACAACCACCTCAAGTGCATCCTGCTCAACACCCGCTCCGTTCACAGACACGCCGTCGAACTCTGGAACCTGCTCGACACAACATCACCAGATGTCGCCTTCCTCACGAAAACCTGGATGAACGCCTCCTCAGCGCCTGACATCGCCATCTCCATCCCGGACGGATACAAGATCGTCCGGAGGGACCGCGTCAACCAGACTGGAGGAGACATCGTCATCGTACACAAGAACACCATCCGCATCACGACCAGATCCGACGACACCTTCACCGCCGCCGAACACCTCCACTTCCAGATACACACCGACCCCAGGACCACACTCAGAGGCACCCTCATCTACAGACCCCTGGGACCACGCACACAATTCAGCGAAGACATCACAGACTTCACCAGCCCTCCCCTCCGCTGACTACATCCTCCTAGGGGACCTCAACTTCCACCTGGAGAACAACAAGGACAGCAACACCACCACCCTGCTGGACAACCTCGCCAACCTCGGACTCAAGCAACTGGTGAACACCCCCACCCACTACGTCGGCCACACGCTTGACCCAGTCTTCTCCTCCAGCAAGTACATCGCCTTCAGCAACTCCACTGGACTTCATTGGACTGACCACAGCTGCGTCCACATCAGCTTCAGAAGAACCACGACCACCCACCACCACCCGCAACAGGCTCCTCGCAGGAGCTGGAACAAGATCACCGCCGACCAGCTCACCACCTCCCTCAGCCAGAACCCTCCCACCAGCACAACGGACCCCAACAAAGCAGCCAGCAACCTCACACAGTGGATCACCAACTGCGCAGATGACCTCACACCACTGAAGACCCCTCCCAGCAGACACGGCAGCAAGAAAGCCTCTTGGTTCACTGACGAACTTAAGAACTCCAAGAAGAACTGCTGCGCCCTCGAGAAAGTCTGGCGCAATGACCAGACCACAGACAACAACATGACTGCCCTCAGGCACGCCACCCGAAAACACCACCTGCTGATCCGCACCACCAAGAAGACAGCATTCAAAGAATGAGTGGACAACAACGCCCACAACAGCAAGGAACTCTTCAGTATTGTCAAAGAGCTCTCCAACCCCAGCACCGGAAACAACGACATCACTCCCTCGCAAGACCTCTGCGACTCCCTCACCTCGTTCTTCCAGCGCAAGATCGCCGAAATACACAACAGTTTCGGCGCACCAACCACGCACCCAACCACCGAGCCTACGCCCCCCACCACCACCCTCTGCGTCTGGACCCCAGTCAGCACCGAAGACACCATCTGCACGATGAACACCATCCACTCCGGATCCCCAACCGACCCCTGCCACACCACGTCTTCAACAAAGCCGACTCCAGCATCGCACCCCACAAATGGATCCCTCGACCACTCGCAGTCCAGTTTCCGAGCTAACCACAGCACCGAGACCACCCTCATTGCAGCCACTGACGACATCAGATCCCTGCTCGACAACGGGGAGACAGCGGCCCTCATCCTCCTGGACCTCTCCGCAGCGTTCGACACTGCCTGCCACCGCACCCTAGTGCAGCGCCTCAGCAACATCGGAATCCAAGAGAAGGCACTGGAGTGGATCATCTTGTTCCTCGCCAGAAGAACCCAGAGAGTCCGCCTCCCCCATTCAGATCCGAGGCCACCGAAGTCATCTGTGGCGTACCACAGGGATCATCACTCAGCCCCACCCTCTTCAACGTCTACATGAGCCCCCTCGCAGCCATCGCACAGAAACACAACCTCAACATAATCTCCTATGCCGACGACACCCAGCTGATCCTCTCCCTCACCAACGACCCCTCCACCGCCAGAACCTGCCAACACGAAGGAATGAAAGATGTCGCCGAGTAGATGAAGAACAGCCGCCTGAAACTGAACTCAGACAAGACGGAAGTCCTCATCCTGGGGTCATCTCCCTCCACCTGGGACGACACCTGGTGGCCCCCCTGCCCTGGGCACCACTCCCAAGCCAACGGACCACGCACGCAACCTGGGCTTCATCCTGGACTCCTCCCTCTTGATGACCAGACAAGTCAACGCCGTCTCATCATCGTGCTTCAACACCCTGCGCATGCTCCAAAAGATCTTCCGATGGATCACCACCGAAACCAGGAAGACGGTCACCCAGGCACTCGTCACCAGCCGTCTGGACTACGGAAACACCCTCTACACCGGAGCCACAGCCAAACTTCAGAAAAGACTCCAACGCATCCAGAACACCCCCGCATGACTCGTCCTGGACATCCCCCGACACAGCAACATATCCGGGCATCTGAGAGACCTGCACTGGCTCCCCGTCAGCAAGAGGATCACGTTCAGACTCCTCACCCACGCACACAAGTCCCTCCACGACCTGGGCCCCAAGAACCTCAACAACCACCTGACCCTCTACACGCCCACCCGCCAGCTACGATCGACCAGCCTCGCCCTCGCCGCCGTTCCACGCATCCGCAGAGCCACCGCCTGAGGAAGATCCTTCTCCTACCTTGCAGCCAAGACATGGAACTACCTCCCCATCCACCTTCGGCTAACCCAGGACCATCTCTCCTTCAGAAAGCAACTCAAGAACTGGCTTTTCGAGCAGTAACGGACCCCTCCCCCGCAGCGCCTTGAGACCCTTCCGGGTGAGTAGCGCGCTATACAAATGCCATGATTGATTGTTTGATTGACATAAAATACAGTTCAACTGATTAGGAGACCTATTGCATTGTCCCTGCAAACATTGAACTCAGAGGGTGCTCTGTCCATGTCAATGAGTGTCACTGTAGCTGGTGTTTGATTGGTTGTGATGTCATTGACTGGGGGCGCATTATTCAGCTGCGCATCTTTCACTTTCAGTGGCATCAAACGATAAGCTAAGTGTAAACAAATACTCTCAGCAATTAATTGAAAAAGACACCTGGATTCTGAAAGAACTCTCTGAGCTCAACTTACTGTCTTGAAATAGTTTGGCAAAATAACCACCGCACCAGAAGACTTGCACCTTAACGGAACAACGGCCATAGCTCCGGAATCATGGTTAACAGCCTCGCGCAGCATTGGCATACGCCAGTCCAGCCCACTAAACTTACGCTTCCAGGAAACCACAACAAATTTAATGACACTTTCCTAACGCTAAAGCAACGATAATTTTAACGCTGTCCTTGTAAATATGCCCCCAATATCACGAGAAATACAGTGAAAATTATTGTTCGCAAGTGAAATCCTTGTTAATATGAGACTGTGCACTTAACATATCAATCCACCTCGCATATTAAACATGTTTAAGACTACTTCAGAACACATGTTAGGATCCGACATAAATCACAATTAGCAAGAGTTTTCTATCAGTCCTTAAATCCAGGGCTGCCTTGTAAATACAACGCTGTTGTCATACCTCCCTCTTCCTTTTTATGTTCCCATAGAAACACCTACCCTCCCACTGAGAATGCCTACATTGCAACTCATTGGAGATACGAAGCGACCCGTGAGTAAACCGGCAGCTAAAATGCATTAATGCATCTTAGCGTCACCTAGTAAATAGGGCAATATAATTTTCACAGCATTTTTGGCTTTTTAAAAAAAAATTGCGGTGTACTTGCACTTGTTAATATGCCCTCAAGTTTGCTATGACACAGCGAAAACCTTGACTCCCTCCCTGCCATAGCAAACAGCAGTGTCCCAGGAGTGGACACCCCGAGACACAGCAGGAGCCGCTCCGGGGGGTGGTGTTCCCCCAGGATTTACACTGCTCCGAAATAGAGAGCACGCGGCCCCCCCTCCCAAAATATGAAAAGCCCCAGATGGCGGTAATCCCCGGGGCTTTAACAGCACTTTGAGCTCCCTCACCCTGTTATTTTGTAGCACTGATGAATGACAGTCCCTGGGCTATATGGCCCATCTGGACAACTATCAAATGTAATATTTTAGATCCCGAGATTTGACCATCCTGGGAGCTCATTTTTAAACAAGCACAGGAGCTCGCGCTTTGCTTTTATTTTTTTTATGGCAGATCCATGCACCCAGTGCACATTTCTCAGTTTAAAAAAAAAACATTTTTGGGGAGGCCATAGGGATCACTGTGGGAACCCCTGAGCAGGTCTAGAGGGTCAAAATATTTCTTACTTGCCCCCTTTATACATTTTGAACACTTGTTCCACTAATTTCTAGAGCCTCGCTTCTACCAAAGCACAAAATGGCTTCGAACACTTCCTGGTTTAGAATGTTGACAACCACTTGACAGCCAATTAGCATTCAGTGCATGATCGGGAAGGTGCACTTAGTATGTGCGCAAGATACGCGCATCTACCGAGGCCATAGATATATATGGACTTTTACTTGTAATTTTCTCAGACACTACTGAACATATTTACACCATTTAAACAAAAGGCACAAGTCTGAACCATGGACTACCTCTTTGCAAATTTGGTATAATTCCGTTCAACCGTTTGGCCTGTAGCCGCAATGAACATTTCCTGAAGAAAATTGCATGGGGAAAACACGTTTTAGGAATCCCCTTTTTCTCAGCCCCCGTTTCACAAATCACCTCAAGGCTTTCAGGATAGGAGCGGACCGGAGCGCCCAACCAGTTTAGAAAATGTTTGCAAAGATTCGTCAACCGGCGCGAAAGTTTCCAAATAGAATGTTGCAGACTTCCTATGGAAAATAGGTCCTAACTATAACTACCTACTGGAGAACGCCAGTAGGTAAAAAACATGTATATATAAATATATATCTTTTACAAATGTTCCCGTAGCAGAGGGAACTGCTTGCGTCGGTGCCCGCGTTGGAGACCGGGAGCGTGTCTCCTAGTAATCCAAAAACAAAGGCAAGGACGCGGCACTCTTCTAGTCACGGTAGATTTATTAAGGTCTCAAGCAAAACTCCTACGCGTTTCGAACAAACGTTCTTGGTCACGGCAGTGTTCTACAAATGTCCCTTTTCTCTTTCCACATTATATACATGCTCACTTCAAATTGCTCAGTGAGGGATTATGGGCCTTGTAGTTTTTACATTAATTGTATGTTAAATAATAATTTTTAACATTATTCGTACATCATTTGAATGGGTCGTAAATGTGGGTAGCATTACATAAAGGAGCTACTCAAGGAATGTATTTACTGACTGAAATAAACAATCTTATACAAAATTAATGCATAATGTCCGTTTGTGCTTATGGTTAGGCACCACTTACAGGACTATCAACAATTACTGTTTCTTGTTTTAGTTGCTTCATGTTTTACGGACTAAGTGCCGTATGCCCCACATTTTGACCCTCTAATAAACATTTTTAGGCCATCAAATTTGATCACACAGAAATAGGGGGTCATTAGGATGGCGGACGGAAGTGCCTCCGCAGACCCTGAGTATGCGGAACAGGCCTATTTTCCGTGCGCCCGTCGCGGACACTCCGACCGCCAAATCAGGATACGAAATACGTGCCAAAATCCGTCCGCGGCGGTAGAACAAGGTCCGCCGCACCACCACACCCAACTACGCTGCGGACGTAACCTTACCAGAGACTCCGCCGTACGGACTGACGACTAGGACCGACCTCCAAATCAAGATGGCGGAAAACACACATAAAAGCGCTGCGGATAAACAACCTGCCTGAACACGGCGGATGCTCCACAGCGACCATACCCACCACGAGCCGCACGCCGACATGGACCCTGCACTACAGGCTTACCCGATACTCTACGCGATCCAGTACGTCCTCGTCTTGGCCCACCATCGACGACGACGCAGGTAGGCACCTAAGCATTCGCTGTCTGAAGAGGAGTACCGGCAAGGGCGGTGACGTAGGGAGGGGGGAGTGACAAGTCCCAAAATGCACAAACGCCTGTGTACGGCTACGCCTCCAAGGGCCGTGACCCAGGTAGGGGAGAGTGACACGTAGCAGAAGCAGGGCACAAGTCGGGGTACCACGCGGGTGGACGGCGTCCCCCCACCAATTTAACAGGGAGCATGATAACCATAAACTGCAACTGAGTGGAAGCCACCTTTTGTGTCGTCACTTCCTGTCGTGATGTCAGCGTCCCCCCACTTCTTTTTGCAGGACTTGGGTCCTGAGCAGAACCCACCGCCCCCAAGAAAATACCAATCCACACCAGCATCACACACGCAAGAATGACTCTGACAAAGCACGACACATTAATCCCCATTTATTTAAGCAGATTCGGAGCAAAGTCACAGTCTAGGATGGAGCATGGCCATAGTGGACACCAGAGCAGGTACATCAGATGCAGTACATCAGTATGAGGATAGCAACAGGGCAGTGTGGACACCAGAGCAGGTACATCAGATGCAGTACATCAGTATGAGGATAGCAACAGGGCAGCAACAGGGCAGTGTGGACACCAGAGCAGGTACATCAGACGCAGTACATCAGTATGAGGATAGCAACAGGGCAGTGTGGACACCAGAGCAGGTACATCAGATGCAGTACATCAGTATGAGGATAGCAACAGGGCAGTGTGGACACCAGAGCAGGTACATCAGATGCAGTACATCAGTATGAGGATAGCAACAGGGCAGCAACAGGGCAGTGTGGACACCAGAGCAGGTACATCAGATGCAGTACATCAGTATGAGGATAGCAACAGGGCAGTGTGGACACCAGAGCAGGTACATCAGATGCAGTACATCAGTATGAGGATAGCAACAGGGCAGTGTGGACACCAGAGCAGGTACATCAGATGCAGTACATCAGTATCAGAACAACAACAGGGCAGCAACAGGGCAGTGTGGACACCAGAGCAGGTACACCAGATGCAGTACATCAGTATGAGGATAGCAACAGGGCAGTGTGGACACCAGAGCAGGTACATCAGATGCAGTACATCAGTATCAGAACAGCAACAGGGCAGCAACAGGGCAGTGTGGACACCAGAGCAGGTACATCAGATGCAGTACATCAGTATGAGGATAGCAAAAGGGCAGTGTGGACACCAGAGCAGGTACATCAGATGCAGTACATCAGTATCAGAACAGCAACAGGGCAGCAACAGGGCAGTGTGGACACCAGAGCAGGTACATCAGAGGGCACAGTACAGCAACTTACAGCACACTATCAGGTGGATTGCGTGAAGTACCCGCATCGGACACACTGGCAGCACCAGAAACCGGAGTGTGACACACAGCCACAGATGTAGTGACTGACACGTGAGCCACAGACCCAGATACACTGCCAGCACCTGATGCAGGAGTGTGACACACCGACACAGCCCGAGTTACTGACACATGGCCCATAGACCCAGATACACTGCCAGCACCTGATGCAGGAGTGTGACACACCGACACAGCCCGAGTTACTGACACATGGCCCATAGACCCAGATACACTGCCAGCACCTGATGCAGGAGTGTGACACACCGACACAGCCCGAGTTACTGACACATGGCCCATAGACCCAGATACACTGCCAGCACCTGATGCAGGAGTGTGACACACCGACACAGCCCGAGTTACTGACACATGGCCCATAGACCCAGATACACTGCCAGCACCTGATACAGGACATGTCTCGACTGATACCCTGCCACTAACAGACACATGCGAGTCAACTGCACCAGCGCCACTGTGACCACTGAAATGATGAGCCACAGGGCTGTATGGTCCAGGAGGCAGGGTGGCTCTGGGAGCGGGGGATAGTTGCAATTGGCCGATATCGGATTGTGCATGTGTCAATGCTGTGTGTCTACGCTTCTTTTGGACATGTACCTGCACCCTGGACAGGACAGGACTCACAAGTCGACCGGACTGAGAAGCAATGTCACCCACCATGGGAGGTGCATGTGCTGGGGGGGGAATGGTCTCTGGGGACGTGCTGGAGCCTGCTTGTCGTTTGCTGTGTGGCTGCCTTGTGGGCTCTGCAACATGTGTCATGGGGGATGCCACGACAGGGTCCACCTGCATCCGTCCCTGACGGGCCATGATGGGAGTGGAGGTAAGGGGTGACTCCACTGCTGAGTCTTCTGTATTCCGTTTGCCAGAAAACAGCTGTCTCAGAGCAACTATGGGTGATGTATGCCTGTCCCTGACAGCACCACTGTTCATGGGCGAGTCCTTGGGCCTTGGATGTTCCATTTCTGTCGGAGTACTGTAGTCTGTGGACTTGCCCTGTTCCCTGGATGGTGCCCTCTTCCAGGCAGCAGACTTGTCGTCTGTGGTGTACATATCAGCAGGACACCCCTTCTGCCCGTGTGTGTCCCTGCCCCTGGGACTGTCCGTGCTCCTCTTAGGTGCGTTTGTCTTGTGACTATTCTTGTCCCTGCCCTTGGGAGTGGCACCTTCCTTCGTAGTATCCCTGCCCTTGGGAGTGCCTACATCCTTCCTGCTGTCCCTGCCCTTGGGAGTGGCACCTTCCTTCGTAGTATCCCTGCCCTTGGGAGTGACTACATCCTTCCTACTGTCCCTGGCCTTGGGAGTGGCACCTTCCTTCGTAGTATCCCTGCCCTTGGGAGTGACTACATCCTTCCTGCTGTCCCTGGCCTTGGGAGTGGCACCTTCCTTCGTAGTATCCCCGCCCTTGGGAGTGGCACCTTCCTTCGTAGTCTCCCTGCCCTTGGGAGTGCTTACATCCTTCCTGCTGTCCCTGGCCTTGGGAGTGGCACCTTCCTTCGTAGGCTCCCTGCCCATGGGAGTGCCTACATCCTTCCTGCTTTCCCTGCCCTTGGGAGTGCCTACATCCTTCCTGCTTTCCCTGCCCTTGGGAGTGCCTACATCCTTCCTGCTTTCCCTGCCCTTGGGAGTGGCACCTTCCTTCCTAGTGTCCCTGGCACTGGGAGTATGTGAGCCCTCAAGAGATGTATTCGTCTTCTCACTGTCCTCGTACAGGGTAATGTCAATGGAAGCGGGAGTGAGTCTTGGCCTGGTAGTACCTTGTGTGTGGGATGGCTGTGCAGCATGTGTAGCCATTGCACCCAACCCCTCTTTTGCCTCACGTGTGTGTACTCCACTACATCTGACGTTGTCCTTGTGAACACAGTTACCTGACCTAGGGGATGGGGTCCGAGGCCTCCGTGCCTTGACGTGCTGGCTGACGCTGCTTCTAGTGCAATAACCTCTATTAGAGTCCAGATCAGAAAATTCACTCCCCCCTGACACATCCTGAGTTGTAGATGGTGGAACAGAAGTACCACCCAGTCCATGCGACTGTGCAATGGCAGACGACACACTGTTAGACAATGACTGCAGTGTCCTGTGTACACCAGCCAGATCACCATGCATACCTTCCATGAATGCCACCACCTGCCCTAACTTCCTATCGTGGTCTTGGAATGCATTAATCATATTGGTCTGGCCCACACACAGCTGTCGCAGCAGATCTACAGCCTCTGCACAAAGTGAATTTTGGGTCACCGAGGCTGGGGCAGCGGTGCCGACACCGAACGCCACTCTGCTCCCCCTACTCCTGCGTGCACGAACAGTACATGGTGCAGTTGCCGGCAGGGTGGGCCCTGTGTGCTGTGTCCCGACCGAAGGTGTAGGTTGTCCACTCCCAGTCTGTGACAACAGTGCTGACTCACCAACACTGTCGGAAGTTGATGACGATGTTGTCTCCACATGCGAGTCCTCCGGGACGGTCCTGTCCCCCTCTCCGCCGCTGGCCCCTTCGGTGTCAGTCTGCGTGTGCGCGACGTCTGATCCGGATGCATTGCCTTCTGTAACCTCCGCCGTCTGTGGCTGAGTGCCCTCTGCCAAAGCTGAAAAGCACAGGAAATGGGTGTAAGTAATGGGCACACACACGTACAGTACTGCTGCGGAATCCCTATAGCCACTGATGACACTGTCCATCGATCCCCCAACCTGCACACAGCCCACCCAAAGCAGTCATCCTCACAGGAATTCTGTGGCGTTGGCCGTAATACATGTACAGCATGCACACTGGGCATGAGGAACTACATCAGCACACAAGTGTTGCCAAGGGGTGACGGAGCACTACAGCATGTGCATGACAACTGAACAGCTTAGCAGGTGGCGTCTCAACATTCCGCATGTGCAAGTGAAAAGTTAACTGTGGCAATCTCACCAACATGCCATTGGAAATAGACTCACGATAGACGGAAGACCCTAATGTGTGTGGGCAACCATACATGCATTGCACTCACAAGCAACATACACTGACAGTAAGCTTACCGCCACGTTGCTGTTCATCCACACGCAACCGCTCGGACAGATCAGGATGCGTCACAGCTATGATACGGTGCATGAGAGGGGTCATTGAGCGTCGGGCCAGAAGTGCCGTCCGTGGAATCAGCCCTAGTGTCACTTCCGCTACATTCTTGCTCAGTCTGGAAATGTCGTCCCAGTGTTTGTGGCAGTGTGTATGTCGTCTATTGGACACCCCCGCTGCTCGTACTTCACGTGCAATGCTCCTCCACACGTCCTTGCGAAGGTGCAGCTTTACCTACCATGATGGGAGACAAAAGGGTGGAAGTCAGGGGACAGTTGGCCAGTCACACAGATAGGAGCAACACATTACTCTCAGCAGCCATGCACATATCGATTTTTTTGTTGTTCACACATCACACCGCCAAGTTTCCCAGAGACCAGGTGCCATATCACACCTCATGCACCACAACTCATCCCCCACGACACTTACCGCCTGTCCGGGTGCGCCGTACAGGCGTCCGTAGTTGCGTAGCACAGCGTCCACGAGGACATCCAGCTCCGCGGCGGTGAAGGGACGAGACCGGATCTCTTTGACTCCAGACATGGCAAGGTCACGGAGTATGGCACTAGAGCGGCAGTCGGTGGTCAGCTCCGCAGCAGCAGGTGGAGGTGATGGTCACAGGCAGCAGTCGGTGCTCAGCTCCGCATCAGCAGCAGGTGGCGGTGATGGTCACAGGCACCAGTCGGTGCTCAGCTCCGCATCAGCAGCAGGTGGCGGTGATGGTCACAGGCAGCAGTCGGTGCTCAGCTCCGCATCAGCAGCAGGTGGCGGTGATGGCCATTGGTCCGCCGTGAGAGCGTGTTTGGAATTGGGCCAATGATTGGCCCTGGTGTTGCGGTGAACACCATACGGTACTTGCAATTGGCCAACCGTGGCCCATGTCCACACCTCCCATTGGCTGCACTTGCACAGACCGTCACGCTCACACACCGGCAACTGCACGTGCTAGAGACCGGGACGGATGCATCATTTGCAACAAAGTTGTAACTGTGGCGCCACCATGGCGGGGCACGTATTCGGCGGGGGAGGTGGAGGCCAATACAGCCATTAGGTGATGTCCATGCACATGACAGGTCATGACCCCCTTACAGTGACATTGCATCAGCCAGCCTACACCGGCCGGCCCAGCTCTACACACTACCGCCCTGCCAGACCTAGGCCATGACCGCCGTTGCGGGCGTGCCAACTACCGCCGCTTCAGGCCCCTCCACTACCGCCGTGCCAGACCTAGGCCATGACCGCCGTGCCAGGGCCTCCAGGGCACGGCGGTAGTGGAGGGGGCCTGAAGCGGCGGTAGTTGTCACGGCCGCAACGGCGGTCATGGCCTAGGTCTGGCACGGCGGTAGTGGAGGGGCCTGAAGCGGCGGTAGTTGGCACGGCCGCAACGGCGGTCATGGCCTAGGTCTGGCACGGCGGTAGTGGAGGGGCCTGAAGCGGCGGTAGTTGGCACGCCCGCAACGGCGGTCATGGCCTAGGTCTGGCACGGCGGTAGTGGGTAGAGCTGGGCCGGCCGGTGTAGGCTGGCTGATGCAATGTCACTGTAAGGGGGTCATGACCTGTCATGTGCATGGACATCAGCTTATGGCTGTATTGGCCTCCACCTCCCCCGCCGAATACGTGCCCCGCCATGGTGGCGCCACAGTTACAACTTTGTTGCAAATGAAGCATCCGTCCCGGTGTCTAGCACGTGCAGACAATTGGAATGTTGAACGCGGGCCACGTATGGCCAGACGTCAACAGCGGAAGCAGTGCACCGCCATGGCGGCGTCAATGAGTGCATGTCAGCTGACGATGCACGATGCACTATGTTTAATTGTCTGCAGCTGCATGATGAGGGTTGTGTGCGTGATTGCGTGACTCCACACTTCAGGCTCTATCCCATGTTTTACATGCCATGCCCATCGGTGTGCCACTAATGACCGTCACTTTTGGGTCATGTCACATGCCTTGTTGGCAGTGATGTTGAGGTGCAACAGAGTGCATTGGACATGTTGCAACACATCATGTAGCTGGTGGGTGCACATTGCTACGTCAATCCATGTTGTTGTGACAATCAGAGGTGTCACACATGAGCAAAGCGTACACTGCCTATTACATTATGGATAGAGTGCGGTGACATGTGTGTGAGTTGCACAGACATGCGTTGTATGTCAATTGACTTCCATTCCATTTACTCCCACACAGGAGGGCTCAAAATGTCCATCGCCCATATACTGTGCTGGAGGACATGGTGGACGAGGAGGTGATCCGGAAATTCAGGCTTGATCGACGTAGATTGCTGGAGCTTGTGAACAAGTTGTCTCGTCACCTGCAGCCACGGAGAACTTATCCAGGCTCAATTTCACCCACCCAAAAGGTGATGGCGGCACTCCATTTTTTTGCGACAGGCACATTCCAGTACACTATAGGACATGCCGGGGGAATGTCACAGGCCATGTTCAGCACGGTACTCAAGGATGTACTGACAGCCATGATGCTGTACAAGCATGAGTACATACATTTTCCACAGGCGGCAGAGTTGGCAGCGGTCAAGGCAGACTTTTATGCACTGGGTCGCATTCCACACGTTGTGGGTTCAATTGATGGCACGCATATTGCGATAATTCCGCCACGGGCACGTGAGCAGGTGTTTCGGAATCGGAAGCACTTCCACTCCCTTAACGTGCAGGTGGTGTGCCAGGCCGACAACATTATCTCACATGTGTGTGCAAGATTTCCTGGCTCTGCACATGACGCCCACATCATGCGGAGCAGCATAGTCCCACGACTGATGGCAAATCTGCGTCCGGCACAAGCCTGGCTTGTTGGTGAGTATGCTGTGGTGAGTGGAGTGATATCTGGGTGGCTTGGTGTGGCCACATGTTCAGGTACTGATGTCTCTCTCTCTCTAATTCCCACATACACAGGCGACTCGGCTTACCCAAACAGGCCTTGGCTTCTGAGTCCAATTCGCAATCCCACCACAGCAGGAGAAATGCGATACAACGATGCCCATGGTAGGACACGTCGAGTGGTGGAACGAACTTTTGGCCTGCTTAAGTCTAGGTTTCGGTGCCTAGATAAGACTGGAGGGGCCCTGCCTTACGCACCTGGCAAAGTATGCATGATTGTGATGGCCTGCTGCATGCTCCACAACCTGGCTGTGCGGAATAACATTGCACTGATCTTGGACCCAGATGAACAGCAAGTTCCTCGCCCTCCCGACTCACCCATGTCGACTGATGAGGATAGTGGTGAGGAGGAAGGTGTGGACCAGAGGCGCCAGCTCATTGAACGCTACTTCCCTTGACTGTGAGTGTGCCCCTCTTGTGCTGCTTGTGTATGCCCTGTGTCGGTGTGCTGCTCTAGTGTCATTGTGTTGGGGATCATCTATGTGTTTTGTTATGTGATGTATGCATGTGTGTGTGTGTCTTCATTTATGAGTACATGCACTCCTCCATGATGTGTGTAGTGTCAGCCATTCGTGTAGTGATGTGTGTGGTTTGTTGTAAGTTGCACTGCAGTGAGTTGGGATGAGTGTGATGCTGTTTACTAACGTCTGTTTGCGGGTTCTATGTTTCCCTAGGTCACTCCGTTGCGGCATGATTCTGTACCTGTTGGATCCCTGAACCTGGTTACGTCTGTTTCTGATGCAATCATGTGAATAAACATGGAGACAACACATCATTGAGTGAGTAAGTGGTATTTATTTACAGATTGTGCATTGGGGTAGGTGCATATTTACAAAGGAGTGAAGGGGTGGGGGAGTGAGAGTCCAAGGTAATGGTAGATGAAATGGCCGTGCAGACACCACATAGGGTGGTGTGTGCCTACTGCAGCAGGCCTGTGGGAGGTGTGACCGGATACTTTCCAGGTTGTATCGGAGCCTCAGGTAGTCCAATGAGTCACTGTCGGCTCCTCTTGGAGCGTGTGCCATGTGCTCCAACACTGCTCTCGGCCACCTCGTTCCTCGGACGGCCCCTCCGTCTTTGTGCCGGGACGGGGTCAGCTAGGGGCGCAGGCTGATCCGGTACCACATCCGCCGCCAGGGGCGCAGTCGGCGGTGGCGGTGTTGTGGCCGGTGCCGTTGTTTGAGGGGGGGGGGTGGTGTTGGCGGATGCCCTGGCGCTGAAAATGTCGACCAGTTGGCCAAGCCGCCTCTCGATGGCCCCCAACATGGCGGTGTTTTCTACAAAGTCCTGGTGGGCCCAGTCTGCATGTTCCTGGCTACGTGCATAGCCCGCCTCCACCCGGACTAGTGCTTCATGGCACTGTTGCACAGCATTCAGTGTTGTGTCCTCAGCCCTTCTTTCCACCCTGCTCCTGCCTGCAGGATCTGCCCTTGCAGTGGTGGGCTGCCTGACTGTCTCCCTGCGTGGCTCGGATGGCGCAGGCCCAGCGTTGGCGGCGGGGTTGGGCATGGTGGCAGGGGCAGAAGTGGTGGTAGTAGTGGTGGTGGTGGAGGTGGTGCTGGAGGCAGCTGTGCAGGTCCGAGTCGCCGGTGTTGTTGTGATGCCAGTGCCCGTTGTGGTTGTAGTTGCAGGTGTGACCTGCGTGCCAGAGGTCCCTGGCTGGGTGCTTGGTCCGGCACCATCCTCTGCCCCGGAGGTGGCTGCACAATCGTCCCATGAGTGCTCGGAGTTTGGGGATGCTGGAGGCCTGGTGTCAATGGCGGCAGTCAGATTGGGATCTCCTGCAAAAGAAGAATGTGATGATGAGTAATGTTGCCTAGACGTGTACATGTATTAGTGGTTGACATTCAGTCGGCATTGGCACACACCCCACCCACCACCACCACCCTCTCTATGCACCTGGGGGCCTGTTGGAAGTTGTAGTCCCGACCCCTCACACACCACACTCACCACCACCACCCTCTCTATGGACATTGGGGCCTGTTGGAAGTTGTAGTCCCGACCCCTCACACACCACACCCACCACCACCACCCTCTCTATGGACATGGGGGCCTGTTGGAAGTTGTAGTCCCGACCCCTCACACACCCCACCCACCACCACCACCCTCTCTATGGACATGGGGGCCTGTTGGAAGTTGTAGTCCCGACCCCTCACACACCACACCCAACACCACCACCCTCTCTATGGACATGGGGGCCTGTTGGAAGTAGGACTAGTGACCCCTCACACACCCCACCCACCACCACCACCCTCTCTATGCACCTGGGGGCCTGTTGGAAGTCGGAGTAGTGACCCCTCACACACCACACCCACCACCACCACCCTCTCTATGGACATGGGGGCCTGTTGGAAGTTGTAGTCCCGACCCCTCACACACCACACCCACCACCACCACCCTCTCTATGGACATGGGGGCCTGTTGGAAGTTGTAGTCCCGACCCCTCACACACCCCACCCACCACCACCACCCTCTCTATGGACCTGGGGGCCTGTTGGAAGTCGGAGTAGTGACCCCTCACACACCACACCCAACACCACCACCCTCTCTATGGACATGGGGGCCTGTTGGAAGTTGTAGTCCCGACCCCTCACACACCACACCCACCACCACCACCCTCTCTATGGACATTGGGGCCTGTTGGAAGTTGTTGTCCCGACCCCTCACACACCACACCCACCACCACCACCCTCTCTATGGACATGGGGGCCTGTTGGAAGTTGTAGTCCCGACCCCTCACACACCACACCCACCACCACCACCCTCTCTATGGACATGGGGGCCTGTTGGAAGTTGTAGTCCCGACCCCTCACACACCACACCCACCACCACCACCCTCTCTATGGACATGGGGGCCTGTTGGAAGTTGTAGTTCCGACCCCTCACACACCCCACCCACCACCACCACCCTCTCTATGGACCTGGGGGCCTGTTGGAAGTCGGAGTAGTGACCCCTCACACACCACACCCAACACCACCCCCCTCTCTATGGACATGGGGGCCTGTTGGAAGTTGTAGTCCCGACCCCTCACACACCACACCCACCACCACCACCCTCTCTATGGACATTGGGGCCTGTTGGAAGTTGTAGTTCCGACCCCTCACACACCACACCCACCACCACTACCACCCTCTCTATGGACATGGGGGCCTGTGGGAGTGCTTTTGAGGTTGGTGAGTATGTGGACTGCATGCAAGGCTGGGGTATGTGGGATGTGTCTTCAGAGTTGTGTTGCCCACACCGTGTTGTTGTGTTTGTGGTGGTTGGTTGGTACTTACCAGCCTCTTCTCCATCAGGAAGTCCATCGAGGGTGTCAGGGTGCAGGATGGTCAGCACCTTCTCCTCCCACTCGGTGTATGGTAGGGGCTCCGGGGGGGTTCCACCGCCGGTGTGGTTGGCCCGGAGGAAGTTCCTGGCTCTAATAGACTTCACCCGGGTCTTCAGGTCGTGCCACCGCCTCTGGATGTCAGCCTTGGTTCTCGGAACGCTCCCGGAGGCATTGACCCTGGTCACGATACGGTCCCACAGGCTGTTCTTCCGAGCTATGCTCGTCTGCTGCACGAGGGACCCGAAGATTTGGGGTTCCACACGAAGGATCTCTTCCACCATTACCTTGAGCTCGGTGTCGGAGAATTTGGGATTCTTTTTGGGAGCCATGGTGCTCGGGGGGTGTGTATGTGTGGGGTGCGGAGGTGCAGGTGTGTGCTGTTTGGGTATGGTGTGGATGGGTGTTTGTGTGCAGGGTGTGTTTGGGTGTGGGTAATGTGTCTGAATCAAATAGTTTGCTGTTAGTCAATTCAAGTATTGTCTCCTGCTGTCAGCTATGCTGGGATGCAGAGGATTTCGGGACTGGGTGGGAGTCAATTTATAGTCTGTGTGTTGGCCCTGTGTGAATGTTGATTGGCAGTCAGGTGATAGGTGGGTGTGTTGTCAGGTGTGGTCTATGCAGTTTTTGGGGGTGGGTAAATGTGTCTTGTGTTTGGTTTAGATGTGTCAGGTGGGTTGTCGGCCATTTTGCTGTGTTTGGTGATGGATTCTGTCGGTATGTATGCCATTGGATTGACTGTAGGGATGTTGGACTTCCGCAGTGGTGCCCCGTTTCTCATTGCATTGCTCCCGCCGCGGACGTGGATCGCGGTGGCTACCGAGGTACTTGCGGAGTTATCCTAATTGCGGACACGGAAAGTACGCAGGTATCGCGGGGGAGGATGTTGTTCTCCTGGTCATGTGCGTACGCGGCGGTCGGTGTTTTGTGGGTTCCGTCCGCATGGCGCGGAATCGGGTGTACTTCAACCGCCGCGGACGGGGATTGTTGTTCTCCGTCCGCCGCGGTCGGCGTTTTGGTCACATTTGATCCTAATCGCTAATGCGGTTTTTCCGCGGCAAGGTCAGGAGTATCTTGCCACCTTCCGCGGCGGACGGAGTACGTTTCCGTCCGCCATCCTAATCGGCCCCTTAATGTCAATGTCTTATTAAGTCATTATAGGTGTACGTGCATCTCCTCGTCTGCATTCAATCCTCTGGGCTGTTTGGTCTTAAATCTGATTATTAATTTGGACTCCAGTCGTCTCAATTTCAAAAGTCTATCACCCCCCCTTTCCTGTGTGGGGATGGATGCTAGTCCCAAATACTTAATATCTTGCCATGTTTTTCCCATATGCGATTTCAAGTGTTTTGCCATGGCATATGCGGTGTCGTTGTTTTGTATAGCCCTTATGTGTTCTAAGATTCTTTTCTTTAGGGGGCATTTTGTACTCCCTATGTATTCTTTTCCACACTGGCATCTTAGCATATACACCACAAATGAAGATTCACAAGTAATTTTTGTTTTGATTGTGAATATATATATTTTGATATATATATTACCTACTGGCGGTCGCCAGTAGGTATATATAGTTAGGATTTTTTCAAATAGGGATTTCTGAAAATGTTATGTTGAAGAACTTTGGCGTTGATGGACGGAATTGGCTGAAATTTTCAGGAAAATGGCACATTCTGTTTCTGAGCATCCCCTGAAAGTTTGGGGGGGTTTCGTCAAGCGGGGGCCGAGAAAAAAGGGGGGTCCCAAAACATGTTTTTAACATTGAGTTTTCCATAGGGCGGTTGGACTCACTTTTAGCTCGAATGGCTGAATGGATTTCCACAAAACTTGGCAAAATTGTAGGGACTGGTAGCCCGATGTGCCTTTGCTATGTCTCAAGATATATGCTCCAGTGGTTTTTACGAAAATTAACTTTGAAAAATATATACTGGGCTACATTGGGCTATATATATGTTAGAGCCCAAATGTAGCCCAATGTAGCCCAATGTAGCCCAATGTAGCCCAATGTAGCCCAAAGATGGCCACCAGAGACAAAAAAAAACAAATGTAGCCCAGATAACAGCCAGATGTAGCCCAACTATAGCCCAGTGACAGAATGTCCCAGAGTGTTCTAAAGAACAACTAGAGCGCTAACAGTCTTACTTATGACAAAAGTATGGCACACCTGAAGTCATCTTGATTGGAATAAAGTGTTAACACTTAAAACATTTAATTTGCAAAGCATCAAAATGAGGGGTTTCATTTTGCCATAGAAATGTTATATATATATGTATATATATATATATATATATATATATATATATATATATATATATATATATATATATATATATATATATATATATATATATATATATATATATATATATATATCCTACTGGCGATCGCCAGTAGGTATATATAGTTAGGATTTTTTTTTATTGGGATTTCTGAAAATTCTATGTTGAATAACTTTGGCGTTGATGGACGGAATTGGCTGAAATTTTTAGGAAAATGGCACATTTTGTTTCTGACCGTCCCCTGAAAGTTTGGGGGGGGGGGGTTGGTCAAGTGGGGGCCGAGAAAAAAGGGGGGTCCCAAAACGTGTTTTTAACATTGAGTTTTCCATAGGGCGGTTGGACTCACTTTTAGCTGGAACGGCTGAATGGATTTCTATGAAACTTGGCAAAATTGTAGAGACTGTTTGCCCGATGTGCCTTTGGTAGGTCTCAAGATATTGCTCCAGTGGATTTTGAGGAATTAACTTTCAAAAAAATATATATATCTGTGACAGCGTCCCGGTTAGCGCCCCGGTTCGCGTACCAGACGCGTAACGGAACTTCGCGAGGAGAAGCGGATTGGCTCTCCGGTGACTCTCAACATTCTAAACAGTCCAGAGCGGCCGCCATCTTGTCTCTCGGTAGGATCGAGAGACAAGAGGTGGAAATTAACGAAGGGGGAAATGAATGAAAGGGGCAAGGTAGACCCCTCCTGACCCCCTAGGATTGATGTGGGGGTTATTAAAGGGCCCCGCGGGGCAAAAAAATAAAATACATTTTTTTTCGATTTTTCGCGGTGGAAGCGCTACCCGGTACCCGAACCGGGTAGCTCACCGGTAGCGTAACGGGAGTCCGCCATCTTGTGTTTCGGACGAATTTAGTCACAAGATGGAGGATAAACAATGTTGGGAATGGGTATAAGGGGGCACGGGAGACATATCCTGAACCCCTAGGTTTTCTGAGGGTGGCTGAGGAGGCCCATATATGTAAAAAAAAAAAACTTTTTTGTTTCAAATTTTCGCACGGTTAGCGCCCGGTCCGCGCACCGGGTAGCGTTCCGGAAAGTGTAACAAGGGGAAAACCAAGGGAAATAGTAAAATAATATTTTAGGGTGCTTTGAGGTAGGGTAGCTCTGAATAGAGCTGTTGTGTTGTGTGGGTGATGTAAGTACCAACATGTAGGTACCAATGAAGAGTCTAAAATTCAATGTACACCGTCTCCTCTGTAGACATTTTGTATGTTCTAATATGGGTTATTTAAATGTAAATGTGTGGAAAAGCACTTCATGCTTTAAAGCAATTGTATTTTTGAACTGATTGTTCTTTCCTCTTAGTCCTCCTCTTTGTTTTTTTTTCCTCACACTCTTCTTCAGCATGATAGTTGATAAATTCATTCCCTCAAAAAATTTATATACATAAAAAAATTATATTAAATACATATAAACTATATTTTTCCTTTAAAAGAAGAATACATTTTACAGCATTTGATATTTGCTATTAAAAAACCATTGAAATTCACTAAAAAAAACATAGGTTATAGACCATATATAGTTAGGAATTAGAATTTACAAAACCTTGAAAATTCACTGAAAAAACCATAGGTTATAGACCATAAATAGTTAGGAATTAGCATTTACAAAACCTTATTTTACTCACACAAAAGCATTGAAATTCGCATATATAGTTAGTTGCACTAACTATATATCGCGCACCCGCAATCCACTGCTGATCATGTCACATATTACATCATTCATGACATGGTCAGTGACATCACTGAGGACATCACTGATGACATCTCAAATGACATCACTTATGACATCACTGATGACAACATCCAGTGACTGTATGTTTCTGTAAAGTTAAAATATCTCTTACATATTGAAGAATGAGTGGATGTATAAGTGTCGGGATGAAGGATTTAGTAGGTGCATGACTGACTGTATGAGTGAGTGATTAAATGTGTCTCACTGAGTGCATGGGTTAGTGACTAAACTGTCTTAATTTGTGCATCATTATGTCTGTTGTTCTGTAAACTGCTGCATGTGTTGATCAGTAGCTATATGAGTAACTATATGGGTTATTGATTGGTTGCCCAAGTATGTGTATGCGAGACTTAGTGTGTGTGTGGGTGGCTGGGAGGTGTATGACTCTGTGCATAGATGTGTGAGCAGTTGATTCACTAGATGTATGGGTTCAAAAGTGCATGTGGAAACAGCTGTATGGGCGGTTGACTGTGTGCATGAGTGTATTGGTGAGTGAATGGATATCTCAGTGCTACATGTCAAAGTAAGTACATATGTAAAACACAGTACATGTGAGAGTTTACATATATAAATAACTATGCATAAGAGCCAGTGAATGTGTGAGTGGCTGTATGGATCATTGTGAACTTGTATCAGGGATTGTATAAGAGAGTAAATATATGTTAGTATATGTTTGAATAAGTAAGGTGTGTATAACTGTATAGTTGAGGAAATAGAGGTGTGATTGATTCTTTGCATGACTGACTAGGTGTGTGAGTAACTCCATGGATGAGTGACAGTCTGTGAGTGTCTGTTTACACTGAGTGTATCTAAGGTTATATTAGAGTCTGAAGAGGTTCATCGTATTATCACATGAATGATGTCATCAGTGATGTGATCAGTAATGTCAAATGAGATGTCATCAGTGATGTCATCAGTGATGTCATTTGAGATGTCATCAGTGATGTCATTTGAGATGTCATCAGTGATGTCATCAGTGATGTCACCGACCATGTCATGAATGATGTAATATGTGACATGATCAGCAGTGGATTGCGGGTGCGCGATATATAGTAAGTGCAACTAACTATATATGCGAAGTTCAATGGTTTTGTGTGAGTAAAATAAGGTTTTGTAAATGCTAATTCCTAACTATATATGGTCTATAACCTATGGTTTTTTCAGTGAATATATATATATATATATATATATATATATATATATATATATATATATATATATATATATATATATATATATATACACACAAACAGCCAGAACTGCAACCTGGATCAGAGAACCAGAACAGATGACCAAACGAATCCTCAGTAAGGCAAAATGTAGTTTTTTATTTAAGGCAAACTGAGCAGCAAAACTGACGAGTTTCGGGCCACAATGCCTGTATTTTTCAAATGCTTGTGCAAATCATGTGACACATCACGTGACATAAATAAAAAGGGAAAAAGTACTGTTTTCATATATATAGAACAAACGTACAACGAGGGAAAGTATAATATTCCCATTCACATGTCAACGTTGAAATATACTAATAAATATGACGGAGTACATTAATTGTCTAAACAACAAAATTTCTGCATGAATGCATAAATTTGATCAAAACAGTTCATAACTCATTAAGATGTGATCTGTGCAAATTACCGCCATTATGTAAACATAATATGAATAATACAGTTTCAGTTTTAAAAAGCATATATTAAATACTTAAAAACACTTTGAATACAAAAATGAATTGTTATTCTTAAAAACTGTTTAAATCATAATATGCAAACTTGAGCGATATAAATACACCCTTTGTATAAACAAATTATTACTTGATCCTAAACTGTAAGAATCTCAAGTCTAATGTATACTCTATCGGGGACATCTCTAAAATGATGGCAACCCCTAGATTAGTTAGTCATGATAAATTGGGGACATCATTGACTGATGGCAACCCCTCTACATAGTATTGCCTATATTGAAACAGTACCAATTTCCATCTTATAGTGTACCTAACACCTTATTAGTAAATGTGCAACCAATATGTGAAAAGGAAACAACCTATTTTTTCATCTTGAACAACATTTAGACAGGTCAAAGAAAGATAAGGGTGAAGTGACAAAACAACACAATAATGTTTGTTTATATATATATGAACACACCTCCTTCTCAGGAATGAATACGCACTCGCAGGATCTTCTGTTCTTAAGTTTTAATCATTCGCAATTTCCAGCATCATATAAATACCAACGCGTTTCGCCACCAAACTGGCGGCTTTTTCACGGTGGATATTTACTATTACACAAAATCCTCCATTAACCCCTTCGCTGCGGCGGCTATTCCGCCGCAGCGCTAAAGGGGCGGGGCGGCCGCGCGGCCGCCGCATGCTGGTGACAGAACCGCTCCGTCACCAGCTACAGTTGAGCTGTGCTGGTGACGGAGCGGTTCCGTCATGACCCGCCCCGCTCTTTAGAACGCCCGCGCAGGCGCGAAATCAGCGCCGCGCAGGCGCGGCGGCCGGGCCATGACGGAACCGCTCCGTCATCAGCACAGCTCAACTGTAGCTGATGACGGAGCGATTCCGTCATCAGCATGGAAGGGGTTAAGAAGTGATCTACAAAACACGTGATTTCTCATGTCACTTCCTGTTGCTAATTGCTAAGAACTATGGGGTTTGTAGCTCAACTGTTACATTCTGTACCCAAAAAACATGTATAAATGTTTACAATTTATGGCAATTGGCATATTCTGTTAGAAATTCATTACTTATTTCAATAAATGTTAGATTTCTGTATTGCGGACCCACGATGTTTACATTTTTACTGTAGTTGATTTGTACTATTGATTTATCAAACTTCATCAATAGCACTATACCCACAAGATCAAATTAATCGGCCACATTATTTTTGATGAGGGGTACCCGTACTGTATTTAATCAGGTTACCCTCAACCACTAGATCGTTACTACTATTTATTGATTATATGGTATTTGCATCATATGGACTATTACTCCCCCCCAGTGGCCTTTTTTTTATGTTTTGTGGTTATTATTGTGTCCGAGCCCTCCAGTGGGAGCTGGTTTTAACTTTGGTCCAATTGTATCATTAGAATGATTTTTGTCTTTAACAGAAATTTAATGTGTGTTTGTATATCTCTATTTGTGCCGTGCCGTTTGTAAAACCCCCACTTCTTCTCAGCTTTTTTCATGTGTTCTTAACAATGAACCGAGGAAGAATTCATATGTTTAGCTCTGCGTTCGACTATTTACAACATGATACAATATTCATTTTATAAGGATATCTGTTACTACAAATGTACGTACAGTTCCTCACTTTGATTCAGACCATTTGGGTGTGAAATTTGAAAGTTAAAAATTTGTCGTGATTCTCCGCATCTCAATTTTCGCTCTCTGTCACCACCTCTCACATGTGGGATAATTGTCTCTAGGGCATAGAATTTTAAGAGTTTCCAATCTCCATTATGCATGGCTTCCATATGTTTCGCAACGGCATTCCCTCTGTCCTTATTTACCGTTGCCCTAACATGTTCAAGAATCATTTTTTTCAATTCATTTTTCGTGCTACCAATATATTTCAAAGCACAAGGACATTCGATCACATATACAACAAAGTCAGTCTTGCAATTTATCAGTTGTTTGATTATCCAAGATTTGTTATTTGGTAAGATTACTTCTGTTTTGTTGACTGGATTCTGACATACTTTACACTGTTGACATTTCACAAAGCCTTTCATTTTCTAACCACTGAATGCCCTTCTTCTTTTTCACTAGATCTTGATGATGACTGTGCGCAAGTCTATCTCTTAAATTTGTGGCACGTCTGAAAGTGACCCCTGGGTGTTTTCCCACTATTTTCCCAGTAGTTTGATCTGTTTATAGCAATTTCCAATTCTTTCTTAAAATGCCAACAATCTGTTTGGATTCTCTTGTATGATTAATGGGGGTGACCTAGTTGCTAGGACACCCCCGCGCCGCACGGCCACCAGCTGCTGCGTGCGCCTCCCTGCCCGTGTGCCCCACTGCCTCGCTGCCGTCTCGTGACCACGCCCCCTGCCTCAGAGGGGCGTGGTCCGTGCTCGCTCGTCCTGCCTATTGTTGTTTTTGCCGTTCTGTTTTAATTGTTGTTTTTTTGCCCATCTGTATTGCCTGTATTATCTGTCCGGTTTTGTATTTGGTCATCTCCTTCCTGTGTAGCCTTTTGTTGTGACCCCGTCCTCCCTCCCCACTTCCCGCCACCGCCGATTACCCCGCCCCTTTTTCTTCTGTACCCTCCCCGCTCCCGCCTCCCAGCTGCTCCGCCCCCCCGCGCACTTCGCCATATATGGCGACCGTGCGAACGCGCAGCGGGCGTGCCGTTTGTGCGCCGAAGGCGCGCCAAAGGTAAGCCCGTCTACGCCCGTCCGCGCCTGGACCGCGCCCAGTGCCAGGACCCCTGGCCCACGAGGACCCCGACCGACCCGCCTAACGTACACCGCCGCCACCCTCATCGCACTCAACACCAGCCGAATCCCTGGATGCTAGCGAGCCACCCCACGACGCACCCACGGACCCTTCAGCTGCCACGCCTGCAAGTTCACCTGCATCCGGACCTGCCTCGCACCAGCACCCACCAAGACGAACACCAGCAGCACCCACCTCAAGTGCATCCTGCTCAACACCCGCTCCGTCCACAGACACGCCATCGAACTCTGGAACCTCCTCGACACCACAGCTCCAGACGTTGCCTTCCTCACGGAGACCTGGATGAACGCCTCTTCAGCTCCCGACATCGCCATCGCCATCCCAGAGGGCTACAAGATCACCCGGAGGGATCGCACCGCCAACCAGATGGGAGGAGGCATCGCCATCATCCACAGGAACACCATCCGTCTCACGACTAGCACCGACAACACCCTGACCACCGCCGAACACCTGCATTTCCAGATCCACACCGACCCGAAGACCACCCTCAGAGGCACCCTGATCTACCGGCCTCCGGGACCACGCACCCAATTCAGCGAGGAAATCGCCGACTTCGTCAGCCCGCATGCCCTCCCCTCCGCCGACTACATCCTCCTAGGGGACCTCAACTTCCACCTGGAGAACAACAACGACCGCAACACCAGCACCCTGCTCGACAACCTCGCCAATCTTGGACTCAAGCATCTGGTGTCCACCCCCACCCACCTCGCCGGACACACACTCGACGCAGTCTTCTCATCCAGCACAGACATCGACTTCAGCCACGCCACAGAGCTTCAATGGACGGACCACAGCTGCGTCCACTTCACCTTCAAAAGAACGATGACCCACCACCACCAACAACAGACCGCCCGCAGAAGCAGGAACAAGATCACAGCCGACCAACTCGCCACCTCCCTGAGCCAGCACCCTCCGGCCAGCTCAGCGAACCCCAGCCAAGCCGCCGAAAACCTCACGAAGTGGAGCAGCAACTGCGCGGACGAGCTCGCCCCGCTGAGGACCCCGCCCAGCAGACCCGGCAGCAAGAAAGCCCCATGGTTCACCGACGAACTCAAGAGCTCCAAGAAGAACTGCCGAGCCCTCGAGAAAGTCTGGAGAAGGGAACCAACACCAGACAACATGACCACCTTCAAGCTTGCCACCCGGAAGCACCACCAGCTGATCCGCGCTGCCAAGAAAACTGCTTTCAAGGACCGGCTGGACAACAACGCACATAACTGCAAGGAACTCTTCAACATCGTGAAAGAGCTATCCAACCCCAGCGCAGGTAACAACGACATCACCCCATCGCAAGACCTCTGCAACTCCCTCGCCTCATACTTCCACAACAAGATCGCGGACATACACAACAGCTTCAACAACCAACCAACGCACACCACGACCGAACAACCACCCCCCACCACCACCCTCCACGCCTGGACTCCGATCAGCACCGAAGACACCATCCGCACGATGAACTCCATCCACTCCGGATCTCCGACCGACCCCTGCCCTCACCACGTCTTCAACAAGGCCGACGCTGTCATCGCACCCCACCTGCGAGACATCATCAACACTTCCTTCGACACCGCCACCTTCCCGGAGAGCTGGAAGCACGCCGAACTCAGCGCTCTACTCAAGAAACCCACAGCGGACCCCACCGAACTCAAGAATTACCGCCCCATCTCGCTCCTCCCGTTCCCAGCCAAAGTCATCGAGAAGACCGTCAACAAGCAGCTGGCCACCTTCCTGGAGACGAATGGATCCCTCGACCCCTCACAGTCTGGCTTCCGAGACAACCACAGCACCGAGACCGCCCTCATCGCCGCCACCAATGACATCCGAGCCCGATGGACAACGGAGAAACAGCGGCCCTCATCCTCCTAGACCTCTCCGCGGCATTCGACACCGTCTGCCACCGCACCCTAATACAGCGCCTCAGCAACGTCGGTATCCAGGAGAAGGCTCTGGAATGGATCATCTCCTTCCTCGACGGAAGAACACAGAGAGTCCGCCTACCACCGTACAAGTCAGAGGCCACCGAAGTCATCTGCGGCGTCCCTCAAGGATCCTCGCTGAGCCCCACCCTCTTCAACGTCTACATGAGCCCCCTCGCGGCCATCGCACGCCAACACAACCTCAGCATAATCTCCTACGCCGACGACACCCAGCTGATCCTCTCCCTGACCAACGACCCCACCGCCGCCAGAGCCAACCTGCACGAAGGGATGAAAAAGGTAGCCGAGTGGATGACGACCAGCCGCCTGAAACTGAACTCAGACAAGACGGAGGTCCTCATCCTGGGCTGTTCACCCTCCGCCTGGGACGACTCCTGGTGGCCTCCCGCCCTGGGCACCGCACCCACACCGACAGACCACGCACGAAACCTGGGCTTCATCCTGGACTCCTCCCTCTCCATGACCAGGCAAGTCAACAACGTCTCCTCGGCGTGCTTCAACATCCTACGCATGCTACGGAAGATCTTCTGGTGGATCCCCACCGAGACCAGGAAGACCGTCACCCAGGCCCTCGTCACTAGTCGACTGGACTACGGCAACGCCCTCTACGCCGGCACCACCGCCAAGCTTCAGAAGAGACTCCAGCGGATCCAGAATGCCTCAGCCAGACTCATCCTCGACATCCCACGAACCAGCCACATCTCCGGACATCTGAGAGACCTGCACTGGCTCCCCATCAACAAAAGAATCACCTTCCGCCTCCTCACCCACGCACACAAAGCCCTACACGACCAAGGCCCGAGCTACCTCAACAACCGAATCAACTTCTACTCTCCCAAACGCCACCTCCGATCGGCCAACCACGCCCTCGCCGCCGTCCCCCGCATCCGAAGAGCGACTTCAGGAGGGAGATCCTTCTCCTACCTGGCCGCCAAGACCTGGAACGCCCTCCCGACCGACCTGCGCCTGACCCAAGACCACCTCTCCTTCAGGAAGAAGCTGAAGACCTGGCTGTTCGAGCAGTAGCGGCACCCCCCTCCCCCCAGCGCCTTGAGACCCTACGGGTAAGTAGTGCGCTCTATAAATGCCATTGATTGATTGATTGATGATGAGTCTCACATGTGATTTTTCTGATTGTGAGCTATCCTTGCATTTTGATTTTATTTGTAAGGTGTCCTGTCTTTTCTTCTCATTGGCCTAAGGTGACATGTGTGCAAACACGCCCTGTGGCGCTTTTTAAGTTGGAGAACTAATTTCTCTTCAATCCTGATGTCCCCTGTGGGCCAACTAGCCCACCAGGTACCTCCAATATGCGCCAGGGAACTGCGTTGCAGAGAGATGTTCAGAGGCAATGCCCCCTTTTTACAAAACTCTGCAACGCAGCTGCGTGGCGCTTACCGGAGGTAACTGGTGGGCTAGTTGGCCCCTAGGGGACCTCTGGATTGAAGAGGAATTAATTCCCCAACTTAAAACGTGCCACATGGCATGTTTGCACACATATCACCTCAAGCCCTGCCCCCTACCTTCACCACTGTGCAAATGTACCCCATAGCACGTTTTAAGTTGGGGGATTAAATTCCCTTGAATACGGGGGGTCCCTGGAGGTCAACTAGCCCACCAGGAACCTCCAGTATGGGTTGCAGAGAGGTGTAAAAAGGGGCATGGCCTCATTACACCTCTCTGCAACTCAGCCCCCTGGCGCATTTCCAGAGTGGGAACTAAATCCCCTTGAATACTAGGGGCCAACTAGCCCACCAGGAACCTCAAGTATGCGCCAGGGGGCTGCGTTGAAGACAGATGTAAAAAGCGGTGCGGCCTCATTACACCTCTCTGCAACACAGCCCTCTGGTGCATACTGGAGGTTCCTGGTGGGCTAGTTGGCCCCCAGGGACCCCCAGTATTCAAGGGGAATTAGTTCCTCCTCTGCAAACGCGCCAGAGGGCGCATTTGCAGAGAGGTGCAATGAGGGGGCGTGGCCTCCTCCCCGATCCCGTTTTTTTAAATTTACTTTTAAGAAGGAGGGCTGTGTAGCCCCCTTCTTTTTTTTTTTGGCCCCTGGGTAGCCCATCCCTGAGGGCCTGCCCCCAAATTTTTAAAAGAACAATTTTGGAAAGGGGGCCTTGTGGCCCCCCTTCCGAGGCCTTATTGGCCCTGGGGACCCCATCCCCCGGGGCATTGCCTTTTCTGAAAAAAAAATCTTTCGGAGGGGGGCAGCCTTGCCCCCTCCTGTGGCCTCTTATGGCCCCGGGGTTCCCATCCCCCGGGATCGTTTTTAATTTTTTGAAAAAAAATTTGTGGAGGGTGGCCTCGTAGCCCCCCTCCCGGGCCACTACTAGCCACAGGGACCCCATCCCCCGGGGCTGGCCCTCCTTGTTAGGGGCCGTGGGGGTCCCCAATTCCCCCCACAGTCCTAGCCAGCACCCCGCATCATGCAGGAGCCGGCATTGCTTTTCTACATAGGGAACAGCTAACATCCATGTAGAAAAGCAATCAGCTTTGGTTTTTGGAAGAGAGAGCATGTTTCCTACTCTCTCTTCCAAAAACCAAAACAGTTTGCTATGGTAGGGCGGGAGCCGCGAGGCTCCCGCCCTACAGTAGCAAACTACAGTGTCGCGGGGGGTAGGGACCCTGGAACACTGCAGGAGCCAGCATTGGGGGGTGATACAAAAGGGGGTGGTGATGGACGTGTGTCCCTTGCTCACTTTGCCACTGGATTCAAGCAAGCCTGGCTGAAGACGGCTGTAATGCCAGAAACCGGTCCTAGGAAGCTTGAATCCGGTCCAGGGAAGGCATGGCTTGGCAGTTCGGACTAGACTGTTCCCATGAGGCACAGGGTCAGACAGATTTGCATATGGCCATGTCTGAACTGGGGTGGCAGAGTGGGCTAAAGAACGGTGATGGATTAAACCCAGATCTGTTGACTGGGTGTGAGTGTTTGATTGGTTCAGATGCTCCGTCCATCAACCCCCCCTTTTGTACCGCTTTGTTCGCCATAAGTTTGCAGGGTATGCTCAGACGTGAGCCCCTTGCTCACTTTGCCATTGGATTCAAGCAAGCCTGGCTGAAGACGGCTGTAATGCCAGAAACCGGTCCTAGGAAGCTTGAATCCAGTCCAGGAAAGGCATGGCTTGGCAGTTCGGGCTGGACTGTTCCCATGAGGCACAGGGTCAGACTGATTTGCATATGGCCATGTCTGAACTGGGGTGGCAGAGTGGGCTAAAGAACGGTGATGGATTAAAACCAGATCTGTTGACTGGGTGTGAGTGTTTTATTGGTTCAGATGCTCCGTCCATCACCACCCCCTATTGTACCGCTTTGTTCACCATTAGTTGGCAGGGTATGCTAAGACGTGAGTCCCTTGCTCACTTTGCCACTGGATTCAAGCAAGCCTGGCTGAAGACGGCTGTAATGCCAGAAACCGGTCATAGGAAGCTTTAATCTGGTCCAGGGAAGGCATGGCTTGGCAGTTCGGGCTGGACTGCTCCCATGAGGCACAGGGTCAGACTGATTTGCATATGGCCATGTCTGAACTGGGGTGGCAGAGTGGGCTAAAGAACGGTGATGGATTAAACCCAGATCTGTTGACTGGGTGTGAGTGTTTGATTGGTTCAGAATCTCCGACCATCACCGCCCCCTTTTGTACGGCATTGGGGGGTGCCAGTCCCCAGGGCCACCACATGGCTCCATGAGGGGGGCCGCGCGGCCCACTCCCAACATTTAAAAGCTGGGGGGTGGTGGTCTTGGGGGCTGGGGTGTCCGTCACAGACCCCCCTATTTTGAATATTAGAGCCCCGGGGAGGTGGCGGTCCCCGGGGCGTGTGGGGGGGCTGGAGACACCGACACAGGTTTTTTCAATATATTTTAGAAGCCTCGGGGGTGGTGGTCCCCAGGGCTGCGGGGGCTGTAAGCCCCCATACATACCTTTAAAGCCCCGGGGGTGGCGGTCCCCGGTGCTGCGAGGGGCCGTGAGCCCTCCCATACATAATTTTAAAGCCCCGGGAGGTTGCGGTCCCCCGATTAATATTATAAAAAAGAAGCCCCGGGGTGGCAGGTCCCGGGGTGGCAGTCCCTGATGCTGCGGGTGGGCAGTGAGCCCCCCGCATACATAATGTGAAAGCCCCAGGGTGTGGTGGTCCCCGGGGCTGGGGGGCCCCTCTGGGGCCCCCATTATTATAAAACACATTGCTCGCGGGACTTGGCCCACCCAGGGGCTAATTAACTATTTTTTTTTGGGTTCGGCAGGATACGTGTATCCTACGTGCATCCCGTGATTTAAAAAAATAAATAAAAATGTTTGGCCTCGGGGGTCCTTGTGGGACCCCCTAAGCAGGCCTATAGGGTCAGGGTGTTTCTACCCTGCCCCCTTTTCTTGTTTTTCACGTTTCTTTTTCTGTTTTCTTGTGCCTCGACTGTACCGAGGCACAAGATGGCTGCCAACACTTCCTATTTTGGAGTGTTGACAGCCAATTAGCATAAAGCTTGTGCTCGGGAGGATACGCATACCCTACTCTGTCCATAGATATATGTATGATTTTACTTTTGATTTTCTCAGGAACTACAGAACGGATTTACACCATTTAACAAAAAGCATGAACTGTGAACTAAACTCTACCTTTTTGCCAAATTTGGTGTAATTCCGTTCAGCAGCTCGGGCTGTAGCCGCGGCTAAATGTCCCTATGGAAATTTGCATGGGGAAAACACGTTTTGGGACCCCCCTTTTTTCTCGGCCCCCACTTGACAAATCACCCCGAAACTTTCAGGATAGGAGCGGAGCGGGCCATTTTCTTGGAGAATTTTGCGAAGCTTCGTCAACTGGTGCCAAAGTTAATCTAAATAGAATGTTGCGGATTTCCTTTGGAAACTAGGTCCTAACTGTAACTACCTACTGGTGACCGCCAGTAGGCAATATATATATATATATATATATTACCTACTGGCGATAGCCAGTAGGTATATATAGTTAGGATTTTTTCTCTATGGAACTTTTGAAAATTCTATGCCTAATAACTTTGGCGTTTGAGGACGGAATTGGCTGAAATTTTCAGGAAAATGGCACATTTTGTTTCTGAGCAGCTCCTGGAAATTTGGGGGGGGTTCGTCAAGGGGGGGCCGAGAAAAAAGGGGGGTCCCAAAACGCGTTTTTCCCATGTTAATTTCCATAGGGCGGTTGGCCTCACTTTTAGCCCGAACGGCTGAATGGATTTCCACGAAACTTGGCAAAATTGTAGGGACTGTTAGCCCGATGTGCCTTTGCTAGGTCTCAATATATGTGCTTCAGTGGATTTTGAGAAATTAACGTTTAAAACAAGATATATATCTGTAACAGCGCTCCGGGTAGCGCTCCGGTTCGTGAACTTTTCGCGTATCGGAACTTTGCGAAGCGAAGCTGATTGGCTCTCCGGTGTCTGTCAACATTCTAAACAGTCCGTAGCGGCCGCCATCTTGTCTCTCGGTAGGATCGAGAGACAAGAGGAGGCCAAAACAAAGGGGGAAATGAAGGAAAGGGGGCAAGGTAGACCCCTTCTGACCCCCTAGGATTGATGAGGGGGATATTATAGAGCCACGCGGGGCCCCAAAAAAAAATACTTCCGATTTTTTCGCCGTAGAGACGCGTCTTGGTACGCGAACCGGGCAGCTAACCGGGCAGCTAACCGGGAAGCTAACCGGCAGTGTAACGGGAGTCTGAGGAGTAGCTGATTGGCTGTCAACATTGTAAACAGTCTGGAGCAGCCGCCATCTTGTCTCTCGGTAGGATCGAGAGACAAGAGGAGACCAAAACAAAGAGGGAAATGAAGGAAAGAGGGCAAAGTAGACCTCTTCTGACCCCATAGGATTGATGAGGGGGATATTATAAAGCCACGCGGGGCCAAAAAAAAAAAAATTATTTTTTCGCCGTAGAGACGCGTCTTGGTACGCGAACCGGGCAGCTAACCGGGCAGCTAACCGGGAAGCTAACCGGCAGTGTAACAGGAGTCTGAGGAGAAGCTGATTGGCTGTTATCATTGTAAACAGTCTGGAGCGGCCGCCATCTTGTCTCTCTGTGGGATCGAGAGACAAGAGGTGGAAAAAAAAAGGTGTAAATAATTGAAAGGGGTAAGGCAGACCCTCCTGAACCCCTAGGATTGATGAGGGGGCTATTAAAGTTCCCTGCGGGGCAAAAGAAAAAAAAATTGCGATTTTTCGCGGTAAAGGTGCTTCCTGGTACGTTAACCGGGCAGCTAACCGGCAGCGTAACGGGAGTCCGACATATTGTGTTTTTTGAACGTTTGTGATATGTGCACGTGTGGATTTTGTCTAATTAAGGTTAAAAAAATATATATATATCTTTAAGCGTGTTCTGGCGCGCTTACGTTTTGGGTTTGGTTTGCGCTGCAGAGACGATACGTCACGGTGGTTATGCGATGCATCATGAGGCGTCTCACGGGCTACGTGATACGTCACTTAATAAAGAATATATTTTACAGCTATAGATATTAGCTTTTAAAAAACCAATGAAATTCACAGAAAAAACCATAGGTTATAGACCATATATAGTTAGGAATTTGCATTTACAAAACCTTGAAAATCACTGAAAAAACCATAGGTTATAGACCATATATAGTTAGGGATTAGCATTTAAAAAACCTTATTTTATTTGCACAAAACCATTGAAATTCCATATATAGTTAGTTGCACTAACTATATATCGCGGACCCGCAATCCACTGCTAATGATGTCACATATTACATCATTCATGACATGGTCAGTGACATCACTGATGACATCACTGATGACATCTCAAATGACATCACTGATGACATCACTGATGACATCTCAAATGACATCACTGATGACATCACTGACATCTCATTTGACATTACTGATTACATCACTGATGATATCATTTATGTGATAATACATCTTCAGACTCTAATATAACCTTAGATACACTCAGTGTAAACAGGCACTCACAGACTGTCACACATCCATGGAGTTACTCACACACCTAGTCAGTCATGGAAAGAATCAATCACATCTCCATTTCCTCAACTATACAGTTATACACACCTTACTTATTCAAACATATAGTAACACATATTTACTCTCTTATACAATCCTTGATACAAGTTCACAATGATTCATACAGCCACTCACACATTCACTGGCTCTTATGTTCAGTTATTTATATATGTCAACTCTCACATGGAGTGTGTTTTACATATGTACTTACTTTGACATGTAGCACTGAGATATCCATTCACTCACCAATATACTCATGCACACAGTCAACTGTCCATACAGCTGTTTCTACATGCACTTTTGAACCCATACACCTAGGGAATCAACTGCTCACACATCTATGCACAGAGTTATACACCTCCCAGCCACCCACACACATACTCAGTCTCCCATACAAATACTTGGGCAACCATTCAATAACCCATATAGTTACTGATATAGCTACTGATTTAAACATGCAGCAGTTTACAGAACAACATAAATAATGATTGCCAAATTAAGACACTTTAATCACTAACCCATACACTCAGTGAGACACATTTAATCATTCTCTCATACAGTCAGTCATGCACCTACTAAATCCTTCATCCAGACACTTATACATCCACTCATTCTTCAATATGTAAGACTTATTTTAACTTTACAGAAACATACAGTCACTGGGTGTTGTCATCAGTGATGTCATCAGTGATGTCATCAGTGATGTCATTTGAGATGTCATCAGTGATGTCATCAGTGATGTCACTGACCATGTCATGAATGATGTAATATGTGACATCATTAGCAGTGGATTGCGGGTCCGCGATATATAGTTAGTGCAACTAACTATATATGGAATTTCAATGGTTTTGTGCAAATAAAATAAGGTTTTTTAAATGTTAATCCCTATCTATATATGGTCTATAACCTATGGTTTTTTCAGTGAATATATATATATATTCACTGAAATATTATAAATGAACAGTGATACTGACCGAGATAATGTGCAATATTTGCGAATGTATCCTGTATTGTTTACTGTGAATGGTATTGAGCAGCAAACACGAGACGCTTAAAATGTATAGTCTGTCCACTATGTCAATGCCAATGATGGTAATTTTAAATGAACCAATCACGTAACAGCACTGTGCATTTTAAATACTCATTGAAAATGTGGTTACGCTGTTATGTGATCAAGGCTTTGTGCCGAAACGTTATGGCAACAGCTGAATAAAATTTGAAAAGCAGCATCTCACGTTTGGCCGTGTCTGTTTCCGGCGCGATCGAGAGCAAAAGCGATTGCGGGAGGAGAACGGAGGTTGGAGTATATATATATATATATATATATATATATATATATATATATATATATATATATATATATATATATATATATATATATATTTATTTATATATTCACTGAAAAAACCATAGGTTTCAGGTCTTATATAGTTAGGAATTAGCATTTAAAAAACCTTTGAAATTCACTGAAAAAACCATAGGTTTCAGGCCTTATATAGTTAGGAATTAGCTTTAAAAAAAACTTTGAAATTCACTCAAAAAAAGTTTTAGGGGTGTTATAGTTTGCTGGACATTTCACTCATACAAAACCATTGAAATTGCTCCTATATGATTAGTTGGACTAACTATAATTCGCGCACCCGCAATGCACTGCTGATGATGTCACATATTAGACCATTCATGACATGGTCAGTGACATCACATCATGGTTATTTCAAAGGTTTTGTAAATGCAAATTCTATTAGCGAATAACATTTTTATATGTTAATATCCTTCTGGCACCACCTGAGCAGCCATCTCATTTCTCAGCAGAAAGGAAACACAAGAGAGCACAAACCAAGAGTGGAAAATGCAAAAAGGGGCAGGGTAGAGACCCCCTGAGCCCCTAGCCCTTCTCAGGTTGTCCCAGAAGGACCCCCAAGGGCAATTTTTTTTTGTAATGAAATCACGGGGGTACGCCCATGGTACGTGTACGTACACGGACCTGTACGCGTACCGTGCGCGCACCCCGCGATTTTTTCATTTTTTTTTGCCCTTGGGGGTCCTTCTGGGACCCCCTGAGAAGGGCTAGGGGGTTGGGGGGTCTCTACCTTGCCCCCTTTTCGTGTTTTCCACTCTTGTTTTGGGCTCTCTTGTGCCTCAGTCCTCCTGAGAAACAAGATGGTGGCCAACTCTTCCTGGTTTGGACAGTTTGGAATGTTGACAGTCGACTGCCAGCCAATCAGGATCGGGCTCGCGCACGTAAGGGTACGTGCACGTACGCGTACGGTGGGCGGACCCGTAAGCTCATATAGATATATTTGTGTTTTTTAACCTAATTTTCATAAAAACCACTGGAGCAAATTTAACCAAACATAGCAAAGGCACATCTGCGTACCAGTCCCTACAATTTTGCCAAGTTTGGCGTAATTCCTTACAGCGGTTCGGGCTGTAGACTTGTCAGACCGTCCTATGGAAATGAACATGGGGAAAACATGTTTTGGGACCCCCCTTTTTTCTCAGCCCCCACTTCACGAATCCCCCCGAAACTTTCAGGGAAGGAGCGGAGTGCAGCGAGACCATTTTAAGGAAAATTACCGGCAGATCCCTCAATCGGCGCCAAAGTTATTCCCAATAGAATGTTCGGAATTTTCTAACTATATATACCTACTGGCTATCGCCAGTAGGTGATATATATATATACATATATTTATATATATATATTTTACCTACTGGTGGTCGCCAGTAGGTAGCTATAGTTAGGACCTTTTTTCTATTCAAAAAACTATTTTTTCTTTTCCCGCCAGTTGACGAATTGACGAGTTGACGAATTTTCACAAATTTTGGAAAACTAGTGGGGAGCTTCAGTCAGCTCTGTCTTGAAAGTTTTGGGGTGAATCGTCAATCTGGGGCCGAGAAAAGGGAGGTCCCAAAACGTGTTTTCTCCATGGTATTTACCATAGGAAAACTTAGACAAAGCTGCAGCCCGAACTGCTGAATGTAATTACACCAAATGTGGCAAAAAGTTAGGCCTTGGTTCAGAATTTCCTTTTTTTAAAAATGGTGTAAATCCGTTCAGTAGTTCCTGAGAAATTAGAAAAAGAAAAAGTTTTGAAATCTATGGCCGCGGCGGGTTCGCAAACCCTCCCGAGCACGAGCTTCATTCTGATTGGCTGCCAATACGCCAAACCAGGAAATATTGGCAGCCATCTTGTTTTTGTTTTTTTATTTCAAAAGTGTTTTTTATTTTTATGCAAAAAACATTAGCACTTCTGTTACAAGGTTAGCCAATGGAAGTTTATACAACAGTGTTCTGAGGCACTATGACACATTTACTTAGCTAACCCCACATGACGTTATTTACTGAAAACAAGAGAAAGGTTGACAGAAAAAGGCAGGAAAGAAAGGGGTGAAAGAAGAACAAAGAGATAGGCTTTGATAGTTATAAATCCTTTGTTTACTTATCAAACTGACATACGACTAGCTAACTTGTGAAGAAATTTAGAAACATGTTGGCTTACATACAGACCTGTGGGGCCATAATAGTTGAGCTCAGTTACATTCACTTGTCCGTACATAAGAGGGGCCAGGGTATGTTTCGCCACCATGTCTAAGTACGTGTCCAGTGATTTCCACATTCCTTTGGAGGCTGGTCTCCAAGGTGAGTTCTGTACTGCAATGTTGTCCGCACCTCTGAGATGTGTAATACAGTTGAAACAGCCTTTGTATGAGGCTTACTTGTGTCCCTCCAAATGGCTAGGACCATTTTTACTGCTGCAGTCAGCAGCAGATCTAGTAGGTCCTTATCGTGATCTGATCTTAGTGCTGCATCCATAAATGTGGTGGCGAGGGAGGAAAATTCATTTGTTAATGTACAGCCCAGCAACTCATTTATAAAACCAAAGATTTTCCCCAAAGATTTTCCCCAAGAATGTTTTGAGTGTTGGGCATTGGTAGATAACATGTGCTAGGTCCCTCTTTTCCTTGTTATAGTTCCAGCATAATGCATCCTCCCTGAGACCTAGTGAGAATAGGCATGCAGGGGACAAAAACCCTTATGGAGAAGCCAAAATTTTGTTTGTGAGAGCACTGGGTAGATTTTATTGTGTGAGGCAGAGGCCCATAGTGTGGCCCGTTCTTGTTCATTAAGTGTGGTTTTAGTTTATTTTTCCCAATGGTTAATAGTCTCGTCATTATGTTTAGAGGATTTTGGGCATAGAAGTTTGTAGAGGTGTGAAACCCGGTGTCCTAATTTATTAATATTTGCCAATATTGATGGTTGTGCAGTGGATAGTTTGGTTTTGATCAAGGCCGTTCTGATTTTCAAAAAGTTATAGAATTCAATTTTGGTTATGTTGTGCCTTGACTTGAGGTCTGCGAAAGTAATGGGGTATGCACCATCTTCTAATTGGTAAGGTTGGTAGATACCTTTCCTTTTTTCAAACTAATGTGTCGAGGGCTAGCCATTTCCCCTTGTACAGAACCTTACTATTGCACTAGGGACTTTACATTCTACTCTAACCCACACAATTCGTACAGCAGGATAGAATATGTACTAATCTCAGTACCTCGAACACATCTAATAGAAAGCTCAGAGATAGCGCCAAGACTAGTATCAGACCACTCATGTATCAGCCTAAAACTGAGCGGCTGTACTATGAAGCCATTCCCCAGAGGAGGCGTTTTAACAGAAACGTCCTATCAGAACCCATAAACAAAAAAAAGATTGAGGAGGCCATAACAGATTCTGTCAAACATAATGACTAGCACCTCCACACTGTGGATTGCCCTGAAGGCGAGCATCAGAGGCACAATAATTGAAATTAAGTAAAAAATAAACAAAAACACAAACCTGCAGCTGACACAGCTCGAGCAGGAGATTAAAAGCTTAGAAACGGCCCATGCAAGGGCCATACAAGGTAGCAAACTCCTAGCAGACCTAACAAAAAAGAAAGTTTGAATACAACAAAATCCTGAGTGAGAGAGTGGGATTTTGGTTTAATAAATACAAGGCCCTTAACCTATGTGAAGCCAATAAAGCAGGAAAACTGCTCGCCTCCTATCTAAAATACAAACGCAAACAGTTTACCGTCTCGTCCATCACAGACTCAAATAACAAAACCCACACAAGACACAAAGACATCCTCAAGACCTTTCAAGAGTTCTATCAAGAACTCTATAAAATGTATCAGTCCCCGGACTTAAAGGAATGCACAAAATACCTCAACAGACTCGGGCTACCACAGCTAATGATGATGATGATGCACTTAGATTAGGTCAAGAAATTAGCAATAACGAAATTGAAATGGCGGTCAAATCAATGAAAGAAAGCAAAGCCCCGGGCCAGATGGTTTCATAGCAGCCTTCTACAAGACCTTCTTAGAACAGTGAAACCTACCATGAAGCAGATCTTTAATCCACTGTGCATCTTGAGGGGCTATGTCGCAATCCATGTCGGAAACCCAATAATAGTCATCCCATTTGAAGGTAAAGACCAATTGTCACCAAAAAACTACAGACCCATATCCCCAATTAATGTGAACTGCAAAATATATGCTAAAATGTTGGCAGTCAGACTCAATTCACCCCAATGATTAACTCCCTGATCAGCATGCTCCCACTCCTACTCACAGATGACTTTCACCACAAAGTAGATATCCTGATTTCTAAATTCATGTGGCAAGGGAAGAAAGCACGGATACGCATAAAAAACGAAGACTAGGGAAAAACCAGGGAGGGTCTCACTGGATATCACCCCCTACCGGGTACACACCGGCTTGGCTTCAGGTACAGAGGGCCATACTGACAATCTAAGCCCCCTGGCTCTACTAAAAGCAAATAGGCGTAACCACGCCTCTAAGTCTATTTTTAAAAACACAAAAATTGGCTGCCATCTTGTGACCCGGTAACTGAGCCAAAAGAAAATAGAGAAATAAGAATAAAAAACAAGAAAAGGGGCAAGGGTACAGACACCCTGACTCCCTAGGCCTGCTAAGAAGGTGCCCCATGGACCCCCAGGGCCAAGGAAAGCATTTTTTTTAAGTTGGCCGAATTTGTGCTGGGTGGATGAATTCGACCCAGCGTTGCCCCCTTCTGGAGCCCTTTATGGCCCTGGGGACCTCCATTCCCCAGGGCCGGCTCCTCCAATGTCCTGGGGTGGTGCCCACCACAGGAGATTGCTGTATACTATGGCAGCCGGCAATACAATCTTACACGCCAGTAGTTACCATCCAGCTCATCTGATCCGGAGCATTCCCTTCGGAGAAATGCTTTGGATCAGAAGAATCTGCAGTGCAGATTGCGCTTCCTTGCCAGGGGATATTCCAATACTAGTCTGGTAAAAGCTATTCAACGGTCCAATTCCGTTAGCAGGCTATAAGCTTTGGTCCCTTGGGATAGAACCAGTATGAAGGCTGACCAACAGTATGTTGGGACCCAAGAAATCTCATTTTGACCTATAACCGTCAACATGGAGATCTTAGAAAGATCATATACAAGAACTGGAATCTGGTACAAAGTGACCCTATCATTTGTCACAAAGTGAGCAAAAAGCCATTGCTCACTTTTCGTAAATCTCCCTCCATTTCAAAGGCTTTGGTCAGTAATACCATCGAGCCAAAAGCTTCGAATACTTGGTTGACACTCAAAAAGGGCTTTAAAACCTGTCCTCAATGTAAAGCCTGCCGTTACGGCAGCAATAGGACACACTATACAAGCCCATTCTGACAGGAACCTATTGCTATCACCAAGTGGTTAACTTGCAAAACAGAATATGCTATCTATGTGTTGGAGTGTCCGTGTGGGCTACAATATGTGGGCAGCACTAAGCTGCCTGCTCACAAACGGATACTCCAACACATACGTGCAATTTCGGGACATGACCAAAACTATCCGGTTGCCAGGCATTTTGAAGCCAAACATCTAGGCATTCCTGATCAGCTCCAGTACTTTGTTATAGATGCAGTGGAGGTATCAAGGAGAGGAGGTGACCGTGAGGCCAAACTCCGTATCCTTGAGACCAGGTACATACTGGAGCTCAATACAAAGAATCCTAATGGATTAAATGACAGGGAAGATCTATATACCTGCATTTAGGGTTCACAGGAGTGCCTATTAGACCTGTCCGGATACTGTAAATAATGAACTGGTTTTTAACTAATTCTCTCTTTTCTTAAATTGAGATAAGTGGTGACTCTTTTGGATGAATTGTTTGTAATGTTTTAGATACTTTCGTAAATAACAGGAATCTCTACTGTTTTATACATTTTTTGCACTTTATAATAGTTTTGCACATCACTTAAAATGCACTTTATCTGCTCAAGCAGACAGCTTTGTGTGGCAGGCCCACTTGGGCTTTACTTTTTCAGTTCTGTTGCATACGGTAAACAATATCAATTTTGCTAACATGCAGATTTACGCCTTCTTTTTTAATGGTTGCAACTGCCTTGTTAGAGAAAGGATGATATTATTAATTATTCACCCAAATATGTACAACATATGGTCATATCATGACTCCTATCAATTTCCTTACATAGAAAAATTTCTCGCCATGTATATTTAGGAAATTACATTACTTGCTGCTAATTAAGAGGATTGTTGTACCACACTTTTTTCTGTAAATAACTTAACTATTTTAAGTTTATTTATATGTAGGCAGTTTTAACTCGATTTTAAAATATTTTAGCATTGTCTAAAGACACTACTTTGATCATTGCGTTTTTTGCACAGTATTTTTACTATGTTTACTGTTAACCATTCTGCACTGTCACTTTAAATTGTCTGTTCGAAGGCTGTTAGTTTGTCATGTGATCAAGCCTCCTTGGAGGCGAAACTCGTCATGGCGGCAGCACTGGCATCTATGAAATAAAATCACTTATTTACACCAGCAATTACTGGGTCCACTCTTCGTCATTTTGGGTTTGGGCAGTGTGAGTCTGCAGCTTGAAGATTTCCCTCCCCCCCCAAAAAAAAAATATATATATATATATACCAATAACATAAAATCAATTAAAAACATTTTATTATGAATTAAAACATTAAACTATTTAGAAATCTTTAAACTTAAATTTCCCACTCCAGTCAGTGTAACATTAGGGAAAGTGTTGGATAGTAAAGGGTAAAAATTACTTTTCCCACTCCAGTGAGTGCAACAGTAGGGAAGGTTTTAGATAGCGGAGGGGTAAAAATTACTATTCCCACACCAGTGAGTGTAACAGTAGGGAAAGTGTAAGATAGCAGAGGGGTAAAAATTACTATTCCCACTCCAGTGAGTTGAACAGTAGTGAGACAGTTGGATAGTGGAGAGGTAAAAATGACTATTCCCACTCCAGTGACAATAACAGTAGGGAAAGTGTTGGATAGAGAAGGGGTAAACAATATTATTCCCACACCAGTGAGTGTAGCAGTAGGGAAAGTGTTGGATAGCAGAGGGGAAAAAATTACTATTCTCACTCCAGTGAGTGCAACAGTAAGTAAATCATTGGAATACGGACTGGTAACAATTACGATTCCCACTCCAATAATTGTAACACTAGAGAAAGTGTTGTCTAGCATCGTGGTGAAAATTACTATTCCCGCTCCAATGAGTGGAACAGTAGGGAAAGTATTGGATAGTGGAAGGGTAAAATTTGTATTCCCACTCCATAATTGCAGCAGTAGGGAAAGTGTTGGTTTGCCGAGGGGTAACAATTAATATTCTCAATACAGTTAGTTCTAAATTAAAAACAAACATTATATTAACAACATAAATATTTAAAAAACAAAATAAAAAGTATACATTTGCTAATAATTTAAATATAAATGTATTTAATATTAAAAACAAATCAAAAAAATCTTATAATGTTAAATACATATGACAAATACCTACAAATATTATTTTTAATCAAATAAAAAATAATGTTCAAACAAATAAATACTTTTAATTACAAGTTATTTAGAAACAAAATTAATTATTACATAAAATGACTATTTTATTTTCTACCTTATAACACCACACAATTCACAAACCACATCTAAAATTTAAAAAAAATGTAGTTCTATAACTAAAATAATCAATTACAGTTAAAGAATTATTATTAATTAAAAAACAGAATAAAATTCGTAAAAATTAATTAACTTCCCACACTTTACCTCCATAATCACCACAATGCACAGAATTAAACTGTATAAAAATGTATTACAAAATTAAAACTTAGTTTCAATTAAAAATACTAATAATATTTAACAACTAATTATAAAGTAAGTGAAATGAATGTACTCCTCTCCATTTACCCCCATAAAAATATAACCCACACACACAAAAAATAAACAAATTCCCTCATTAAATATCAATTAATGAATTAATAATAATGATCAACTAATTTTCCATTGATTCAATAAAAATGACTTCCCACCCTTTACCCCTATAAATCCCTCAACCCACACCTAAAATTAAGTACGCAATTTTAATATTTCATATTCCATTAATAATTTTTATTGATTAACAACTAATTAATAGTTAATTGCAAATAAATTGCTTCACACGTTTTACCCCTATAAAACCCCCCAAAAATTAATTACATAATTTCCATAAATAATTTACAATTAATTAATTAATATAAATCAATCATAGAACCTGTAAAGCGCTCTACTTACCTGTGAAGGTCTCAAGGCGCTGAGAGGGGTGGGGGGGGGGGGGTGCTGCTACTCCTCGAAGAGCCAGGTCTTGAGGAGCCTTCTGAAGGTGAGCAGGTCTTGGGTCTGCCGTAGGTGGGCGGGGAGGGTGTTCCAGGTCTTGGCGGCGAGGAAGGAGAAGGATCTACCACCGGAGGTCCTTCACTGGATGTTCGACACGGCGGCAAGGGCGAAGCTGGCAGAGCGGATCTGGCATGTGGGGGTGTAGAAGTTGAGTCTGTTGTTCAGCTAAGCTGGTCAGGTGTTGTGGAGTGCTTTGTGTGCATGGGTGAGGAGTTTAAAGGTGATAAATTACCAACTACTTAATAATTATTTAAACATTAAACTTTCCTCTCTTTACCCCTATAAACCTGACAACCCGCACCTAAGATTAATTACACAATTTACAAAATCAATTTAAAATGAATTAAGTGATATAAATTAACAACAAATTATTAAATAATTAAAAATTATATCCCACCCTTTACCCCTATAAACCCCACAACCTAAAACTTATGAAAAGTACACAATTACCATAATTTATAACCAATTGATTACTTAACATCAATTAACAACCAATTAATATTTATTTACAAATAAATACCTTCCCACAATTAACACTATTAAAGCTCAATTAAATATTGCTAAATAAAAAATATGAATTAATGTATTATAATTAAATTACTTTCCACCCTGTTACCCTATAAACCCACAACCCACTACACAACTAAAATAGGAAAAATGTAATTAAAATAAAATTGGTAACTACGAAAAACTTAACACATATATTAAAAAACATAAAAAATAGTTCTATAAAACAATACACATCACATACATTTAAAATATTAACACAAATATATAACACTAATTAAAAAATCGATATTTTAAACAACTATATTTTTTTAAACGATATTAATGACTTCTATATTTTTGAAAATGAAATTTCTTAACTTAAATTCGATATTCTTGACCACGATATTCTTGCTGTCGATATTTCCAACTCAATATTTGTTTAGGTCGACATTTACAACTCACTATTGTGTCTGCATACCCTTCCAAATACGTCATAGCACAGAGGCAACATTATTTGAGGTGGTCAATGAACTACGTTGGATATGGAAGATGGCAGCCGTGCACCTGCCATCCTTTTCGACCTCTCTGCTTAGTTTGATAGCCTCTGCCATCTTATCCTGCTGATTCCACTTCTTGAGAATAGTATTTGTGGTCCAACTCTCTACTGGCTGATATCTTATTTACAGGATAAACACAAGAAGTTAAAATCACAACTTTATTCTGGCCAATCTATCCAAAGTGTCCATGGTGGTCAACCACTTATTTCAAACATATCCGCTCCAGTAGATGGGAAAGCACACAGCGTAATCGAGAGGGAAATGGCAGGCTTGAATGGTTTAATTGATCAGCCAGTTGTACAACCTACAGAGAACACAATGGAGATTAAAGCACCTATCTTCCAGTCTAGCCCAGCTGCCAGCCTGGAATAGCTCAAGAGGATGAGGGGGATAAAGCGATGTTGGATTACTTTATTCGATATATTACATATCATAAAAGTACATACATTCTAGACATAAATCATGCATAAAATAGTATGTCCAATTCACAAATGTGGGGACAATAAAAGACGTTAAAAAAAATCTATATACAATTAATTTTTTTTAAAACCCTGATAACAGGAAATAAAGTGCAAGATAATAATGTACATATGGACTTTCTATACAGGCAAATTCACAGCTATGTTTGAGTTTATCGACCTAGTACGTATCAGCCAAGCACTTGATAAGTATTTTGCAACCCCACATACAATAAGCAGAGATGTTGTGTCTTAAGATAAGATGCGTAGGGCGACCCTATAGTCGCTGACTCCCAACTCCCTGCATAATGGTTTTAACCATCGTGATCTGGCTCTTTGATATGCTTTGCAGGCAAACAGGAAGTTGCGTAAGGATTCAGACACACATGGGCAGTTTGGGCAGGTAGAATGTAGAGCTCACGTTCCTTTCCAACCCTCCATAAACTTGTTAAGAGGAAGTGTCCCATACCTCATTTTCAAAAAGAGATATCTATCTTTTGGAACTTGAATAAAATCCAGGAATGGCTCAAGCTTCCTCGTGGGCTTGCATTTCAGAAATTTGGTAGTTAGGGCTTTCCACTTTAGACTCTTCAGTTCCTCAGCATGAACTCACTCCCACTAGATTTTCTTAACAGCCTCCCTGGGGGGCAGAGACTGCGTGATCCAAAATTCAGCCAACCTCAAATTCATAACCAGCTGCCTCAATTTATTAAGCCACTGTATCTTGTTAGCACTATTCAAGGAGATCAGTTCGTCCAACACCAAGGCATATTTTGCCAGTTCTGGTGTGCTTCTCAGGTGCACCCAGAACACCAAAGGGCAGAGGCGAACTATATCCGAGACCGAGCGTTTTCCCATATCAAGGAAGAGGGGCTTCAATGGAGTTGAGGTAGGGAGGGAGACTAAGTCCCTGAAAAACTTGTTCTCAGCTCGCCCCCAAATCAACTATATTCTCACTGCCCCACAGTTCAGAGCCATAAACTGCAGAGGCCAGTGCCTTTCCTTCGTAAACAGCTAGTGCCGGGGCTATGGGCCTACTGACAAACATTCGCTGGTTCCTCAGAATTACACCAGATACTCTTTTGAGGTTTAGGAGCATTTTGGTGACATGGGAGTCCCATTTCATTTTACTGTTGATCCTGACTGACAGGTAGTCAAATTGCTCCACCACCTCTAGCGACGACCCATTAAGAGTGATGTAAATATTCTTTGCTTTTTTGGATGGGGGCATTACCATCAACTTTGTTTTAGTGGTATTGATTGTCAGTCCACGTTCGTCACAAAACAAAGCAAATCTGTCTAACAATTTCTGGAGAATAGACAGGGTTTTGGACATCAGGAGGGTGTCGTCTGCGAAGAGGAGGGTGGGTGTTTTTTCTCCCGCCAGGACCGGGGCATCGGCAGTGTTCTCCCTCAAATGGTCTACCACCCCATTAATAAAGAGGGAGAACAATGTTGGGGCCATCACACAGCCCTGGCGCACCCCCCTGTTCACAGGCACCCTCTGCTAGTTGTCCCTGGCTCCCCCATCTAATTCTGGCATAATTGTCCTGATGGAGTTTAGCAATAAACTCCAGGAGATACCGCGGGAACCCCATGTCCATCAGCACCCTCCACAGTTTATCACGGGGAACCGGATCAAAAGCGCTCTTCAGGTCTATGATGGCCAGATATAAGGTCTCCTTCATGATGGTCACAGATTTCCAGTATATAGCACAAAACCTGAAGACCTGGTCCATCATTCCCACATTTTGTCGGAAACCCGCCTGAAAGTGAGTCAGTATATTCCCTTCCTCAAGCCAAGTTCCTATTCTATTAACAATGACCCTGCCAACTTCTTTCTGAACAGCATTGATTAAACTAATTGGCCTGTAGTTGGCAGGGTCCTCCCTATTGCCTTTCTTGTAGATGGTTACTACCTCAGCGTCCTTCCAAGAGTCTGGGACAGGATGTCCACGAAGAAATAAATTCATTAGTAGGGCGATGAAGTCAGTCCATAGCTTGGGATCATGTAAAAATAAGTCACCCGGTAACCCGTCCGGGCCCGCTGCTTTAGAAGGGACTATATTTATAATGGCATCATGAACTTCACAAGTTGCGAAGGGTTCTACAGGAACATGCCTGTCTATAGTTAAATCATTTGATGGCCACAAAATTTGCCCTGTCTCGTCCTCATCACAATATAATTTAGAGAAATGAGAGTGCCATTGCTTCTCGGTTATGTGGTTAGGGAGGGGCTCTACTCCTCTTCTATCAAGTTTGTTAATCAGATTCTACAACAGGGTAGAGTCCTTCGAGCAGGCAGCAATCTTAAGTTGTTGTCAATGCTCTTCCTCCCAATCCTTCTTTGCCCTTCTGATACAGTTGTTATATTCCTTTCTGGCTATCCTAGCTGCTGGCGCGTCCTTACTTCTAATGCAATTTGATATTGCCTTTCTCTTTTTCCTGCATTCTGCTGTATACCAAGGTGACCCCGTTTTAGTATTAATATTCTTCCTAGGCCCTTTGATATCCCCAATGGTAAAGAATAAGCCAATTTTCTCTATTAGGCTCTTGTAGGAGACTGTAAATTTATAACTTTGTTCAGTGCACTGGGCAGAGTTAAAAGGTGAAAATTCTCTAGTCTCTGCTTCAATTAGCTCTTTAATACTAATTAATTTATCTTCTTGGCACTTCACCCTGTTCCATTTTAGTTTGCGATTACAGTTAGATGGAACTTCCTCCTTTGCAGAAAACAAGGGACCATTAGGTGCATCCCTCCCGCTTCCCCATCTTATTTCCATACAGAGCGGATTGTGGTCACTGTCCTGCGACTGTCTGATTTCCATATCCACTAATCTGCCCCAAGATCGGGTGTCAAGTAAAATATAATCAATACGGCACGGGCAACTGAGTCTATTATAAGTCATCGCACCATTTGGGTCTGAAATGGTCCTGCCATTCAGGGCGCGTAGATTATGTTCTAATGTTATCGCATTTAATTGGATCGCTCTAGGAGTCAATTTCCTGATTGGTGCCAGAGTCAGGGGCAGTATAAAAAGTCTTGAATCCTCTTCTCTACATCCCAATTGATCATCTTCACTTAGGGGTTCATAGGTGCAATTAAAGTCTCCCCCCACTATAACACTAGACGAGGGGGTGAGTCCCGATAATGCTACCTCAAGTAATGATATAGTGGGTGAAGTTTGGCCTCCCGGGGTACCTCTGGCATACACATTAAACAGCTCCAACGAGCTTCTGTTAGTGCTGTCCGGAGATATGCAAAATATCACCAGTAGGTAAATCATGCACAGTAGTGCCCAATTCAGGGCCACACTAATCCATACATGTAGTCCCCCTGATGGGCGGCCTCTCCCTGCACTAATTGCCAGAATTAAATGGGTAGAATACCCACTTTTGTACAGGGGGATCAAACTCCAGGTATCCTGGAGATAGAGATCTCAAACGTATCAATGAAATCGTTCCAATCTGGGTTTTTCATATTTTTTTGGAGACCCGCAATGTTCCATAAAAGCAGCTTGATCATGTTGGTATTTATGGCCAACCGACAAGTGGACATTCCCGGAGCCATTGTCTCTACTACTGACCTTAGTGGCGGTTGAACTTTACTTAAATCGTTATTACTTTTTTCCCAGTCAGGGGCCACCTCAGCGTTAAACACCATCATCCCCCCATCTATCTGCCCTAAAGTGAGGTCACACTGGTACTCTGGTATACGCAGATTGTTCATTTGCGCTACACTATTCAAAAGAATATCCATTAGAGGTCAATCAATTTTATTGAGCTCTGAGTCATCCCTAAGGCTAGCTCTAGACTATAACGGACCATTTCTAATTTGTATATTAGAGTCCCTAGGGGGGCATGTTCTATACTCTGGGGCCAATAAATTCTCCGCAATTGCTGCATTATCAAACTGCATTTCAATGCAGTCTGTAAGTGAGCTGAACAGGGACAACCTTTTTACATGAATCATATCCTCCCTAATAACCGATCTGCACCCTCTCACATGGCGCAGCCAGTGAATGGTTTTATTACGGATTGATTAGCTGCTCTCATAGGCATTAGCAGCACCAAGCTTAGTGACCCCGGTCATATAAACGGTGGCATTTGGGGGACTAGGTGATTTATTAGTCCATTTCCTATTCCAGGTTTCCCCAGCATTTACCTCTTTAATAGCCTCTACTGAGTCACTAAATTGTTTTTTACCCCCATATGGATCCATGGGCTTTGGTGGTTGTCCCCGTGGTTTTGCTACCTCAGCGTAGGAACTAGTCATATTCTGCCCTCTTGGCACACTAGCAAACGAGGTTTGGGCAGGAATCTTAAGTAATGGCCCTCCTACTATTTTCAGAGCATTCAATGGTACTGCTCTTGCGTTTGGGGCTTTTGTCAATTTGGACACTATTAATGCCTGAGGGCTATTTTTCACATTTGATTCTCCCTGCTTTACTGATTCAATCAGTAGTTTTTTAATAAAAGCTATGTCCTCATCCAGATTTTCCATTTTCTTTATGATTGTCCTATTAAAATTCAAACATCTGGGACATTCGACTGTAGCATTCGTAACCTCCACAACCCCCCCGGGTCCTTCTGATAATACCTCGCTTAACTCCATAGATTCCCCTTCCAACACAGAAAATCGATTAGAGCAAGTAATACCCAATTCACATGATCTTGCCTGCACCGAGTCATCTACATTTTCTATTGAATTGACCAGAAGATCAACCTTACTACTAGAGTTTCCTCCCCTTGTGATCTCAATAACATTAGCCTCAATAGGATTAGCAAGGACAGAATGCAATTCATCAGCTGGAGATATAGTCTTTAGTTTTTTAGTAAAAATTGCAGGGCTCAGTTTGTTCCTTTTCAGTAACAGGCCGTCTACAAGGGGATCGTGAATTCCCGTCTCTTCAATAGACGGGCCCCCAATAAAATATCTTCACTGTCCTCAACAATAGATTCAATACTAGTTAAAACACAATTAGTTGCAGTATGTTGGGATTTTTTTGCCTTTTTCCCTTTTTTTATAATTACTGAGGCTCCTCCCCCCTCCATTACCTTTCTCTTGCCCATTGTATTCCACGGACCCTCCTGACTCACTATGAGTAGTGTCCCTCTGGGCTTATATAGCCCACATTCAGTATCACAATGCACTTGCCCCAACCGAGATTGCACAGTACCCTTAGATGTACAGATAGTCCTGTGGTTCACTCGTTAGAGGGGTGGCCCTGCCCTGCCTTGTCCTGGCTAGGACGGCCGCAGGCGGCCCGCCATGTGCCCGGGCTACGCCAAGCGCCCGCCCGCGCTCATCCCACGCTGCGCGGGGTCCCTCTGGCTAAAATAGGAATATGAGGAGGAGCCTCAATGCTGAAAAGTGGAAAGGCTGACAAGCTGCAGGTGAGCCCGAGAGGCGATGCAGGCGCAGGGGCTGATGGAACTTGTGGTCCTTCAGACTGCCACCGGGCCTGAAACACAAGGGCGGGGGACAAGTTCTCAGCGTCGCGCTGCCCCGGCAAAAGTCATTCCTCAGGTCGCCAAATGACCCATTTGGTGAAAGCTGGAAGTAAGGTCAGCACTTCTCCCCACAGCGCAGCGGCTCCGCGCCAGCGGGTGCGACAAGGTTTTAAGAGTGCTGGCAGGCGGGAGGGCTGACAAGCTGCAGGTGAGTCCTAGAGGCGATGCAGGCGCAGGGGCTGATGGAACTTGTTGTCCTTCAGACTGCCACCGGGCCAGAAACACAAGGGCGGGGGACAAGTTCTCAGCGTCGCGTTGCCCCGGCAGAAGTCATTCCTCAGGTCGCCAAATGACCCACTTGGTGAAAGCTGGAAGTAAGGTCAGCACTTCTCCCCACAGCGCAGCGGCACTCGCGCCAGTGGGTGCTGCAAGGTTTTAAGAGTGCTGGCAGGCGGGAGGGCTGACAACCTGCAGGTGAGTCCGAGAGGCGATGCGGGCGCAGGGGCTGATGGAACTTGTGGTCCTTCAGACCCCACCGGGCCAGAAACAGAAGGGCGGGGGATAAGTTCTCAGCATCGAGCTGCCCCGGCAAAAGTCATTCCTCAGGTCGCCAAATGACCCACTTGGTGAAAGCTGGAAGTAAGGTCAGCACTTCTCCCCACAGCGCAGCAGCATAAATCGCCAATTTCCTGTCCCGACACTGATGCACAAAGCTCACAAGCCCCTAATATCACGGCAGCCGAGAAGGGCAACCTGATTAATGAAGATGTTGTGACTCTCAGTGAGCCTGTCAAGGAAAAGTATCCTGCTCTGCCACCTCACACACCAGATAACATAGATAAATTCTACTCGCTCTCGGATGAATCTGAAATGACGGATGGAAGCTTATCCGGTGCAAGTGAAGCCGGAAGGCAAAATTGGGATAGCAGTACAGACTCTGAGTTATCACGGAGACCTTCTGCTCAAAGAAAAATGCTGCGAAAGAATTGTAATCGACATAAGAAATATGAGACTCCGGATCAGGGCAACATGATGAATCTCAGATGGGACTATTCCGCATCACAACAGTCAACATTGGCATAACCAACAATGTTCTCAAGAGAGAGCCATACACCTACAGGAGGCAGCATTGATGGGAGGGCTTAGTCTAAAGGTGAGCCTACTCTATCAGAAGTATTACAATCTATAAAGAACTTTCAGGAGGAAGTTAAGATAGATAACCGAAGTTCACGCCTAGCCACGCAAAAGCTGCAGGGCACCATAAGGAAAGTGAGCAAGTCTTGTGTTGAGATCGCAGATAGGATGGCCTCAGTCAAGATGCTTACTGAAAACCTTGAGAAAGACATTGTAACCTTGAAAACACAAGGCGAGGAACACAATGGGATAGTCAAGAACCTTATGCTTAAAATCGAGGAGCAGGAAAACAGACTACGCCGCAACAATTTACGTGTTCTAGGTATCCCAGAGGGGGCAGAGGGGATTGACCCCAAGACGTTTATGATCACACTCAATAAAGGGATTGGGAGAAAGAAATACAGCAGGTTCATCGCTTCCCACTAACACCATCTAAAAGATCTCCTACCCCCTCACAATATCCTAGAGCCATGCTAATCTATTTTGGGAAATTTTCTCATGCAACAACTGTTGTGTGACCTTGCAAGGTTCACAAACAAGAAGGAATTTAATGATATCACTTTTTTTTACCCGGCCTGATTTTTCCCATGCAATGGTGGAGTGTAGATGGAGGCTGAGACAACTCATTACACCATTTCAACAACTCGGCACAACAGTCTATCTACAGAATCCTGCTCGCCTAAATGTTATATTCAAAGGAACCACACGCACCTTTGCATCGGAAATCGAGGCCCAAGCATACCTGCAAGAGATTTCCGCTCACAAATATATAGCTAGTGACACAAGATATCTGAATGAATCTCTGAACATTATTTTTTTTGCAGTGGACACCGGTTACATTCCTAGACTGACTTCTTCTTTTCTTTCTTTCTCGCCTTTCCTTTAAATTAAGATTTTGTAACAGTAATAGTAATTTTTTCTTATTCGTTTTTCTCTCTTCTTTTTAAGAAACTGAGCGAAAACCCCTGAATCTGTCGGCACAAAATAAGGCGTATTATTGTGATTTGTACAGGGTCGCATATTAGAATTGTAATGAAAGAAGAGGCATTGGACCATGGAGAGGCACGGGTTCATGAGTGCTCAGATGCCATAATCATTTATTTCTTTTCTACATCAAAAACATGCTAGATTAGATTTTATTTTAGCATCACACACTGTTCTTCATGAGTGCTCAATTGAGAATGCTCCGTCTATACTCGCAGATCGCAATCAATTATTAGTGGAACTTAAGAGGTTTGGCACTAGAAATAAGGATAAATCTAATTGGAGTTTTGAGCAAGCGCTACTCTTGAATGAGGAGTATTGCGTGCATATGAGGAAATAGATACCCCAATTATTAGAAAAGAACACAGGGAGTGCGTTGAAAGTGGGGATAATGGGGGAAACACTTAGCTTTTCATTTACTACGAATAAGGAGAAACAACGCTTGCTCAATGACATGCAGCGTAGTCTGGCGGTGGCAGAAGAAGATCTGGTTGCAGTACTTCAGGAAGGTAGTGAAGGCACGGAAGCACATATGAAAGTGTTATTGGCAAAATCAGCAATTCTCGAAGTCATATCAAAGAGAGAGGCAGGTAGTTTAGCGGTATGGCAAGAAAAGGCATACAAATGTAGCGAGCAAGTAGGGCACCATATTGCTACAAGAGCAAGGCAAAGAACAACGCAAAATATAATATCCGAGATTAATGACCCTGTAAAAGGGAGACCCAGAGGATATTAGCAAAGATATTAGCAAAGTATTTTATCTGTAATATCAAAATCAATATAACAAGGATATCCTTGATAGCCCAGAAGACGTCTCTTTCTATCTTAATCAAGATTTTGGTGAACAATTTTGAGAGAAAGATCAAAAACAACTTGAGGAACTTCCCCAGTGGGTGGATATCTTGCTTTGCATTAATAATCTCAAAGTGGTAAAGCTACTGGGTTGGATGATATACCTTTAGAATTTTATAAAAAGTTTGCCCCACAGTTGAAAGAGATAATGCTATATTTGATCACACATGTATTTAAAGGAGGGTAACCACCACAATCCTGGACACAGGCCAAAATCATTATCTTTCCAAAAAACACAAACCACCACTGGAACCTGGCTCTTATCATCCTATCACTTTAATAAATGCTGATAGTAAGATTTACTCAAAAGTTCTCACTATTCGCTTAGCTGCTGTTATCCACAAGATAGTCTCACTGTGGCAACACAGTTTTATACCAGGACGCGGAACCTCTGATCACAGCAAGAGAGTAATTTCATTGTTTGATGCTGCTACTATTACCGGAGCACCAACAGCACTTATACTCCTAGATGCGGCTAAGGCCTTCGACAGGGTCTCCTGGTCCTTTTTATGGGCAACCCTGTCAAGGTTAGGTGTTGGCAAGGGATTAATACAGGCCTTTAAAATGTTATACTTTAATACTAGAGCAAGACTCTCTGTAAATGGAGTTCTAACAGAGTATTTGGACATATTCAGAGGTACTCGACAGGGTTGTCCTAGCTCCCTGCTGCTATTTGCACTGTACATAGACCCCTTTTTACGTCGACTTGAATGTAATAGGAGGATTAGGCCTATAGAGTCTCAGGGTGGAAACACTAAAACCTTGGCCTATGCCGACGACATTGTGATAGTCACCCCTGATCCTGAAATAGCTATGGCTAAGAGAGAGATATAAGTGGTGAGATATGGGTGACTCTTCTTGTTCTCCCTTAATAACAGCACAACTCAGATTGCTTGTAGCAATATAATCGTGGCCATTGACAATAGACAGGTAGAAAAGGCCACAAATCTGGGGGTTGATGTTTTGGCTAATGTTGATAAAATTATTGAGGGCAATATTGATCCTTTATCGCCAAAACTAAAACCGACTTCTTGAGAATACATAAACTACTGTTGTCAAATATTGGCAGATGCCAAATAATTAAAATGCTTTTCTTTGCCAAATTTCTGTATCTGTTAAGGGCAATTCCATTAGAAATGTCTACCTTATCTGAAAAAGATTGAAGATTTAGTTTCTCGTTTTATTTGGGCATATGATAAGCCAAGGAGAGCTTCTACATTTTAATCACTACCAAGAAATAAAGGAGGCCTGGCATTGCCTAATATTAGATTATATTATTGGGCCACTGCCCTATTAGCCAATCTAACCCTCATATCTGAACCACCATCAAATAGTATTATGGAGGAAATACCTACACCAATAGAACTCATTAGGGGCAAAGATGCATGGGTGTGGCTTTGCGTAGGTGGGGTGCGATGGAGCTACTTGCTTTGTTGAAGGTTATATTCAAGGGAACCACACGCACCTTTGCATCGGAAATCGAGGCCCAAGCATACCTTCAAGAGATTTCCGCTCACAAATAGGTTATAGCTAGTGACACAAGATATCTGAATGAATCTCTGAACATTATTTTTTTTGCAGTGGACACCAGTTACATTCCTAGACTGACTTCTTCTTTTCTTTCTTTCTCGCCTTTCCTTTAAATTAAGATTTTGTAACAGTAATAGTAATTTTTTCTTATTCGTTTTTCTCTCTTCTTTTTAAGAAACTGAGCGAAAACCCCTGAATCTGTCGGCACAAAATAAGGCGTATTATTGTGATTTGTACAGGGTCGCATATTAGAATAGTAATGAAAGAAGAGGCATTGGACCATGGAGAGGCACGGGTTCATGAGTGCTCAGATGCCATAATCATTTATTTCTTTTCTACATCAAAAACATGCTAGATTAGATTTTATTTTAGCATCACACACTGTTCTTCATGAGTGCTCAATTGAAAATGCTCCGTCTATACTCGCAGATCGCAATCAATTAATAGTGGAACTTAAGAGGTTTGGCACTAGAAATAAGGATACATCTAATTGGAGTTTTGAGCAAGCGCTACTCTTGAATGAGGAGGATTGCGTGCATATGAGGAAATGGATACCCCAATTATTAGAAAAGAACACAGGGAGTGCGTTGAAAGTGAGGATAATGGGGGAAACACTTAGCTTTTCATTTACTACGAATAAGGAGAAACAACGCTTGCTCAATGACATGCAGCGTAGTCTGGCGGTGGCAGAAGAAGATCTAAGAGGATGAGTACTGCAGTCTCCCAGTTGTCTAGCAGGGTCCTGATGTCGTCGGTGGCGGCAATGAGGGCGGTCTGGTGCTGTGGTTGCTGCGGAACCCTGACTGGGAAGGGTCCAGGATTCTGTTCTCTTTGAGGTATTGGGTTAGCTGTCTGTTAACGATTTTCTCGATGACCTTGGCCGGGAAGGGGAACAGAGAGATGGGTCGGAAGTTTTTGAGGTTCACTTGGGTCTGCCTTGGGTTTTTTGAGTAGGGTGTTGATCTCGGCGTGTTTCCAGCTCTCTGGGAAGGTTGTGGTCTCAAGGGAGAGATTGATGAGGTTGCGTAGGTGGGGTGCGATGGAGCTACTTGCTTTGTTGAAGACGTGGTGCGGGAATAGGTCTGACGGAGAGCCAGAGTGGATTGTGCTCATGGTCTTGATGGTGTCATCATAACACACAAGATTATGGACGGAAAATTGCACAATGGCAAAACATTCACCCCAAGTCACAGATCTGGGTTTAATCCATCGTTATTTTGCTCACCAAGCCACCCCAGTTCAGACATGGCCATATGCAAATCCGTCTTGACTCTGTGCCTCATGGGAACAGTTCAGCCCGAACTGCCAAGTCATGTCTTCCCCGGACCGGAATCAAGCATCCTAGTACTGGTTTCTGGCTATCAGCCATCTTCATCCAGGATGGCTCGACTCCAGTGGCGTAGTGAGCATGGAACCCACGTCTGGGCATACCCTTCCCACATAGGGTGAACAGCAAAACACACAAGATGATGGACGGAATTTTGGTGGTGTCATCGATGCTCACGCTGGTCAAGGCTAGCAAGGGAACATGGTTGATGGTGTGCTCATGGTATGTTGTGTTGCTGTCTGTTGGGGCTGTCTGGGTGTTAAAGCTGTTATGGGTGTCCGCTATCTTGCGGTGGAAGGAGGTGGCGAGGGAGTTGCGCAGGGCTTGCGACGGCGGGATGTCATCGGTGTTGGAGCTGGGGTTGGAGAGTTCCTTCACGATGTTGAAGATCTCCTTGCTGTCGTGTGCATTGTTGTCAAGGCGGTCTTTGAAGGAGTTCTTCTTGGCAGCCCTGATGAGGTGGTGGTGGGGGTGGTTACGGACAGCGTCTTTGTGTGCTGCGTGGCTGTCCGGAGTCTGTGCCATTTCTTCTCTAGTTTCCGGCATGCTTGCTTGGAATCTAGGAGGTCTGCGGTGAACCAGCTGTCCCTCTTGCTGGTGTCTCTGTGGAGGGGGTTTCTTCAGCGGGGCGAGGGTATTCACAGTCCTCGATCCAGCATCTGAGGTTGTGGGCAGCGACGTCGGTGTTGGAGGGTTCTCTGGGTGGGCTGAGAGCGAGGTTTGTATGTAGTTGGTCTTCAGTGATTTTGCTCCAGCGGGGGCGGGGGATCTGTTGGGTGTGGTGGTGTGTGGTGGATTTCTGGAAGGTGAAGTGGATGCAGCGATGGTTGGTCCAGAGGAGTTCGGTGGTGTGGCTGACGGAGACGTGCGGGCTCGAGGAGAAGACAGGGACGACCGTGTGGCTGGCGGAGTGGGTGGGCGTTGTGACGAGTTGTCTCAGTCCGAGGTTGGCAAGGTTATCGATCAGGGTTCTGGAGTTGTTGTCGTTGTTGTTCTCAAGGTGAAAGTTCAGGTCTCCGAGGAGGATGTAGTCGGTGGAGAAAAACCAAAGGAAATGATGGACGGAGCGTTGACAATACAAGCACTCACCCCCAGTCAACTGATCTGGGTTGAATCCATCACCGTTCTTTAGCCCACTCTGCCACCCCAGTTCAGACATGGCCATATGCAAATCAGTCTGACCCTGTGCCTCATGGGAACAGTCCAGCCCGAACTGCCAAGCCATGCCTTCCCTGGACTGGAAACAAGCTACTGAGGACCGGTTTCTGGCATTTCAGCCGTCTGCAGCCCGGCTTCCTTGAATCCAGTGGCAAAGTGAGCAAGGGACTCATGTCTGAGCATACCCTGCCAACTTATGGCAAACAAAGAAAAACCAAAGGAAACGATGGACAGAGCGTTGACAATACAAGCACTCACCCCCAGTCAACTGATCTGGGTTTAATCCATCACCGTTCTTTAGCCCACTCTGCCACCCCTGTTCAGTCAGTTCGTTTTCCCCCAGCAGCAACCATTTTGTCCATTTTGTGGCTTGTTGTGACCCCCAGGACGTAGCTCCACCCCGCGCCCACCTCCCAGCTGACCCTGCCTCGCCCCTTCCCTTACGCCATTTATGACCAATGATCCAACGCGCAGCGTTCACGCGCAGCGATCGCGCCCCAGATGCGCCGAAGGTGCGCCAAAGGTAAGCCCGTCTACGCCCGTCCGCGCCTGGACCGCGCCCAGCGCCAGACCCCCTGGTCCCCGCAATGCCCAGCCCACTCGCATCACTTACGATGCCACCACCCTCCTAGCCCTTAACCCCGGCCGTTCCCCCAACTGCGTCCAAGCCGCTCCTGGACACACCCATGGACCCTTCTCTTGCAACTCCTGCAAGTTCGACGGCACCAAAACTAACTCCTCATCCACCAACACCAAACAGAGACCTGACACCTATCACCTGAAATGCATCCTGCTCAACACCCGCTCGGTCCACAGACACGCCATCGACCTCTGGAATCTACTAGACACCATCTCACCGGACGTTGCCTTCCTAACAGAAACATGGATGAATGCCTCAGCCCCAGACATCACCATTGCCATCCCGGAAGGATACAAGATCATCCGTAAGGACCGCATCAAGCAAACAGGAGGAGGCATCGCTATCGTCCATAAGAACTCCATCCGCATCTCAACCAGCTCAGACGTCAACCTTGCCAGTGCCGAACACCTTCACTTCCAGATCCATACCGACCCCAAGACCACACTCAGAGGCACCCTCCTCTACCGGCCCCCAGGACCCCGTGCACAATTCAGTGACGATATCACTGACTTTATCACCCCACACGCCCTCCCCTCCGAGGACTACATTCTAATGGGAGACCTCAATTATCACCTGGAAAAGAGCAATGACAGCAGCGCTACCACCCTTCTGGACAATCTCGCCAACCTCGGACTCAAACAACTCGTCACTACCCCCACCCACATTGCAGGTCACAGACTCAACCCTATCTTCACCTCCAGCAAACATGTCTCATTCAGTCACACCTCAGCTCTTCATTGGACGGACCACAACTGTGTTCACTTTATCTACAATAAGACCACAATCCACAACCATCCTCAACCCACCCTGCGAAGAAATTGGAACAAAATCACCATCGACCAGATCTCCTCATCGCTGCTTCTAAACCCCCCCGCCCACTCCTCAAACCCCGACCAAGCAGCCATTAACTTCACCCAATGGCTATCTAACAGCGCCAACATCCTAGCACCGTTGAAAAAACGTCAAATCAAACTAGGCAGCAAAAACGCCTCCTGGTTCAACGATGATCTTAAGAAATCGAAAAAACTCTGTCGTTCCCTCGAGAAGGCCTGGAAAAAAGACCCAAACACCAGCACCAGGGACGCCTTCAAAAACGCCACTCGCACACACCACCAACTAATCCGGTCTGCCAAGAAAGCCGCCTTCAAAGACCGACTAGACAGCAACGCCCACAACAGCAAGGAATTATTCAACATCGTCAAAGAATTCACCAACCCATCAGCCAACTCCAACGACATCACCCCCTCCCAAGCCCTCTGCGACTCCCTAGCTTCCTTCTTCCACAACAAAATAGCAGACATCCAGAACAGCTTCGACAACCGAACCGGAGACCAACCCACCCAACCTTCTGCAGAACCTTCACCCCCCTTGAACATCCTTAACAACTGGAACACAATCTCCACTGAGGACACCATCCGCCTGATGAACTCCGTCCACTCAGGATCCCCAACTGACCCATGCCCTCATCACATCTTCAACAAAGCAGACTCCATCATAGCACCACACCTCCGAGATGTCATCAACTGCTCCCTCAACTCCGCCACCTTCCCAGAAAGCTGGAAACACGCAGCTTTCTGAAAAAACCCACAGCTGACCCCACCGAACTCAAAAACTACCGCCCCATCTCGCTTCTTCCATTCCCGGCCAAAGTCATCGAGAAAGCTGTCAACAACCAGCTCGCCACCTTCCTCGAAACAAACAAATCCCTCGACTCCTCACAGTCCGGCTTCCGAGCAAAACACAGTACTGAGACTGCACTTATCGCAGCAACTGACGACATCCGAACCCTGCTGGACAATGGAGACATAGTCGCCCTCATCCTCCTCGACCTCTCCGCTGCCTTCGACACAGTCTGTCATAGCACCCTTCTACAGCGCCTCAGAAATGTCGGAATCCAAGGAAAAGCACTGAAATTGATCACCTCGTTCCTCACCGGAAGAACGCAGAGAGTCCGCCTCCCACCATTCAAGTCAGAGGCCTCTGAAGTCATCTGCGGCGTGCCACAAGGATCGTCACTCAGCCCCACCCTCTTTAACGTATACATGAGCCCCCTTGCGGCCATTGCTCGCTAACACAATCTCAACATCATCTCCTACGCTGACGACACTCAACTGATCCTCTCACTCACCAAAGACCCTAACACCGCCAAAACCAACTTACAAGAAGGAATGAAAGAAGTAGCCGAGTGGATGAAGCACAGCCGTCTGAAACTGAACTCAGACAAAACAGAAGTCCTCATCTTAGGCACCTCCCCCTCCGCCTGGGACGACTCTTGGTGGCCAGATGCCCTTGGAAAAGCACCCATCCTGACGGACCACGCTCGGAACCTGAGCATCATCCTGGACTCCTCACTCTCGATGACCAGACAAGTCAACGCAGTTTCATCATCTTGCTTCAACATTCTTCGCATGCTCAAAAAAACATTTCGCTGGATCCCCACCGAAACTAGAAAAACGGTCACCCACGCACTGGTCACGAGCCGCCTAAACTACGGAAACACCCTATACGCCGGTACCACCGCAAAACTCCAGAAAAAACTCCAACGTATCCAGAACGCTTCAGCCAGGCTCATACTAGACATCCCGCACAGAGAACACATCTACGGTCACCTGAAAAACCTCCACTGGCTCCCCGTGAATAAGAGGATTACTTTCCGCCTCCTGACCCACGCACACAAAGCACTTTACGAACTTGGACCCGAATGCCTCAACACACGTCTGTCCTTCTACGCCCCCTCCCGTCAGCTGCGATCCTCCGACCAAGCCCTTGCCACTGTACCTCGCTTCAACAAAACCACCATGGGAGGTAGATCCTTCTCCTATCTAGCAGCTAAAACTTGGAACTCACTTCCCACTCACCTTCGCCTTACTCAGAACCACTTAGTATTCAGAAAGCAACTTAAAACTTGGATAGTCGACAAGTAATTCCCCACCCTTCCTTAAGCGCCTTGAGACCCTATGGGTATGTAGCGCGCTATATAAATCAAATCAGTCTGACCCTGTGCCTCATGGGAACAGTCCAGCCCGAACTGCCAAGCCATGCCTTCCCTGGACTGGAAACGAGCTACCGAGGACCGGTTTCTGGCATTTCTGCCGTCTTCAGCCCGGCTTGATTGATTCCAGTGGCAAAGTGAGCAAGGGACTCACGTCTGAGCATACCCTGCCAACTTATGGCAAACAAAGAAAAACCAAAGGAAATGATGGACGGAGCGTTGACAATACAAGCACTCACCCCCAGTCAACTGATCTGTAGTCGGTGGAGGTCAGGGCGTGCGTGCTGATGGAGTCGGCGATGGAGTAGCTGAACTGGGGGCGGAGTCTGGGGGGTCGGTAGACGAGGGTGCCTCTGAGGGTGGAGTTGGGGTCTGTGTGGATCTGGAAATGCATGAGTTTGACGGTGCTGAGCGCGTCGTCTGTGCTAGTCGAGATCCTGATGCTGTTCTTGTGGACGATGGCGATTCCTCCTGTGACTCCGTTGGTGCGGTCCCTGTGGGTGATCTTGTAGCCATCTGGGATGGCTATGGCGATGTTCGGTGCAGAGGAGTTGTTCAACCAGGTCTCTGTCAGGAAGGCGACAGCCGAGGAGGATGTGTTGAGCAGGTCCCAGAGCTCGATGGCGTGTTTGCATGCGGAGCGGGTGTTCAGTAGTATGCATCGGAGGTGGTTGAGGGCTTTCTTGGCAGGTGGTTCGTTGGCTCTGTGGCTGGTGTATCTGCAGTTCCGGCAGGTGAAGGGACCATGTGTGCGATCGGGGCGGCCTTGATGCAATTGTGGGTCCGTCCTGGGTTGAGAGAGTGCAGGGTGCTGGTCTTGTAGTGGCGGCGGTCGTCATGGCAGGTGCAGGGGTTCTGGCGCTGGGCGAGTGCCAGGCGCAGATGGGCGCAGTCGGGCTTGCCGCGCGCCAGCGGGGCGACCGCGCAGCGCCTGGAATGTATGGGAGTGAGGAGCAGCTGGGAGGCGGGAAGCTGGAACCGCAGGGGATGCAGCGTAACAAAAAAGGCAAAAGTTCACACCTTCGCACTTCCTGTCCCCCGTACTAGAACTTCTACCTAGGGAGACAGACGCTTTTTGGTGGCAACCCCCAGACTCTGGAACTCTCTGCCCACAGTTATTAAAACTTGTCCCATGCTCATGGCCTTCTGCACATCCTTGGAAACCTGGTTATTTGATCAATAACTCCACCAGCCAGCTTCTGTCCCATAAAGTATTAAATGCGCTGAGACACCTGCGGGTATTTGCCGCGCAATACAAATCTCGAAAATAAATAAATAAATAAATAAATACATTTTTACTCTGCTCATGTGCTGTCCTGTACCACCCCATTTTTAAACGTCCTGGTACTGTTAAAAGTTAAACTAAGTGTGAGAAAGCAGTGTAATGTGGGACAGAAGCCAGTAAGATATCCCGGGAAATGTGGGAGCATGTATGATGAGAGGTCGCACCCTCTTCCTGGGAAGTGCAGGTTTAAGCTTGCCCATCACCTGCCGTGGTGCAGTCTCACTGGCAGCAACATTGGTGTTTTTCATGTCTTCTGCTTGAGGCTGACTTGGGGGTAGAAATAAAACTGTACCCTTAGGCCAAGCTCTTCCTCCTCCTCCTGACAGAGCTTCAAAGCTAAAAGATAGCAGGGGCTGAGACCACCGCCCTCTGGCAGCGTGCTGTGTGGGAGCGCTGCCCTCGCCCTTTTCAGCCGGAGGCTTGTTTAATCTGTAGTCATGCTCAGCGGATTGCTAGGTTTAATTTTTGCTGTTCCCCGTTTCGATGGACAGCATCCATCTGGAGAGTGTCACCCCCTTCTCGCAACCAGGTGAGGCCAAGGTAATCATCTGACTTCAATATGGCTCTGCCCATCTCATGGCTTCCAGAGACAAGCATTTGAAATGCAACAGGTCTCACATTTACGCATGTTTCAGCTATTGGCATTATAAATGACAACAGCTTTTATTTATGTTTTAAAAACCAAAGCATACAAAGCATTGTCATTTACAGTGCCAATAGCTCAAACTCTCGTAAATGTGAGACCTATTGCATTATAAATGCTTGTTTTACATGTTAGTCACCACCCCTAAGGTGGAGCCAAGGTACCCCTGTGGGCAAGGTCCGGTGTATGTGAAAGGTAGGACATGCCCTGATGTATGTGTCATCTCCTGATAGTGAAATACTACCAATTTTATTTTTCATTATTGTAAGGCTATCTGTTCCCATAGGTTAGAATGGTGAGTTTTCTCCACCCCCATGTGGTGTGTCTGGAGACAGGGCTCACACTAGAGGTTGTTGTGCACTTGCAAAGTGCCCCCTAGAACTGGTTTGGACTGGGCTAAGAGCCCCGAGCCAGGAGAGAACAAAGAGATTTACTGTATAAAAAGAGGGGCCCGGACTCTTAGATCATCCCTGGAATTCAAGAGGACACTTTGCCAAGGAGTAGAGCTGGAGAGACTGAGGAGAAGTACTGCCCCTTTGCTGTGTGCTGGGTGGGGTTGGCCTGAAGTTGCTGTTTTTGTTTTTAATTTGATTTCAAAGTATTTTATTGAAAATAAAATGTTTGCATATACAATACAATACAGTTTGAAACATTTACTGCCAAGGAAAGGAGAAGGACTTTGCTGTGTGCTCTGGTCCCTGCCTGAAGGAAATCTCCAAGGCCCTGTGTGTGCTGGCCTCCTGTTATGAAGTCGCAGGGACAAAAATACTTCACCCCCAGCTACCCTGAACTCTGCTGCTGGGAGTTCTGACCTCCCAGGAGGTGCTTGTCCCAGCAGTGGACCTCTGAAATTTGTTGCTGCTTTCTTGGGGCTGGAAGAGAGAAGAAACTTGAAGAACTCTAAAAACGACACATCGCTCTTCTTGGTGCTGTTTTTTTCTGATACATCTCCACGGCGCGAGAAGAATTTCAACGCATTGCTGTGTCGCTACAAAAACGGACGCAGTGCCTGTCGCCGCTGCAAGAATCGACACATCGAGGGGTTGTGGCTGAAGAAAACCAACGCAGCGCTGCTTGCCGCCACAACTCTACTACTGACGCATCCTGGATTTCCACGCTTCGCACCTGTGCGACAAGTTTTCCCTATGCATCACCTGTGCACCGGAACCGCCATGAAGAATCTATGCATCACTACCCCCTACAGACCGGATTTGAAGCATCACTTTTCCTGCGTGCAGTATAACTGTTGCATCGCCTCCACATGGTCTCAGGAACTGACGCATCTCTTTGTTTTCAAAGCTTCTTCACTCTGCGGCTGTTTGGCCTTGTGAATTTTGAAGCAACTACAGATACTTTGTGTAAAAGTCAAGCATCCATTGTTTTCTATGGTACACATACTTGAAACAGTTGGATTTTTTGTTGTTTTGGTCTTGTTAGGTTTAGATAAAGATATTTCATTTTTCTAAACTGGTGTTGTGTCCATTTGTGGTGCTTTCACTATGTTACTGCGAGTGTTGGTACAAATCCTTCACAGATTGCCTTTGGGATAAGCCTGTCTGCTTGTGCCAAGCTACCAAGGGGGTGAACAGGGCTCACCTAAAGTGTGTATTCGGCTTACCTAGACTAGAAGCAAGGGTTCCTATTTGGACAAATATATCTACCTCTGCCAACTAGAGGCCCCCATTTCAAACACTATTATTTAATGATTGTTTTTGTGCAAGAAGGGACACCTTTCGGCACAAAAACAATCATTAATGGTGTATTGCTCTTTCAATGTGTGCTGCAGAATGTGGCACACATAGAAAAAGCAAAAACAAGGAGAAATAAAAGTATTTCTTCTCATTGCATCAATGTAATGCCTGCTTTTTGCATGATGTTAGTTTTTGGTGTTGTCTCAGTTTAACACATCATTGTAAATCTGGCCCAGTGTCAAAAAGCAATGGGTGTTGCTTTCACGAAGATACCAGTGTGAAGGGTACCATAGTTACAAACCGGCTTTAAGCCATGCAAATCAGCTTAAATCCAATTTGTAAATAAGGTGCAGGGCATTGCACCACTGGAATGTGAAAAAAGTGACCTTTCGGTGGCACAATCTCCTTAATACATATGTCTCTTAATCTTACCCATCAGGCAATTCTGCAAGATTCTCCAAAATACATTTTTTAAATGTCTACCTACCGGAATTCTACATTCACTCTATACTTCTGGGCTTCAAATTCCACTCTACAAGGGTGAATATATGTGGTGACCTTTCATTAGGGTTCTAGGAACCAAGTATTTGCATGCGCCCTCTTTTCATTTGTGACAAAAAAAAGACCACCTAAGTTTCGGAAAGTTGTTTAAAACACACCTATTTTAACATCAGTGTGGGCCTTAACAGTCTTTGCCCATACAATGAATCAGCGCCTGGGGCCCCCTAGGGTAGATGTAGCATCATGACATTCTTACGGTAGCAGTTTGCGCTCTATGAATGCTGTTAATATTAACATTAATGCATTTGCGGCAAATTTCCTTTGGTAACTGTCGCCTGGAGAAAAGTTCCAGTGTTACCAAGCACTAGCAAAGGCAATCAGGTCTGTCTTTGGCAAGGGAACAATACTTTATCATTTTTGTTTTCTTTTTTTTCTACATAGATATGCAATATGTGGAAAAAATAGACAATCTTATAAAAATATAAAAACATAGGAGCGGCCCAACAGCATAGGTACACAAGCATATCACCTAAGTGCACTCCTTTTGAAGCAACGGTGCACATGTGCTCAGACAAAATTCCAGGATTAACAATGCAAGGTCGCTCGTGGATGAAGTGGGCTGACAATTCTGCCATCTTGTCTGCTGTGGTGGGTCGAAGAAAAATGTGAATGGCACTCGAACCGACCAATGGAATGAGAGGGCTGATCAAAAACCCTTTAAGTATATATATAAACGATTGAATCAGACGATGTCAAAACTAAACTAAAAAAATTAGAAAAACTGCTCCGTACCGAATTTACTAAGTGGTGGGAAAAAAAGAGTTTGGAGAAATACAAGGAAGCGGGTCGAGTGCCACTAGGTTTGAGGGTACTGACAGCTCCTTCCTTTGAAAACCCCAATCCCCTCATGTTGAAGGAGTGGGCCAGTAACAACTTGGACGCTTCGATGAATATGGTCTGTCTACTAATAAAGTATGCTGAGATCGATACAGTCGATTTATTGGCTCAAATTGAGTCCTTAAATTTAAAATTGGATGCCATGGAACAAAAAGAAGCAATCTTGAAAGGGCGTGAGGAAATAAAAAAAACGCCTGGAAAAACATGAAAATGTCATTAAAACACGTAAAGCCTTCAAGTTTGTGAGGGATAAAGCCGACTATAAAAATGGGAGAATTTTTACGTTTTCGAGAAAATTTGAGTCAGTGAAAAAACAGGCCCTAACAAACATGGTATCTGATAATATTACACCAGCTCCTATAGCCCCTGCTACATCTGAAACTGAATTGAGCTCTATATATAGCAGTACAGGTTCAGAGGATGAAAATAACGCACATCAAGCTGGTGTCAGCAGCTTTACTACATCTGAAGAGTTGGTTTTTATGGTAGAGGACAGACGCAATACTTTACCTTCGAGGGGCACACAACAGCAACAACAACAAGTGAAAGGCGCCACAGGAGGAACCAATGCCGCAAAGAGAGGAGGAAGCGAAGGCGGCTTCACGAGAAAGAGAAGAGGGAAGGGGAATCCTCAGTGAACTATATAAGCCTCATAGATCTCCTAACCACCACAAATACGAATGTATCATCTACGGTTGCTGATTTGGAAGAAAAAGAAAAAAATCCTAGAAATAATGAAAAAGACAAAAATGATAAAAATGGAAATAAAAATGAAAACAAAAATAAAAATAGTCAATTCTGTAAATAAAAACACTGAGAATACTGTGATCAACTTAACGGACCTGGATCTCAACAAAGCGGAAATTCAACTCCTGTCCTTGGGCCTCTCTTTTTGTCCTAATAACAGTTTCAAATATGTACAATCGAGGATTGATGTTTTCAAATTTATTAGGAAGCTCTAACTCTTGAAATTTCACACTTTGAATAAAAAAAGGGATCAAGCCCATAGAATTTTACAAGATTCTCAGCCCAGTAGGACGTTTGCCATTTTGACACTACGTCACTTAAAACTGCACATTCCCTCCTTACTTTGGAGGAGGATGAGATTGTTGGCAACACTCAATCTGTGCTTCAATCTATGGGCATTTCAAGTGGCATTGCTTCGAACAGTCCATTCTGTCCTCGATCTTCATTTGTCCCCGTTATGCCGAGGGACGCTATCGACATTTGTAGTGGTTGAGGAATTAAAGAACTTTAATATTGTGGTGGCTAATAACCAAAGGCGAAGAAGTTATAAGGACAAACAATATTCTAATCTCATGAGAAAAATCAGCAAACATGGGAATATTATAGTGAATAAAGCCGATAAAGGTGGAAATGTTGTTCTTTGGCCCCAAGATGTCTACATTGCAGAGGCTGAGAGGCAACTAAACGATCCTGGTTGCTATAGGAAGGCCTCTTTTATCGAACTTAACAAAGTAAAACAGATAATCCACACTAACTTGTCTCAATGGAAGAGAGATGGCCTAATCAGCAAAAAGGAAATTGAATTTTTGAAGGTGGATCATCCCATTACCCCAACCCTTTATTTATTGCCCAAGATCCATAAAGGCACCTTCCCAGTACCCGGGCGACCTAATATTTCAGCCCAAAATGGACTACTTGAGACAATATCTAAATATGTGGATTATTTTCTCCATGGTTTTTTGGAGGCCCTCCCTAGCTACATAAGAGACACTGGTGATTTTTTGAAGAAACTGAATGAGGTGGTATGGAAACCTGAATATCGGTTCCTGGTTATGGACATCTCATCACTTTTACTTCTATAAATCGCATTGATGGCCTTAGAGCGATTGAACACTTTCTAGGTGAAAAGGACATCAAATTCTATGAACATAGCAAGATGCTAGTTAAAATGATTGAATTCTGTTTGAATAACAACTACTTCTTATTCAACAACGAAGTATATCAGCAGCTGCGTGGTGTTGCTATGGGGGCATGCTTCTCCCCTAGCTACGCATGTTTACACGTGGGCTGGTGGGAGAAGCATGTTCTTGGGCGACCTCTTGGCGAGCTGACTACAACAGAAACTGGCATTGTCAACATGTGGCGATTCATAGATGATGTTTTATTATTTGGCAGGGCTGTGAAAGTTTGGCAGAGGAGTTTGTTAAAAGAAATAATAACAATGTTTTGAACTTAGAATTCACAGCCACCATTAGTAATTCCAGAGTTAATTTCCTTGACGTTGGAATATACATTTTGAACAACTCAATCATGACCAAGATGCATAGAAAGGTTACGGCAGGTAACTCTATTCTGCGTGCCCAGAGTAATCATCCCCGACACCTTATTAAAAGCATTCCTTATGGAGAGTTTTTAAGAATTCAAAGAATTTGCAATAATGAGGTAGATTTGAATATTTGTCTTGAAGAATCCTTTCAAAGGTTTTTAGTTAGGGGTTAAGATAGAAATGAACTCATTAGATCTTTGAAAATGGTGATGACTAAAACCCCAATTGTCCCTTCTGTCTCTACGGTTTCTACTATCACATTGGAAGAAACCGAAGCAAGGGGTATTGAAAAATCTAAAATTAGACTCATCACCACGTACAATTGCCAGGAACGTAAAATCAAACAGATTGTTCAATCTAACTGGCCAATCCTCATGACTGATATCACTTTAGCACCCTTGTTGGAAGAGTACCCAGCAATAACTTTTCGTAGAGCCCCCTCTATGAGGGATGTGCTAGTCAAATCTAGCCCTGAAGTCACTATTAAATCTAATTGGCTTTCCAATAGATCTGTTTTTTTTAAATGCAGCTCTTGCAGAGCATGCAAATTTGGAGTTAACACTACAGAGTATAAACCAGCTTTCTCTGAGACTATTAATAAGAGTCTATGTCTTACAATGTACTTGTGGTTTACAGTACATTGGGAGTACTAAGTTACAGGTGTTTAACCGCATTTTACAACATTTACGTGCAATAGTCAAGTCCGATTCAAGTTATCCTGTCGCACGTCATTTCAAATTATTTCACAATAACAGCTTGAACGATTTGAAATATTTTGTTATTGACGCAGTCCCCATATCTAAGAGAGGAGGGGATAGGGAAAAAAAGACTGCGACAATTGGAGAGCCATTATATAGTGCTTCTTAATAGCAAAATCCCGAATGATCTCAATATGGGTGAGGACCTCCATAACTTTCTGTAATCTGTTATTTTTATTTTTAAGACCAAGTTTTTATTTTTGTGTTCAAATTCATTGTAAATGTGTGGGTCCAACTTTAGTATCTCCTCTATATGCAATGGTCATTTAATTAGCTTTTAGAACTTAGCTTTTTAATACCTTGTCAATTTTAGCATTATTTATGAAATTCCGGTTTTTCTCTTTTTATGGTTTTACCAAATTTTTGAATGCTTTGAGGATTATCCAACCATTTATTATTGAATTATGATACACTCGGATGAAATGATGACTTTATGGTTTTAGAAATATGAGTTTGGTCGACCAGGACCTGATAGTTGATCCTCTTTGTTTTGCACAATATTTACATCCTTAAGCTGGCAATTGAATTGAGAACTACTGAAGGATCCAAATTGTACAAGGCCGGACTATACTTACTAATAGTCCAAGGATATATATATATGTATATATATATATATATATATATGAAAAGCAATCCCAACCCGTCAGTGGATGACAGGCAACATCAGGGTGCAGACCTCAATACGCCACAGCAGACAGCCAAAACGAAGCTCACAAAGGATCCAACTCAAGTGAGTAGCAGGAATAAACGTTTATTAAATAAATGACGCGTTTCGCTCCACTGGGGAGCTTGTTCACATATAAGCCAGATATATATATATAATCACAGAATAATAAGGCAGTCGGCAATGGAGAAGGTTGAATCGTTTATTGAATCAAATACAAGCCCTGACAGGGGAGCCTCGGTCTACACGACCCATGGAGGTGCGCAGAGGAGACTAACGAAACACACATGATACAAAGCATATATATGTTTTACATATTCAGGTTATCACCCTAAAAGGAAGTACACAAGTTGTCCGTTAGTCAACAGGAAAACCCATTTAAGGTTCTTACTATTTGTCAGTGGCTAAGCTAAAAGCTATTCCGAGGGTAGGTCAGTGAGGTGCCCTTCTTGTCTATCTTAGACCCGGGGAGTACAGAAACGGGCCCTGCTAGAATGTGCGCATCCCACAAGAAGGGCAGGTGTGACCTTGGGTTTCCCTGAGCCGTATTCAAAAGAGAGGAGAAGCAGACTGAGCAATGTAGCCTGGTTTCGTATCCTGAGCTATACCATGTGACTTCTGGGAAATAGTACATGAATGAAGGGAAACAAGACAAAGTGGCCCTGACTATACCAATCGGTCTGAACGGACCTTCATAACCTATCATTAAGTTAACATACAATATTTATTTCTTTACAATTATGAATGCGTATATGCTGTTATATGGTGCATAGTGGGACAATCGTGATTATATATGATTTTATATCTCAACACTACTAGCCGGTTTTTATTACTATTTCACTTTTTTAGCACTCATCACTTTATCTGCTGCTATTACTGTTTACATTCTTGGTATTATTGCTCGCCAACACTTATGAACATGCTCATGATTTTATTTATTAGCACTTATTCACTTTGTGTGGGTGGTTTTATAATACTGCATAGAATAATTGTTCATCGCTGTGTAATTTTACTATCTGTACATACTTTCATTATGCTGATTTAGGGCACTTGCCCTCTATAACTTTAATGAAGATAAATGTTGTTATTATGCATTTTTTCTTTTTACTGAATTCATGTTGTCTCATTTTAAGTATATGACTTTTAGACAATATTCAGTGAAAACAGATTGGGGTTAAATTAACTTATGAAGTATGTTTTCAATGTCTATGACAGTAAATAGGTGGAGCTATTCGTGATGCATATAGTATTTAAACCACCTGTGTCTCTGGGTAGATCATGTGATCAAGTTCGGTTTTGCCGGACGAAACGCGTCATGCTGCTGCCCATTTTGGAATAAAGCACTTTTTTCACTCTTCGCTGTGGTCTGTACCTGCTTTTGTGCTGGTGTTCACTGGAATTCCTGTGCTGCAGGATTGTGGATTTCGATATATATATATATATATATATATGCTAATGTGCTATTCAACGTGCAGCGCTGGAAGGGATTTAATGTGGGCAAAACCCTGCATTAATCACTCTGGGGACTCGAGCTTTGGACAGAGTGTTACCAAAAACGAGCATTTTGCCAGAATTGTGAACTCCGTGACAAAGATCATTTCAGTTTGATTGCTGATTAATGCACCGGCATCTTGCAGTGAGCGCAATATTAACTGTGCCCAAACAACAAGAATTGCTCTTTGAAAATCATACATTCAAGTATAAGTTCCGGTTGCATTATGGGACTCGTATTCCTAGATATGTCACGTGATGTCAAGACTCATTTAAAAGGCGTGCACAAATGCACTTTGTGGTTATCTTCCTGTCCGTGAACAAGGCTAATCGCCGAAACATGTAGGAGAATGGAAGTTTCCTGTGCCGCTTATCCCTGAATAAAGCTGTTTTCCTCGGAGAAGGGCCTCTGTAATTTGTTCTATTGGAGAGATGGTGAGACGGGCTTCTCCGAGCCCGCCTGTCAGAGGCCGCCCTGAAGGGTTGGAGGCTCCTTAATCGGAGGGTGTTTTGTGGATATATATATATATATATATATATATATATATATATATATATATATATATATATATATATATATATATATGTATCTATATATGTATGTATGTATGTGTGTGTGTGTGTGTATGTATATATTACCTACTGGCTATCGCCAGTAGGTATATATAGTTAGAATTTTTTCTCTATGGGACTTTTGAAAATTCTATGTCTAATAACTTTGGCGTTTGTGGACGGAATCGGCTGAAATTTTCAGGAAAATGGCACATTTTGATTCTGAGCAGCCCCTGAAAATTTGGGGGGGTTTCGTCAAGGGGGGGCCGAGAAAAAAGGGGGGTCCCAAAACGCGTTTTTCCCATTCATTTTTCCATAGGGCGGTTGGACTCACTTTTAGCTCGAACGGCTGAATGGATTTGCACGAAACTTGGCAAAATTGTAGGGACTGTTAGCCCGATGTGCCTTTGCTAGGTCTCAATATATGTGCTCCAGTAGTTTTTGAGAAATTAACGTTCAAACCAAGATATATATCTGTAACAGCGCTCTGGGCAGCGATCCGGTCCGCTTACTTTTCGCTTATCGGAACTTTGCGCGCAGAAAGCTGATTGGCTCTCCGGTGTCTGTCAACATTCTAAACAGTCCGGAGCGGACGCCATCTTGTCTCTCGGTAGGATCGAGAGAGAAGAAGAGGTGGAAAACGAAAGGGGAATTTAATGAAAGGGGGCAAGGTATCCCCCTCTTGACCCCCTAGGAATGTTGTTGGGGTTATTAAAGGGTCCCGTGGGGAAAATAAAAAAAAAATGATTTTTCACGGTAGAAGCGCGGCCGCGAACTGGTAGCGAAACGGGAATTCGCCATTTTGAGCTTCGTTAATTAAATTACTAGTTATAAGTGGGTGCGGGAGACGTATCCTAATCCCCTATGTTTCCTGAGGGTGGCTGAGGAGGCTGATATATGTTGATACATCTCTTCCAGCGGCTGTGCGTGAGCTTTTTTTTTTTTTTTGCTGCGTGACAGTCCGGAGCGGCCGCCATCTTGTCTCTCGGTAGGATCGAGAGAGAAGAAAAGGTGAAAAACTAAGGGGGAATTTAATGAAAGGGGGCAAGGTATCCCCCTCTTCACCCCCTAGGAATGTTGTTGGGGTTATTAAAGGGTCCCGTGGGGAAAATAAAAAAAAAAATGATTTTTCACGGTAGAAGAGCTTCACGGGCCGCGAACTGGGCCGCAAACTGGTAGCGAAACGGGAATTCGCCATTTGCTTCACGGGCCGCGAACTGGGCCGCAAACTGGTAGCGAAACGGGAATTCGCCATTTTGTGCTTCGTTTATTAAATTACTAGGTATAAGGGGGTGCGGGAGAGGTATCCTAATCCCCTATGTTTCCTGAGGGTGGCTGAGGAGGCTGATATATGTTGATACATCTCTTCCAGCGGCTGTGCCATTTTGCCTTTTTTTCGAATGCCACAATTTTGTCGTGCACGGCAGCCATTTTAGATGCCAGGCTGGTCCCAGGATATCACCTAACCCTGCGGATGTAGTTTATGGCCCCAGCTGTAGAGAATTCAGACATGCCAATCCTCCTGATTCAGGCGTGTGACTACTGATTTCAGTGCTAGTCTCCCGCCTCCCGATTTCTGCAAGCAAAAACCCGGGGGCATATTACGAACAACTAGCGATCATTTTTGTCTCTAACTTGTTTAGAGACAAAAATTATCGCCGCACATCGGCGATTTTTATCGCAGATAAACCTTGCTATTATCGCAGAAAAGTCAGCGATATTCATGTATTATTGACCTAATGCTCTTAGCCATGTTATCCACCTCCCATTGGATAACATGGCTAAGAACTGCTCAGGGCAGGTGTTAGATTTTGGAGATATTCGCGCTTAGCGCGAATATCTCCAAAAGTTGGTAATAGAAGGTAGCGATGTTAGGGACTGTTTCCAGTCGCTAACATCTTGGCACGCCACTTTGCATGTCATTAGTGATAAATATCACTGACATGCAAAGCGGGGCCCAAGATGGTCGCTATCTCCTTTTAGCTGTCACTAACTGGTGTTAGCGACAGCTTGGTAATAGGGAGATAATTTTATCTCCGCTTTCATGGCTTTTAAAGCCAAAAAAAGCGGAGATAAACCCCCTTGATAATATGCCCCACGATTCCTTGGGGGTTTCAGCCGACAGGGCTTGGTATTGTGTTACATGGTAATTTTTCCATGAAACGTCAGAGGGTCGATGCAGGGGTTCTAGAAGAGGTGATAAACCATTTAAGCCTCATGAACAAGCGCATGGTCTTTTAAAGATTTGTGAAGTACTCGGGGCGGCGGTGTGTGTGTGCCCTCTTTCAGGAGCGGACGGGGGGGCACTGCCAGCAACTTGCCAGGTCAGGTAGTGTTCAACACGTGCATCACCCTTTCTCTGCCTGCTATTGCGCTCCATGCTTCGGAAAGGTAAGAAAAAGAACGTGCATTTGAGTTTGAAATGTCCGATCCTGCAGCAGCACACTTCCAAAGCCCACACATGACAATAACCCGATTCAAGGCCCCATTCACCCGTTTTAAAAAAAATAGATAACACTCCAACAAAGTAAGGTTATAAAACTTTATTAACTACTAACTTTAACAAACGGAACAAAAACTAAAAACATTTAAACATTTCTCAACACAAAAAGCAACAATGGTTAGAAGCGGTCTTTTGTGCGAATAGTCCCAAGGCAGCACAACGTGCAGAGTTCTGGACGGCACCCAGGTGATGTCGCCTGGGTGCCGCACTGGTTTAGGGATCCTACAATGCTGCTCCGAAAATTGGCGTGGGGCGTCCCGGGTGGGGCGAGGGGAGGCCTCGTCAGTAGCGGTCTGTTGTGCGAATAGTCCCAAGGCAGCACAACGTGCAGAGTTCTGGACGGCACCCAGGTGATGTCGCCTGGGTGCCGCACTGGTTTAGGGATCCTACAATGCAGCACAGAAAAACAGCGTGGGGCGTCCCGGGTGGTGCGGGGGGAGGCCTCGTCAGTAGCGGTCTGTGTCCAGTGTCACATGGCTGACACAACATGTACGACAGGCACCCAGGTGATGTCCAGTAAACTGCTGCACTGGTTTTGGTATCCTACAATGCTGCTCCGAAAATTGGCGTGCGGCGGCTCGGGGGGGGGGGCGTGGGGGAGCCGGCGTGAACGGGCCTCCTCAGGTGGCGGCCATCTAGCTGAGTTGCGCTCGCTCTTGCGGCCACAGCGTCTCGCTCACCATGTTGTTGAGTTGCTCCCACTCTTGCAGTGCAGCGATAGGCGGCTGCCACATGGCTCTTAAAATGGCGGACAGCTCCTCGGTTTTAGGCCTGGTCCACTGAAATGGCCCTGGGACACTTTGGAACTCGGACGCTTGCCTGCTAGGGCTTGGGCTCCATTCTCGAAAAGCGTCCGCTCAGCCGTGAAGATTGTATAAAAGTCTTGGGGGCCCCCGACTCCCGCAGGCTTCCGGTGGGGAGCGGCTGCCATGATTGCTCGCGGAATGACCACGACGGAGCCACGAGATGGTGGTGCTCTCATGCTGACGCCAGCTTCAGTCTGAATGATCCAGAAACAAGGTGGGGCTTTCATCGTTTGGGAAAAAAAAATGTTCTAAACCAATGAAAAGTGTTATTTTTAGGTCATATGATCAAGCCTTCCATCTTTAGGAAACCAAAAGTAAAATGAACCAATGAAAAGTTTTATAAACAAGTCACATGACCTGGTATGCGACATAGGGCTACAAAAAGCGTAGAAAATCCGTTGGCACGTGAGGCGGCGTCAGTAGCGGACCGATGTGCGAATAGGCCGAAGGCAGCACAACGGGCCGAGATCCGGATGGCACCGAGGTGGTGTCCAGCAAATTGCCGCACTGGTGTGGCCATCCTACAATGCTGCGCCGAAAGACGGCGTGTCCAGCTGAGTTGCGGTCACTGTTGCGGTACAGTGAGTCGAACGCGCCGAGATCTGGATGGCCAAGTTTCAAGTTTCATCTGGCAGTTTTTCTCCATCCCTCCTGGATCAAAGAAGGTGAATGCTATGCTGTCCTATGGCAACATGAGCATCAACCTGATGAATACGGCATTCGAAAATCATAAATGCCCTAATGCACCCAAGAAGTAATTTTTTTTTTGCTCCAGTTGAGCCGTTTTCAATGCCTGTTTTTTGTTGTTTCCCCTCCATCAAGAACAAAACAAAAATACAAGGCGCTAAGATCCGAATGGCAAGTCCTGGATGTTGAGTGCCTCAGTTGAGAGTTCTGAGCAGTGCTTGTAAGACTATCTGAAGTTTATTATAAGAATCAGAGTAAGTTGAAGACTGTCTGAAGCTTATTTGCACCTGCTGCAGCTTCACTAGGTCCGGCGGAACTTTTTGCCTTTTCTTTTCTGCTTCTTTTCCTACAATGCGTTTCATCTGAAGACACGACCAGGTCCCTGAATGTGTGCAGGGGGACGCTATTGATTGAATGAAAATGGCGGCTTGACACAAAGCTGACTCAAGCGTTACTGTTGGTGCTATACAGACAAAAATTGGTTTTCAGTTTGTACATTCTTCAGGTTTTTTTTTTCCATTCAAGTCTGATTGAGAGTTTGTAGAAAAATGGCTTCAGATTTACCACATACTACTCTTCAACATTCTTCCTAAATGTAACAATGTGAAACTCGAGAACGGCTGTTTCTGTTTCCTTTCAAAATGCTGCCACCAATATTTTCTGAATGGAAGACACCATCTTGTAGCATAAAGGGCCGAAAGGGGTTCTGGTCTGGCCGATGGTTGGTGGAGACATTTTGACTATATCTTGGACCTGCCCGGCCTCGCCCAAAATGGCGCCGGTATAAATGGGACTCGTAACTCCTTGCCCGCAAATGTATATCTAGAAAATGTTATTGTAAGTGGCCCTGTCGTATTTTAATTACAAAATGTACGTCCACCGATTCCGCAACTGTTAGACACCTTTGTTCTTGTCAAATAATGGCCCGCTCGTTACGTTCTTCTACAGTGTAAATGTCTCCTCATCATATACGATTTCAGTTTGCTCCGTGGCCGGCCCACGTGGTTATAGGCCCGTATTTGTATACTGACATTTTCACAATAAAGGTTTTAAAACAAAACTCGGTAGTAGTATTTACATTTGTAAAGTTTTTACTTTTAGTGACTGTTTTCGAATCAGTAAAAGGCAAGTGAAATAAAGCAGTCCAATTACATGACGGAAAAAAGGTATAATATGTAGGAACGCAGTAAAGATAAATGGTCAAGGGCAGTTGTGTTTTCCACTCCTGCAACATAAAGTGATCGATAAGAATCTGATAATCAGGCGTATCGGCGACTAAGACAGCAGGCCGAATCTCTTTTACTCAACGGCTCCGTCATGGAAGGAAGAAACGCCCTTTTTCTCGAAAAAGGAATATATTTTACTTGCAAGACAGTTGTAAATTTTCCGGGAAAGTACATTAGCCTGGAATATTACAACATATGTTTGAAAAAAAAATATTGTTCGAAAATAATAAAAAGCGTAATTTTTAGGTCATATGACCAAGCTTTTCATCATTAAATTAACAAAAGTAAAATGAACCAATGAAAAGTTTTATTAACAAGTCACATGACCTGTTATGCTTACGTTACGCGCTGCGCGCCGCGCCTCGGATCACTTCCGGGTGCGCTAACGCGGCGTGTCATAAAACGAATTACGCGACAACGTAGGTCAAGAATATAGTCAAAATGTCTCCACCAACCAGCGTTCACAACACAACCCCTTTCAGCAGTCCAAAAAGTTCTGTTAAATGACAACAGAGGGGACAGGCAACAAGAACCATCAGTCAAAGAGGGGAGGGCAAGTTCTTCTCTTCCGGGTCATGTTGGGGCGCTACCGGAACTGATCGAATTGGTAGTCTATAGTGTTTCTGGATGTTTCAGACTAAAGCTGGCGTCAGCATGAGACCACTACCATCTCGTAGCTCCGTCGTGGCCATTCCACGAGCAATCATGGCAGCCGCTCCCCACCAGAAGCCTGCGGGAGTCGGAGGCCCCCAAGACTTTTGTAGAATCTTCACGGCTGAGGGGACGCTTTTCGAGAATGGGACCCAAGCCCTAGCAGACAAGCGTCCGAGTTCCAAGGTGTCCCAGGGCCATTTTAGTGGACCAGGCCCAAAACCGAAGAGCCGGCCGCCATTTTGAGAGTCCTGTGGCAGCCGCCTATCGCTGCACCGCAAGAGCGGGCGCATCTAAACTACATGGTGAGCGAGACGCTGTAGTCGCAAGAGCGGGCGGTAAACAGCTGAATGGCGGAAGAGGCACAGTGTAGCAAAAGCGGGCGGAATGGCAACTAAAACGATAAAGGGGCGCCCCACTACAGCTTGTCTTCAGGTCAAACGGATTGTGGGACAAGGTCCAGAATTGAAGAGTCATCAAAAGGCAAAAAGTTCAGCCGGACCCCGGGAGCCGGCCGCCTATGTCGGGGGCGATCTCAGGCTACACCAGTGCTATAAGACTTGGGGAGGGTGTCGGAGCCAAGCGTCTTCTCCGAGTCCATGGCCATCACACCGCCCCTCAGGGGCCTCCGTCAAGCTGTTTAGGAAGGTAACATATCACATTGTTTTCTAATGCAGTCAGGTCCACAAACAACACTCACTTACTTTGAGAATAGTGAAGCTGCAGTAGGTGGAAATAAGCTTCAGACAGTGTTACAAGCAGTGCTCAGAACTATTAACTATGGCACCCAACATCCAGAACTTATGCTATTTGAGAATGGTAGTGACATCGAAGCATCTCAGGGACCAAAACCATTAACGTACTTTCACGTATGAAAATCTTACTTGGGGAGGGGGCAGGAGCGAAGCGCCCCCTCCCAGTCAGCGCCACCACACCGTATGTTGAAAATCTGAAGCCATCGTTCTACAAAGTCAACCAAACTTGGATTGAAAAATCTAGAAAAATGTACAAACTGAAAACCAATTTTGGTCTGCATAGCATCAGTAGCAACGCTTGAGTCAGCTTTGTGTCAAGCCGCCATTTTGATTCAACAAAGCACAGGCATTGAAAAAGGCTGAAATTCAGAACTCTAAACTATGGCACCCAACATCCAGGAGCTTGCCATCTGGATCTTGGAGCCTTGTGCTGTTTTCGATCTATTCACACATCGGTCCACTACTGACATCATCTTATAAAACAACGTTATGTAAATAGTTTTTTAATAAAATGTTTTACCCTGTTTCTTTGCTGGTGTGTTGTCTATATTTTTAATATTTGCATAGGGTTTGTCGTTATTTTGTGCGGTATGGGTGATGGAGCCGAGCTGTCTTGCAGTCCTCATGGTGTGGAGCTCAGTTCATCTCACTATTTTCGTATTTCTCATGAAGGGTTGTTCCTAATATTTCTATTTTAGCGAGGTCAAAAAGAGATCTAATTAGTGGCCTACTGATTTTGCTCGATTACTTTTATTATTTTACACGATTTTTCACTATCTGCAAAGACTAAACAGAGTATTGCGACTTTGTGCTTGTTTGTAAATAGAGAATGATCCAAAGAGAACCAATTCTAAAACAGTAAATGCTTGGACAACAATCAATCAAATGGAGAGACAAGGAGGCACGACGGATTACAACGGGGGTAAAGGCCTGCGTTAACTACCCTTCAGTATCTGCAAAGAGAGAGTACTACTAAGACAAAAGAGGGGAGGGGGGGGGGTGCAGCGTTCAAAGCACATCAGCGTGCATAAATACGAAAATGTTTTTATCTATCACGTACTTGACATTTTAAAGCTTTTCATATTTGCTATTAAAAAACCAATGAAATTCACAGAAAAAACCATAGGTTATAGTGGATATATAGTTAGAAATTTGCATTTAGAAAACCTTGAAAATTCAATGAAAAAACCATTGGTTTTAGGCCATATATAGTTAGGAATTAGCATTTACAAAACCTTATTTTACTCGCATAAAACCATTGAAATTCCATATATAGTTAGAAGCGCTAACTATATATCGCGCACCCGCAATCCACTGCTGATGATGTCACATATTACATCATTCATGACATGGTCAGTGACATCACTGATGACATCACTGATGACATCTCAAATGACATCACTGATGACAACTCAAATGACATCACTGATGACATCTCAAATGACATCACTGATGACATCACTGATGACAACTCAAATGACATCACTGATGACATCTCATTTGTCATCACTGATCACATCACTTATGTGATAATACAATGAACCTCTTCAGACTCTAATATAACCTTACATACACTCAGTATAAACAGACACTCACAGACTGTCACTCATCCATGGAGTTACTCACACACCTACTCAGTCATGCAAAGAATCAATCACACCTCCATTTCCTCAACTATAAAGTTATACACATCTTACTTATTCAAACATATAATAACACATATTTATTCTCTTATATAATCCCTGATACAAGCTCACAGTGATCGATACAGCCACTCACACATTCACTGGCTCTTATGTTCAGTTATTTATATATCTCAACTCTCACATGTATTGTGTTTTACATACGTACTTACTTGCTCATGTAGCAATGAGAAATCCATTCACTCACCAACACACCCATGCATAGTCAACCGCCCATATAGCTGTTTCCACATGCACTCTTGAACTCATACTCCTAGTGAATCAACTGCTTACACATCTATGCACAGAGTCACGCACCTCCCAGCCACCCACACACACACTCAGCCTCCCATTCAAATACTTGGGCAACCAATCAATAACCCATATGGCCACTCTTATAGCTACTGATCAACACATGCAGCAGCTTACACAACAACAAACATACTGATGCACAAATTAAGACAGTTTAGTCACTAACCCATGCACTCAGTGAGACACATTTAATCACTCACTCATACAGTCAGTCATGCACCTACTAAATTCTTCATCCAGACACTTATACATCCACTCATTCTTCAATATGTGAAACATATTTTAACTTTACAGAAACATACAGTCACTGGGTGTTGTCATCAGTGATGTCATCAGTGATGTCATTTGAGATGTCATCAGTGATGTCATCAGTGATGTCACTGACCATGTCATGAATGATGTAATATGTGACATCATCAGCAGTGGATTGCGGGTGCGCGATATATAGTTAGCGCTTCTAACTATATATGGAATTTCAATGGTTTTATGCGAGTAAAATAAGGTTTTGTAAATGCTAATTCCTAACTATATATGGCCTAAAACCAATGGTTTTTTCATTGAATTTTCAAGGTTTTCTAAATGCAAATTTCTAACTATATATCCACTATAACCTATGGTTTTTTCTGTGAATATTATATATATATATATGTATGTATGTATGTATGTATGTATGTATGTATATATATATATATATATATATATATATATATATATATATATATATATACATATAATTTTACTAAAAATATGAGGCATCGAAAATGCTAAAGCTGTGTCAGAGAAACTTTGTGAGGCAGGATTCATCTGGCAGCTGTGGAGGGCCCCTAAGCTGCTGACTGCTGGGTACTGGAAACAAACGAAGCTTTTCTGGTATCTTGCAGGCTGCAGAGGGTTTGACACGCCTTGGCAGTGGCACAATGCGCAGGTCTGATTAACAGCAAACATAGGAAACGCGTGCAAATGTGGCAGCTTGTTATTGATTTGCAGGAGAACGAGTGTAGTGAATTGACTTGTCCAACGAGACCATGAACACTTAATTTGTTTCCTAGAAGCATGAGGGTTATCGTTCATCGTGCAGTGACGTCCTGGGCCGCCCCCGTGGACGGCAGCTGATTAGTTTGCTGCATGGGAGGAGTTTCCGCCCCTATGCTCATCATGACAAAATGCACTTAAGACAAATTCCTCTGAGCAATTAGTGAGAGGGATTGTCAAGCCTTGTTATGTTTTTTTTTGTTTCTTTTCAACCATGGGTTTATGTGAAAGACTTTATCTCGTTGAAAGACCCTTGTATCTTTCCTTAGAACTGTCGTCCTTGCAGTTCATGAATACTTCAGAACATAATAATAGGCCAGGTACAAAGCAAAAAATAATGACATAGGTTCCAGGGCACTTGAACAGAAGTATCATCTTGCGGAGAGTGAGTTCATGCTAGGCCCGTGCGAAACTTTAATTACACCCGAGTAATCGGAGTAATTTCATTAAATATGAATTACTCTTGTGATGTGAAATTACAGAAATGATGCATCTAAGCCAGCCTGAGAAATTAAGAGTAATTTAGGGCAAAAATACAACCATAGGAACAACTAATAATGGAGAGTGAGCAGCTACTGGAAGCTGCTGTTCGTGTCATGTGTCAAGCATGTGGTTTTATTTCCTTAGTGCCAGTGGTTAGTTTGTAAAAAAACATAAGTGCCGGGGCTATCATCAGCAGACAGCATGCACCAGCCCATTTTCCTGTTAGCGCCACCCATAACAAAACCAACTGTTAACTATGTAAGTGGGGAGATGATGTGGCCGAATGGCCAGATGCAAAAAGAATAATTGATGGACAGAATGCTGTACAATGCCAAACATTCACCCCAGTGCAGATATCTGGGTCTAAATACTCGTTTTTCCCCCCCTTGCCTTTCCAGTTCACACCCAGCCTTAGGCAAATCAGTCTTGACCCTGTACCCAATGGGAACAGTCCAGTCTGAATGGACAGGCCAGGTCCTCCATGGCCTGGAAACAAGCATCCTGGGACCAGTTTCGAGGCATCACTCCTCATCAGCCAGGCTAGCTTAACTCCAGGTGCATGGTGAGCATGGGACCCACGTCTGGGCATACATATCCTACTCTGGCTGACAAAATGCAAAAAGAACAATTGATAAACAGAACGCTGCACAATGTCAAACTTTCTCCACAGTAGAGAGATCTGGGCCTAAATCCATCTTTTTTTTTGCTCCCCATGCCTTTCCAGTTCACACCCATCCATATGCAAATCAGTCTTGACCCTGTTCCCCGTGGGAACAGTGCAGCCCGAACTACCAGGTCAGGTCCTCCCAGCCAGGCCAGAGCTGCAGACTTTGAAGTTGGGGAACCAGGTTCGAGTTTCGGCGTCAGTTCAACATCCTCTGATTCTGGGCAAATCACTTAACCTCCCCCTAGCCCATGAGTGCTGGTGTTGAAGATTAAGTGCCAGTGCTCAGCACCAGAATCCACCAGCTAAAATTAAACACTTCTTAGCGCAAAATGCATCCCCTGGCCCACTTTGAACGTAAGGGTGCATTTTGTACTAAGAAAATAGCGCTAAGTGCTCAATTACTCTTCCCACATAATTACATATAATTGCAGGTAATTTTGAAGTAATTATAAATTGTGCTAGACAGAATTATGCCCCTTACACCCACCCCTAGTTATCGTGTCTTTTGTGATGCAGGATAGAGATCGCGAGAGATGTTCTTCAGGCTGTCGATTTATAGAAGCTAACCATTCCTGTTGTTTGCTTAAATGGGATAACATTCTGCATGTAAAGTTCTGGGGCCTCATTTATGAGAAATGACGCATCGCTGCGTGAAAGCAGCGATGCGTCACTTCTCAGTGCGCAGTCCTTGCGACATTCCTGATGCGTCATATTTAATGTATGACGCATCATGTCGCAAGTAGTTACAGATACGTCAGTATTTCTGACGTATCTGTAAGCGCAAAAGTGTCGCATTGCTGAAGTGTGTCACAAAAGTGACGCAATTCCAGCAATGCGTCCTTTCACATGGGGCAAGCCCCATGTGAAAGGGCCTGCGTCAGTCTTACTCCTGCTGTGAGGCAGGCGCAAGATTTTGACGCAACAGCGTCCTAAAAGTGACGCAGGGAAATCTCATAGATTTCACTGCGTCACTTCTACTACCCTTCCTTGCGTCAATACGCCCCCTTGCATACATTATATCTGGCGCAGGTGTAATGTGGCGCAGGGGTATACGAAGTGATGCATCTACCTAGATGCGTCACTTTGTAAATATGGCGCAACAAGGCACATTTTTTACGCCACTGGTACGTCACAAAAAGTGACGCACCGGTGGCGTAAAAGTGACGCACTGCCTCATAAATGAGGATCCTAGGATTTATTAGTTCTTGGCCTTTCTGCTGATGGCCCGAAGTTAGCACTGACACAAATTGCATAACTACCCTGAGGCTAATAAGTCTTCACACAAAGGCGATCAAGCTACTTTTGATCCATACGAACTAGTCTCAGCTGTATTCAAACCAATAACCAGAAGGAAAGCTTCAGAAACACTGTACAAAGTCCTGGGGCCATTACCTCTATGTACCTATGTCATGCTCCAGGGCTCACTTGTGAGGTATCCTCACCTCTGAGATAACAACATCCTCTCTAAATGCTAAAAACATAGGTCACACCCACCCTTCGAAGTGCATTAAAGTAGGTCAGCGTTCTCAGCATCCTCCTGCTTTTTCCTGTCTCCATGCTGGAGCAGAGGCTTCAGTTGAAGGCATTGCTAGTGTTAGGCTTCCACATCTGACCCTTGACCTTCAGTCCTGCGTGACTATGGAGTGATTCATGGCACTACAACTCATGTCACTTCATGAAGAAGAGAGAAGGGAACCCATGATTATGGGATGTCTGCAGCACTTCTCCTTTCTAGGTTGTAAGACACTTCTCTGTGTGGATCTGGTCTTTGGGTGCTTCCAGTGTCCTGTCGGTGTACTCGGTTGGTCTAGGCATTGCATGTGGGTGGTTTTCCTTTTCTCCTGCTGTGGTATCGTAATTACCTTTGGCAAAGGATGGGATATGAAGCATCTACCCCAGTGGGTGAACTTGCATGGGGTGTAGCATTAGGGAGGCTGCTTTACCTAGTCCTGGTCTGCTTGCTTCGGGGATTGCACCTGCATCAAGGGTACATAAGAGTGGGGGTTCTTGGTCTGTTTCTATTACCGTTTTTCCCAGTTTGTCTACCTCCCATAGCTCAGATTGGCAGTGCCCGTGGAGTTAGTATAGATTCTGGAGCCATCAAAGTCTGAGTTAGAGTCTGGTCTGACACATAAGTAAGAACTTGGACACAGAAGAGGGACACAGCGCTAATTCCCTAATTATTTATCTTTGTTACTTTAATTTAATTTAATTAATTGCAGGTTTATATAGCGCTAGGAATCGACTCCCAGAGGAGTATCTCCACGCTTCGACCGCTGGGGAACCCGTCCTGGCTCACCCTGAGAGATGGTCTCTAATGGGTATCTCTAAGGTGCGACCAAGCATCCCCGGCGGTCTGGGGGGGCCGTTGTGAAGATGAGGCAAGCTAATGCCCAGAGTTGCCGAGTGTGGTCCCTGACTGGAGTAGGCACTGAGGCGAGAATTATCGAGCCCGCTGACCATGGTCCACGACCCTGCCGCGTCGGGAATCGAACCCTGGTCCCGGGCCGTCCTCTGCTTATGGGTCTGCCGCCTCTAACCAGTGAGCCACACCACTTCACTTTAAGTCCTAGTCTTCTTTATTGCATTCCTTACACTCACCCGCTAGCCCTATCCTATTTGACCTGAGATAAGGACTTGCGCATTTCAGGACATTGCTGGGAATGTCAGACTCAAATTACAGAAGCGAGAACGGTGGACCCTGCAGCTCGGAGTGTTTGCTGGAGTATATGTTGCATCATAAGAAATGGCAGTAAAACTAATAGCAATGAACATTACTAGTAAGCAATCTTGGCATTAAGCACCAATGCCAGTGACCCTCGGAGTGCACCCCTCACAAGCACTTAGGTAAACACTTCACTTATTGCATTTACCCTGCATAGACCAACCATGTAGGTGCTAAGGTGGTTTCCTGGGGGAAGTGTAAGAGTAAGTTTCTTTGATTTGGCTTCCAAGATATAGAGTTACTCACCCTTTTTATACTAAGCATACTAAAGAATGATAGGGGTAAAACAATTGGTGGAGCAAGCGTTTCTTAAATTAGTTTGTTTGGCTCTTTTTAATGGAGACAAATATTTTAGGGTAGCTACAACATACAAGATTGAGTAAAATTGTCCCTACAACAACTAGGAGAATTGTTTACTAGCTTCGGAACTCGAAACAAGTATGCTGTAATATTCCGCCATCAGATAGCACTATTGATTACAAATAGGGAAAAGCAAATGTTTTCGACCGAAGCCCTTTGGGGAATCCTGTATTTGGACCAACAAAGTCTGAAAAACACTATGGATGAATTAATTAGAGAGAATGGTGTCTTGTGGAACAGAGAGAAGTAAACTCCTCTACTCAGCCAGTTTGATCTACATGGGATCAGATAAGGCCAGTGTAGTACAGCTTCATGTTGGCTCGTAAACATTTTAGTACCTCACCACAAATATTATCATTATAAGGTCAATCACCACCAAGAACAATGAAACTTAAATCATTTTAGGATAGAGTAGAAATGAGAGCAATTCAGTTCATCTGCCATTCCCAGGTGCTGAAAGACTTTATTCATGTGCCTGAGATTAGAATCTATATGGAGTATTCCTTAATTAGAACTGTAAATAGTCTAAAGGCATTTATTGTCATAGATATAGTTCTGAATAAATGACAGATCCCTCGGATGTGGATTTGGTACTGCAACCAAGTAACCGACACATCGTCTCCAAAGTGTCAGTTCGGAACCGGCGCATCCCTGCAAAATCGATGCATCACCGCTACCAGCACCAAAGCCATGGGCACTGCCAGTCGAGAGCTCGATGCAATGATCTCAACTTCAACGCTGAACTGACTTTACCTTAGCTCCTCCGAAGAAACGCCGCTGTGTGAGTCTCGACTACGCACCAACAATGTCCATGGTGCACCTTTGTGACTCTGACACATCCCCTGCCCTGTGAGACTCTCGATCGACACATCACTTTTGGTTCAGCAGTTCTTCATTGCCGCCGAAGGATCGACGCTCCACGCTCTCGACATCGAGGCATCAACGACACTGCGTCACCTTCAAGAACCGAGGTCTCGCACCAGCAACCGACACATCACCTCCTCTGCAGCCCGGAGAAGCAACCTTGCACTGATGTAAGGAACCAACATCTCGCCTGCATTTGCGACGCCTCAGCTCCTCTGTGTCACCCATTGTCTTTGATTTCTGATGCATCCGAGGTACTGTAGGGGGATCTGTGTGATTCCTGCACCTGGCCCGGGCTCCATCACAGTCAGACTAAACTTTTGCATTTGTCCCAGTCAAGCACAACCAGGTAGCCCCAGTTGGAGCTAAAGCCTTCTTAGCACTGCATTTTGATTTAATGTACGAAAATTCATTTTTTGACTTATGTATGTTGAATTTTTGTGATTTTGTTCCTGTTTTACTCAGATACATGTTGTCTCTTTTTTCAAACTGGTGTGGAATACTTTTGTGGTGTTTTCACTGTGTTACTGTGTAATACTTTAAACATTGACTCTTTATTTCAGCCTGACTGCTCTGAGCCAAACTACCAGAGGGTGAACACAGGTAAACTTAGTGTGTACTACACTTACCCTGACCAGAGTTTAGGTCTCTACTTAGACAGGATGCAAACCACTGCCAACTAGAGACCCCATTTCTAACACCCCCAAGTGCTGATTGGTCTATTACTCACCTGCAGTTCTTTAAACCCCGCACAAAGAAATGTGCAACACTATATAAAACTTAGAAATAATTAAAAACAAATAAATAAATAATGTGAACAACCATATGGTTGCAATGGAACTGTGCTGCAGCAGTAGCAAGGAGAGAATGGTAAAAGAAATTATACTCTCTTCCAATAAAATATCAATACATGTAACAGGAAACTGTATCTCAAAGCTTGGCTGTGAACAAACTATAACAACAGTCAAAATACTGGTTAATAATGGGCAAAGTAGTGAATTATAACTTATATTGAGTCTTTTATGATGTAGAACTCTCTTTATTTGTTTTAGCTTGCATTGGAACCTGGGGGTCTGGTTTTCATTCACTGACTGACAAGGGATGACTTCAAGCGTTATATCAGCATTCTACTTACAAATCCTATTTCCATCACCACTGTCTATGAGACAACCATGTGTTCAGACTTTAGTCTAGTCTGATGGAAGTCTAGCTTAAATATACGTAAGGCCCAATGTATATGTACAGTTTATAGTGAGCATTCCCCTGTTTTGCTGACATATCAGGTATATTTTGTTTGTTAAAAATTGCCTCACAGAGTCTTTAGGACAACCATCTTCATAAATATGTGTATTTGTAAAGTGCTCGTTACCCAAAAGGGTATCTTGTCGCTGAATAACAAATGTTTATTGTTTTCAAACTTTTTGCGCTGTCCCCTCATGTAAAAGAAATTGAATTGGCGGCTCTAAACATAGTAACAATCCAATTATTGTAGTTAGGTTGAGTTATCTCTTTTAGAAATGCAATCAAATACCATACAACCTGGAATTGGCAGCCTGGTCTGCTTTAGGTGTAATAGTGTCCACATTGGGATCATTTGTCAAAAATGGGGGATGTGACTTTGAAAATTATTTAGCAGCCCTCCTCCTTTGATACCTAGAGCCATGAATGACAAAAGATGTTACTGATGGCCCATAAAGAGTGGCTCACTTCCATTCTGTCCACGCCCAAGGACCTTACCTGCACCTTAGTGTCACGTTTACTTCTGACCTAGAAGCCCTGAATATTGCACTATGTAATTCTGGGTCCACTAATGTGGCTGGCCATTTATTGGACCCAATCTTTTCCATCTTACCTAACATTCAATGCCCTCTAGCTCTTCCTCTATGCTGGTCGGATCATTTTGCAATTGGTTTTCGCTTTACAATTTCTGCAAAATCACCTTTAGATGTATCTGGCATTTGAAGGGTTACTAGAAATTGGGGAAAACTAGCGAACAGATGTCGATTTCTTCCTTGGGCTCTGTACATAATTGGCTCTTTAATGCCATTGACTTCTGCCTCCCACCTTAATTCAAGAAGGGGAATAAACACCGCCCCCTGCCCTTTGGTTTACAGAGAAGTTAAAAATGGAGTAAACCAAATGTGAAGTTTTGGAACGGCGCTGGAGGAGGAACTACACATCTGATACCAAACTTGCATTTGAAAGGGAAAAACGTGAATACCATACTCTTTGTCAATCAGCCCATGCCGAACATGTCTCCTCCACTATTTCTAATGCGCTGAATTTTTCCAAGACACTGTTTAAGATGGTCAAAGAACTGTCAGGCTCCAAAATCCAACATACCCCTTCCACTCCGAATGATTTACAATGTGAAGATCTAGCCAAACTTTTCCTTCATAAAGGGGAGAAAATATATGCAGAGATGCATGACCGTCAATTAGGAAATTCCCCTCAGCATCAAGCATTCATGCCCCCTCTAAATAACAATTATAGCGTTAACAACATTTCGGACTCTACTGGCAAACTGGAAATCTGGTCTCCATTAGAGATGAACTCCTTTAAATAGCTTTTAGCACGCATAAAATCTGGATTACCCTGTGATCCTCTCCCGATCTCTGTCCTACAGCAACTTGAGACGCCAACACAAGACAAAAATTGAACTTTTGAATGCCTCCTTACTGGAGGCTACGGTTCCCCCAGAATGGAAACATGCAATGGTTCTTCCTTTTCTGAAACAAGCCAATGCAGATCCCGATCAGCCTTCCAACTATCGGCCTATCTCATTACTACAGGACTTCTCTAAAATTTTGGAGAGACATTTTAACACACAGTTTACTCAGTTTGTCGAGTCACAAAACTGTTTACATCCCTCTCTGTCAGACTTTAGAGCCGGCTTCTCTACAGAAACCACGCTCCTTGGAGTCACAGAATGGCTGCGTCACCATCTTGATATTGGAGAAACGGTGGCCCTCATACTGCTCGATTGGAGCGCAGCTTTCGACACGGCGTCTCACACTGTATTAGTAAAAGCTTTATAATCTTTGGGAATTGCCGGGCCGGCACTTATGTGGCTTATCTCTTTCCTCACAGACCGGACCTTTCAGGTCTTTTCTCCAACGGCCAGATCTGACATTCCCTCCTCTCCTTACGGGGTGCCTCAGGCCTCCATTTTCAGCCCTTTGTTGTTTAATATCTACATCAAACCTCTGGTGTTCATTGCAGAGGAGGCTGGGCTGTCTCTGTTTACTTATGCATATGACACGCAGATTATCTTCTCTCTCTCTGTCGAAAGGACGTCTGAGTCATCTGCTCTTCGGTTGGGCTTGAGTAAGATTGCATGTTGGATGAAGGCTATTTTCCTCAAGCTGAACAAAGAGAAAACTGAAGTCCTGATCATGGGGAAAAATAAAAAGCACTGTGGTCCCCAGCAATGGTCAGCTGAGATGGGCGCGCTTCCTCAACCTTCGCGCCAGGTCCGCAATTTACGATTTACCATTGATGATCAACTATCAATGACACAAAAAGCCTTGAAGGTAGCCGCCACCTGTTTCACTATCCTGAAATGGCTCAAAAAGATTATTTGAATGTTGCCTAGCTCTACTCAGACAACTGTACTCCAGGCTCTGGTCACTTCTAGACTTGACTACGGCAACATTCTTTATCTGGGGGCCAATAAGGATGTGCTACGTAAACCGCAGGTGGTGCAGAATTCTGCTGCCACACTGCTCTGTCAAATCTCTAGAGCTGTCTCCATCTCTGGCTCTTTGCGAAATCTTCATTGGCTCATGGTAGAGAATCAGAGTAAGTTCAAGGCCCTGAGCTTGTGGGACTAACCTGCTGCCTGCCAAGTGACCTAGTGTGCTGGTTTGCCTGTGCCTTGTTCTATGCCCCGCAAAACACACAAGATGATGAACGGAATGTTGTACAATGGCAAAACATTCACCACCAGTCACAGATCTGTGTTTAATCCATCATTATTTTGCTCACCAAGCCACCCCAGTTCAGACATGGCCATATGCAGATCTGTCTTGACCCTGTTCCTCAAGGGATACAGTCCAGCCCGAACTGCCCAGCCATGTCTTCCCTGGACCGGAATCAAGTATACTAGGACTGGTTTCTGGCAGTTTGGGCTGGACTGTTCCCATGAGGCACAGGGTCAAGCCTGATTTGCATATGGCCATGCCTGAACTGGGGTGGCTTGGTGAGCAAAATAGCGATGGATTAAACCCAGATCTGTGATTGGGGGTGAATGGTTTGCCATTGTGTAACATTCCGTCCATCATCTTTTGTGATTTGCTGTTCAACCTATGAGGGAAAGGTATGCCCAGACGTGGGTCCCGTGCTCACTACGCCAATAGAGTCAAGCTATCCTGGCAGATGAAGGCTGATAGACAGAAACTGGTCCTAGGATGCTTGATTCCGGTACAGGGAAGACATGGCTTGGCAGTTCGGGCTGGACTGGTCCCATGAGGCACAGGGTCAAGCCTTATTTGCATATGGCCATATCTGAACTGGGGTGGCTTGGTGAGCAAAATAACGGTTGATTAAACACAGATCTGTGACTGGGAGTGAATGTTTAATCCATTGTGCAACATTCCGTCCATCATCTTGTGTGTTTTGCTGTTCACCCTATGTGGGAAGGGTATGCCCAGACGTGGGTCCTGTGCTCACTACGCCACTGGAGTCAAGCTATCCTGGCTGATGAAGGCAGATAGTCAGAAACTGGTCCTAGGATGCTTGATTCCGGTCCAGGGAAGGCATCACTTGGCAGTTCGGGCTGGACTTTTCCCATGAGGCACAGGGTCAAGTTTGATTTGCATATGGCCATGTCTCAACTGGGGTGGCTTGGTGAGCAAAATAACGATGGAGTAAGCCCATATCTGTGACTGGGGGTGAATATTTTGCCATTGTGCAACATTCCGTCCATCATCTTGTGTGTTTTGCTGTTCACCCTATGTGGGAAGGGAATGCCCAGACGTGGGTCCTGTGCTCACTACGCCACTGGAGTCAAGCTATCCTGGCTGATGAAGGCAGATAGTCAGAAACTGGTCATAGGATGCTTGATTCCGGTCCAGGGAAGACATCGCTTGGCAGTTCGGGCTGGACTTTTCCCATGAGGCACAGGGTCAAGTTTGATTTGCATATGGCCATGTCTCAACTGGGGTGGCTTGGTGAGCAAAATAACGATGGAGTAAACCCATATCTGTGACTGGGGGTGAATGTTTTGCCATTGTGCAACATTCCGTCCATCATCTTGTGTGTTTTGCTGTTCACCCTATGTGGGAAGGGTATGCCCAGACGTGGGTCCTGTGCTCACTAGTCCACTGGAGTGAAGCTATCCTGGCTGATGAAGGTTAATAGCCAGAAACCCGTCCTAGGATGCTTGATTCCGGTCCAGGAAAGACATGGCTTGGCAGTTCGGGCTGGACTGTTCCCATGAGGCACAGGGTCAAGCCTGATTTCCATATGGCCATGTCTGAACTGGGGTTGCTTGGTGAGCAAAATAAGGATGGATTAAACACAGATCTGTGACCGGTGGTGAATGTTTTGCCATTGTGCAACATTCCGTCTATCATCTTGTGTGTTTTGCTGTTCAACCTATGTGGGAAGGGTATGCCCAAACGTGGGTCCTGTGCTCACTACGCCACTGGAGTCAAGCTATCCTAGCTGATAGCCAGAAACCGGTCCTAGGATGCTTGATTAAGGTCCAGGAAAGACATGGCTTGGCAGTTCGGGTTGGGCTGTTCCCATGAGGCACAGGGTCAAGCCTGATTTGCATATGGCCATGTCTGAACTGGGCTGGCTTGGTGAGCAAAATAACGATGGAGTAAACCCATATCTGTGACTGGGGGTGAATGTTTTGCCATTGTGCAACATTCCGTCCATCATCTTGTGTGTTTTGCTGTTCACCCTATGTGGGAAGGGTATGCCCAGACAAAGGTCCCGTGCTCACTACGCCACTGGAATCAAGCTATCCTAGCTGATGACGGCTGATAGCCAGAAACCGGTCCTAGGATGCTTGATTCCGGTCCAGGGAAGACATGGCTTGGCAGTTCGGGCTGGACTGTTCCCATGAGGCACAGAGTCAAGCCTGATTTGCATATGGCCATGTCTGAACTGGGGTGGCTTGGTGAGCCAAATAACATTGTATTAAACCAGATCTGTGACTGGGGGTGAATGTTTTGCCATTGTGCAATATTCCATCCATCATCTTGTGTGTTTTGTTGTTCTATGCCCCAGTATTCTCCACGGACTAGGTGGTGTGTCCTCTCCCTGCTTAACTAGCCAGGCTACGTCCATAAGGAGAAGTACGTAGAGAGCGCTTCACAAGGGATTGGCTTTTGGCCCAAAGGAGAAGCGCATGGTGAGTGCTCTCCTAGGATAAGCTGCATGTGTTTTTTCTTGTTCTTGCAGTAACCAGTGCGTGTCAAGCGCTGAGTTGGACCGGAAGTAAGGAGATCCCGGTGGAGAGCGTTGTGCATTGCTTGCTTCCTGCACCGCTCTCAGTGTGTGCTAACTCCACAGCAACAAGGGAGCCACCACCTATGGTTTCCCTGGTGGGAACCAGACTACTAGGAGTTCCGCCACTATGCTGGGGTAATGCTTACGCCAGAGGGAGGTGTGGTCTTGCTGCACCTTGAAGAAACCAAAGATTGTCTGCTCCAATCTGCTCCCTGCTGTCTGGGGAGGGATAGGAACCTTGCTGGCTCCCACCAGCCAGCATGGGCTACACCCCCAAAGAGAGCAGCACAACGTAGACCTGGGGAGGGCTCCAAGCACCACCATCCCACTGCGTCAGGACCATTGGACATCAGCCACTTGCCTTACTCAGACAGGTACGTCAGCGCCCGCATGGCCTGGCCAGCCCCCGGAGTTGTAGAGTGGGATGAAGCTTAAGGCCTAAGTGGCAGCTACAACGCGCAGTCACGAGTAGCTGCCTGGAGCTGATTCCACCAGCAGGGGCACCAGTGAGGTCTCTCCACCAACTGGTGCACAGTTTGAGAGTCAGGCAATACAGGGGGCAGTGCAGTGGCCCACCGAATTGATATGTGTGCCACCCCTCTTGCAGTGTGGCATACTTTGGGGGGGCACCTGGCTGCCGTGGTTCTAGCAGCACTGGATCTGGTTTAAGGATGGGGTGAGACCTCGACGAAAGCTCTTGATTCCTGAATTCGAAGGAATCCCCAGAAATTACTGCACTCCCAGTAATAGGGGCATATATGCTTCTCTGGTCCACGTTGTGGATGGCAAAGTTTAAGAGGAGTGTAGGGAAGCTGCACCCTAAGAATTTATGGGGATGTTTGTGAACTCAGGTGATTTCTTTGTTTGGTATGACCAAACTGCTTCATTCTATGACCTGATGTGTTGACAGGTGTAGTTTTAGGCCTTGTACTGACAGGATAACAAGTATCCTTCAACTCCCTGCATATTATGTACAGTTGTGATGTATTTTGATGACATTGGCCATCTATAAGTATTTACTTGATTGCACTAATTTGTGATGTTATGACAATTGCCTGGTTGGCAAAGAAATGTTTATGGTCTATGTGACGCCATGCCAATTGCCAAGTTGGCAAGGTGATTTATGTGATTGTGGTCTAATGTGCTTTTATGTACAAAACAAAGGATATTTTATATAACCTTGTGAGGAGTCTCTTTTTGTTGTGTGCCTAGTGTGTCACTGGTGTGTGTGTGTGTGTTGTGAAACGTTTTACACATTACCTCAGGGATAAGCCTGACTGCCCTGCCAAGCTATCAAGGGGGTGAGCAGAGATTATCTTGAGTGTGTAATTCCCTTACCCTGACTAGACTAGTGGTGAGTTCCGCCTGGCTTAGGTGCAAACCCTAGCCAACCAGGAACACCATTTCTATTAACCCCTCACTGCCTGGTGCCCTACTGCCCCAAAGGGAAGCCTGTTCCCCAGTTTGAAGACCGCTGCTTTAGGGCCTCATTCAGAGTTGGGCTCAGTGGTCTCCAGAGTCAGGGTATTTTGGGGTGCCAGGGGAAATCGCCCAATCTGATTCCAATCGTTACCGCTGGGGATGCACACAGTTAAATCATATGTGGTTCTGTCCCCGGAAGCAGACCCTGAGAAGTAAAAAAAACGTGAGAAACTCAACCCAGTAATTTCAGGACCAGCATTCTATGTCCCCATTCCAGGCCCTGTAACCCAGAATAGTTGGTAATTGAGTGTGGGTACCAGCACCCCCACCTCTGATTACCAGCCCACATGCAGTGTGGTCCTTAGTGTGTGGATGGTCTGGAGCTGGGCTAAGAGACTAATCAGCATCTCAAATATCCAGTCCAGGAGTGTGGAAACTAGTTGACTGCTTGCCAATGAGTCTTTTAATTTCTCACAGAAAGAAAGGAATTAAAGGCACGAATTGATAGAAAGTGTCCAAGAGCGGACAATCCTTAGGGTAGCTAGAGGTCACCAGTGTCGAGCATTCCTGGCCCAAGGGCCCGTTGAAAGAGCGAGGGAGGATCGTTGTTCCTAAATGAGGTGGTGAACCGTGCAGGAAGTGTCCATTGTAGTTACTCCTTTATGATCACAGACTGGACCGGAAACGAAGGAGCGTGGGAGAAGGTCACGCGAGACCTCAGAGGAGAAGAGATGCTCCTGGCATGGATGGTTCCGTCTGGTAGTCTCTTGTGATTCTGCTGATGTCCTGAAAAAATAGATTTCTCCTTCCATCTTCTAGGGTCTGACACTTGGAAAGTGGCCTGTGCAATAAATCATCTTGTCACTGCCTCCCTCGGAGGGAAGCAAGCCTGGGAGATTAGAGAGCGCTTGGAGCACGAGGCAGCAACCAGCATCTGCTGGAGTCTAACACCGTCTCTAGCATCTGGAAGCCCGGAACTGCTGAAAGCAGTGCCTGGTGCTCGATGAAAGGGGGTTCACCACGTGGTTGGGAAGCGGGACGCCCTGCCAGCACCGCTCGCGAGTCACATTTCTGGAGAGGAAGGACAGGACCAGTAAAGAGATAGATTGAGCGAGAGAAAAAATAGACCGAAGAAAGAGTGCATGAAGAAAGCACCTTGACTGAAAGATAAAAATGTAGGCTGGTGAGCTGAGGGAGAGAGAGGAAGGCATGAAGAGGTGGACGAACAGAAGAAACAAGGGAGAAACGGGTAAAGGGTTAGAGGAACGGGGAGGAATTAGTGACGAATGGACGGAACAGAGTGAGGAATGAACGCAGGTAGAAAGGGAAAATAAGGGACAAAAGAATGAACGGAGGGAGATCAAAGAGGGGGAGGGGGGAGAAGGAAGATAATGAAGACAGATGGAAGGAATGAGATACTGAATTAGGAAAGGAATAAATAGAGGTAACATGGAACAAAATAATCAACAGAGTAATGGAGTAGAGGGTAGGCAGGGATGCAGAAAGTGAGCAAGAACGCAAAGGAGGGATAATGCCTGAACAAGGAGTCATGCGGATACTAATAATATGTATACAAGTAATACTAGGAGAACGAAGAAACAGAGAGAGGAGGGAAACATGGGGGGTGGAATGAAGGAGGGGTGATGAGAGAGAAGAAGGAAAGAAGGACCAGGGGAAGGGGAAGAGAGGGAAAAGGGAGTATCGATTAAAAGGGAAGGTAAGCAGATAAAGGACATTCATAAACAAATTGATAGAATGTGCAAAATAACGAGAAAGGTGTAATGGACAATTAGGTGAACACGTGAAGATGGTTGGTTACAGGGTTAAAAGGAAACATAACATGTTAAATCTATGTTTGGAGGGACACAAGGGAAGCCAGAGCCGTTAAGGTGAAGGCTGGGATTAACGGAGATTGAGAAAGAGAATAAACTAGGTGATTTTGAGGTACGTTGGGGTACAACAGACTAAGAGAGGATATGGGCAGGTAAATGAAGGGATGCTTCAGAGGCGAACGGTAAGAGAACGAAGAGCCGCACGTTGCATTGAGGGGGGGGGGTGTCAGATCACAGACATGCTTGGGTGGTGAGACACAATTCATGCTGTGTAAGCACGCTTCTTCTGTCTATTGTCTAAAGTCGTATTACACAGACTACCGCCAGAGCGGCTGACAGACATCCCCAATATTTACATGTGGCCTGCCCCTGCTTCGGGCTTTGTGAGCAAGCGCAGGTCCACGGTACTCAGAAAGTGCCTTGTGATGTTCGTGCTTTTGGATCAACCAACCTAGGTTGCCCCACAACGTCTGTCGGCGCCAGGGCTCTCTCCCTAGTCACAGGGATCCCACGCCTTTAAAGCCCAGAGACACCACCCGGCGCCGAAACACTGAAATGTGCTTTTTATCCGTCAAACGGTGTCACTGAGTGTCACCGCCATATGGCACGCTCGAGGCTGCAGATGCCACTGTCACTCAAAAAATGGGACGCCACCGCTAAACTCAACAGGGGGTATGTGTGCCTTCAATATGGCATCACTTTATGTAAGTGACTGTAGATGAAGAGCGTAGGCTGGCCAGTTATGGCGCTAGCGGAACATGCACATTAAGAGATTCTGCTTCATCCATATATAAAATCAATTGATAGATGCAAGAGCCCATTCCAGATCTCTTGCAACTTCAGCCGATAACTGCACTCCTCAGAAGTACTGATAGTGCCAGATGTGCAATTTCCTAGGAGCGCACTTGCTTCACGATTCAGAGTTTCGTTTCTCGGATGAAGGGATAACATGTTCATAGCATGTGTCTTCCCCTGTTCTGAGGAGCACAAACTTGGAATATGTGCGGTTTAGTCATTTGTGCTAAATTTGGACTGGTAAAAATGGTGTCGGTTATCACTCAAGGTTGTGCAATTAGTACACGAGTTTTCTAATCCTAATTGCGGTTGGCCTAATCAGTTTTATTCGTGGCCCCTAATTCCCTTATTGTGCCACTCCCCAAAAAATAATATCTAGAGGCGTCACTAGGGGCTGAGAATGCCACACAGGGGATCGCAGATGCCCGACTGGACTCTAACTACACAATGCGTGCAAGATTCAAGGTCTTACAGCCTTATTCATCAAGGCCGAATCGGCTCGCAAAGGGCCAGATTCTGAGAATCTGGCCCTTTGCGAGTGCGATTTTTGCATTTGGGATTCAACATCCCAAATGCAAAAATCGCTATTTGCTAATTCGCATATTTGCGAGGATTTACATTTAAGGAATCTCTATTTGAGATTCCTTAAATGTAATTCATCATCCATTTTACAATTGCGAAATCGCAATTTCGGGCCGCATTTTACCACGAGGTCAAACCTCGCGGTAAATTGCGAAAACTCAGAAAAATGCATTTAAATGCATTTTTCTGAGTTGCACGTCACACACACACATGTCCAAAGGACATGTGTGTGTGCAACACCTGTGTTATTTTCCATGCAGGGGTGCTACAGGGTGTCCTTTGGACACCCCTGGCACCCTTGTACTCGCAATCTCATTTGCGATTAGCTAATTGCTAATCGCAAATGAGGAATGACTCCCCATGCATTCCTATGGGCCTTTTGGCCCATAGGAATGCATGGGGAGTTATTCCTTATTTGCGATTAGCAATTAGCTAATCGCAAATAAGGAATCAGTGGGAATCGCAATTACTATTGCGATTCCTACATGAATGCCGTTTTGCGAGTCTCAAATAGCGATTCCTTATGATTCGCTATTTGAGCCTCGCAAAACGGCCCGTACATGAATCAGGCTGTTAGTCACGTGCAGCGCTCTGAAGTAATCGGAAGTGACGCACAGCGCCACAAAGAGCTCTTCAATTAATAATGTGGCCAGTGCAGCTAATATGGCTCCTTAGAGAATCTGAGAGCGACGCAACCATGTGTCATGTGTACTTAGAGATCAGACGCATGCTGGCCTATAGGGAAATCTGAAGTCTACGTTTAGGTGAGGACTCTCAACGGTCTGCTGGAGTCCTGAGTCAGTCACTGATAAGGTAGGGTGTTTTTTTCCTTACATGCCCTGGAAAACTGTATGATCACCTTTGAAAGCTTTAAGCGTTTACATTTTCCCTTATGTACATCATGACTTTTGTCACAATTTACTTCCTATTTAAAAATGGGTAAATTACAAAACAAGTCTTTACATGAAAGGCTCTGTTGACGGATGAAGGTTTCTAGTTAAGTCCCTACTCGAATTTCAGAAGCAACTTAAATATTGTGTCCGGAAGGGCTGGTGGAGGGAGGTATACCAGGTTAGGATGTAAGCCAGGGTGGGTAAATATGGACAGGTGTCGAACCCAGTGCTTAATTTGAGCCTGTGGTTGCAGGTGATGCTCACCGGCACTAATTCTGGGTACTGGAACCTATTTTTTTAATCAGATTTTGACCCTGAGCAAGAGAGTAAAAACACATATTGGAGAAAGAAGGAGGAAGAGGAACAAGGGATAAAGGAAACTGATAAAATGAAAAAAAGGGTCAGGAAGTGTTCGTGGTGGATTAATGAGACATGAGGTGGAATCAGGGGCGGCTCCTGCTCTAAGGTGGAGGAGCTTCACCCCACTGCTCTCACAGCGGTGGAAAAGTAAAAAATAAAATGATAATACAGGGTTATTGGGGATGCAAGAGGAAGATTGCTGTACTGTTCCTATGTAGAAAAAGGGGAAGGTTTAGCTGGCATGACCAAAGGTGTTTGAATGGCACCTTGGGGCATCCATTATGTTGGATGTATTTGCCTCACACACCCCGAAGGATGTCATGCTTCATCATCGGCGTTTGCTCCTCGTCGGGGAGGCGGTGCAATCCCCGACGGGCTCACCTCAAGAGGGGCTCTTTGGCGGAGATCTTTTATCCAACAGCCTTATGGTGAAGTGGGGGTGTGTGGGCAGGACGGTGCGTGATGATGGGATGATTGCTAAAATGTAGCTGGGGGTACCGGAATTCACTTTATTCTGGGGGTCCCCTGGCTGCAATTAAAACGTGGGGCTAGCTTACTAGGTGTCAACAAATTAGGTTGAGTGACACTAGTGAAGACTAGAGGTCATAAGTGCCACCGCCGGCCCGGTGGATGCGGGAAAACCGCTGCGGAGCCTCGAAAGACCCACCGCCATATTAGGATGGCTGGTGGGTCTGGCATTCCGCCCGCAGATTTTCCGCCGCGGTCGCCTTCCGATCGCAGCGGAAAAGCACTAACATGGCTGGCGGTGTCTATCAGACACCGCCAGCCATATTAGGATATCTGGAGTACTATGCCTTTACACGGCGGCATTTCCGCCGTGCAAAGGCATACGGATTTTTGTTTGGGGGTCCGTTGCGGGCTCCCAGGGGTGAAGGGGGGTGGGGAGTGCTCCTGCATTTGCGTGCACAAAGCGGCAGGCACCGCGCGGTGCCTGCCGCTTTGTGCATGCAAATGCACAGCTTACATTTTTAACATTGCGGCGGGTGCTGCTTCAAGCAGCACCCGCCGCAATGTTAAAAATACAGGATGTGACCGCCAGGGTGGCAGTCACATCCTAATTTGAACGGAGGGACCCCAGCTGCCCCTGCGGACGGTCCCTCATACTCCGGGGTGGCGGACGGACTCAGGTCCGTCCGCCATCATAATCGGCCCCCATGTGCGGTCGCATTCTAATTGCGGTGTCACAACCACAGACCTGAGGTCAGTCAATTCCCCATCTGCAGCGATGTCAGTCGGAGGCAACTCCAACTGACTTTAAAATCAGGGCCGCTGTATTCAGGATATGGGTGTTAAGTTCTGCCCATTGCCCATCCATGTTTTCAATTGGCTGTTGTGACTGTCCTTTATAAATGATTTAGTGTCTTTGTTTATTTTGCTTGCTAGTCCCTCCTTCAACCCCCCTTTTCCACTCTTGTAACCTCCCATAGAGGTTGTCCCTATGACATTTGCTGTTACTCAGTATGTTTTATTTACAGTTTGTGAGCACTCTTTTGTTGATTACTTCTTCAGCACGGCTGCCATTGCAGGCACAACAGCTATACACTGCTAGAACTGCACCTCCCTAACATGTTGTTCTTGTGATTGTTTCTTGTAATTTTAGGTGTGTTTTTCTATGGTTTCGGTTGCATTAGCATGCAAGGTAACATTTTATTTATTTATGTTTTTAAAGTGGGGCACGCCGCACTTTATCTTTAACAACGGCAGCTCTGCGTCTTTTCTTTTGTAGTGCGCAGCTCGCCAACAAATTGTTTTCTTTTTTTTAAGTATAGCATGCTGCGCTTCATCTTTACCAATGGTGGCTACACGTTTTTCCTTTTGTTGTACACAGCTTATTCAACAACATATTTTTTCCCACCATGACATCTGTAGGAAAGTGCCCTTTTCGCCATGGTTGCCCCCACTTTTTGCCTGTTATTTGATGTGATTTTGACAGAAAATGCACTGGGTTCCTGCTAACCAGGTCCCCAGTGCCAGACCTATTTCCCACGCTGTACAGTTGTTTCTCCCAATTGGTAATACCTTTGGTACCCTCTGAAAGTCCCTAGTAATAGGTACCCCTGATACCTAGGTCCAGAGGTACTAAAGAGGTTCTCTAGAGGCGGCAGCATGAATTGTGCCACTCTAAGTGGCCCCACAACGATCTCATGCAAACTACCATTACAGGCTGCCTGTCTTGGTGAAGACAAAAGTGAAAACATGACATGGCACATGGGCTGTTTGCCATGCATACCGACACTGCATGCAGTATAGGTAAGTCACCCATATCCCACGCCTTATATCCCTAAGGAAGGGTGCACTATACTACATGTGAGGGCATCACTGTATGAGCAGGTATGCCCCTGTGCTGGTCAGTTCCCTTGCTGCCAGTACAAGTGAACAGGAAAGCCATTTTACAAGCATGTGCTGGAAATTGGTGGAAATTAGTTCCCCAGCTACATGTTGGCTTCACTGGAAAAAGGGATGTTTTGTCTCAAACATCGCACATTAAAAAATCCAAGCTGATGGCAGTTCTGGATTGAGCACTACATGTACACAGAGGGTCCCTTAGAAGTGTCCACAAAAAACTTACCAGAAACTGGTGTGCCAACTAACTGGTTCCAATCAGCCTTCCACCAGAGATGAGTTTCTGACCCCCAACGTTAAGGGGCTCTGCTCTCTGGGGCCCATAAACCAAGCCTGCTCAAGCAGAGGGGGCTTGCTCCCCACCCACAGGATGACCTGTGGTTTAGCATTCCAAGGCAGGAGAGCTTTAAAGAGGCCCACGCCTCTGCATTGAAAATATTGCCTCTCTTCCAGGAGAGGAAACTGACCACCTGTGCTTCGAGCCCTTTGGCACCTGGACAGCTAAGCAAGACAGGTGAATATCACCCGTGAACTAGGCTACCTGAAGTGGATGCAACTTTTCAGTAGTGGCCATCTTGATGATGGAAAATTTAGGATCTCTCTGATAAGGTTATCCCACTTTCCCCAGGAAGTGGTCATATGGGGGTGCAGTGACCACACAGATAAGAAGCCCATTAGCAGCTACCCTACACTTCCCTAAACATTCCTAAATTCAGTATTTAGGGGAGTCTTGGTACCAGGAAATCAGATCCTGAAGATCATAAGAAGAAGGGCTGAAGAGTCACAAAAGCAAGAACTGCAGAAGAAACAGCTGACATGGCACCAGCCCTGCTGGCCTGTTCGCCTAATCTCGACCATTGTTCCAAAGTTGTCTCACCCTGCAAGCTGCTAATCCTCCAAAAGCCTGGGAGGATAACCAGCACTTCTTTAAAGACTCAGAAAGTCCAGTGGAACAGAGGAGCTGTTCCCCTGCATCTTGCAGGTATCAAAGACTGAGCTTTGAGGCTCCAAGACTGTGAAACCCCTACACTGGAAAGCACCACTGAGCCCCAGCCGCCTAGCCTGAGGTGAAGTGGGCCAATGGTGCCAATGTGGTCCTGAGATCCTGACGACCAATGAAATAGAAGACAGTGAAGAGCAGTAAAAGAAGAAGACCCAGAAAGAGCAACAGACTTGGCAACAGCCATGCCTGCCTGTCTGATGTTCCCTGTCGAAACTGCGACAAAGACGTCTCGCCTGCCTCGAAAGCCTGGGAGTACTGCCTGCCTTCAATAAAAACTCAAAAACGCCCGGAGAGCAGCAGAGCTGCATTCCTGCCTTCACCAGGTATCCCAAAGAAGGCTGTGAGGGCTCCCGATCACAGAAACTCAACACCAACCAACAGCACTGCATTCATGCGTCTGAACCCTAGCTGAAGTGAGTCAATATTGTCAGCATGGTCCCCTGGCCCTCCATAGACAAATCCCACCTTGGACTTGCCCACTGTGGACTTCCTGACGCTGCCTGCAGCCTCTATTTGCAGGCCGCCTCTACTGCGAGCGCTCCGGGTGATGAAAATCCGATGCCTAAAGACACATCGGCACCCCTCGCCCCTGGCCCATGGACAAGATGACCAAAGGTGTCCCCATGTCCTTGAGAGTTACAACAGTTGAGCCCCTTTTGGTTAAGCCTGACTGATCCCCCAATGCAAGCCTTCAGCCTCTTTTCCAACTAATCTATCTCTATAGACTTAAATGGGGTACCACTGCTGCAAGGCACCTCTGTGCCTGGCCGCCCCAGTATTTTCCCAAGTAAACTGTTGGTGCTGCCTTGGACCTTGCCCATACCCCCCTTAACACCTTGGCTGCTGTGGCTTTCCCCCTCCTGTGCTGAGATTTCATCACTGCCGTTATTCATGACGAGCTCAGCTCGTCATCAGCACAGCTCCACTGTGCCTCATGACGAGCTGAGCTCGTCATGAGCATGGAAGGGGTTAAGTCCAGAAGATGGGTCCTGTATTTCGTTATTGAGTGTCCGAATGCAATGCCTGTTTCTTCATAAGTTAACATTGCAGCAAAGTGCTTCAATTATGATTTAAAATATCAACAACCTGTTTTCTTGAAACCTTCTATTTTTAAGGGACTTACCTGATCATGATGATCTTGATGCCTAAAGTTATGTTTTATTTTTATAAATTGGTGTAAATCTCCTTATTGCTTTGAGTATTTAATTTACTGACTATTGCGTGTATGTGCAGAGGCCTAACACTCCCCTCTTAGTAGCCTAAGGCTGCTTGACCACACTACCCTGTAGAAGAGCACCTTGGGATTGCTAGAGCAAACCTCTGTCCACTAGTAATGGAAGTCCTGGACCATTTACATGGTTTACCTCTTTTTAGCATACCATATAAAGAGCCAGCTTTCTACAACATCCATATCACATCTCCATAGAAGGCAGACTCCAACTGACAACAGATTGATTCTAACCGTCATAAATGCTAACAACTCCGACATTCCGAGGATGATAAGATGGACACATTAACAGGGGGGAGGAAAAATAGGATGTACCACTGTGACTAAGTATACATAACGTATGTATATAATCGTGTGGAATACACTTAAATATAGACTACAATGCTAATAACATCAAAAAAAGGTGCAACACATCTCCTTCCCATAAAGGAACAGTATGTTACTCTAAATGAGAGTCCTTACATAATAAGACATATGTACATATATATAAAAATAGAATAAAAAGGGTGAATTCAGAATATTTCATTCTTAAAATCTAGTACATCATATAATCTTTGTGCCATTCAGGAATTTTATAATGTTTACGTAATGCAAATTTCCTGCAAGAGGTAAATAATGAGAGGGACCCCTTGTTCGCCAAAATAATAGGGTTCTATTTTCAACTGTGAAAATTCAAAACATTTTCCTTTGGCAAAAGCACTTATAATATCACTAACAACCCGTGACCATTCATTCCCATACAACTTCCATTCCTACAGATCTACCTTCACACAATAATAAAGAGAAAAGCCCTCTCTGTACACTCCATTAGATAAAGTGTGCCACTACGCATAAATGAGAGTCGTTTCATAATAGGACATATATATAAAAATAGAATAAAAAGGGTGAATTTAGAATATTTAAATCTAAACATCTAGTACATCATCTAATCTTTGTGCCATTGAGGAATTTTACAATGTTTGCGTAAGGCAAATTTCCTGCAACTCAGTTTGTCACTCTTTGCTCCTGGAATTGCCTTTTCTTTTTCAGCATGCTTATCTCTAACAATTTTGTCCACAATCCACACTTGACGATTGGCTCATAAAACAACTATCTTCATGATCTTACACATTTCCTTAGTAGTAGAGAACTTTGAAAATCTAACATGAACTGATTTCGACAGCTTGGCTCTAACTTATCTCCAACTTTCCACATTGTTTTAGTTACATCTAATCCATCATTATATTTATCCATGCATTTTTGTTACTAGAATGTACCTTGTCCATAATGCCGTCTCTGCTAATATTAGTGCATTTACTTCCATTTAACCATTGTGGGGCTAATTTAGTTCTCAGATTCCTCCCCTTTATATATAAAAATGGTGAAACCCCAGTGAATGAATGAGGTACAATGTGATATAATCATACCATCTCATCTAGAGTAAGCATGGGCAAATTTTGCAAATTTGCGATCCGCGAATTTGCGGATTTGCGAATTCGCGATCCGCAAAATTCGCGAATTTGTGCGGATTTGCAGATTTTTGTTTTTTTGCGTGTTCGCGGGGTTTTTTGCGTGTTCGCTGGGTTTTTTGCGTGTTCGCGGGGATTTTTGCGTCTTCGCGAGCCGCTTGCATAGCGAAGTTACCCATGCAGTCGTTTATGGGAGAGGGAGAGAGAGATAGATAGATAGATAGATAGATAGATAGATAGATAGATAGATAGATAGATAGATAAAAAGAGAGAGAAAGAGAGGGAAAGAGAGAGGGAGAGAGAGAACGAGAGAAAGAAAGAGAGGCCGGATCTCTGAAGGGCCAGATTCCTGAGTTGCCCCTACAGAACACACAGCTTTTTATTTTTAGCAACATGCATATGAAAATTGTGCTGTAAAGGTCTCTTTTAGTTTAACCCCCCCTGACAACTCAAAATGGGTGTATTTGCCATCCTCTCCCTTCTTACTGTTTTTTATATCTGTAAGTGCTTCCTGATGAGGTTTAATTCCTTGGACAGGTGCCTCGTTGCCTACTTTCAACTATTCTCTGACCCTGCTTCAAGGGTCAGAGCAGGGTCAGAGAATAGTTGCAAGTAGGCAACGAGGCGCCAGGAAGCAATTAGCAGCAGGTGTCCAAGTTGAAGTTAATTTGTTTGTAACCCTTTTGTAAAAGGTTACAAAGTAATTAGGTTCAACTTTTGCACCTGCTGCTGTAACCCTTGCTTGGCTGAAAATTCGTCCCCGCTGATTCGCGGATTTTACCGCGATTTCGCGAGATTCGCGGATCGCGAAATCGCGGAAAATCCGCAAATTCGCCCTCGAAACAGATTTTACACCCACCCTTAATCTAGAGCTTGTTTTTAATTAGTACCATTCAACACATTGAGTTGAATGTAAACATTGATAATGCTGTTGATGTGCTCGACTAAACCATTAGCCCTAGGGCAATACAATGCAGTTTGGAAATGCTTTAGATATAGACTGCTCAGATAATCCTTCATTTGCGTGGATGTGAACTGTACACAATTGTCTGTTACTATGTTTGAGGTATGCCATTATGGAAAACCTTACTAAAGAATTTGATAATAGCACTAGTGTTTGTGTTGTCTACAGCTTTGATACCTACCCACTTTGAATGACAATAAGGCTCAACATAAACCTTCTCTCTAGACTAACACAATTCAGTGGTACCATGATGTCCAAGACAATTTTATTCCAAGGAGTTGACGGTATCCCAAATGCTGATAAAGGATGATTTTTGAGTAGTTTCGTTTTATCGCTGTGTGCACAGCTTGTACATCCAAGGGCTGGAGAAGTAGACAAAGAGCTCCTGGCAGAGGCTGGCATCAGACACTCAGACAAGGGGTCACTATGCAGAGGCCGCACAGGGCGGATGCAGGCAGTGCATTAGGACATGAAATATCATGAAAGAAGTACGGGCCGAGTGGCTCTTCATGGCAGTTGGTCTCCAGAAGCAATAGGAAAAATACGAACCATGCCTTTCCAAGAGTCTACATATTTTGCAACTGCATTGAGACTGTCGCATTTTGACTGTCCACAGAGTAGTTAATAAGTTCTGCCAATGCTAGTATGTTTTATATACTAAACATTGTTGTGCTGTGTGCTACCCACTACCGTTAGCATCATTGTGCTGAATTTACTAGAGCCCAACCACTGCTAGCAGTGTGTGTGATGTGACGCCTAATGGAAACTTCACATCTCTGTGGCCAATGAACAACTTGAAGGCTCTCCTCTAAACCCAATCATAAACCGCTCTGAAGTTTCTCAGGCCTTATAGCCATTGAACTAGTGATGAGATCTCCACAGCCTATCACTTGACAAGAAATCCCAACCAATCCAACGTTACCTCTCCTCCAACTACCTCCATAATTGATGTACAGAATGATTGTGAAGATGGCAAACGATGAAAGGTAGATTTTATTTACAAGAGATGGGCAGGATCAGAGGAATAATGTGAGTGATAGGCAGTGGCAAGGAATGTTGGTCTAAATGTTGTCCCCAACCATAGACACAGAAGAACTGCACTGACAGGGGAACATCCTTTACAACGCGGATGTTACACCGCAGTTCCCTTACGACGCAACTTTTACAACACAAGTTGTAACAACGAATTGCGCTGGGGGCGCTCCAGGATAGTAAATACTTTAATTTACTATCCAACTCCTTCCCTACTAGCCACGGGGACTGGAGTTGGAATAGTAAATTAAACTATTCACTATCCAGCCCCCAACAACGCAAGTCGTGGCAACGACTTACGTTGTAAAACATGCGTCGTAAAGTACTGCGATGTAAAACATCGCGTTGTAACGACATACATCCCACTGACAGCACCCAATAACAGAGAAGAAGGACTATGTTGGTGAGTGCGCTGGTAAACTCCGTTCCACCTGTGGCTGTGGAGGTTTTGCCGAACTACGCACCCCAAAGTGGAGCGTGGAGTGACAAAACTCCACAAACTCAGCCAGTAGGGTGGAGATTACCGGCCACCTCTATCAGCAAAACACATTGGAAGGGCCCATAGAATGTTATGCTCCCATTTCATCAAGAGGTATCCTAGATGTTGAGACAATCAACAAAAAAACATAAGACTAAGGAGTTTGAAACAGACAATTTTTAAATTATCAAATGAAGCTTTCTGAAGCCACTGAAGGACTAAAGAAGACCCCAGAATTGGATTGAAGCATGGCCTAATGGGTTGCAATTAAAAAAAACCTTCTTCCCATCTGATAGACCAGTGTCTCCATCAGTTGAAGTTGAGAGCCTTAAAGGTATGAATTCTAATTAGCTCTCATGAAGCAGTTGAAAAACCTTTATTGTAGCTCCAATGCAAATAACAATTTCAATGGCGGGCATATAATTTCAATGTAACTCAATGTTTAGACTGCTGAATAGACATATTAATCTAATCTCAGCAAACAATCAACTGTAGGTTCATCTTTTCAAGGTCTAGACCAGACATGTCCACCATTGAATGGCGAACTCTGACAGTTGAGTATCTGGAGAGATGAAGGTGAGATTAGAAATATCCAAGGAGGTTGGGCTACCATTTTATGGAGAGTGGGAAAACAGTATTTCCACATTTAGAAAGGAGCTACCACAAGTACCTCTACCCACTCATCCCTGAGCTTCCTGAGTATACCGCCCAGTTGCAGATTTGGACAAAGAGACCTCTGGTCCACAGGAGTGTCATCTACAGCTCACTACCCCTGAGCTGGTAGAGGCGAGCAAACTTGGGAAAGTAGAACACTTTGAGGGTAAGCAAGCACAAAAGTCAAGCCGGCAAGGATTTATTTATTTATTTATTTATAAAAACATTTATAAAGCACGAACGACGGCCCTTGGGCATCTCGGCGCTAAAGTTACTGCAGTGTGTTAAGCCTCATGAGACAGGAGTTCATTGGTTGAAGAGCCATGTTTTTAGTTGCTTGCGGAAGGTCCAGAGGGAGGGGCTAGTTCTGATTGATTCTGGTAAAGTATTCCACAGTTTAGGTGCGGCTACAATGAATCTTCTGTCCCCCCAAGAAACAAATTTGGTTCGGGGTACCACTAAATCATTTTTTTTTTTTAAATATATTTTTATTGCAGGAATCAGTAAATCGTTACAAAATCGACCAGCATTATAAAACGAGCAAAATCGATGAGACACAACCCTCTGTCCCCCCGCCGTATTTCTCGTACACAGCCATTCAGCCCACAACCCTGGGGTCGGGCGGCGAAAGTCAATGGGGGCTCAGCAGGATATCAAAGCTGGTCCGGATAATCCACTGTCTGTCATCTGCTTTTCCAAACAAGCCTATAAACCCAAAAAGAAAAACCCCATCCTCAAAACGCTAAGAACCAAAGTAACCCCTACCCAACCCCGCCATCAGCGCACGGTAACTACCGCAACAGGATCTGCTAAAGGACCCATGGGGAAAACAACAGAGCCGAGAAGTTCAATCATCTAACGGGACATGGGGCGAGCTGCATCCTCACTGTCAGAGTCACTGGGGGCGCAATAATCCCTAAGGGCCTGCACTAACGTTTCCCACTCCAGCGCTGCCTCCTGTGCCTTCTCATTACGCTGCCTCCAAGCTAGCTGGTATCTCAGTGTGCTCTCCCCCGCTGCCCACTTCAAAAGTTCGCTGTGCCACCGGCCTCCCGTCGGACCAGCCCGTGCCTTCCAGTTCCTGGTCACCTCCCGCTTAGCAAGGAGCAGCCCTAAATCGATGAACTTGCTGGATATTTTGTTCTTGGGGGTATGAGGGAACCAGTGCAGGAGTCCCACCGCCGCGTCAATCGATAAGGATCTCCCTGTCACCTCCTCCAGGGTCTTCCCCACTTCTACCCAATAGGATGATAATCCCGGGTAGGCCCACAACATGTGGAGAAGGTCCGCCTCCTGGGCCGGGCACCTGGGGCAGTCCGCTGAATTCGTAGCAAAATATCGCCTGATTTTCACCGGGGTCAGATAAGCTCTATGGAGCACGTAATAGTGAACCAATTGGAAGCGGGCGTGGCGTGTGCCCTTCCAGGCTCGCCGCATCAGCTGGGACCAGGTCGTCTCCGGAATCTCCTTGCCAATGTCCACCTCCCAACGGGTTCTCAGAGTAGTGAGGGGAGCCAGCCCCTCATTGATCAGTCTGCCATAAAGGCAGGTGACCGCCTTCACCGTGCCCGCAGACATCATCACATATTGGCACACCGGAGATAAAGGGGGTTCCTCCTGCCCATGTTTCCAGTGCGCCTGAATCGCTCGGATGAGGGGCGAGTGCAACAGAAAGTCGCCGCGAGGAATCTCGAAGCGATCGATGAGCTCCTGAAAGGGCAAAAGCGCTCCGTCCTCGTATAGGTCACCTATCAACTGTAAGCCTGCGTCCTCCCAGTTCGCCAACCGCGACCAATCGCCGCCATGGGGCAAAGCCGTCAGCATCCCCAAAGGTATTTCGGGTGCATACGGTATCCTCAGGTGGCCCCGGGCGTGAGCTCGGTTCCAACACAGGCGAACGGTCCGCTCTTCAAGCGACAAGTCCTGTAAGGCCAAACGTTGTCGCAGCGCTATGAAGGAGAGAACATGCCTGGCTATACCCGTACCCCTTCTGTCTTCTGGGCCCCGGAATTCCCGGGCGATCTCCTGGGTGAAGGTCTGGAGCTGCGCCGCCAAATAATACTTCTCAAAGTCCGGCACTGCAAGCCCACCCTCATCCTTCGGCCTCATCAGGGTCTTGAGGGCCACCCGCCGGCGGCCCGAGCCCCAGAGGAATCCGACTATCATAGATCGTAAAAGTCGAAACGTGGCCGGTGGGACCCATATTGGCAGCGTCCGGAAATAATATAACAGCCGGGGAAGCGCCACCATTTTGAGCAAAGCGATCCGCCCTGCCACCGAAAGCGGTAGCGTGGCCCAGAAGTCCATGCTGCCTCGAAGTGCTCGAGTGCCGCGGGCAATGTTCCCATCCAGGAGGTCAGATGGTTCATGATAGACGTACACCCCCAGATATTTAAAGCAGTCAGGTTCCCATCTAATCTCCCTGCTGAGAGCAGGGCTAGGGTGCCCCTGCGAACTGGGAAAAGACAGGTCTTAGTCCAGTTCACCCGGAGGCCCGAGACCTCCCCAAACTCCGTGAGCGCCGTCGCAGCTCCCTGTAAGGCAGCGAACGGGTCCTCGAGGAAGAGCAGCAGGTCGTCTGCATACAGCGAAATGTAGTGCGGGCCCGAAGGAGTCCACAGGCCCGTATAATGGGTTTCCGACCGTAGGTGCAGTGCAAGTGGCTCCACCGCCAGCGCAAAGAGAAGCGGGGATAACGAACATCCCTGCCTCGTGCCTCTCTACACCGGATATTGTGAGGAAATGAGCGGTCCCGCCCGAACCCTGGCCGATGCAGAGGCATACAGAACCTTGGTCCACCTGATGAAGCCCTCACCGAGACCGAACCTCCGTAACACAGTACCAAGGTAGTCCCATTCCAGGCTGTCAAAAGCCTTCTCTAAGTCCACCGATAAGACAACCGGGCACGGGGCGTCCACAAGCGGTTCTCCCAGCAAGCGGAACAACCTGCGAATGTTCATGGTCGTGTTACGCCTGGGGATGAATCCAGCTTGGTCCTCATGTACCAGGGAGCTCATGTGCCCCAACAGCCTCGAGGCCAAGATGCTGCTCAATATTTTATAGTCAACCGTCAGCATTGATAAGGGACGGTAAGACCCCGGATCGGATGAGTCCCTTCCGGGCTTGAGGAGGGGAACCACCAAGGCCTCGCACATCGAGCCCGGGAGTCGCCCAAGCCTCTTCGCCTCCCTGTAGACTATCAATAACCTAGGGGCTAGGAGATCAGCATAGGCTGCATAGAACTCCACCGGAAGGCCGTCCAGGCCCGGGGTCTTATTCCTCGCCATCTTTTTAATGGCGCTGCGGATCTCTCCCAATTCTATGTCGGACCCCAGGGCTTTCGCCACGTCCTGCTCCACTGTTCGGAGCTCCAGAGGCTGCAGATAATTATGAAGCAAATCAGGGTCTCGGGTAGAGCGACTACGGTACAAACTTTCGTAGTATTGCCGGTAGCAACTCAGAATCTCAGGCTGAGTGCACACCACAGTTCCGTCTGCCTTGCGCATGGACGTCGTCAGTGAGGACTGGCGCGTAGGGATGGCTAGCCATGCCAGCAGCGCGCTCGACCTATCCCCCTCTGCGATGGACCGAACCGTATAGGCCTTGTAGTCAAAACAGCGGAGCCGTTCGACCTCCGCCGCTACCGCCTCCTTCGCCTCCGCTGCGCGTATCTGTAATTCAGGGCGCCCGGGGCGGCGGAGTTCCAGCTCGCGGAGTTTCCGGTCCGCTGCGTCTAGGTCTGCGAGGATAATTCGCCTCATGCCGACCTTCTTAGAAATACAGTATCCCCTCACCACCACCTTAAAAGCGTCCCACTCTAGCGCTCTCGAGCTCGCGGTGCCACCGTTGGACGCAAAGTACTCCGAGATCTTATCGCCTAGGTCCGCTCTGAAAACACTGTCCTCAAGGATCTCGGGCCGTAACTTCCAGGTGGGCACCGCAGGCACCCCGGGGAACCAACGAAGGTCCAGCAGGAGGGGGTTATGATCTGATATGGTCCTGGTCAAATATTCAGACCGGACCGCTGCCGACACCAGTTCTGGCGAGCCAAGGAACCCGTCCAGTCTAACGTGCAGCTCATGGAGGCTCGAGAAATAGGAATAGTCCCTAGTTGTGGGGTGCTGCGCCCTCCAGATATCCATTAAACCCCAGTGAGTCTGCCAGTCCCTACGACCCTTAGCCACGCGGCGAACCGGAGAATCAGGTAGGGGTGGATGCGATCGGTCAGTGTCTACATCCACTACCGAGTTAAAATCTCCACCGAGCAGGAGGGGCCCGGAAAAGAAGTGGGCCAACGAGCCCGATAACCTGGAAAGGAAGGCAGTCTGGTCTACATTAGGAGCGTACACACAGCAAACGTTTAGGTCTCTCCCTCCCAAAGTGCCCGAAATGGCCACATATCGCCCCTCTGGATCTATCACTGTTTTCGTGACCTGGAAGGGAACCCCAGCTCTAACCCAAATCAGCGCCCCCCTGGCATACGCGGAGTACGAAGTGCAAAAGACCTGCCCCCTCCATCTACGCTGTAGCGCCGCCCCTTCCGCCTTGTTTAGATGCGTTTCCTGCAGCAGCGCCATTTGTACCCCCTACGCACTAAATAAGCGTGGACTTTGTGCCGCCTAGGCATGGTATGAAGCCCCCGCACGTTCCAAGTAACACATTTCAGATTAGCAACATTAGCCATTGTCCCAGATCGTTCTCGCAAAGTCTCCCCATCTGGGTCCCAACAAAGAAAGGACATCAATCATCCCAGCACTGATGGCGGCCATTTTCCCCAACCAAAACTTAACAACCCAAGTATGAACCAAACCCCCATCCACCCTCCCCAGAACAGGACCCAAATAGCACCATCTAGTTCCCATCCAAACCATACCCTCCAAAAACCCACTATCCCCTAATAATCCTGCGGTCGCCACCGTAGGAAGGCCTTAAGGGCCAGGTGCAGGCCGGGCGGAGGCAGTGGGCCCTCGACGCTCAGGCCACCAGGACTAAAACAAGCCCAAAACAGTGCCAAACACGCTCGGGGCAAAAACAAGGCACCCCACCCCCCCTCCCCCGGGAGTCAGCATCAAGTGTCGGCACCCACCGCCCCCGTGCCGGGCCCCCTCCCAAAAGGAAGTAGCTCACCCCATTACCCCTGTCCATCTAGAAGGTCCTCCACCGATTTCGGTGTGATCACCGGCGTATGGACGCTATCAGTCACCGATTCCTCGGAGTCCGTTGGCGCCCCTTCGTCACCAGGGTCCGCTTCCTCCTCAATGGCATCGTCCCGTGAGCCAGACAGCGCAGATAACACCTCCAGCACTCCCTTCCGCTCCGTCGATGTCTCCGCAGTCGAGGGTCCGCCTGAGCGGCCATGGCGACTCCGAATTCTTTTGGACCGCCGTCTCTGCTCCGGCTCTGCCGCCTGCTGTGATGAGGAGCCGAAGCCATCTTTCCCTGCTCTGTAGAGTTCGAGCCAGTTGCAGACATCCTCCGGGGTATCAAAGAATTGAGTCTTGTCATCGACAATTATGCGGAGCCTCGCAGGAAATAGGAGCGAGTACTGGATGCCCTCGCTCCTGAGCTCACGCTTGACGGCCAGGAAGGAAAACCGTCTACGTTGAGTTTCATAGGTGTAATCCGGGAAGATGTTCACCTGGCTGTTCGCCACTTTGAATGGACCATTATGTCTGGCGGCGTTGAGGACGAGGTCCCTGTCCCGAAAGTGCAACAACCGTGCCACCACCGGTCGCGGGGTCCGACCCTGTTGCGGTGGCCTCGCTGGGCCTCTATGGGCGCGCTCCAAGGTGTAGAAGGAGATAGACCCTCCGGGGCCACCGTGTCTCGGAGCCAGGCTTCCAAGTATGCCACCATGTCGCCATCCTCAATCTTCTCCAGCAGGCCCACCACCCGAATGTTATTCCTCCTGTTACGGCCTTCCGCATCCTCCGCTTTCTGCTCTAGGGCCGTAATCCGGGACAGGGCATCCTTCATAGTCGCAGCCAGGGTTCGCTGCGCCGGCTCCAAGGTTTTCACCGAACTCTCCACTTCCTTGACCTTGTCCGAGAGTTTGCCGTGATCCGCTCTAAGGAGGCCTAGGCTTGTCGCTACCTGGGCAATGTCCTGCTGGAGGGCCGAGCGCGTGGTCGCAATCGCCTCCAAGACGCGGTCAAATTGCTGCTGCATTGATGCACCACCAGAACTCTCCGGGTCCCCACGTTCCTCTTTGTCCTGGGACTCCAAGTCTGAGGCGGCTGGGGTAGCCCCCTTGGCTCCTCCAGGTTTCCCCATGTCGCCGGGAGCACACCGTGCGGGTCCAGGAGTAGGCTTCTTCGAGTGCAAGCGCCGGCTGTGATTCTCCCGGTTGCTGGGCCTCAGGTCGAGTGCCGGAAATCCCCGTCTCCAGGGCCTGTTGGACCTCCTCAGCTTCGGCTCGTGCCACCACCACGTCGTCTGAGGGCACCGGGGAGGAGGCGGAGACAATCGCCGCCAGGTCGGGCAGGCCCGAGCGGCCGATAGAGTCCCGGAGCAAGGGTCACCGATTCCTCCGGATGATCTGCGGCGCCAAAGGGTTGCGCCTCCCATGGAAGTGGGTCGGCCAGGAAAAAGTAGCCAAGTGCGGTGCAGGGAGTGGGGCCACCGTCGGGACCTCCAGGCGCCCGCGTGCGGGATCCACTATAGCGGGGGCATCTGCCCGTCTGAGTGCGATCCTCGTAGAAAGAGTCCGATCCGACCGATGTCTAGTTCCTCACACCTCCGTGAGACGGCAGAGCAGGGGGCGCGCCGCTGCTAGTGGTGTTCCATCAGTCTAGTGGATCTGGCCAAGGGGACAATGAAGTCCGGGCGCCATGTTGGGTCGCACTCCGCAGTTCCACAAACTCCGATTTTCCGCCGGGTCACCGCTCGTTCGGACTCCGCCAGGGGCCCCGGCAGGTCTCCGCCGGGCCGATCAGCAGAATGCTGGGGTCGGGGTGCCCCGCAGCCACCGATGTACAGGATAATCACGGGCTCAGTCCCGGAGCCGAGCTCTCAGGCGACCATCGCCATCGGCGCCCAAGCCACGCCCCGGGGTACCACTAAATCATGCTGGTGAGATGAGCGTAGCATTCTTGAAGGACGGTAAGGAATAAGGTTTTGGACAAAGAACGCCGGTCCAACATTTTTCAGAGCCTTGTAAACCAGGCAGAGGGACTTAAACATGACTCTCTTTCTCACTGGCAGCCAATGCAACTGTCTTATAGTGAGTGCGGCCGAGTGATGTTTGGGGATGCGCCCTAAGAGCCTAGCAGCAGCATTCTGAATGGCCTGCATTTTCCAGAGCACTCTCTCCTGGGCACCTAGGAACAGTGCGTTGCAGTAATCTAGGGTCGACAAAACAAGGGAACTAACCAGTGTTTTGCCGGCACTTTCCGGCAGGAAAGGCAGGATTTTTTTAATGAGCCGCAGTTTATGGAAGGCTGAGGAAGAGATTTGGTTAGCATGTGGCATAAAATTTAGATGGTCGTCGAAAAGGACTCCCAAATTCCTCACTTTGTTTGTTGGGTCCGGGGGTTGGCCCATAGATGATGGCCACCAAAGGGGGGACCATTGCGGGGATAGGTTGCCAAAGATTACCACCTCTGACTTATCAGAGTTTAATTTCAGGCAGTTTTGAGCCATCCAACTTCCGATAGCCAGCATGCCTTGATTAAAGGTGTTCGCTATTTTGAGACCGTCGTTCTTAACTGCGAGGACCAGTTGAGTGTCATCTGCATAGGAGGTTAGGCTCATCCCGTGTGCCCTGATGACTTTGGCAAGGTCCGACACATAGATGTTAAAAAGTGTCGGACTTAGGGATGAGCCTTGAGGAACTCCACATGGCAGAGACAAGGGGGGGGATTCGAAAGGTCCGATGGTAATGACCTGGGATCTGTTTGCCAGGAAAGAGGCAAGGAGACTCCTAGCCTTGCCTTGAATCCCAATGCTTTCGACACGGTCGACCAAGGTGGTGTGGTCGACCGTGTCGAAGGCAGCCGATAGGTCCAGCAAGATGAGAACAGCTGTACCTCCGGCATCCCGGATAGATCTGATATCGTCCGCCGCTTTAACCAGAGCGGTCTCCGTGCCGTGGAATTGGCGGAACCCGAACTGTGATTCGTCCAAAAGTTTATGTTCCTCGATAAAGGACGAAAGTTGGAAGTTCATTATTTTCTCAACTATTTTGGCCATCAGTGGGAGACTAGCGATAGGGCAGTAGTTTTTCAACTCTTCCTTATCGAGGGTGGGCTTCTTAAGGAGAGGTTTTATTAAGGTCTTTTTCAGTGTCTCTGGGAAGATGCCGGTACAGAACATAGAGTTGCAGATTTCAGTTATGGCAGGGATGACTGTTTCCATAATTGGTCGTAGCACCTTCAGGGGACAAGGGTCTAGAGCTGATCCCGATTTAATAGATGACACTGTATTCTGTACCTGTAAACAGGTGACCTCGTGAAACTGGGAGAGAGTATGACTCTGGTGGTAGGTAGTGGCTACCGGGGGGGTAGAGGAAATATTGGAGAAAACCCTATAGATGTCGTCAACTTTGCTAAAGAAAAAGTTGGACAGTGCGTCGCAAAGCATCTGGGAGGGAGGAGGGGCAAGATCGACGGACAGACCAGCTAATTGTTTAGTTGTCTCATAGAGGATTTTATTAGAGTTTTTAGCTGATTCTATCCTGTCACAGTAGTATTTTTTCTTTGCTGCGGAAATCATGGTTTTATATGTGGCGACTGACTCCTTATAACTAAGTTTGGCTTCATCATAATAGTTTTTCCGCCATAGTCTCTCTTTATACCTGCATAGTTGCTTCTGGGTGCGTAATGCCTCAGAGTACCATGGGGCCGAGGGGGTTTGCCGGTTACGAGAACGTTTTTTAGTTTGAACCAGTGCTGTGGCTGCCGAGCTGACCCATCTGTAGAATTGAAGGGTAGCAGTATTTGGGTCGGCGGACCAAGCGGGAGAAGTGTCATCCAGCAGGGTTTGTAACCTAGTAGCATCAATATCGTCCCATGCCAGATAAGGTTGAGGAGATATAGTGCTGGTTTTATTGAGCAGTGTGTCCTGTGCTGTCAAAGTGGCTAGGATAAAATGGTGGTCCGACCAGGTGAGAGGGAGGATTTGGGTGACTTGAAGACCCGGGGCATTAGTAAAGATGCCATCAAGTGTATGACCCCCGTCATGTGTGGGAGCCTGTACCAGGGAGGTGAGGCCAAATGTAGACATATCAGCTAGGAAAGTGGCGGAGTCAGGGTTATCTGGGATATCGAAGTGAAAATTAAAATCACCCAAAATGGTGATAGAGTTGTCAAGGGCGGATGCTTCCAGCGTGGTCCTAAAATCCATAATAAATGTATTCCTAGAGCCAGGGGGTCGGTATAAAAGAATCCCTTTAAAGGTGTAGGATGGGGATAGTGTAATCGCAAATTCTAGAGCTTCACAGGAAGTTAGGGGGATGATTTTTGTTCTTACCGAAAAGGTGTCGCGGGCAATAATGCCGATTCCGCCGCCTTTTTTCTGTAGTTGCCTGTCAAGTCTGTGTATGGTGAACCCAGAGGGAAGGGCGATGACTAGGTCTGGATCAGATGCCCGATCCAGCCATGTTTCGGTCATAAATAGGAGATCTAATTTGTGGTCCTGAATCAACTCGTGAATATCCTGATTATGTTTGCCCAGTGAGCGGACATTTGAGAGTCCGATGGAATGGGTTTTGTTGTTAAGGTGTTTCTTACCAGTCCACAATTGATAGGAAAAGGGTAGCGAGGCATTGCACTCTGGGCAGTGCGCGATAGGGTTTATGAGCAAGGAGTGGGGGTTGCATATAAGGCAGGCCTGATGGCTCGGGGGACGTAGGAGCTGGAGTTGGGTGGAGGAATAACAAAGGCGCTGTGCTGGCGATGGTGCACCAGGGGGGTGGCCCTAGGCCCGGGCCAGGCGCGGACGGGCGCAGACGGGCCCGCCTTTGGCGTGCCTTAGGCGCACCGCCGGCGCGCCCGCTGCGCCCGCCCGCTGCGCGGACGGGCAGATCCCTTGTTTATATACATTGTGGCGGGGGCGGGAGGAGGGTGGGAGGGGCGCCGAGCTCGCCGGCCAGCCTTCCCTCTCCAAGATGGCGCCCAAAGTGGTGCTCAAGCCTTCCCAGCGCAGGTAGCAGTGGCGCTATGGGAGGCACAATACAAGGTCCTCGGCGAAGTAATCTCGCCTAGAGGTGGAAACGTTTCCAAGCCTCTGATAAAGAAGATGCAAAATGCAAAAAAGTGCATGGGTGTGAAAACATCTTGCTCAGATTACTGCATGCCTATTCTCCTTCTCTGGAACATAAATCACTCTTATGTATAGTTTATTGGACTCTGCCCAGACATCCATCTGTTGCTTAAGCAGAGCAAGGATTGGGAACATAGTTCCTCTCTGTCAGTTTACATAAACTCTCCGTATCTTGTTGGCTGTGTGGACCAACATAGTCTAATACAGCAGGAACAAATCAAACTACATAAGTGCTCAAAGAATGGCACGTAGAATCTCCCTGTTCCTCCAATGACCATTTTCCATGAATGGAGATTTCCCCCTAAATTAACCTTCACACTAGACTGCTGGTATCCATGTCATCACTATTAACAAAGAGGAAGGAGATAGAGTTACCAACTCATCAGATGATCTGGAAATGACCACTGTAAGAAAATGGGTTGTGGTTGACCTGGATGTGAGCCCTGGTCAATTAGCAACCCCAATCTATGCCGGGACGAGGCACAAGCCAACCCTAAATTAACCTGTGCTCATCCTTGTAGTAGCTTGGCATAGAGTCAGGCTTAACTTAGAGGCAATGTGTAAAGTATTTGTGCAACTCTTCAAACAGAAAGAAAGCGAAAAGACCACACAAAAAGGTTAACTCACCAGATTAGAAAACTAGAACTTTCTTTAATATATAACAGAAGACCAAAATGACAAACATCCAATGAGTAGAACCAGAGATACAAAATTTAAAGACATTAGTGACATAGCACCAAAAAGCACAAAGCTTTAGCTGTGACTATCTGGTCTCACTGGATCGAAACAAAGTTACAAGTTCAGGCCCACTTGGGCACCCCTAACATCTCCTAGTGCTACCTGAGGTTCACCTCCTTCCAGATGGTGTGCTCCAGGTCATTGCCAAACAAATGATACACAGGCATGGATGGCCTCACAGCTACCCTCAAGGAATCTGAGACCCCCCCACTCAGTGGGAACAAAGAGTCACTGGGTAGTGACTGTCATGGGTGCCAGCCACAACAACTTGGTGGAATACATTAGGGACTACTTGCTCTTAGGTCACCAGATGACAACTGACATTTGTCATACTGGCTCCCGTGTCTACCAGAGCCCTCACTCTCTGCCCATTGATGGTAACCCACTCCCTGTATTTCCAAGTTTTACTAGGCATGTGAGTTATCTGCACCTTCTCTGCCACCCAGGGAAACTAGAATATACTTTACACTTACCCCCCCACTAACTATCCTCCCCAACTGCTACACTACCCAGCCACGGTGACTAACCATCGGTGGGGGCTGTATCCACTTTGGATACTTGGGATCCCCTGTGAAGAGACTTTCCTGTTGACATTCACATTCACAACACTTGGGGATGCCTTCCCTGATGACCTGTTGTCAGGAACCACCTCTTCTTTTTCAGTTGGGTGTTTGGAGTCTTGACCTGTGGAACTATTTTGGGGTCCTTAGAGAATTACTTATGTTGATATTTGTCTCCTGCTCCTTCTGGTGGGAGTCCTGCCCACCCAAGTGGGGATTCCCCTAGGTACTTTCTAGTGGACCCTGTTGCTGTATCTCTAGTCCCCTTCCTTAGTAATCTCTCTGGGATCAGTGAGCTTACTGTCAAACAAGTGTTGGTACATTCTGAAAAATGCAGATTGGGCAAGTGTTCCTTTAAAAATAAATTATATGTACCCTGGTAATCCTTTACTTAGCTGCCCTTTTCCCAACCATCTGGTGCCTTGCAAAAGGAATCCACACCATCCACCCAGGTCTGATGGGCCAATTTCTGATTGTCCCTAAATACCTACCTATACTTATCTGGGGACAGGTCGTATGGCCTAACAAGGGCTACCTTCACAGGGCATACCTCATCCTGTTCCCTTTGCTAGGGATGCACTACCACACACTACCCCTACCTCCCATCCTCATTAGAGATCCTGTGCATCAATAAAGCAATCAAACATGCTTTGAACCTCATGTCAATGTCATCCCCCAAACCAAAGTCAGACATTTAGGAATATGGAACCTCTTGTCTCCAGAAGGCACAGCAGCCATGCTGCCTCCATTACAGCTGGTCCGCCTGTCTGACATTCATGCCCTGGTCCTTTGGACTAATTTCCTGAGACAACAATATTTTCTTTTCTCAGAGGCACTCTCTTCTCAGCCTTCTTTGCCTCCATTACCAGTTTATTTTCCTCTGCCTCCATGCCAAGTTTATATTACTCCATTCTTAACTGGGCCATCTGCAGCTTGACCTCTCTCTCCTCCCTCCTTTCTGCCTGCTTCTCTGTGGACAGACTGTGGGAAGACACACTGCTCCCCGTCCTGGCAGGGGGCTCCACTTCAAACGTCAAGTCATACCATTCAACTGCAGGTGGAACCACATAAAAGTTTTACCCAGGCCCTTCCATCTCTTCATTATTTCCTGTGGCTCCAACCAATCACTGGTGAACTTCCGCCCAGGCTCGCAGAGCCTTTTGGAGCTCCACCTTCCTGGTGATGTTCCTAAATGGCAGTCCCCTCTCCTTTCAGAATTCCTTCAGCTGGACCAACATGTAGGTATCCATGTTGGCTGACTCAAAGTCTCTTCCTTCAGGGAGAGAATTTAGAAAAGCAAAAAGGCCAATCAAGGAGAATTTCAAATTCAAATTTGTCTCAGATATGGGATAATAGTGTACACAAAATCACTTGTATGCAATACATAAACACAAGTCCTAATCCTCACTGCAGAATACCAGTGTAAGACATTTGGAACGTGGTTGACTGGGATTTGAGCCCTAGTCCAGCAGCAACCCCAATCTGTGTCAGGGTCAGGCACAAGTCAACCATAAATCAACCTGTGCTCAATCCTCTGGCATCTTGGCACAAAGTAGTCAGGCTGAACTAAGAGGTTATGAGTAAAATATTTGTGCAACACTTCAAACAGTAATAAAGAAAAGGCACCACCAAAAAATTTGAAAAATAGAACTTTCTATAATGAAAAAACACAAGACCAAAATGATAAAAATCTATTCAGCAGAACCAGAGTTATTCAACTTGCAACATTTTAGTGAAAATAGAGCCAAACAGCACAAAGTGCCAGCTGGGGTTATGTGGCCATGCCAGATCAGGACAAAGACACAAGTTCAGGCCAACCACGATGGAGACCCAGTTAGGCCAGCTGAACAAAGTACTTTAAATCCTGGTTTCAGGAGGATTTGCATTGAAGATGCATTGAGCACCCAAAGCAATGTGTCAGTTCTGAGATGTGCCGAGGTTGCGATGTGAGAGCCTGCATTGTTGTTGTGGATCGTGTCAACAGGGTTTGTGATGTTAAGTCGGTGTTGACGATTTGGCGCATAGTTGGGGTAATGCGTCAGCACTGAGGAGCTGCAAGGCTTTCATGGGGAGTATGGCAACTTAGTGGAGGCTGTCATCAATGAGGGATGGGAGGGCAGCAGCGGTTGCGATGAGCTGTGATTGGCTGCGAGTCTTCGTGATTGGTTCAGTCCACGGAGCAGCAATGCATCGGTTCTGCTCAAGTTTGCACCGCTCAGCAAAGGAGATGCGTCTGTTATGCTGGATCCACAGCTGGTACGGCTGGCAGAGCACCTTAAGCCACTTCCAAGGGTTCAGGCCTGGAGTGACACCACTTGGTAGAGTAGACTAACAGATGGCAGAGTCCAGGTGCACGTGCAAGGTTGTTGGAATCCAGTTGTGTCCCTGAGGCTTCAGATCAGGAGGCCAGCCAACTAGCCCTTGAAGTAACTTTGGGCTCTGGGTTCATGAGTTGCAGGTCCAGTCCTTTTCACCCAGGTAATAGGGCAGCAGGTCAGCACAGCAGTCCTTCAGGTGCCCTGCCTTCCTGGCCCTGGTTCTAAATTAATAACAGTGAGTAGCCAGCCCTTTTCGTGGAGACAGGATACAAACTATTCAAGTATAAGTCGGGCGGGGCCCAGCTCCTTCCTCCCATCCTACCAGTGATGACCCATCAAGTCATACCTAAGCTCCATATTGTGAATGACTGTCTAGTAGGAATACACAAAGCCTGGCTGCCAACTGTAACCAGTCACGTGACCCAGAGACAGGCTGCAGGCATCAAATGGCAAAGGCAGGCAAATGCCACCTTTGTAATAGGTCATTATATACTAATGGGGTAACCCATGGAAAACCAAAGGACCTGGGTAAAGTGCAAAATAGGCAACAAAATGGTCCTAATGGCAATGTCTCATTGTCAAAACGTAGTCTAACAAGTTTTTATCGTACCTATGGTCTAAATAATTGATCTGATTGTGAGAGACACAAACGTATACCAGTGATAAACACAACAATTACATCAATGTCAAAGATATATTCATCAACATTTAGGGGCCTATTACGATGTCAGTAGTAAGGTATCTTACCTCAGGCCAGAGGCCTTACGACCCACAACGTCGGTTTCGAATCCGATGGGCTGATTTTGATTCAGCCGGTTGGAATTGAAACCGGCCGGTCATTCTGGCTGGTTTCCGATGGGCTCAAGGAGCCCATTGGCCAGCTGGTACCGGCCCGCAATTCATGTGGATGGCAGTTTACGCCATCTAGATTACGATGTATGGTTTCCGGCAGGATTTTCATGCCGACCTTTCCAACATAGAAACCCTGTCATAAAGCGCGCATGGGGGCTCCTAGCGAGGCAACATTTCCTTTGCGGCCTCCCATTGGTGGCCAAGGGGGCATCTATGGTGCCCCCCTGTTAATCACTGCACTCTGTGGCAGGCACCCTGAGGTGCCTGCCATGGGGTGAAGAGATTAACACAACCTCACATTTCCCTATGGGAACATGTACTATGGCCGGTTTACGTCCGTAACAAATGCTCCCAATGGGAAATGTCGGAATGCGATTGAACAGTGTTCAGTCGCATCATAATGAGGCGGTCAGTACCACCGACCTGAGGTCGGTCGGTCCCATTTCCGAGACGGTGTCGGGAGGATGCAAGTCCGCCCAACATCGTAATCAGGCCCTAAATGTTTTGAATTTCAGAGTAAATAGAGATATAGAAATATTTCAATGCATATTTTTCAGGTTGCTCAAAGAGTAGTGCATAGAAGAGTGCACATAAAAATGCTCATATGCACGGTGAAAAGGAAGAATGAAATAATCAAGACAGGAAAAACCATTTCTTACAAATTATTAACATGTTCACTGGATAGAGTGGCTTGAAGATAGAGACCAGTCTATAAAAAACTGTTTGGAAAACAATTTTTACTCTGTTGGACTTTTTGCAGGGTCATCCCTGAAATTTTTAACTTACTCCTAGCCTTTTTTCGCATTGGTGTTGGTATTTTAGGATACTGGGCACTTTAGCACTGCTGTTCAGTGTAAAGTGCGTATGCTCTCTGTGATGAACATGGTAAGATTGGTCTACAGCTGTTTGGTCTATTTAATGTACCTGTCAGTCCCTTGTAAAGTGAATTCTCCGATACCCAGAGCCGGTAAATTAAATGCTACTGGTGGGCTTGCTGCGCTGATTGTTCCACCCACCAAAGTAGCCTTTCAAACCTGCCTCAGGCCTCTGCCATTTCAAGGCCTGTGCGCGCAGTGTTACTGGTTCTGTGACGTGACACCTAAAGTGTGTCCTACGTCTGTGACCTCCCTTTTGCTGCATGTCAGTCACCTCTAAGGTAGGCCCTAGCTAGCTCTTGGGCAGGGTGCATTGTAGGTAAAAGGTTGGACATATAGCTTAAGTGTGTGACAAACCACCATTTTGGTTTCTCACTGCTGTGAGGCTGCCCTCTCATAGGAATGCATTGGGGATTCCCTGATAAGTGTTTCATTGGTAATTCTTGATATGAGAGGAGCAGCGTGGTCAAGTTTGGTATGGCTGGAATAGTAATAATAAATGCTGCGCAATGGTGTGAGCAGATTTATTATCACTATTTTAGAAATGCCACTTTTAGAAGATGGCATTTCTGTGTGTAATGTGTCTGCCTGCCTGAAGTGGATTGCATGTCTGGCTTTGGAGTGACAGGGGCTGGTGAGGTATGTGTGGCTCCAGGGAGGGCAGGGTGAGTCAGCGCTAGGCTGAATGGGAGATCTGCATTTGGAGTAGTGGGAGGAGTAGTCCCCTTACCCTGAATAGGTCTGTGCCTGCCTAGGTGACAGGAGGAGAACTAAACACATGCCAATACTGCTACCATATTCATATTCACTTGCTTTAGAAGCGCCATAATGAGAATCCAACATGTGCCATACACCGCTTTTTCAGTCTGAAATCAATCTTTTTATAAACCCAGTGGTTTTATTAGTACAGACAAGAGGAGGGCATTTGCCCGGAGAAAAGGAGCGCAAGGGCTCTGCATGCTCTGGGCTGCAAAACCTTTAGGGGAAATCCCGGCGTGGGGACTCCCCCGTGCCACTGAGAGGTCAAGCAGGAACCTACCCTGCATTTCGGTGAGAGTTTTAGGCAAGAGCCCACCCCCCAAGTATGCTGGTTGGAGTGAGAGCCTATCCCGCAATTGATGTGCCCGGAGAAGCCGACGCCACCACAAGCGACCCGGAAGCCAGGCAGAGTTGCGCCTGACTGTGAGGGGGGGGGAGGGGGAGGCAACAGAAGCAGAAGGCCGGCAGAAGAAGAGGCAGCGCAACCCAGGCAGAGTTGTGCCTGATGGTGGGCAGGGGCCTATCCCGCATCTGCAAGCCCAAAAGTTGGAGCCTCGGAGGCTCACAGGAGAATAACCTGCGCCTCATAGGCTCTCTGTTGAAGTTCTGCATCACCATAAGGGACCTGGTGAAGGGAGGGGAGGCCTCATGAGAGGGGCCTGCCAAGGCACCCTTTTGGTGCCTGGAACCTACGCATCAGAAGCCCCGGTGAGTGGAGCTGAAGTCTTTTGAGCATTGTTGGTGCAGATCGAGCAGCACCGGAAGAGCCCAGTGAGTGGGGGCTTCATTTGGGCATTGCTGGTGTTCGAATTGGGCCCATTTAGTGCCAGTGCTGTGGTTTCTCAAGCTGACCCGCCCGTGGGAGGGCAGCTGCTATGGCTGGCTGACTTCTTTCTTGGCCAGTGGGAGGCCTCATTTGATAAAGGGGGCATTTTTGGAGGGATGGGAGCCCCAGGAAGGAGGGGCTCCCAGGGAACTTGTTGGTGTTGGTCTTCCCAGCTGCACTGTGAGGTTGCAGGCATCTGCAACATGGGGCAGTTTCTTTTCTGATGAGGAAGGGGTAAGTTGCACCCCCATACCCTCAGTGCCTGGTGCACATTGTTTTTGCTGCATTGGCAGCCTGAGGGCCACTTGAAAGTCTCTAGAATCATGCACTGACATTCTGGACAAAGGACATTGGGCCCCCTAGAAAGGCCACTTGGCCTGGGGTCAGTTTTATGTTGGTAGAACGCAAGGTCCTATGCTTATAATGTTATGCCTAATGCTATGCTATAGTGCTTATGCATAATGTGTTTATGCTTCTAATGTTTATGCAGACGTAATGTATTTAGAATGCTAGATATAATACTGAGGTCATTATTGGGCCAGCAATTACTGGTTGTGTTTCATTTGTGCTAATTGAGCTTTCTAAAGTACTGACAGTGGCCAGATTGGCCCTGTCCTGTGTATATAATCCCCTGTAAATATTGCCTAGTGCCAGTTGGCACCGTGTATATGTGTGATTATGATTCTAATGTGTTTTGGATAATACAAAGGCTATTTTTTACATAACCTTGTGTGGAGTTTCTTTAGTAGTGTGCCTACTGTGTTGCTGCTATGTGTGTGTGTTGGTCAAACGTTTTACACATTGCCTTTGGGATAAGCCTGTCTGCTCATGCCAAGCTACCAAGGGGGTGAGCAGAGGTTATCTTCAGTGTGTAACTCCCTTGCCCTTACTAGAGTGGTGGTTTCTGCCTGGCTTAGGCACTCGCCCTAGCCAACCCCGAAATCCGATTTCTAACATTATCTATCAACCATAATGAGGGATAGTGTTCATTGAATTACAATTCACCATCCAATGTGGACTACTAAGTCTATACAGTCTCATTTGTTCAAAATGTCCACGTTTTGACCCGGCTGTTGCATTGAGGGTGGTTAACTGCCTCAGCATGCTGGTCTCCATCAGGACGAGGGCGAGGTAGGGCGACCTAAATGAATGGGAGAGGTCTGCCTTGCAGTAGTGGAAAATTAATTATGGATTTTTTCAATAGCAGGAAATGTAAAACGTAAAAAAACATGTCCTACTTTTTAAATATATTGCACCCTGCCATCCGGGCTGTTGATGACATACTCAAGGGGCGACTTACATGTATTAAAAAGGAATGTGTGGGCCTGGCAAGAGGTTTACTTTGCCAGGTACAAATGGCAGCTTAACCCCTTCCATGCTGATGACGGCCGGGAGCCATCATGGCACACAGTGCTCGTGGGCTGATGACGGCTCCCAGCCGTCATGACCACGCCCGCGATTGGAATGTGCCGCACAGGAGCGGAATTCCGGCTGTGGGCAAATGGTTAAAATTGCACACTGCACACGCACGCTGTAATGGCAGACCTGAGACATGTTTAAAGTGCTACTTAAGTGGATGGCACAAACAGTGCTGTAATCCCACTAGTAAAATACACAAGATGATGGACTGTATGTTCCACAATGGCAAAACATTCGACCCCAGTCACAGATCTGGGTTTATTCCATCATTATTTTGCTCACCAAGCCACCCCAGTTCATACATGGTCATATGCAAATCAGTCTTGACCCTGTGCCTTATAGGAACAGTCCAGCCCGAACTGCCAAGCCATATCTTCCTTGGACCGGAATCAAGCATCCTAGGACCGGTTTCTGGATATCAGCCATCTTCAGTCAGGATAGCTTGACTCCAGTGGCTTAGTGAGCATGGGACCCACATCTGGACATACCTTTCCCACATAGGGTGAACAGCAAAACACACAAGATGATGGACGGAATGTTGCAAGATGGCAAAACATTCACCCCCAGTCACAGATCCGGTTTTAATCCATCATTATTTTCCTCACCAAGCCACCCCAGTTCAGACATGGCCCTAGCAAATCAGTCTTGACCCAGTGCCTCATGGGAACAGTCCAGCCCAAACTGCCAAGCCATGTCTTCCCTGGACCGAAATCAAGCATCCTAGGACCGGTTTCTGGCTATCAGCCGTCTTCAGCCTGGATAGCTTGACTCCAGTGGCGTAGTGTGCCCACGTCTGGGCATACCTTTCCCACATAGGGTGAACAGCAAAACACACAAGATGATGGACGGAATGTTGCACAATGGCAAAACATTCACACCCAGTCACAGATCTGGGTTTAATCTATCGTTATTTTGCTCACCAAGCCATCCCAGTTCAGCCGTCTTCAGCCAGGATAGCTTGACTCCAGTGGCTTAGTGAGCACTGGACCCACGTCTGGACATACCTTTCCCACATAGGGTGAACAGCAAAACACACAAGATGTTGGACAGAATGTTGCACGATGGCAAAACATTCACCCCCAGTCACATATCTGGGTTTAATCCATCATTATTTTGCTCACCAAGCCAGCCCAGTTCAGACATGGCCCTATGCAAATCAGTCTTGACCCAGTGCCTCATGGGAACAGTCCAGCCCGAACTGCCAAGCCATGTCTTCCCTGGACCGGAATCAAGCATCCTAGGACCGGTTTCTGGCTATCAGACGTCTTCAGCCAGGATAGCTTGACTCCAGTGGCGTAGTGAGCACGGGACCCACGTCTGGGCATACCTTCAAAACACACAAGATAATGGACGGAATGTTGCACAATGGCAAAACATTCACCCCCCGTCACAGATCTGGGTTTAATCCATCGTTATTTTGCTCACTAAGCAATCCCAGTTCAGACATGGCCATATGCAAATCATTTTTGACCCTGTGCCTCATAGGAACAGTCCAGACCGAACTGCCAAGCAATGTCTTCCCAGGACCGGAATCAAGCATCCTAGGACCGGTTTCTGGCTATCAGCCGTCTTCAGCCAGGATAGCTTGACTCCAGTGGCTCAGTGAGCACGGGACCCACGTCTGGGCATACCTTCAAAACACACAAGATGATGGACGGAATGTTGCACAATGGCAAAATATTCACCCCCAGTCACAGATCTGGGTTTAATCCATCGTTATTTTGCTCACTAAGCCATCCCAGTTCAGACATGGCCATATGCAAATCAGTTTTGACCCTGTGCCTCATAGGAACAGTCCAGACCGAACTGCCAAGCAATGTCTTCCCTGGACCGGAATCAAGCATCCTAGGACAGGTTTCTGGCTATCAGCCGTCTTCAGCCAGGATAGCTTGACTCAGGCAGGATAGCTTGACTCCAGTGGCTTAGTGAGCACGGGACCCACGTTAATACACACCCGTATTAAGGTACATTTATTTTCTAATTTGCCTTCTATTTTGGTTAACTTAACGTTAACGTGATTTAGAGCTACGCTATACACTCTATCTCCAGCCTGATGGCATATGCATTCTATGTTTTTCCTTTTGTCTACAGTGCTAATTCTTGAAACCCTCACCTACCGTACTGGGCGAGACACAGTAGCAAGACCAATTTCTTGCTCCTTACTTAATCGGACGAACCATTCCAATTAACTAGCGTATATAAGGATATGAACACACAGTGGTAAGAACACCCTCCACTTCATTTCCTTTTCTTTTTCTTTGATTAATAGAGGTGTCCTCGGACATTTCCCCTTTTATGCCTTCCTTATGATCTTTTTTCTCTCTCCCTCCACCCTCTCTCTAATCTACCTATACAGAACGCTACCTCGAGTACCAGACTAATCACAACTCACTTGATCTGAGTTGTATCTAAAGGTAATAACTCTACCTTTTAGAGAGAGAGTATTTTCCTTACTTCACTTCAGGCACTGCCGATACTATTGATCGTCCACTTCGTTTACACACCCCCTTTTGGACTTATTACCACCATTTTCACATACCAGTTGCACTTTACACTGTTCACACTCGCATGTTATGTTCTTCATGACTTTAACCTTCATTGTGCAGGAGTACCGTCTGCTTGCTAACACATGTTAAACACTTAACCGGAATCATGACTTCATGTCACTTCCAGTGCACTGCCACTCGAGGATTCCCACACACATCCCTGTAGTGGAACACGCCAATTATACTTAGCGTCATCACAATTCACACTCACAACGTGTAAAAGAAAACGCACGTCACAACTGCATGTGCGATCCACCCTTGTCACCTATGCAGTTTTTTAAAGTGATAAGACGCGCAACTGAATATGCATACGTTATTTTTGTACCACCAGCCCTGAAGAGTCGTGTTGACTCACCGGAACACGACGAAACACGTGTCAGCTAACTGTTACTGTTCTTCAAGTCTGGACACATTAAATCATCATCTTGCTATGACAAGAAAAACACAGAAGAATCTGCTTCTGTTTATTTAATTGCTTTTGTCATTTGTACGAAGTTTATTATACCCTATTGTAGTTGCGAGAGCACAGCTGTGTATTTGTTGTTAAGTCTTTGACTTTTTTAGACGGTTAAGGGCTTTTTCCGTCTGCTCTTCACGCATTACCCATCAACTCACTTACACTACACTCTGTAACGTAGAATTTGAGGCAGAGCGCCCCTAGTATCTGAAACCTCCAAAAAAACCCTGTGCAGCTGGCAGTTTTGACCTTGTGCCTCATGGGAACAGTCCAGCCCGAACTGCCAAGCCATGTCTTCCCTGGACCAGAATCAAGTATCTGGGCATACCTTTCCCACATAGGGTGAACAGAAAAACACACAAGATGATGGACGGAATGTTGCACAATGGCAAAATATTCTCCCCCAGTCACAGATCTGAATTTAATCCATTGTTATTTTGCTAACCAAGCCATCCCAGTTCAGACATGGCCATATGCAAATCAGTTTTGACCTTGTGTCTCATGGGAACAGTCCAGCCCGAACTGCCAAGCCATGTCTTCCCTGGACCAGAATCAAGTATCCTAGGACCGGTTTCTGGCTATCAGCCGTCTTCAGCCAGGATAGCTTGACTCCAGTGGCTTAGTGAGCACGGACCCACGTCCGGACATACCTTTCCCACATAGGGTGAACAGAAAAACACACAAGATGTTGGACAGAATGTTGCACGATGGCAAAACATTCACCCCCAGTCACAGATCTGGGATTAATCCATCGTTATTTTGCTCACCAAGCCACCCCAGTTCAGACATGGCCCTATGCAAATCAGTCTTGACCCAGTGCCTCATGGTAACAGTCCAGCCCGAACTGTCAAGCCATGTCTTCCCTGGACCGGAATCAAGCATCCTAGGACCGGTTTCTGGCTATCAGACGTCTTCAGCCAGGATAGCTTGACTCCAGTGGCGTAGTGAGCACTGGACCCAAATCTGGGCATACCTTTCCCACATAGGGTGAACAGCAAAACACACAAGATGATGGACGGAATGTTGCACAATGGCAAAACATTCACCCCCCCAGTCACAGATCTGGGTTTAATCCATCGTTATTTTGCTCACTAAGCCATCCCAGTTCAGACATGGCCATATGCAAATCAGTTTTGACCCTTTGCCTCATAGGAACAGTCCAGCCCGAAGTGCCAAGCAATGTCTTCCCTGGACCGGAATCAAGCATCATAGGACCGGTTTCTGGCTATCAGCCGTCTTCAGCCAGGATAGCTTGACTCCGGTGGCTTAGTGAGCACGGGACCCACGTCTGGGCACACCTTTCCCACATAGGGTGCACAGCAAAACACACAAGATGATGGAAAGAATGTTGCACGATGGCAAAACATTCACCCCCAGTCACAGATCTGGGTTTAATCCATCGTTATTTTGCTCACCAAGCCACCTCAGTTCAGACATGGCCCTATGCAAATCAGTCTTGACCCAGTGCCTCATGGGAACAGTCCAGCCCGAACTGCCAAGCCATGTCTTCCCTGGACCGGAATCAAGCATCCTAGGACCAGTTTCTGGCTATCAGACGTCTTCAGCCAGGATAGCTTGACTCCAGTGGCATAGTGAGCACGGGACCCACGTCTGGGCATACCTTCAAAACACACAAGATGATGGAAAGAATGTTGCACGAATGCAAAACATTCACCTCCAGTCACAGATCTGGGTTTAATCCATCGTTATTTTGCTCACTAAGCCATCCCAGTTCAGACATGGCCCTATGCAAATCAGTCTTGACCCAGTGCCTTATGGCAACAGTCCAGCCCGAACTGCCAAGCCATGTCTTCCCTGGACCGAAATCAAGCGTCCTAGGACCAGTTTCTGGCTATCAGCCGTCTTCAGCAAGGATAGCTTGACTCGAGTGGCGTAGTGAGCATGGGACCCACATCTGGGCATACCTTTCCCACATAGGGTGAACAGCAAAACACACAAGATGATGGACGGAATGTTGCACAATGGCAAAACATTCACCCCCAGTCAAAGATCTGGGTTTAATCCATTGTTATTTTGCTCACTAAGCCATCGCAGTTCAGACATGGCCATAAGCAAATCAGTTTTGACCCTGTGCCTCATAGAACAGTCCAGCCCAAACTGCCAATCAATGTCTTCCCTGGACCGGAATCAAGCATCCTATGACCGGTTTCTGGCTATCAGCCGTCTTTAGCCAGGATAGCTTGACTCCAGTGGCTTAGTGAGCACTGGACCCACGTCTGGCATACCTTTCCCACATAGGGTGAACAGCAAAACACACAAGATGATGGACGAAATGTTGCACATTGGCAAAACATTCTCCCCCAGTCACAGATCTGAATTTAATCCATCGTTATTTTGCTAACCAAGCCATCCCAGTTCAGACATGGCCATATGCAAATCAGTTTTGACCTTGTGCCTCATGGGAACAGTCCAGCCCGAACTGCCAAGCCATGTCTTCCCTGGACAAGAATCAAGTCTCCTAGGACCGGTTTCTGGCTATCAGCCGTCTTCAGCCAGGATAGCTTGACTCCAGTGGCTTAGTGAGCACTGGACCCACGTCTGGACATACCTTTCCCACATAGGGTGAACAGAAAAACACACAAGATGTTGGACAGAATGTTGCACGATGGCAAAACATGCACCCCCAGTCACAGATCTGGGTTTAATCCATCGTTATTTTGCTCACCAAGCCACCCCAGTTCAGACATGGCCCTATGCAAATCAGTCTTGACCCAGTGCCTCATGGTAACAGTCAAGTCAAGTCAAGTCAGAGAATTTATATAGCGCACTACATACCCAGAGGGTCTCAAGGCGCTAAGGAGGGGGGGGAGGATTACTTGTCAAATATCCATGTTTTAAGTTGCTTTCTGAAAGCTAGGTGGTTCTGGGTAAGGCGAAGGTGAGTGGGGAGTGAGTTCCATGTTTTAGCAGCCAGGTAAGAGAAGGATCTGCCTCCCATGGTGGTCTTGTTGATGCGAGGTACAGTGGCGAGGGCTTGGCTGGAGGAACGTAGTTGGCGGGAGGGGGTGTAGAAGGACAGTCTTGAGTTGAGGCATTCTGGTCCGATGTCGTAGAGTAATTTGTGTGCGTGGGTTAGCAGTCGGAAAGTGATTCTCTTATTGACGGGTAGCCAGTGGAGGTCTTTCAGGTGACCAGAGATGTGTTCGTTGCGTGGGATGTCTAATATGATTCTGGCTGAGGCGTTTTGGATTCGTTGGAGTTTCTTTTGGAGTTTAGCGGTAGTGCCTGCGTAGAGGGTGTTTCCGTAGTCCAGTCGGCTCGTGACCAGAGCATGGGTGACTGTTTTCCTGGTTTCGGTGGGGATCCATCGAAATGTTTTTTTGAGCATGCGAAGAATATTGAAGCAGGATGAGGATACGGCGCTGACTTGTCTGTTCATTGAAAGGGAAGAATCCAGGATAACGCCTAGGTTCCGTGCGTGGTCTGTCGGGATGGGTGCTTTTCCAAGGCCTTCCAGCCACCAAGAGTCATCCCATGCAGAGGGGGATGTACCTAGGATGAGGACTTCTGTTTTATCTGAGTTCAGTTTCAGACGGCTGTGTTTCATCCATTCAGCAACTTCTTTCATTCCTTCGTGTAGGTTAGTTTTGGCGGTGCTGGGGTCCTTGGTGAGAGAAAGGATCAGTTGAGTGTCATCCGCGTAAGAGATGATGTTGAGGTTGTGTTGGCGGGCGATGGTCGCGAGGGGGCTCATGTATACGTTGAAGAGGGTGGGGCTGAGAGAGGATCCTTGTGGTACGCCACAGATGACTTCGGTGGCCTCGGACTTGAATGGTGGAAGGCGGACTCTCTGGGTTCTTCCGGTGAGGAACGAAGTGATCCATTCAAGTGCTTTTCCATGTATTCCGATGTTGGTGAGGCGTTGTAAAAGGGTGCTGTGGCAGACTGTGTCGAATGCTGCAGAGAGGTCGAGGAGGATGAGGGCGACTGTGTCTCCATTGTCCAGTAGAGTTCGAATGTCGTCTGTTGCTGCGATGAGGGCGGTCTCAGCGCTGTGTTTTGCTTGGAAGTCAGATTGTGAGGAGTCGAGGGATTTGTTGGCTTCGAGGAAAGCGGCGAGCTGGTTGTTGACAGCTTTCTCGATTACTTTGGCCGGGAATGGGAGGAGCGAGATGGGGCGGTAATTTTTGAGTTCGGTGGGGTCCGCTGTGGGTTTTTTCAGAAGGGCGGTGAGTTCAGCGTGTTTCCAGTTTTCCGGAAAGGTGGCGGAGTTGAAGGAGCAGTTGATGACGTCTCGGAGGTGCGGTGCTATGACGGAGTCTGCTTTGTTGAAGATGTGGTGAGGGCATGGGTCTGTGGGGGATCCTGAGTGGATGGAGTTCATTAGGCGGATGGTGTCCTCAGTGGAGATTGGGTTCCAGTCGTTAAGGGTGTTCGCGGGGGGAGAGTGTTCAGCATGTGGTTGGGTGGGTTGGGCTCCGGGTTGGTTGTCGAAGCTGTTGTGGATGTCTGCAATCTTGTTGTGGAAGAATGAGGCTAGGGAGTCGCAGAGGGCTTGAGAGGGGGTGATGTCGTTGGAGTTGGCCGAGGGATTGGAAAATTCCTTGACGATGTTGAAAAGTTCCTTGCTGTTGTGGGCGTTGTTGTCAAGTCGATCCTTGAATGCTGTTTTCTTGGCCTTTCGGATTAGTTGGTGGTGAGTGCGGGTGGCGTTTTTGAAGGCGTCCTTGGTGCTGATGGTTGGGTTTTTTTTCCACGCTTTTTCAAGGGTGCGGCAGAGTTTCTTGGACTTCTTAAGATCATCGTTGAACCATGAGGCCTTCTTGTTGCCAGGTTTGCTTTGACGTTTTTTCAGTGGTGCTAAGGTGTCGGCGGTGTTGGATAACCATAGGGTGAAGTTGGCGGCGGCTAGGTTTGGGTCCGAGGAGTGGGCTGGGGTGTTTAGAAGGAGCGATGAGGAGATCTGGTCGGTGGTGATTTTGTTCCAGTTTCTTTGCAGAGTTGGTTGGAGGTGGTTGGTGGGTTTGGGCTTGTTGTAGGTGAAGTGGACGCAGCTGTGGTCAGTCCAGAGGAGATCCGTAGTGTGGCTGAAGGAGACATGATTGCTGGAGGTGAAGATGGGGTCGAGTGTGTGACCTGCGATGTGGGTGGGGGAAGTGACCAGTTGTTTAAGTCTGAGGTTGGCGAGGTTGTCCAGGAGGGTGGTGGTGTTGCGGTCCAGCCTGAACTGTCAAGCCATGTCTTCCCTGGACCGGAATCAAGCATCCTAGGACCGGTTTCTGGCTGTCAGACGTCTTCAGCCAGGATAGCTTGACTCCAGTGGCGTAGTGAGCACTGGACCCGAATCTGGGCATACCTTTCCCACATAGGGTGAACAGCAAAACACACAAGATGATGGACGGAATGTTGCACAATGGCAAAACATCCACCCCCAGTCACAGATCTGGGTTTAATCAATTTTTTTAATTTGCTCACTAAGCCATCCCATTTCAGACATGGCCATATGCAAATCAGTTTTGACCCTTTGCCTCATAGGAACAGTCCAGCCCGAAGTGCCAAGCAATGTCTTCCCTGGACCGGAATCAAGCATCATAGGACCAGTTTCTGGCTATCAGCCGTCTTCAGCCAGGATAGCTTGACTCCAGTGGCTTAGTGAGCACGGGACCCACGTCTGGGCATACCTTTCCCACATAGGGTGAACAGCAAAACACACAAGATGATTGAAAGAATGTTGCACGATGGCAAAACATTCACCCCCAGTCATAGATCTGGGTTTAATCCATCATTATTTTGCTCACCAAGCCACCCCAGTTCAGACATGGCCCTATGCAAATCAGTCTTGACCCAGTGCCTCATGGGAACAGTCAGCCCGAACTGCCAAGCCATGTCTTCCCTGGACCGGAATCAAGCATCCTAGGATCGGTTTCTGGCTATCAGCCGTCTTCAGCCAGGATAGCTTGACTCCAGTGGCTTAGTGAGCACGGGCCCACGTCTGGGCATACCTTTCCCACATAGGCTGAACAGCAAAACACACAAGATGAAGGATGGAATGTTGCACAATGGCAAAACATTCACCCCCAGTCACAGATCTGGGATTAATCCATCGTTATTTTGCTCACAAAGCCACCCCAGTTCAGACATGGCCATATGCAAATCAGTCTTGACCCTGTGCCTCATGGGAACAGTCCAGCCCGAACTGCCAAGCCATGTCTTCACTGAACCGGAATCAAGCATCCTAGGACCGGATTCTGGCTATCAGCCAATCTTCAGCCAGGATAGCTTGACTCCAGCGGCTTAGTGAGCAAGGGACCCACATCTGGGCATACCTTACCCACTAGTACCATTTATTTTCCAGGAACTGTGTGGGTAGTGCCATCTTACTAGGGACTTACACATAAATAAAATATATGCCAATTGGGTATAAACCAATATAACATGTTTTAAGGAGAGAACACAAGCATTTAGCACTTTAACACTAGCATTTAGCATTGTTAAAGTGTGCAGAGTCCTAGGACCAGCTGAAACAAAGTCTGTAAAAACAGGAGGTCTGAAGTCAAAAAGTGGGGGAAAACCCCAACAACAATGCCAGGCATCACCCTAGATCTACCCTGAAAAGTCTGTATCAATTCCTTCTGAGATGAGATGTCAAAGTTGTAAATGAATCCACAGGATTAGAAAAGCGTGTGCACTTCTTCAAAAGTCCCACTTGCCTTTAAAAAAGATTATACACAGATTAGCCAATCATTCAAGTAAGGAAACATAGAAAGACTTCTTTTGTGAAGAATGCTGACCAATGGAGCCAAATATTTAGATGAGACGAAGCTGAAAGGCAGTACACAGAACTGCTAATGAAGTCCTATCATAACATATTTTATATGGTGTTGTGCCACTGGAAGAATAGTGATGTGGAGGTACCACCTTTCAGGTTTAAGTAGCATAAAAGTCTCCTAGAGCCACCATCTATATGGTATCATCTTAAGCAGCTCATAGGGAAGAAAGGCGCTCATAAATTTCAGGTCTATGACTGTTCTGTTGGCATCAATTTGGCATGGAACTTTAAAAGAAAAAGTCAAGCAAGAGGACTTTATTTCCCATTGCCCATCTTCACATAGAGTGACATCTCTAGATTTCCCTCATCCAACAGCACAGGGAGTGACATCATCACTGGATTTCCCATGATCCATCTGCACCAGAAGTGACAACATTGGTTTTCCGCTAAAACCGTCTTTAAAAGAAAAATTCAAGCAAGATGACTGTTAGATCTGGCATCATTGGTGTGGGTTTCCCCTGTATTTTTGCCTTGTACGTCCTGTGTTTTTGTTCTGTGTTGGACTTCATTTTTCTGGTCTAGATGCTTTTGGTACTTTGCCACTGTTGTTCAGAGCCAAAGTGCAAGTACTCCCTTTGTAAATTGGTGTTATGGATTGGTGATTCCATGATTGACATGTTTGATTTATTATTCAGTCCCTAGTACAGTGCACTGTCTGTGCCCAAGGCCTGGTAATCAAATGCTTCTAGTGGGCTGCAGCACTGATTGTGCCACCCACATAAGCAGCCTGTAAATGTAACTCAGGCCTGCCATTGTAGAGCCTGTGTGCAGTCTGGTACTGCCATGCCGATCTGGCAAGGGTACCAACTTGCCAGACCCTAACCTTGCCTTTTCTTACATGCTAGTCATCCCTAAGGTAGGCCCAAGGTACCCCTATGGGCAGGGTGCAATGTATGTAAAATAAAAGGTAGTACATGCCCTGATGTGTGTGGCATGTCCTGATAGTGAAATACTGCCAATTTCGTTATTCACTTTTGCAAGGCTATTTGTTCCCATAGGAGAGAATGGGGAGTTTGCTCATAAAATCCTATAAGCATAACTACCTCTGGGAACAAGATAGGAGAAAAAAGTTTGCCATGCCTGTACTCATAATGTTAAAATGCATCTGTTAGTGAGGGTAATTTTTACACTCTGGGTTTCATAAAAATACCACTTTTAAAAAGTAGGTATTTTTGTTGCTTAGTCAGCCAGTGTGCCTCTGGCTTTGTGGATAGCATTCCTGGCTTTGGAATTACAGGGGCTGGGGAGGAGTAGTAGCTCCAGGGGGTCTGATGAGTCAGGGCTGGGCCGAATATACCTGGGCTGCATTAAGAGTAGGAGGAGGAGATTTCCTTTCACCTGAATGGGCCTGGTCTGCCTTCCACAATGCTGTCTCCACCTTCTGCCAGGAAGCTGCACCAGAGAGGACAAACCTGGTTTTGACTGAGCATAGGGATTCCCTGCCACCAGAGAACAAAGGATTTTGTAGTATAAATATTGTGGCCCAGACCCCAGAACTTCAGATCACTTCTGAGAATCAAGAGGGACCTTTGCCAAGGAGAAGAGCCAGAGTAAGTGAGGAGGAATACTGCCCCTGTGCTGTTTTGATGTCTGAGGTTGGCCTGCAGTGGCTACATAATTGTATTGTGGATTTTTGTTGTTTGGTCTTGTTTTGGTTTAGATAAAGACTACTGATTTTTCTAAACAGGTGTGGTGTCCATTTGTAGTGTTTTCACTGTATTACTGTATGTGTTCACAAATGCTCTACACACTGCCCCTGAGATAAGCCTGTCTGCTCATGCTAAGCTACCAAGGGGGAGAGCAGGGGTTATTTTAGAGGTGTATCCCCCTTATCCTGACTAGAAGCAAGTGTCCCTATTTGGACAAAGGTACCTACCTCTGCCAACTAGAGATCTCCATTTCTAACAGTGACTTAATTTCCCATTGTCAAAGGTAGTGACATCACTGGATGTCCCACCATCCATCTGAACAGGAAGTGACATCAATTGGATTTCACATCCTTCATCTACACAGGAAGTGACATCACTGGGTTCCCACCAAAACTGTCATTAAAAGAAGAAGCCAAGCAAAAGGATTTTATTTCCCAATGCCCATCTACACAGTAAGTGACATCAATAGAAGTCCCATCATCCATGTGCACAGGAAGTGATATCATTGGTTTCCTACCCACAATACATTGTGCTCCTCCCTCCTCTGAGGACCTATTTAATGATGGCTGCAGTGCAGCAAGCCAGTCTGCACCAGTTCGCACCCAACACCTGGTACTCTGGTTCTCCCCTTACAAATGATATTGTACTGCGCCCCTCCATGGTCTTAACCTTGTCTCTGCTCCCATACTGCTGCCACACTGCACCTTATGACACAGAAGGAATGTTCACATGCGCCTCTTACAGGTCTCACACCCTACACCCACCACTCCTGCACTAGAGTACCTAGCACCCCTCTCGCTAAGACAAAAAACAGTCACCCACTCATGCTCACAAAGACCAAACACCACCCACACAACACACTGCGCTCGCATGCTTCTCAACACCTGCTCGCTTAGCAAACATACCGCACAGAAAGGAGACCTACCACACAACCATATTCCGGGCCTTCTCTTTCTCACAGGAACATGGCTAAACCCAACATTTGCACCAGACATTGCTACAACAATCTCCGTTAGCTACAAGATTGTTAGGAAAGACCGTCCGCACACTCACAGAGGTGGAGTGCCATCACATTCAAAGGTTACATCAGCTGCACCACATACATGATCAAACAGACATAGCTTCAATCCACATTGTTTTATTCACAATGTGGTGATACATTGCATATATATGATAATTCACACGATCATTAATCTGTGGTTATTTACAGTGCCCCAAGGGTGGGAGACAGGGAGGGAGGTGTGATAGTGTTGGGAGTTGGTGAAGGAGAAGGGTTCTTAGGTGACAGTAAAATCAACGAATAAAGCTTATTTCACAAAGTTACACATTTGTGTACCAAAAAACAGGACCGATAGGTTCATACGAATTCTTTTACACATAAATCATACTCCAGATATACAATAAATGAGAACAATGGGGTGTGGAGTTGACGGCGAAGAACAATCCGTTGTCGACGTTTCGACCCTCGTACGCGCAGATATGTAAAGTTACACATTTGTGTACCAAAAAACAGGACCGACAGGTTCATACGAATTCTTTTACACATAAATCATACTCCAGATATACAATAAATGAGAACAATGGGGTGTGGAGTTGACGGCGAAGAACAAACCGTTGTCGACGTTTCGACCCTCGTACGCGCAGATATGAATGTTAATCTTGCTGTGGGGTCTTCCTCAGGACGGGGGAGTAGGGGACACGTTACCTATTCGGTATATAAATATATATGTTACCAACACGGGAAAATTATCCCTAAATTACTTGAGAATAGCAATACACACCATCCACATAATGGGATTGACTAGAGGTAAAAATATCCCGCCCGGTGAGCTGGGACAGAGTCATTGGGCTCAAGTTATGCACGAATTGAGTTACATATAGCGCAAATAATGCGTACAGTTAATTAGTATTTACATATCTTACTCAATCAATACACGATGGAGAACAAGAAGTCAGGAGCAGTTTGAAGATAGGTCAAAAACGCAGTGGTGGACAGTCTGCAGTAGAGTGAAAACTACTGACAGATTCAACACAATTATTAAAAATCCCGAACTAAGTTATAAGCCGGGGGAGGTGGGTAACTAGCATAGCGGATCAATGCTTGTTAATACTGTTGTTAAGTTTGTAAAAATGGGGGATGATAAAACTTACCACAGATGTGGTATACACAGGACCCGGTTAGATGTGGGTTCAGGGTCGATATCAAGAGCGAATCTGTAATTTAAAATATGCAGTTTCAAAAGATACATTCTTATTGAGTGGAGATAGTGCTAAGAAGTTGTTAAATAGGCTGGCCAAGCGGTGAGTTTCTCTGCCTGGGTGTGGTCTATCAGAAGGAAGAACCAGTCTCTGACAGGTTCACCTAGATCCGAATCTGCTAGAAGACAAATCAGGATAGGTTGGGGGTAGGACTTGGCGCTTTCTGCAGGCTGATCCCTAAACCTTTTGCCTTCAGTCCTCCATTTTGCTGAGCCCAGTTTTTTTTACCTTTAGGACTCTGCACACTTTACCACTGCTAACCAATGCTAAAGTGCTTGTTCGCCTTCTTACAACCTGGTAGAATAGGTTATACCCAATTGCCATATTTAATTATCGTGTGAGGCTCTGATAAAGTGCAGGTACCAGAACTGAAAATGTGCTTGAAATTGGAATGATTGGCTGCTTTCAGTGATGATCAAGATCTACAGCAGGTGTGTGACCTAGTCAAGATTGGATGGCCCAGAAAAAAAGAGTTTTACCACCCCTGCGTCAACCTTACTGTAAAGTCAAAAGTGAAATTTCCCTGGAAGATGATTTGTTGTTACATTCAGATAAGCGTATTCCCCCTTAAATTTTCAGACATATTATCATTAAGAAGGCTCATGATGGCCACTTGGGGGCAACTTTGACAAAACATTGTGGTGTTAGAACGTTTGGTGGCCAGGTATGGACAGTGAGATTGATGAAGTAGCAGGAAATTGTTGTGTGTGTGGTGCAGCTGACAAGAGTCTTAAAGTAATTACACCTCACCTTTTACCTATTGAATGTCCTGCAGGGCCATCGGTTAAACCAGGTATTGATGTTATGGGACTGTACAATACTTTACTGGGAGGTTCCAAGTACAGATGGTGCTCATAGATTATGCTTCCAAATGTCCTGATGTCAAGATGGTGAGAGAACCCAATGCCGATTGTGTTGTAAAATTCCTAAGGGAGGTTTTCATAAAGGAAGGTTTTCCCAAGGCTCTTGTATCACATAATGGGACTCAATGTGTGAGCAGGAAAAAAATGTGTGTTTTCCTAAAATCCTGTGGAGTTGTGCATTTGAGGACTTCTTTATACCACCCTCAAACCAATGGTCTGTTGAGAGGATGAACCGGATGGTGGGTGAGTGCATCAGGTGGGCTAATAGTGGTACTATGATGTATCCATGGAATTGTATAGCATGAATTAGTTTTACAGAACCACCCCTCATTCATCTATGAAAGTAACTCCTTTTGAACTTCTGAGAGGGAGAAGGGCAAACACCAGTTTGAGACCTGGTTTGGATGTATGTCAAAATGGCTTAGGTCTGTTTCTGATGTTAGGCATTTGATGTCCATGGTGAGGGAAGACATGTCCCTATCTCAGGAGAAGCAAACAAATTGGTTTGATAGGAAATGATGTGCCAAGTTGGTTCATTTGACTATTGGAGACATGGTTAGAGTTAAGTCTCTGGTACATGTTAGGTAAGGGTAAGTGCAAGTTCAATGAGCTAGCAAAAGTTTTGAAGGTCAAGGAGAATGCTGTTTGAGTTGATGGTGGGCATTGTTGACCGTAAGGGGGTGATGGAAAGTTCTGTTGTTCAATGCAATCTTATTGTGAATGATAAGTGCCCATTGTCTCCTCAACATGGGGGTCCAAGGAGAAGTTCAAGAGTCATTGTCACTCCCAGTTGATTTCGCACATAGTGCTAATCATTGATGTTTTGTATGTATTTTCAATTGTTCTTTTGTGGAGGAAGAAGGGAGGATATGTAGTATTGACAGCGTGCTGGTTTATAGGCTTGTCAATGCTGGGTGTATGAGGTTTTGGGGTTCTATATGTAGAATGGATTGGTATCTTAGTGAACTTAGAATGTTTGGATTTGAATAGAGCTAGAGTTGATGTTGTATTGACAGAAGAGTAGGACCACTGTTCCTCAAACCTGTAGCATTTCACAAATAAATTATAAGAGGCTACTCACCACCTCTGTGTAGTCACTACACACAAGAAAAATCCCACACACTCAACATGGACTTGACAAAGCAAACGCCTCCTCCCAGTCCTTTCCCCACCCAAATTTTACTCCTTTCTTTAATAAATTACTGATGGGAAGTACTTTGGTGGCAAAGTTAGGAATAAACCTGGAGTAGCACTCGCACAACCCCAAAAGAGATTTAACTCCTGTCTTTCTCCATGGGGGGATTGGGGCATTAACTATGGCCTCCACAAAACCTGGTCTAGGGCTGATGCCCTCTTCCGAAATCAAATGGCCCAAGTGTTCAGCCTCATTACAGAAGAATTTACACTTCTCAGACTTAAGAACATCCTTCTTACTAAAAATGCCCAGAACCTTCTGTAATACTCTATCATATACTGTACAATGTTTTGAAAACATTAGCACATCAGCCTGAAAAATAAGGTCACCATATACCTCTTCGAGCAGGTTGGACATTGACCTTTGGAACACCAAAGCTATTGTGGCAAATCCCAATGGCATTCAACAGTATTAGAATGCACCCAAAGCAGAGGTAAAAGCAGTAAGGTGACGAGACTTAGGATGGAGCTCGGCTTGGTGGTAGGCTTTGGCTAAATCCAGCTTGCTAAAGTACTGAGCTCCCTTTATTCAACCAAACAGATCATTTATCTTAGGCAAAAAGTGCAAGTTCACCCAAATGTCTTTTTTAAGAGATCTAAGGTCAACACAAACGAGTAGATGCTTACACTTCTTGCGAGTAACTATGAGGTGAGAAAGCCACTGGGAGGATTCATTAGGCTCAATTATACCTTTTGTGCATAGTCTCTCAAGTTCTCTGTTTAAGTCTTCTCTTACACTAAAAGGTACTCCTCTCAGTTTGTGTTTGATGGGGATGGCACCCTGTTTCATGATAATCTTATGCTTGCACCCTAGAATCTTACCCATCTCATCACAAAAAGCCTATTCCCTGGCCCCTGGTCTCAAAACAATCCTAATAAGTCGTTGGTGAAAAAAACCAAGGATATTGAGCCTCTTTACAACCATATAAATCATTCCTTTAATCTTCCTGCCCTTGAACATCATCTCGTCTTCTGGGTAACCCAATAGCTCAATTTGCGACCTTCATAGTAACTACGTGGAGCTCCACAAGTGGTGGAGTACGACAGAAAAATACAGTTCGCTGTGATTGCACAGTGCTGGATGCTTTTCCGCACTGTGCAATCATTGCGTACAGTACCATGCACAGTGCAAGCGGTCCCTGCTTTCCTTTTCTGGCGCTCGGACTATCTGTTCGCGAAACTACAAGTCGTACAGAACGCTGCAGCAAAGGCAATTTGCAATAAAAGAAAGTACGACCCAGCCAAAAGCTGCCTGCGTGATCTTCACTGGCTACCAATGAGACAGAGAGCTATCTTCAAGCTAAAGTGCATAACACATAAAGCATTGCACAACACGGGCCCTCGCATCCTAAAAAATAAAATCAGATTCTATGCTCCCACGAGGAACCTGCGTTCCCGTACGGCTGCTAGAGCAAGCAACACTCGTGTGAAAACAGCTAGGATGGGTGGACGGGCGTTCTCCCACCTGGCGCCAAACAACTGGAACAAGCTGCCGCAGGAACTCAGACTAACAGACTGTTATTTGTCCTTCAGGAAGCAATTAAAAACATTTCTTTTCCCAAAATCTGACTAAACATAATCCTCACTCTGTTATCTGTTAACTACTCACTACTGTCAGGACAGCGCCGTGATATCCCATTTGGGATGATTGTTTGCGCTCTAGAAATACCATTGACATTGACAAATACCATTGACATTGACATTTTTACTCGAGAAGCAGCTTTCTCAACGTGAACAAGCAGTTTCTCACTGTGAGCTGTCGCGAGCATACGCTACTCGCAATGAGAAACCTGCACCCCACCCTGCATTGATAAATCTCACCAGTATGTTGATTCTCCACGCTCGCACTTGCCAACTAGTGTTGACGATGGCGAACGAGGAAAAATCTCGCCGTGAGGTTGATTTTCTTTGCTCGCGGTCACCAACTTGACGTTGATGAAAGCGAGGGAGGAAAAAACACTGCTCAGCAATGCGAAGCAGAGTTTTTCGGAACTCTGCGATCTCCGCGTAATGCGGAGTGCAGAAAACTCAGCAAACTCCATGAGCGGAGCGGAGTTCACTGCCCAGGGTTACTTCATGGGACACTGGCGAACTGTCAGGAGGCAACAGTTGTCTCTCACCCCACGTTTCTTCAAAGAGCTTTTGTTTTATCATACTGATTCTGGCACCTAAAACAACCAAAGGTCGCAAAGTAACAACCTGTTCATCACCCACCACAGAAACAATTTCAGATCTGATTCTTCATCAGACTCAATCACACATGCTCTTCTTATAAGAGTTCTTCTTTAAACAAACATTGTCATAGTGACCCACTTTTGTTTACAGTAGTTGCATGGAACATTGATTGCAAGGAATCTGCCCTCTTGGGGATGCAGTGAATTGCCACATCGAATACACATATTTCCACCAGCAAAACTGTAAACTTCCGGTTTGGCAGGTTTAGAACGCTCAGATTTCTGTTTAGCTTTGTACCCACCAACCACACCCATATTTTCCAAAGACTTATCATCTAGCTCTCTCAATGAGACCTGGGATATCTCAATAGTTTTAGCTACCTTGATAGTCTTCTCAAGCATTGAGTTGCCCATGCTTTTGTCTTATCTGTTCATTTTTACAATGACAAACAAACTGATCTCTGATCAGTTGATCAGTGAATCCCTCAAACTAACATTCAGCATATAATCTACGTAGACCAAAAATGTAACCAACAACATCTTCACCTTCAGGCGGCTTCCTTTTGAAACATTTGTGTCTAAGGACAATGAGGCTGGGTTGTTTGTCAAACCTATTTTTCAAACTAAACACAGTCTCACGGGATTCATTCAACTCCTCATCCTCCTGTACTGTTAAATCAGAAAGATGTTTGAAAATTGACCTATCATCAAACCCCAAAAAATTAAGAAGCAGGCACTTCTTTCTTTCTGCACCAAATATAAGTACACCCATAGCCCCAAGATAGTTCTTAAAGGCATCATACCGAATTCCCCATTTAACAGGTGGTTCTCCCGGGCTATCCAGAAGTGTAGGAGGAGGAATCAAAAGTGTGCATTGTGCACATGGTCCAAAGTGTACTTAAACAAAATTTACCTGAACAGACACAAGGTTGCACAATATGCACAGAAACCAACAAGCTGTCAACACTACATAATGTTGTGTTTTCACTTTGGTACTGTTTGAAGTGCTGCATAAACTCTTTACACATTGCCTCTAAGTTACGTCTGACTGCTCTGTGCTACGCTACCAGGGGGTTGAGCACAGGTTAATTTAGGGGTTGCTAGTGCCTCACCCTGACAAGTATTGTGGTTGTTGTTTGAGTAGGGTCAGGAACCCAATTTCTCACATTGGGAGACTGTGATGAGGGCAGTAGAGAGATCTAATAAAATCAGAGTTGCTTAACAGCTGTCATCCAAGCACATGTACATGCTTTAAACCATGACCAGAGACAGTAAAGTACCAAAAGATTTGTGCTTAGTTTGTAAAAGTGTAAGTGCTGGATCCCTAAGGTTTGCTCAGAAGTCTGCGGCTGGTGCTATTGAAGGTTAAAATGCCAAACTGCAAGGATGCACAGACTCACTTATACCTACTGCCTCTTTAATCTGCCACAAGCCAATATCTGGTTCTTTCTTTGACTCTTGCAGGTTCTTTTTCATTCCTCCTTTTCTTTTCTGTCACGGTTTTTCCATCTGTCTCTACCTTCATCTTTAAGCCTTTTTTGTTATTGTGTCTCTTTCTCTGAATTAAAGGCAGTTGAGGAAAAATAAATGTGGGTCTCTAAAATTTAGTTCTGGTGACCGCCACCTGCATCCATCAGCTCACATTAAGCATTGCAAAGATGAGATGGAAACCAGATTGATGATAATCAAGGAGATGGTGTGTTTCAATGAAATCTGACTTAGGTCTGTTCCCACGAGTAAGGTCCTAGCCAAAAAGAGACCGTTTTTTAATTGAAGAAAGATGAGTAGCAATGAATGGAATCCGGTGTTTCTGCTCTCTCTAATGCAACAGCAGAAAAAAGGAGAATCTAGAAACAACGCGGTATTGGAAATGTGGGAATTAAACTCAGAAATATGCAGTTCGAATTGTATCAAACGAAGCCTGCTAAAGTAGGTAGCTTTCAATGACAGCTACTTATCATTATTTACTTATGGTGAGATGCAAATAGATGTCTACTTTCCTGCTCAGAATAATAAGCAGGAGCAATGAATGTCTCTGTATCAGATAAAGGCTTTTATCGATCACAGAAGAAATGCTCACATTAAAGGATTGTGAACATGTCATACCTTAAATTAGGTACCAACACAACAGTTGCTCTCGTGGACAGGAAGCTACTTTCAATAATCTGTGGGCTCTGGAGCAGGCATTGCGAATATGACGCAAGTCTTTAGATCGCTGTTGCGGACTCCCGTCTATTGTAGCTAAATATTATGATAACCACTACTATGTACTTGTTTATGGTCAACTACAGCGTGGAATGACCTGACTATGCATGAATCACGACACTTCGGATTACAGCAGGACAGTGCAAGAGAGCCAGAAGGAAAGTTGTTAGAAATGGAATTTCTGGTTGGCTGAGGCTTGCGCCAAACCCAGGCAGAAACCACCACTCTAGTCAGGGCAAGGGAGTTACATGCCAAGATAACCACTGATCACCCCCTTGGTAGCTTGGCACGAGCAGTAAGGCATATCCCGGAGGTAATGCGTAAAGCGTTTGCACAACACACACACACACACACACACACATACAGCAGCAATGCACTAGGCACACCACAAAAAGTAACTCCACACAACGTTATATATAAAAATAGCCTTTGTATTACCATAAACACATTAGATCATAATCACACAGATACACTGTGCCAACTGGCACTGGGCAGTATTTACAGGGGATTATTTACCCATGACAGGGCCATGTGGGCCACTGTCAGAATCAGCACTTAGTAGAAATAGCAGTTCTAGAATATAAAACAGTTGTAGCACAAAATAACAAGTGTAGGACACAAACAGTAACAACTGGTAAAAGGTAGGTACACACTACGCAATACTAATCACCATAGGCATAGGTAACGTAGAGAAACATAAACTGACTAGCATAAACTATACTAGGCAAAACAACCTCCTAATCATAAAAGCACAGTTAGAGGTATCACAGGCATAAAGGCATTGCACATTAAGCATAAATCACATGAGGTATCAGGTAATTACCAACATAAACACAAATCACCAATCACCCTATGCAGAATCACAGTAGGTACTGACCCCAGGCCAACTGGCCTTCCGTGGGGCTCAAACGCCCTTTGTCCAACAGTGTGAGGGCAGGCTGCACAGGCAGCAAAAGAAGAGTGTGCAAGAGTTTAGGCCTCAACATGGCGGTTGCCCACTACTTGCTGGGCAGCTGTAGAATCACCAAGAGATGGGCACGGGCTCTCAATGCGCCCTAGGAACAAATGCCAACAAATAACATCTGGGCTGTGTTCTGGGTATCTTTGAACAATATTGCCTCTGTTGGATCCACTCGGGGCTCTTAAGTGATGGTGCCCCGGCGTTGGAGCCACCTAGGCTCTCCGTTGCAGCTGCCCACTGTCAGGCGGGCAGCTGTGATGATAATTATAAGGGAAACAAGTACTGGCACTCTCTGTGCTGCATGAGCCCCACTCTGGGACTCTATCAAAAAAAGGGCACCCCAAAGGAAATCAGGGCCGGCTCTCCAGGTGCTCCCTTTTGAGCGGGGAGACACCCGCAACTAAGTACAGTGAAACCACACTCACCGGGTTGTCGCGGTACTCTGCTCCTCTCCTTGGCTTTCCTGTGGCGGCTGCTCCGAGACTCCTCTGGTCTCGGTGTAAGTATTGTGGAGCTTCTCCTCTCCTGGGGAGGCTCCGTGGTAGCTGGTCTTCCTTTGCGGTGGGGGCAGGCACCGGCAATGTGCCTCGGGCCCCCTCCGTCTCTGCTGTCAGACTGCTGCAGTACTCGCGGTCGATGCAGGAGCACGGGGTAGGCTCCCACTTGGCTCTTGCTTACCTTCTTCCTGAAAGTATGTGGGGCATGCACACCAGCCCCGATCAGGCTGCCATCACCAGACATCCTCGAGGACACTCTCCTGTTGCCGGGCAACTCCTGGCGAGAGCACCAATCCCAGCGCGGCTCCCCTCTGACATCAGCGGGGAGACGGCACGGTGCTCCTGGGACTCCCGGGCGGGCAACAGTGAAACGGGGCAAATGAGGGGGAGGCTCCCTCTCGAATTGTAGGACCCTACCATGAAAGAATGAGCAGGGTGGGCACCCACTCACGAAATGAACCAAAAAGCGGCACACGGTCCCTCGCAGGCACCTGTACTAGACAGAATTACATAAGCGGGGTAGGCACCCGTCAGGCAGGCATCTCGGGGGAATCCCTCACCAGGGGATTCCCTCTCAAAGGGTCAACACGGAGAATTAGCACAGCACTCCCAGATGCAGCCAGGTCATGGAGAATCAAAAGGCAAAGCACAAGGTTTCCAGGACAAGGAAAAGTCCACAGAAAGTCCTGTAGAAGGTGGGGGGGGGCAAAGGCTGGGCCCAGGGGCCAGTTCACAGGGCCCTCCAGCAGAGAAGCAGTTCCCAGTGGCGGTTCCTCCTGGCGCCCAGCAGCAGCAAGCCCCCCCTCAAGTCGGGAGCAGAAAACACTTCACATGGGGTCACAGCCCCTTTTTATACACATTTTCCTTTTTCTCAAAGATGCAGGGCAAGGGGAGAACCAGTTACAACTGGTTCTTGAGCACTTTGTTTTGCTCATCCCCTCTTCCTATTCACAGGGCAGGCTAGGGACATCAGACACACCACAGGGGGCAGAGCCAGCATTGTGGAGGGAAGGCACAGTCCTATTCAAGTCCCAGGTACAACTCCTCCCTCTCATCTCCATGCAAATCTCCCCATTCACCACCGTGCAGACTCATCCTGACTCCTGGAGCCAAGCACAACAGCCAGCCCCTGTCAATCCCAAGCCAGAAAGGCAATCCACATTCACTGCAAACAGACATGCCAACTTCTAGAAGTGGCACTTCTACACTAGTCACATTAAATCTGCACACACCGTCGTGCAGTATTTAATCTCACGAGTTCGCACATATCAAACTTGCCCCACACATCCGGAACTACCATGGACACACATATCCCCATGCATGCCTATAAGAGGGCAGGCCAGTCTCACCTCACACACTCAGACTGTGCACACACTTTAACTGGGACACAGTGTTAAAGTGTGCAGAAGCCAAAAACAACTAACACCAGGTAATTTTTAAAAGCAAAAAGTTTAGGGGTGAACCTGCCAAAAGGACAAAGTCCAACAAAGGTTATATTCCGATATTTAGCTTGTCTTCATGCTGAGAACGATACACATGGGATAAGATTTGAGGTGGGCATAACTGGCGTAATTCTCCCCACCGTAAATACTCGTAATTACTGCAAAATTACTCACAATTATGCATAATTGTGTTTGAAGTGTAATTCAGATCTCACATTTTTTCTCAATGCAAAATGAGCCTTAGCGTCTAAAATGTGTCAGATTATGCTTTTTTTGCTACGGGACACGAACAGCAGTAGCCTGCGGTCTCGTACTCTCTCTCTAAGATTGTTTCTGTGCACCTCTGGTAGGATTTTTGCCCCAAATTACTCTTAATTACTAATATCGGTAATTTCACATCACAAGACAAATACATAATTGCTGAAATTACTCTTATTTTCCTGATTTCATTAAAATTTCTCTCAGGCCTAGATGAGATCTTTGCACTGTTCTTAGACACTAATTTTGCCTGTGCACCATTAAGAAGCATAAATTCAATTTTTTAGAGAATATCATTATTGAAGAATATGGCGTCTTGCCATTGTGACAAGATTAAAAAAATATAGTATATTGACAAATTGAGCCCACTGACAGGATCTCACCACACTGGTCATTGTTGCTAGTACCCTGTGAAGGTTGAAGTGGAAATGTATAGTGGTTTCTCTTATTCGTCCATCAAGAGAGGACTTGGCCAATTCTTGGTGGTCATGGTGAAAGGAAGTTAACTGCAACAACAGCAAAGTGATGGATGGAATGCTTGAATTAATCTCAACCACTGAAATTCGCACAAGGCGCATCTCAATCCATTGTATTTCGTCCATCCTGCCACCTCAGTTTTGACCCAGCATTATACAAACTAGTCTTGTCTGTGCTCCTAATGCTAACAGTCCAGCTCGATAAATCAAGCATTCCACCCATCACCTTTTTATTGATGGTGAAATGAAGGGCAAAGGTTTGAATAAGTCCTCTATGGTTTTACACCCAGTCATTCAATTGGCAAAACAAACATTATATCTGCTGGGGAATGATAAAAGCATGACTCCACCATGCCTAAAATTGAAACACATGCATACACTAGATACAATGTTTCCTTTTGACCTGGAAAGTAAATAAACCAGCAGTGATTGCTTTCAGCTGGCGCCATTGTGACCTAACATTGCGTACTCTCAGTTCTTGCAAAATTCTCCTTTTCTTTCATTCCTTTTCACCTTCTCTTCCTCCTTTCTCCCTCTCCTCCTCCTTCACTTGTTTCTCTAGTTTCTTCCCACTTTCTTCCATCGACAGTCCGTTCGCATACAGCACTTTAAAGTGGCTGTTTGTGACGTGATGTCTCCAGAGTAATTTCACAAGTCTTATTGTCAGCGAACCACAGAAGTTCTTGGCCCCTGGGAAATTTTGTTTATAGTTCCGTATGAGGCCTCAACATCAGAGATCAGCAAGGGGGATCACCGTAGGTGGGTGCTAGCTTCACTGCATTTGCCTAATTTGCCAACAGCACCTTCAAGGTTCCATGGCCATTGTGTGAATATTTAGGTTGCAAAAACTGTTTAACCCTATCCTTGCTAGAGAAGAAATGAACACGAAATAAGGAACGTGCGCCAAAGAATCCGATTTAGTTTATGGGGAGGCATGTTGTTTATGGGCAAATAGTGCTCTTTGAAGAAATGGGTTTACATGTTTTTTCCAATTTGCAGGAGGGTGGAACTCTTTTGATGTTGGTGAGGTGGTTGTTCTCGACCCTGGATATATAGAAAACGAGCGCCTTCTGTTTGTTTCTGTCTTGCATTTTCTCAATTCAACCCGGCGAAGTCCTGGTTTATAGTTGGGTGCTGCCAGCCTGAGGAGATGCTTTTCTCAAACAGACAAGGAGGAGTGCCAATTTAGATATCCTTGTACGTAAGCAAGTAAATAAGAGAGCAAATATTTATTGCATAGTTAATAAAAACGATTACAAGAAAGTGCCACACATTCTAATTCATCATTCCACAATGACATGCGAAACCTTCTTAAGATAATCGTTTAGAAAGCTAATGTCCGCTACGTTTAAACACATAAAACAAGTTAACTGCCCAATTTCACCTTACTTTGAGGGCGGATTGTTCACAAAATGGCTATGTCAGATTCTAAAGTGGACCCCAGAAGCAATCTAGCATGGAGGTCCTGAGGTATTGTGCTGCCCTAAAGTCTTATGCATTTAATCGACTGCCCAACTTCACAGTACTGCGAGGTTTACTAAACTCAAAATGGCTGGGCCACATTTTGAGGTAGACGTCAAAAGCAGCATACCATGGAGGTATTGTGGTATTATACTTTCAATGTGCCAAGGCCATAGCTTTTATATCATGTCAGGCTGATAGAGCAGATTTCATCTGCAGTCAGGCATTGTTTTATTTTTTGTGCTTCAGACAGACTGCATTTAAATTGCCACACACCTTTTGGTGCAAGTTAAAAATATGGCACATGAAAAACATGAAAGTTAGGCCTATTCAGTCTGAAATGCTTTTGCTGAATTAACATGTGTTTTTGCAATGTAGAGCAAAGTGTCCTTTTTAGCTTTGAAGATTAATAGAATATGTTTCTCTCTTCCCAGCTCATCCCTTATAATCTAAATACACTATTTCTGTCTTAAAAGACTTTGACTTGTTGGATATTTTGATAAATATTTTCAGTTAATAACACCTCTTTTTATAATGTGTGTGAATTAATAATGCACCAAACACTATACAGGGGGCTAAATGCTTTTTGTAGAAAAGCTATCTAAAACACTAAATCATGTTGCTGTGTGTGTTGTATTAACTGTGTGCGCTATATTAACTGTGTGTGCTTTTAAATTTTACACTAAAGCATAAAAATGCCATGTTGTACATTGCACATTTATTTTGCATGCTTGTCATAAATAATAGAAAAGCTTCTTTACACTAATAGCTTGGCTAGGTAAACATTTATAAGGGGTATTAGTATGGAGTTGGGAAACATAATGGGCTGATTTACATGGAATTAATATTCTATTTGTGTTTGTTTTATTTTTGGGCCTACCATTAAATGGCTACCTGTGAAACCAGCAAGGCTATAGCCTGCTTTGAAAGAGAAGAGAGCATGCGCAGACACCAGCTTGACTCAAACCACGAATAAGTCAAGGACATCTTGAACTGTACATTCTTGTGATTGTGCCAATGTACCAGTTTGATAAAGTATCCGTCCTGACTGCGCTGTGAAAGGAAGGAAGGAAGAATTAGAATGAAACATTTTTCCTAGTAAATGTTGCAAACGTTTATAAACGTATTATTCATGTACGCTTCTTTTGTTAAAACTGGTATAGTCAGGATTTTAGAATGAGTCAGGAAAGTGAGACTTCATGCCATCATGACTGACCAATCACGTACAGGTTTTCCTGAAGATGCAACATTTTTGTGTGGACTGCCAAAAATTAGAGTATAAATAATGACCTCTCTGGAGGGGCTTGGGGCTTCTAGGCTCATTAGGGGGGTTTGTGAGCTCTTGAGAGAAGGAACAGATTAGATCAGGCATTCTATGGGTTAGGTACGAGAAACGTCCCGGGAGATTGCTGAAGGGCGGGGTTTGCGTCCGAGGAGAGTCAGGGGAGGTTTCTTGCTTTCACGTCATATTTTGGCACTGCAGGCCACATTCCTTTGAGGTTCTTTGAAGGGCTGGCTGTCTCACTCCCTGCTTGCTCTTTAGATACAGACAGATGCAGACGAACAGCAACAGATAGAAAGGCTTTTTAGATTTAGATGCTAAACAATAAGTTTATGCTTTGACTAATTAATTTAGGTCTGAAAAGATTTATTTGACTTATGCATTTATTTCTCTTAATGGGAGATTTCTACAAACTATTTGATTTTTGATTACCCTTGGAAGACTATTTTTCTTAGAACTCTTTAAGTGCTTTGACTGAAATTTTGCGCCACATTTTTTTTCCTACGTGCAATGCTTATATGCAGGCTCTAATGTGTTCTGTATTAATGCTATTTTACCTGTTTTCCAAATTCTGTAACCTGATTGATATTTTACTAATGAATAAAGGGTCAGAGAAAAATTAACTTTTGACTAGAAAATAAAACACTTTAAATACTCAACAACTCTCTTTATTGGCTTAAAATAATAATACATGGTGTGAGGGGCCCAACACCTGTTTCAGTGGTAAATTAGAGGTAGCATGAGGGTTTTGCATTGAGAAATTACCAGAAGAAATTACCGCTCCATCAGTTTTTGGTAAGCAGAGTATGGTTATTATTGATTAGTTTGGTGATTAATGATTATTGATTTCACCATCAACTACTCAACTAATGGATCATTGACCTTAAGAGGGAAGTAAAATAATTTCGCAAGTTAGATTTATGTCCAAGTCCTGATTCCTGACTCCAATGCTCAGAACCTCAAGACTGGCAAAGCAGTACTGGAAGGTGATGCAAGAAGTTGTGTGAGTATCAATAAGGTTGTGAAATGTTATTAATATGCTAGGATGTATTTTTGAAGTGTTGAAAATATTAAGTTTTTTTTTACTGTTGATGACATTTTGCTCATTTTGAATTGATGGTGTTATTGATTATATTGGTAATTTCATAGGATATAATTTTTTGGTTATTGATTACATGTTTTAACTCTTTATGTTAAGTTAGTGTCTTGTTCTATGTTGTCTGAACACGCAGGTATGCACACCTGTGGAATCCCGGGAAGGAATAGCGGGTGGTAAATGGAAGCCACACTGCACTGAGGTTACTCGTCTGTTGGAATAACACTGAGAAGCTAGGTAGGGCTGGTAGTGTTTAATTAGGGACTATTTTCTGTGTGAGTGATTGATAGCAAAGAGTTCGCTGGTGAAACTTTGGTCTGATATCCCCTACAAAGGGTCACACTAAAGGAGTAGCAGGTTCTTCTGAGCTTGATTGACAGCAAAAGGGTTCGCTGGTGAAACTTTGGCCTAAGATATATCCTGAAGGATAAGTCCAAAGGAGTAGCAGCTTCTTCTGAGCTTGAGTGAAAGGTAAGCGGAAGGGATTTACCTGTAGTGTTTGAAGAGTAAACGGAAGGTCTTACTTTGTGAAGGGTAAGCGGAATGTGTTACTCGCAGTGAATATAAATCTATCCTTTATTTAGCACAACAGACAGAGTAGCGAATGTATTTATGTTGTTACTAACAGAGTTATTGATTAAGAGAAATATTGCAGTAAGATTTTGTGGAGGGTCAGTAGTAGGAGTAAAACTGACTAAAATTGAGACTGACAGGTTTGGAAAAAAGAAATCGCATTGAACTATTGCAAACATGAAATTGTTTGAAGGCTTAAAGAAGCTGTTTGGAGGTAAAGTGAAAAATTCGTTTTTTATTGGTGATGCTCCTGTAGGAACACCTGTGCATTTTATGTCTACCAATTTGGGACAAAATACATGTATGTGGGTTCACCAATGGGGCAAGATTACTGAAAAAGAGGGTGCTTTGAGGTTTCCAAAAGATGGTACTTTTGAATTTCAAATTATTGACAAATGAAATGAAATCTTATGTGAAATAAAGACACCATCTAAAGCTGCACAATTTGAGGCCTTAAGCTTGTGCGAAAAGACAGCAAGAGAGAAAGCAAGTGAGGATAAAAAGGTAAAGCACCAAATACAGGAGAAGAGAATTAACGATGATAAAGAGCTTCAAATAAATAATGATTCAGGGGATGAAATAATGGATGAATTGTTAACTGAGTGTCCACCATTTTATGTGGTTCCCATTAAAAATACTGAAAATAGTGTACTAGTAAGCACTACAGTGGCTACTGCTTCTGTTGAACAGAGAAAAACACAGATTGAGAAAACTGTGCAAACATTTCAAATTGACCCATTACCTGTTAATTCAGCACTGACAGTGATACCTCCAGGTGCTACTGCTTCAAATGTGCCTGATTCAGTCCAAGAATTGCTAACTGCAGATGCACAGATAATGCATAGAAAAATTATGACTGTCCCAATTAATATGGTCCCTACTGAAAAGGTTCAAAGAGCTGCAGAAAGAGTGATTATTGCAGAGTTTATTTCAGAAACTCAGAATTCACAGATTATTGAAGAGAAATTACCCCAAGCACTGAAAGCTGAGGGAAAAATTGCCTTTACAACATCTACAGCTCAGGATAAAATAAATATATTTGAAAATGGGATTTTTCAAACCTGCTTTGAGGAACCAGCAGTGATTAAAAAGATAGAAAACATGGGAGAACATATTAACACAGGCCCTGAAAAAGAGAACCAGATTAGTGTTTTAAATGGAACAGGTGAACATGAAGAAAATAACAGTCCATGCTGTTTAAATAAGGAAAATGTGAACCAGTGTCAGGAAATAAAATTAATTTTCCTGAGTGAGGAAACAGTTGCATGTGCATTAACTACACATAATGGCCTGACAGATTTGGCTCAGAATTATGAATTTGATGTTTCAGGAAGTTTCCCATTTCAGAAACGTGTCAGAGTACATATAGATGATGAAGCAAATGAGAAAATATGTTCTTCAGAAATGCAATTGCACATTGCAGAAATAAAATATATTTTTTAATGCAATGGGCTTGAGAAATTAGGAGACAAGTGGGCAAGAAAACATGAGAAGAAAATGAACCCACTGACCTAGCAAGGAAAATGGATAATGGAAAAGAAGCCACCAGATTTAGTTGAGAAGCATAATAAGCAGAATGAGGGAGAAGCTTTTGCTTACTCATTGAGAGAAAAGGTGGGAGAAGTGCATGTTCCTATGCCACAGAATCTAAGTGAACTTGCAGCATTTCTGAACACATTCCCACAATTGAGAGACAGAATTATGCTGTGGTACCCACAAGTTGATGGATTTGTTGAGATTTTAAAAGAGCTGTGCATTAATTTGGAAATGTTATTTTACATTATCATGTAGACAAAATTATGGTTTGAATCTAAAGTTGTTCAAGGGCCAGGTGAGGAGAGAATGAAAAGAGTTTGCATGAATGCACCATCATTTTCTATTGCTATGGAGAAAAACATAGCAGTGATTACTTTCCTGAAGGGTGAAGTGCCAGCAACGGATGTTGATTGGGTACAGATTAAAAGAACACAGGATGCAAGTAAAGGTAGTTTGGTTTGTGCAAATTCAGGTATGGATGTTGTACTGCTGGAAAATATGTCCTTTTGCCATCTTTATAGCTGATTTGAGCATTGGAAGAAGACAAATAACTTTAAATATGATGCACAAAAACATGGTGAAATGCAGATGCAAAATATACCAGGTAAGCAAATGCAAATGTCAGTTCAGAAACAGGTACATATGGCAGGAATGTTTCAAGTAAAGATCCCACAAAATATGGAAAATGATAAAATTAATTTAAATAAGATGTCCAGAGCAAATGTGAATTATTTCCAGAGCCAAATCAGAACCCAGTCCAACAGGTTGCTGTGTTTGAAAATGAGAGTTTTAACCCTCACAATTCTGAATTTGCCAAGTCCATTGTGGGTGCAGTGGAAAGTCCAGACTTAATTTCAAGAGTTTTAAAGAAAGAAATTATAAACCCAGTTTCAGAAGAATTTGCAAGAAAATTAGGCCCATTTGAGGAAGATTGCAAAACTGTTGTCTGTGATTCAGGCCTAGCAGAAAAACAATTGTTTTGCAAATTAAGCAGCAGAGATTACTGTACATCAGATAATGTTCATTTTCAGATTCCTGATGAGGAGGTGCAATTTAAAATGGCCCAACAAGAGACAGCTGTAGCATTATTTTTAGAAAAGACAGTTGAAAAATTACCTTCTGATTTGGAAAAAATAATAAACACAGAAATAAGAGAGTTCACAGAGAAGGATGTCAGATTAATAAAATGTGCAGAACATGTCTTATTAAAATTAGAACCAGATGACATGTGTTCAAGAACACCACCAGTTGCAGAACTGTTACCAATAAAAGGATTTTTGATGGAATTGATTGGAAGTTTGTGTAGCTTTCTGATCAAAGGTTCACAGAAAATAAATGAAAAGAACAGAATAGTGCAGGAGATTAAAAGCATATTTTTTCATGTTGTCCTGTGGTACCGAATCCAGCCAATATGTTTTTTCACATTCCATGTGCTGAAGAATGGCTTACTTTTATTGATGTTTGGAAAGCCCATGTCACAGTGCCAATGCATGACGATAGTCAGGAGTACTGTCAAAAAGAAGATGAATACCTGGAACACAACATTGGAAAGGGAGGTAGAAAGGTGTCACCAGAGAGGGTGGAAATGATTTCCAATAAAAATCCACCTCAAATTCAGAAAGAAGTCAGGAATTTTTTGGGAATGGTTAACTGCTGTAGAGAGTGGTTACTAAACCTTTCCCTAGTGGCTAAGCCTTTACTGAGGCTGACATATGAGGATGTGTCTGATCCGCTTCCATTGGACAACAATTGCACAAAAGCATTCCTAGAGTTGAAAGAGAAAAAATGTCACGCCCCAGTACTTGGAATGAAAGTTTATTTAAAAGAAAATACACCAATTTGCAGTGAGAGGGAGGGCTGCGCTCTCTCATTGCCTATTGAAAAAGATGAATGTTTTCAAAGGTCTGTGATGTATTGCGCAATGACCTTTGACCCTAACTTCACAGAAATGTCAGCAAATGAATTGGGTTGTGATGAAACTGAATATGAGTGTCTAAATATCATGAAAATATGCCTAAAGCCAAATTCAGACTTTAAGGATGAATGTCTGAGTCAGCCCAACAATGTCTATTTTGTAGATGACCCATGTTTGAAAGGTAACACATCAAAAGCAGCACATGCTGTGCTCCTTATGCATTATGTTGTCAAAGCTTCATGGCTTTCAGTAGTTGCCCCAGCCCAAAATTCAAAATTGATTGCCCTTACTATAACATGCAGTATATCTGCTCAAATGAGAGTCACTGTTGTCATGGGAGAGAGAAATGCCAATTCAGTTGCACACATTTGTGTTCTGTTAGCATATACATTCAATGAAATCTTCACAGTTGAATTAAAAGAGGCTCAAGAATTTTTTTTTGAAGCAGCACAACAGGGTTGTATCAGAACTGTTTTTGAGAAAAATGACAACTGCAAAGTGGCAAATGTGTTAATGTAAAGACTGATGCCCAGGTATAGATTGCCAGTTTCTCTGAAATCAGATCATAATGTGGTCTCAAAGATAATGAGTGCAGAACAACAGATTGGACGAGGAATGGATTGTAGCTATCTGCCTGAAGTGTCAAGCATAATAAAGCAACACAATGGCAGCACAGAGTTACCTTTTGCAAAAGACGGTGCTTCAGCATCACCAAAGTGGCTTGAAAATGCATATGCAAATGCACTTGTGGAAAACAATGATGTGAACACTAGCCATTGCTGTGTAGGTCTGGTTGATGTACAGTGTGCAGTTTCTCACCAGATTGCAGCTGCTACGCAAGATCTGCATAATGGATGGTGCAACGGCTTTGATCTGAGAGATGCTGTGGTGAAACATCTGAATCTGATCAAAGTGAAAATAAGAGTGAAAGGCATTGGTTGAAAAAGTGCAAGAGATTGATGGTGCTCTGTTAGAGTTTCTCAGCACCTAAGTAGTCTATTTTGCATTGAAAAGGTAGAGAATGCCACACTGTATGAGCCATTCTGATGGCAAGCTGATGACAAAGAGAAAAGACATGCTGAAACTGTCCTGTTTAATTTTCCTTTTTTATTATTTTAGGTACTTATTTTAAAGAAGACCAACTGTTCCAAGAAGCTGCATACAGAACTCTGCACTAAAACATTTGAGCTTGGCTATATATGATCTGATTACAGGTAGACTTATGTTTGCCTTAGAAATAGAAGTAAAATTGTTATATGCTCAGCTTTTGTAATTTAAAAAAAAAGAAAAGAAAGAAAATTCACTTTGGAAATGAAATATGTGTGATGAATTATAAATGATTTTATTATGATTTGAATCATCAGAAGGGTGAATTGATGGAGCAGATTTCATCTGCAGTCAGGCATTGTTTAATTTTTTGTGCTTCAGACAGACACCATTTAAATTGCAACACACCTTTTGGTGCAAGTTAAAAACATGACACATGAATAACATGAAAGTTAGGCCTATTCAGTCTGATATGCTTTTGCTGAATTAACATGTGTTTTTGCAATGTAGAGAAAAGTGGCCTTTTTAGCTTTGAAGATTAATAGAATACGTTTCTCTCTTCCCAGCTCATTCCTTATAATCTAAATACACTATTTCTGTCTTAAGAGACTTGGATATTTGGATAAATATTTTCAGTTAATAACACCTCTTTTTATAATGTGTGTGTATTAATAATGCACCAAACACTACACAGGGGGCTAAATGCTCTTTGCATGAAAAGCTATCTAAAACACTAAAGCATGTTGCTGTGTGTGTTGTATTAACTGTGTGCTTAGAAACAACAATGGTCCCCAAGAGTATATAAATCCAAAGTCTGATAAATAATAGTCCACAATGGGAACTACATTGACCCCTGTCCAGCCGGACAGGGTAGTTTATTTTTTACAATGAGAAAAATACTGGGGTGTGGAAGGGCACAGTCCTGTACCGTTTCCAGGAACAAACAGGGGGAGTTTTTTAGGCAAGAAGGAGCATAGTTGGCTACTTATACTTCGGTAGACATTGAAAGTAGTGCCAATAACAGTGCTAGACACAGCATGAATTAAACATAATAGTAGGTCTGTGAAAACACTAAAAACAAGTCGACGTTTCGATCCCATATGCTCAGTGTTGCGGGACCATCATCAGGACTAACAATACATACATTTGCTTGCCTGGTAAGAGTTAAACACACAACCGCCCATATGGGTCGGTGGGGTTTACAGGGATTTTAATAAATGGGTCCTCGTTTTGATATCGATATTCGCCTGTATGGTACAGGTCGTACCGTTATATCCACCTCACTTTTCGTTAGGGCAAAATTATCTCACGGAGGGGATCGGCCTGATAGGTCCGGTTATACTCAAAACGAGTCGAGGGGAGGCGATGCCTCCGCGGTGTCTCTGGTCCCTGGGTGCTCTGCCGAGTCGCAGTCACTGAGTATATTGTTGTAAATATTGAAAGAGAAGAGAGCATGCGCAGACACCAGCTTGACTCAAACCACGAAGAAGTCAAGGACATCTTGAACTGTACATTCTTGTGATTGTGCCAATGTACCAGGTTGATAAAGTATCCATCCTGGCTGTGAAAGGAAGGAAGGAAGAATTAGAATGAAACATTTTTCCTAGTAAATGTTGCAAACGTTTTGTAAATGTATTATTCATGTATGCTTCTTTTGTTAAAACTGGTATAGTCAGGATTTTAGAATGAGTCAGGAAAGTGAGACTTCATGCCATCATGACTGACCAATCACGTACAGGTTTTCCTGAAGATGCAACATTTTTGTGTGGACTGCCAAAAATTAGAGTAGGGGCTTGGGGCTTCTAGGCTCATTAGGGGGGGGTGTGAGCTCTTGAGAGAAGGAACAGATTAGACCAGACATTCTATGGGTTAGGTACGAGAAACATCTTGGGAGATTGCTGAAGGGTGGGGTTTGCGTCCGAGGAGAGTCAGGGGGGAGGTTTCTTGCTTTCACGTCATATTTTGGCACTGCAGGCTACATTCCTTTGACGGTCTGTGAAAGGTGGGCTGTCTCACTCCCTGCTTGCTCTTTAGACACAGACAGATGCAGAAGAACAGCAACAGATAGAAAGGCTTTTTAGATTTAGATGCTAAACTATAAGTTTATGCTTTGACTAATTAATTAGGTCTGAAAAGATTTATTTGACTTATGCATTTATTTCTCTTAATGGGAGATTTCTTCAAACTATTTGAGTTTTGATTAGCCTTGCAAGACTATTTTTCGTAGAAACTCTTTAAGAGTTTTGACTGAAATTTTCGCCACATTTTTTTTCCTACATGTAATGCTTATATGCAGACTGTAATGTGTTCTGTATTAATGCTATTTTTCCTGTTTTCCAAATTCTGTAGCCTGATTGATATTTTACTAATGAACAAAGGGTCAGGGAAAAATTTACTTTTGACTAGAAAATAAAACCCTTTAAATACTCAACAAATCTCTTTATTGGCTTAAAATAATAATTGCATTTTTGACTGTTCATCTTTATTTAAAGTCTCCTGAAGCTAATACATGGTGTGAGGGGCCCAACACCTTTTTCAGTGGTAAATTAGACGTAGCATGAGGGTTTTGCATTGAGAAATTACCAGAAAAAATTACCGCTCCATCAAGGCCACATTGTCAGGTCGACAGGAAATGCTAAAGTGCGAGTTCAAAGTGCGTTCCAACATCTTTTAATTTAAAAACACTTGAGCAAACGTCGCTTACAATGGGGGTTGCACTGATTAAAGCCTGATTGCCTGCTGCTTAGTTTTTTATCAGTTGCTATACGAAGCTCTTTGTCCTTTTAGGTTGCAAAATGCTGTGAAAGTGCTGGTGCGTTCTACGAAAACAATTAAGTTATTTTGAATAGAATGCATCCTCAACAGTTCCTCGTACAATGATTCCTTTGGCTGTTTATACACCCATTAAATGCTGTAAAATATACGGATGCGTTGTACATGATGAAGTTACCATTTTATTTATAAATGCTTGAAACGAGGTCCTACTGTAATACTTTGCCAAGATATTTCTTCATCAGTCTCAAACATATTGCTGTCTTTGAGATGGACCTGATGCTGGGTGGTATCCATTCCATCCTCATTGTTTATAGGAATGTTGTTAAGTGCGGGTGTTTTTAAAAATTATCAGTCATTTTTACTAAAAACAGCTTGCACAAGGGACTCCAGTACAAAGGATCACCCAGCTGTTTCTTCCCCAGGCTCAAATATTTTGTACCCTGGAATGTCAGGGTAAATGAAGCTCTACTCAGTCAGAAACTGACAACTTACTTACAGGTACGAATACGCCTGTGCAGGAAATGGGGTCTGAGTAATTCCCCAAAATGTGGCTAACGTCAGTAGTTTATATCCGCATAAAAGGCGACATGGTTGTGATGGTGGGATGGGGTCTTTTGATGGCCTTGCAGTTGATGCTGCTCTTCTTGAATGTCATTTGACCTTGGAGGGTGGGCTAAGCGTGCAGGTCAAGGAGGAGCAAGCAATGAGGTGGGCAGCATGAACAAACATGCATTATTTTAAATGTGCAGCACTGTCTGGATAATAGCGTTGGAAACAACCCGTTCATTACGGTGTCATATGTCCTACATAATCTGTCGGTGAATAGTACATCCCCTGCTCCCGCCTCCCAGCCTCTCGTCCCTCCACCCTCCCCTATTTAACTGCGGCTGGTGTGGGGGAACGTGAGTAAAACCTTTACATCTGGTCTGGGTCAACTCTCTCCCCAGAAGCTCTGCTGTGCCGTCGCCGCGGTGCAGTCTCTTCACCTCCTCCTGGTGAGGTTCGCTCCTGGTGCCTGCTCCACTGCCCGTTCCTGCCTGCAGGCTACAGCCGACATCCTGACCCTCACTGCAGCCCTCAGCCGTTGCCTGCAGTCCTGCGCTTTATTTATTTATTTGTACGCCTTGTTTTCTTCTTTATTTAATCGTTAATTTAATGTAAACTTTAACCTTTCTTTTTTACTGCCATTTTCCTGCCGCTGCTGCTCCTGCGGCCCTTCCCCAGACAGCCGTGTCCCGCCTCCCAGCCTCCTGTCCATCTCCCCTCACCTATTTATAGGCAGCAGCTGTGTGGCTCCACTGCAGCGCACCTGAGGCGCACCAAATACAAGCCCACCGTGTCCATCTGCGACCCATCCGTAACCAGCACCAGCTACCCTGAATCTCCCACCACACAGTGCTACGACCCTACCACCCTCCTCGCACTCAACCCCAGAAGAAGCAATAACTGCCAACAAGCTGTGTTGAATATGACCCACGGCCAGTTCTCCTGCTGACACTGCCGCCAGACCTTCACCAATGCCCCGGCAGCCAACACTGCCGACACCCAAAGATGCATCCTCCTCGATGTGTGCTCCATGCACAGACAAGCCATGGAGATCTGGAACCTCCTTGACTCACTCTCACCGAGATCGCCTTATTCACGGAAACCTGGACCAACGCCTCCTCCTCCACCACTGACATCGCCATCGCCATCCTGCACGGATACAAGATCCAGAGGAAGGACTGCCCCAACCACTTGGGAGGAGGTGTCGTCATTGCACACAAAAACTCCCTCTGCCTCACCACCTCTAGCAAAATCTTCCCTGCTGCCAAACACCTGCACTTCCAAGTCCAGACCAGCCCCAAATCCACACTTTTCAGCACCCTCACCTACAGACCTCCCAGCCCCTCTTCGCTGACACCATCACAAACCTCATTGCACCCCAAGCCATCGACACCAAGAACTACATACCCATTGGAGACCTAAACTTCAACCTCGACAATTCCAACGACCCCAACTCCGCCACCCTACTCCACAATTTTTCCAACATCAGACTAAAACAACTCATCACCACATTGACCCACAAGGCAGGACACACCCTCGACCCCATCTTCGCCAGTGAAAACAGCATCCACTTCAGCCACACCATGCAACCCCCAAGGACCGACCACAACTGCGTAAACTTCTTCGTCAACACACCCAAGCCACCCAAACCCGCTCAGTGACCCACTAAGGAACTGAAGCAAAGTCATTGAGGAGCAAGTCAACTCCACCATCAATGTCAGCACCCCCACTGCTGCAACTGACACCAAACGCACAGCCAGAGAATTCCACACCTGGGTCTCCAATTGCGCAGACAAGCTCGCCCCCTTACGCAACCCTGGCAAACAGCACCCTAGAAAAGCCGCCTGGTTCACCACCGACCTCCAAGAAGTCAGGAGCATCTGCAGATGCCTGGAGAAGAACTGGAGAAACAACAAGACACCGTAAAACAACACCACCTACAAGAACACGATGACAGACTACCACCAACGTATCAGAACCACCAAAAGGACTTTCATCCACAAAAAAATCCAGGTCCACTCCAGCAACTCTAAGGAACTCTTCCGCCTCATCCAGGAATTCACTAAGCCCTGCAGTGAAGCCACAGACATCATCCCCTCCCAGGACCTCTGCGGAAAGCTTAGGTCCTACTCCCACCTAAAGATCAAAAACCTCTATGATAACTTCAACAACCTCACACCTGACACCCGCACCCTCTGGCAATGCCAGACATCCCACCGTCTCCTCCTGGACCCGTTCATGACCGAAGAGACTGCATTAACCATGTAAAGCATCCAGTCAAGGGCTCCCACTGAGCCTACACACCACACATTTACCACAGAGCTGCCACCACCATGGCACCCGAACTACAACGCACCATCAACACCACATAGGAGACCGGCAGCTACCCCGATGACTGGAAATGCACAGAAGTCAGACCCTTGCTCAAGAAGCCCTCAGCAGACCCTACGGACCTCAGTAACTACCGACCCATCTTGTTCTTCCCCTTTGCAGCGAAAGTCACTGAGAAAACCATCAATACAGTACTAACAAGGTTCATCAAAGACAGCGCCGTCCTCGACCCTTCTCAATCCGCAACAACCACAGCACAGATGACATCTACACCCTCCTCGATTTTAAGGTGGACCTATGAAGCAACCTAGCATGGAGGCCACACCACAGCCCTGATTCTACTCGACCTGTCAGCAGCATTAAACACCGTCTCACACCGCACACTTTCAGCCAGACTACACAACGCCGGCATATGAGGAACTGCCCTCGACTGGATAAGATTGTTCCTCAACAGCAGAAGCCAAAGGGTCAGACTTTCATCTTTCCTCTCCTAACCCATGGAAACGAACTGCGGAGTCCCCCAAGGATCGTCACTCAGCCCAACTTTCTTCAACATCTATATGGCCCCCCTCGCCGCCATCGTCCGACAGCGCAGCTTCAGCATAGTATCCTATGCCGACAACATCCAGCTCATCCTCTCCCTCAAGAAGGACCCCACCACCACCAGACTCAACTTCCAAAAAAGAATGCAAGATGCCACAGCCTGGATGAGCAACAGCTGCCTAAATCTGAACTCGGAGAAGACTGACATCCTCGGAACCACCCCATCTGCATGGAATAATACCTGGTGGCCTACCACCCTCGGCAGCTCCCCAACCCTCACAGACCTACCCAGAAACCTCTGCATTGTACTTTACTCCTCCCTCTCCATGAACCGACAGGTCAACGCTGTCGCCTCCAGCTGTTTCAACACCCTCTGCATCCTACGTAAGACTTTGAAATGGATCTCCCCCGAGTCAAGTAAGATAGTCACCCATGCACTCATCACCAGCAGGCCCACTACGCTGGCATAAATAAGTCCATACTATGCAAGCTCCAGACGATACAGAACACCGCCGCCAGGTTCATCCTTGGCATCCCCCCGACACAAGCATATCAGCCAACACCTACAGAAGCTCCACTTGCTCCCCATTGAGAAGAGTCACAAATGCCTACACAACACCAATACCTCAATAATAGAATCACCCTCCACGTACCCTATAGAAACCTCCGATCTGCCAACCTCGAGCTCGCCGAAAGCCCATGCATCCTCAGAGTCAAAGCAAGGGGAAGATCCTTCCAGTGTGCCTCCAGCCTGAACACCTTCAGGAAGGCTCTCAAGACCTGGCTCTTCGGCTGAACAGAACTGCTGCCCCCCCTCCCTCCCCTCCTCCACCTAGGACCTTTGGACCTTCAAGGGTGAGTCGCGCACTTACAATTACCTGATTGATTGATTGAATACAAGGACAGCAGAGGTAGTCTGGACCATGAGGAAATAAAGGTATTTTTCAAAACAAATATTGAGTCTGACAGGCAAATATGGTCTGGACTGCTTCAGTCACATGCCAGGTTACCATGTTATGTGTGTCACTACAGAACTACTAGACCGATGTCCTCTTAAAACATGCAGATCACTATGTAAAGAACAGTGTTCTTCTGCAAGGCTGTCAAAAGGCTTATGCTATTTGGCAGGAAAACCTGCAGTAAACTGACCAACTAGGGGAAACAATTCTGAAAGGTGTCTCAGGAGTTGTGCAACAAGAGGTTGATGTATGCACACATTTGTTATCCCAAGATGGCAAATCATACTGTAAGAACATTGCAAGAGTCCTTTTCTAACAGTAAAGCTAAGAAAAATGGACAAACTAATATCCAGAGAAGAAAGCAAGGAACATATTTGGTCATCTTCGATTCTTCCCATGATGAATTGAGTACATTGAATCCAGATTTTGTACTCCATCTCCAGAGCCGAGTGGTAATAATATATATGTCCTGATTGACACAGTTATTTGCACATGCAAGGTTGGCTTAAAAACGCAAATAGACTTTTTTATAATGCACAACACCAAATTTCAAACTGTTGCTTTGAAACCGATAAAGAGATTTAGACACTCAGCGGTTTATTTGTGAGAAATTCTACTTCTGTGAGTATTGAGTACATTCTAGGGTAGAAATGCCCAATACCATTGAGCACACCCAAAACCTACACATTTGTGGGTGTACATGAACCACCCTACACAATTTTCACAGTTAGGGCAGGCATAAACTTTCCATGGTGGGAAGGGGAAGAAAACAACTCCAAAATGTCGGGGGCGTGGTGGAACTCGTTGTGTGAAGGTATTTGTGTATATCATTTAAATAATAAATCAATAGAGCATTCCAGGCTTATGGATATTTTATGAAATTCATAAAGTGGTAAATCATTAACCTCAAGAGCTAGTACATATAGTGGTGTGGATTTATGTATTATTTGGAATATGTGCCAATTGTGTCCTTGTGTCTCTCGAGAGGGAGCAAAAATATTAACCTGAGGATGAAAACATGTTCCATAAAAACACCTGTCTGTAACTCGCTGTTACTCAGAGAATGATACTTACACACGGAAGAAAGCAATCAAGCTGGCTTAAAACAATGTCAAGAGCAGTCAACTAGATACAGATTTCTTAAGTGATTCTGCTAGAAGAATCAATAGAATAAGAGGACATTAGGAAGAGTACCAGAAAATAATTTCCTCCAAAATTAAGCCACAAAGGGCATATTTACAAGGAAAGTGGGGCAGTGTGTCATTACGCCTATAAGGCTAACAACACACTCCATCACTTTAGAAACTCAGTGCTGCACCATATTTACAAGAATATGGTGCAGCCCTGGTTTATCTCGCTGTACGCCGATGATCTCCTGCTGTTCCTGGACAACGACGCGACTGAGCTCGAGGGGGCGGAGGAGTTGCTGGGACGATTTGGAGACCTTTCGGGCCTAAGAGTTAACTGGGCGAAGACGTGCCTCTATCCACTAAAGGAAAATGCGGCTCGCCCGGAACACAGGCCGTTGCTTCATTGGGAGCCGACTTGTCTCCACTACCTCGGAGTGTACGTCTACCACACGGCGACGGCTTTGTTCGAGGGCAATGTGGAGAGATGTATCAGAGGGCTGAAGGGTAGCATGGCATTCTGGGCCACGCTCCCGCTGTCCATAGCTGGTAGGATAGCGCTGCTAAAAATGGTGGCCCTCCCGAGGCTGCTATATTTCTTCCGAACGCTTCAGATCTGGATCCCCAGCTCCTTTTTCCGCCGACTTCGCTCCCAGCTCACTTCCTTCCTATGGGGGACGGGCAGATGCAGAGTGGCGCTGGCGACACTCACCCGCCCGAAAGATGAGGGCGGCTTGGCATTCCCGGACTACGAGCTCTATTATCTCGCTGCCCAGTTGCAGATCTTCACGCAAGAGGTGGCTCGGGTTTACCGAGGCCCGGAAGATAGACGTTTGCGGGGTACGCCACGACACATACTAGCCTACATCGCGCTAGGACAGAAACTCGCTGCCCGGGATCTATCCCTTGAACAGGATACATTTCGGCGTTGCTGGAACAGGGCACAGAGGCGGGCAGGGATTCAGCACCCCTACGCCCCGGAGATGCCACTGGGCATGTTGACAGCTTTGCCCCATTGAGGCGATTGGTCCCATCTGATGCAGTGGGAGGAGGTAGGAATACAGGTGGTAGGGGACCTTTTCGAAAACGGGGAGCTCCTCCCGTACTCGGCCCTCCAGGAACGCTTTGACCTCCCACGCGGGGGCTATCTCCTTCATGCAGCTGTGACGAGAGCAATGCAGAAACACTGGGGACTGGGACTGGCGGAGCCGGAGACGGCCATGGCGTGCCAATACACCATGATGGCGGCGGGAACGGTGAAAGCGGTATCTTGCTTATACAATAGAATGCTCCACGAGCATCTGCCGCCCCTCGATGCACTAAAACTCAAGTGGGAAGCTGACCTGGGTAAGCCCATCCCGGACACGACATGGGCCCAGCTGGTACAGAGGGCGCGTAACAGCACAAGGAACGCTCGTTTTCAAGTTATCCACTATTACATATTGCACAGGGCATACATGACCCCTGGGAGAATCCTGAGGTACTTTGGCGCGACTGATGCGAGGTGCCCCCGCTGCGCGGCAGATGGAGCCGAGCTGGTGCATATGCTCTGGTCATGCCCGGCCCTATCTGACTATTGGCGAGCCGTGGGTGAATCCATGAATGAGGTGACGGACCGGACTGTTGACTTTGATGCGGCGGCGTGCATCCTGCATTGGTTTCCACATACCCCCAAAAACAAGCTCTCGAGCAAGTTCATAGATATGGGATTAATGGTAGCCAAGCGTGAGATAACCAGAAACTGGAAAGCGAGAGCGAGCCCGACATATAGGAGGTGGTACAACGAATTTCTGAAGTGGGCGGCCTGCGATAGCACGCATAGGTATCAGATGGCGCGCAGAACAGCTAATGAGAGAGCGCTAGAACAAGCAACGGCCTGGGAAGTAATGGTACAAGGCCTCAGGGATAGTGGAATAGAGGACGACGGGGAAGACCTAGACGTGACAGGGATCAGCACTGTACAATAATCTGGTGATAAGAGAACCGATGGAGATGAGAGCCTACAGCCGAGGTTGGAGGTACACAACGGGAGGCTCCCGTGCGGATGATGGAGGGGGGGGGAATAGGGGGGGGGGACAAGGGGGACCTGGGACTGGGGGGTAAGTTGGGGGGGGAGTTTAGGGTCTTGTTAGGCGGGGACGGAAAAGTAGGCACACACACGAATCTGAGTCCATACTCCTGAGGAAGAGAAACCAGGCATGAGAGTGCGTAATTACTGCCGCCGCCCGGCCCCCGGGATGTGGGCCTGCAGGCTGTGTAAACGAGAAGCAGCTAAATCTGACTGTAGCACTATGAATGATGCTGAATATGTGCCACTATTGGCCTGTGTAAAGTGTGTCTACAATAAAAATTACTTTAAAAAAAAAAATGGTGCAGCCCTGCATTTCCCTCAGTGCTGGGGCTAAATTTAGCTGCATAGCACTTGCAGGCACCCTCGAACTATAGACCCTAGGGTGCCTGTGTTAAGGGGAGTGATACTTTATGTGGAAGAAGGGATCCCTTCCTGCACATAAACAATCTTTAAATGGTGTTTTGTAACTTGTATGTGTGTTGCTTACTGCAGCACACATAGAAGTTGCAGAACATCATTTTTTTAATGATTGTTTATGTGGAGGAAGGGACACCTTCCTGCACATAAACAATCATTGGCGTTTTGCTGCTATCATGTGTGCCTCACAACACAGTATGCATGGAAACTTCAAAAACAAGGAGTAATTAAACATTTCTATTCGTTGCGCCAGGGTAAGACCAAGTTTTCTCTAGTCTTAATTTTGGCACTGCCTCATATAATCTTATCTTAAGTGTATGCAACACTTAACCTTAGCGCACTGTTGCTGTATAGCGGAACCCGCTAAAAAATATATATAGACACTCTTAAACGCGTTTTCAAATTAGTTTTAGTGTTTTTGCAAATGAGTATTTTCAAAGCTTTCTAATTAAACACAACACAATTTTGTTATTTGTCAAACACAACAAATATTGCTAACAAAACATTTCAAAAACTTCAATGTCAGTTTCTTGAAAATTTTAACATTTCCTCTGTATGTGCCCAATGCATTTCGAGCTATATGCAGCTCTTCGTCGGGGGCCTGTAAAGATAAGATATAAAATACAATACAATCACTCAAATGTCTTCTGGGTCATGGAGAGGTACTCAAATGATTTATAGAGAAAGCGGTAACGCATTACCAAATGAAACCTTCACCAACACCTTAGTGCATGTGTAAAAATAACACCAAACGAAACTTACTACAGTCGCGCTCCTCAAGAGCTTAATCCTTCTGTGAAAACAAAAAATGTTAAAATTTTCAAGAAACTGACATTGAAGTTTTTGAAATGTTTTGTTAGCAATATTTGTTGTGTTTGACAAATAACAAAATTGTGTTGTGTTTAATTATAAAGCTTTGAAAATACTCATTTGCAAAAACACTAAAACTAATTTGAAAACGCGTTTAAGAGTGTCTATATATATTTTTTAGCGGGTTCCGCTATACAGCAACAGTGCGCTAAGGTTAAGTGTTGCATACACTTAAGATAAGGTTGTCTGAAGTTAGGCGCGTTTTAGGGCAGACGTGCTACCTCAGCTGCACGCTTTAGTTTAAACTGTATAAATAGTAATTATCAAGAGATAAGAAAGAATAAAATTGTGAGTGCTCCTCTTATCATACAAATAAACTGCCTCATATAATGCCATCCTTGTTAATACAGGGCAGTGTCAAAATCAATGGGTGTTGTGTTATTATGCCAAGAGCAACCCCCAGTGCGCTCACCTTTCACGCTAAGTATAGCGTGAAAGTGTTTCTTATTTACAAGGCAGCGTTAAGCCACGTTAAGTAGCTTAATACTGCTTGTAAATAAGGCAAAGCCCCTATCACCACCATAACCTTGTGGAAAGTGACTGTTGTGGTGGCGATAGGAGCTTGTAATTATGGCCCTGAGTATGCCTTTGTTGTATAATGCTTACCCTTCCTTCCCTGTCAGCCTTCTAGATTGTCTGTAGATTCTGCCTATGATGCTCTTGTATGTTCTATAGTGTGGCAGTTAGAGCTTTGGCCAGATGGGTGACAGTCCTGCTTATTTCTGTGCTGCAATAAATCTTCTATCTGTCAACCAGCAACGCGTCAGACCATCTGTCTTACTTACATCATTCTTAGTGTCCATCATTTTCCCAGATGACAGGCTCCTTTGATAACACTGTAAATCGTCCTGAGACCTCACAGAATACAGGGTATTTAGACAGTGTTCTGACTTAGTTTATCTCTTTTTCAGATCTTTTAACTCCAACTGTTGTAGGGAATAAGACGGTAGTCTTTAGTATTCATTCTTGCCCCGGACTATTACAGAGTACACAGATATCCACAGTCTAATCTTTTCCTCTCAATTAAATGTTGCTGTTCCTGATACCACTCTGGGACCTTTAACTTACGGTCAGTGTCTTCAATGATGACACTGTTGTCTACATTCTGTGCCCAGGAGAATGCTTGATTTAGGTTGCATAAACCCTGGAGATTTTTAGGAACGGGCTATATATATTGACTAAAGATGATCTTCATAACCTGATCAGATCTCCGTTCCCATCCCCAATCCTTGTTCCTTCTTTGATCAATCATAATTTTAGGTTTAAATCTAATATAACTGATAGAACCCCACTGAAAGGGAAATAGCCCTCACCAATGTAAACATATACACACTGATAAACACCTGCACAGCCACAAACTAAATGGCATTCAAAGAAAGGAAAAGGAGAGTGGAAGGGTCATTTTTATTTCTTCCAGAAGGGGCTAATACAATGTACCTTTGTTATACAAGGTAGCAGCAAGAAAGACTTAGCCAACAATATTTTGCTTGAGTTTTGTTGTTTAGGGATGTCACTAAAATATTATTTCTTCTTCCATTTGCTTTTTTCAGTTTTGTGGTCTTTGGTCCAAAAGTTTAGAAGCATCATAAAGGTCTTAGGGTTTAGTAGCATCTAATAGGTCTTATTTAATTATTTTATAAACTCAGGAAATATCAAAATCATATTTGATATTTTGGCTATGCTTGATTCTTTCACTTCTTTTCACTGATGGGTAAAATGGCTATATGGTCACCCTAAGTGGAAAGGGTATGCCCAGATGTGGGTCCTTTGCTCGTTATGCCACTGGATTCAAGCTAGCCTGGCTGATGGGTGGTACTACCCTGAAACTGGTCCCAGGATGCTCGTTTTCTGGTCCATGGAGGACCTGGCCTTGCCGTGCGGGCTTGACTGTTCCCATAGGGAGCAGGGTCAAGCCTGGAGTGGCAGGGTGATCAAAAATATATGGATTTAACCCAGATCTGTGACTGGTGTTTATGTTTGACAATGTTCAGCATTCCGTCCATCAGCTTTTTGGGACGTCTACTGGTACGACACTGCAGTATCTGCTCAGGTACATCAGTCACTCATCATATTCCACTGCTGCAATCCTTTTACGTATCAAGTATATCAGTCGCACATCATATTACACTGCCGCCACATTGGCATCAAAAAACATGGGGGGGGATGCAAAGTGCATGGAGGGCACTCCCATGCTCTACACCCAGCCAGGAGCATTCAGGCCTGGGGCCTCTGCACAGTGCTGGAGGGACTCCCAGAAGTTCATGCCCCCCACACCATGGGGTTTGCGGGGGCTATTGTTACGCCACTGTGCTGCCACTCTTCTACGCCTGCTCAGTTTTATCGGTCACTCACCATGCTACCCTGTTGCCACCCTTCACTCCTTGAACAGGTTTGCAGTGTACTTATCGTGTTCCAATGCTGTCTTACTTTTATTTTTAGTCAGGTTTGTCAGTCACCTATAATATTACATTGCTGCTACCTTGCTGCTATTGCTTAAGTCTCCCAGTCAGACATTATATTTAAGTGGTGCCATCTTTCTGTTATTGCTCAGCTTCAACAATGGAGTGCTAGTCTCCTGTGCAGCTATTCACGTGCAACCCTTCAGACATAGCAGTCACCCTGCCCACTGCCATGCTGTTTCTCTTAAAGGGGTCAGGTTATGCAGTCCAGGGATGCCCCAGCCTCTGTTGTTCCCGTTCTGACCCAAAGCAGTATTTGCAGTAGCGCTCTTGGGATGCTGTCCCACAGTATTAGAGTCTCATGCACCTACCCTGCTGCCACCACTCAGGAGTAACAGTCACCCACGGTACTACAGTGATGCCACTCTAAGCATCGAACTGCAACGCAGACACATGTTAATGCTCCTGTTAGGAGCTGCCAACGATGCCCCCACGCTGCCACACTTCTGGCTCCATTCTTCCGAGACTCTCATTTAATCCCCCTTTTCAGCTGTATGTTTCCGCTCTCCTTCTATCATTGGCGTGGCACTGCCAGTGCCAGGCTGCCATCCTTCTGCGGCCTTCTATTTCACAGCCGTGCATAAGTCTTTAATTTATTCTTTACCTCCGCCCCCTTTCTTTGCTTCTCTCTCGCTCCCGCACAGTGCTCGGCCTTCTATAAATAGAATGCGCTGTGATTTACCATCCAGAACGAGGCTGGTTCCCAGTGAGGGGTCCCAAGTGACGTTACAAGGCGAGAACTCACGAGTTGCCTGTCAATCAGGACCCCGAGTTCGCAAAGTGCTCTAGTTTTGGATGGCTACACCGTCTGAATAAGAACATGTGCGAACCTTACCACCCAGCTTGGCACCCTTTGTCTGCGCCTCCCTCGATGGTGCCCTCGCATCCTTCTTTCCCTGTTTAAACATGGTCTTGCCTCCTGCCTCGAGATAGAGGGGTTTGGGATTGTGGCATAAACACAGCGTGAGGAGGGAGGCTGTCTTTGTAAGATGCCTTATGAGTAATTCTGTGTTGGGTGCATGGGAGGTACTATCACTAAACACGGTACCCCATACACCTCCCTTGGAGTCTGGATAAGCAACAAATGCAGCAAAAATTACTTTTGAACGGAAGGGTACCACGTAAAACAGATATTGCTCAGAATAATTGGAATTTAATACCAGTATTCATATATTTCATACAATTGCCAAAAGAAATTATTTCAATTTCGCTCTATTTCAGTTTGTAAAGGGGGCACACATTAATAATATAAAATAGGAGCGACATTAAGTATCAAACAAATATATGTAACATTGATAATGTCAAAAACATTTACAAACTTCAATGAGGACAAGGTAGCATATTTATGGAGAAGATACACAGTTATAGATGAGCAACTCTGAATAACGAGCATGTTTTTCATCGAGAGTGTCTGGGTGACTTTAGCCTTTAATATGCCCCTGCCAACAACAGCTAATCGGCGGTGGAGGAGACATGAAGGAGCCATGCAGAAAATGCCTCATCTGTTCCTTTCCTGCCCCGCCCCACCATTATGAAATCTGACGGCCTGCCACTTGTCCCAATAACTCTCTGCCATCCTCCCTCCTACCATCCAAGGGGCAGATTTAGAATATTTATTGTGCGCGGCAGATCCGCCACCCATGGTGCGCTGCATTTACAATACGGAGCACCATGGGGAAAAACTGCACAGATGCGTGACGCATCTGTGCCGTAATGGCAGCGCATTGCTGGAGTTGCGTCACAAGTGTGACGTAGCTCCAGCAATGCTCTGGGAGGCCCTATCTGTACAATGCTGCGTCAAGCCTTACGCCTGCTTCAAGCAGGCGCTGGGTTTTGACGCAGCATTGGCCCAAAAGTGACTGAGTGAAATCTTGTAGATTTCACTCAGCCACTTTTAGGAGGCCTTCCTGCGCAGGAATGCCCTCCCCCCCACGCCAGAACGCCTCCTTATGTCGCAGGGCTTTACAACGTGATGCATCTCCCAGATGTGTCACGTTGTACATACCCCGCACAATGGCGCATCTGTTGCGCTGCTGCTGCGTCACAAAAGTGGCGCAGCGGTGGCGTAAAAGAGGCGCAAGGGGCTAGTAAATCTGCCCACAAATGTAAACGAAAATACCTAGCCTCTTGCCACCCACCCACGACACTCTGCATTTACCCTGCTCCCTAACTGAAAAAACACATGGGGCCATATTTGCAAAGGAAGTGGTGAAGTGAAGGCCTCACTCCCCCACTTCAGAAACTCAGGGCTGCATCATATTTACAAGAATATGGTGCAGCCCTGCTTTTCCCTCTGCGCTGGGTCTACACTTAGCAGCTTAGCGCCAAGGGTGGCTCACTGTTTAGAGGAGGCATACCCTGAAGCTGAGGTCAGACCCGGGACCAGGGTTCGATTCCCGACGCGGCAGGGTCCTGAACCCAATTGTCCACGGACTCGATAATTCTCGCTTCGGTGCCCACTCTAAGCACGAGTTCACACTATGCAGCTCTGGGCAACAAGCTTGCTTAATCTCCACAACGGCCCCCCCGTGGCGGGATGCCTGGCTTTCACCTTGGGAATGCCCAGTACGGGTGATCTCACAGGGAAAAACCAGGATGGGTTCCCAAGGCAAGCGCCGAGATGCCCATGGGTAACATCGAGCGCTGTATAAGAACTCACATACATACAATACATACAACGCAGACACCCTTGCACCATAGTGCAAAGGTGTCTGCATGCAGGGGAAGATTGTTTATGCACAGGAAAGCCCCCTTTCCTGTGCATAAACAATCTTTGAATGCTGTTTTGTCACTTCTATGTGTGCTGCTTTATGCAGCACACATAGAAGATGCAAAACGGCATTTAAAAAAAAATATTGTTTATATGCAGGAAGGGGGACTTTCCTGTACGTAAACAATCATTGGCTTTTTGCTATTTTCATCTGTACTGCACAACCCAGCACACATGAAAAGAGCAAAAACGAGGAGGAATGAAACATATCTCCTCGTTGCACCAAGGTAAGACTAGGTTTTCTCTCTTCTTAATTCTGCAGCTGCCTCCTATTTACACATCCCTTGTAAATAGGGGGCAGAGTCAGAATCAATGGGTGTTGTGGTGGAACACCCACTGCAACACCGATTGCCCTCCCCTTTCACGCTAAGCATAGCTTGAAAGGGGGCCTTATTTACAAGGCTTAACTGCAACAAATGATGGACGGAATGCTGAATGATTCAAACATTCTCCCCCAGTCAAGATATCTGGGGTAAATCCATTGTTCTTTTGCCCACTACTACACCCCAGTTTTGATCCAGCCATATGAAAATCAGTCTTGACCCTGTGCCTCCTGGGAATAGTCCAGACCGAACTGCCACGACAAGTCCTCCCTTGACCGGAAACAAGCTTCCTGAGACCAGTTTCAGGGTATGTCACCCTTCATCAGCCAGGCTAGCTTTAATCCGGTGGCACAGTGAGCAAGGAACCCACATCTGGGCATACCCATCCCCCTTAGGGCGAAAAGTGTAACTGCAACAAATGATGGACAGAATGCTGAATGATTCAAACATTCTTCCCCATTCAAGAGATCTAGGGTAAATCCATCTTTCTTTTGCCCACTACGCCACCTCTGTGTGGACCCAGCCATATGCAAATCAGTCTTGACCTTGTGCCTCCTGGGAACAGTCCAGACCGAACTGCCGAGTCAGGGCCTCCCTGGACCCGAAACAAGCATCCTGAGACCCGTTTGAGTGAATTTCACCCTTTATCAGTCAGCCTAGATTGAATCCAGTGACACAGTGAATAAAGGACCCACATCTAGGCATACCCATCCCACTGCTATATGATTCAAACATTCCTCCCAGTCAAGAGATCTGGGGTAAAACCCATCATTCTTTTGCACACTACACCACTCCTGTTTGGACCCAGCCATATGCAAATCAGTCTTGCCCTGTGCCTCATGGGAACAGCCCAGAATGAACTGCCAAGCCAGGTCCTCCCTTGAATGGAAACAAGCATCCTGAGACCAGTTTCAGGGCACGTCACCCTTCATCAGCCAGGCTCGCTTGAATCCAGTGGCACAGTGAGAAAGGGACCCACATCTGGGCATACCAATCTCACTTAGAGCAAAACGTGTAACTGCAACAAATGATGGACAGAATGCTGAATGATTCAAACATTCTCCCCCAGTCAAGAGATCTGGGGTAAATCCATTGGGCTGGACTGTTCCCAATGGGCGCACTCTCCAGATTGATTTGCATATGGCTTGGGTCCAAACTGAAATGGCATTTTGAGCAAAAAAAACGATGGATTTAGGCTCAGATCTCTGTACAGGGGGTGAATGTATGACATTGTTCTGCACTCTGTCCATGAATTGTTCTTTTTGCATTTGTCACCCCGAGTGGGACGGATATGCACAGACGTGGGACCTGTGCTCTCCATGCCACTGGAGTCAAGCTATCCTAGCTGATGAGGGCTGAAAGCCTAAAACCGGTCCTAGGATGCTTGTTTCCAGTCCAGGGAGGACCTGGTCTGGCAGTTCAGGCTGGACTGTTCCCAATGGGCACAGGGTCAAGACTGCTTTGCATATGGTTGGGTCCGAACTGGAATGGCATGGTGAGCAAAAAAACTGACGGATTTAGGCCCAGCTCTCTGTTCTAGGGTGAAAGTATGATTTTGTTCTGCATTCTGTCCATCAATTGTTCTTTTTGCATTAGTCACCCAGAGTGGGACAGGTATGCCCAGATGTGGGTCCCGTACTCCGCATGCCACTGTAGTCAAGCTATCCTGGCTGATGATGGCTGAAAGCCCGAAACTGGTCCTAGGATGCTTGTTTACAGTCTAGGGAGGACCTGGCCTGGCAATTCGGGCTGAACTGTTCCCAAATGGGTGCAGGGTCTTGACCGATTTGCAAATGGCTGCGTCCAAACTGGAATGGCATGGTGAGAAAAACAAACAATGGATTTATGCCCATATTTCTGTACTGGGGTGAATGTATGACATCATTCTGCATTCTGTCCATTAATTGGTATTTTTGCCTATGTCACCCTGAGTGGGACGGGTATGCCCAAACGTGGGTCCCGTGCTCTCAATGCCACTGAAATCAAGCTATCCTGGCTGATTAGGGCTGAAAGCCCGAAACCAGTCCTAGGATGCTTGTTTCCAGTCAAGGATGGACCTGGCCTGGCAGTTCGGGCTGGACTGTTACCAATGGGCACAGGGTCAAGCCTGATTTGCATATGGCTGGGCCCAAAATGGAATGGCATGGGGAGAAAAAAAACTAATAGATTTAGCCCCAGATCTCTGTACTGTTGTGAATGTATGACATTGTTCTGCATTCTGTCCATCAATTGTTCTTTTTGCATGATTTACAAGGCAGCATTAAGCCACGTTAAGTGGCTTAACTCTGCCTTGTAAATTAGGCAAAGCCCCCATCGCCACAGGACAGTTAGAAAAAGTGATGTTCCTGTGGCGATAGGGGATTGTAAATATGCCCCATTGCGTCTTCCCACCAAACATTACCACCCTCCTTCTAATGCTCCACCTCCTCCTGGTCAAATATTAAAAATAGTGCCTGGTCTCCTGCCAACTCGAGCCACCATTCTCTGCATTCATCAAAATTGAAAAGTACACTATGCATCCTTCCACACACCCACAACTATCTCTCTTAAATCCTCTCCCTCGCACCCAAATATAAAATAAAAACTTCCCCTGCTACTGATCCCTGCCAACCTCTTAGTATGCACACAACAAGTAGGTCGCTGCCCCTCCACAGCTGACCCAGTCTCCGCCTTCTCTGACCCAAGGAACAAGTCAACCCTAGTTATAGGTGGTTTACAAGGACTAGCCTTTATTCACATTGTTCAGCAAAGCAAAAATACTGTAGCTAGCATAGTCTGTAGTAGTTGAGACATTGGCATTGAATCATTAGATACTGGATGCAAGCATACAAGGATACAGAGGAATCACACAGCACACCGGCTATGCAACAAGACCCCACTGTCTTGAGCTTTATACATTGGAGTGCAAGTGTTAAAGAATGCATTGTGCCAGTTGGCCTTAATGCCATATATAATTTATATACATATATAGAGCAAAGACAACAAGACATACATTTACAGTGTAGTACCCACATTCCACTACAAGGGATAGACAAGACACTTCATTTGATCTCAACACAGAGCACCAGGGGTCCGATTCACAGAACTAACTTAAGACAAAATCCTAAACTTACTACTTTTGGTATTCACAGAAGTTAGGATTTTGTCTTAAGTTTGTCTTAAGACAGACTTAAGACAGACTTAAGTTAGGATTTTGTCTTAAGTCTGTCTTAAGTCTGTCTTAAGACAAACTTAAGACAAAATCCTAACTTCTATGAATACCAAAAGTAGTAAGTTTAGGGTTTTGTCTTAAGTTAGTTCTGTGAATCGGGCCCAATGACACCGGCTAGCACTTTTTCCCTGCTGGGGTACCTTACACCAGGCCTAGCCCCCTTAAACATCAACATACAGGCATCTCAGGGTTAAACCAGAAAGGTCAATGAACACCAGCTGGTCAGCCCCCCCCCCCCTCCTGCCTCAAATCCCTACCCCGCCAAGGGGTCTGTCCATGAACTCAGTCCACTTTTGCAGTAATCCCATTTTCTCCGCAGCTTGTCCTTCTGCCACAAGGCGATGAGATTATGGACAAAGTCGCCCTGGATTACCACTGCCCTGGCCCCCAAGACTGTGCCAGAGAACAGCTTGTGGGCCCTGGGTGACAGATGCATCCAGCCCTATGAAATAACTCTCCTCTTGAGAGCTGAAGTAAGTTATGCCAAATCATGGTCATAGCCAAGTTTGCCAATATCCTTTGCCCAGCCCCGAGAGGCATGCCAGCACCTGACAAGGATGTGAGGTGCTGGCATGCCTCTCATCTTTAAACCCCCCAATTCCCAGCCAACTATGTTTCATATCCACCACCAGCTGAGCCCTCTCCATTCTGGATCCATTAAACAGCTTGCCCACAGTGTGGATGAAAGAATGACTGCACCAGGAAATGTGTAACTTACTGTGGTCAGAGGCTGCGAGAAAAGACAGAAAGGAGATATTACTGGGATGCACCTCAGGTGCTATGTCATGTGAGGGTGCAGTGTAGCTGGGGGAGAATGGGAAGATATGCCACCATCTTTCATGCCAAATGGGAGCTAACAAAGCACTCCAACACTCAGATCTCCATCTGCCTTCCCCATTCATGGCCATGGATGAGAAACCCAAAGCTGCCAAAGTGGTGGTCACCCCTATCCTGAAGGAATGGGTACTGAAGTGATCTGTCACCACCCCTAGCAATGTCAAAGCGTTTTTGCATACACATAAAAACTGGAAAGTGCGTGTGCAGGGGACCATCCGCAAATACCAACGGATTGGGATGTTCATGGTGCCTGGCCAGATACCCTGTATTTGTGCCACCAGGCAATAGAATGTGCCTGGTGCTGCGAAGAGGTGCACCAGCACCCCCTTGCCCAAAGGATATGTTTTTGACATCCTTATCCTCAGCTGGAGTGTGCAGCGTATCAATAAAAAGGCCATAGTGCATGTCACGTCTCGCTCCCTGCATTCTCATGCCCACTAACAAGGGGCTGAATTGTGGAACTCTTCAGTGTTCTAATAAGCTTCCAGACACTCCCCTGCATGCATATCATGACTTCCACTCATTTGGACACTATTTTGGAGGAATTGGCATCCATTCCCAATTCATGCCAGGTTTTTAGGAAGCCAGTTTGCTAATGCTGGAAACTCCATTACCTAGACTTCCCCGCTCACTGCTTTGTCTCCCCCTGCAGGCCAAGGATGGGTGGAGGAAATCAGCTCACCTTTGCCTGGCTGCTGTTAGCTTACTTACACCTGATGCATGCGATTATTGTGAGCTCTTTTAAGCCCCAGCTCCCTTCAGTCCAGTTTTGGACATTGTAGCTGTGTTCCGTTGAGACTGATCCTTGTTTCCTGAGCTTTTCAAATTCCTTGATTCCTGAGCTATAGTTAATCCTTGTTCCTTGATTCCTGAGCTATAGCTATTCCATGTGCCTGAATTAGCACTGTGTGCAGTGCTACCTTGTTTCCTGAGCTCCTGAGCTATAGTTATTCTTGGTTCCTGAGCTTCAGCTATTTCCTGTTCCTGATTTGCACTGCTTGCAGTGCTCTCTTGACTCATTGTTTCCTGAACTGTAGCTATTTCCTGTTTCTTTGAACTAGCACTGCCTGCAGTGTTACCTTGACTCCTGAGCTATAATAATTTTCTGTTCCTGAACTAGCACTGCCTGCAGTGCTACCTTGGCTCTTGAGCTTTTGCTTAATTCTTATTTCTGCTCCTGCACCACCTTCAGTGCTACTGTGTTTTCTTGTCTTCTGATTCAATACTATTCGAGTATACCCTTGTAGCCTTCCATTCTGTATATCCTTTTCCAGAACCTGCTTTTCTTTCCATTTCCATTGTTCCAGTTCCTGGTTTACAGTCTTTCTATTCCTGTTGCCTTGGTTCTATTACCTTGTATGTTTGTTACTTGCTTTCTGCCAAGTGTGCCCTGTGATTTCTTCCTTTCTTTTAAATCACTCCTCCTTGCTAGCTCCTTGTCTATTGTGCTTGTATTTAGTTCTACACCCTTGCTGTTACTGCATTGCATATTCCTGTTTGCTCACCAGGATCCGTGGGCACAGCTGACAACCTAGTTGGTGTTTTTTATTCACAGTGAGTATTGTCTTTGAGTTACATTTGTAACATCACCATAGGTATCAGATCCACAGACCTTGCCTTTGCATACATATCTTATATGTGGATATTTACAGTCAGTATCTGTAACAGCAACTGTGGGTGAGAAACTTACTGAGCTTCAGTCTTACCATGTGGAACTCCTGAGTGCTTTACCCTATATTCCCTTTATTGTTAGTGTTGTTGTTGTGTGTGTATATATATGTATACATGTCGGCAAGTCCATCCTAGGTGTAATTATCCTCAATGCTAAATTGCCTCTTGAGTGACCATCCTTTGAGTCTTTTCGATCGTGTTCACTTGTACATGCTTCCCCTTTGGATACCTTTATCTCCTCTGACTCCCTGTGTGATCCTGGGCAGAGCTGTACTCCTCTTTCTGGGTACGTTTTTCTGTCCAGTTCCCAGTTCTTGCTCAAGTCCCTGACTGTGTTCCAGACAGTCCTAGACAGTCCCTGGCAGAATGACCAACCCTCAGTTCCAGGGTCACTTGTGAGGTTTTGTTGTATTCAGGTTGCTACCCTTTTTTTGTTACATTTGTGTGTGAAATTATTGAAGGTGTGAAATAATGAGAAGTTTAAGAAAGGAACACAGCAGTACATCATTTAAGTTTGTGCAGTGTTGAGAAGTGTTTAGTATATACTTTACAATTTGAGAATGTTAACCCTAGTCCTGAAACAATTAATCCTCTTATGAGAAAGGAACATGTATGATCTGAATATTTTACTCATTGGCTCTCAAACACCTCTTTGCCAGATCCTGATATCATCTTCTGTTCTGATACCATACTCAGTTTGCAGAACAAGAATTCTGATTCAAGCATTTCTGCTATAAGTGGTTGTAAAATACAATATTCAAGCACACAACCAAAGAAAGAGCAGATTCATTCCATAACCTCTGTTCTCCATTCAAATAATGTTACCCAGTCTTGTAGTCCAGGAAAGATCACAGTCCCGGATACTAAATGGACCTTGTTAAATACCACATTCAAAGTAAACAATAATCAGTTTAACAAGAGAGAAAAGACCTACTAGAACACAGGCACCTAATAGCCAGATTGAATGAAATACAAGGTGCAGCTCTGTTGCTTGTTGTGAAGTTGCCAAGTGTACCACTGTGCTTGTAGAGAAAGATCTGCATTCTTCACAGGATATAATTACATCTAAGATTCTTGAATTACGAGAGAATAACATTTTATATACTCTGTTGAAAAATTATAACCCAGAGTTTAAATGGGACTCTAAAACCCTGGTACAAGACTACTTTTCAGCGTCTTTTAGCCTCTTAGAAATGGAGAATGAAGCATTGCTCTCTATTTTGCATTCCTCTCAGAGCTGGTCCAGAGATTGTGTGAATAATACTGTGGCTGTTCACTCAGATTCCACTCAGAAAAGCCACAGTACCTTGCCTATTAGTGCAGTTCATCAAAGTATGTGTTAGAAGTCTGTTGGACCCGGCCCTTTAGGCAGGTTCACCCCAGGACTTTTTGCTTTTTTCTAGCCTGTTTCTGGAACCTGGTGGTGGTGATTTTAGGCCTCGGCGCACTTTTTCACTGTGGTACAGTGTAAAGTGCTTGAGCTCTCTCTGTATGTGTGGTGAGTGACCTGCCCTCCCATAGGAATGAATGGGGAATATGTATGCCCATGGTAGTTCCTGATGTGTGGGGAGTGCAGGGGCGAGTTTGGTATGAGAGAACTCGTGAGATTGAATGCTGCGTAATGATATATGCGGCATGACTGTGTCTAGTCTAGAAGTGCCACTTTTGGAAGTTGGCATATTTGTGTGATTTGTGTCTGGCGTGTGATTGGCTGGTGAGCCTGGTCCAGGAGTGCCTGGGCCTGCTTGTGGATTGACTGTCTGGTTTGAGGGTGACAGGAGCTGGAATGCCCCAGGAGGTTGTCTGAGTCAGCCCGTGGATGAAAGGCTGCATCTGCTGCCAGGGAAGTGGGAGGGGATGGCACCTGCTAGTGACTAGGGCTGTGCCTGCCTGACCACAATGCTGGCTCCACCTCCCGCTGGGCGACTGTCACCTCTGTCCCTGATACTGAAGAGAGTTCCCTATAACCAGTTCTAGCTGGTTCTCACACTGCCTGCACAAAGACTTCAAAGATTTTTCCCTGTATAAGAAGGGGCTGTGTCCCCTTCCAATTGGTTCTTGTTTTTGGACTTGAATCTTGCCAGGGGCGTGCTGCTGCTTGGGCCCATGGAATCCCTGGGCCCTGCCCAGCCCCTGGACACCTGATGGACTTTCCTGGATGACTGGGCTGCTGAGGGACTTCCTGGGACCCCTTTGCCTTGCTGGGGTGATGGGAGACTTTGCTTTGCCCTGCCCAGCCCCTGTACCCCTGAAGGGATTTTGTTGCTGGACGTTCTGCTCCCCTGGGCACCTGGAAGTGCTTTTTCTTTGTTGTGGCGCTTGGGAGCGCTTGATTTGTCCTTCCTAGCGCTTGGGAGCGCTTTTTGCTTTGTGGGAGCGTGTTTCCGCCCCACATTTTGCGTGGGGAATTGCAGGTGCCACCCTGCTTTGTGCCCGATATCGTTGTATTTTTATTTACGGGTGCCACCCCATTTGTTTTGTTGCCTAGCGGGTGCTCACCCCATTTCTACTCTTATTTGGGATACCGAGGGTGCCCACCCCTCATTTTGGCCCTTGTTTGTCACCGCCGCGGCCCCTCTCGTGCCGCCATTTGGAAGCCAGGCATCGCAGGGCCTGACGCGGGGCGGGACTTCCGGTTTTCGGAGGAAGTCCCTGACGCCACGCACTGATTGGCCAGCACCCCGGCCAGAGGGCGAGAGGAGGAAAGGAAGCTGTTTGCCGGGTTCCCCGGGGCTCCCGAGTGAAGGAAGGGTGCCCCGGGGAGAGAGAGAAGTCCGGCGCGAGAGCAGCGAGGCTCCCATGTGTCCGGGAGAGGCCCGCCTTCACCCCCGAGATGAGGAGAGGAGCCGAGAGAGAAGCTGCCGGAAACGAGACGCCGCCCAGGAGCCCCGGTGGGAGGCGGTTGGGGGGTGTGTCGGAGCACGCTTTCGGTGCTCGCCCCGTGGCCTGGGCCTCCTTCTCCCTTCCCGCTGCCCCGCTTAACAGTGGGCAGCAGCTCCAACGTGGGGGCAGAATTGTTTCGAGAGCCTGTGTGGCTCAGAGGGCCATTTTTGTGTTTAGAGCCACGGAGGCTCTAGGGGGCCATACATGATTTACGAGCCCAGCGAGGCTCGAGGGCCATATTAGATAGAGGGGGCGTCGGGACACATTGCCGGTGCCCGCCCCATCCTGCCTGCAAGGGATCTGTTCAGAGCCTCGAGGGCTCCAGGGGCCTATAATTGTTTAAGAGCCTGTGTGGCTCCAAGTGCGCAGTTCAGAGCCTGTGTGGCTCCAGCAGGGGCGCAGTTTGCGCCTAAGGGTCAGTGAGGGCCCTGGTGCAGTTTTGATGATTCCAGCTGCCCAGCAATTAGTGGGCAGCTGCACCGTTTAGGTCTTGGGATTTCACAGGTGGCCAGCAAGCAGTGGGCACCTGCTACGTTTAGGCTTGTGCTTGGACTGGCGTTGCATGGCAGCGCGCCCTGATATTTGGACACAGGGCGTCTTAGCCCCAACAAGGCCAGTTGGCCTAGGGACTGCCACAGGTGGTGGCTTATGTGAGTTTTGCGCAATTGTATGGTTATTGCACCTCTTAATGTGTTTTCTTGCATCATGTGTTATTCCTGCACCTCTGAATGTTTTTAGGCATCATGTGATTTTTGCGCTATTGTATTGTTCTGGCACCTCTGAATGTTTTTAGGCATCATGTGTCTTCCTTTTCCCTGCGCTGCACCTCTGAATGTTTTAGGCATCATGTGTCTTCTTGCGCTGCACCTCTGAATGTTTTAGGCATCATGTGTCTTCTTGCGCCACACCTCTGAATGTATTTTATTGCATCATGTGCTTTGTTCTGAACACCGCTGAATGTGTAGGTTTATGCATCATGTGTTTCCCTTGTCTTACACCTCTGAATGTTTTTATGCATCATGTGTCTTTCTTTCCTGCGCTGCACCTCTGAATGTTTTAGGAGTCATGTGTCTCCTAGCGCTGCACCTCTGAATGTGCTTGTGATGCATCATGTGCCTTGTTCTTAACACCTCTGAATGTTTTTAGGCATCATGTGTTTCCCTTTACTTCACCGCTGAATGTGATTTCATGCATCATGTGTAATGTGTTGTGCTTATACCCCTAAATGCTGTGTGATACTTAGGTGGTTGTTCTTACTAATTCAGGTGGTCCTAGTAAGGACCTCCCTGCGTGACATTCTCCTAAGGTGTTTAGGGTTGCGTAGGTGGTACTTACCTGTTCCCAGTAGTTACTGGATGTGATTTATAAATGTTATCTTGTGCTATACTTATTCTATTTCTAAAAGTGTTGATTCTGACAGTGGGCCATGTGGCCCTGTCCTGTACATAATCCCTTGTGAATATTGCCCGTGCCAGTTGGCACCATGTATTTTGTGTGATACTATCTGATGTGTTTTTACAATACAAAAGTTATTTTATAATAACCTTGTGTGGAGTTCCTTTTGTGGTGTGCCTAGTATGTTGTTGCTGTTGTGTGCTGGTGCAAATGCTTAACACATTGCCTCCGAGTTTAGCCTTACTGCTCGTGCCAAGCTACCAGGGGGTGAGCAGGGGTTATCTTGGCGTGTGACTCCCTTGCCCTGACTAGAATGGTGGTTTCTGCCTAGCTTTGGCGTCAGCCTTGGCCAACCAGAAATAGCCAGTTCTAACAAAGTCTAATTGTTCTATCTCCTCTGGTGTTTTGTCTTCCAGTGCTAAATTCCATCTAGGGACTACATCTGAGAGGTGTCTCTTCACTTTTCAGGAACTCCAAATGCTAGGCAAAACACAAAACATCTCTCTGCTTTGTTTTCCTGGTTGTAAGGTCAGTTCTATCTCCGAGATAACTCATAGACAGGGCTAGACAGACAAAACCAGATCTAGTGCCCCACATAATCCCAGATGTGAGTCAAGTCAAGTCAAGTCAAGTCAGAGAATTTATATAGCGCACTACATACCCAGAGGGTCTCAAGGCGCTAAGGAAGGGGAGGAGGATTACTTGTCAAATATCCACGTTTTAAGTTGCTTTCTGAATGCTAGGTGGTTCTGGGTAAGGCGAAGGTAAGTGGGGAGTGAGTTCCATGTTTTAGCAGCCAGGTATGCGAAGCATCTGCCTCCCTTGTTGATGTTGTTGATGCGAGGTACAGTGACGAGGGCTTGGCTGGAAGAACGTAGTTGGCGGGAGGGGGTGTAGAAGGACAGTCGTGAGTTCAGGCATTCTGGTCCGATGTCGTAGAGTGATTTGTGTGCGTGGGTTAGCAGTCGGAAAGTGATTCTCTTGTTGACGGGTAGCCAGTGGAGGTCTTTCAGGTGACCAGAGATGTGTTCGTTGCGTGGGATGTCTAATATGATTCTGGCTGAGGCGTTTTGGATTCGTTGGAGTTTCTTCTGGAGTTTAGCGGTAGTACCTGCGTAGAGGGTGTTTCCGTAGTCCAGTCGGCTCGTGACCAGAGCATGGGTGACTGTTTTCCTGGTTTCGGTAGGGATCCAGCGAAATGTTTTTTTGAGCATGCGAAGAATGTTGAAGCAGGATGAGGATACGGCGCTGACTTGTCTGTTCATTGAAAGTGAAGAATCCAGGATAACGCCTAGGTTCCGGGCGTGGTCTGTCGGGATGGGTGCTTTTCCAAGGGCTTCCGGCCACCAGGAGTCGTCCCATGCAGAGGGGGATGTACCTAGGATGAGGACTTCTGTTTTATCTGAGTTCAGTTTCAGACGGCTGTGTTTCATCCATTCAGCAACTTCTTTCATTCCTTCGTGTAGGTTCGTTTTGGCGGTGCTGGGGTCCTTGGTGAGAGAAAGTATTAGTTGAGTGTCATTCGCGTAAGAGATGATGTTGAGGTTGTGTTGGCGGGCGATGGCCGTGAGGGGGCTCATGTATATGTTGAAGAGGGTGGGGCTGAGTGAGGATCCTTGTGGTACGCCACAGATGACTTCGGTGGCCTCGGACTTGAATGGTGGAAGGCGGACTCTCTGGGTTCTTCCGGTGAGGAACGAGGTGATCCATTCAAGTGCTTTTCCTTGTATTCCGATGTTGCTGAGGCGTTGTAAAAGGGTGCTGTGGCAGACTGTGTCGAATGCTGCAGAGAGGTCGAGGAGGATGAGGGCGACTGTGTCTCCATTGTCCAGTAGAGTTCGAATGTCGTCTGTTGCTGCGATGAGGGCGGTCTCAGTGCTGTGTTTTGCTCGGAAGCCAGATTGTGAGGAGTCGAGGGATTTGTTGGCTTCGAGGAAAGCGGCGAGCTGGTTGTTGACAGCTTTCTCGATTACTTTGGCCGGGAATGGAAGGAGCGAAATGGGGCGGTAATTTTTGAGTTCGGTGGGGTCCGCTGTGGGTTTTTTCAGAAGGCCTTCGTAGAGGGCATTGCCGTAGTCCATTCTGCTGCTGATGAGGGCCTGTGTCACAGTTCTACTTGTTTATCTTGAGATACACTTGTACATCCTGTGGAGCATGCGGAGGGTGTTGTAGCATGAGGAGAAGACAGTGTTGACCCGTGTAGACATGGAGAGGGAGGAGTTGAGGATGAACCCAAGGTTGTGTGCATGGTTGGTGGGTGTCGGTGCTGTTCCCAGTATGGTCGGACAACAGGAGTAGTCCCAGGCTGATGGTGTGGCTCTGAGGATGAGTACCTCCATCTTGTCAGAATTCAGCTACAGACGGCTGTTCCTCATCCAGTCGGCAACGGCCTACATTCTCTTGTGGAAGTCGGTTATGTCGGGGTGCGGGTCCTTGGTGAGGTAGAGAATGAGCTGGGTGTCATCAGCGTAGGAGATGAATTTGAGGTTGTGTTGGCGGGCCACTTGAGCGAGTGGGGCCATGTAGACGTTGAACAGCGTTGGGTTGAGGGATGAGCCCTGGGGGAAGCCGCAGATGATGTAGGTGTCCTTTGATTTGAAGTATGGGCGGTGGATGCTCTGGGTCCTGCCGGAGAGGAAGGACGTGCTCCAGTCAAGGGCCTTCTCTTGCATTCTGGCTCATAGGAGGTGTGTGTTTAGAGTGTGATGGCAGACCATGTCAAAGGCGGCTGACAGGTCCAGGACAATGAGGGGTGATGTTTCGCCGTTCTCCAGTTGGTGCCTGATGTCATCTGTGGCGGCTAGAAGGGCTGTCTCAGTGCAGCGGTCTTGTTGGAATCTGGACTGGGATGGGTCCAGGATGTTGTTGTCTCCCATGTGTCAGCCCTGTTGCATGTTGAAGTTGTACTGGGTGAGCTTCACTGGGAACAGGATCTGGGAGATGGGCTGAAATTTTTTGAGGTTCTTGGGGTCCGCTTTGGGCAACTTGAGGAGGGCGTTGATTTTGGGGTGTATCCAGCTTACTGGAAATGTTGTTGTTCCGTAGTTGGGGTGTGATGGCAGCGTCTTCTTTGTATAATACATGGTGTGGGCACAGGTCTGAGGGAGAGCCTTAGTGGATGGAGTACAAGACCTTGTGGATCTTGTCGTTGTTGATGTTAGCTCCAAGAGGTCACGGGGTTTGCATTGGTGGTGATCCCAGGGGAGGTGGAATCTGGCATTTTTGGGCATGTCTCGTGTTGAACCTGTCATGAATGTCACCGATCTTGCGTTGGAAGAAGATGGCTAGTGAGTTGCACAGTTCTTGTGAGGGAGGTATGTTGTTGGTGTTGGTGCTGGTTTTGTAGAGTTCATTCACGAATCTGAACAGCTCCCTGCTCTTGTGTACATTGTCATCCAGCTACTCTTTGAATGAGGATCCCTTGGCTAATCAGATGGTGTGGTGATATTTGCAGATGGTGTCCTTGTGGGCTGCGTGGTTGTCCGGAGTGTGTTCGTGGCGCCATATCTTCTCCATTTTCTGGCATGCACGTTTTGAGCTCTGAAGCTCGTTGGTGAACCAGGTGGCTCTCTTGCTGGTGTGGTTGTAGGAGGTTTTCCTCAGTGGGGCAAGGGTGTTGGCGCTGTCGTAGATCCACTGTCTGAGGTGGCAGGCTGCAGTGTCTGGGTTGTTGTAGTAGGTGTGTGGGTTTTGGGTGAGTGTGGTGATCAGCTGCTCTTCTGTAAATTAGCTCCAGCAGTGGCGAGGTAGCTGTTGGGTGCGGTGCTGCGTGGTTTGTTCCTTGAAGGGGAAATGGATGCAGTTGTGGTCAGTCCAGTGGAATTAGGTGGTGTAGTAGAAGGTGACGTGGGTGCCTGTGGAGAAGATGGGGTCCAGCGTGTGACCAGCGTTGTGGTTGGGTGGGGTGACGAGTTGTCTGAGGCCGAGATTGTCCAGGTTGTCGATCAGGGTTGGTGGATTTAGTGTTGTTGTTGTTTTCAAGGTGGAATTTCAGGGACCCGAGGAGGATGTAGTCCATGGAGGTGAGTGTGTGTGTGCTGGTGAGGTTGCCAATGGAGTTGCTGAAATGATTTTGGGTTCTGGCGGGCCTGTAGAAGAGTGTACATCTGAGGGTGGTGTTGGGGTTGGTGTGGATCCGGAATTGCAGGTGTTTGGCGGTGTTGAGGATGTTGCCTGCGTGGGTGGGGAGCTTGAGGGTGGACTTGTGGACGATTGCTAATAATCTTCTGGTTCAGTCGGTGTGATCCCTGTGGGTGATCTTGTAGACATCCGGGATGGCTATGGGGATGTCGGGCACAGAGGAGTTGTTCCCCCATGTCACAGTCAGGAGGGCCACATCTAGGGTGGAGGTGTCGAGCAGATCTCAGAGATATACGGCGTGTTTGCGTGTTGTGTGGGTGTTGAGGAGTATGCAGCGCAGGTTTTTGGGTCCAGTCCTAGGAGGTTTGATGGTACTGTTGTAGGTGAAGCTGCATTTGTGGCAGGAGAAGGGTCTGTGAGTCTGTTTTTGGTGGCTTGGAAGCTGTGTTGTACTTGATGTGGTTGAGTTTGTGGAGGGTGCTGGCATCGTAGTGGACTCTGGTTTCACAGTGTTAGCGTGGTCCAGGGGTCTGGCGCTGGGAGCAGTTCAGGCGCATACGGGCTTGCCTTTGTTGCGTTTTACACACACCAGCTGCCCACCCGCTATGCGGCCTACATAAGAGGGTGATAGGGAGGGAGTAGCAGCTGCGAGGCGGGAGCGGGGTGTCCAATGTGGAGCTGGTTGCGGAGGCGCAGAGACGCAGCGGCGTGAAGGAGCGGAAAACATCAGCCACACAGGCTTGCGGCAGGGAGCAGGCCCCAGGCAGCTGGCGGCCATGTGGTGGTGGGTGGAGCAAACTGCCTGCAAGCAGGGTCAGAGTGCATTTGCAAAACAAACAGTGGCACAACAATGTTACATGTAGAATATTTACAAAATGGACCCATTTCAACATCACCATGCACATACAAATAGAATGCACAACTACACATGAAACTCGGATGCAATATTGTGTATGTGCAGCAAATGTCAATGCCCCTGCGCACAATCAGGCATGCCTTCACCAATGTCTGAATGCCTGCAGCATTGCCCACATGTCTGAGTAGTGTCCAAGCTTGTGCAACCTTTGCCAGCCTGACACATACACACTTGCCTGCAGACTACTCAAGCACGTTTACGCAATGTCACCTGTGTGCCAATGTACGAGGCACCATGCCTAATTGTGCACATGAACATCAACATACACAGTGCATCCACAATGTTCTGTCACAGTTGCATGTGCACACAAATCAAATGTGTGTGGTGATTAAAATAATAGAAGATTAAGACAACACCAGCAATCTCATGCAATGTGCGTCCGGGCCGTTTCATGAGATGTGTGGCCACATTACCCAGATTGGTTAAAAAATCATCCCTGCCTTGCAGTACAAAAATGCTAATAAAGTGTTAGCAAGAGGCGTGATGAATTCCCACATAGAATTGCATCCAAGAGTCAGTGTATGCTGTGAGCCTAGCCTCATTTGTGTGCCTATCAACGACAAATTGCAGACAGTCATGTACACAGGCCTGTCTTACCTTAGTAGTCTGTTTAACCTCATTACACTGAAGACCTCACTCCAATGTCCTGCAACGTCCACAATCACTCACCTGGGACACATTAATGGATTAGCATAAAATATACCATTCATTGACTATCGCACACCAAACTCATCCACTTCCCCTGGCTTTGACAATAACAATGCCATGTTCCTATGTACAATTTCTAATGTGAAACATTGTGGTGTGCAACTCTGCACATCACACTTCATATGTTGTGCTTTAAAACTTAAATGTCAATAGACTAGGCCATTCATCCTATGTAATCTGACAACCATGCAAGTCAACAGATCCCACAGCTAAGGTTGACCTAATACTATACATGCATCAGAGTAACAGGTCGCATCCATAGTCTCACATACAGGGATTACTCCACAGATGGCCTGAGTAGCATACAATGTATCAAGACCCACACACTGCATCCTACCTGACATCATTGCAAGCAGTAATAAAATCAACTGTATTTATTCTTACAAAAATTACTTATCAAAAACTACACTAATCACTACAACTAACACTATTTCTAAAATACCTAAACACATATTAAACTAAACTACACATATAATACTAACTATCCACTACTGCACAAACTGAAAAAGGACATCAACCCCCCACCCAAAGATGAAAGAAACTTAGCCCCTACACCATCTTAACCTATCCTATAAATATGTTACAATACTAAACTAACTATACCTAATCTAAAACTAATCTACATCTAATTACAATAAACACTAATTACACATCTAAGAAAAGGAACATTGAGGGAAGGCAGAAGAGGGGTGTGGGGATAACAAAGGAATGTTCAGGGAAGAGCCAGTTTTTCACAGATCGCATGGATCTGCTTGTTCAGGGTTAGCAACTCGTTCTTAACATCCAAGAGCAAGTTATTGCTACGTTGCTGTTCCTTCAACAGCAACATCACTGTCTCTGAGATTTGAGGCAGAGTGGTGGGTGGGCCAAGATCCTGGCTGGATTGGGTTTGGCCTGTTCCCTGACTTGTTGCAACTGGCACTGGGACCTGGCTGTCTGCTGCTGGAACCGGCCCATGGCTGCTTGTTCCTGTAACCGGCCGCTGGCTGCTTGTTCTTGTAACCAGCCCCTGGATGCTTGTTCCTGTAACCGGCCCCTGGCTGCTTGTTCCTGGAATGGCCGCCGGAATGCTTGTCATTTGAACTGTCTCCTGGCTGGTTAGTATTTGAACTGGCCTTATGACAGGTCTCACCAATGCCTCCGCAAAAGTAATTGGTCCAGCCCTGGCACTAGCGCTGGAGGTGGTGCGTTTGTCCTGCACTACAACGGACTCTGGCATAGAGTGACACCTCCCGGCCTTCCTTTCAGACTTGTACTTCCGGGCCATATCCCTGTACCCTTTCTTTACACGACGTACATGCTACCACCTGTCCTTTGCCACCTGGTACGCATGCAGTTCTTCAGGGGTCATGTTGTCTGAAAAATTCTTTTAATGTTAATTCCCACCCAAGGACACTGGGTCATTTGCCAATTATCAATTATTTGCACAAATCCTATACTACATGGAAGGCAACACACAAGTGACCTTCTGTAACGTCTCTAAGTGACTTGACCACATAAATGTCGAGCCATTTGTTGCTCAATACAGGTTATGGATAGTGACATGAATTTGAATTTAAAAATATTTCTAGAGCGCACGTACACCCAGCGGTTTCATGGCGCTATGCAGTACTACAAGACCCAAGGAACAGAAAGACTAGGGAGCCAAGGGGGCAAATTAAGAGGGGAAGGCCTGAATAAAAAGAAAAGTTTTAAGGGCTTTGCGGAAAAGGGAGTACTGCGAGCAGGATCTCAAGTGGATCGGAAGGGAATTCCAGAAGGCAGCTGCCAAAGTAGAAAACTTAGATCCACCCCATTTTTTTCGTTTAAAGCGGGGAACCACGAGAAGTTGTTGGGTGGCTGAGCGCAACTCTCTAGATGGGTTGTAAGCGAGAATTGCAGAACCGATGAATGCAGGGGCAGAGCCGGACTGGGCATTGAAAATAATACAGCCCAGCTTGAACAGGGCACGTTGCTGTACGGGGAGCCAATGTAAGGATTTAAGAAGGGGCGTGACGTGGTGTGATTTAGATAAGTTGAACACCAGGCGAGCCGCCTGGTTCGGGACCAACTGGAGACGCCTCACGAGGTACGCCGGCATGCCACAATAAAGGGCATTGCCGTAATCCAAGCGGGACGTCACCATCGCCAGAAGTATGAGTTTGAGGGCAGAGGGGGAAAAAAAACGGGAGACTTTGCGGATTGTCCGGAGGGAAAGAAAAGCTGAAGATACAGCCGCACTAACTTGGGAATGAAGGGAGAGTTGATCATTAAGTTTGAAACCAAGAGTTTTGACAGAGGAGGAGGGAATGGGTGGGGAACCTAAAGAAGGGGGCCAAAAGAGAGAGGACCATGGACTGGAGCAACCACCCGTCAACACCAATTCCGTTTTGTCGGGATTGAGTTTCAGGTGGTTGTGGTTCATCCAGTCCTGAATAAAGGTCATAACAGAATGAAAATTGGAAATTGAAGCAGAAGAAGAGGATAAAGAGAAAATGAGCTGGAGGTCATCCGCATAATTGTAAACCGAGACCAGCTGTTGTAGAGCAAAGATAAGAGGGGCAATGTATAGATTGAATAACAGTGGGGAAAGGGAAGATCCTTGGGGAACCCCACACTGTACAGGCCGAAAATCGGCTGAATAATCACCCAAGCGGACTGCTTGGGTGCGGCCACTCAGGAAGGAGGACAGCCAGACCAAGACCGAGCCCCCGATTCCCGCCACTCCGACACGGGAAAGTAAGATGGCATGGTCCACCGTGTTAAACGCGGCGGAGAGATCGAGGAGTACCAAGGCCTGGGGCTGACTAGTGTCCATACCCTCCCTGAGATTGTCCAAGACCGATAAAACCACGGACTCCCTGGAGTGTGCAGGGCAGAAACCAGCCTGCCTGGGGGCCAAAACACTGTTCCCTTCCACAAAGGAGCTCATAGTTCTTACTACATGGCGTTCCAGTACCTTGGCCAAAAAAGGTAGGAGTGAAATAGGGCGGTAGTTGACTAAGACAGAAGGATCGGCACCCGTTTTTTTTAGGATGGGTAAAATTTCCGCCGATTTAAGTGATGGAGTGACAATGCCCTGAGAAAATGAACTGTTAAGAAACGTGAGGGGTGGTGAAGGGCAGAGGGAATAAATCTGTTTCAGAATATGAGCAGGGCAGGGATCCAGACGGGAGCCAGACTTAACCAGGAGAAGGAGGGAAAGGAACGAGTCAGCTGTGAGAGGAGGGATAGAGTCCAGACGCGCTGCGACTGGGGGACAGTGAGGATTAATAAAGCAGGGGGACGGGGGGAATATTGGCTCTGATTGTGCTGATTTTGTCAAGGAAAAAAGAGTTGAGGTAATCACAGAGGAGCTGTGAGGGAGAGGGTTTGAGTGTGGCCCTGTCAGAGTATGCTAGATCTTGAACGATGGCAAAAATTTCTCTGGGTCGATTTTCGGCAAACTGAATTTTTGACGAGAAATAGGCCTTCTTAGTTTCCAGAATGGATTTCTTGTATAGGGCCAAAAGGGTGATATAATGATTTCTTGAGATGGGACAGTAGTCCCGCCGCCAGAGGCGCTCCGCTCGGCGAAGATTAAGTTTTTGAGTCTTCAATTCGTCATTGAACCAGCGGTTTGCATCTTTAGAGCGCTTAGATGATATGCGCTTTCGAGGGGCAACTGAGTCACAGCCGGCCCGCAACCAACCATTGATGGATTCCGCTTGTCCAAGAGATGGTAGCCCTGAAAGATCCGCGCTGGACAGTGTATGGCAGGTGTGATGTACTGACAAATCTGAAGAAAAATTAGACTGTCATAACATGTCACCATTGTGCATCCTGAGTGTGTGCAACTAGTCCAATTCACATTAGTAGGGCGGCATTACCCCTCCATGGCCAGCACCACCCTCATCTGATCCTGTGACACACTGCTGCTACTTCTCTACAATGCACATGTGCAGATATGTGTGTCTACCTGTAAATGGGTACAGTTCATGTAGTCAATGACAAGACTGGCACTCATTTACATGGGTGCTAGTGTGGCTGTGTGCAAGTGTCAATGGCAACTGATTGTAAGCTCTGCCTACATGGCCAGGAACAAGACTAGGACACCCCTACGAACAACTTGGGGCTATGATATCAAGAAAGTGCAACACAATATTGCTGCTTACATCAGCAGTAAACAGCTGATAAACCGGCAATAAAGGGCTTGATAATATGCCCTTGAGAATTCCCATTGCTGGCCAGGTTCAGGTGTTAAGGATCTATCCTAAGTCCTATGCTGTTCAATCTACACTTGACCCTGCTGGCCAACGTCATTAAATCGTACGGCTTCGTAACCGTATCGTACGCTGACGATACCCAGTTACTTTGTATGTGCGGCCCAGACTACTCTGAAGCACGTCTCCGCTTAAAAAACAGCTTGATTGATATAAGTAACTGGATGAGCAGCAACAAACTCCAACTAAACAGCAGTGAAATGGACATCATTCTGTTTCGCAAGGCAGAGGAATTTTGGTCACATGATTGGTGGCCGCTGAAACTGCGCTCTGGTCCCCCTCGCAAACCTGCAATCCGCAAACTAGGACTAACAATAGATCATGCCCTGTCCATGAAAATTCATGTCAGCCAGGTAATCGGCATCCGCTACGGGATTATGCGTAATCTCTGGAAGATCTTCAAATGGCTTCCTATTGGAGCCAGAAAGCCTTTGGTGCAGGGCTTGGTCATCAGCCGGCTCGATCACTACAATTCTTTGTTTTTTGGACTAAACAAAAAATTGCTTTCCAAACTGCAGATCCTGCAGAATGCGGTGGCCAGACTGACTCTCTACCTTCCGCCTACCTTGAAAATACTCCATTGGCTCCGCATCCACTAGAGAAACCACTTTAAGAATCTGAGTCTCACGCATGCCATATTGTATAACTCTGGTTCTAATTACTTCAGAAAGAAGCTTAACTGGTATGCACCAAATAGATCACTAAGATCCAGCAATAAATCATTCCTGATCCAGCCTCGTGTTCGTACCTCTCGAAATGGCCACCGCTCTTTTTCTTATCTTGCCCCTTGGCTGTGTAATAAACTGCCCCCTCACCTGTTATCCATCTCTGAACACAAACTCTTCCGTGCAAGTCTTAATTCCTGGCTGTTCCCAATATGATGCTCACCGTTGCCTGGAACATCTTTGGCACTGTTTCATCTGTTTTTCTCCGGCCAAGGGCCTTGAGACCTTGCGGTGATAAGTTGCACTCTATAAAAAATGTTGACCTGACCTGACCTTAACCTGGGCTGCTATGGGAATTTTCTAGGGCATATTAGCAAACCCTTTATCGCCGCTTCAGTGGCAGTTTCCTGCAGATAAAGCGGGGCCAAATCTTGCGCCAGTTCTTGATAATATGCCCGCAAGTGTGAAATTCAAGTAGTGTATTGCCTGCAGGATCCTTGGATCATTGACTAGTTAGCTAAAACCTGTGCTGTATGGCATGCACAGGAAATCAAAGCAGTATCATTGTCCCTTGATGGGCAAAGTCACAACTGAGAATGAAATGTGTTTTCCCACATCCAAATACCTATTTGCATACAAATTGGAATCATAAATAACATCTGCACATTGTGGCAGAGTGACATGCGGTACACACCCATATGGCCAAACGACCATGTGTACCATTTGGTAATGACATTCATGACACCACAACATGGCAATTCAAATACAAATACTCACCAGTAGTGTTTGGGTCCTTGAATCGATCAATGTCACGCTGTGTGATGGGTTGTCGACCATCTGTGAGTGAACAGATGTGAATATGTGTCATTACATGGCATCCAGAAACGTTACATAAACATGAGGAACAACATTTCAGTCACAGGAAAAACAACATCAGTGTGTAGGTGAATGACAATTTGTACGCATGACCCTGTTCACTTTGACTGCCGTGCACACATGGCTTGTGAATGCAGTGGTGGCCCACATATAACATCAGTGCTGTGATACATGCACATAAGAGTTGTGTAATGCAATTTCAATGCACCATGTCCACACAGGCATCATGTCTAAGTTGTACTGCGTATGTGGGCAACTATGCAGTTTGTAAGAGGCTGATACGCAGTCCTTTGTGATGTAAGACACTCTGGAGCAGTAAAACTCATGTAGTGCATTTTCACCTGACAAGGACATTTCTGCACATGACCCATGTGCAGGTGCTGTGTAGGTACAGTCCTGCTTCTCATGGAGTTGAGCATTTGTCACACTGTGTCCTGTCCTGCACATAGGTCACACACACAATGGCTCTGCTCCGATATGTACAGTTACCCATACTGGACACACACACGGCATCCTGCACACAGTCTCTGCTCACATCTCTTCGAATGACAACACTCTTGATGGACTTATACATGCTAATACCCTCTGTGCCTTGCCACCCTTACTGCCATGTGTGCACTCACCATTACATAGTAATGTTTTGGCAAGTGACACACAGGAGACATCAGTCCCATATGTGGTCTTCACAGCGCAAATATGTGTTCACACCTCAATTACAACATGACTACCCATTCCAACTGGAACTTCATGATGCTATACAAATAGGGCTTTTTTGATTGACTACTCACACACCTACTCTACTGTTGCACACAAAGGGGCAGATTTTTAATTACTGGCGCATCAATGCAAATTAGCAGGAATGCGCCAGTAATTGTGCACCATGCCTCTGCCATCGATGGGGAGCCGCATTTACAATGCGGCGCACCATGGGGCAAAAATGGCACAGATGCGTTATGCATCTGTACCGTAAAGGCGGCGCATTGCTGGAGTTGCATTGCAGGCCCGAAGCAGCTCCAGCAATGCTCAGGTGGACCCTATCTTGTCAATGCTGCGTCAATCCTTACGCCTGCTTCAAGCACGTGCAGGGTTTTGATGCAGCATTGGCCTAAAAGTGGCTTTAGTGAAAACTTGTAGATTTCGCTCAGCCACTTTTAGGAGGCGTTCCTGCGCAGGAACGCCCTCCCCTGTGCCAGAACACGTCCTGAAGACGCAGCGCTTTACAATGTGACGGACGCAGCTCCCAGATGCGTCACGTTGTTAATACCCCGCACCATGGCGCATCTTTAGCGTTGCCGCTGTGTCACAAAAGTGAAGCAACGGCGGCGCTAAAGAGGCGCAAGGGGCTTGTAAATCTGCCCTAATGTGTTTGGAAGAGGTAGTTCTTCCGAATCCTTAATGATGTGAATCATGCGTTTAACCGTTTAACTCTCACCTGAAAGGAGGCAAAGGTCCAGCACCCCCCACGACAAAGTTGTCAGGAATGATTTTCGCAGAAATAACAAACTGGATGAGAATGTGCGTGTCGCAGGGTTATATGCCTCTGGGTGTGGGTGTGGCCTGGAGGGAAGGGATGGGTTTTTAGTTGCTTTGGAGTTTCTGGTGGGAGGAGCTATGCTCATTAGTAAGGACTGGGACGGGGAGGGCTATGACTCGGAGTAATAAATATTACCAGTGAGTAACCGGTCATTACTACCTCCCAACCTGCCCACGTCACCGCCCTGCAGATACTCCCACTGGCGGCTGCGGCTGGCTGCGTAGCACTTGAAAACCCACTCCAGCAATGCTACACATTTACGGCATAGATGGCTCGCACATCGTTTTCATTTTTAGCCCATGTTGCACCACATTGTATACGTATCACATCCATGCTGGCTGCGGCGTTCTGCACAATAACTGTAGCATCCTTGCAGATATGCAGGGAGGCAACAGTTATCGGAATTCTGCCCCTTAATGTCGGACACTGTGGTCCATAGGAGACAAGTAGGACACCATTACGTTATGCAAGCAACCATATCATAGGCATTGTGGCTAGCTGGGCGCATAGCAACTCCCCTAGTGAAATACTCAAGTCAGAATGGTTGATAGGGTGGCAGAAAGGCCCCATGTCACCAGGACACGTATCAGCCTTCCATTACTCTGTCCCCACTAAGTATGTGGCTTGTGCGTCGAGATAGCTGCCTGTAATCCATTTGCTCTAGAGCATGAATCTAAAGCGGAACTAAGAAGAGACAATCACTAAGGCAAAGGGGAGGTTAGTAACAGTATTGTGTGGAAGGGTGAGCATATTTGACGAAATCTCACAAAGGCCGCCCGATTGCCTGTGTCAATTAACATCACAGGGCACATAATCAAATAATCAAGCATACTGTTAACATAATCTCCACTCAAATGGCAATTGTGCTAAAGCAAAGCCATTTTGCTATGTCTTCTTGCAAGTAGGGCACTGTGAGACCACCATGTACCACTACTACTTCACATGCGCAATCTCATCATATCTTTCACCATTTGTCAACAACATGTCCTCTCCTCCAAATCAGTATGATCTGACATTGTCCTGCTTTCTCAAAGTGAAATGAACATATGCTGACAAACAGTGATGTAATTCATCTACCATATTACATTGCAGAGGGCGAGACAGCACCTCCTGAAATGCTTCCTGCCCTAGCACCCGCTGATGACACGGACATGTATGCTGACATCGACATAGACAGCCTGCAACTCCTGCTCAATACCATCGCCTCGCCAGCCTCCGGTGCAGGGCAGCCCAGCAGCCCTCGGCAGATCCCACCCCCTGCTCACACGAACGAGCAGCAGGCACCTACTGCCCCAGCTAGTTCCCAGGAGCCAGATCCCACCACCCGCGCATTCCAACTGCGGATCATGATCGAGCTCCAGGAACAGTTGGGGGAAAGGGTGCAGGTGGGTTTTCAGCAAATGGCAGACCAAATTGCGGGCCTACGTGGGTGTCTCAGTCCCATTAGAGACTGTATGCAGACACTCACAGACACCCACAGCCCCTTCAATGCTCTCCAGTGGTCCATGGCTGACATTGCTGGAGTCATGATCCTGAGGCAACAGGCATTGTCTGCTCAGTGTGGTTCCAGCAGTGTCAGCAAAGATCTGGACAACATCCGCAAGATCATGGAGAGCATGGAGCAGGCCCAAGATGTGGCTGCCAGGGCTGAAACACATGACCCAGGTTGCTGGGATCTACAACGCCCTGCACCTTCTTGTTGCCTCCTTGCTGCTACAGTGTTTGGTGCAGATGGATGCTGCAGCGGCCTCCACATCCTAAGCTCCAACACCAGGCGTGTCAGTGCCTCACAGTGCTGCAGCCACAACACCAACTGACACCTGTGAGGCACATGACACACAAGATGATGGAGATGAGGATTACAGCACATTTCTGCTGAGGAGGAATCAGTAGCATTCCTCTGTTCCACAGCCACAGTTTCTTGTGTCTTGCTGTGCTCTGAATCGTGCCACACAAGCACTTCTTGCCCTTACTTCCACTGTCCCCTGAAACATCCTTGGACCCCCCATGGACTGTCATATCACCCCTTTCCTTGCCACTTCAACCAGCCTGTGGACTGAACTATGCCTCTTCCCTTGGACCTGATAACATCAATTGTCTCTGTCTGGCCCTCCCAACGGGCACTTGCCCTATATGCTCACCACATTTGTAAATATTGTAATTAAATAACACTTGAATCACACATATATGCTTTGGTCAAATGTCGTAAAGGTACAAACTTGGCAAATAGGCTCTGGAGACTGAAACATCCAGAAAGTACACCAATGTAAATACGAGCAGTGTACATGTTGAAACAGATCCAGAGATGGTGAAAAATAGGTAGATATCTGTAAAGATGTTGTGCCACCATTGCACCAATGCAATGCTATAACAATGTCACGGTTTCAACAGCCCATCAGGCAAGGTTTTCTATTGGGACATGCCAGTGAGCGAGTATTAGCAAAATGTGATAGGAGAACGCCCCCTGTTCCATGTTTGGATGCAGCAAGGCAAGTACTACTGGCCTCATGTCTAGTATGCCATGCACTGCTACATACCTGGGTGTGATCTCTATATTGACATCCACAAATTGAAAGGGTACCCCCAGTCTGAACCATATTAGTTCCACTCCTGCATACACTGAGTATCCCGTGACATGCCACGGTCACAGACAACGACAATGTAGATGTGGCATTTCTGCTTTTAGACAAATGATTTTCATGTAGCTGCGCTGGCTCTCTATGTTGGTTGTGATAGGAGTAAAATTACTAGCCACATGATGGAGTGTGTATGCCATGGACATTCCATGTGCCCCTTTTTGAGGGAGGTCATAGTAGGTGAATAGTGTGTTCAATTTGAGAGCACATGTGCATGTAGACGTTGAAACGATTAAATGTGGTCACAGTGTTGCCTACCATGGCACTAAAAGTTTGTAAGTTGGACTTCTACTGATGTTAGATGTCAATGCAAACGGTTCCAAACGCATAAGTGAGCACAAGCTGGCAAATGTGCTACAGTCAATCCACAAAACCTTGTCCAAAGGCAAGATCACACAATGACAGAGGTGTGTGTGCAACGCACTGCATTATGGACCAAGGATATGCAAGTCTCTTGACTGGTTCTTGTGAAGTTCACAGCTGACAGACAGTTGCAAGTGGGCATGCGCCACACGGTGATACATCTCAGCCTGAAGATACATACCAACATATGTGAAATGTGTGGGAGCACAGCTTGGGAGTGAGAGGGCACTCTGGCTCGGGCATGGAGTCAGTGATAGTGACACAGTCAAAAAACGGGTATGTGTGAGTTCACATGGATTGTGACAAGTTGAGATCCTGTGATGTCCGCTATGGCCTTGAGTACTTTGCAAGATTAAATCAGCACTTGGATCAATTCTGGTCATGAAGATTGTACAGTGTGAGATTGGCTCCGTGTTTGACCAGCATTGGTTATGTGGGAGGATGGGAGGATGAATTGTGCAAATGCAGTTGTGAATGAGTGGTCACAGTGTCAGTGTTTTCAGAGGCATATGAGTCCATCCAATATTCAGCCTGTCATGGATTTTTAAACAAAGTGAGTAATTCCCTTTGCTACTACACATAGACATGCTGGGAACAGGATAGGCTCCAGAAGCTTGTCTTGCCTAACACAATCCTTGCCTGTCAGGATTGTGTATCTATGCTTAGTGACCGGTGACGTGTAGTCCATGAAGAAATTTTGATTGACAACCTGGATGTCTTTTAGTTGGGAAGTTAATTGCATTATGGCATCCCTGTCCCTGTAGTTGAGGATGTTGATCTAGAATGTAGGTGTCTTAAATCCTGTTGGCAATGGTCTAGTGGGCAGCCTGTTTCCCCGTTCCACTATGACGCAAGATGAGACAGTGACTTACGGTAGCATCTATTTTGGTGAAGTCGTAGTGTAGACATCCGGATGTTCACACTCCTGCCCTTCTTTCCAGCCCACCATGCATACATTGTGGCGTTGTGTCCGCCCTTCAACATCGTCAACTCTGTCTTCCAGCACTCAACATGGTTGAGTATTTATCGTATCTGTCGGTCTGCAGATGCAACATGCATGGCAATTTCAGCAATGTCAGCTTCTGTGTGAATGGTGCAATCTATCAGTTGTTGATGATCTGCACGTAGATGTGTGAGGTCGATGGCCACATTAACAATGTATTACATTGAGGAAGTGCATATTTGCCGTATTGACTCACCCAGCTTTTCAAATGATACTGAAGCTGTTTCTTGCTTGCCTGAGCCGTGATCAATTCTGGTTTGCATTGGAATTGAAGTAGCTTTGCACATGCAGGACAGATGGGAGGTCAGTGGACCTCCGTCCCACCCTGCACGAGTGGCGTGTGGCATGTGGCTGGGGTGTCAACCACATGATGCCACCTGTTGTGGACTGGGTGGGGCTTTGTGATGGCCACCCATTGCAGGTGTATCAGCCACACAAGGGCAGCAGCATTCAGCATGGAGCACAGGCCGAAGTGTAGGGCAACTGTAGAGCTACATTGCAGGCGTGACCACATTTTTGGGTTTGGTGGACAGTGTACAGCTGGAGAGTGGGATGTTGTTTGCTAAGGCACAGCTCTGCGTGGTGCAATTGTGCGGGTTGTCCTATCCGCCTGCCTCTGTATCACAGGGATGCAGGCCTTATATGCACTACTATGTAATGATGAACATGCAAGAGCTCTCATCTGTGTGCGCAATAGTGTGCTGCGCATCTGCAGTGTGAGTAGGGTTGGCTGGCAATGTGTCCATTAAAAGTTACTTGTGTATTTTAAGTATGTCACATGTACTGAGCGTCTGTGGACACACCTATCAATGTTTCTCCCAGTACTCACCGTCACACTTGTGCACCCACGCCAAAGGCACAGCAGTTGGTGAGTGCAGATACATGGATGCAGTCATAGATAGTCTACACAGCATAGGGGAGCATAGTAGGTGGAAGTGGGGCTAAGCAGAGACGGTGTAATGCATCTGGGCCAGCAGAGGCACAACTGCACCACCCCAGCATGCAGGATCAAAACAGACCTTTCATTTGTCTCCCTGCGCAGATCACTAGATCCAGAGTGGCCAAGATCAGACATTGTATGCTCAGGAGGGCTCAGGGGTGTGTGGGGTTCTGGGAAGGCCATCAGAGATGTCCAGATGCACTGTGAGTCATCGTGACGCACCACAAGTTTATCCTATGTCTGCGTCCCCACTTTCACCAATCAACCTTTTTGCTGCAGGACTCTTTGAGTATGCCGTAGTCCATCTGGCTCTCTCTTTTCAAAATCTGTGAGCGTAGTGTTCCGTCACAGGATGTAGTGTGTGACTATCTTGGTCATCCTCCTGTGATTATGCGTCATTGTGCAGGACCACAAAGGCACATTAAGGGTTGGCGTCAGGGTCCAAGTAGCTAAAATGTTCCTATCCTGTGGATCCAATGTCCATGGAAAGCTTTGCAATCACCTGTGCATTGTGTCCCTAGTCCTCCTCCCAGTGGCAGGGTACTGGTAACTGCACCACTTGCCACAGCCTGGGGGGCAGAGCTAATCCCTGCCCTCACACGGCCTGCACCTCACACCTGTTATGAGTGTAGTCTGTGATTCATGATTCCGTGGCTCGGAGGTGCTATGAGCATGACTTTAATTGCCATTGAATTGGGCTATGAGCTGCAGCAGGTGTGTAGTTGTGCCACCACTCACCAACATGGGCAGCAGCTCAGCATAGTACGAGTGTATGTACATGTAGGAAGTAGCTCCCAGCAGCGCCTTAGGCCAAGGACGTCTACACTATTTGTAAACTTAGCCACCACACATGCCACGTCATGTTAGCATTTCTCACAAGTGGGCCATCAGTGATGATTTCTCCTTCTTACATGTACTACTCACCCATGGGGGACACATGACATAGGGGCATCACTTTCTGTACACTTCCAGGTGTGTGTACCTGCATGTGTATTGTCAGATGATGATGTTAAGTAGTGGTTCCTATGCAATGGCAGATGTGTCTCACTGATAGCTATGAATGAGCCAGGTGTCAGTGTGTATCCTCATATACTTGTCTGTCCAGCTGTAGGAGGTGTCTTCACCCATACATGGTGTTATTTTTTAGATGTTGCTGTTTTGCGTGTCTTGGTGGTGGTCCATTGGTTTTGGCAAGTAGCTGGTTAGCATAGAAATGGTTGCCCTTGCTGATCTGTATGTGGTACTTGTTTCCTGGCTGATGTCTTGTGACAGACAGATAAATGTTGTAACCACATTAGACACCACATCTACGTGTTACTCCAATTTGTCCCCTATATTTCTTATTGGTCAACATTTCACGGCCTATTTCCATCTTTGCCCCCCAACTTGATGCCCCAATTTCAAATGGGGCCACATTTCATGGCCAATATCCATATTTCCTGACATTACATGCCCTCTTAGCAGCTCTTACCCCATCACACACATGCATCTTTGAGGCATATGTTCAGGAACCTCATTGACAGTATGGTCATCTGTGCAGATATTAATTGGCAATTATACAGCAACAATGTGCTTGGTCATATGCAGGATATATTTTGTATTCGGTCCCAGGTTACATATCCTGCACATTTTGTGCAGGCTTCTATAGGAATTGTAATAGGCAGATTATCAAGACCATTTTTCACATCTTTAGGGACAGTTTACGGTCGCAAGGACAGACATGTTTTGGATAAGTGTCTGGATGATATGCACCATTGTATATTTGGAGGTTGCATGCACTATTGGCATCATTTACACCATTTCACACACTCCTAATTTAGTAAAATCACATAACGTACACACTCCAATTTACCTGGATTGGGGCAATGTCAGCAGATTATGAATCTCATCCTCAACACAAACAACACCCGAGTTTGCTTGTATTGAAATCATGTGACACAACCGTTTGACATAGAGTAACCTACATAGCACCATGACAAGTATGGTGTCATACATTTTATACACTGCAGAGCACTTCTGTACTGTGGACACATTCCCAACCTCCATGGAGTAGTGTTTTCTCTAACCACTTGTTGAGCCACGTAACTGTTTAATGGGTACAGTGCCCATGGCAGACAGTGACACGTAGACATGGTATGTTTTTGTAACATTTAATTTGACCTACCACGTGTGTGGTCATTTGGCTCTGACATGCATCAGAGGATGAGAATCATAATGTGACTGATTCAGTAAAAGAAAATGGTAATGATACGGTTAATCTGGGCAAGTCCTGCAGCCTCTTCTTGATCCTCATCTTCATCAGGTGGTTCTGGCACTTGGATCCATGGGGCTTTGGTACAGACACATATGTTGTGCAACACACAACATGCCAGGATGATTTTATTCATCATTTCAGGCCTGTACAGCAGGCTGCCACCGGAGCTATCCAAACACTGAAACCTTGACTTTAATACACCAAATGTCCGCTCAAGAATAGAACGTGTGCGTCTGTGTGCCACATTGTACTGCCTCTGGCCTTGGGTGGTGGGGTTTCGTACTGCTGTCATCATCCATGGTCCAAGTGCACATCCTTGGCCCCTGTGACATATAAGGGAAAGCAGAATTAGTCATAGGTTGTACTGGATGTGTTGTTGATGTACATGGATGTGTGTGTTGGCATTTATGTCAAGTTGTTTATCAAGTTGGCCATGTGTTGCTGCAGCATGCTTTAGTGCATGTTTGCAAATGATATTGGCTCTCTGCTGTGACTCCATCCAAAATCATTTTGTTGTGCAGAAGAGTTGCATGTGTGGCTCTTCTCACATCAGCCACTGACAATGATCCACCTAATGCACTGTCATTATCATTAGCTATATAGGAGGCATGATAACACACAACACACACTTGACATTCTGTGCTGCTGCATTCTGCAAGCCTGCAGCAATGCACAACACATGCTTTTTCCGGGCATGAGCTGAACCAAAACCACAGTTAGCTACCCCTTACATGCATGGACCATTGTGGCATTGCTAGCTTCACCAACAACATCAACTTCAGCAGATGTAACACCATCCACTACCTGTACTATGTTCTCCTTCCTGTCTTGGACTCCAACTCACATGCCATGAGTGCTCAACATACATTGTCCATGTTGCTATATCACATGTCTGACATTAGGCTGGCCACGGTTGTCACCACACTGATCCACAATGCATGGCACACCTTAGACTTGACATTATGCACAGCTCAGGTCATCACGTTGGCACCGGTCTGCACCCAGGAAGGACCAGGTCAAAATAATCATGCAAGTCATACACACCATCAGAGCATTGGGTACACAGCCAATGAATTGCAGAGCAGGGCTGCAACATTTGTAAATGTATGTTAGCATTTTTTAAATGTAGACAAGAATACTTAAAATGGTGGAAACTTTAACAATGACATCACACACTTGATTACGGTCACACAACTGGGTCGAGACCTGTCCTTCCGCAAGCTGATTTTTCAAACCATTAGCTTCCATAAATCTGTATGACACACCATACTCAAGGGACACAAGCCCAAGTGAGATGCTCATTGCCAAGACGTTGCTTGTTCATTATTCCACCCCTGACATCCTTGATGCTGTACCTGGAGGCTATGGGATCACAAGTTAGGATCATGTGTGACAAGGAGGGATGGTCTAGCAATGAGTTAGAGACTGTCTTACACATGCCGAATATGAGAGGCTGACATGTCCAAATGTGAAGGATGTGTATCCACACTCAACATCATTGACGATAACAACACAGCATGCTTCCTGATTGTCCACACCACTAGCCCAAGAACCCACATTTGTTAATTTGCTGTAGGTATTCATAGAGCTAATATGAGGGACCCATCACAAATTATTCATCATCTTAGGGTATCTGTACATACACTTTGTAGATTTTGGGAAAACAGAGGTAACATTAGTCTGTGATGGGCCCATGGTGCAGCACCTGACACAAATTAGACATTGCTCACACACACCAAGCAGTCCACTTCCAGAATGCATTCTTCACTGACATGACTACCATGGAATTGTTAATGCTCGTGGCCATTTCCATGGTCCGACCAACATAGTATCCCTTTTCACATGCCATGTCTAGTTGTAACAACATGCAAACCAAATCAAACAGTGACCCACAGGCAGTGGGATGATTTATGGCAAGCACATTTGCTCTGGGCTTACATTATTGTGAAAGCATATTGGTTCAGGACATTGACATTGCCTACAGACAAGTATAAACCTGCTTCACATTGGCACTCAATGAGTTAGCACCATGGTTCACTGACAATGCCAGGACAGCTATGACGTCTACACCCAAATTCAACAGAAACTCACAATAGGGACTGGCAATGGTGCAAACAGCTGACATGCCAATGGCCTAATAACTATTGTATCATAGTTAAGCTGGCGTACAAGCAATGACAATCCCAGACTTACGAACTGATCAAAACATCACACGCAAGTTGTATGTCGGAATACTCATCTGCAAACATGTTTAGCTTACTGGGAGTCTTACAATGTGATGTGAGACTGACTCAGCCCCCTTATATATCTGAGGGGTCCTGTAATGGATTATTCAGTTTATTGACTGATGAGGTGGAAGAGGTTATTGTCAACTTCAATCTGGAGGATCACCAGGGCGTGGGCAGCATAACCACAGTGTACATGGCAATCAAAGGAGTAACCGTAGACGAATGTTAAACTCTTGCAACAGATGTGATTATGAAGCTGGCAACTATTGGCATTACAGGCTCACTGCAGGAACCATCACACACAGTAATTCAGATGCAGCTAGGTCACTGCATCATGCCATTGAGGTCATTTCTGTTCTCCCACTCATTCTAATTATGTACAGTCCCCTTTGAATGTCACCAAGACATGGTCTGTACATTGAGATGTTACCACACAGGGACCATGAGCTGCATCTTTGTTTGTGACCCATTTTGACACTACCTTTCCTGGGGGATAGTTGATGAAAACTGTTTTTATCTACATCTCAGCAACCATTGCATTTAAAAGGGCCTGCTACACATGTCGCAATCTTTTTCCCAAACTACAGACTCCCAAACTGCACGTTGCTCTTGCCTAGTCTACCTCTTGGACAATGAGCAGCTGTGGGTCAGACTGATGCACGGATCCTGTTGCTTTTCAGTACAGCATTTGCCAACATCTATTATGGGCTGATTCTCCTGTGACTGAAGTCATGTGAAGTAAAGACCTTGGCCCTTAGATGGATGAGTTGTTTTATTACATCAAGGGGCGTTCATGTGGTACAAGCCAGATTTTCTTCTGGAATTTCTACACTCCTACATGGGAACCCTCATGGCTAGCTATTGGACGCCAGACAGTTTGATTTTTATTTGTTACCACTTTCCTGCATGGGTGTAGGTGCACAGGGTTGCAATTGTATCATATGCTGATGATACTCTGCTTATCTTCATACTGTTCCAATAGCCAGACCTCATCACATGACAATTTGCCTCATGTATGGAAGAAGTTGCTACATGGAGGGCTAATCACTGCCTGTAAGTTAATGGCCGTTCAAAAGAGGTGCTGCTCGTAGAAGGAGTGTCATTCCTATGGACATCTGCTTGGTGGCTTCAGACACTTTGTTGACTCACAAATCACAAAAGAGACTGGATTTACTTTATCATATGGCATGATTCTACATTCCATATGTGCACAGAATGAGTGAAGTAGCAGGGACATGTTTATGAACACTGCACGTCCAGACTCAGCTCCATATTTGAGGCTCAATCTCCATATACCTACAGGTGTACCAGGTGGTCTGCATCTGCCTCGCATGCCTCAGCATCCTCCATGCAGCCTTCACAAGTTTGCACATAATGTTGTGTGCTACTGGGTCACTGACGGTAAGTGACATGAAGCTGTACTACATTTTCACACTATGTGGCAACATGTCAAACTGTGCTGTGGTATTCACCCTGCCTGTCCAGCACACGACATGCACAGTGGGACTTGTGTTGCAAGTTTATTTGTGAGTGATGTTTCTCCATCACACATGCATGTTTCACACATCTTGCAACATTTGCTGGGGGGGCAGGGGTGTATGAGTTACAGTGATTTTAGTCAATGTATCTAGCTGCAGTTCCCACAGTTCATGGTGGTAATGTATCCGGTGTGGGGTGATGTTGTTTGACATCTTGTATGCGATATTGTGACATTGAGATTAGAACATTTCTGTTTTGCATGTGTGTAATGCTGATGCAAGTGGTATGTTGGATTGCTACTTACCAACTAGGACTGCATTCCCATATGTCCCATCCTGGAAGCACTGATTAATGACTGACTGCTGGCAGATGTACTAATCATGCACACTCCCTGGGATCTTGGCAATGACGTTTGTGAACAGTCCACAGTGGTCCACTATCTCATGCACATTCATTGAGTGAGTGTGCTTTTGGTTTCTATATATGTGTGCACTGTCCGCAGGTGGCACTAATCGGACATGTGTGCAGCCTTTTGTACCCAGAACTTGTGGGAATCCTGCTATGGCATGAAAACCCCCGCTTGACCTGAAGCTGTTCCCGCACAGTGTTGGGGGAAGCAGAGTTGCTGGGTTATCAGGCTGATTATGCCATCCAACACAATAGGGAGAAATCTTGAAAAGGCTGCCTGTGAGACTCCGCCGAGTCTGGATGTAGTGGGTTGAAATGTCCCTGAGGCCAGGAAATGCAGCACAGCCAGCAGCTTTGTTTGTGGGGGGATATTAGTTATCTGCTGGGTTGGTGGTGTCAGCCTGTGGCCTATGTGGTTCAGAATGTAGTCAATTGATGTCTGTTTGAGCCTGTATTTGGCTATCACATCCTGTGGTTGTAGGTCTCCAAGTATGATTCGAGTGCGCATTGGCCACCGTCGTCTTTGGCGCTGCCTTGGTGGTGGTCCAGGAGGCGGTGGTGGTGGCAGTAGGGGTTGTGGCCTTTGTGGGACTCCGAGCCCTTATGATTACTGCCTCCATGGCATCTGCAGGTCCTCTGCTTTGTGGCGTGGCTGGGCTGGGATAGGTCTCCCTTTATATGGTCTTCTTGTATCTCCAGTTTTTCATTTTTAGAACTGGTTTTAGGAGTTCTTATTTATCTCCAGCTATGGGGCCTTAGCACGATTTTTTTGTCGCTAAGCAAGTACAGGCGATCGTTGCTAATAGTGCGATCGTGTGTTAGCGACTGTTTCCATGAGATTTAGCGAGGGTACGCCTACCTCGAATATCATTAGCAATATTTATCACTTCCAAGCATGGTGATATTTTTTTTACTCGCTATCGCCGGAAAACTGTTGCTAACAGTAGTTAGCTACAGCTTGCTAATGGGGCGATTCTTTTTTCACCGCTTTATTGGGATTTTTTCCCGCTAAAGTAGTGATAGTGCCCATATTAATATTCCCCAAAGTCTGGTACTGCAATGACCATACCCTCTGCAGTACTTTAAGGAAGTGGAACAGCTGTGCCACGTCCATCGTCCTCCTCTCATCCTGTGCTCCTTGAGGCAAGGGCTTCCAAGCAGAGTGCCTGCCTCACCCTCACATCTTTTGAAGAATCAATCAATCCTCTTAGCCTTGTGAAAACAAAACTCTGCCACTGACAGCTGCTTTTCTGACCAGTGCCTCAGACCTGTCCCACAACACACCCTCATGATAGAACCCACCTGATTCCCTGCCTGGCTCAAAGCATGCAGCACACGATTGCTAAGCTGCCTCATATGCACACTAGGTCCTAGGGGCAAGGGAAGCTGCTATCAAGTCTGGGTCAATGAGGCACCAAGCTTCTACAGTTCCTCTGGAAAGTCTGTCATCACCCAGTCCCCTTGAGGCCACAGTGCTTTGAATTCTGCCAACTTAAAATGGAACAAGGCATCAGCCACAGTATTCTCTCCCCTTGGTACATGCTTGGCAGAGAAATACACATTTGCTGATAGGCAGCTACGGATGAGGGTTTTGAGAAATTGTAGGACAAAAGGACATGTGGCACTTTGATTGTTAATGGCTGCAACTGCAGACATGCTATCTGACCAGAAGGCTTTCCTCCTGTTTGCCAAGAGAGCCCACTAGATCTGCAGAGCTACGAGGATTGGAGAAAGCTCCAGAAAGATAATATTCCGGGTAGACCTGAGGCTACCCAGTCCGCACACCAGTGCCACATGCAGCACTTACTGCCAAAAACTGCCCCGAAACCCATGTTTCTTGCTGCATCTATGTAGAGGGCCAGGTCAGCACTGGTTTGTGTGGTTGATGCCACAACAGTGTACCATTCAATTCTGCCTGAAACTCCTTCCATTGAGCAGATCCTCTGACCTCCTAGGAAAGTCTAGTATGGTGATGTTTGGCCTGCAGGCCGGATATGAATCTAGCTATGTTTTTGTTCTGCCAATGGGAATGACCCCGAACACAAAAATCAGCTGCCCCACCAGTACCTGGATCTGGTGCAGTGTCACTTTCCTGGCCCCCAGACATGCATCAATGGATGCCCAGAAGGAGGTCATCTTGTTGTGGGGTAGTCTACAAACCCCCTCCAAATCTTTCTGTTTCCACGAAGGAAAGCATGTTTGGAAGACCCTCCATTTTGTCCTCTGTAAGAGGCACCCCTGTTGTGTGTGCTAGCTCATGGAATCCCAGTAGAGCCTTCATGCACACCAGAAAGCCTGGTGGTCCCATGAACAAAGAATCATCCAAAAGAGAGAACAATTTAATCTGAAGACACCAGTTCCCTTACTGCCCACTCGAGAAAACGATCAAAGGCCTCAAACAATGAGCATGCTATCACTCACCCCATAGGCATGCATATGTTCACATAGAATCGTCCTTCAATGGTAAAGCCTAGAAGGCAGGTGTCCCCGAGGTAGACTTAAAAAAGGCAAAAAGCAGCTGCAATATCTGATTTTGCCATCAACGCACCCTAGACCAGCTTATGCAGCTTGGCCACTGCCTCGGGCGACCCAATGTTGAGCTCTGCATTTCAAATACTAATCTCCCACTGGTCCCATGCCACCTGTGGTGTGATTACCTGCATCTGCCGGCATTTTCTATCATATTGCAACCAGGCTGTGCCTTGAAAGTCTGTCGCTGTACTATGCCTCATAGACATGTACCCAAATAACTGTGGTGCTAAAGCTGGGAACTTCCCTCTAAAGACAGCTGAATGATAGCCATGCCACCCCTTGTGGGGGGTGTCACCAACCCCAGTTGCGCCCAAAGCATTGTAACTACTACCTCCCCACCTTTCCTTCAGAGCACTGCTGGATCTGTACCAGATACAGACATAGGCAACTGCAAGGGCACACGCCTTACTGTCTGGATAACCACACCCACATTATAGTGTAGTTCCTATTTTCCCAATAGGCTCTGCGCATTGGAATAACATAAACAGCAGTGTAGACGTTGGACTGAGGTCATCTAGGTCTCTACTGACTATGTTAACATTAATTTAGGTTTGCGCCAGCTAGCTCAAAGGTCACTGGAAACTTTCTTGAATGAATAGGGAGGGATAAGCTTCCCTGGCTCAGACAAGAAGGGATTCAGCTTCCGATAACCATATAACATGACAACTTTGCTCCCCCAGAATAAGAGTAAATCTCTAGAGTCATGTGAAAACAATAGACAGCTATTTCACTCAGTCAAATGTGCGTTCTTAGTTTCACCAGAGTGCAGAGAAGAGAGAGACGGGCGTTTTCAATAAAAGGTATTATTTATTGAGCAGTCTTCCTTCTCATGCAAGAGAAATGAATTGCCACAATTGCAATACTTAATATAAAGTAAAGTACGTACAGTAAAAGGAGTATTATGAAATAATACTGTAAAAGCATTGATATGGTTTCTCAGCCATAAGACACTTTAAAATGGATAAAATATATATATACATATATACATTGACTAATGTGCTCAACTGGTGCTTCTAAAATACGCCTACCCCGGTGTACCTGACCTAAGCCTAATACGTGGGAAGGAGTAAGTAAGTAGCAGTTTAAGTTAAGTTGGTTTTGCCAAGAATCTGATTCAAGAATTCTCTCTAAGGGTTTAGTCAGCACTGTACCTTGGGAATAGAATGTAAGAGGTCTGGTATCTCTCTTTCAGGACTCGATATCCCAGTCACCCGCAAGGGTAGGCTGGAAACGCCGGAGCTGGATTTTCTCGGCAGGAGAAAAGACAGCGACTTTCTCAGCGCGTCAAAGAGGAGGGGCAGCGTCCGTGGGCTTCTCGCATCAGCTGGGCTCTCGGCAAGTAGATAGCTGCTCTGCTCCAAAACCACCACTGTGTGTTTGCTTAAGGCAACGTTGGTATATTTATACCTGAAAGGTGCCGAGTTTGACGTAAGGTTTGGACATAAGATGTCAATAAAGATGTCACTAAGAACTGGCCGTTCTTACAGTGCTCGCAGGAGTTCTATTACAAATCAAAACAAAGCAAGTGCGGATTTCCCAGGTTGCTGGAGGTTTGGTGTTTCGAAAGAACTCGTTGTGCTTTCTAGGAATCCAAGGTAGTAGCTTTTTCTGTGCCTTGGACTGCAAGGGCGATTTACTGAAATATGGATCTGATTCTTATGCCATTATATGGATATTATTCATTATAGCCGTACAAGGGCATAAAATAGTAATATTGATTCAGGTTCCTAGATAAAAACACAATAACATGGGGTGGTAGGGATGCAGTTGGAGTTGTTTGCTCTGTCGCGGGAGATGCTATGGCTGCTGGTATAGCCTTCCCTGTGGCATCGGGAACATGACATCATTACTTTTCCTCTCTACCCCTACATTTGCTCTGTAGACTGACCTTGTAGTGCCCTGACCCACCGGGGAAGACGATGCGACTTGCCCCGTAGGTTCACCCTCAGCACTGAACATGCCTAAGGCTGCTTTTCTGGTCCCTTGCCCCAGGGCTGGAAGGGCGTCCTCCTTGTAACACACCGGCACACTCGTATGCCGCTTGCCTTGTTCCGCCTTCCACAGCTCCCTGAATGAGTGCAGTTCCTCCTGCACTGCCCAGTTGTTGGCAGATTAGCACAATGTTTTGGTGCCATAACTATCAATAAAAAGACAGCAAATTAGTTGATGTTTCAATAAAAGACCAAATATTTAGATCCATGTAGCACAAGCAAGGCCTCTCGTTTGAAGATATCGGGGTGCTATACATAAACCCCAACTTTTGCGACTGCCCTTGATTTTAAATTAGACGGATATGGTCCCCAGATAGTAAAAGGTATTACATTGATAAGAACCAATATCACTCGTACTTAGCCAGGAGCCGAGTAGAGATTGATTTTTAGATAGTTACCTCTCATGAGCTTGGAAATTAGACCCATCTAGTCCCTGGATAGAGTAGGTACCAGAAATTAAACTGATAAGAGTTGGTACTACTTACTCCTAGCCAGAACTGAGAACCAATGTATTTAAGAGAACCTTATAGTTGCTGATGACTACCTTTAAGGAGATCTGCAAGGCCTAAAGGCACATGCTTGCACCCTTGGGCAATGGGTCCTGCATGTTCCATGCCCCCTGTGTTTCTTACCTTTTCCCCAGGAAAAATACACAATGCTCCATCTGGTTTGCACATGCCACAACTACTGCTTTGGTGCACACATGGAAAACAAATATAAAACACAAAACATTGGTACCCCATTTCATGCCCATCTCATTCATTCCATTTCAGAACTGCGAGGCTAGAGCCCCCGCCTCCCCTTGGCTGGTTCCCAGTTGACTCATGCCATGGATGAATCCCTCCACGCAGCATGCCCACAAAGTTCCGGCATATCCCAACTGTCCCTGAGCCGCCGCCTGAATCATCATGCTGGCTTGCTGTCCCGTAACAGCCCCGGCATACAACGTTGTCCGTGCCGCATTGTGTACCAGCTCGTTGATCAGTCATGCTGCTGAACACATGCCAGTTTGGTTTTGCGTCTTGGCGGCTTGTCATCAAGGCAGCATGCTGGCCGCAAACACTCTTGTTCGCACATTGACCCCGGGTCCAAGCAACAAACCTTCCACTGTGTGATTGGCTTGCTGCCATGTGGCTCCTGTAAGGAAATGGCCAAACATCCATGAAACCCTATGCTGATCCCGACCCCTGAGTCATGAGGCCACTCCCGCCTCTCCACCCAGTGTCAGGCCCCTTCTCTACTAATGGACTTAACACCCTGGTACTAAGCCTGATGCTTGCCACACCATCCCCACTTCTTTTAGATTGCTCTCAATCAGCCTTGCTACATCACTAGCCGTCCCTGTGCTGCACTCCCCATTCCTGAATCTCTGTGACTACTTTGTGATGCCCTGGTCCTCTGGGGAATTCCATAATGACCACCGCCTGGCCCACTGTCAGATCTTGTGCACAGGTGTGTGCAGCCGAGAAAGAAGTGGCTGAGCCCCTACTCCTTACGTGCCCGCCTGCTGGCCGTTTCCTCCCAATTAATTCATACAACCATGTGAACTCTTGCTGGCAGCTCCTGCTTGCGTGGTGCGTCTAATTGCACCCTTTGCTGCTAGCTGCAGGGTAAGCTGGACCATGGTCTTCCCTTAACCTCCTCAATGAAGCTGAGTTCTTCATGAAGCAGAGAACAACAGAAGTGCTATGCCAATGTGCACAGTAATACTGTTTAAAAAAAAATCAATTTTTAACACGGTTGAATTTCCTTCATTGATGATGCATGGAGTCAAGAGAGGGTTAACTATTGCTTAATTCACAATGTAAAAAAAAATCCTAAACTATCTCTCCCATTGATGTACTATTGATCGCATGTACCTAATTCCCAACCTTGCTGGGCACCAATTTGCACTGAATTTGTTGTCAATCGATACAGCAAGCCTGTGGCAAGCTCAATATTCACACTCTTTCCACCAGTGTAGCATTCATTTTTCATTCACATAGGATGATTGGCAAATGTAACAGTCCATGGAATTTGCATTTCATCTACTCACGCTTACACAATGGTCTCCATCACCCCTCTTAAGGTGGCACGACACTCTGTCCTTGTGAGAGATCATAGGATCTGGGTCAAATGTAGTACATAGCAAGGATCTGAGGCAACGTAATACACTTGAGAGAGCTTTATACCCCGTGAACCAGCTAAGAACTCAATATCCTTATAGTAGGAGGGATGCCTCTCCTTAGCCCTAGCTGCTCTGCATTGAGTTCTGCTTGTGAGCCATCAGTAAAGGAATTCCAAGTCAGATTTCAGCAGCTGCCTTATCTCCTATGTAGCCTGGTAAGGTGCAGTTGGCCAGGGGTCACTTAGTTACACATATTGCAAAGACCTTAAAGTAGTTATACACTTGTGTAGAATGGTCAAAATGTCAGTGACAATCCCTCTTTATCAATGGTGCTCTCGTGATATGTGCCAGATGGTTGATGTGCTTGGTAGATACATGCCACACCGCCTAAATCTCCCTCCTGTGCCTGCAGGCCTATGCTGGACTGGGCAGGCCTTTTATTCCACTGTGTATGTCCCCGGTGGTTTGGAACCCTTTTTTAATTAATTTTCAGGACACAGGGATCTTGTTCATGAGTTGTGTAATGGCTGCTACAACATAGTTTTTATGTTGTGGCCAGCCAATCAGGTATGACTAGTCCCCTTCAAATTGGCAAATAGAAGCATATCTGACCATCAACATTCCATATATACCTAATTTTTTAACCTCTTCATTTCCAACCATAGTCTCTCTATAAATGCTAATTTCTCTAAAAGAGCTAAATGAATTAACAACAAATCATGAAAAGCACTCTTTCTGAGAAGGTCTGAGTTGTAAGGGGCATATTAGAGAATAGGGTTGCATCGTGCTTGCACCACACAATGTGGTGCATGTGTGATACAGGCCCAAAATGGGATTTATGAGCCTCGCAACGCCACCTTGTATGACCTTGAGGATCTTCATAAATCCATAGTAAGGCAACGCAGCTCAAATATTTACTCTGCGCCAGGGAGGCATTGGAGTTTGCAGAGTTCTACTATGCGGAACTCTGCTGATCAAAAGAAAACCTTTGCCGTGTTTCACGGAGTTTCACTCTTGGCCGGAGTTTGCCGGCGCTCCAGTTCTCTTTGCGAACGGCACTGTGCGGTGTTCAAGTGTGTTCTCACATTCTAAACCATGCGCAAACTGCACCACGCGGTCAGCATGGGTACGGCCATCTTGGTTTTCTGCTCTGTTATGGTGCTGGGCCTAATCTTAATCTCTCTTTACTCTCTAATCTTCCTCCTATCAAACCTATATAACCCTCATTTTTATTGTTTTATAATAGTGTGTCTTTGTGTATTTTATATTCTTGGGAATTTGTTTCATGTTTTTGATGATTTTTTATATTTTGTTTATTATTTCCCCTTACTTCCTTATTTCTTCTTTCTTGTCGCTTCTTTTCTTCTACCCTACCCAGCGCCATGGTCGAGGGATAGCTTCCTTGTGGGCATATGCAGCCCCAGGCGTTCTTTGGAGAGGAGTAGGTGGCACCACTTTTTTTGTGTGCAGCGCAACCTCCCCTTTATGCTGGCAGATACCTCCTACAGGAGTATCAGCAGCGCTGCAGGACGGTGCGCCAGTGTGTGCAGCGTAACAGCCAGGTTAGGCGCACGACCCAACAGCTGACGTAGCATTGGGTGGAAATTCTGGATAACGAACAGGACCTGCTCGGCGTCAAGATTCCGGGACTCATTGTGTATTAATTATTTGTTGTGTTTGCATTCCACAATGCTAACATATTTTTTTCCGAAATACATGCTGCTCACACTCAGAGGTAAGTTATGTTTACTTTACGCTGATATATTATTGTGTGATCCAGTTAGTTTCTGCTGGGCAGGTGCTTAGCGCTACCTAATCCTACTGTTCATTGGCGCTCGCTTTGGCTGATTAATGAAGAAAGCGGTACACAGGGGGGTGGTGATGGACGGAGCATCTGAACCAATCAAACACTCACAGCCAGTCAACAGATCTGGGTTTCATCTATCACCATTCTTTAGCCCACTCAGCCACCCCAGTTCAGACATGGCCATATGCAAATCAGTCTGACCCTGTGTCTCATGGGAACAGTCCAGCCCGAACTGCCAAGCCATGCCTTCCCTGGACCGGAAACAAGCTTCATAGGACCGGTTTCTGGCATTACAGCCGTCTTCAGCCAGGCTTGTTTGAATCCAGTGGCAAAGTGAGCAAGGGACTCACGTCTGAGCATACCCTGCCAACTTATGGCGAACAAAGCGGTACAAAAGGAGGGTGGTGATGGACGGAGCATCTGAACCAATCAAACACTCACACCGAATCAACAGATCTGGGTTTAATCCATCACCGTTCTTTAGCCCACTCTGCCACCCCAGTTTAGACATGGCCATATGCAAATCAGTCTGACCCTGTGCCTCATGGGAACAGTCCAGCCCGAACTGCCAAGCCATGTGCCTTCCCTAGACCAGAAACAAGCTTCTTCGGACCGGTTTGTGGCCTTACAGCCCTCTTCAGCCAGGCTTGCTTGAATTCAGTGGCAAAGTGAGCAAGGGACTCACGTCTGTGACTGGGGGTGAATGTTTTGCCATTGTGTAACATTCCGTCCATCATCTTGAGTGTTTTGCTGCTCACCCTATGTGGAAAGGGTATGCTCAGACGTGGGTCCCATGCTCACTAAGCCACTGTAGTCAAGCTATCCTGGCTGAAGACGGCTGATAGTCAGAATAGATGGAGAATGGATTGGAAATTTGGGGGATAGACTGTAGGAAAAGAAAGCAACGCTTAATCATGGTGGCTATGGGTGAATTAGCATGAAAGGATAAATGAATATTTGGATTGTTTGGCCGAACAAGCAAGGCAGCTCTTGTCATAAGGAGCATGCTGTTCATCTACTTTGCTTACTTGGTTTATGTAGGGTTATCATTCAAAGCTATAGTTCTAAGTGGAAGGATTTTTTTTCTTTAATCTACTTCTTTGATTCGCTGTATTTAAGTGAGCAAGAATTATCCCACCCATCATTCATCATCGCCCCTCCGCGCCATTGGCATTTTTGCCACCTATGACTGAAGTGCAATCTGAGTCAATTTGTGACTGCAGTGTTGGCTGTATAATGTGCGTCTGCTTCAGTTGATATGGCATTTACAATGTTTTCAATTCAAAGGAAACTGAACACACAAGGGGCCACATGCATCAACAAAGGAAATTCTGAATACACAATAGCGATTTTTAAGGAATCGCTATTTAGGGATCCCAATTCCTTATGCATGTAGGATTCGCAAAATAAATTGCGATTCCTAAACGTTACCTAAGAGTGATACGCAAATTGTGAATCGCTATTAGGTAATGTCACTACATTCATTCCTATGGGCTTATAGGCCCATAGAAATGAATGTGGATGCATTCGCAAATTGAGATTACCAAATTGGTAATCGCAAATTGCGAATGCAATTCCAAGGGTGCCAGGGGGGCCTAAGGCCCCCCCGATGCACCCCCAAATGTGGTACACACACATGCCCTGTGAGTGTGCCCTGTAAGTGTGCACATGTGGGGCACACACACATGCCCTAAGGGCATGTGTGTGCACCACAATTCTCTAGTCATGTCACTTTTGTGCAAAGAATTTCCAAATTACCATCAATTTGAAGTTGAAGGTAATTAGCTTTTCATAAATACACAGGGTCATATTACCAAGCAATAGCGATAATTATCGCTATTGCTTGGTCAGAGACAAAAATGTTTGCCGACCTGCGGCGATTTTTATCGCAGATAAACCTTGGTATTACCAAGGTTTATCGCAAATGCGATAAAAATCGGCCGCAATGCATGAATATCGCTGAAAAGTCAGCGATATTCAGGCATTACAGAGCTAATGCTCTTAGCCATGTTATCCACCTCCCATTGGATAACATGGCTAAGAACTGCTCAGGGCAGGTGTTAGCTTTTGGAGATTTTCACGCTTAGCGCGAATATCTCCAAAAGTTGGTAATAGGAGATATCGATGTTAGCGACTGTTTCCAGTCGCTAACATCTTGGCACGCCCACTTTGAATGTCATTAGTGATAAATTTCTCTGACATGCAAAGTAGGTCCCAAGATGGTCGCTATCTCCTACTAGCTGTCGCTAACTGGTGTTAGTGACAGCTAGGTAATAGGGAGATAATTTTATCTATGCTTTCTTGGCTTTTAATGATTCAGAAAAGGCCAAAAAAACTGAGAAAAACCCCCTTGATAATATGCCCCACAGTTTGCTTTTAGGGAAGACTTGATGCATCGCATTTAGGGAATCCCAATTTGCGATTCCTTAAATCATTCGCAATTTAGGTCATCTTCAAAAATGTGATTACCTAATTTGCGAATGGAAATGGGTTCATGCATCACAAAAGGGCTTTTTCAGGTCGCAAAGGGGCCAGTTCTGTGAATCAGCCCATTTACAACTGGAAAAAAGCTTGACATGTGCCACAAGGTGTGTTGATTCCCTTCGCCCATTCAGTAATCTCTTAGTACGTCTCTCCTTTATTTTTTCCAAAGTTCTTCCTTCCCAGCCTACCAAATTGGAAAATCCATTCTTGGTATGTGCCACATTTAATTCTACAACCATGTGAAATGAATCCTGGATATATTGCACAGTTTCCCTTAACAGATTTATTTTACATTTGTTCAGATTTTACCCAGTAGAATTGTACAGTGACTGAATAAGCCAAAGATGACAAATCGATGATCAGTATAGTGGCCCCTCTATTCTATATCAAAACAGATCTACTACCTTACATGTCTAATACCTCTTCCTTATCCCCTTGCAGGAGAGTAAACCAAGTCTCATTTCCCTGCTTACTTGCTAGTGAATGCTTGTGTTGGAAATATGTGGTGGTGGCCGAGGTTACAGAGTAAAATGGGAATAAGTGCATCATTTGAGGTCATGTTTGGTGTATGGGATACACAGTGACTAATGTGCCAAATATAATCCATATAGCCCATTCTTTTCCGTGTAGTGAAGCCCATCAGATTCATTGTCCCCAATCTCAGACAGGATAATATATTAATATCTGCATTTCATACGTGAGGTGTGTGATGTAGTATCAAAATGTATTATTCATCTTCATCTTTGGAGACAGAGTAGGAAGAGAAATGCATTTGGCCAAGATCAGGGCCATTGGAATTAAAAAAAGATACTTGTCAACTACAGCTGCCCCAGCTGCAGATGCTAGCAAATTAGCAGATGCGCTGGCTAGCAATGAGCATGGCTTCATTATTTTAGCACAACTCACAACTTGTACTCCATATTGTGTATAATGGTGTACCCATTATTGAAAGGTAATTATTTTTTCAACTCAAAGTGCCTTACTCTGTTTATAGTTACTTGAAAAGCCTTCAGAATTTTATGTTATGAAATCACAGTTTTTTTTAATCTGTTGATGTTATTCTGTCTTTTAATACTTTTCTGCCACACAGTGAATGCTTTTTTTATGCAAGACATTTACTGCTACTGTGTCACCAAGTACTTTAAAACAATTGTTTGCACAGCACATCATTTACAATTTGTCTTTTTTCTTTTTCACAATATAGCTGTGCCTACTAGTCCAGCCAGACCACTCACCAGACAGGAGATGGCTCATCTGTGGCCGCAGAGCCTGGAGCTTATCCAGCTACAATACAGTGGCTGGTGGTCCTGGAAGAGGGGAAGGAGGAAAGGAACACACAACAGCTGGGCCCTGGGGCAGCCACTCTCCCTCAGCCTCCAGATTCCAGGCCATGGCAACATGGGAGCCACCGCCAGCCAACTGCTGCCACCCCCTACCACATTGACAACAGGCCACTGCTGTGCCACATCCTGTAGCAGCTCAACACCATCAGGGCCTTGACGATCTCTGGACTGATATTCATTAGGCCCTCTACTAGCCCTTTTTAAATGTTTAGTTCTGGTGGGATGGACTTGTTTGTTGGGGCTGGGTGGAGAGTATGGACAGGGAGTTGGCACTGGAGTGGCTTTCCTTGGGCATTTTGAGTTTTGGGTCAGTTTTGTTTGTGGAGAGGGGTGGGCATGTTTAGGTATAGAGGGTGGGTTTCTTTGTAAATAAAGGGGAAACCTATCTTATTAAATCCAAATTTATGACTGAAATAGTTTGTTTTACTTTTACTTTGCACTGCTGACTAGTTAGGCGCAGCCTGTTTATGTGCTTGCAACTTAAAAGAGAGCGTAGCACTCAGTTATTGAGTTATACTTTTCTACCTATCTTGACAATTTGGGGTAATGCTGCCATGATGACCTATATTGTCTACAAAAATCTAGATAAACAATAGTAGCAGTTGGTTACTTATTTACTAAGTTACATTTAATCCATGCTAGTTGTCTTACCCGAATTTTGATGAAGCAATAACAGGAAAGGTATCACAACATCATAAGCGAGGTCCCACTTCTAGTACCATCCAGGTGAGCTCCAACTGTAGGATTAATCTGAATGATAATCATAGGCAACTAAATGGAAATAGATAGACTGAGCTAGTGGGTTAAATACTTATCAAAGCTTTACAAAGAACAGACACCGCATGAATAATACATAACACAAGAAGAATGCCTGAAAGTGCTAAAATAAAAAAAAAGCAATACTAGTAAGTTTGGGCTAATGTGGAGCTAGTAGTATTATTTGTGAAGTCCTCGAGTTATAAAAAATGGGCTCAAAGTCTGGCATGGTTAATCTTAGATTATGCGCTTACGGTTACACAACACAGGGCCTGAATGATGATGCTGATGACTGATGTTCTTCATTCTATATCTAATATATGGCTCACTTTTCATGCGTGTGTGGATAATGGGCCAGTGTGGGCTATTGCTTAGAAGATCCTGTAGTACGTTGGTGTTGCTTTTACCACATTTGCCCCAGCCAAGTGTGTGTGTTCTTTTGATGGTGTAAATTAAGCCACAACTCAATAAATCACACAGCCTGGGAAAGAGGTTTAGGGTTTTGAATAATGGTTAGGAAATAGGATTTGGGGAAAAGTTTGACAAAGACAAACACTTCAACACAAGGACAATATTTATCTGGGCATTGAGCATCTCAGCACATCTTTCTCCATCGATCTGTTGGTAGAAGAACACAAAGGAATGAGTATGACAGAGCCCAGATGCATGCATTGCAAACAGCCTTTCTGCGCTTGAGACCCAAGTTATCAGATATCTAAATGTTATGTCTTCTAGGTTGGGGAGTGATCCCACCCAGTTATCTTCATGTGATTGTTAAAAGAAAGATGATACTGGATTACAAAATTAGGTGGTGTATCTGCATTCTTTGGGAGAACTTTCACTCGGTGGACTGGTCCGGTAGGTAAGCAGTAGTGTTGTTGAGCTCAGGTAGCTTTCGCCTTATGTTCGTGCAGGAGACTAGAAGAAGGCCGGCGGATTGTAAAAGAGAAACTGTATTTTGGAGTCAAGGAGAAGGACAGAAGGAAGACAAGCTCCATGAGGAGTACATCAAGAAAACAAATAGTTTCCTTTTTTCCACAAGTCCAACACACGCCTACACACGCACAGCAGCATTTAACAAACACACCTCTCTCTATTTCAACTAGCTCAGTGCTAGGGCTCAGACTCTTGATTAACCTTCGAACTGAAGTCAATAACGTCTTGCCTCTTACTGTAGATGAGATAGTCCCACAGCCCCCGCCCTGAGTTCTTCCAATAATCCTCCTCCTTACTCCATCCCAGATCAGTCATCATGACCCAAGCAAGATAGACATGTAGTACACTGCTGTAGAAGAACAAGTAGAGAAGCAAAATTGCAGTATTTTGCAAAGGCTATTATTTATTAACTAAAGTGACTGTGATGTTCTTTGAAGAACTAAAAAAGGAGAGGAACCTATATTTGTGTGAAAGGGCTAATCACCTCCAGGGAAAAATTGATCATCCATCACTCAGGCCGCAAACCTTGCAAATCAATAATCATCTCAAGAAATGTCCCCTATTACAGTTCAACACACCCTACCTTACTGTCAGCCTCCACATCAAGCATCACTTACAGTCATTCGATAATCTGATCACTTATTTGTGTTAAGGTTACCTATTCCAATTGAAACACGGTGGTGGATACAATATCTCCTCTTTAATGCAAGCAGCAGATTGGAATTTGGCATTTTTGCCAATCAAACGATTATCTGGGGTAGCCATCCCAGATGATGAAAGAAACAGAAGGATCATAGAAGCAAAATGGCCGCGGAGTAGGAGCTCTCCTCTGAGGCTCCCGGGTCAGGGACTACCAGATCAATATTTTTCCCTTATTTACCCTGCCAACTACCCCCATTCTACGAACAAACCAACGCCCTTATCACCAGACGTGAACGCCCTAGCAGATCGACTGCAGAGCTGCTCCTTCACCGGGTTCATACCCTGCCGCCGCGTGGGGAGAGGCGCTGGACCAGACCCAACGCTGAATGGTCGCCCAAACTGGAAACAGATGCTCAGGTCACTCTGGGCTCTCGCCGCTCAGGTCTCCGGAGGAAACGTGGTGCTTGTGACCAGGCTCAGACAAGAACGGATGCCGGGCACGGCTAAATAACAACGCCTGACCCCAAAATGGCTGTCGTGCGGTCAGCGGCCCACAGGTAACACTCCTGCCTCAAGAGTGCGTCCTGAAAGGAGATCTCCGCACGCCAACGAAGTTAAGTGTGCTGCATCGGGGGAATAGGACCGGCAACTAACAGCAGGCAGACACAGAGATCAGGGATGGCTGAATAGCAATGCCTGACCCCAAAATGGCTGATGCACGGCCAGCGACCCACAATTAACTATCTCGAGGTTGGATCCCCGGGGAGCTAATCCCCCTTTGTAGAGTCCAGAGAAAAGCCGCCCGACATCGAGCTGGTAGCTGACCACGCCTCCCGCTCGCGGAGGCACCGATGTAAACCTGGATCCGTCCCACCTGGCACCCGCACTGCAGATGAGTGGTCCGCCTCCCCCTATTTTGGGATCGGTGGCCGAGAATCCCATCCCCTGCACTACTGTAGACTTACCGAGCACGCTATGGCCGTTCGGCCTCAGGGGCTGCCTGACTCCAAAATTTCAATCGAGAGCTGCAAGATCGATTCAGCTGGAGAGCGGGAAGGAGACTAACAACGGGAACACCTCTGCGATCACGAGAAGGTAGGCTATTGATTTCCATTAAACCGATGACCCGATGACCCAGATTTGCTCTATGATTATAGGTGAATGACTCTTGAGGCGCCTCGCCTGCCCTGCTAATGACTGTTACCTCTCCCACTGGTGTTTTTTCTCTCCATCATTAACCCCCTCTGAATACATGCAGACACTTGCCCTGCCTGCCCGCCACATTACTGCATAGATTAACCCCCTTGCCTGATTTCAAGATGAACGCCTCAGGTCACTTCACGATGCTTGACTACTCCTGGACAATCAAACTGGTCATTAACCTTTACTTAATCACATCCCTCACCTGACCTTGATCCTGCTCTCCCTCCAGGACATGGACTCTTTGAACTTTCCCTCGACCATGGAGATCTTGCTATCTAACCGAAGACCTTCGGAGCTACCTGTGAGCTGAAGAGGAGAAGGGCTATGGATTCCCCCTTGGCCATCACCTACCCAGCCGGACTTTGGGCAGACTTTTCTTCATCTCTCTGTCGTATCCCCCTCCTTCCCATTCACCCTATCTCCTTCCCCCTCTACGCTCCTGTCTTCTTGTCTTCTATCCCTTTTATGTTTTTCTGTTGAGACCTAGCTATCTGACCGATACCCGGTGGAGCTACCTGATAGCTGAAGAGAAGATGGGCTGCGTATTCCCTCCCCGCCGTCACCTACCCAGCTGGACATTGGGCAGACCTACCCTTGGTCTCTCTGTCGTATCTATACCCTAGCCCCTTTCCCTTCCTCACTCCATTTTCCTTTTTTTCCATGCTCCTTAAAAGTTTTTTACTGGTATACTTGGTAACTTGTAACTGATGTATGTTGCAACTAGGTGGAAGCTAATGTGAAGCGCTCTGATACCTTCGGGTCTAGCCAGCACTCTTTAAATAGATAAATAAATAAATAAATAAATAAATGAGAAATAAACCATACAGGTTTATTTATTTTCTCTAAGTAAGTTTGTGATGGTCAATCACCCATCACTCACTCCCAAAACATTGCAAATCAATCATCTCAGGCGAGTTCCCACACTACAGTTCGACACACTCACTCACTCTCTCCCACCACATGATTCATCAATCATCATCATCATCACTACCACAATCACTCACTCACTGTTGCAATACTTAAAGTTACCTCTTCCAATCCAGGCATGGGTAGTTTAGGTAGTAGGTATTCAATAATCTTTGATGCAGGCAACACATTGAAATTTCATATTGGCAGGCAGTCTTGTAAATATTAAATGATCTTCTGGGGCAGACCTTCTAGTGCTAAGTGATGTCCCTAATGTCATGAAGGAATTGTGGAGGCTTGTTCACTGCGCATTGGTCCAACTGCAAACTGGAAATATATGTGACTAATAACAAAGGTGGCATTAAATGCTAATGGTGTTATTCCAGAAAAAGTCAATGACCTGGGAATCTATACAGTATAAGTAACAAATGGTCCTGACTTATCTTTTCAGCACACCTAAGGTTCACAGGACTGAATAAATCAATTCAAACAGGCATACAGAGAGTTATTTTTATAGTTGGATTATTGTCACAGAGAGAAGACCAAAGACAATAATGTTTGTATGAAAAAATCTTATCTTTATATAGCCTTCATTTTGATGCGTACAAGATTCTCAGCTTTCGTATGCTAGCACAGCAATGTTGAGATCCTGACTGGGTTGAGTACTCGACCCCTCTACGAAGGAATATTTCCCTCTCCTTATTTTTGAGAGTAGGGCCCTTTGTAGGTATATACTAAGAATTATCCGGCAAGATGACCATACAACTAGAGACAATTGATTAACCTTGGGTGTAGTGGACATAGCTGGGCTATGCGGAGTACGACAGAGTCTCAAACAAACTCAGTGGATTTAAGTAAAAATACATTTAAAACCACTTACCTACGTACTGCAGCATCCCTGAGCTGGAGTCCTCATCTTCCTCGCTGTATAGGTAATCATGGTGAAAACTGTGCGCGCACCTGCGCATGCACATTTCTTGCGAGAAACGTGCGAGCGTGCATGCACAGTTAAAACCAGGATTACCAATACGGCGAGGGAAATGAGGACTTTCATCCCGGAGATCCGCAGTACATAGGTAAGTGATTTTTACATGTATTTTTACTTAATGTTTACTTACTTGTAATAGTGGGGGGTGGAGGTGGGGGTTGGCTAACTCCCCTCTGCCTGCGGAGTGTGCAGAGATATGGACTGTGCGGAGATTTGCAGTCTCCACGGAACACGGAGAAGGCAATTCTCCGCTCACACCACGGGCGGAACCGAGGTCTCTGCCCGGGGTTACAATTGATCTCACCTCCCACCAACTTTGCAGTATTCGAAAATAATTTTTGGAGGCATCTTGGGGGTGGCCCTCTTTACTCCAGTCATGAGGATCCTGCTCCCTAGGAATGAGAGCAATGCTTCCTACCGATAATCAGGCCTGATGTCATCTGTCTAAGTCACCATGCCAGGATACCCGTAGGGTGACAGTTCGCCCTATACAAGTTTGGCATACAATACAATACAATACTACCCTTTCATAATTCTGTCTGCGTGTTCGTGGGATTGTAGCGTGAGACCTTACCCATGTGGTGGGCTATGAGTGCGGCCATCTTGTCTTTTCAATTGTCCCGCCCGCTCACATCCCCTACTTCCTCTTCTGGGTCGTGTATAACGTGTTCGTGTGGTGCACGTCTTGTTCGGGAACACAACTACTTGTTCACGCCGACAAAGTGCGTGTCCGCGTGAAATGGCGCATGAACTTACCCACGTGGTCGTGATGGGCGCGGCCATCTTGTTTTTCACACTCTATGCTATGGATCTGGGCCTAGTTTTCTATCCACCTTTTATCTTTGCAATCTTTACCTATTTTCACAGTTTTTCTTACTTTTTTTACTTATCATCTATCTCTCTCTGTCCCTAAGTTTATATTTTGCATTTTATTTCTACTTTTCCACCTTTTTTTTACTTTTCTACTGTTTTATTTTACTTCTTTATTTAAGCTCATACTTCTTCCCCCTAACTAGTTTTTTTCCTTTTTTTCTAACTTTTCTTTTCCACCTCCACCTCCACCCCAGAACCATGGCAAAAGAGGAGCAGCAGAACCGGCTCGAAGGGCAAGGCGCCTGCGGCAGAATGCGACCTTCTGGGGTGAAGGCCCAGAATCTTTTCGGGGAGGCAGAGGTGGCCGCCCTTGTTTTTTTATCTAGCGCCACTTCCCCTTGACCTTGGCAGCAGGAGGCAGGCCAGGCTCTGGTTACCTCCCAGAGGAGCGTCACCGCCGGTGGGCGAAGGTGAGCCGGGCAGTCTACCGTCGCTCGGATATCCGGCGCACCCACCAGCAGCTGGCCCACCGGTGGGCAGACATTCTGGACAGGGAGCAGGACCTGTTGGAGCTGCTAGGTGTCGAGGTCATGGGGCTTGGTGAGTAGCTAGTAATATTAATAATGTAATATATACTCTGGTAGTATAAGTATTGTGTATAATTCTTGGACGAATAAGTAACACAATTACTGGTGCGCTTAGTTACATTGCAGATCAATTCTGTCTCAAAATCTTCTGTTATTGTATGACACAGGTGCTGCTCGCCACTTCTCTTAGTGGTTTGTAACTTTGCGCTAGCTTGGGCTGGTGATTATTGTTGTTAGAGTTTTTAGAGAACTGAAGTTAGTTAATGCTATTGCTAGAGTCTAGTCCTTACATTGTCCTTTAGTGAAATAATGGTGGATGGATAGTATTAGTTCATATTTTTTTTAACGGTCTGCATGACGCCTCCTCTGTCACTGAATGCTTAGTTAGTTCTTATTCATCCCACTCCTCCATAGAACCGGTTTGAAGTTTGTTTACTGAGTGGTAGGCTTAGCAGCAATAGCATGGTTACGTCAGTCAGTAGCAGTTCATATGACGCAAGCAACCAACAATTCCATGTATGCACACATTTATGCATGTGTCCTCCATCTCATCTATGCATGTTTGCGGGCAAAAATAAAATGGAAATGGCGACTTACTGAAAAATCGACCCGTCTGGATTCTGGAATAGGCGGTGTAGGTCAGGTGGTACTGGCTTCGTTAGTTTATTCTGCGATCAGAATATTTATGGAAAATTTGATTAGTGTTCTATAAGTAGACGGTCTGTGAATCTTAAAAGCCAGTAGTCATTTATACTTCGAAGTTAATTTTATTGGCATTGTTGCTTCCTAAAATGTTTGAGAGGATTTTTTGAATAATGTCCTTGTTTCACAGCACTCAATGTTTGTCTTTCTTTATTATTTCTTACATGATCAGCACCACCCAGGGGCTATAAGACGGGGTCCGAGTCGGCGGGACAACCACAAGAGGAGCGCTCCTCTACCGAGGATCCTGCTGCTGGCCCAGTAAGTCCTACAGTGCTTATATTATTAACAATTATATTTCCCTAACTTTTAACGCACCTTATTTTTTCCAAACTATTAATTACGCTTCCTCCTAATTCAATTTGTAACAAAAGCTTCTTTGATCTTCTTTATCTGTTTTCCACATTTTGGGTATCCCTGCCTTTCAGGTCCTTAAAACTGCCTCTGCTCTGACTCTCTGTACTTCTATTAGACTGTCTATAGCTAAGAATGCCCTGTTGGCCACTCTTTAGTTAAGGTTTTCTTTTGAATAAAACTGTGATAGAATAGCTGTAGCCACTTGGTCCACTTTTGTGTTGTCCTCTGTAATCTCTAGTCTATGTCAATTCCCACCAACAAAATGCGCAACTAGATGTTTGCCTACTAATTTTGGTTCGGTTAGTATACTACTACTACTGTTGTGGTTATTATTCTCTGCACATACAGAACTATGCACAAGAAAATAGGATGTTGGTGATAGGGAGGTTGGACCTTATTTCTTACACCTTACACCCTAGTCACAGAACTCAGTCAGAAGAACCCACAATCCAATGACCGTCTACCTACCTAAGTGTCTCAGTCATAGTCATTTGTCCCACTCCCGACCCCCATTTAAAGATAGTTAGATATATATACCCAATGATTTTATCACACAACCCAGAACAGAGTTAAAGAACACCCTTTCGCTCAATCACTCGTTTCAGTCCAGAACACCCCAGACACTCAAAAAATAATAACCACAGAGTCTATGTGCAAGTTCAAAGACTTTATTTTTTTATTAACAAGCTTTGTATTGGTAACTTGTAACTTGTAAGTATTTCCATGAAAAATATCCAGCTCCACCATGCAAAATGAAGATTAAATACTATACATTTTGAACATCTAGTGCACAATAGAGAAATGTGTGAAGTGTGTGAGACCCCTCAGCGTTGAACGTATACTGGTTACACATGCATCTTTCGAAAGCTCTGCAAATCTCTGGTTCGTAGAAGGCAATCTTCTCATCTGCCTATGAGAAAAATGTTGCACGTTAGACAGTGAATACAACTATGCCAGTTTTTTTAGCAGTCATGGCAAAAAGTGCAACATGGATAAGCAAAAGGGACTAACAATATTGGTTTGTCAACCTCTTTAGTTGTATGCAACACTCATGTGGCCTCATAGGTGTCTTTCTTACTGTGCAACAAGCTGCGAGGTAACATGGGCAAAGCAGTAGACCCGGATCTAAAATGGTTATATGGCTCAGGCTAACTTTCCAAAGACGAGATTAGGAGTAGAGATTAGATGACCCTAGGGACCATCTAATAAATTAAAACTAAACTCGGTCTAATGTGTCTGCTGTACAGTAGGACGCAATTTGGACTAGTTACAACGATTTATGTTGTATGTAACTGTTTTTTCAATCTTCCTTCCTGTTGAAAAAAGTACAACTAGTAAAATAGGGAGAGGTGTGCAGGCATCTAAAAAGGTGTACTTGCTTTTATAGCTGCACAATCACTACCAACCACCAGTGCTGACGGGGCCAGCGGCGATGCGATTGCCATCCAGGAGGGGACAGTGGCTGCGGCACCTTCAGGACCATCAGTGGGGGAGGAAAGTTCAGCGGTGGGCGGTGGTAAGTTATATTCATTACTTATTTGCATTACTAGGTGGAAGGGGAACATTTCCCTCACTGTGCTATTAGACTTAAGAAAGTATGAATTTGAAGTTGTACTCGACAATATACAATGGTTGAAGAAGACACCCTTTGCAGCATTACCAGTGTGAGTTGAGTAAACAAGGCCCCTTGTAGCAGACTCCAACTCAGCTGTGAAAGTTATAGAGAGGACTAAAAGTCAGATCAGATGACCTTGAGGGATGTGTTGAACAAAAAGGGAAAGAAGTGAACTAGGGTTGAAGGAGGAAGGACGAAAGAGATGTTATAAGACTACCATAGAAGGATACTTTGGAAGGTTCATGCACATGGCTGATATGAATCCGATGCATGGGTTGTTGAAGGATGGGTAGAACTGGAAGGTGAAAGAAAATGCAGGCCTCGTTGGGCAAAACAACAATATGGGTGCATGGATATAGTGGATAGCAAGGATCATGAGCGGAGTTTGTGTCAATGAAACCCAAGCCAAGCAAGGAGTGGATGCATGGGTGGTTGCTGGTGAAAGTGAAACCAGCTAATGCGATAATAAAGAATGATAGACATTTACTTTTAATGGGTGGATGCCCCCTAAATGTTTTGTATTCATCATAGGTGGAGACTGTCACGGGAAGCAGAGTCTTACTTTTAAAATATAAAAGGAGATACCAAAAAATACTGGTGTTCTTCTGTGTACTCAAGTCCACTCATAGTACTAGGGCAAGTATAATGCCGGAAAAAAATTCAACAAATGCTACAGGCAAGGGAAACAGTAGGATAGATTAGATAGATACTAAAAGTTGACACCAATTGTATGTACTGCGCTTGGTAGTGCTACTATGCCACAATGTACTGTTGAATTAATTTTGAAGAGTTTCACTTTTTCTGTTTTTTTTATAGATACTCATACTCCTTCCCAAAAACTATCAAGAAAGGAGTTGGCAGCCAGGGCCCGGCAACGGAAACTGCAGGCCATTGTGGAAGAGTACCGCCGGCTGGTGGCCGAGGAGGAGGAGGAAGAGGCGGCGGCAGCAGCTGCTGCCTCTTCTACTGCGTCTGGCACCAGCAAGGCCCCACCTGTAGGAGTACGGCGCTGCGGCCAGGCAGCCGCTCACCGCCGGCATTTAACATCTGCCACCCCCTCACAGCATGGATGCAAATGTAGGTGCCGTGCATTTCGGCAACAACTTCTCCTCCGGGTGGCCAAGCTGGAGGACCAATTAGAGGAGCGCGTAAAGATCATTGTGGACCAACACCTCAAACCCGCCACTTGTAATGGACCCTGTTGATTTGCCCCTTTTTTAATACTTTTGTTGGTGGGTGGGATTTGGGTGTTGGGGTTATGTTTGTAGGACATTCTTTGGACTTGGACATTGGATGGGGTTAGGGTGGGGATAGGGGTGGGATAGGAGAACTAGGATATTTTTTTACATGAATAAATGTTATTTATTTTCAACTTACACATATTCACGTATTTCTTATATATGATATGAATATGACTTTTTCCTAGGCTATATGCCCTCTGAGAAACCGTAATACCTGCTGTAGCGGGCTGAAAGGTAGCAAAGAAAAGTAAGCAATAGTTTAAGTGAACAATTAATTAACAAACACAAGCTTAAAATAAATGAAGAGGAAAAAGGAATCCAAATAAATTATGTAAATGATACTAAAGTTAATGTATGGCAACATTCATTTCATATACCTGTCTTTCTCTTCCTTGTGACTGTCACATCACAGATGCAGCAGTCTAGTTGTCAGGGAAGAGGAGCTCGTCCTCAAACCCTGGTGGTTCTTCTGACAGAAGTAGGTCATGTAACCCACTAGTTATGTCTTCGGACTCGCTCTCCTCTTCCTGCTGTGATTCAGGTATTTTGTAGTCTGGTGGTATGAAGTGCTGATTCATTTTAATCATGGTTAACCTCTCCACACTTTTGGGTGAGAGACTGTTCCTTCTCACAGTTAAAATGGCACCAGCAGCACTGAAAACACGGTCTGAAGAGACACTTGCAACAGGGCAAGCTAGATACTTTATCGCCAGCCTGCTGAGCACTGGGCAGCCGTTTCTTTTCCTATACCAATACACCAATGGGCTTTGCTCCATGAACACCTCCGTTGTGTCATCCAGATAGGCCTGGACCATCCGTTTAATGTTCAGTGGTGCTGCGGTTTGCTTGTCCTCTTTTTGCTTTGTATCAGCAACGGACTTACCCATCCCTTTCTGTAGAAACCAAGCAGCTATTTTTTTGGTTGTGTCTGATGAATCAGATCCTATTGGTGCTGTTGTTATTGGTAGTGTTGGTGACTGCTGGGAAGCAAACGCACTGCTCTCATGCTGTGAAGAGGAACATGACTCTGTAGGATGCTCAGTAGTACTTGCACTGTCCTGGGCTGGCACTGGCAGGCCTCTAATTGAGAGCCGTTCGTTTTCTAAATCAGTGGCTTCCTCAGCTATTACAGTTTTGTACTTGGCAACATCCCCTTTTGAAAAAGGAATTACTGCATTACTGTTCACAAATAATTTGTACTGTGGATCCAAAATTGTGGCAGTAATGTAATGAGGATGTGACACAATCTTATTTTAAAGCCTTGTATTCTCAGATAAGCGGCCGGCTAAGGCCTTTGCCAAATAACATGCATCAACTTTTCCTTCAACACCTTCGTATGTTTCATACACCTCCTTCAGCTCTTGCTCTAGCATGTACAGCAATGGGATAGCTTGGCCCATAGTACAGTCCTCCCTGCTGACTGCACGTGTGAAGACCTCAAAAGGAAGTAGCATCTCTGTCAGGCATTTAATGAGGTCCCATTGCCACATCTCAACGGTCATGACTTTAACAGCAGGATCCCCTGAGCTTCTTGTCATGACATAAACATTAAGTGGTATTTATTGCTCAAGCAGCCTAGCAAGCATGTAATAAGTAGAGTTCCAATGTGTTGGGAACTCCAGGATGAGTGCTGTCACTGGCATTTTATGGTCACGTTGAATGACCCGTAGCTGCTTCCGGGCTTTAAAAGAATGGTTGAAATGCGTGCAGATTTATTTTTCAGAAAGTCCTGCACAACAATGTTAATGCAGTGTGCCAAACACGGGACCTTGAAATAGTCACCATCTTCCATGGCCTTAACTACATTTCTACCATTGTCGGTGGCAACAAAACCAATGTTAAGGCCTCTTGGTCGCAGCCATTCAAAGACCTTGGTGTTAAACTCAGCCAAAATGTTTGCAGCAGTATGCGATTTCTCCATAGCAAACATGGCCACAGTTGCATGTCTGCGAGTAGCTGTAAAAATCTCAGCAGTGTTAATGCCTGCAGATACCTTGTCTCTTACACCTGAAAAAGAGATCCAGTGTGCAGTGATGCACATGTAATCAGTGGCTTGGCAACTGGTCCACATGTCTGTTGTCAGGTGGATACTATGAACAGCACTCTGCTGCAAGGCTTTTCCAAGCAATTCCAGCACGTCGTGGTATAGTGCTGGAACAGCAACTCTGGCAAAATAGTAGCGGCTGGGAACATTCCATTTTGGGCAGAGGGTTGTCACAAATTCCAGGAAACCCACCCCTTCAACAAAAGAAAAAGGGAGAAGGTCCAGTGCTAACATTTTAGCAAGCTTAGCATTATAAAAGCGTGCTAATGGGTGGTTGCTCTCATACTTTCCCTCCTGCCTAAACATGCTAATAATGGTACGCTGCTTGGTATTTCCTTCAGTTATGCTCAATGCAGTATTCCGTGTCGCAGACTTTGCACCCGTACTCCGTGGTGTCTCCTGGTTACTCTTACTCTGGTGCCACTGAGATGTTGCTGATGCGGAGGATGTGGGCTCTACCACTGCAGTGCTGGGGACAGGGGTACTTTGTGTACCACTACCAGATAGAATGTCTCCCTCTTCTTCCTGTTCGACCGTGAGTGGACCTTTTCCTACTTCCCCACCAACATAATGGTTCCTGCTTTCATGCTACGTAGGTGGTCCTTCTACTTGATTGCGTGGTGTTTTTTCAAATGGGTCATTTGGCCTCCAGTACCATAGTTTGTACCAAGCTTACCACGACTAACAGAAGAATGACAAATGGAGCATATAGCAATGTTCTCCTCATTTGCGCTAACTGTAAAGAAGTCCCACACTGGGGAGCTTAACTGTTGTCTCCTGCTAGAGGTGCCACTTCCAAAGCCAGATGAACTGGAGGTTGTGTGTTGAAATTCACTTTGTTGCTGTGCAGTAGTACCACAACCTACTTCTGCTGAGGTAGAACTTGTGCTGGATGTAGGACGCTGCCGGCCCCGTGATAATGTAAAAATGGAAGCTGGAGGTAGTGTTGCTTTTGGTGTGGCCTGTGTTTGAGGTATGCGTGCTACACCCCTACTAGTCGCAGCCTTTCTCGCTAGGGTTAAAATGTTGGTCTCCATGTTCTCAGGCCGAGGAGTAATGCTTGTGATGATTGGGTCTGACTCGTCATCATCACCATCATTATCCGGCTGTTCAACATCGCACTCCATAAGTGTATGGCTTCCTGGAACCTTCCTTTTCCCTAGCCTGGTCTATTTGGGATGTCTCTCCCTCTCATGCTCAGATTGTTGTGGCTCCCAATTGAGATCAAGATCATCAGAAGGGATGCTTGGCGAATAACTCGATGGACTAACCCTCCTTTTCCTTGGTGGGGATTTGGAATACAATAGGTGTCCTGCATCAGGTGCTTCCTCTTCTTTCTCTGCATCAGGCTCATTTTTCTGAACTGCCCCGACTTCGGGTGGAACAACAACTACTATTACGGGTGGTGGCTGTTGAACAACAACTATTGCAGGCGGTGGTTGTTGTTGTTCTCTTCTTTGAGCATCTACTATTGCGGGCGGTGGTTGTTGAATAACTACTATTGTGGGCGGTGGCTCAGGGTGAACATCTAGTATTGCGGACGGTGGTTGTGGATGCTGTTTTGGAACATCTACTATTGCGGGCGGTGGTTGTTGTTCACCACTTTCATGCTGTGTTCCCTCTTGCATGGATTGTGTACTACTTTGAGATAGCGCTAAGTTTAGGTCAGGCTCAGTATCACTGCTTTCAACCATTAGGCTGGCTACCTCTTCCCCACTCATCTGGTGGGCCTGGGTTGGTGGCTTGGGCCCACTGATGCCGAGGTGCTGGCCCCAGCAAGGACCCCGGTCACCGCTGCTGCAGGCGTACTTTTTTTTATCCCCAAAAAGGTTTTCGGGTCCACACAAGACTTAAGTGTCACTTCCTTCTTCTGTTCTTCCTTCTTCTCAGCAGCTTTCGTGGTCTTGGAGGACCTGGTACCTGCTTTCTTTAGGCCCATCTTCTTCAGATGTCAGCACTGCAGCAGCACTCACTTGCAGAAGTTGCTGAGAATGATAGATGGTCAGGTGAGTGACACCACGCGTGACGTAGTACAGAAGGACGTCCGTCTGGCAGTAGAACAGGCGATGAATGATGACGGACACCTCCTCTCAGTCTTCAGTCTTTTGTGCACCTACAAGCAAAGAAGGGAGAATAACATAAGTCGAATGTGGAATTTTTTTAGCTTTCATTTTAATTACTACTAGAAGTATTAGTACACTCAGAAAGAGCAAGAATAGCAAAAAGCAAATGTAGTGGAAGTGGAACTTGTTTATCCTTAATTTGTGCATCGTTTAGGATGGATGCAGCATCAGTGACCTGCAGCAGATAGCAATGGGGATATGAATAGTAGTAAGCCAACAGGAACAATGGCAAGACACAGGCCAATTTGTCAAAAACAAAACAGCACACTACCACCACAGCTCCCAGCCACATCGGCACATATCACATTCACAGGTACATGGGTAAAGGCCAGAATACAATAAACTCAAGCATGCCTATATACCTATATGGCCAGAAAAAGGAGGATGCCTGTTACACATCACAGCTTAATGCTCAAAAAAGAAAATCTCCATGGCTAAAAGGTTTGAAAGTTACACAACAACACAAACAACAAAGGCATTTACAGTTTTTTTACACATACCCAAACAGTTAACTACACCCCAAACACCACATTTGGGAATTCAATGTATTGCCATCCACGCCCTAAATGATGTTAAATTCAACAGGCTAAATGGAAACCGCTACATAATGCACCCCCGCTGCGCTGACTACCTCTGGGACTCTAGGCCTAATGGCAGAAGAAATCACAAGTTTGTAGGCCTGCAACAAAACTGAAGCACGATGGAAGGTCACACAAATGGCCGCCCCAACATGGCCTGGCCATCCCCAACAACAAGAAAAGAAAGAGAAGACAGACAATACATGCCTACGGCAAAAGGACAGTGCTTGGCATCACAAAATGTCCGCCACCCACATGGCCTGGCCATCCCCAACAAAATGAAAAGAAAGAGAAGACAGACAATACATGCCTACGGCAAAAAGACAATGCTTGGCTTCACAAAATGGCTGCCCCGCCACCCACATGGTCAGGCCACCCTCAAACAACAAAGTACATAGAGGACAGAAACAGTAAGTGGTCCATGCTCCAAAAACTACAAGCAAATGACAACCTGAGTAGTTTCTTTAGCAAAATGAACAGCATCTACAAGGTTTTAGGCAACTTGAGACATATTGCTCGCAAGATTGCAAAATCAGCGTGTTCGGCAGCGCGAACTGTACAAAACGTCGTTATCGCGTGCCCGAGCACGCACATTGAGCGCGCAAACAAGACAAAAACTGTAAGGTCGCGTTCTCACACTGTGCAAGTTACCAAAACTACGCGAGCAGATTTCTAGGGTTACCTAGTGCGCAGAAAAAATCATATTATTCAACACACACCCAAAACCTGCAATTCAACACCAAACACACATTTTACAAATCAATCCAAAGTCATCCATTACCTACATGATGTTACACTTACAACTTAGTTAAAAAAAAAAAACATTTACAGTTGTGACGGCCGGATTCTCTGACCAGATAGGATCAGCTCCTCAGAGCACCAACAACCCAGCCGAAACGTAACCACCTCCCTCCTCAGGACCCATCTGTCCAGGCACCTGGGTACCTACCTGAGGATGGGGAACTCGCAATATACAAGCTCATATCATCAGAAACACCACTAAATCTATAGGGATTACTAGGAATACTCACTGATTACGAAGGACGTCCATGCCCTACACCACACTCGTACCTCATAGTCTCGCAACCACATAGGTCCAGACTAATCTACCCTGGGGCAGTTCTGATTATTTACCATTACACACTGACCACAGTCAGTGCTCGCTCGGCACCTCCGCAATCCTGCGTGCCTACACACCAGTGTCCTCCCTGGTGTTCTCTCACTCACAGCCTGGTCCACAATCCGGCGAACCTATACACCAGTCTCCTCCCTGGTGTTCTCTCACTCACAACCCGGTCCACAATCCGGCGGACCTATGCACCAGTTTCCCGCCTGGTGTTCTCATTAACGCCGCTTACCGACGACGATCACTTTCCTATGAATACCTTCAGCTCTCTCTCTCTCTCTATGTTGGGAAGTTTCTCTCACTATTCACTAAAGGTTCACTACTACAATAATATTATGGAATGGCCGAATTACTTAGTGTATAACTATTTCCCTAGCTCAAGGGCTCCTCTCTCTCCCTAATTATTCAGTGGCTACTTACCTGATCAGGGGCAGCATCTGTTCTGGCTGTAACACCTGACTAGAAGGAAAGGTTACCTGCGCTTTAAGAACAAGAGACACACACTGTATGCAAAAGTTATTCCCTGATTTAAGCGCTCCTATTTCCTTTTGATTCATCAGTTGCTATACATAGCATCTGGTTAGAAGAAAGGTTAGCTCTATCATAAGAACAACACATGCACACTGGTTCACTAAGAACTGGGGTATCTTTATTACAATAACAATAAAATGGGAATAGACACATACACAGATCTGCGGGGTCTCTGTAACTAACAGGAACTGTAACACACCGCTGAAAGAAAAAGGATTAGACATACAATAGCCTAGGGAATAAAAGACAAGATTAAGGTGTAAGTGTAAAGCAAACTAGTTCAGACTACCTCACCTATTAGAAGGAATGTTTCTCTCTCTCTCTGGTGGAATCAGGGCTCTCTCTCTCTCCCTCCGTCACCACAGCTTCACTCCTCTGGCTCAACTGCTCCAGTGGGCAGCTTCAACTCCTCCATCTGACTGAATGCATCCTGATAAGCTGGCAGCTCCAGCTGACAGTTCCAACTTTGTTCATATGACTGCTCTCTCCAGCTCCAGCAATTATCTGCCTTCTCTCTCCATTCCAGAAAACCAATTGAACTGAACTGTACTCTTCAGCTCCAGCAACCATTCTACTCCTCACTCTTCAAGAACCAAACTGACCACTCCTCCTCTCCTGCAATTCGCTAATATGGAATCCTTTCCCCTCATGGAAATTTCCAACAGAGGGCTGCCTCCCACCGAATTCCTGTGCTAGCTCCAGAGCTCTCCGCGCAACCGCAGTGGCCATCTGCATGTTACGTCTGGGCCCAAGAGACAAACACATTCTTCCGATAAGAACCGGTCCTGGCTGGTTTTCCCCTAGCAGACAACAGGCTTAACTATAAACATTACCTTTACCCTGCAAGCATCTCAGCTCTGCAGGGACAGAAAGCAAAATGGAGTCTCTCTAGTTCTGGGCCTTGTAGGCCTGAGAAGGATGAAATAACTCTTAGCTCTGTCAGAGTACCTACACAAACCATACCAATATGTAATATAAAGTCAGGACTACAAAGGACACATAATTATGTCAAAGCCAATAGGCAATAGATGGATTAGGGTCAAGAATAAGGGATCTATCATCATATAAAGCAGCTATCCTCTTCTAGGTCTGGAAGAAAGGGCTTAAAAGGGCCAACACAAGGTAAGAATACAGATTATAGGTGTTAGCAAGCTTAAAGTCATCATCACTCCGAAATAGAGCCAAAAACCATGTCAGGACAACAGTACACCAATTCTCAAACTTACTTGTAAAAGAAAAGTTCAAATCCAAAAGTCCTCAATAAATCCAATCAAATGCTATGATGCAGCAGACATACACAAAGAGTGATCCTTCCAACTTCAAATCCAAAGGAAAGTGAACAGCACATGGACAAAGCACTGGGAGGAGCCTGGTGGACAGGAAGAGGAAGTTGGAGACTCAAGGGCACTTCCTTTCTCTTGACAAAAAAAAGTAGAAACAAAAAGAGGACTCCTTGCCCAAAAAAATACAGCCAAATCACAATCTGAGGAGTTTTCCTAAACAAAATGATCATTTTTGATAAGGTTTTAACATGCTCGAGAGATATTCTGTGCCAGATTGCAGTTTCTGCGTGTTCGGAAACGCGACCTTACCAACATGGCGCTGCAAGGAGGATCGCGCGTCCTAATGACGTATTCGCGCGTCCGAATGACGTTATCGCGTTCTGACAGTCGGGTTGGATTGTGCGACGGGATTCCAAACATCGTAGCGAACGCGAACGGGAGAGAAAAGCGAGAAAGCGAACGCAGAACCACGGTAAGCCATTAACGCGCATGTGAGAATGCTATTTAGCGCGCGAGGCAGAAAAAGTACTAGGCTACGCTACAGATTGCGAAGTAGTCGACAGATTCGCGCTCACAGCGAAGTGCGAAGTTGCCGATAATTTGCAAACTCCGCAAACGGAGCGAAGTTCTTCTTCTTTGCCTAGTATTCCATTTGAAGCTAATAAATGTTAGGCCTCATTTCGAATATTTTGATGCATGGCAGTACAGCAAGCCTTCCTGCTGTGCTGTTGTGTGTCAAAAGAAAAAGACAGGAATGCACCATATCTACAAGATGCGGTGCATTCCTGTCCTATATATATATAATACACTCCACAGATGAGCAGCAGCAAAGTCCTCGCCACTTCCCCAGCATACACGGACACGGACCAAAAAGGTAGGTGCAAAATATTTTATTCCATGCAGTATGTCGCCAAAATGTTTCGACCCCTCCGAGCCTATATCACATGACAATGTGAACCAGTCAGACCACATATTATAAAGTGACAGTGCAAGATTTGAAACAGACCATGTGACTTGCTTGTCAATGGAAATAGAAGACATACTATGGCATAGTCAAATTAAAATGATCGTGAAGCTGAATAAAAATTACATTCTTTGTTTATCGTTCCAAAAGGTGGCTTTTGAATGTGCAAATTTCGCAATAAATGTGCAAATACACAAATGTGCAAAACATCACTGTAAACATCATGTGATTTTGAGGCTGCAATAATTAATGGATAAATACCAATACATAGTCAGAGCTTCTTGTTTATCATTCCAAAAGGTGGCTTTTGAATGTGCAAAACTCACAATAAATGTGCAAATACGCAAATGTGCAAACCATCGCTGTAAATGTCATATGATTATGAGGCTGCATTAATAAATGGATAAATGCCCATACATTGTCAAAGCCTCTAGCGAATTCATTGTTGCAGCTAAACAATTGAAAACACATATGCTGGGGTAAATCCATGTATAAAATACGAGGTAGAAAACCAGCTAGGAATAAAATTCTCTTGCATTTGTGCAATCTTCGTTGATGTAAACCCATGGCAATGAATTTGTCATGTTACCAATTAGCCACCTCATAAATTTCATGATATCATTAGTACATGTATAAATATACAAATACCAGCTTATACTAAAAGTCATGGGAGGCTGAATCCCATCCTGTAGTGAACTAAGCACATAAAAAATCAGGATAGCACAGGAATGAAAACCCTGTTGGTCCCAACAGATTTAACATAGTTTCTGCCAGGGAATTGGGTAAAACCAACAATGTCACATGCGGTCCTAACAAAAAGATCGAGATCACTGAGTCTCTTATCAATCATGGGTTAAATCCCAATACCTGTAAATCCCTACCATCTTCCTGCCTGACATGAAAATGCCAAATGTCTATCTTATCGGTCTGTTGTGAAAAAAATTGCAAACTAAAAGTCCTAAATGTCCCAATAAAACCTATCCACTGTGATTTAAAAATACATTCTATCTAATTCATTTAGTAGGGGAAGAAAATCTCCCATTGGAAATGTAATTGACTGAACCAAGTCATAAATATCATAATAGCAGACGTTATACTCATTATTTGTCTGGACCTAGCTTGCAGTATAAAATCTCACCAAAATTATATGGGACACATTTCTTAGCACGGAGGTCCTATCTTGGAGTTTAGTAAACAAAGTGGACTAGCAACATGGGAGAATACTTGATGTGAATTTCTCGGCTCATGAAGTAATACTGATTATTGGTGTGCACCCTACACTGATGTCTAAGTTTGAAAGGAAATCCGGTTGGCTACAATACAATACCCAGGCGAAAGGATTACCTAATCGCTCGCTATCTGTGATTAAGAAATGTAAAATAATAAATAGTTATCAAAAAGGTAAAACCCAACTAAGGGATGACCTTCTACGATAAAAATGACTACAGTAAAAATATGTTTTCCTTTCTCCCAACCAGAGTTCAAGGTAAACATGTATGTAAGTCCTCTGTGATGTTCAATCCTCCCGGATGTTTGGTGTCCAGCTGTGATATATACCTGGTTGCAAGTTTGCAGAGCTTAGACTCTCTATCGCCTCCTCGCCTACTTGTGACCACTGCATCGATAACAAAGAATTTAAGCCCCTTATTATCTCTATGGTGGAATTCTTTACAATACCTAGCCACAGGATAGGTGTTGTCCTGATTGGCTATTGCCAGAAGATGCTGTAAAATGCGTTTATGAACTGCATGTTTCATACTTCCAACATATCTTAACTCACATGGGCAGTGGAGTACGTATATCGCAATATCGGTCTTGCAAGTGAATACCTTATTGATGCACTGTTCTTTACTACTGAAACCATTTCTATAGGTTTTCATATTGGTACCATGAGTGCATGACTTGCAAGTTTTAAGTTTTGCATTTAAAGAAGCCACTATTCGTGTGTAGCTATGTAGTTTTTTCATTGTTTTCCGGGCTGCTATTGACCAATCGGTCTTTCATGGAAGGGTCCTGCTGAAAGTAATGGAGGCTCTGTGAGGTAGGGTGGGACCTATAACTGGATCGCTCAGAATTGTAGGCCAATTTCGGTTGATGATTCTATACAATTTTGTGTGTTGTCTACTGTATCCAGTTATAATTCCGAACAGACTTATCTGTATGGATGACTGATCAAAAGTTGCTGTACTAACAGGCACATCAAATTGTACTGCAGGTTTGTAAGTGTCAAGAAGTTACTGCCTGCTGAATCTCATCGATTTGGCCATGGCACTATCAATGATTTGTTCAGTGTACACCCTTTCCAGAATCCTGCTTTTACTGGCCTGTTGGGCTATCTTCAAATCTTGTGTATTGCTGCACACTCTCCTCAGGCGGAGCATCTCCCCATATGGACTGCTGGTTGAGCACTGCTTGCATGCAAAATTGTATTGCCTGCAGTGCTCTTTCTGAACAGCCTAGTCTCTATCCTGTTGTTACCAATTAACACTTCTATATCCAAAAATGTAATAGTATAGTTGCTCATAGTCACAGTAAACTTGAGATTGAATTCATTATCATTGATTTCAGCAATAAAATCCTCAGCCTGTTCCTTAGTTCCTCTCCATACCACAAACAGATCGTCAATATAATTAAACCATTCTTTCATGGAAGGGTCCTGCTGAAAGTAATGGAGGCTCTGTGAGGTAGGGTGGGACCTATAACTGGATCGCTCAGAATTGTAGGCCAATTTCGGTTGATGATTCTATACAATTTTGTGTGTTGTCTACTGTATCCAGTTATAATTCCGAACAGACTTATCTGTATGGATGACTGATCAAAAGTTGCTGTACTAACAGGCACATCAAATTGTACTGCAGGTTTGTAAGTGTCAAGAAGTTACTGCCTGCTGAATCTCATCGATTTGGCCATGGCACTATCAATGATTTGTTCAGTGTACACCATTTCCAGAATCCTGCTTTTACTGGCCTGTTGGGCTATCTTCAAATCTTGTGTATTGCTGCACTCTCTCCTCAGGCGGAGCATCTCCCCATATGGACTGCTGGTTGAGCACTGCTTGCATGCAAAATTGTATTGCCTGCAGTGCTCTTTCTGAACAGCCTAGTCTCTATCCTGTTGTTACCAATTAACACTTCTATATCCAAAAATGTAATAGTATAGTTGCTCATAGTCACAGTAAACTTGAGATTGAATTCATTATCATTGATTTCAGCAATAAAATCCTCAGCCTGTTCATTAGTTCCTCTCCATACCACAAACAGATTGTCAATATAATTAAACCATACAATCACATTTGCATTAAAAACAGCCCATGGTTGGTCTTTGAGGACCAGTTCCTCTCAAGCACTCCTGTGGAGACCGTTGTAGCTTGGAGAGAAACTGGACCCCATTGCCACACCTTGCTACATACCATAGAGCAAATTGTTATACATAAAAATGTTGTTATGTAAACGGAATTCAAGCATTTGGAGCAACATTTCATTATAGTCCTTAAATTGTTCTGATCTCTGAGCTAACTAATGGCTCACTGCAGATAGTCCATCAGTATGCACTATACTCGTATAGAGTGCTGACACATCCAGGGCCAACATCCAGTACTCATCCATCCATGTAACCTGTTGTATTTTCAATAAGAAATCCCCTGTGTCTTGTGCAAAAGACTCTAAAGTTCTCACATGGCTTTGCAGGAAATAATCAATGTAAACTGATGTTCTCTATAAAAATCCCGCCTTGGCTGAGATGATCGGTCTGCCGGGTGGGTTATCCAGATTTCTGTGAACTTTAGGGATAAAGTATATCAGGGGGGTTACAGGATTGTCTATTTTGAGGTATTGAAATTATCCTCTGAAATAATTTATTTTTATTTTTCCACTTAATCAGCTTTTGATGGTACTCCTGCTGTGTTGTATTCATAGTTGCCGCATTGATGCGCTCATAACATTGTCTATCATTGAGCTTCAGATAGGCCTCTTTGTCATAGTTTGCTCGTGCCAAAAGTACAATGTTGCCTCCCTTGTCACTTTCTCGGACAATTATATCTTTATCTTTGCTCATGCTTGTTACCAACGCCTCATATTGTTGTGATTGCTTATCGTATTTGCCCTTTTTATTGTAAATGCATCTCTGAAGACCCTTTCAGTGGTGAAGTGACATTTTCATGAAAATGTCTATTGCATCTCGGGCCATTAGGGGATTGAAAGTTGATGGAGGCTTGAACGGTGTCCTTGGGGCTATTTGTTCGAGAGGCAGTCGCCAGTAGGTAGTTATAGTTAGGACCTGGTTTCTATTCAAAAAGCATTTTTTCTTTTCCAGATAACTATGGCCCGGTTAACGAATCTTTGCAAATTTTTCAAAACTTGTGGAGCGCTCGGGTCAGCTCCTATATTCAAAGTTTTGGGGTCATTTGGCAAGCGGGGGCTGAGATAAAAGGTGGATCCCAAAACGTGTTTTCTCCATGGTAATTCCCATAGGAAACTTTATATACAGCCTGAACTGCTGAACGGAATTACACCAAATTTGGCAAAAAGGTAGCCCTTGTTCAGAAAGAACGGTTTCTGTTAAATGGTGTAAATCCGTTCAGTAGTCTCTGAGAAATAAAAAAAAAGAGGATGAAAAATGCATTTTCCAAATGAGGTACCGGGTTTTTATGGACCCGGCGGTGCCAGGGAGAACACCCAGAGACCTCGAGTCCTTCCTGTTTCAGACTACAGAAACACAGAGTCTTCTAGGTGAAGTCAAAGATCGTATTTATTGACTGCAACCAGTAACAGGTATCCTAGAAGTACAACAGCATGTATGTTCTCAGGAGACTGCTCGATTTTACAAAGCCAGTCTTCTCTTTTTATACAAAATAATAAGCTTTAGGCAAACATTCCTTATTTTACAGTTGACCATACACATATTTTTACTACAAAGAAAAAGCATAGTCATTATGACAAGCCCACATTTCAGTTTGTCCAGTCCATGATAGATTACCCGGCAAGGCCCAGAACTTTCATCAGATATCGACGGACTCCTAATAAAAACGGGCACCTCCTCCTTGTAAAACAGGTCATAAAGAAGATGTCGTAAATATTTAATTTACCATCTTAATTTCTATGCAGGGAAGTACTTAATCAATAATAACTCAATCGGAAAAGAAAGAAACAGAGTCCGTGGTGTTAGAGTTCTTAGGGGTTTATTCCTTAAAAAGGAATCGTTCCGGAACTGGATATCAGGTTCCTGCAACCACACAGGGTCCAGGAAGGGATAGAGCCATAATTTATTGACAATACATAGCTTATATACTTAATTTACATCATAGAAAGCAATATAGTAGGCGTAACAGCTGAGAGAAGACAAGATAACAGCATCCACGTGTTACTAGTGCGTAATCAGAAGGCGTGGACTAGGCGTAAACTGGAGGTGTGTTCTAGAAACGTCACAAGTAGCTGGCACTAAACTGGAATGTTGCAATGTCAGCAGAAATCGGAGGCTTGGATGCGCGCGCAGCTGCATGACGTATGATTGGCGTGAAACTGAAGGGTGCAGGGGACTTGACATTTCAACTAGTGGAAAGAGACAGGAGTCTGGCATGTCAGATCAACTTGTGCTTCTATCATATCTGATATCTGATGTTTAGGAACTGGACTATCTGGGCGGAAAGGTCTCTGGGGCAGAGGCTATTCTATACTGACTGTGAGTGCGTGTATAAGCGCCTGAGTGTCTGCATGAGAAGCGTGGGGGCATGGGCCTTCCAGGGTAGCGTGGTAACAGAGGCTATGAATTACTTGCACGGAGACAGGACGGCCAGGCCCTTTTGCTCTACAGCTGGGGGTATGTTTACTTAAACTAGTAGGCAGGAATGCGTCTTCGGAAAGGGAAACAGATAACTCGAAGGTTGAATTCATTCTTGGCAGGCAGCAGGCTGAGCTGAGCGCGGTGGGCCGCGCTGGAAGTAAGGCAGAGTTCACCGGTACGGGGGCAGCCTGGGCTGAGGCTTTCAGAGTCAGAAGGCAGAAAAAGCTCGATGGCAGAAATTCAGGGCCTACTTTGCCAGAGCTGAAAAACGTGTAAAGTACACCACAAAAAGACGTTGGCATGGCATACTTAGGAACGGACTATTCAACCCATTTAGGGTGGGTCTGAAAGAGGACATCTTAACGTTGGACGCAAATGTATTTGCGTCTTCATAGCTGGCACAGGAGGGAAATTACATGCACTTTAAACTCGGACATGGAGACGGTGGGGTACACGATAGGGAACATAACTTGACCAAAAATTTATATTTCCTCATTCCCTCCTTGTTCCCTACGGACCCTTCATGATATCTCGATCATCATGAATCGATCATTCTGTTCTTGTAACATAGTTTGCTCGTCTCTCTTCCGTTGTCGGTTTGAGAGAAAACTGGAATGTTCAATGCATGATGTGGCGCACAGTCCACATATCGCCGGCCCACACTGTAGGCACAGGCTGCAACTGAATACTATGACAAGGCCAATGCCTAGGAAGGATAGGATCTTCCATCCCCAAGCGGACAACGTTGTCCAGAACCAACCGGACCAAGTCCAGGTGCCTGGATTCTGATGTATTAAACTTGCAATTTTGTGAAGACGTGTAATAGCTTTGTATACAGATGGCGCGTTTTCTGGAATGAAAACACAGCAACTTGACCCGATGACCTTACAGGCTCCACCTCTATCTGCCAAGATGACGTCAATAACAAGACGATTCTGAAGGACAACAACCCGCATGGCGGATTGCTCTTCTGTTAAGTTACCTAGGGCGGAGGCAGTTTCATGTACTACTGCTTCAAGGGTTCTAGTTAATCTACGTATTAATTTACTGTTTTGGACGGGGCCTAAAAAGAAAAAAGAATCCTTTATTAAAATCGGTGTATTGTTCCCATGCCGTTTCTGTATAGTCGACAAGCGGGAGATCTCTTCGGAGTCTATTCTTTACTAGATTTGTGTTTCTGTGATAATCAGGAGGGGCTAGAAAAACAGGTGGCAGAAGGAATGCAATATAACAGGTACCATCCCAATCTGGAGGTAAACGTATGTATGCGGTATGACCACAAACAAAATAAGAGTGACGGGTAGCTTTAAAGGATGATTTACCATGATCACTGAATTCAACCACAGTAGTACATTTACTATGACCTAAGTGTACTGAACCTTTCTTCCTGACACATAATTTACCAGTGACTGGTAATACTGACATAGCGGGCAGAACTGGTGCAGCTTCGGATTCAACAGTAAGAATCATAACGTTAATTGTGTAATTACTTAATCCATATACTTCATTTTCTAGATCAGTTCCTATTCTAATGGGGAGTCCCTCCTTATCAGGGTAACAGACGTCGAGCAGGACTAAGTTCAGGTTTCCCCAAACCCAGCTCCCGTCGAAAACAGCAATATCAGGATCTAAAGAATTAATTATTTTAAACCATGCACCACAGGAGCCGTTGTGAGTGAACGGGTACGGAAAGAGGGGCAGAGCTCCCTTGTAATTCTGGTAGGGAGGGAGTCGGCCACATATCCAACAGTTGGTAGTATTGCTTGTCTGATGGGAGTGATGTAACATACTAATGAATGTGTTGTTGCGCAGCGCAAGTCTGTAAGAAAGTTCATGTGGAGGTAACTCACTAAAAGAATGTTCAGCAGAAACATTGTAAGCAGATTGTTCACGCTTGAAAATAGGGCAATAAATAGGAAGTAGTATACTTGCAACAATAATCAGAATACTTAGAAAAAATATTATTAACAATGTCACTATACAGTGACTACGCAGTGATTTGCAGTATGTACGTTTCTTGAATTGTCTCTCTCTCTCTCTATCTCGATCTAGGGGGTACATGTCAGAAACTATTTAACCGATTCACCTAGGGGAGGACTTAAACAATTAAACTGTCTGACTTGCTAGATCGGAGCTTTAATCGATACTCCTCTTGGGGAGTTTTTTCTCGTTCGGATATTTTAAAGTCACTAGATTTAATACAGTCTTTGGTGGGGGTGGACGAGTCAGGGTCTGGTTTCAGTTCGTTGCATAGTTTAATATGACTCGTATGGACCCACCCCTTTCTGCCCTCCAACTTCACTGCGGTCCTTGTAGTAAGAAGAACGGTCTTCGGCGCTTTCCAGCGGGGCTCCAACGGACTTTTCCTGTCGAAGTTCCTAACTAAGACCAGGTCCCCAGGACGGACATCATGCGGCTTTACATCAGTGTTGTCAGGAAAGGCTGCGGCAACCTGTGAACGACATGATTGGAGTGCAGACATCAAGGAGGCAAGGTAATCTGTCAACATGTTACAATCAACATCGGTAATTTTCTTAGGAATGGGCGTCCCCCACATATTCGGTGGTCTGCCAAAGACCACTTCGTACGGGGATAGTCCTGATCTCGAATGGGCAACCATTCTCATATAGAACAGTGCAACTGGTAGGGCGACTATCCAGTCGACCCCTTTCTCCTGGCATATTTTGGCAAGGCGGGTCTTAAGTGTCTGGTTATGCCTCTCTACAAGGCCTGCGGCTTCGGGTTGTCGGACACAATGGAATCTCCACTGATATCCTAGCAGAAGGGAGACATGCTTCATAAGTTCGGATGAGAACGGCTGTCCGTTATCTGAGTACACGACACGAGGCAGGCCGTATCGTGGGAAGAATTCTCGAACCAGCTGCTTGGCAGTGGTCGGGGCAGTGTAATCTGAGACTGGGTATGCTTCGGTCCAACGAGAAAGTGCACAAACAACTACGAGGACATATTTGAATCCTCGACAACGGTCCATCTGGATATAATCCATCTGGAGGACTTCAAAAGGGTGATCGGGAGGATGAAATCCACCTTGCTCTACAGGAACGCTTTTACCTGGATTGAACTGACAACAGATCATGCAAGTACGTACTTTCTGTTTTGCTGCTGCTCGTAAGTGTTTGTTGTACCAGAGATTCTGTAAACTGTCTAACATAGCTTTCTCTCCTAGATGTGCAGGACTATGTGCTGTATTTATCATGATTTGGACCATTGAGTCGGGGAGGAACCATGTAGATTTTCCCTTTGTGACCCATCCTTGGTCTGTCTGGATCCCTCCTAGTTCAGTCCATTTCTTTATTTCATCTGGAGTAGCATGTGTCTGAATATCGATTACGTCTAGGGTGGGATCCCTGACTGACATACACTGAGTTGGTACTATTGTCTTTGTCACATCAGTAGTCTGGGTGTGAGTCAATGCTGTATGTTTTGCTGTCTGGTCTGCCAGGTCGTTACCCTGGGAAACAGAATCTGTAACTTTAGTATGTGCTTTACACTTCATAACGGATATGCCTGAAGGCAGATGTATTGCTTCTAACAGTGCTTGAATGAGGGGACCGTGTTGGAACTTGGCACCATGAGAGGTCAAGAAACCTCTTTCTTGCCATAACATGCCGAAGTCGTGTACGACTCCGAACGCATAGCGGGAGTCAGTGTATATGTTAACATTTCTGTTCTTGGCTAGAATACAAGCTCGGGTCAGGGCGATGAGCTCCGCTGCTTGAGCAGACAGTGTGTCAATACGGTGTGTTTCTTTAACTTCAGTTTCAGTGGTCACTGCATAGGCGGCCACTAATTCTCCTGTACTTGTTCTCATGCATGAACCGTCCACATAAAGTGTCAGGTCTGGATTTGTCAGTGGAACATCTGTTAGGTCTCGTCGAGGTTTTGTTACTGTATTGATGATCTCTATGCAATCATGCGGTGTTGGATCTGTCATAATTGTAGGTAACAATGTTGCGGGGTTCAGAATGCTACAGCGTCTGATTTCTATGTGTGGCTGGAATAGTGTTAATTCATAACCTGTCAGTCGTGCTATAGTCAAGTATTGAGTCTGGGTCCTGTTTAAAAGAACCTCTACAGAATGTGGAACTTGAACTGTTAATGGATGTCCTAAAACAATTGAGTCACTCTGTCTGATTGCTAATGCTGTTGCTGCTACTGACTTCAAGCACGCAGGGAGTGCCTGAGCTACTGAATCCAATGTACTTGAAAAATAAGCGCAAGGCTTATGTGAACCTGCTTGATCTTGAGTGAGGACAGACAATGCTGTACCCTCACGTTCTGTAACAAAAAGTGTAAAAGGTTTGCTGTAACATGGTGTCGCTAGAACTGGTGCTTGGCATAAAGTTTTCTTTAATTCTTCAAAAGCCTGTGTATGTTCCTGAGTCCAAGGAAGGACAGTCGAAGTCGCTGCCTCCTGCGTTGTTAACTGAATGAGTGGTTTAGCTAGAAATGCATACTGGGGAATCCATTGTCTGCAGTACGAGGTGAGGCCTATAAAGGCCCGCACTTCCTTTTGTGTCTGGGGTTGTGGCATATTTACGATTAACTGAATGCGATCGGGAGTGAGCTGTCTCCCCACTTTGGACAGCAAGTGACCCAAGTACACAACTTGCTGAACACAGAATTGTAGCTTCGAAGGAGACACCTTGTGTCCCTTGTCGGCCAGAAAATGTAAAACTGTCAGTGATGCTTGTTCACACTCGGGCTCAGTTCGTGCGGTGATCAGCAGATCATCGACGTATTGCAGTAAAGCGGTGTTAACTGGCATTGTGATACAATCAAGTTGTCTTTTCAGTGCTTGGCTATAGATGCTGGGGCTTTCTGTGAATCCTTGAGGTGCGCGCGAAAATTTGAAACTTCGTCCATTTAAACTGAATCCGAAGAGATATTGGCTCTCTGGATCAATAGGTACGCTGAAGAAGGCGTTCTTGAGGTCAATTACAGTAAAGAACGTTGCTTCTGAATCAATAGCAGTCAATAAGGATGAGATGTCGGGAACCACAGGGTACTGTGGAATAATGCATTTATTCAGTTCTCTTAAATCAATCACCAGCCGATATACTGGCGGTGCATTGGGATCAGTACGTTTAAGAATCGGAATGATGGGTGAATTGCAGATATTGGAGTCGGTTTCTACAACCACTCCTTGGACAATGAGCTCTTCAATGATTTCCAGTAAAGCCACTACAGCATTGGGTGGTAACTTGCATTGTCTGATTCTGGGTAAAACTACACCTGCTTTGAGTGTAACACGGTATGGTGTAATGTGCATACAACCTACATCAGTTGGGCCTTTTGCCCACAGGTGATCTGGTACATTTTTCAATCTGACATCAAACTCACGTAACACATAATGACCCTTGAAATCCCGCAGAAAGAGTCTGACTCCCTACGGGGAACAGCATATTATAGCTCCTAGAGCCTTCAATGTTTTAATTCCTAACAGATTTTCTGGACATGATTTCGTGAGTAACAGGTCTGTAACACGTGATAATGGACCCACAGCCAGGGGAACGGGTTTCGATACCTCATTTACAATGGGCTGTCCTGAAAAACCAAGGGAAACATTCTGTGAGCCTGAGAGGGGTGCCCCTGGAACTTCATCATGACTTATGGTGGTACGACTTGCCCCTGTGTCAATTAAAAACTTTCTGTCTTTTCCCAATACTTGACTATGTACATAAGGACCCTCTTGATCTACAGGAATCTCAATAAGAGGCAAGCCACCCTCCCTCTCTAGGCTGTTTCATGTGTATCGTGGATAATCGGGATAAGCGGACTGGGCATACTGGTACATTTGTTGTGAAACTTGCTGAGTTGCGGCAATGGGCTGCGGCTGTGGTACCGCTACTGTCTGTGCTGTATGTGATGAAGCATGCGTAGGCTGTGTATTCTGCATGGGCTGTATATTCTGTGAAGGCTGATGCTGGTTATGGTCTTGTCTAGGCGGATGCGGTCTTTCTTTAGTTTTACCTGTCGCTATGTTATGTTTCAGAACTTGGCATTCGTGTACGTAGTGACCTGGTTGCTTGCAATAATTGCATGTCCCTTTAACGGGAGCTGCGGCGTGACTTGTCTGGGTCGTACCCTTTCTGTGGCCGTCGGTTGGGACCGACTGGGCTACTAGCATTTTCATTTTTGTGTCTTTCATACGTTTCTGTTCCTGATCCTGCTCTTCTCTGATTCTGTTCTGATGGTATTGTAACATTTGTAACATCTGTGATGGCGTATTGGCTTGCCATGTACTCTCGACCTTGTATACACGGTTTTTAACTGCTAACAGGGAATTCTCGACTAACTTTGATACAAAAAGATGCGGGTACGACTCGCTACTTGGTTTAAGACCACTATTAATAATGAAACATTTCTCGAATCTTGAATAGAAGTCACTAGTATCTTCATCGGGTTTCTGTTTACATGCTGATATTGCATCCCAGTCTTCCTTTCTAGTTGTCAATAATCTTGGCAGAACCTGTACTATCAAACCTGGTAATGCTTTAGTTTTCTCCCCAAGGCCTACCCCTGGGACACGTTTATTCTCTTCGTCTTCTATTTCTGCCCATACAATCTTTTTCTCTCCCACCTCCCATTCTTTTTCCTTGAGTTTCTCGTAGATGCCCGTGGGCAGCAGTACCTTTAACATCTTCGTGATATCTTCGTACGTATAATCCCCCATCAGTAACATGTCTTTAAGCTCTCTGTGAAAACCTGCAGGGTCTTTATCATGGCACGGGACTAGTTTCTTCATTTCTAACAGTTCTAACTTAGTCAGAGGAGTGTGTACATACACACGTTTCAAGTTATGATCCTCACCCATCACTGGATGCACTTCTCGTAAGGGGTTCTGACTTTCAATGCCATGCAGACGTTCCATATGATACATTTTTCTTTCTGGGGGCGGGGCGGGAACATATTCGGGACTTATGAAAGTGTTATATCTGTGGCGTTGTTCTAGAATTATTTGAATTAATTTGGTGCTTAAACCTCTCCATCTATCCATGAGTAGTTCTTCTAATGTATCGTGTAAGGGACCTGGATCAGAATGTTGATTTCTGTATTTAGTGAGGAGGTTCTGAATCATGTATACACCTGCTAATTTCTGCTCGTCTGGGGAAAGGTTCAGGAATGTCTGTGCTACGGTATCATCATTATATATATCCGGATTGTCAGTCCATAATATGGCTGACCGGGCTAGTTCTTGTTCATCCATAGAATTGAGTACATGGTACCCCATTCGTTCTCGAAGCCTTTTATCAGTCTCCTGGAACTGATGTTCAGGAGAATTCGGGTTTGTTAAGGCAGAGAGAAAAACTCTCTTGCTTTCCGGACGAATGCCTTTCCTAAGGTAAGTTCCCTTACCTACATACGCTATAGTGCCTGTAGTCTTTTCTGGTTCTTCAGGTTCTTCTTCCCCCTCGGAGGAAGCCTTTTCTTTCTCTTTTTCGTGTATTTCTATCACTGCTTTTCTTATTTTCTTGTACATACTGGCTATGCAAGTCCCCTTGTCGTGTTTTCCTTCAGATATATTTTGACCCCACCTGTTGAGTGCATCTAATTCACCCTGATCTGTCTCAGGCCTGTCTCGTTCTCTTATTAGGCAATTTATGACAAAAAGTAGTATCTGTCCTTGAACGTCAACTTTCTGATGCTCCATGGCATCCTTAATACTGTCAGGGTCTTTCCCAGTCTGTACAAACTGATATATTCTATCTAGGTACTCTTTCATTCCTGAAAACAACAGCAGGAAATCAGTAGCAGATCGTAACCGTAGTGATGCCATCATCATTCTATCGTCTTTGCCGGGTACTGGATCATATCTGCAAACTGTAAGTTGTCCTTTGAGTATGTCGAGACGGGGTGATTTGAACGTGAAAGGACTCTGCAAGTCCCCGAGCTGTAACCTGTGCGTTAGTGGCGGGGTCCGGAGACCTCCTGTCGCACCTCCTGCGGCGGAAGCTTGGACATTATCTCTCTGTGGAGTCTGTATCTGTACTTGAATTTGTCTTTTAGTAGGGTCAGGTAGACGTGGTTTCGGTACATTAACTTTAGGTATGGGAGGTGGTGGAGGTGGTGGAACAGGGGGGATCTGTTGTGGTACTGACGGAATATGATCTTGGGGCGGGTTACCACCCCCGTCCCTGTCGTTAGGCAGGGTGCGGACAGGCAGATTGGTGTAGGCGGGAGCTACATCCTCTAGATAGGAATTCAGGAATATGTCTTTAGTGGTTCTGTGAGTTACTTTAGTTGGAACCAATGGTGGCGGCAGATTTTTCGGTATTTCTGAAATGGCTTCAGGGGAACCTTCGGCCACAAGATACATACCATCTACCCATCCCCTCAGCAACTAATTCGTTTTCTTGGGCTTTTCCTGATTCTTTAAGTCTGTCTTCTCTACGTAGTTCTTTTTCAGCACGCTTATGTGATTCCTTACGCCAAAACTCTATGGCGTCTTTCTGAGATTGTCTGGCTTTCTTTTTCCATAATGCTTCTTCTACCTTCATGATGCACTCGGCATCCCATGTTCCAGTAACTGGCCATCTGTGTCTCTCGTCTAGATGTTTAGTATAATCGGCCCATAAGTCTAGATACAATATGGCATCTATGCCATGCTTATGGTACATAAAATTTCCAGGAGTGTCCCTAGGGGGGATAGGAATTTCTTCCTCTAGCATCCCTTTCCTAGTTCCTATCTGCTTTAACTTGTTAAAAAACGGCATCTCGTTTTACTTCGTACTGAACGCTCAATCCTTGCTACTTAATACTGGATACAGCTAGTTATACAAGAACACAATAATGCACAAGAACAGTCACTCATACAACGACATTGATCACATAAAAAGACATTTGCGACATATATGACTACCCCCTATATCGGATGTACTGCTAAACAGCACAGATACACTGTCAGAGACAATGCAGAAACTTGAATAACTGATGTACTGCTAAACAGTACAGATACACTGTCTAAAACAGTGCAGACCGGACTTGTGTACCCAAACCCGTCTAGATACGTCCCAGCAATGGTACTCACCGGGAAGCACGGAAAACAGAAGGCCTCGGAAAACTCGACTGGACTGGACTCGACTCGACTCGACTCGACACGTGGATACTTCGGAAAACTGGTGGGCCTCTTGACACCTCGGACCTTGCTTCTTTCGGCTAGGCTCTGGTCGGGATCCTCCGCGCTCCTCACCGCCTCGTCTGGGCACTGATCGCAATCTTCGTCACCTCCGTGGGCCAGAGGGAGATACAGGAAATCCTGCCGGTACGCGTAGGTTCCGTCTGACTGATGGCAGGGGACAGAGTCTGCAACGCACCAACCGGCGCGTGAGGTGGGGGAGGGGTGCCTTTTCGGGCGCCAAAATGTCGTAAATATTTAATTTACCATCTTAATTTCTATGCAGGGAAGTACTTAATCAATAATAACTCAATCGGAAAAGAAAGAAACAGAGTCCGTGGTGTTAGAGTTCTTAGGGGTTTATTCCTTAAAAAGGAATCGTTCCGGAACTGGATATCAGGTTCCTGCAACCACACAGGGTCCAGGAAGGGATAGAGCCATAATTTATTGACAATACATAGCTTATATACTTAATTTACATCATAGAAAGCAATATAGTAGGCGTAACAGCTGAGAGAAGACAAGATAACAGCATCCACGTGTTACTAGTGCGTAATCAGAAGGCGTGGACTAGGCGTAAACTGGAGGTGTGTTCTAGAAACGTCACAAGTAGGTGGCACTAAACTGGAATGTTGCAATGTCAGCAGAAATCGGAGGCTTGGATGCGCGCGCAGCTGCATGACGTATGATTGGCGTGAAACTGAAGGGTGCAGGGGACTTGACATTTCAACTAGCGGAAAGAGACAGGAGTCTGGCATGTCAGATCAACTTGTGCTTCTATCATATCTGATATCTGATGTTTAGGAACTGGACTATCTGGGCGGAAAGGTCTCTGGGGCAGAGGCTATTCTATACTGACTGTGAGTGCGTGTATAAGCGCCTGAGTGTCTGCATGAGAAGCGTGGGGGCATGGGCCTTCCAGGGTAGCGTGGTAACAGAGGCTATGAATTACTTGCACGGAGACAGGACGGCCAGGCCCTTTTGCTCTACAGCTGGGGGAATGTTTACTTAAACTAGTAGGCAGGAATGCGTCTTCGGAAAGGGAAACAGATAACTCGAAGGTTGAATTCATTCTTGGCAGGCAGCAGGCTGAGCTGAGCGCGGTGGGCCGCGCTGGAAGTAAGGCAGAGTTCACCGGTACGGGGGCAGCCTGGGCTGAGGCTTTCAGAGTCAGAAGGCAGAAAAAGCTCGATGGCAGAAATTCAGGGCCTACTTTGCCAGAGCTGAAAAACGTGTAAAGTACACCACAAAAAGACGTTGGCATGGCATACTTAGGAACGGACTATTCAACCCATTTAGGGTGGGTCTGAAAGAGGACATGTTAACGTTGGACGCAAATGTATTTGCGTCTTCATAGCTGGCACAGGAGGGAAATTACATGCACTTTAAACTCGTACATGGAGACGGTGGGGTACACGATAGGGAACATAACTTGACCAAAAATGTATATTTCCTCAAAGAAACAGGGACAGGTGTGTGTGAGATTAGCCATAGCTTGTGTGCGATGAACGGTTTATGACATGTTGTGCCTTGATACTAATCTCGTTCGGCTACTGGGAAAGAAACTGCCCGAACAGGTTTGGCTTGAGGCAGTGGAGTCAGCTCGCCCAGGTCACAGAGGAGTCAGCAAAGGTGTACGTGTCCTTTAGATCGAATTCGGCCTTAGTTATTTGGCTATGTGAGGGCAATCACAAAATGGCTGCCGCTCACAAAATGGAACCCCAGGGTTCAAGACGAAAACTTTGATTTCAGGGTGATTTCGTCACTCGAACATGACGAAAATGCTTAGGTATAGTATTTAAGTCATTACCGGTCTGCTAGTACCAAAATCGTCATGATACGGTGATATTTATGACACGAGTGCAGAGCTTCGGTACCACAGAATAGTAGAGTCCAGAATTTTCAGTACCACAGCCCTCCTTTTGCCCTTACATAGGACATAACCTATACTCATGCTAATCTGAGTCTAGGTCTGTATTCATGAAGTCATTGAGATGTTGCTGTAACATCATCCTATTACTTAGTTCGTCTCTTGATACAGGTTTCCTTACACATGATGTAGCACAGATGCCACATATTGCAGGCGCACACTGTACACACAGACAAAACTGGAAATGGATGGCTAGGATCATCCCAATGACTATCAGAATCTTCCATCCCCAGGCAGATATCAGTTCCCAGAACCACCCTATCAAGGACCAGTCTCCTTTATCCACGTGAATGGACTCAGAGATCTTATGCAGTTTGGAGATGGCCTGGTATACTGTCGGAGCGTTATCTGGGATGAAAATGCAGCAACTTGATTCGATCACTTTACATACCCCACCATGGTCTGCAAGTATGACATCTAACGCGACCCTGTTCTGAAGAGTCATAAGGCGATCCGACTGGAGCTCAGCAGTCAAATTACTAAGGGCACCGGCAGTCTCAACTACAGTGGATTCAACCACCCTTGTCAATTGCCTTATGTTCCTGCTGTTCACCATAGGCCCCCAAAACTGCAGAAAACCCTTTGCAAAATCTCCGAATTCTTGTCCTGCAGTGTCTTCTTTACTGATGACACCTCTAACTATCCTTGTCCTATGGTAATCTGCCTCGGCCGTGTAGGTGGGAGGCAACAGGAACGAGACAAAACATGTGCCCGAGAAGTCAGGGGGCAACCATGTATAGGCTCTATCATGGCAGATGAAATAAGTACCCTTAGCTGCTAAGAACAAAGGGGAATTTCGAGATGCAAACACATATGTTTCCGTGCAGACACTCTTCCCCAACTGAGCTCAGGGATTTTTGCCATTACCTTGCAGACATAGGTGACCCTGATGGGGTACAATCCAAATAGAGGAGGATCTCTTCGCTCGCTGGTTCTCACTCAAAGCAACTTCATATTTCGTCATATTCCATTTAACATAAGCTTGCAACTCATCTTTAGGAATCGTTCTGTACGCGTCAATTGTTCTGCTCATATTTGCAATTCCTACTACTAATGCTTTGTTACTTGAGTTACCTTTCGTGGAATGTGGGGAATATGGTTCGATGGCGAATATGAACATTGTTTGGAACGCCCATAATGAACCATTGTAACTAAATGGTAAGACCAGGTATGGGATACCCTTGTCTGTCGTATGCGGCATAAGACCACATACCCAACAGTTAGTTGTGTTTACTACTAATTGGTGTTGGTGTAAGAGCTGAATGAAAGAGTTATTAATAAACTCTAATCTTCTTGAGGACTCATGTTCAGGCAGGGGGTGAAAAGAGTGCGAGGATACAGTAGGAGGAGGTATGGGCTGAGTAGTGGGCGCAAATGAAACTTGAAAAGTGTATAAAACATATCCTATTAAAAATATCATGACACCAAGCAACATAAAGATACAACATATTAACGATCTCTTCTTTGACATTAATATACACATTTTATCTTTAAAGTTCATTCGTTTTGCAGGTCTCTCCATCTCGGAAAACTCCATCCTCTCTAATTTGCTGCCCTCGGTGGTAGGGTGTTTCTGCTGAAGATTGCTTCTGTTAGTTCAGGGCATCTCCCTTAGACCAACCAGAACTGTCAACCTAACCGTCTTCAGCTGCACTCCAAAGACTTTAGCAACCGCGACCCTTGCAGCAGAACCGGATGGCGGTTCGAAAAAACAAAAATGAGCATGTTTCTCGGATGAGAGAGCTGCACAAAAAAGTAAAAAAGAAATATTTTATTTGTCCATAGTCATAGTTCTTGGCCTTAAATTGTAACGGTTTCTGCCAGGTGCTGTCTGGTCTTGGAATAGGAGTTCGGGCTCTGTAGTGTTCAATCGAATTGACGGAGGCACAGCTTCTTGCAAAATGTTGTCGCTCTCCTTTTCAGAAGTTGTTCCTTTTAACCGTGCATCGCTAAAAGGTAGGAAACGAGGCACGGTCTCAGTTTCAGAGTCAGCGATTCCCTCCTGGACTCACCGGTCGTACGGAAGAGGCAGTGGGACCCTCTTACAATGATTGCCGTGGATCCAGTGTTTCTTTCCTTCCACTCGAACAGCTGATCTTGTCGAGAGAAGAACTAGATGAGGGCCGGTCCTCCGGGGCTGGTCATTCTTTGTTCGCTGGAAATTCTTAACCAGCACATAGGAGCCAGGATCGATAGGAAGCCCTGGAGCTTCAGATGCCTGAGGTAGAGTGTCGTGGACCTGTTGGTGTAAAACACGCAATATAGCCGTCAATTCATACAGATAATCAAGCAGTACAGAGTGTTCTATTTCGCTAAACCTGGTGGGCCTTGGCACGCCCCATATGTTGGCCGGGCGGCCGAACACAATTTCATAGGGACTAAGTCCCACTCTAGAGTGAACAGTCATTCTCGTTGATAGGAGTGCCAAGGGCAGAGCGTCAGGCCATTTAAGACCTGTGCTAGCTTGAATCTTGGCCAGTTTCAGTTTTAATGTGCCATTATAGCACTCTACTAGTCCAGCTGATTGGGGGTGATTTGCAGCGTGAAACTTTTGCTGAATGCCTAGCCCCTCACACACTTTCTTCATCACACGACCCACAAATTCACTCCCATTATCACTCCAAACCATTCTAGGCATTCCAAATCTGGGGAAAAATTATTTGACAAGGGCTTTGGCTGTGGACATAGCAGTATTGTCCTTTAAGGGGTATGCTTCGACCCATCTTGAAAAGGCACAAACAACAACGAGTACGTATTTCAAATTGTTGCACCTTTCCATGTGGATGAAATCTAGCTACAAAACCTTGAACGGATACGTTGGAGGCGCAAAATGACCAGCTGGAGTTGGGGTTCCCCTACCAGGATTGTATTTCAGGCACACCATACAATTCTTGACCACATTCTCTGCACACTTAGGGATTCCAGCATTTTGCCATACTGGAGCTAACAACTTACAGATCCCTTTCACACTGATATGAGCCATTCCATGAGCCATTGTCACCACTGCAAGCACATACGCATTGGGTAACAACCATCGCTGATGCTCTGACAATTCAATCCAACAACCATTTGCATCCAATTTACCCTTACTTTCTCTCCATTCATTCAACTCTTTCTCTGTGGCTTCAGCTTGAATAGACTTCACACTCTCAATCGTATCTTCACACATACCAACATCACCAATCCATCTCGCAGGGCCTGCAACATACATTCGACTCATGACATTCCTAGCAGTTTCTTTCGCAACTTCATCCGCAAACGCATTTCCACGACCAACATCATCCGTAACCTTTTTGTGTGCACTGCATTTCACAATTGCAACCTGTAACGGCAAGGTCAGTGACTCGAGAAGCTCATTCACCAACTGACCATGCTGGATCTTAGACCATGCGAAGTCAGGAACCCACGTTCTTTCCACAATCGTCCAAAACTGTGAGCCACAGCAAATGCATACTGGCTGTCCGTGTACACGTTCACTCTTTTTCCTTTCGCCAACACACACGCTCTTGTAAGTGCAATCAACTCTGCTGCTTGCCCTGAATTGTGTGGGATACGTGCAGCTTCAACAATCGTATGCAAAGTCGTAACAGCATATGCTGCAGTCGTATCACCATTCGGCAACTTGAAACACGAACCATCAACCAACAAAGTACCATCACATTCTGGAAGAGGAGTGTCTCTAAGATCTACTCTTCCTTTCGTCTCTTCTTCGGTTCTCAGAAAACAGTCATGCTGATCTTCACTATCATCATCTGTCTCGGCTAAAATCGGCAACAATGTGGCTGGGTTTAATGTATTGCACCTCTTTATGTGCACATGACTTGCCAACAGTGTCAGCTCATACCCTGACAATCGAGCACTAGTTAAGTGCTGTGTCTTTGTTCTGTTTAACAGAATGTCCACTGCATGCGGGACCATCACAATTAACATGTTATTCATTACTAACCCAGCAGACTGTCGAATAGAGACAGCTGCTGCCGCAGTGGCTCTCAAGCAACTTGGCAACGCCTTAGCTACCGGATCTAAAGTCGCCGAAAAATACACGCATGGACGCTGTTTGTCCCCAAAAGACTGTGCCAGAACTGACAATGCGCATCCTTCTTTCTCATGTACATACAATATAAAGGGCTTACTGTAGTCGGGGGTACCCAACACAGGAGCCGAACACAATGTATCACGCAATTCGGAAAAACTTTTCTGACACTCTTCAGACCACGGAATGGGATTCAGTGTATCTTTACAAGTTAATGCCACCAAAGGTTTGGCCAATAAGGAAAAATTCGGTATCCATTGTCTGCAGTATGATGTAATACCCAAGAAAGCACTCACTTCTCTCTGTGTCCTTGGGACACTCAATTTTGCAATTGCCTGAATTCTTTCTGGGGTCAGTTTCCTTCCCTCCTTCGATAAGAGGTGACCTAAGTAGGTTACTTCTTGTCGACAATATTGCAATTTTGAAAGAGAGACTTTGTGGCGCAGATCACACAAATGACGCAACAACGACAATGCGGCTTCTTTACAAATATCCTCAGTATCTGCAGCTATTAGCAAATCATCGACGTATTGAATAAGGGGAGCGCCGTCAGGTAAAACAATCGTGTCAAGCTGTGTTTTTAAAGCCTGGCTGTATATTGATGGACTTTCACAGTAGCCCTGAGGAGCGCGTTTGAAGCGGAAACTTCGGCCTCCTAAACTGAAGCCAAAAATATCCCTGCTCTCCTCTGCAATCGGGATGCTGAAGAAAGCATTCTTCAAGTCAATCACTGAGAGTGGCTGAAGCTGGAATCATAGTCAATAGGGCAGTGATATCAGGGACAACGGGAAACTGTTGCACAACTATTTTATTGACCTCCCTAAGACCAATCACAAATCTGTAAAGAGGTGGCTGGGAAGTATCAGTACGTTTCAAAACCGGCAGAACAGGACTATTACAAACGCTGCCTCTTGTCTCTTCAATTACATCTTTCTCAATCAAATCATAAATAATCGCTAACAACGCCTTTTTACCTTCACTAGAGATCTTGTATTGGGAAATGCGCGGCATTCTAACATTGGCTTTCAGCGTTACAACATATGGCGCTTTTTCCAAGAGACCCAATTCATTAGGTTCAGTAGCCCAAAGAATATCCGGAAGAGAAGACAATTCTGTCGGAGGTTTATCTTTCGACAAATACATTGGAGAAACCACTTTCTTACTGCTTCGAATTCACAAGGTCCAACAGAAAGGGACATAGAACTAGAAATCGGGTTCCTAACAGGGGCGCCAGAAAAACCTACTGAAACATTCATTTCGCCAGACAAGGTGCGCCAGGGAGTTTTGAGTGCATAATAGAACTCTTTGTAGCACCAGTATCCAACAGAAAAGGCTCTGACACACCTGATGTAATCACCTCAACATAAGGCCCACTCTGATCTACTGGAACTGAAATGACTCCCTCTCTTTGTCCATGGCTGTCCTAGCAATCATCACCTTCCATTTTCTCATCTTCTGCATAGTAGTCATCAGCATAGTACTGAGCCGTCCTAGCAAACGCGTTATTCTGCTGGTCGAAACTATTCATGGAATTCTGAGGCGGGAAGGAACGAGCGTTCTGGGGGAAATTTCCCCGTCCCCTACCTCTAGGAGCTTGTTGAACACCTCGACCTCTTGCACCAGAAGCACCATTCGTACGCTGTAACAAAACCGGACAAATACTTTTGAAATGACCCTCTTCTTTACAATACGCACACTGATTGGGACCATACGGTAAACGTTGCTGAGAAGACTCGTTTCTTTGCGAGTTCCCGAATATTGCTGAGGTTGCTGATAGTCGCGCTGACTATTATTACGAGGTGGATAAGCTTGCTGTAGAAGGACTTTAGTTTTCAATTCCTTAGTCTTTTTATCCGCTTTCTCTAACTCATCTTTACGCCTATTCTCATAGTACTGGGCAGTAGCTAAAATCTGTGCTGACGTGGAAACAGCCCAAGCACTCTCAGAATCCTTCAACTTATTACATAATTCAGGAAGCAAATTATGTACAAATTTGTCAACAAACAATCTCTGACCACCCTCCGTAGACATATCCTGACCGCTATGATCTACAAAAGTCTCTTCAAACCGCGTGAAAAAGTCAGACACAGTTTCATCCTTTTTCTGTTTGCACGCAGACAACTTGTCCCAATTAACACGCAACTCGGGCATTAAGGTCTTCATATACGTGATAATCTTATCAGGGAGTTCAGTAATCAGATCCTCAGGCTTAGCACCGCCTACTTGTCTATTGTCGGCGTCCCTAAGATTAACCCATGTATCACCCAACTCAGCCACATGATCCGTATGACAAATCTTACTCCAAATAGGTTGTGGAACAACATTACCAAACAACATGTCTATGTCCGCCAAATTCATAATACACAAACACACGGTCTGTGTCAGTTCCTTATAGTACCCTGCTGGATTCTTGCGTGGATCAGGTAAAGACTGTTTGATAGCTAAAACTTCAGCGCGCTTCCATGGAACATGCACCCAGATGCGCTGAAAATGAGCCGGTACAAGTGGCGGATTATTACCTGGACCAGCAGCCACTTCCTCTTTCCACACCGGGGGAACCTCTCTCATTGGATATTGTCTTGCCTTCCGTTTAACCTCAGAGTCAAACAATGACTGGGAAACACTCTCACTCCTAAACGACAACAATTTCGCAACTGCTGTCATAACATCAGAACCCACAATTGTACCCTTTGCAAACTCGAACCGCACACGATACAACTCAGACATATTGCGTTCCGAATTTTCTTCCACCAGTTCCTCGCAAAGGAAAACACACATTTTCTCAAAGACGTATCTCTGCTTCGATGCATCCCACTGATGGAAGACATCCATAATAGATTCTAAATCATATCGTATCGGGCCTGTAACCCATTTATGTGCCAAACGATCCAATATCTCTTTCTCTCTAGAGTCAGGCAACTGACTGCGCGATTGCCTACGCTCTGTAGCAGGGGACATACCCAATTGTACCAACCAAGGAGAAAAGAAACCAGAAAAGGCAGCAGTCATTCGCTGTCTGGTAGAAGGAGAAGAAGAAAGAATAAGGGAATAATCCAGAGTCGGAGCAGGAGGAGCATTAGGAACAGACGTAGAAGTAGCAGGCAAAGGCAAAGTTGGCGGCCCCTGAGGAGGCTGCGCCAAAGGAACGGTAACCAACGGAAGAGGAGCTGGTTGTGGAGGAATCACAGGCGGCATAATAATCGGAGGTTGTACAACCACAACTGGTGGCGGTGGTGCCGTAGCATTTTGTGCATAAGGGGGTGGCGAACTCAGGAGATGTGACATTAACGGATCTTTCTCAAGATCGTTCCTTGCTTCCTGTTCTTTAGTCAGCAAAACTGGGTAGCACCTATCTGCCGCTAACTTCTTTACTCGTTTCATCTGTTCACTTTCTTGCTCTTCTTCGTTATCCCTAAATGCAACAGCAGCTTGTACCATTGAAATACCTCGTTCTCGTTTATTTTTCTTCGCTAATTTCCTTTCTCTCTGTTTGGCTTCTTTGCGCCATAGGCGAAAAGAGTCAAACATTGCCGGCCGGGCTTTCTTCCTAAAAAGTTTAACCTCTAAATTATCCAAAATTTCTGTGTCAAAGCTACCATATTGGGGCCATTTTAAAACACCATCCTTTCTGGTGTATCGGATCCATACTTTGTTATATGTGATAGGGACTACGCCATGCTTCACATACAATTCATATGTTGGAGTTCCAATCGGAGGAACCGGACACGAGTCCTCCAATCGGGAGTCCCTACTACAACCAAGACAAAACAAATTCCCAAGTCTGCTAAGACCAGGCATCTTCGCTCTCTAGTCTAGCTTCAAACTTCAAAGGATTATCGAATACGACAGTCTCGTGAATACACGAGTCCTTCGGCTTTGGGGCTTGCAAGTTCCAAATCAAAGCGATCCCAAAGGGATACCAAACTAAGAACCAAACTAAGGACTGGGAGACGCTCCACTTATACTTAACTGAGGTATCGATGATGTCACCAGAAGACTCGTCTATCGTTTCGCTCTACTAATCATCAGGGGTCCAAAACAGGGCGATAGTCAGGGCAGCAGTCCTTCGTAGCCGTCGGGACGCGGGGAACCTCGCAGCAAAGACCTTCGGACCACGTCGACATACAGGGGTCGCTGAAGTGGTTGGCCGTCCTCTGGAATTTCACACGAAGCTCCTCACGAACCTCTGGCTTGGACCGGTACCGCTGATACCGCCCCAAGTTGGGCACCAACTGAGGTACCGGGTTTTTATGGACCCGGCGGTGCCAGGGAGAACACCCAGAGACCTCGAGTCCTTCCTGTTTCAGACTACAGAAACACAGAGTCTTCTAGGTGAAGTCAAAGATCGTATTTATTGGCTGCAACCAGTAACAGGTATCCTAGAAGTACAACAGCATGTATGTTCTCAGGAGACTGCTTGAATTTACAAAGCCAGTCTTCTCTTTTTATACAAAATATTAAGCTTCAGGCAAACATTCCTTATTTTACAGTTGAACATACACATATTTTTACTACAAAGAAAAAGCAGAGTCATGATGACAAGCCCACATTTCAGGTTGTCCAGTCCATGATAGATTACCCGGCAAGGCCCAAAACTTTCATCAGATATCGACGGACTCCTAATAAAAACGGGCACCTCCTCCTTGTAAAACAGGTCATAAAGAAGAAACAGGGACAGGTGTGTGTGAGATTAGCCATAGCTTGTGTGCGATGAACGGTTTATGACATGTTGTGCCTTGATACTAATCTCGTTCGGCCACTGGGAAAGGAACTGCCCGAACAGGTTTGGCTTGAGGCAGTGGAGTCAGCTCGCCCAGGTCACAGAGGAGTCAGCAAAGGTGTACGTGTCCTTCAGATCGAATTCGGCCTTAGTTATTTGGCTATGTGAGGGTAATCACAAAATGGCTGCCGCTCACAAAATGGAACCCGAGGGTTCAAGACGAAAACTTTGATTTCAGGGTGATTTCGTCACTCGAACATGACGAAAATGCTTAGGTATAGTATTTAAGTCATTACCGGTCTGCTAGTACCAAAATCGTCATGATACGATGATATTTATGACACGAATGCAGAGCTTCGGTACCACAGAATAGCAGAGTCCAGAATTTTCAGTACCACACAAAGGAAACTTTAGACACAGCTACAGCTTGAACTGCTGAATGGAATTACACCAAATTTGGCATAAAGGTAGCCCTTGTTTCAAAAAGAACTATTTTTCTTAAATGGTGTAAATCCGTTTAGTAGTTGCTGAGAAATAAACAAATAAAAGTTTTAATATTTAGTGACACAGAAGATCCGTGGAACCTCCAGACCAGGAGCTTTATTCTAATTGGCTGTCAACACTCCAAACCAGGAAGTGTTGGCAGCCATCTTGTGCCTCGGTAACCAAGGCTCAAAAATAGAAAAACAAATGCAACAAGAAAAAAGGGGCAGGGTAGAAACACCCTGACCCCTTAGGTCTGCTCAGGGGGTGCCACAAGGACTTCCAAGGCTCAAAAAAGCATTTAAAAAAATGTCCAAATTTGCGATGGGTGTGCAAATCCAGCCGAGAAAAAAACAACACGTCATTGTCTTGAGGCCCCCGGGTGGGCCAGGTCCCAGGGGCAGTGAAATTAATGTGTGGTGACTCCAATATCCCCACACTAACCACGGGACTGCTACCTCCCCGGGGCTTGATTAAAGAGTTGCGGGGGGCATGCAGCCCCCTGCAGCATCGGTGGGGGGACTGCAAGGCCCCCCCAAGCCCTGGGGACGACCACCCCTCAGTGCTTTTATTGTTTATTTTGCAGGGGCACACGGCCCCCGCTGCCCCTGGGACCGCCACCCCTTAGGGCTTTTAAAACAAAACTACACTTGTGTGGGGGATTAAGTCCCCTAAAATCCTGAGGGTCCCTGGGGTTCAACTAGCCCACCAGGTACCTCCAGTTAGCACTACAGAGCTGCGTTGCAGAGAGGTGTGAAAAGGGGCGTTGCCTCTGAACACCTTTCTGCAAAGCAGCTCCTTGGCGCATACTGGAGGTACCTGGTGGGTTAGTTGGACCCCAGGGACCCTTATGATTCAAGGGGACTTCATCCCGCAACTTAAAACGCACCACAGGACGTGTTTGCAGAGTGGTAAAGGGAGGGGGTGGGGCCTGAGTTGACATGTGAGCAAACACAGCCTGTGGCGCATTTTAAGCTGGGGATTTAATTCCCCTTCAATCTTGAGGGTCCCTGGGGACCAACTAGCCCACCAAGTACCTCCAGTAAGCGCCACTGTGTTGCAATGCAGAGAGGTAGCCCAGGCCATGCCCCTTTTTACATCTCTCTACAATGAAGCTCTGTGGCGCTTACTGGAGGTACCTGGGGTACAAGTAGGACCCCAGGAACCCTCAAGATTCAAGGGGACTTAATCCCCCAACTTAAAACACGCCACAGGGCACGTTTGCACAGTGGTAAAGGGAGGGGGCGGGTCTGGGGTGACATGTGTTTAAACACGCCCCGTAGCACGTTTTAAGTTGGGGAATTCATTCTTCAAGCCTGAGGGCCTCTGGTGGCCAACTAGCCCACCAGGTACCTCCAGTAAGTGCCACAGACCTGCGTTGCAGAGAGGTGGTCCAGACAAAGCATCTCTGTGGCGCTTACTGGAGGTACCTGGTTGGCTAGTTGGACCCCGGGGACCCTCATGATTCAAGGGGACTTAATCCCCCAACTTAAAACATGCCACGGGGCGTGTTTACACAGTGGTGAAGGGAGGAGGCGGGGCCTGAGGTGACGTGTGCAAACACACCCTGTGGCGCGTTTTAAGGTGGGGAATTAATTCCCTTTCTATTTTGAGGGCCACTGGGGGCCAACTAGCCCACCAGTTACCTCCAGTAAGCGCCACAGTTCTGCATTGCAAAGAGGTGGCCCAGGCCATGCCCCTTTTTACACCTCTCTACAACGCAGCTCTGTGGGGCATACTGTAGGTACCTGGTGGGCTAGTTGGACCTCGGGGACCCTCAGCATTCAAGGGGACCTAAAGCCCCAAACTTACAATGCACTAGGGGGTGTTTTTGCAGAGTGGTGGAGAAAGGGGGCATGGCCTTTGTCTACCTCTCAGCAATCCCACTGCATGGGACTTACTGGAGGTAAAAGGTAGGCTAGTTGGCCCCTAGAGGACCACCAGCAGTGAAGGAGACTTCAATCCCCATCCAAGAGTCTGCCTGTGGGGCGTGTTTGTAGAGTGGTGGGCAAGGTGGGCGTGGCCTGGTATGAGTACTTACCAGTGCTGCTGTGTTGGACTGACTGGAGGTTGGCCCCCAAGGATGTCCTTGTGGGCCAACTACCCCTCTTGTTACCTCCAGTAAGTCCCACACAGTGAGATTGCTAAGACGTCCTTGAAGGCCATGTCCCCCTTTCTCTACCACTCTCCAAACATATGTTGTGGCAGACTATGGGATGGGGGATGAAGTCCAATTTAGTCCTGAGGGAGTTTGGGAGCCAAGAATCCCTCCTGGCACCTCCTGTAAGGCCTATGCAGCGGAATTCCTGAGCGTTGATTGGATGCCCAGCCCCCTTTCTCCATCACTCTCGAAACGTGACTACTAGTTAAAATAGCATATTTCTGCACCTCTGACTCAGAGGTAGTTTTAATCCCCCTGCCATATTATGTACTAGGGCTTTACAGAGGAGGTCATGCTAATCACAGGGGTACCCCAACGCATAGTGTTCTTTAGTGTATGTAGGTGTTTTCACTGTATTCTAAGTGTCTTTTAGCATAGCACTGGCTTAAGGCCTGGTTAGTCAGAGTCAGTTACCACCAGTACCCTTCTGAAAAAGTTGTGGGCTCAGAATGGTTTTGCAACAAGGCCTCTTTCTGCTCCTCTGTTGGTTCTTTCTGCACATGTCTTGCTTCTACCTGCACTTTTCTTCGTCACTGTGGACTTCTGTTGCTTCTTTCTGCATTTCTTTTGCTTCTTTCTGTTTGTTTTTTCTTCTTTCGTCACATGTTTTACCTCTGTAGGCATAGTAATAAACTAGCATTTAAAAAACCTATGAAATTCACTTAAAAAACCATAGGTTTCAGGCACATTATAGTTAGAAATCAGAATTTAAAAAACCTTTTAAATTCACTGAAAAAACCATAGGTTTCAGGCACGTTGTAGTTAGAAATTAGCATTTAAAAAAGCCTTAGAAATTCACTGAAAAAAACGTAGGTTTTAGGGAAAGTTATAGTTAGTTAGAAATTTCACTCGTACAAAATTATAGAAATTCCCCCGCTATAGTTAGTTCAGCTAACTATAACTCGCGCCCCCGCAATGCTGATGACATCACATATTACATCACTCATGACATGGTCAGTGACATCACTGATGACATCTCAAATAACATCACTCATGACATCATCCACGTGATAAATTGATGCATCTCCTCACACCCTAAAACAACCTTTGAAACACCCACTCTAAATTACAGACTGCCATTCTCAAAACCATAGACACTCAAACACCAATAACTACATACCCACTCACTGACACTTAGGTTTACACACACATCCACTCACTCACCCGTAAAGTCAAGCATACTTATGGTCACTCAGTACAGGACTATCATATGCACTCAATCACCTATATAGACACTCACACACCGCCACTCATCCATAGAGGTACTCACACAACTAGTCAGTCATGCAAATAATTAATTACACTGCCATTTACTCACCTATACAGTTATACACACTGCAGCTCAATTACTCCTACATATACCAGCACATTCTTACACTCGTATACAATCACTGATACAAGCACACACTCATCCATACAGCCACTCTCACATTCACACACTCTCACTTACAGCAATTGATATACTCTAACACACATATATACTGCCTTTGACATATGTAGTTACTAACACATGTAACACTGAGATATTTATTAACTCACTAACACACCCATAAACACACTCCCCCAACCATACAGTCCATCACAGAAGCTTCTTTGCTCACCTTGTGCCATTGGCGTTATTCAAAGAGGGTGAACCACGTGTCGAAGCAGCCTTCTCAGACATTGTTACGATGGCCATGCATCATCGCAGAATCCTCAAAAGTTGAGCTTTGGAGGTGTTGGGGGGGACTCCAATTTGTGAAACACAACCTGTAAGATGAATAAGAAGTTAATATTGTGCGTCATTTCTTTATCAAACGAGTGAGAAAGAGTAACTGAAAAGAATATTCGCAGCTCACCTTACTGTCACCGGTGTGTCTTTCACCACGTGCCGGGGCATAATGCACCCTGAAGCTTTACATCTAAAAGGTAGTTAAAGAAAGATGTTATGATTGGTAATTGGTACTATCTTAATGTGGAGTAGAATTACATAGCCCTTTCACACACCTTCCCTCCCGCATTTTAAAAACAACTATTTGTACAGTTCCAACTTGTTTAATAGGTTTTGATTTTTGAAAAATTACTATAGTAGTAATGTTTTTTATCCGGTTGTGAAAGCAAGTGGTGCGGAGTGATACACATGCTTTCGATCATCACAAGCGACGGACATTTGATCATAAAAGCTTTCCTGCTATTGGAAAAAAATACAAATGGAATAAGATACAGTATATAAGACTGCGTACGTGTAAATCGCTGCAAAGCCTTTTGGTATCTAGTCTGCTGCACCCCATCTAATCCCTCCACTGCACACCCAGGCCTCATTGCTCACCTTTTCATGGACAGGGCACCTTCTACATCATGCAGTCCCGCTCTGCCACCAAGAATTCTCACATATGGTGCTGAGTCTTGATATCGCGTTGGCTAACAACATACTCGTACTCCCTTCATCATCGCTGATTCCTCACCCGCTCAGACCTTGTGGTACCACTACCATAGTGAGCAAAGAGTGACCAAGAGGCCACGCACGTAGTGGTGGGACCCCCTACTCGGTGGTTTGGGCCTACATGAGGTGTTCGAAACACTAGGACGGGCCATCGCAGCGCTTGCGATGGGAGCAACTCTAAAATGGCGTAGAGCACGTGCTCCCTGTCTTTTTTATTGGTAGGGTCGCATGTGTAGTGACACATGTGTTGGATGGGTGTGGTGTGGGTGTACACCATGCATGAGGGAGTGTGTGTGTGCGTGCCGTTCTGACAATTAGACCTGGAACTAAGAAATCACTACGATGGAAATCTGGGCCATGTAGCGTTGTTGTGTGAGCTGGAAGCGTAAGCAGAGTGGGCTGGACTGATGTATGCCAGTCCTGCGCGAGGCTGTGAACGTTGACTCCGGAGCTATGGGTGTGGTTTCTCATGAGCAATATGAAAAATCTACTGATTTGGGTGCCTGTGTTGTAGTGCTGCTGTCACCCGGGTCTTACATGCAAATGTTTCATTAGGTCTGTAAAGTTTTACAATATGGCTAACATGGAAGGTACGGGGTATCATTGACCTTATATTCGTCCACAGTTGCACACATATAAGGTGGTGGACATGACGCATTTCTGAGAATATGAATATATGTTGTACATTCAGTGGAGTGTTGTAGCTGTAGTAATACAGGGCTATGAAAGCTTTAGGTTGCAGTTTTTAGCAAATGAAGGACAGATAATATATGTATGTATGTGGTTATTCTGTCGAACTAAGTGCGGAAAACCATTGTTCGAGGCTCAGAGTCGCGTCCACATCCTGCTATTGTAAAGCAATGACATAATCAATGCGTGCCTGAAAATGTACTGTAAAAACGGTGCTCATGTGAATTGTTGATATCGTGTTAGGCCGACTTTGAGCTATGTAAATATGCTAAAAAAAAATTAAATAGTACTCATATATAAATTGACTATACAGTTTCTTTGCAGTATTGTAATGATCCACTTTGTATGTTTGTATTTGTAGAATGAGCGAGAGAAAGTTATATAATCAAAGTTTTTGTTTTTGGCAGAGGTAAGATGGTTGCATACGCTTTTTACAGCACAATATAATGTGGTAGGGCACAGGAGCAGCATTTTATAAACATAATAAGTGCACAGACTCAGATAGATAGTTGAAGTGGGTACGGGCAGGTGTGCTCGACTCCATTTTAATATGTTGCTGTTGGTAACAAGTAGAATAGTAATCATGATATCATACACAGATATTTAATCAAATATGGTTTATGACTTCTGCTGTACAAAGGTAGGAGCACTATATTTGAAATAATACACAGAAGATTCTATCGTAAAGGGTTCATGAGTTGTGGTACAATGAGGTAGGGGCGGTTTATGTAGAGCATGCGATGATGCGTGGTTCAAGCAGAACGCACTGGTAAGAATGTCTTTTAGCAACATGAATTTTGCCTTAACAAGGCCACGTGGCAATTATTTATTGTGCACTGACTTAGTGGTACATCTGGTGCTCAGTGTGTGCTCACCCTGCAATGATGCGTGCTTCTAGCCGTCTGTACTCAAAGCATTGACTATTGTATACTAGACTGCATGAACTTTGAGGGAAAAGAAAACTACTATCAATGGTTATCAATTGCTCTGCAACCTAGGTCTAGTGATTGCTTCCCATAAAAATTAAACGATTGCATTTCACACAGTGAATTGTAACTTTCTCAAATTGGGAACGTATGTCTGGTGGCGATGTTGAAGTTGATGTCCTAGAGGTACTTGGTATTGCCGGTGGTGGAGGTATATTTAGGTGCAGTCTTCTACATTCTTTGTGAGCCTAGTTCACGGGCTGCAGTGTTTAAAGGTGCTTATGCATACTAGCAGTGCCATAGGAGTATTTTTTGTTTGCGCCTTAAATAAATCAAGGCTGAATTCCCGACTGTCTGTAGTGTAGATAGAAAGCTGAATTCAAGTTGTGAATCCTACTGTTTGCAGTGTACATCGAAGCCACTAGTCAGCACAGTTATAGAAGAATGCTTTTTTTCACTTATTTAAACAAAATCTGAATACATACAGTATAAGTGTCTCTGCATTAAGTAAATCAAGGCTGAATTCTCTACTGTCTATAGTGTAGATCCAAAGCTGAATTCAAGTTGTAAACCCTGCTGTCCGCAATGTAGATGTTAGGGTGGATGGCATCATCTGCATTCTTGATTGAAATGAAAGATAGAACGTGTATAGAATACATTACTAAAATATGTATGTTTCAGGGACATTTAAAAGGGAAAGTATGTCTCACCGTGACATAAAACTGTTCACTCTTCTTTGCGATGATTTATAGTGCACTAAGTTAGTACTATCTTTGGCGCTGAGCTTGTAAGTATCCTGTGATAATGCGTAGTACAGGGAGGCTGCACTGGTAGCAATGTTTTTTGCCTAGTGAATTCTATCTTAATAAGGCTACGGGGAGATGAATTGTGGTGCAGTGAGATAGTGGTACCGAAAGAACTCAGCGTGTGCGCACTCTGCGATGATTTGATGTTCGGGGGGTGTTGCAATGGTGTAATGTCTCTTGTCTACTGGAATGCGTCATGTACAGTCGCCATTCTAGCTGAATTGTGAGCCCTTACAATGTACATCAAAGGCAGTAGTGATCACTGACATCAAGAAATCATTTTTGTTGTATCTTTTAACAAAATCTGAGGACATAAAGTACAATTATTTCTACCTTAAAAAAATCAAGGCTAAATTTCATGCTGTTTGTAGTATACATTCAAAGCTGAACTCAAGATGTGAACCCTGCTGTCCGCACTGTAGATCGAAGTCAGCAGAGATATGGACAAATGATTTTTGTCACTTATTTTAACAAACTCAGAACACACACAGTTACATTTTCTCTGTATTAAATAAATCAAGTTTGAATTTCCTACTGTCCATAGTGTACATGCAAAGTGGACTTCAAGTTGTGAACCCTACTGTCCGCAGTGTAGATCGAAGGCAGTAGTTGACACAGACATCGAGAAATGCTTCAGTGATGTCATTTGAGATGATGTCATCAGTGATGTCATCAGTAATGTCACTGACCATGTCATGAATGATGTAATATGTGACATCATCAGCAGTGGATCGTGGGTGCGCACTTTATAGTTAGTACAGCTAACTATAATGGGGGAATTTAAATGTTTTTATACAAGTGAAATGTCTAGCTAACTATAACACCCCTAAAACCTATGGTTTTTCCAGTGAATTTCTAAGGTTTTTAATTGCTAATTCCTAACTATAACATATCTGAAACCTATGTTTTTTTCAGTGAATTTCAAAGGTTATTTAAATGCTAATTCATAACTATAACATATTGAAAACCTATGTTTTTTTAGTGAATTTCAAAGGTTTTTTAAATGATGTTTTTCAAATATATTTATTGTTGTTTTTCAAATATTTTGTAACTACATTTTTTTAATCTTTTTATTTTTTAGATTTTTTTACATCAAAATATATTATTTTTATTCTATTGTTTATAATCTACTTACATTTTAATTACCCTACTCGTTTAGTGCACGAAACATGTCCACCATTTTCGGGTCGCTGTCTAGGATCCGCGTAGGGTGTGCGACGGATATGACTTTTCCAACGCGGTTGCTATGCGACTTGTGCCCGACTCCTGCCGTATATGCGAGATCTACGTATACGCGACGTGATGGGTGCGTGGTAACGCTTGACGTCATATGCATATTGGACGCGGTGGATGCGCGAATCCAGCAATTTTTTTAATGTTGAAAAACTTATATGTAAATATTTAATATAAGTATTCAGACTAGAGATTATCTGAGGTTATTAGAAAAATAATATTCTTTAACTTTCTCAAAAAATACATAACATTTTAATGCAAGTTTGCGAAGTCGCGCTGGGTGCGAGCACGGTGCGAATAGGGTGCGTGCTGAGTGCACGCATCCTACACGCATCCTACGTGCACCCCATGTGACCTCAAAAAAGAGATTTGATTGCTTTATTACACTTCCAATTGAAACTATTGAAGGATCCTACCCATTTCAATCACTCTTCATAGAACTTTTCTTTGGGAAATACCTCCTGAGAAGATCTGCTGCTCCTTCATTACTGAAGAATACATTCACCTAATTATACCATGGCTGCAAATCCACCACCTTACTCTGATTCGGAGAATTCAGAAGAGCAGGAATCTGTTGCAGAACCTCCACCTAAGGAAAGATATACAAGTATTGTCTGGAAACTTTTCACTTTTCCTCCAGGCTTAAAAAAAGTGAATGCAACTAAAGTCACTTACCGCATTTGCAAGGCAGTGCTTTCAAGGGGACACCCCACAATAAAATACTCACGCGGAACTGCAAGTATGCCGAAGTACTTGCAAACCAAGCTTTCGGTGAACTTTGCCAGGGAGGAGTTTAGAAGATTAAGGGAGAATCCTCCTGATCCATCAGCAGTCCCTAGTACCAGTGGAGCAACACCAGCAAGCTCTTCATCGCAGCCTGACATTCTTCCCCAATTAGGGAAAGTCAGCATGACGTGCATTAAATGTGGACGGCTGATTGCATATGGGGAGCAGTCAGTGGATCTTGTGTGTCGAGCCATTGACCACCACCATTGTTAGTTTTCTTTTTTCCTGTCCTCCCAGTTTTTAGTTCTCTTTTCCCAGTTCACATTTTTTCCCCTGTTTTAAAAAAAAATACAAATCGTTCAAAAAATCCCCCCAAAAAATAAAACAACAAAAAGAAAAAAAACATTATTTTCAGAACCAGCTACTCTGGTTAAAGAAAGAGCTAAATTAGTATGCTAGTGTGTTATAGTTTAGATGAATGTATGTGGAGTGCTTAATTGACTGTAAAAATACATTTGTGATGTGTGGTGAATGCATAAGTGCAAAATTATAAGGAAGTGCTGCAGCATGACTCTGTAAACTGTTTAACTACAGCATGCTGTAGTACTTCTGAAGCACAGGGATGCAACATATGTATATAAATATGTTGCAAGTCTGTGCTTCACTTTGCACAGCTGCTTAAACTGCAGCCATGTGGTAACACTGGCACCCTCGCACCTTGGTGCAAGGATGTCCATATCATGCGGGAATTGTTTTTGTGCAGGAAGGGACATCTTCCTGCACAAAAACAATCAGTAAAGGCATTTTTCTCCTTGAATATAGGCTGTGCATTGTAGCATATATTGAAAGTTAAAAATGAGGAGTAGTGAAAACAATTTTCCTCGTTGTGCTTTGCTACACCCATTGGAAGATGGTGCAGCATTCACAAACATGTCCAGATTTATGATTTATGATCAATCTGGAGATGTATCTTGTTCTATGAGTGTTCTGTGCAAACACCACAGCAAAACCTATAGAACACCTTTTCAACGCAAAGTGGTATGTATGATGAGATTATATTTAAATGGAAAAGAAAAGGTATATAAAATGCCTATTCCTCACCTTGTAAATAAGAAATAGAGTTAAAGGCTACGCCAATTGTTATTATATGAGTAAATGTCTGTACTGATAACAGAGAACAAGATACATTTACAACTACTTACGTTTTAGGGAACTGATAGGACATGTTTATATATTACTGAACAGAAGGGATGCAACCTAATATGACATGTGCAAAAACATTGAGTGAAGTGGTTTAAATTAAACAGTTTCAAGTCTTTTCTTCTGAAATTTCCTAGACCTATAAAACAACCATATCAGTCTATTCTATACTACACCATACATCTTGCAGACAGGTGTTCTGAAGCTGTCCCTTATTTTATACCTGTCTGCTTTGGAATTTTGTGGCAGAAATGTAATCCATCCATCTTCCTTTTCCTCGACTGTGTGAAAATACAGTCCATTGTGCATTTTAAGACTTACTAAAACCTACCTCAATAGTAATACACGTAAAAAACAGTACTCATTTTATTCACTTGTTTTTTATTGTCTAAATGGTAGTAAATTTGATATCTTAAAATTAAGATCTGTAAAACAAAAGAAACAATAGTTATAACATGTAATAATAAATTTTTACCAGCACAGCATAATTTTAATATTTTACAAAATAATTTATTTGGCTTTTTTGCTGTTCTCAGAATATATTAAATTTTAATAGAAATAGTGATTTCAATTGTACTCACCACATAACAACGGGCAAAAAAAAATAATCCATCTATAGTAAAATACTAGATAATACAAATCACACATGTATACAATGATTACTGCTAATAAAATGTTATAACTTAAATGTATAAACACTATAAATTATGTCAGTTAAAATTATACACTGAGACAATGTGCAACAAAAAGTCCATAATTCAAAGAAATACCTTTCCTTGAGGCCAAATTGTATTTTTGCAGTCTTTTTCATTTAAATTGTCCAAAGGTAATCATAATAATAAATTCCTCAGAGGCTGAATTATCTTCCTAAAACTTTGTCTTTAAAAATATTAGGTAGGAATTTGGTAATTCAAAAGGCAAACGTTGTTTGAAAACCAACTCAGCATCATTACAAAGGCTCCAGCCGTTCTCACTTTTTAAATAGGCAGTGTAATGTCCAGATGTTGTTGAAGGACCATCATGGAAAATTATTGCTACTGCTACAAAAGTCCTTCCTGATATCGATAGTTGTGTAGCTACAAAATGTTTTATAAAAGTACCAAATTTTCTTCCGTCAGCTGTACATCGTTGCATCACATTATATATTGTCCATATCTTTGTGTAAATAATGTTGATAACATTTCTGATTTGCATTGGCTACACTCCATGTTTTGATTTGCTGCTTTAACTAATTTATTGAAATACACTGATTTACAGTCTGGTAATGTCAAATATAGAAATCTTTCAGTGTGTACATTAGTGCTACATGTATATATACAATTCTCACAATATTGATCCCATTTATAACAAAGGCCACAAATATTCTCTATGTCTACACCTTCATTTTCCAATACAGTAAGCATATACATTAGCAATTCCTGAGCATCCTGTTGGATATTTTGTGTAAATTGTATAGAACCAGAACATACATAAAAAGATTACGAACATAAGAAACGCTTTGTTTTACTTTTATCAGTTCTCAATTTTCTATAAACAGAATGCAACATGAACATCTTTTTTCCTGATTCTCCATAATTTGCTGTTGCAAACCTTCAAGAAAAAAAAACAACATTGACCACTACATTAGCATAGCAGTTGACACCAGAACTATTTTCAAACTTCTTGCTTGCAATTAAAACATTATCTTGTTTTGTTCCCTTCTCTATACCTTCAGTACAGATATTCTCATACCTTCTTTTTCGACCAACCACACACTTTTCAAATACAGGATATTGACCTAAATTAGGAGCATATGCTCTTCTTAACCTATTATACTCCTTGACACAGTTGGCATCTGCAGTAACCTTTGTATCATCAAAATCAACAAAAAAACAGATAATGTTCTAACTCGCGACAAAGCAACATATGCCATACCCTCTTTAAACACAGTATTTCCAATGTTCACCAAAGCACTGTCAACACTTAAACCTTGAGATTTATGAATAGTCCCTTCTCTATACCTTCAGTACAGATATTCTCATACCTTCTTTTTCGACCAACCACACACTTTTCAAATACAGGATATTGACCTAAATTAGGAGCATATGCTCTTCTTAACCTATTATACTCCATGACACAGTTGGCATCTGCAGTAACCTTTGTATCATCAAAGTCAACAAAAAAACAGATAATGTTCTAACTCGCGACAAAGCAACATATGCCATACCCTCTTTAAACACAGTATTTCCAATGTTCACCAAAGCACTGTCAACACTTAAACCTTGAGATTTATGAATAGTCCCTTCTCTATACCTTCAGTACAGATATTCTCATACCTTCTTTTTCGACCAACCACACACTTTTCAAATACAGGATATTGACCTAAATTAGGAGCATATGCTCTTCTTAACCTATTATACTCCTTGACACAGTTGGCATCTGCAGTAACCTTTGTATCATCAAAATCAACAAAAAAACTGATAATGTCTAACTCGCGACAAAGCAACATATGCCATACCCTCTTTAAACACAGTATTTCCAATGTTCACCAAAGCACTGTCAACACTTAAACCTTGAGATTTATGAATAGTCCCTTCTCTATACCTTCAGTACAGATATTCTCATACCTTCTTTTTCGACCAACCACACACTTTTCAAATACAGGATATTGACCTAAATTAGGAGCATATGCTCTTCTTAACCTATTATACTCCTTGACACAGTTGGCATCTGCAGTAACCTTTGTATCATCAAAATCAACAAAAAAACAGATAATGTTCTAACTCGCGACAAAGCAACATATGCCATACCCTCTTTAAACACAGTATTTCCAATGTTCACCAAAGCACTGTCAACACTTAAACCTTGAGATTTATGAATAGTCACTGCATAGGCCTGAGAAACTGGAAACTGTTTTCTACGGACATATAAATCTTTAACAAGCAAAAAATGTAATGAACAACGTCCAATTTGTTTAACTTCTTCAATCTGATCAAATGTTATCTTTAAGAATTCAATACCCTCTTTATTTTGATAATTAAAATCCATAACTTTGCCATTGCTCCATTAACTAAACCTTTTTCTACATCCAAATTACGCCTTAAAATTATCCGACCATTTCTACATGCATATAGATTCTTTTTTAAACCAGCAGCTTTAGAAATTAATTTTTCTAAAGAATCCAATTTTGTCTTCAATTTTTCGGTCAAAATAATAGTGATTCCTTCATGCTCTATTTTATCGATGGCTTCCATTTTTATTATTTCTTTATTTTCCAGTTTCAAAAGTTGTTAATTGAATATAGAAATTATATATAGGCATTAAGCAGATTCCATGTATATTTTCTCAGGAACTACATTTTTATTTGGAAACAAATTGTAAAATAATCGAGTCTGCAAAGCATGTTTGCCATGTTCAGTCAGTAGTCCAATTCTTATATCTTGGAGAATAGTTCCATAATCAACATCATTTGCCTGTCGCATATTTGTTATGAGTTCTTTGTTTTCAAAATATGACCAAATGTTCACGTTTCCAACACTACCCAGAGACTTTCTGGTGTCTTAAAGAGCAGGTGTTTTAAATACTGGTTGTCCTTTTACAGAAGTCAGTTGCAGTAGATCTCCAAAAACGATGACGTTTTTTCCTCCAAATAACATGTCATACTCTGTTTCAAGATTTTGCCGCATTCTTAAATGCACAAAGGCAAGCATTAAGTTTTATACATGCTTACATCATCAATATTGAGAAGTTTCATTATCTTCAAGAATCTTGAAACTTCACAACAAGGTTCTCCAGATAGGTTATAGTATTCCTATTTGTTTTCAAGCTGTACTGGTAGCATTAGTAAATGATGTAAAGTAATTCCTTTAATGTTGTGTGCTGCCAACCCAGTTGGAGCAGTGACAACACAAGATAAATGTGACTCAGTTGTTTCCTGTAGTTAACTTAGAATTACTTTAAGTAAAAAACTTTTTCCTGTTCCAGCTTGTCCACTCACGTACATTCGGATAGGTTGAAATGGCGTGCATGTGCACTCTTTCTTTTTATGAAGTAATCCATGGTCAATCTGTTGTCTTACTTGCTCATATATTTGTTTTTGCTCAACATTTAGTTGTTCTTCCAAGTTTTTTAAGTTAGTTACATCTTCTTGAGCTTTATGCATTGCTGTTTCCACCTCATTCATGACGATTGCTGCTTCATTCTCAACAGTTGGTTGTCCTAGTGGATCTTGACTCAGCGCAGCAGAACTTTGACTGTCTTGAGAACTTTCTTTAGCAATCTCAGCTGCAATTGTAGCTTCTTGATCAATTTCATCCTTCAACATTTACACATAATTTGCAAAAGCACTGCATTGTATGCTATCTTTACAAGCATTAAAGGAATCTTGATAGATCTGGCAATCTCCAAGTAATTCTAGTTCTGAACGCCATGGTTTGAATAGTTGTAAAAAGGCTATCTAGTAAAATTCCCTTTTATCAGCAGTGTCGCAACTCAGCTTCCTGTGATTAATCAAATTTCTTTAGGTTTGTTTCACCAAACATCCTTCTGAACCAATGACTCCATATTTTCCATCATTGATTTTCTCTGTAGTATTCCTTTTAAAACTGTAGTTTTGAAGTACTTCATAGAGACACATGTTCTCAAGATGATGACTTCTGTTTGGGTAATATGTGTCCAACATGTTCGTTTTCAAAATATCTGTACTTTCTGGATCTTTTGCTGCTAAATATTTAATTTCTGGTACAGATTTCAGTACTCGTTTTCATTCTGCTGCTAGACCTAGACTCACATAAATGATTATTGTAGATTTGAATTATAGACTTGCGGATGATAACCGATCTGAGCATTCATATGCTCTGATTTCTCGATGTGATAACATCTTCAAACTGAAACTGTATAATTTCTTATTTAGAGTCTTCTTGTGAGAATACTCTTCCCACATTTCTTTCAATTCCGTCTTTTCCGATTTTGTAATATAAGATGTTACATATCGAGCAACAGCAATGGAAGTGTCCGCAACATATTGAATATCCATGTTAGCATTCCACATGGACAAAATAATTGGGTTGTAGTCATTTATGTATTTTGACTCTTCACTTTTTCTTAAGTAGTAGGTTTTTTTTGGAGACTTTCTTGTGATAGTATGTCGCAAAGATGACATAAAACTGTTCACTTTTCCTTTCGATATTACTGGATGTGGAAATCCAAAACGACATTTGGTGTAGAACTTGTCCTTAGATTTGTACTTTCGTCTACAGTATTTTCCACATCGGTGGCTTTAGAATCGTAACACTGGTACTCTTAAGTTGTTTTCTTCTGTGCTTTTGGGTACAGCATATGTTGCATATTACATATCATCCGCATCTGTTCCAAATGTGGGAGCGTCCTTAATCCATAACAGCATATGTATATGAGGAGCCCCTCTTGCTTGATACTCCTTTCTCCAAAAGAAATCCACAACTTCTCCAAGAGGATGATATATTTATTGCAGATAAAATACTTCATAGCCTCAAATCTATGATTGAAATACTTGCATACATTAACAGGATCCAAAGAGCACAATTCTCCAGGTGTCTTGAATTCAATATTTTTTATATTAGAATTTGCCTCTCGAAGAAATTCTAGTAAATCATCCCAAGCGTACTCAGCACAGCTTATAGAAAGGAACTATGTTGGGGTTCCTAAGTTCTGTAGCATACATTTCAGTGTTCCATGACGACGGTACCAATATTCATTAGTCCCACGCTGACATGCCATCAAATTAATGAGCCGAGATTCCAGATGATCATCTCTCTGGTTCACTTTATCCATAAACTCTTTTGCAGATACATTTTGCAGATGTATTCCTGTTTTTAGAATATGATTGACTGAACATGAAAGTTCAGACAAGTCACTTTCAAACAAAAGATGAAATATATAATGGATACATTGTCGAAATCTTGGATCTTCTGCATATAATCTTGTTGTCCGATATTCAGATGCAGAAATCTGCACAGGACGTTCATCATATTGTCCTCCTTTTCCAGTTGGAAACAACTGTGGAAAACAATGAGCTTCCAAGCTCTCTTCCCATACACTCAAGGGATTTCCTTTTGCTTTTTTTCATTTGGAACAAATCAATAGTTTTCTCCATCACTTCTTTTAAATGAAGTGGATGCACACTGTAATGTTCATAGATTTCTTCACATCTTAACATATCCACTTTTTCAATTTGTCCACATGACTTTTCAGTATCTTCTGCTAAAACTATTTCTTCTTCTCGTATATAAACCTTCTTATAGTATGCATTGTTTTTTTATCAAATACATGTTGCCTTTTGCACTTTTCTAACATCCACTAACTCCTGCCAGATTTTGTTATTCTTAGTCGGCACACCATTAACAAGAATAACTAGTAGTTCCCTTTCTACACTTTCTACATTAATAGTTTCAATATTTTTCTTTAAATCTAACGGTAAATACACAACTATTCCTTTTAATCCTCTTTGTAATTCTGAAGGAGGCAATTTACCTGTTTTAGGCTCCATACAAACAATATCCTGAAACTCTAGATTGTTATGAACAGTTCTAGCGGGCATTTTATTCCCATCTAATTCATTATAACAATATTTACAAATACGCTGATCAGAACCCAAATCAAAACAATTTTCTACCAACAAATAAGTTGCAAATTCTTTCTGTGGTGGTGATCTTCAACAGGGCCTACCAGTGAAAGGGATTTGCCCTTTTCTGCACAGAGTCCTCAGACCAATAGGAAAAGTTGGCACAGAAACTGGAATAGAAAAGACAGAGTTTATTAAACCTCATGAGGTGGAACTACATTCACACAGCACCCTTCGGTCATGCATGAAGTAGCACACTGAATGGAAGGAGCTTAGTCCTTTTATACCCACACAGGGGATCAAATGAAGGCAGTACAAGTACAGAATACTGGTTGTAAGTACATATAAGATCATACAGAAAGTGTACAAGCAACAAGTTGGAGGAGCTAACAGTTAGCTAAATCTGGTGGACACATCCTGACAGTTACAAGTTGAGGACAGCTGTAAGCTCAAATGAGCATGTGCGAAGCAGAAGAGGCTAAATATATCTCGTCCCTAGGCAGATTTTGTGAGCAGTGAACAGGGATGTAGGACAGAGCACATGGCGAGCACATGACAAACAAAATGGCTGCCAGAAATACAAAATGTATTCCGCAAAATGGACAAGATAGTCTCTAAATACAAGACCTCTTCTGCTAATGCTTAACCTAATTGCTGCTAAATTACAACAGACAACCCTTTCAGCATTAGCTGAAGACATTCGATTATCTGGGGTAATCTAGATATGCATCCTGTACATTGATGCTCATCATCTCAGTTATCTCTTTATTTAACATTTGCTGTGCTTTTATATTGGCAATATTTCTATTGGCAGGTGTACAAGCAGTGATGCACATGGAGCAAAGCATAGGACCACATTGTATACAAGTACATTATGTAAATAGTATCACCAGTAGTATACATAGAATAGTCAGTAGCTTCCAGCCCCAAGTAGCAAAGAGTGTCCATATCCAGTTTGAAAATGTCCATGTACCATTTCTTCAGCAAAACTTATGCAGTTTTGAGATTGCATCAGATACTGAAGGTGAGTGATCCGGTATAAACACACAACAACTTCTACCGGTGATGCGACATGCACCACCTCGATCAGCCAAAATCACGTCTAACACCATCCTATTTTGGAGAGCTACAATCCTCGCAATTTGTAGTACCTCTGTAATGTTCCCAAGTGCCATAGCTGTTTGATTGGTAATAGCTTCCACAACACGAGTTGATCACCTTATCTTTCTGCTATTCAATGCAGCACCCACAAAGAAGAACAAACCCAAATTGAAATCAACATATTGTTGCAAAGTGGTATCTGTCTGGTCAACTTCATCTACACTTATTGTTCGTTTATATCTATTCTTGGAAATGTCATTATACAACTTTAAATTCAGGTGATATGATGGAGGGGCCAAGAACACAGGTGGTAACAAAAATGACATGTAACATACCCCGGACCACCCAACAGGTAATTGATAGTATCCTTTATTACCACATGCAAAATAAGTATTATGTGAGGACGTAAAACTGCTGTTATTAGCACCTTCAATAGTCAATGTCAAAATACATTCACTCCGTCCTACTGGAATTCTCCCAACACTACTTATACACAGTTCTGCTTTAGCTCTGGTCAAAGAAATTACAAAAGGTCAATTGTCTTTGATAGTCCTCATATTTGTGAAGACATATGGTGTTGAAATATTGTCCGGTTGGTATTCTTCCCATTCCCATTTAGTCCCTAAACGAGCATACCAAGTTTGACAAGAACCATTATGGGAAAACGGTAGAGGAATAAAAGGTGTTCCTCCTTTCTTTTGGTGTGCAGGTATCATTCCACACACCCAACAGTTGGTATCATTCATAGCATTGTGTGTATGATGCAACATCTGGATGAATGTGTTATTTAGGTAGAATTGTCGATGTTTCTGCTCATGGTATGGAAGTGTAAAATAGTGATTTTTCACTGAAGCTGGAGTAGTGGCAACAAGAAGCTGTCGAGCAGGAGCCACTTTCTCAACAGACCAGGTGATTATCACCATAACCACCAGAGCAACAACAAACCCTACAGCACAAAATATTCTTTTGTTATTCATTTCAGCAACAGTGATAATTGATCTTTATAAAATTCGTTGAAAACTATCGTTGGAGCTCTTATCACTTGGGCAGCTGCTGATTTCTTCACCACGGGCCAAGACGGGTGTAACTACAATAACGCAGGGCTGATTACTCCCCTTGCCACATCAGCTCTCCGTTTCACTAACCCAGGGCAGTAGCTCAACCAGTCTTTTTAAACACTGCAGATTCTTTCCTCAGTCTCAAGTGGTATTGCGATGCTCCAGGAATCGTGTGGTCCGGGAAGACTTCCGCAGATTTGTCAGGTGAGATAGCTTGACCTTTCTCCGTCTCCAGAATCTCTTGATGGTCGGTCAGCACAGCAGGGTCCACCAAGGCAGGCGACACATGATTACAGTGTGTGCTATGGACCCAGTTTTCTTGTTTGTCACTCAAACTGCTGCCCTTGTCACAAGGAGCACTTGCTCTGGACCTCGTCACCTCAGTTCCAGGCTATTCAATCTGTCGAATACCTTGACCATCACATAGTCACCAGGATGGAGTTTGTGGGCCTCACCTGTAAATCTGTCAGGAAGCGCTTCTAGAACCTGTTGATGAATGGAGATCAAACTGTCAGTTAACTGTGCCAAATAATCATTCATCAAAACACAAGGAACATCATGTATGGGGCGTGGCTTAGGAACTCCCCAAATATTCATTGGTCTCCCAAAGACCACTTCGTACGGGGTGAGACCAGATCGTGAATGTGGCACAGATCTTATGGACAACAATGCCAAGGGTAATGCATCTGGCCACTTCAAAGATGTGGAAGCCAGTATTTTTGCCAACTTCAATTTCAAAGTAGCGTTGTACCTCTCCACTAATCCTGCTGATTGTGGGTGGAAGACTGTATGGAATTTCTGTTTGATCCCTAATCCTTTCAGGACATGCTCAACAACTTGCCCAATAAAATGAGGTACGTTGTCACTCCACAAAAGCTTACAAACACCATATCTAGGGAAAAACTCCTTTAGAAGCACAATTTGCTGTGGTGAGAGCAGTATTATCTTTGCAGGGTATGCCTCTATCCATTTGCTGAAAGCACATACCACCACTAGGACATATTTCAGATTATTGCAGTGTTCGAGTTGGATGTAATCCATCTGCAAAACTTCAAAAGGTGCGGTTGGTGTAGCAAACCCTCCTGTAGGAGTCCGTGTCCCATTTCCAGGATTATACTGCCAACAGATCAAACAGGACTGTACTACTCTTTTAGCTGTGTTGGCAATTTCAGGATGCACCCAAACTTGCTTAAGCAATTTAGTTATTGCTAGAGTTCCAACATGTGCCAGCCCATGTGCCATTTGAACCATAGGTTGTAAATAGGCTGCAGGCAATTTCCACTTATTTATTTCATTTGTTACGCCAACAGCCCTCATCGTCGAACATTCCTTCTTCAGTCCATTGCTCCAGTTCTTCCACAGAGGCAGATCTCTGTATATCCAATTCTTCCTCCCTAGCATCATGCCAACGCTCAGCTTGTGATTTCACTACGTACATGGATGTAGTGCTTCGCTGCATTGCAGTCTAACGAGCTACACGATATGCAAAGGCCTTACCTTGTCCTATTTTGTCAATGATTTTCTTGTGTTCGCTACACTTCATAATAGCAACTCTCTTTGGGTATATAGGTGCAGTCAAGAGATTATGTACTAGTAGGCCAAAATCATGAACCACTCCAAAAGCATAGCGGCTATCCATGTAAATGTTCACACACAAATCAGTTCTAAATTCACACGCTCGTGTCAAACCTATTAGTTCAGCTGCTTGAGCCGACTTCTGAGGTATGCGAGTTGTTTCCACTACTGTCACAACCGTGGTGATTGCATAAGCAGCTGAAGTTGTGTCATCTGGTAACTTTAAACAGGACCCACCAACCCACAGATCCCCATCTACATCTGGAAGGGGTGCATCCTGCAAATCGATGCGACCCTTTGTCTGTTCCTCAGTAAGGAATATACAATAGTGAGGCTCCCTTGACTGAGGCTGAGTCGCAGGATATGGCAACAAAGTGGCTGGGTTCAGTGTTGCACACCTCTTCAAGGAAATATGAGGTGCTAACAGTGTCAATTTGTGTCCTGTCAGGCGAGCACTAGTTAAGTGTTGTGTCTTAGTATGATTCAAAAGGGCATCTACTGCATGAGGTACTAGCACCAACAGTTTGTGTGACAAAACTATCCCTTCTCTCTGACGTATGGACACAGCTGTCACTGCAACTGAACGGAAGCACCCAGGCAATGCACAAGCAACAGGATCAAGAACTGCAGAAAAGTTTGTGCAAGGACGCTGCTTGTCTCCGTGTGTCTGTACTAAAACCGACAATGCACATCCATCTTTCTCATGTACATAGAGTGTAAAAACCTTTGTGTAATCTGGTGTGCCTAACACTGGTGAAGAGCAAAGAGCTTGTCTGAGGAAACGCATTATGACATTAATCTGTCCATGGAAGGGGGATCGGAGTGTTTTTAGTCAAAAGTGCTAGCAGAGGTTTAACAATGTGTGAAAAGCCCAATATCCATTGCCTACAAAACAAAGTCAAACCAATGAATGCACGGACATCTTTCTGTGTGAAAGGTACTGGGGTGTCTAAAATTGCTTGAATGCAATCTGGTGTCAATGCACGGCCCTCCTTAGACAGAAGGTGACCTATGTAGGTTACCTTCGGTCTACAATATTGCAATTTCTTTTGTGATACTTTATGATGGTGTGTAGCAAGAGAAGAAAGCAAAGACAAAGTACATTTTTCACACTCCTCAGGCTTATCAGCTGCCAACAAGATGTCATCGACATATTGTTGGAGAGCCACTCCTTCAGACAAAGTAAAGGAATCAAGTTGTCGTTTTAAGGCTTGACTATAAATACTCGTACTCTCAGTGTACCCTTGAGGAACTCTACAAAATCTGTATGATCGATTATTCAGAGTAAAACCGAGCAAATATCGGCTATCAGATGAATAGGAATCGAGAAGAAAGCATTCTTCAAATCGAATACAGAAAATGTAGTTGCTGTCGGAGGGTCCAGGGTAAGTAATGTCGTTATGTCAGAAACCACAGGGTACAACTATGTTCAACATTTTCTACAACATGTTTTTCTATTAATGTCTGAGTTTCTTCACTCTCTCCTTCAGAACCAAAGTAACGCAACTCAATATCATCACAAACCTTTTTCACATCTGATACTGACCCACGCAAAAGAGCACTGTTCAACTCATTTAACTTTAGTGCTGGACTTTTTGCATAATACAATCTTCTCACTAACATCCGCATTTGAGTATGATGTACTGCCAACATCCTGAAATGGTGAAAAACACTTTGACATACTTTCCTAGAAAGACAAGCCAAAGAATGACCATGCAAACCAGTATATTTTCTCACTCTGCAAGGGTCTAGTCCTTGCAACAGCTTCATCTTTTGTTTAACACTTTTTTTACAATATGCTTGTAAGAAATTGCATAATTTATAAATAGATTCTTGTTGTACACTACAAATACTACTACAATCCCAAGTGTACACTGGGGTTTTAGGACATCTGCCTAGAACTTCATCAGCTATCACTTTGTCTGCATTTCTAGGAACTATTTGCTCTTTCTCAATTTGACAACCATCTCTAGCCTGGCAAACTAAAGAACATGACGACCAACTAAGGTTTAGCACAACCAATACACAAGTACAAATATAATTATAACTCTGGTGCAATACACTTCCTAACCCCGTTGTCCTAGGGCGTAATTCTGATCATTGTGTTCTTAGGAAGGCGGATGGCGCACTCAATGAAATCCAACAAACGTTCTTTTGTTGCTGTATCTGTATTTCATTGACTGTCTTCTTACATTTTTTTCTTTTGTAGTCACTTTTGATGATCTGTTTTGTTTTTCCTTCTGAATTTTCCCTTCTTTTCTGTTTCTTCCTACAAATTGATCTCTTTCCAGTTCACAGATAACAACCTTTTGAGTATTATCTGAGTTTATCAGGAATTTGTACATGATCAGATATTGGTTAAGTTATGCGCCTTTTTAAATATTTCCTATGGAACTTCGGTGATCATGTCCATATATGAATGTTGTCCGAAGTTATGTATATATCTATATTTGCGAAGAATCATCACCACTACTCACAGGCCCTTAACAGGCAGAAATGATGAGGAGTAGACCCAGAATTTGCTGTTGCAAAATTTAAAGTAACTTTATTGTGCCCAGCGCGTCCGCCATGACACGTTTCGCTTCCTCCTGAAACTTGATCACATGACATACTACGTGACTTCCTGAAGGGCTTTTAAAGTGACAGTGCATGAAAAAAATCCTCATGTTCAATGCAACTCCATTTCTAGGCATAAACATAGGAAGTGTACTGTGCAAATTACGCATGATTACTATTACAAAATAATACTGTTTGGTAATCTAAAACATCCCATAACAAGTGCTATGGGGCTCATAAAATAGACAAAAGTACAATCATATCAGCAAGAGCAAGGGCAGAAAATTACACTCCCAATCACGCCTCTCTCCAACTCATTTTAATAGCTGATATCTTAATACCAATAAGAATGGCCCATCAACATAGCGCAAAGAAAATTTTTCAATTGCACAGTACCAGTTGAAATATACTTTGTCATTATGCCATACAGACTTAAATATTGCCTTTTGATTTCATAAAGCCCACAGTGGGCAATGAGTATGCATCACATTTCTAGAATTCAAATTCACCTTAAAAAAGCAGACCTTCATGTTAAATCTAAAGTGCCAAAAGTGCATAAATGTGCAAAAACCGCTAAAGTGCAAATATACAAAGAATCTTATTGATTTTCTCAAATTATGTACACATTTCTCGTTTCATCTGTTGAAAAGCCTAGCGGAGACAGAAACATTATTACTACTACTAGTTGGAATTTAGTAAAATCTCATAAAAGATAAGATAACAATTCATAGCTCAACCTCATTACTTCCCTAAACTAAAAACATCCTTACAAAAATCTTTCTAAAGAGCAACTTTCCCGGACAGGCAATTTCTAAATTAATTGATTCTAGACTTTTAAATACAGGTGTGTAGGTCTTCCCTGTCATTCAATCAATTGGGATATTTGCTATACAACTCCAATATATATCTTGTCTCAAGGAGACGTAGTTTGGCCTCACAGTCTCCTCCTCTTTTGGATGGAAAAAATGTGTCTATAGCATAATATTGGAGATGGCATGGATTACCTATATGTCTAAGTTCGAAATGCCTTGCAACCAGGTATGCCTGATCATGTCCTGTAATAATAATAATAATAATACAGAAACTTATTGAGCGCGAACAGCTACCTCTGGGGAGGTGTCCCGGCGCTAGCGAGTCCCACAGCAAGAGTAAGTAGTCAGGAGGGGGGGCAGAATTATTGCATAAAAAGCCAGGTTTTTAGAAGTTTCCTAAAGCTTGCTTCTGACGTGGCGGATTGGATGGCAGGAGGCAGGGTATTCCAAAGTTTCGCCGTGCCGGCCGAAAAGGACCTGCCTCCAAGTCTAGCTTTCCTTACGCGCGGTACAGTTAGCTTGAGTAGGGAGTTGGAGCGCAGCTCACGTTTTTGGTGGTAGCGGGGGAGTCGGAGTTTCAGATAATTTGGACACGTGCCTTTTAGTGCTCTAAAAGCCAGGGTCAACACTTTGAACTTAATTCTGCCTGCCACTGGTAGCCAATGCAGCTCGTGCAGATGCGGAGAGATGTGCTGCCTAAAAGGGATCCGTTTTATTAATCTCGCAGCCGCATTCTGCACGATTTGTAGGCGTTGCACCGCATATTTAGGTAGACCAAGATAGAGGCCATTAGAGTAATCGAGTCGGGAAGTGATTGTTGCGTGAACAACCGTTTTCCGGCACTCGACTGGTAGCAGAGGCAGAAATTTCCGCAAATTTTTGAGTTTATGCAGGCAGCCCGCGGTGAGCTGTTGTATATGCGGCAAGAAAGACAAATTCTCATCCCATTTTACTCCTAGATTTTTAGCATGGGAGCTGGGAGATGGGGCAGGGCCCATTTCCGTTGGCCACCACAGATCCGGAGGGGGATGTTTGGGGTTTCCAAAGAATAGCACCTCCGTTTTGCTCGCGTTCATTTTGAGTTTGTTGGCATTCATCCATTTGGCCACGTCTATCAGACAGCCCCTGATTTTGCTAAATGCTGCTTCGGACGTGTCGGTGTATGGGAAGACTAATTGCGTGTCGTCCGCGTAGGATATTGCCTTGACCCCCCATTTGGCAATCAAGGTGAAAAGCGGGGCCAAATAGACATTGAACAGCAGGGGGCTGAGTGCCGACCCCTGTGGGACGCCACACCAGAGATTTTTTGGTCCAGAAGAGAAGGGGCCCAAGGCCACTTTCTGGGAGCGATTAGTGAGGTAGGAGAGTAGCCAGTTGAGAGCTTTGTCTCCAATACCTATGTCCTTAAGTCGGGTCAGCAATCTGCTGTGATCTACAGTATCAAAAGCAGCTGATAGATCCAGGAGCACCAGCATTGCTGATGCCCCTGAATCTAAGGACCACCTGATAGACTCGGCAACCTCAATAAGGGCCGTCTCGGTGCTGAAGCCGGCTCTAAAGCCCGACTGAGTTTCATGTAGGGCGCCGCTGTCTTCAATAAATTTATTAAGCTGCCGCTGAATTATTTTTTCAAGCATTTTGCCGGGGGCTGCAAGGAGAGAGATGGGTTGGAGATTGTTCAGATCATCCGGTGCACCTTGGGTTTTTTTTTTCAGCGGGAGAAGTGTGGCCTGTTTCCAACAGTCCGGAAACGTGCCTGTAGCAATGGACGTGTTCCATATGTGTAGGAGGGGAGCTGCAATTGCTTCCGACATTAGTTTCCACAGTTTAGGTGGGCAGGGATCATCCGGGCCTCCCGATTTACATTTTTGTATTTCTTTTACTGCCTCAGAGAGGGTAATCGGCTGAAATTGATTTAAAGGGGTAATGGGGCACTCGGAGACTCTCAGCTCATCCATTAATGTCGGCTCAGGGTCCGTGAAAGTGTCATAGACTTTTAAAATTTTGGTATCAAAAAAGTCTGAAATGGATTCGCAGAGATTTACCGACGGGATGATATCCGTCTCGATAGCTTTGGGCTTGAAAAAGGATTGAACAATCTTGAATACTTCTTTGCTTGATTGTTCCGCCTGTAGGATGGAGGCCTCGAAGAAGTTTTTCTTGGCTTTTTTAATGGATAAGTGTAGAGCATGAAGGGCTTTTTTATAGCTGGATTTGGCTGAGTCACAATAGTTAGCTCGCCAAAGGCGTTCCAGTTTTTTACATTTACTTTTTTCGGCCTTGAGTTCAGGGGTGAACCACGGTGCAGAGGGAGATTCTCTGCGTGATGTGGCAGTACTGGCCGGCGCTATAGAGTCCACTGTTTTGCTTATCCACACGTTCAGAGAGGCAGCATCGGAGTTTGCATCCGTGGTAAGGGGTATAGGGGTTGCGCGAAGTGCTGGACACAGTTTGTCCGCTGTTAGATTGTCCCATTTTCTCCGCACATAGGATCGTTTTCCAGTGCTCTGAGATTGGGGAGGGATTGAGATGGCCATGGTAGTTAAGTAGTGGTCCGTCCAGAGCAGTGGTAGCGGAGAGGAGGCTGTTGTGTTAAGTATGTTAGAAAAGAAAAGATCGAGCATATGTGTTAAGTATGTTAGAAAAGAAAAGATCGAGCATAATAGCCCTGATGTGCTGAAGTATCCATTTGTGGGTGAGTAACTTGGAACTACTAACATACGGCAACCCACACGGACACTCCAGCACATAGACTGCATAATCAATTTTACAAGACAGTCTTTTGGAAATGGCAATCAGGTCTGATTTATAAGGGCTAGTGTAATGGGTTATGTTGATTCCAAAGCGGCAAGCCTTACATTGGGGACATTTCTTGAATCCTTTGCTCAACGACAACCACGTATTAGAAATTTGTGATTCCAAGGTGTTGCTGACTAAAGCCTTAGCCATGGACGGAGACCTTCTAAAAGTTAATAACGGTTTATTTGCTACTTCGTGACCGATAACAGGGTTCCTTTTTACTAAATTCCAGTTTTTATAGATCTTTCTAAGTTCTGCGTGTTGTCGGTTGTAATTGTTTTGCTTAATTTTTGGAATCAAAGCCTCCTGCCTTGTCATGTTTTGTGTACGTCTGATGGCATTAGTGAGAGCTTGATGCGAATAACCTCTAGCCAGGAAACGCCTCCGGCTGTCCTCTTGTGCAATTGCACAACCAGAGTCAGAGCTGCAAATCCTTCTGATCCGCAGCATCTCCCCGTAGGGAATACTGCGGCTCAGATGTGGCGGATGATGACTGGCCGCATGCAGAACCGTATTACCGGCGGATGGTTTCCTATACAGCTTAGTAGCTAGGGCGTTGTTCTACACATATACCTCCACATCCAAGAAACAAAGAGAAATGGCACTAATGTTCGATGTGAAGTTAAGATTTAAACTGTTATTGTTAAGCTCATCTACGAATGCTGTGGCACTGGATACTGCACCGCTCCAAATAAAAAATAAGTTGTCTATATATCGCAGATATAGGAGAATGTTTTGTTGGGCATTTGCATGGTGTTGCCCATGCAGGACCTGATCCTCCCACAGCCCCATGTGCAAGCCCGCATAGCTGTGGAAGAAGCAGGCACCCATTGCCACTCCACTAATCTGCTGATAGATGGCGTTGTTAAAAATAAAGAAATTTAGCTCCAAACACATTTGTATCATGTTCAATACCATTTTGTTATGGGTAGCAAAATTCATTGGACGCCTGTTTAAAAAGAGTTCAACAGCTTTGAGTCCATCACAGTGTCTTATTGACATATATAAGGCGGAGACATCCAAAGTCATTAAAAGCAAATTAGGACCCCAAACAACCTGCTCCACTTTCCTTAAAAAATCCAAAGTGTCTGTGACATAACAATCTAATGACTTGACCCAGTCCTGTAAAAAATAATCAATGTATTTGGGCACATTTTCTGTAGAGCTGTTGATGGCTGAAATAATTGGTCGTCCTGGGTGGCCTATCTTTATCTTTAAGTACTTTTGGGATCAAATAAAAGGTGGGAATAACTGGATGTTCCTTTTTGAGGAAACTGAATTCCTCCTCTGACAACAGTCCCCCACTTCTCCAAGCCTGGAGTTTCAAATACTGATCCATCCAAGTAGATTTCAGAATTTGGATGTTACTTCTTCTGTAACAATGTGAATCTCCCAGATGAACTTCAGCCTCATTTAAATACATTTGGCAGGGCCACAGGACAATATTCCCGCCCTTGTCAGCTTGTCTGACTATCATGTTGTGGTCAGACTCCAATTTGCTGACCAGTTGCTTATACACTGATTCTGTTTGCTGATACCAAACTTCTTCTTGTTGGTGACGGTATATAGTTTTTTAAAGTCCTGTACCACGATATCCTGGTATACATCCAACGTGTCATGGACCATTATTGGCTGGAAAACAGATTTCGATTTAAACAAAGTACTGCAATGGCCTGAAACTGCAGCTATTGTTGCTTCAGCTGTATGGATAGACTCCCCTTGCTCATTTTGCAATGCCCAAATTTCCTCAGAGGACTCACGGTCTTCAACAGATAATATTGAGGGACTACGGATGGTATCAGGTTGTATTCTCTTTCTTGGTTGCAGCCGGTGACATTTACTGAGGTTCAGTTTGCGGGTGAATCTGTAGATATCCATTATTGTATCTGCATAGTTTATATTACAAGGTGGACAATATGACAGTCCTAAACATAAGACCAATTTTTCTCCCGCAGTCAATTTTAAATCCATCAAATTAATTACTGAGTTTGAGGTTTCTTTTGTTCCACACTCCATTTCTGGAATCGATTCCAGCATCCCCGCTTTGCCTGTTTGCCTCCGTTTGTGTTTGCGGGTGTTACATTTGGCTACGCTGGCTTCGCTTGAAATTTGCTCTTTGCCTTTTATACCGGCAGGTTTTCGTGGCCTCAATGTTTCTCGGCGATCATGGCACAAGCAGTTGACTTCTTGTGCCAGTGAGAGCTTGATAAACACCAAACTCGGGTCCCTAGTTGCATCCCCCTCTGGATCACTCTTGGCTGCTGAGCTTAAGTCCGAAGCGGATATTGATGTAACAGTAGTTTCACTAACTGGTCGCAGAGATGGTCTGTTCACTCTTGCTCTTGCTTTAACTGGCACATATCGGCGAGCGAATGTAAAGACCTACCTATCCTGATAATCCGCTCGGTCTCTCTCAAACTTTAAAGCCTTTCTTTTCTTAATGGCTTCGTCATCCTTATTTAGTCTAAACATCATTTCATCCTTCATTTTCTTTATCTGGTCATTCACTTCCAATTTAGCAATTTCAAATTCCAAGGCATCTATTTCCACTTGTAATCTGCCCCGATCACTTTCGGCGTATTTCACTAATATATTCATGAATTTGCTCAAAGACTCAAGGTTGGACTCCGCCCACTCTGCCGGCATTGCCGGATCTGGGTTGTCATAACTCGGGGCTAAGGTGATGCGTAATCCCCTGGGCACTCGTCCAACTTGTAAGTAACGTGACAGGGACCGGTGCCCCCATCACTGAGACTATTCTGAGCGCATGAGTCGCTCTAACCTTCTGAACAAGTCTCTCGTGGTGGGATTACCGGTATTTAGGCTGGCTTGTGCTGTAGTCGTCGGCCCCCCCGCCATGGAGTCAGTAAATAAAGTGTCTGCTGCCTCCGCTCGACTGCGTAGTACGTCTGCGGACATTTTGTAGGTGCTGCAATATTACGGCAATATAAAATTGCACTCAAAACAACGGCCACTGGAACTTAGCACAATTTCCTTCCCAGTGCTGCGCACACTCCCCACTGAAAGTTCCGCAAGGATCCTACCTGGGACGTAATGCTAGTACACCGCTCCGGTCAGCCGACACAGGACACACTGACTTCAGCTACCCAGGTGGTCAGTTGGCAGCTTTCAGGGGCTTCTTACGGCTTGCTCCACGCTGGAGTAACGTCACTGTGGTTTCCAGAAAATCTGAGCCAGCTGCTTCCTGCCGCATCGCCCAATGCGGGGAGGGGTCCTACTCGTACCGTTGAAGCATTTTGGTACATAGGTATGCGAAGAATCGTCACCACCACTCACAGGCCCTCAACAGGCAGAAATGACGAGGAGTAGACCCAGAATTTGCTGGTGCAAAATTTAAAGTAACTTTATTGTGCCCAGCGCGTCCCTTTGCACTACATTTTCAATACGCTGGGTCAGCTTGTGTCTTCAGTCCTATCCTTCTCTGTATGAATATGTATTTATTGTGAATGTTTTTATATGTACATTTTGTAATATGTTTGTCCTTTCTTGTGATCGTTGCAGCCCTGACGAAGTTCCTACAAGGAACGAAGCGTGTTGGCTGTGTCAAGTTCTTGGTAAACTTTACCGAAATAAAGATTATAATTTGGACTAAAAGAACGTTTGTTGGATTTCATTGACTGCGCCTTCCGCCTTCCTAATAACATCATCTCTAACCTCATAATCTCGACCACTGGTGTCAACTGCATGCAACAAATTATTGCTCTGTAAATAACTCTCTTCATTAAAAAAAGGTTCAGAACTTGAAGAGTGTTTACATTCCCCTAAAAAAAATCACAAAAATTACTATGGAGGTTTATCTAGTGATCGAATTCTGTTTATTACTGAAAAATAAAGAGTTTCCTCTTTACTTCAAAAGACTTTTCAACAATGGATTCGATATGCTTCTTCTTTTTATAAAATTGTTTTCTCGTTCTATATTTCTTTGTATGTTTCAGTAAATTATGGACTACTCTGTTGTAAAATATTTTTTTTGCGCAATTCTTTATATTGATTTTTTTTCTTTTACTATAAACGGTATCCTTTGTTTTTACATTGCCTTTTTCTCCTTTCCTATTGTTTGCACTTTTTTTTATGCTTGGAACATTTTCACTGCTTTGCACATTTGCATTTTTTTTCTAAATCTATTGATATTTTTTATGAAGTCTTTGTGGTCTTAACAGAAACTTTTCTCTTTTAAGCCACATTTTGTTGGTCTTCCAATACTTGTGGTTGAGTTTTTTTCAAGTAAGTATCCTTTTTCTGACCTTTTCTTCTTCTTTGTTTCTCCAGCATGATAGTTTTCTTTTAAGGATGATAAATAGTATCAGTAAAAAATAAACATAAATAAGTATTTATTAACAACTTAAAAAAATTATACATTTTTATTACTATACAGACACTTTTCATATAAATTCTGAGTAAAAAATTGTAGGCCTGAAGCATAACTGTGAAGGTTGTAAGAGCACTACATACATAGTGCATGGCAGTTTGAAGCACTCCATAACACTAAAACCTGAAGCACTGTATGAGTACATGCATATTTACTAAATGATCAGAAAACTATAAGGAAAGACACCTTGTGAATAATTGGTTCACTTTTACTTTAGTAAATACATTACTACATGGCACATACACAGTCACAATGGTTTTGCAACAGTACAGATTTAGAATTTAGAGTAGTGCAGTGTTGTTTGTCTAGTGTAGGGAGTCGTGCTGGGGTACTGTTCTAGGGAAGTGCAGTGGTATTTCAGTAGAGTACGAGGTCGTGCTGGCGTACATTTAAGGTTTAGGGTAGTGTAATAGTGTTTCAATAGTGTAGGGGGTCATGCTAGGGTAGTGTTCTAGAGTTTAGAATACTACAATGGGGTTTTGTTAGTGTAAGAGGTCATGCTGGGATAGATTTAAGGTTTAGGGTACTGTAATGGTGTTTGGATAGTGTAGGGTGTCATGCTGGGATACTCTTCTAGGATAGTGCAGTGGTGTTTATGTAGTGCACAGGGTCATGCTAATGATTGTGTTTTAGGGTTAAGGTAGTGCAGTGGTGTTTGTGTAGTGTAGGGGGTCATGCTGGGGTAGTGCAATGGTGTTTGAGTAGTGTAGGGTGTCTTGTAGGGTAGTGTTTTATTGTTTAGGAACCTACACTGGTGTTTGGTTAGTGTAAGTGGTGATGCTGGGATAGATTTAAGGTTTAGGGTACTGCAATGGTGTTTGGATAGTGTAAGGGGTCATGCTGGGATACTCTTCCAGGATAGTGTAGTGGTATTTATGCACCGTAGAGGACAATGCTAGGGATAGCGTTTTAGCGTTTAAGGTAGTGCAGTGGTGTTTGTGTAGTGTAGGGGGTCGTGGTAGGGTAGTGTTCTAGGAAATAAAGTGGTGTTTGGGTAGTGTAGGAGGTTGTGCTGGGGTAGATTTAAGGTTTAGGGTAGTAAAGTGGTGTATAGATAGTGTAAGTGGTCATGCTGTAGGTAGATTAAGGATTTACTGTAGTGCAGCGGTGTTTGGGTAGTGTAGGAAATCATACTGGGAGTAGTGTCACTGCAAGACTACATGTACTTATTTGTCTGCAAAAATATCAAGCATGCATTCCATATATTTCAGAACTGCATTTTACTAGTAATACTAAACTTATTTTCGAAACACTTAACCAATGACTATTTTCTAATTCTACCAAAATATGAGAACACAATACGTTTTTAACCACTTACATGTCGGGAAACACATGAACCACCAAAATGCTTCCCTGAAAGTGATTCCTAAATGCACAGACTCACTGTGTAGTTCTACTCAAGCAACTCTATCCCTTACTTTTTTACCAAAACACATTTACCACTCAACAAGACTTTAGGTAACTCTACACATTGCCCAAAATGTTCTACTACTCATTAGTATAGAGTGTTTCTATCAGTATAATTCATAAATTCACACAAGTCTCACTGTGACACTCTAGACAACCAACACTATCCATTGCATTTTACCAAAACACATTTCATACCCTAGAATGGGTACTGCATTTAAATGTACAAGCTTGAGTCATTTTTACAAATAAATATACAGAAATGCTTATCTCAGAATGCTTTTTAAATGCAAAAAGAAAAAAAAAGGATTCCCTGCACTTTAGCAGGACAAACATATTACTCTGATAAAAAATAAAAATGCACCACATACATTCCCTAACAAATTAATAACTCACCTTTCAAATTGTTTTGTAGAATAATAAGTATATCAGTTACACAGCAGATTTTCTTATACAAAGTCTCTGTTTTGAACACCTCTCAAGAGAACCAAATTAATGGCACAGTTTCCCTCTCATTTTGAAAACATATACACCTTCACATCAAATCACATTGCTTCCCTCATTAATTCAAAAGCAAACACACATTTCTATTGGTTACAGATTTCAACCCTTTCCAAATGGCATACATTTCAACCCTACCCCAATCTGCCTTCTGCCTGTTATCATAAAAACATTTCATGAAACACAGGTCAACAGTTCATCACACAATGTTGCTAATCAAAACAGCAAGTGTGCTTGACTTCTCAATATACCGGCTTATCCTATGTAATGTTCTTTTCAGTTTTCAAACTGCCACTTCATTTACAGAGACCATCTGCGTGCATCCAGACCTCCCTTCAAGATGCTTAGAGTGTGGATTGTGAGACACAGCTACATTTTCTGGAGCCAAAGGTACACAGAACAGAAAGGAATTCACAAAGACCTAGGTTTACCAAATGTAGACATTAATGGATTGGCCAGAGAGGGTTAAAGTTAAGTATGGGTGAAATTTGCGAATTCGTGGTACGCAAATTCACGCGGTACGTAAATTCGCTGTCCGCAAAATCCGCAAATTTGCGTATTTTTTTATTTTTGCATGTACACGGGGCGCTTTGCGTGTTCGTGGAATTTTTGTCAGCGCGCCAACCGCGTAGTTACCCACGCAGTCGTACATGGGTACGCCCATCTTGTTTTCAGTGTTCCTGTTGCGTATTTCCGTTTCCGGGTGCCAGTTACATGCTCGCGTCGTGCATTTCCAACGTGCGAGCTGCAAACTACGTGTTCACGTCCATTTTTGCATGCTCGTAGGGGAAATATTGCGCGAACCTACCCACGCAGTCCCAATGTGCGCGGCCATCTTATTTTTCATTCATTGCTATGGATCTGGGCATGCTTTTTCTATCCTGCTTTAATCTTTGTAATCCTTTCTTTATTTGAATTTTGTTTTAATTTGTTTTACTCAGTATCTATCTCTTTATTTTTCTATATCTATATTTTGTGTTTTTTTCCACTTTTGGTAACTTTAAAAATACTTTTTTTAACTCTTTTCTTTTATTTACTTTTTCCCTATTCTCTTTTCTATTTATTCCCATTCCTGTCCAGGACCATGGCAAAGGGAGCCGGGAAGAACAAGGGGAAGGGTCCCGCACCCCGTACCCGGCTCCCTTGCGGGTGATTATGGGGGGAGGATGTTTTGGCCCAGGAGATTTTCAGCGCTTTGGAGGTGGCTGCACTTATCTTTTATGTTCAGCGAAGCCGTCGCAGCAGGCGACAGGCCCGGTGCAGGGTATGGCCTCCGGGAGCGTCGCCAGCTCTGGGATAAGGTGTGATAAGGTGTGCCGGGCCATGTTTAGGGAGTCGGGGGTCCGGCGCACCTACCATCAGGCGACGCACCGGTGGGCGGACTTCCTTGACCGGGAGCAGGACCTGCTCGATCTGCTAGGCCTGGAGATCCCTGGGCTTGGTGAGTAGTTATTTAATAACTGCTTTGTTTTCTTCTGCTCTGTGTTATTATATTGCTAATATATGTTTTTCCCGAAGAGCAAGAATGATGCCAATTCGATTACATTGCAGGTAAATTAATGTTTATAGCTTCTGTGATTGAAGGTGCTCGCCTGCTCAGTGGCATTGCTACTATGCTTACTTGTTTGCAACTTTGTGCTCATTTGGCCTGATTATGTATGAGTGTAGTACTTTACAGAACTGCGTAATGCTAGAGAGACTAGAGACTCAAGTCTAGTCCTTCCTTTGTACTCCTACTGCCACTAAGAAGAAGAGATAGTGGTGGATTTAAAGGTTGAGTATATTATGACTTGTTATTAGTAGCAGGAAATTTTTTAGCGGTCTGCAATCATGATGACTGACTGTGTCTGTTACGTCGCGTCCTACTGAGTGCTGGCAGTCGTAGTAGAACCTTTTTGTTGTTGGTTTAGTTAGTGATTTACATAACTTTCCAAGTAGACGGTCTGCGAAACCAGCAATACTGTATTATCCTCCTAGTTGACCTGATCAGATAGGTCAATACATGTAGTGCATTTGTTGGTAATTTGCTTCCCCCGAGATAATTTTAGATTGTGGTCAAAGAAATCAAATATTTAAAAAAAAACAATCATCCATGTTCGTTTATTTCATGATCATCAGCAACTCCCAGGGGCAAGAGGACAACAGCAACGCCGGCGGAACAAGGTGGGCAGGATCGGTCTCTTCTGCTGGCCCCAGTAAGTTCTTCTGTTGTACTGTTAATATTAATAATTATACTTCCCTAACTTTTACAGCACCTATTCATTCCAAACTGTTTCCTAATTCTATTTTTTTACAAAATAGTCTTTGATCTTCTTGTAGACTGTTTCTATATTCTTATCCTGCCTCTACTATCACTCTCTGGGCTATTACTATTCACTATTATTATGATTCGATCTGTGAAGGTAGCTAAGCTTGCCCAGTCGGCAAACGGTGGTAAACAAAACTCTGATCCAGCAATAGCTCTAGGCACTGAGTGCAGTCCTCTGGGTTGCCCTTGCTGTCTATTCCAGTCTTCCTAATGTAAGTGCTTTGACAATTTCCAACAACAAAATGTCAATGTGTCCACCAAGAATAAGCTAGTAGTTGGCTTTTTTGATTTGATAGGAGCACATACCATACCGCTAGTGTTCCAGGGACTATTCTGCACATACAGAAGTATGGACAAGAGAAATAGGACATTGTTAACGATAAGTGCAGTTCGATTTTCCACATACCTCAGTCCTAACAGAAGTTGAACCCCCAATCCCCTGACCGACTATCTATTGTGTCTGACCAATGATTACACGACCCAGAAGAACAGAATAAGACTACCGCCGAGGCATGACTTATCAGAGTCACGTAAGAATGCCTGTAAAGTGCAGTAGTGCAAACCCTTCCGCTCACTCACACGTGAACAAAAACCACACAGTGTTTTTTAGTTTTAAAGTTTTATTTTCAAATAAGAAATAAAAAAACGATTTCTCTATTTCTAATAGCGCGGTATTCCCAGCAAGCAGTGGTGATAGATGACGTTAAAGTTTAAACACCCTTCCCTAGAATCAATATACTTCAACTTAACACATCTAATTATTAAAATAACTGTGCAGGAGCCCTCACCTTGTTTGAACTTCAAGTACTGGTGGTGATGAAGAGTAGATGGTGAAAGCTGAAAAGCGCTTGTTGGCAGAAGGGCAATGGAATCTTCTGTCATTCTATAATTAGAAAAATGGTGCACCTTAAAAAACAAGCATTCATCAGTTGTGCCAAAAAGTGTAGCATGTAAAGGCTAAGCATATAAAAGGTTATCACCCTCCCCCAAAGCGTCAGTTTTTTTCATTCTCAATAATTAAAAATTGGTTATGTATTAACATTTTCTTCCATTACAAGATGAAATAGGGGGTGGTGTATGGCATCTAAAAATATGACATGTTTTTTATAAGCGTCACAACATCGGATGCGGCACATACTACCACCACCACCAGTCCCGGGGCCAGCAGCGCGGAGGCGTCCACTCCAGGGGGTGATGCGGCGGTGCCACAAGTGCTGTGATGACTCAGCAGGGGCGGACGGTGGTAAGTTATTATACTCCTTACTTATTGACATTTTAGAGTAGGCTCGCAAAGGAGTGTATGATGTACTGTACAGTAGACAGTACACTAGTATAAGTACACTGTACTGTTAAGAACAGTTACTAATTTAGTACTACATTTTTGCCAATCACGGAGAAGACAGTCACCCTTGACTTAGCAATAGTATTAGCGGCAGTAGTTCTCGAGTAAGCAATGGCCCCCTCTATTTGACTTCAACTCAGCTGGGAAACTTTAATCGTAAAGCCAACTCATATCAGATGAACTTAAGGGATGTGATGAACGAAAAGGGAAAGAAGGGTGAAAGGAAGGACCAGCGAGTCGTAACATTTATGACTGTAAAGAATGATACGTGTTTTTGAATGCAGGCAGAGGTGGCTGATAGGAAGGAATCCGATGCATTGCTGCTTGAAGCAAGGATGGTTGGAGGAGAAAGAAAAGATGACTGCCTGTGTGGGTGAAAGAGAAAATGCATGTGTGATGTGCATTGCAATATATCATTTGGGTGAAACTCAAATGCAAGTCAAAACGGTGGTTTACCAAATAAAATAAAAAGGGTGTTAGTTCGTTGTTGAGAAAAAGTAAAGTTGGTCCAGTTGAGCTGCTAGTAGAATTCCTGAAACTCCCACTAATGTTACAGGCCTACAAAGACGGCGGAAAGATACATGCCAAAATGTTATACTGTGCTTGCAAGTTAGTAGTGTTACTGTGAGACAACTTTCTGTTGAATTATTTTGTGGTAATGTTGAAGAGTATTGGGTACAGACTCTATTTTACTTTCTTTCTTCATAGATGCTCCCAAAAAACTGACCCGGAAGGAGATGGGTTTCCGGGCCAGGGCCAGGAAGCTGGAGGCCATTTGTGCCGAATATCGGCGGCAGGTGGCTCGAGAGCAAGAGGAGGAGACGGCAACAGCTGCAACCTCCTCCAGTGCCCCTGGGTCCACCAGCCAGCAGCCTCCAGTGGTACGGCGCCGTGGCCCGACAGCCTCCCGCTGCCGCCACGGAGCAGCTAAGAAGACACCAGCAGCTGCCCCTCCCCAGCGCCTGGATGGCACGTCAGCGCCGCCTCTGCCGGAGAGTGGACTACCTAGACGCGTGGTAGAGAAGCTCCAGCGCCAGTTCCGGGAACTCCGCAAAGAGATGCGGGACCACCTGTTCACAGGACATCGCCGGAAGAAGTGACTGTCCCTTGCCCCTTTTTTAAAGACTGTTGGGAGGTGGGAATTGGGGAATTGGGCATTGGGGATTCAAAGGATAAGGATAAGGATAAAAGTTTATAAAGCGCTCGATTGCCGTGGCGTCTTGGCGCTGATGTGTGTGAACAAATTTAGAAACTGCTGCTTCAACAGCTTAGATGACAGAGAAAAGAGTGTCTTCAAGTCCTTCCTAAACAACTTTCTGTCAGCTTGAAATCTCATGGTCAGAGGTAGTCTATTCCATAGGTGCGCTGCCCTGTTGGATAGTGTCCTACCTACCCATTTTGCCCTCTTAATCTTAGCCGTCTTAAGTAGACCCAGGTTAGTGGATCTTAGAGGGCATGCAGGGGTATAGGACGTGAATAATTTAGAAACCTCCTCGGCGCCACCTCCATAAAGCGCCTTATGAACCAGGCAAAAGGCTTTAAAATCCACACGCTGCTGCACTAGAAGCCAATGCATCGATTTAATTCCCGCTGAAGTTGAGCAACCCCTGGGGATGTTCAGAAGCAACCTTGCTGCTGCATTCTGAAGAGACTGGAGCTTTTCCATCTGTGTTTTGTCTATGCCCAAAAAAGGGCATTACAATAATCTAATTTGGACAGGAAAAGACTCACCATTACTGTCTTTTGAAGCTCACGTGAGATAAATGGGAAAATCTTCCTTAATGTTTTCAAGAGAAAGAAACAGGATTACATCAGACTGTTAACCTGGGGAGAGAAGTTAAATTGTCTTCAAAGATAACCCCAAGGTTCCTAACCTTAGAGACGGAAGCCTGACACTTCCCAGCCTCGACTGGCCACCATGAATCATTCCACATGTGGGGTCCCCCTTCAAATTCTATCATCTCCTTTTTATCTGTGTTGATCTTGAGTAAATGATGGTTCATCCAGGTGATGATCTCGGATAGGCAAGCATGAAATTTAACAGCTGTGACCTCCGGTTGCTTGCAGATGGAAATAACAAGTTGTGAGTCATCAGCGTAGGATACCAACGCAAAGCCATACCTTCTGATGAGCCTAGCCAATGGGTTGACATAGATATTAAATAGTGTGGGGAATAAAGCGGATCCCTGTGGAACCCCGCAGGAAAGATGAAAACTCTCAGATTTCAATCTGTCCCAAACCAACTTTTGTTCCCTGTCCACCAGAAAGGAGGAGAGCAGAGCAAGGGCCGTCCCCTCAACCCCCAGATCCTTCAGCCGCTCCGGTGTCAAATGCTGCCGATAGGTCTAGGAGTATAAGGACCGCCCTGCCCCCACCATCCACAACTCTCCGTATTTACTCAGTTGCAACAATCAAGGCAGATTCACTGTTGTGTTGAGTCTAACAGATTGTTTCAATTCAGATAGTCACTCAACACCTTATTCAATGACTTCTCAATGACCTTCGCCACCATTGGTAATCCAGCAATCAGACGGTAATTCTTCAGCACCTGCGGATCCAAATTGGGTTTTTTGAGCAAGAATCTGATGGCCACTTGTTTCCACAATGCAGGATGTGAACCAGTCTCTAATACTTGATTACTGAGGGGCATCAGCCTCTCACAAATCTTCTTGGAGGCCAAGTGCATAACAGCAGGGGGGCAAGGGTCCGTAGGAGAGCCTGATTTTATAGAAAGGAGCAGATTTTGCACCTCCTCATTTGCCATTTCTGGAAAGCAGGACAGTCTGCACTGTGTTGGCGGCAGATCCTCCTCTGAGTACCCTTTAGCCTCACAAGACCCCTGCATGTTAAAAAGGTCCTCATGTATTACTTGGACCTTATTTTGATAGAAAAGTGCCAGATTGTTGCACATCTCCTGGTCTGCCTTAAAAGCATTTTCCTGCTGTGGTTTTGCCAAAGAATTAACCACTCTATAAAGTTCTTTATTAGAATTGGCCGCATCTCTAATTTTAGTTGTAAAATAGTGCTCTTTAGCCACAATTATTGCGTTCTTATATCGCTGAAGTGCGCGGTTATAGGTTACTTTCCTACTCTCACTGTAACCTTTTCTCCACAAGTTTTCTGCTCTCCTACATTCCACTTTTAGAACTTTGAGCTGAGGACTGAACCAAGGTGAGGATATCCTTGGCCTCCTTACTGTTAACACTTTCTCAGGGGCTACCTGCCTGGCCGCCACCTCAAGCCATTCATTAAACAGGAATGCTGCAGCATTATTGTCCGATGTAGGCAGATCAGGACCAACATCCAACGCCAACTCAAAGTCACTGCCCTGAACCTTATTCCAACCCCGGACCTTTACTTTATCAGGTTTGGTGCAGGGTTCTCGAATAGGATGTATGGTTCTGATAGTGAAATGAATAGCCTTATGATCCGTCCAAGCTAAGGTAGATATCAATATCAATATCTGGATTATTTGTAAAGATGCATCCAAGGTATGACCTGCCTTATGGGTCGGCCCGTTTACTAATTGTCCGAAACCGTTGGCCTCCAAAGTATCCAGCAATTTAGCAGACTCTGAGTTATTTGACAATTCTAGTTGATAATTGAAATCACCCAGAATAGTGAGAGGGAGGGAATCAGTACAAGACTCCAGAAGTGTCTGTAAAGCTTGTGTGAAGGTCAGAATAGCACCAGGCGGGCGATATATAAGGAATCCCTGAAGCAAAGTCAGATTATTTAATTTTATACAAAAGCGTAGTGCTTCTGCCGGCCGAGCTGTATGGATTCTGTCCGTATCTTAAAATGCTCCCTATATATAATGGCTATTCCCCCGCCTCGACCTTTTTCTCTCTCCTGTGACAGGATGGCATATCCCTCTGGCACCACAATGTTCCAGTCGGGAGCGGCGGTGTTGTCCGTCCAGGTTTCCCTCAGGAAAAGTATATCTGGGGAGGATGCTTGAATCAGTTCTTCCACTTCATATTTATGTTTTCCCATGGAAAGGACATTCAATTAAATACATTTGGCAGTACATTGATTTATCTCTTACAGGTCATTAATTAATCCCCCCTTCTTGATAGTCCTTATTCCTATCCCCCTTCCTCTAATATTGTCTAGTTTCAGTAGCTCGCTTGTCTGCTGTCTCCCAGTCTTATTCCTATGTTCTGGCACATTGTTACTGTCTGACAACAACTGGGAGCAGCAGTCGGCGTCTTGACCCTCTTGAGAAGTCAGAGCTGGGGATGATAGCTCCTGGGGCCAACAGACATCGCTCCGGAGAGCGAGAAGATGGGGTTGACTGTACCTATAAGGCCTCGGTCCTCCAGGGTTCCTGGCACTCGGCACGGGGCAGGCACGGATGGGCGCAGACAGGCTTGCCTTTGGCGCGCCACTGCGCGGTCACCCCAGCATAAATTTAAATACTGTCGGCAGTAAGTAAAACTAGACCAGAGTTAGAGGGAGTTTTGAAGGACATTTGGACATTGGTTGGGGTTAGGGAGGGGGGTGAGTTGGGTCTTTTGAAAAGCATATTTTTGTTATGGAAAATATATTTATTTATTTTACATACTTAAACATAGTATACACGTTCATATTATTTTGTGTGGTGGTGGGCAGTGGTTACTGTACGTTTGGTTTCCTCAAACTTACCAGCATGAATTATCGAAACGTCCACAAATGTACAAAAGTGCCACTAACAGAGTTAGTGAATTCAGTTGCCTTACTAGAATTTAACTAGTGCTACTGTCAGTCTCTCCTCTCCTTCGAGTCCTATCCCATTATTCTACCTCCCAAAAATGCTTATCTTACCTGTGATTCGTGTTTGAGAATAGGGCTAGGCACAGGGGTGGCTGCATGGCAAATGGCGATTAAGGTTGGGTATGGAATCCTGGACGGATGAAAGTCATCATTGTGCTGGTAGTAGTAGTGGTACACACTGGCAGTAGCAGCATATGAAAAAAAGGAAATGAAACATTGAGTGGCCTGAGCGTAGCATTAGAGCAGTATGATAGATAGTACGGTAGAGAACAGTGCCATAAATTGTAGCCTAAGCAGTGCTAAAGTATTCAAAATATAAGTACTAGTTGCGTATGGCTTCTATAAGAAATAGAATTGAAGGTGAAGGACACAGCAGCGTAAGCATTAAGCATTCGATTCGTCACGTGTAGGAGGAGGATGTTGTTGATGATCAATCCACGATGGCGCACATGAAATTCTGATTTGAATGATTTTTCTGTTGCTTTGATCATATCCTCCCCTGCAAGTGTGTTTAATTATTGTTGTCATTTAGTCACACCTCAATGAAAACCACACAGCCTGGGGGAAAAGGATTAGGGTTTGAAAATTGGATGGGAATGGGGGTTTTTGGGAAAGTTTTATGGACCGAGGGAAAAAAAACACAGCATGGACAAACAACAATGAAGATAAACAAATCTTTGGATACGAAGATATCCATAAATCTTTTAAGGGACATAAAGGAAGTGCATGCACTACTGCATGCATGAAGTTGTTTGCTAAATGGATGGTTAGGTTACTGAAAAATAAGTAGTACTTTCTACAACTTACTAACTATGAAGAAACAATGTGACAGTACAGGGCTGCAGTAATTACGCAATTTCACTTGCCTATCTGCCCTCAGAGAGAATAAACACTTAGTACATTAAATTAGTTTCAAAAATAGCAAAGAGAAACGTATACAATGGCTGGAGGGATGAAGTTGAAGCAGAGAGCAAACAAATGCACAGAGTCACACTCACAGAAGTTCACAACAATACCAATATTTAAAAGTTAAGGAGAAGTGAAGAGGATACTGTAACTGTATGTTGTAGTTGTCCTGTTGAATTTGGGAAGTTGCATGCATCCAGCCATTCACACTGTCCACGGACTGCCTGGCGGATGCCGAATTGCGGATCGCTAATGTTAAGCCTGAGTTAATCATTTTTCCAATCACACAGGGTAAAAGCCGGCCTGTAATTGTTGATGGAAAAACAGGAAGTGATATTAAAACACGACGGAGAAAAAAACATGAGGTACAATGTGTAGTGCAAAAATAACACTTTTAGTTTCAGAGGCGACAGTATTACATACAAGCATCATTTCTAAAGTGCGTACTCTGAGTCTCCTTTTCGAGGATAGTAATTAGCACACAGCAGGCCAGGGCCATGCAGACGGTCAAATCAGGCACCACTGAGTGAAGCAACCTGATGTAGCATACCTCTTTGACACAGACAGACAAAGCATATCTAATTGTATGCAGCAAGTCACATAGCCGCAATTTTACATGAACTGCTGTCTGGACTCTGGCATAGCAACACTACACTGGCTCGACCACTCCATATCACGACTAGACAGACATGTAGTTCTGCTGTAGTAGTTGTTGTTGACTGGTTTACCTGTTTGCCACCCACAAATTGGCCATAGTTCTTCCGTAAACCGACGATGATGATCCATCCATCCCAGTGAGTGACTGTAAAGAAAAAAGATATATTATTTAACTTTGATCATCAACACTCATCATCATCATGGTATATTGGCAAACAGTGAGTCCAAGGACATTTTGCATATTGGAAAATGCAACGTAGTGGCCCCTGCAGTTGAAGTACAATTTGAATTTAAAAAGGTAAAAAAACAGAGTAGACTTGAGTTACATTTAGTGTGTAAAAGATTAAATAATAACAGAAGACATAGGATTCATTTCATGCACAACAAAGAAACAGCAATTGCTTTCATCAGAGCAAGACAGCCAATGCTGTCCACTGCATGCCATCTTCTGATTATTCATTACCTGTTCCACTTTTTGTCCGCATCTTGTTCTTAAAGTGAAGGCCCACAGGGCAGGGCAACCTCTCCTGTCAATTTCAGAAGTAACTGTCAGCAATCAGCATGTAGTCAGTAATTCCAGTCCCACTTGAGGGGACTTGTCTACGAAGCCAAAATTTCTTGATTCTGCGTAATCCAGCCATCTGCCTCGAGGGAAATGGATAGGGGGAGTCTGGAGGAGGATAGAGGAGCATGACTGAGTTGTGAACTTGTGAACCTCAGGAATGTAGACAGTGGCACCTTCAAATCAATAAGGAAATCAGATGAAGACAGTGCTGCTGCTGGAGTTGTTGTGATTAGAGTTTTGTTGTGATAAAAGTTGCAAAACAAAGAAAGACACACAGGAATAAAAGTGAATAAGGACGAAAAAAAAGGAAGTCATAAAAATGTGTATGGACCGGAAGCGCAGCGGGCGCGACGATTGCGCGCCGAAGGCGCGCATAAGGCAAGCTCGTCTGTGCTCGTCCGCGATCAGGACGCGACCAGGGCCGGTCCTCCTGCCCGACCCACCAGCCACAACATCGCACCATATACCCGGACCGATCTGCTGTCTCTTAGACCCCCCCGCTGCAGGACCCACTCTTGCTCTCTCCTGGATGCCCAAAGCCGAGACTTTGTCTGCACAATTTGTCATTTCTCCTTCTCATCTGCTGGCTTAACATCCCGCCCAATCCACGCCCCCACCTCAGCTTCTATTTCTAGCGCTCACCCCCCGTTGACCCTCAGATCTGCACTTATTAACTGCAGATCTTTGACTAAACATGCCTTTGACATCTGGCAGTCCCTCCGAGATAACAAGTGGGATCTGCTTTTCCTAACGGAAACATGGCTCAATGACACTACGAACCCCGCCATTTCCCTTGCCTTACCAGAGGGTAACAGTATTAGCTGTGCCAATAGATCTAATGGCAAACCGGGAGGTGGTATTGCCCTAATCCATAAATCCACCTGGACAGCTACCTTTCCTCCATTTGACCACATCGACTGTATAGAAGGTCTGCCTTTTAGCATCCAAACCTCACCGTCCTCCTCCTGTTCGGGAATACTCATTTATCGTCCCCCTCATTCCAATCTATCACACCTACCGGTTTTGACGGACTATATCATCCAGCTCAGTACACGATACTCCAACTTTACCGCATTAGGAGACTTCAACCTCCATGTCGACAATGAATCATGTCCGCACAGTAGTCAATTTATCTCCATGCTAGCGGCCTGTAACCTAGTCCAATTAATAACCTTACCCACGCATAATGCGGGTCACACACTGGACTTAATCTGCTCCAATCTCTCTTCTATCCGGGTGGCGCCCCCCCACCCCGGTTACCTGGTCCGACATTTCTTTATCTCCTTTGAGATTGATATTCCCCGCCCCTGCAGACCTCTTATCACGCCTAAATCTTCAGGAAGAAACTGGAGCCGCATCACTTTGGATGCGCTCCAAAAACATCTCAACAACTCCCAACCCTGCCTGTCAACCGACCCCGACCAAGCTATTAACAACCTAGATACATGGATCAGTCAGGCCTTAGATGCCCTGGCCCCCATAAAACCCGTCAAATCTTACAGGACGGCACCTTCAGCCCCCTGGTACTCCAACGAACTTCGGCAGAAAAAGACCTTCTGTAAATCTCTTGAACGCCGCTGGAGACAGAACTACTCTCCGGACAGTAAAGCCATCTATAAAACTGCCCTCAAAGACTATCGGAGAATGATAGAGGAGCATAAACGGGACTTCCTGGCCTCTAGAATAAAACTTGCCAGCAATGGAGCCAGGGAGATCTTCAACATTGTTAGATCCTTCACAGACCCCGCCGCGTTGACCAGATCTCAGCCCGCCTCACAGGCACTATGCAACAAGCTTTCTCAATTTTTTTAGGACAAAATTGAGAACATCCAAACATCCTTTCCCCCTTCTAATACAGAAGGAGACAACGAGCGATCCACTCCTCTTATACCATCGCCACTCTCCCTGACTGAATTCGCTGTAATATCGGAAGCAGATTCTATGACTGAGCTCCTTAAATGTAAATCAGGCTCCCCTAACGACCCTTGGCCAGCCAAGGAATACAAAAAATTGGCACCCCTACTTAACCCCTATTTAAATCACATCTGGAATGACTCACTCCGTACAGGATGCTTCCCTACCAAATGGAAGCATGCCTCCCTAGTCCCCATTCTGAAGAAACCCAACTTGGACCCAGACCTCCCCAGCAATTACAGGCCCATTTCCCTCCTGCCTGCCCCAGCCAAGATCTTGGAAAAGCTGGTTCATTCCCAATTGGCTAGTTTCATCGAATCCAATGGGCTCCTCCATGCCTCCCAGCATGGCTTCAGGTTTGGCCACAGCACGGAGTCGGCCCTCATTGAAATGGCCGACTCTGTGAGATGGACGCTTGACCGAGGGTCGAGGGCGGTGTTAGTGCTGCTGGATCTTTCAGCAGCATTTGACACCGTCTCTCATAAGATCTTGCTGAGAAGGCTGGAGGACCTAGGGCTAGGCAGCTCTGTTCTAAAGTGGTTGTCATCTTACCTGTCTAATCGCACCCAACAAGTTTTCACCCCTCCCTTCACTTCCTCTGCCAGGCCACTTAAATGGGTCCCACAGGGTTCTTCCCTTAGCCCGCTTTTGTTTAACGTTTATTTCACCCCTTTGGCTAAACTGATCTCCCAGACTGGGATCAAATCCACATCTTACGCTGATGACATCCAGCTACTTTTCCCGTTCGATACCCCCTCTGCATCTGCTTTCGACCCGCTGAAATCCTGCCTAAGAGACATTTCCAACTGGATGGATACTAATTCCCTCCGTCTCAACGCAGGTAAAATGGAGATTCTGATTTTCAACTCTCCTTCTCCCCTGGATGCCAGCCTGTGGTGGCCTGAAGATCTGTGCCAGGCCCCAACGCCTAAAAACTCGGTGAAAAACCTAGGAGTACGCTGGGACACCCATCTCAGCTTTGACACCCAGGTACAAACAGTCGCAGCCTCATGCTTTGCCAAAATCAGAACAATCAAACGGCTCGTTAACTATCTGCCGGAGGAGTGCCGCAAGACTGTGATCCAGGCATTAATCATATCCCATCTTGATTATGCCAATGCCCTCTATCTTGGTATCACAGCAGGCCTATGTTACAAATTGCAGACGGTTCAAAACGCCGCCGCCCGGCTGGTGGAGAGAATTCCTGCCAGACATCATATCTCCCCTCACCTCCGTAAACTGCATTGGCTACCCATTGCGAAAAGATGCATCTTTAAAGCAATTACGCTGGCTTTCCGTGCATCTAAAGGCAATGGGTCGGCCCATTTGAAAAATACTCTTCGCCTTTATGTCAAATCTAGGGCACTACACTCCAACTCCCTATTTTTCCTAGAAACTCCCCGATTTAAGCGTTCCCGTGCTGGTGGAAAAACCTTTGAGGTCTGTGCCACCAAGCACTGGAATAAGCTTCCGTTAGCTCTTCGCACATGCCAGACAGAACCAGCATTCCGTAAATCCCTTGAAACCCTTCTTTTTTCTTCCTTATTTGGTACCTCTGACCTGTCCCTCTAGTTCTCAGAGTCTCCCAGCGCCGGGATGCCCCGTTGGGGCCGCTGCGCGCTTTACAAAACACACTAATAATAATAATAATAATAATTTTTAGGCCTCGGTGTCAGGGAAGTAGAGCTTGTCCTCAAACTCTGTGAATTGAGACGGGAGTAGGTCAGCTAACAGAGAAGAACTTCCGTCACCTAAGTCGGTGTCCTCTTCTTCCTGCGTAGATTCACGTATTTTGTAATCTGGTGGTATGAAATGCTGATTCATCTTGATCATTGTTAACCTCTCCACATTTTTGGGCAAGAGGTGGGTCCTTTTTATATTTATAATGGCACCAGCAGCACTGAAAACATGTTCAGAAGACAAACTAGCGAGTGGGCAAGACAAATAATTTAGTGCCAGCTTGGTGATCAGTGGCCATTGACCCCCTTTACCATACCAATACCGCAATTGGTTGTGATCAATCAAGACCTCTGCTAGGTCATCCAGATAGCCCTGCACCATCCGCTCAAGGTCCTCCAGGGTTTGTCCACTTTGCGTACTATCTGTTGCCTTAGGCTTTGCATCAACACTGGAACAAGAAGAAAACCCTTGATGAGTTATCCGATCCGCTTCCGACAATATTATGGCTGGGCCTGGTGCAGGTGATGATGATGATATGGTTGCTGGTGTCGGTAACGGCTCTGAGGGAAAGTGACTGCCTTCGGCCACAGAAGTGGACCTTGACGCCGGATGGCCTGCTGATTCAGTAGTACTTGTGCCGGTTCCTTCAATTTCCTGACTCTCTTTTTAGAACCAAGTGGTTGACAGAGCTAGCGAATGTCAGTACTTTGAAACATCTGCTTCAGTAAAAGGAATGAACGCTTTGCTGGCCAGTGCCTTTTTGTACCGTGGATCCAGAATAGTGACCCAATTGTAATATTGTTCTGTATTATTTTTTTAAGCCTTTCATTGTCAACTAGGTGGGTTAATAAGCTCTCCGCCAATGGATATGCAGCTTGCTTGTCAGTATCATCTTTGAATGTTGAAGACACCGCCTTCAGTTGGTGCTCTAGCATGCACAACAATGGGATAGCTTTGCCCAAAGTACAGCCCTCCCTGCTGACTTCAAGTGTGAAGACCTCAAAAGAACGAAGCATGTCTGTCAGACTTTTAACTAGGTCCCATTCATCCAAATCTAGCCTCATGTCTTTCATAGTAGAAGCCCATTGAAAGATATACTCATTGTTTACCATGCACTGCTCAGACAGACGCTCAAGCATGTAGAAAGTTGATTTCCAACGTGTTACCACCTCCTGGATGAGTCCTCTGACTGGCACTCTACGTTCACGTTGAATGTTCCTCAGCTGCTTCCGGGCCTTAAAAGAATGACTGAAATGTGTGCAGATTCTTCGGCAGGTGGTCAGTAACTTGCTGACTGTGTTTTCTTTTTTGAAGAAATCTTGCACCACGATGTTAATACTGTGCGACAAACACGGCACTCTGAAGTAGTTACCCTCATGCATGGTCTTAACTATATTACTGCCATTATCCGTGGAAACATAACCAATCATGCGCTTTCTTGAATGCAGCCATTGAAAGACCTTACTTTGAAACTCCTTCAAAATGTTTTCTTCAGTATGAGATTTCTCCATGGCAAACATGGCTACTGTTGCAAGTTTCTGACTAGTTTGAAAAACTCTGTCACTGTCAACACCTGCATATAACTTGTCTCTACCCCTACAAAAGAGACCCAGTGTGCAGTGATGCACATGTAATCAAGGGCTTGGCAACTAGTCCTCATGTCTGTTGTCAGGTGGATAGTGTGAACAGCACTCTTCTGCAAAGCTGCCCCAATCACCTCCAGCACATTTTGATGTAGTGCTGGAACCGCAACTCTGGCAATATAGGACCGGCTAGGAACCTTTCCTTTAAGGCAGACTGTTTGCCACAAATTCTCGAACACCCACCCCTTCCACGAAAGAAAAAGGGAGAAGGTCCTGCGCTAACATTTTAGCCAGCATTGCATTATAAAGGCGTGCCGTTGGGTGGTTGCGTTCAAAAGGCGCCTCTGACTAAAACATGCTTTTAATGGTGGTCTGGACCATTTTACGTGAAGGTGATGATCCAGACTTCTTCAACCCAGTTAGGCTCATTGATGTACTACTTTTTCGCATTGGTGTCTCTCCCAGAATCTTAGTGTACCTCATAGATGTTGCTGGGGTAGATGGTGTAGGCGCTACCACTGCAGTGATGCTGCCAGGGGTACTGTGTGTACCAGAAAAAATGTTGCTCGCGACTCATTCTTCAACTCCCCCTGCACGATCTGCTCATCGTCATCAGAAGATGCAATATCAATGGATACATTTGGATTTGTACTTTTGGCTTTTCCAATGTTACTTAGGTGCGCCTCCCACTGGATGATGTGGTGTTTTTGGAGATGACCTCTCTGGCCTCTGGTACCATAGTTGGTACCAAGCTTACCCCGACTAACTACTTGTTTACAAATCGAACAAACAACTAGGTTTTCCTCCTTTTTTCTAATACTAAAGAAGTCCCAAACTGGGGACTGAAGATTTCTGGTGGTGGTGGAGGTGCTACTTTCAATGCCAGATGAAGTGGAAGATGGGCGTGGTGGAATTTGACTCTGGTGTGTCCTTACAGTTACAGCACCACTACTTGAGGTAATGGAGGTCGAGATGGATGGAGGTCCCTGCCGACCCTTCTGAAGAGAAAATATGGCAGCTGTAGTAGTTCGTGTTGTTGTAGTAGTTACCTGTGTTGGTGGTGGTACACGTGCCACGCCGCCCACATCCCGCTCAGCAGCAATTCGGGATAGGGTTAAAATTGTCTGTCTGCTGCATGCCCGCTGGGGCTGGAGTGATGACTGTGATGACTGGGTCGTCGTCAGACTGTTCATCAGCAGCAGAATACACCACTTCTTGTTCGTCGTCATCACCCATAAGTGAAAGCCTTGCGGAAACCTTCCTTTTAGGCTTAGCTACCTTTGTCGGCTCATGGGGTGCCTCACTTTCAGACTGCATTGGTGGGTTCCAATCAACATCAAGATCATCAGAAGGAAGCGGGCTTGAAGATGAACTTGTAGTAGCCCTCCTTGACCTTTTTCTTGCTGGGGATCTGGAAGACAATGGATCATTAGGAAGAGTGGCTTCCTCGGATGATACCTCCGCTTGAATCTCGATTTCCTGATGTGCCCCTACTTCTGGAGTAACAAGCTTGGTGGGCAGTTGTGCTGCTCCATGTGCCTCTCCATGCGCCTCTCCATGCGCCTCTCCATGTGCCTCTCCTTGCACCTCTCCATGTGCCTCCCCTTGTGCCTCTCCTTGCACCTCTACTTGCGCCTCTACTTGCGCCTCTACTTGCGCCTCTCCTTGCGCACGTACTTGCGCTTATACTGGTTGCACCTGTGGTTGTTGTTGCGGCTGTGGTTGTTGAACACTTGTCAGATGAGTTACACCCTGCGCTGATTGGATGCTACCTTCTTGCGATGAGCCAACATCACTGGACGATGGTGATTGAGCAATTAAAGTGGTTGCCTCTGCAGCACTCATGTCCTTGGACCTAACTTGGCATGGTGGCACTGAGTCCAATGAAGCGGAAGTGCTGCTCCCAGCTTGGTCCCCGGCGGACCCCATGTTACATTCCACGGTGCATGCATCAGGCCCTGAACGGTATGAATGTGTTGCACTACATCTCCCAGAAGGCTGAGGTAGGGGCGTTTCCATCCACATAGAATGTCTGCCTTTTTTTTAAAGCTCGCTGTGGATAACATCAGGTGCTTGTCACCTGATATCGTACGTCATGTTCCCCAGAGCCTCGTCTTTGCAAGGATCCGTTTACAGCATAGAGAAGCCCTTCGCTGGATTTTGCGGGCTTCAGCAATCCTCTTGTTACAGTCGTAATTGAAGATTGAATTACCACGTTACCCGACGGAAGCTGTCCACGAAGGGTTCTTGAAAGATAACACGGAGCGTGGAGTCAGGAATGCAATTAACCACTACTTTTCGTGAGAGAAGAATGAAGCGCTGAAGGATTAGTTCGAGACTGAGAGAGTCTAATATTCCTTTCAGCTTTCTTGTTCAGTTTGATTTCATTTTGGTTGTATTTAGGCACAAACTATTTCTTATCCTTTTAGGTGATAAGTGGTTAGAAAATATCCTAGGAGTTGCCGTTTAACCACGCACGAAATCCTGCCACAAAGGATTTCACATTTCACCTGAAGTTATATATAAAAGACTAAGAAGCCTATAGCATGTTAACCTATTCCAGGATTACAAGGGTGCTTTGGGTATTTTGGAGGCACAGAGCTGTTGAGAGGCTAGGAGTGAGATGAATCCATTTCACAGTGGACTACATTAACCAGAAGGCCGTCTGGTTTCAAATATGTCCCAAGTTGTTTTTGTCTATGGATATGAAGACAATATTGTATAGAGAATCATATAATCACTGCCTTAAGTGATCGTGACTTGCATTTTCTTTTCTTTGCTTTTATTTTTACGATTGTGTGCCTTTTTCTTAAGGATAATTGTGGCAGTTTAATAAGTAAGTGTAAAAGATATACACATATATATATTAATAGCTTCTAGAGGATGTGATGAATGTATGACGTGTTGTCTCTCTTTCTACAGAATAACCTGGGCTATCTAGGAGTGGTATCCACACAACTCCCTACCAGCCCTTTTGATGATCATTCAAGCTGCCACAACTTTATTGTTTCCTTTGTCCCCTTCCCCACGTTGTGGTGCGGTCTGTTGAGTTCTGCTGCTACTCATGGGCAGTTCCATACATTGGTGTGGAGGAGAATTAGCATCGTTCTTGGCTCCCACTGTATCCGGCTGATAAGGTTAGTGGTAACCTTGGTTGAATTACGACACCCCGCTGTTGCAGGCGTAGTTTTTTTTCCCCCACACTAATCTCCTTGGTAAGTGGCGCCACTTGCTTCTTCTGCTCTTTCTTACTGGCAGTGGCACTGGTAACTTTCTTGGTAGAGGAGCTACGGCCACCTTTTTTTGGACCCATCTTCTTCAGATGTCAGAACAGCAGGCCGCAGTTGCACAAGTTGCACGAGTTGCAGAGTTGTCTGTGGCCACAAGTGATGTCACGTGACGTGTTGCACATACCGTAGCAGGACTTCTTCCTGGCACTGATGATGAACGATGAGGCTGATGTGGTTCTCTTTGTGCACATAAAAGCAAATGAAGCCAGAGGAACATCAGTTAAATAAATGTTGCATATGTTGTGCTTCAATTAATAGTTTGTAACTAGGCATTTATTATTATTACAACACAACCAAAAACAGAAAGACAAAAAATAAAAATAGCAAATGTATTTCTAATAAAAAATGGATGTTTACATTAATAGAAGAGAGACCACACAGAGAGAGTTACTTGTTTCATGCACCACTGAGTAACCCTGGGCATAATGGATGAAATCAAGGCATACTGGATACAGCAGGCCTATGGAACAAAGCACACTTCCTGGCTTCAAAATGGACCCTTACTTGACCCCCACCCACATGGCAAGGCCCTGCCTGAAGGGACCAGGCCACAACATGGCCCCCACCCACATGGACAGACCCCAACACCCCAGAAAAGCAAAAAACACACAAAAAATCACCCCAATCCAATACCATCCATGCCATAAATGATGTTTAAATTCAAAACACCCACCGAAAGACTTGGTCCATGCACCACTGACTACCCCTGGGCATAATGGATGAAAGCAAGGCATACTGGGTGCAGCAGGCCTATGGCACAAAGCACACTGCCTGGCTTCAAAATTGCCCCTTGACCCCCACCCAAATGGCCAGGCCCTGCCTAGACCAGGCCTCAAAATGGCCCCCACCCACAAGGCCAGGCCCCAACAACACCACAAAAAAGTGAAAAACACACAAAAAAACACCCCGATCCAATGCCATCCATGCCATAAATTATGTTTAAATCCAAAACACCCCACAGAAAGACTTGGTCCATGCACCACTGACTACCCCTGGTCATAATAGATGTGGAGAAGTGTGGCTCACTGGTTAGAGCAGGCAGACACTGAAGCAGAGGTCAGACCCGGGACCAGGGTTTAATTCCCGACGCGGCAGGGTCTTGAGCTCAAATGTCCATGGACTCGATAATTCTCGCTTCGGTGCCTGACCTAATCATGGGTTCACACTCTGCAACTCTGGGCATTAAGCTTGATTAATCTCCACAACAGCCCCCCCGCGGCGGGATGCCTGGCTTTCACCTTGGGGATGCCCTGTAGGGGCTATCTCACAGGGAAAAGCCAGGACGGGTTCCCAAGGCAAGCGCGGAGATACCCCTTTGGGGGTCGATTCAGGCGCTATATAAGAAATATAATAATGATAATAATAATAATAATAGATGAAAGCAAGGCATACTGGGTGCAGCAGGCCTATGGCACAAAGCACACTGCTTGGCTTCAAAATGGCCCCTTGACCCCACCCACATGGCCAGGCCCAGCCTGGACCAGGCCTCAAATCGGTCGCCACTCACATTGCCAGGCCCCAACAACACCACAAAAAAGTGAAAAACACACAAAAAAACCCCAATCCATTGTAATCCATGCCCTAAATGATGTTTAAATTCAAGACACCCCACAGAAAGATTTGGTCCATGCACCACTGACCACCCCTGGGCATAATGGATGAAAGCAAGGCATACTGGGTACAGCAGGCCTATGGCACAAAGCACACTGCCTGGCTTCAAAATGGACCCTTCCCTGACCCCCACCCACATGGCAAGACCCTGCCTGGAGGGACCAGGCCTCAAAATGGCCCCACCCACATGGCCAGACCCCAACACCCCAAAAAATAAAAAAAATACACAAAAAATCACCCCAATCCAATGCCATCCATGCCATAAATGATGTTTCAATTCAAAACACCCCACCGAAAGACTTGGTCCATGCACCACTGACTACCCCTGGGCATAATGGATGAAAGTAAGGCATACTGGGTGCAGCAGGCCTATGGCACAAAGCACACTGCGTGGCTTCAAAATGGCCCCTTGACCCCACCCACATAGCGAGACCCTGCCTGGACCAGGCCTCAAATCGGTCCCCAGCCACATGGCCAGGCCCCAACAACACCACAAAAAAAGTAAAAAACACACAAAAAAACACCCCAATCCAATGCAATCCATGCCCTAAATGATGTTTAAATTCAAGACACCCCACAGAAAGACTTGGTCCATGCATCACTGACTACCCCTGTGCATAATGGATGAAAGCAAGGCATACTGGGTCCAGCAGGCTTATGGTACAAAGCACACTGCCTGGCTTCAAAATGGACCCTTCCTTGACTCCCACCCACATGGCCAGGCCCTGCCTGGACCAGGCCTCAAAATGGCCCCAACCCACATGGCCAGGCCCCAACAACACCCCAAAAAAGCACAAAACACACAAAAATCACCACAATCCAATGCCATCCATGCCATAAATGATGTATACATTCAAGGCACCCCACAGAAAGACTTGGTCCATGCATCACTGACTACACCTGGACATAATGGATGAAAGCAAGGCATACTGGGTACAGCAGGCCTATGGCACAAAGCACACTGCCTGGCTTCAAAATGTCCCCTCGACCCCCACCGACATGGCCAGGCCCTGCCTCGACCAGGTTTCAACATGGCCCCCACCCACATGGCCAGGCCCCAACAACACCACAAAAAAAGCAAAAAACACATTAAAAAACACCCCGATCCAATGCCATCCATGCCATAAATTATGCTTAAATTCAAAACACCCCACAGAAAGACTTGGTCTATGCACCACTGACTGCCCCTGGGCATAATAGATAAAAGCAAGGCATACTGGGTGCAGCAGGCCTATGGCAGAAAGCACACTGAGTGGCTTCAAAATGGCCCCTTGACCCCACCCACATGGCCAGACCCTGCCTGGACTAGGCCTCAAATCGGTCCCCAGCCACATGGCCAGGCCCCAACAACACCACAAAAAAGTGAAAAAGACACAAATAAACACCCCAATCCAATGCAATCCATGCCCTAAATGATGTTTAAATTCAAGACACCCCACAGAAAGACTTGGTCTATGCACCACTGACTACCCCTGGGCGTTAATGGAGGAAAGCAAGGCATACTGGGTACAGCAGGCCTATGGTACAAAGCACACTGCCTGGCTTCAAAATGGACCCTTCCTTGACCCCCACCCACATGGCCAGGCCCTGCCTGAACCAGGCCTCAAATTGCCCCCCACCCACATGGCCAGGCCCCAACAACACCCCAAAAAGCACAAAACACACAAAAATCACCACAATCCAATGCCATCCATGCCATAAATGATGTATAAATTTAAGACACCCCACAGAAAGACTTGGTCCATGCACCACACTAAGTACCCTTGGGCATAATTGATGAAAGCAGGCCAGACTGGGTGCAGGCCTATGGCACAAAGCACACTGCCTGGCTACAAAATGGCCCCTTGACCCCCACCCACATGGCCTGGCCCTACCTGGACCAGGCCTCAAAATGGCCCCCACCCATATGGCCAGGCCCCAACACCACCCCAAAAAATTGAAAAACACACAAAAATCACCACAATTAAGTGCCATCCATGCCCTACATGATGTTTAAATTCAGGAGACCCCACAGAAAGCCTTGGTCCATGCACCACACTGAGTACCCCTGGGCATAATTGATGAAAGCAGGCCAGACTGGGTGCAGGCCTATGGCACAAAGCACACTGCCTGGCTACAAAAGGGCCCCTTGACCCCCACCCACATGGCCAGGCCCTGCCTGGACCAGTCCTCAAAATGGTCCCCACCCACATGGCTAGGCCCCAACACCACCCCAAAAAATCAAAAAACACACACAAATTACCACAATCCAATTCCATTCATGCCCTACATGATGTTTAAATTCAAGAGACCCCACAGAAAGCCTTGGTCCATGCACCACTGAGTGCCCCTGGGCCTACTGGCTAGTGTGGCTTTACACGCAAACCAAAAACACAACAAAATCCACATATAACAGTGAGCTATTCAATTTCATGACATAAATGATATTTAAATTCAACAAAACTCACAGAAACAGTTGTATCATGCACCCATGACTAACCCTGGGCCTACTGGATACAGTGCCTACCCACAATATATATTTTTTAAAGTTGTAAATACGTTTAAAAATTGTAGTTGCAGCAACTGCAATGCCCCAAACAAACAACACCAACTTACTTGTAGAATCTCAAATCCAAAAGTGATCCAAACAAAAAGTCCTCAAATACAAATATCCAGCAGCAGCCGCAAAAAGTAATCCTTCCAGCTCCAGATCCAAATGAAAAGTGACCAGGACATGGACAAAGCACTGGGAGGAGCCTGCTGGACAGGAAAGGGAAGTGGGAGTCTCTGGGGCACTTCCTTCCTCCCACCCCCCCCAAAAACGGACACCTGCACAAAAAAGAGCAGCCAAATGTCAATCTGAGGAATTATTCTGATCCAAATCATCATTTTCAGAAGGTTTATGCTGCCTGCGGTAGATTTCTTGTGCAGAATTGCAATTTTTGCAAACTCGGGAAAGCGAGCTGTTTAAATTACCCGCCGGAAGTTAGCTGCACGTCGCATCTACATGTTCGCAATTGTTTACTCCCGTGATGCGTGATCGCGGGTCCTTATGACGTAGTCACGTTCTCAAACTCTCGCAGTGCAAAATGGCGGGCGGCTATGACATACTCGCGGGCTGAAAGCCGTGCACGATCATGCAGCAAGATCCAAAATAGCGTTGTGCAAGCAAACCGGGGAGGAAAAACAACTCAGCGAATTCAGAATCACGGTAAGTCAACGCCGCGCGCGCGATATTGTATTTTTGAAGCGCGACCAAGCAAAAAAATCCGCCAGCTTGCGAATTGCAGATTTTTGGTCAAATTTGCGCGATTCGCAGACCGCAAATTTGCCAAAAATCCACAAATTCCTTGAACGGAACGAATTTTCAGCCCATAGTTAGTTAAAGTGGCACCAATTGATGCCTTTGGTGAAATCCTATTTGAATCTCTAACACCCTGACCTCATAATTGCGCACTGTGGTGGCCATGACCTAGGCACTTTAACTGGGGTAGGTCTGGAAATGCTTATGGAGGACACCTTTGGAGAATTGATGTCAATTTTCCCCCAAACTGCCTTTGTCTATTCTAACATATGCAAAAGGCAGAAACGGAACTGGTCCAATCAATTTTTTCCACAAATTGAGAAAGCTAGGAAACATGTGAATAAATCTTTTTCTGCTTTTCTCCGAGACTATAGAATGGGATCCATATACCACAACTATCTGCGTTTCAATATGGAGGGCAGAGAGATGGTGTACATTTTACAGATGAAAATAACAGAGTCTTTCTCTTGAACTTTAGACTCTGCATCGGTACTTACTTGTAGGTACTAAAACCCCTCAATAAACACAAGGGCTCTTTTTAGAGCCACCTAACAAATAAACTTATAAGCTTGAAGTATATCTGAAAAATATTATTTGTTTTTTACTTGGAGTCGCGCACCCAACACAACACAGTCATGCAGCTAACACGTACAAGTCGTGCACCACAGGCACTGGAGTCGCGTACCCTACGGGTTAGACACCGTGCATCCAATGCGTGCACACCATGGGCCGCACTGAGCGCCGCACTGGGTGCGCGACTCCTAATTTTACGGTAAAAAATATTTGCCCCATCAGTAATTTTTATTATCCCTGGGAACCCCATCCCCGGGGCTTAGATAATACATTGGGGACTGTGGGGGGGGGGGGGGGCCAATGCCTCAAAAGTCCCAGCCGGCTCCCTGCGTCCTTTGGGAGCCGGCATTGCTTTTCCTCAGGGAGAGCAGCTACCATGCTGCTCCCCCTGAGGAAAAGCAATCTGCTTTCCTATTTGGAAGAGAGAGCAGGTTTCCTGCTCTCTCTTCCAAATAGAAAAGCAGTTTGCAAACAGCAGTGTCCCGGGGGTGGGCACCCCGGGACACTGCAGGAGCCGGCCCTCGGGGGTGGCGGTGCCCAGGGCCTAGACAAGGCTCCAGGAGGGGGGCTACATGGCCCCCCTCCCACACTTTAGAGAAGCCCCAGGGGGTTGCGGTACTCATGGCTAAGGGGGCCTCAGAGCCCCCTCAAAAAATGTTTTGAAGCCCCAGGGGTGGTGGTCGCCGGAGCGGGGGGGCCCCAAGCGCCCCCCACATATATTAAGTTACAGCCCCGGGGGTGGTGGTCCCTGGGTAATGTGTGGGAATGGGGACCCCCACACCATTTTTTTATAAATGACCCTGGGATTCGGCCCCCCCGGGGGCTAATACCCTTTAAAGTGCGGTAGCCCACGCTCTGCTTTTTGTGGCCCTGGGGGTCCTTGTGGGACCCCCTGAGCAGGCCTAGGGGTCAGGGTGTGTCTACCCTGCCCCCTTTTCACCTTTTCCACATATATTTCACTGACTTCTTCAGCCTCGCTTCTACTGAGGCATAAAATGGGTGCCAACAGTTTCTTGTTTTGAATGCTGACAACCACTTGACAGCCAATAAGCATTCAGCGTGTGATCAGGAGAGTGCGCTTATGGTGCGCTCATGGTACGCGTAGGGTGCGCGCAGGGTGCGCGGATCCACCGCGCCCATAGATATATATTTACTTTTAAATGTCATTTTCTCAGAAACTACTAAACAGATTTACACCAAATAAGCACAAGGCATGAGTCTGAACCAAGGACTACCTCTTTGCCAAATTTGTTGTAATTCCGTTCAGCAGTTCGGGCTGTAGACGCGGCTAAAGGTCCTATGGGAAATTGCATGGGGAAAATGTTTTTTGGAACCCCCTTTTTTCTCAGCCCCCGCTTGATGAATCATCGTGGAACTTTCAGGATAGGAGAAGACCGGAGCTGGGCAAACGTTTGGAAAATCTCACGCAGATTCTTCAATCGGTGCCAAAGTTATTCCAAATAGAATGTTGTGGATTTCCTATGGATAATAGGTCCTAACTATAACTACCTACTGGCGACCGCCAGTGTGTGTGTGTGTATATGTATGTTGGAAAGTGGATTATGCATCTACCACTGGCAGTAAGGCCACTAACAAGGTCTAGCGCTTAGACTAGGTAAATATTTCCAATACTCAAGCCTTGGTAGCTTGGCTGCAAGCAGGCAGGCTTAACTTAGAAGATAGGTATGTAAAGCACTTAAAAATGCCAATTCAGTAAATTATAAAGACACTACATACAATACAAATCCCACATCAGTGTTAAAAATAGGAAATATTTTAATTTTTCAAATAACACCAAAACAACAAAAATCCAATGTTGGGAACCAGAGGCATGACTTTTTAAAGATTAAAACCTTTCTAACACTTAGAAACCTATAGCACCACTCTGAAACATCTGGTCGTGCTTGAGCAGGACACATTCAAACTTTCCTGCTGGCCGCAATTGAGCCCTGTGTGGATACACTTACACTGAGTTGAAGACACAGGTAAAAACTTTACATTCAACTTAATAACTTTCTGGAGCTTTTTCAGCAGGGGTCTCACAATGCTCTTCACCAGTCTGGATTCAGTGAGTGTTCGCCAGCTTGACTTCCAGGCAGTTCCCAGTTGAATTCTAGAGGTCAAACCTCTGTTTCTCTTTATCAAGACGAACCTGGAATCCAGGCTGAGTCGCAGTTTAAGATGGAGGGCTTGGCTCTTGGGAATGAATCGGTAACCATATGGAGCTTATTTTTAAAGTTGCTCCAAATTTCTAGAATTTCTTCCTGAAGCTCCTCTTGAGGGTCCAAAGTGTCCAAAACACAATCCAAAGGTCTGAAAGCTCTAATATGGTCCTTGAATGTTTGGGACCACAATTCCCACAATGCACCCAAACAAAACCCTTAAAAGTCAAATGGACGCACTCCAGACAATAGGCTCATGGTGGTGATGATGCAGGGGAGCTATGTTAACCTGTAGCTGTGAAAGAGACCACTCTGTGTTCCTTTAGAAGCAAGGTACATCCACAGGGCTGTAGTTCCGGATATTACAGCATTCACAGTCAATCAGAATGCAGGCCCTGGTGGTGAAAATCAATGTTCCAGCATTGCAATCCTTCTTCTTCGCTTAGTTTCAAGCAGCAGGTCTGGGAGGCTCGGCACCTCTCACATGTGTATTCAGTGTTCTCTGGGGTCAAGCAGGAGAGCACTCCTGTCAAATGTGGTGCAAGGAAACACCCCAGAGCATGACCACTTCCTCCAAAGGGTGGCGGCATAATCCTCTCCCACATAGGATTATTACTCTAAAATTCAACATGGCTAAAATATCAGCACAGGAGTAATATCTAGTAACCCCAACCTCCAGTATGGCTCATTTCCATGACACTCCTCCCCTAAAATCTAAAGATTTCTTCCTTAAACCTGCTATCTGGCTGGGTCAGAGGGGATAGTGGTAGGCAGACCTGGCACTCCTTGCCTGCCCTATTCCTCCCTCAAAGCCTTTTGCTTCATGGCCTCTACCTATTTCTCTGGCATTTGTGTAGCAGAGCTCTCTTCAACAGATAGCCTCTCCCCTAGTGAGCCCTTATCATCTCCTGAAAACAGCAGCCAGGCTGATCCTGATAACTATGACCAATCTGGGAAGTTTGAAGGCTGAATTTTGGCCTATAGACATGAAGGTCTTATAACCTATTTTCTGTACATTGTGGGTTAAATCCAACAATGGCATATTGTTGGATTTATAAATGCCATTTTCCTGAGTCTTTGCATTTTATTTATTTAATTCATAGCAATAGTTATGTGTTCATAAACTATTGCAATGTTATCCTATGTGGCTTGGGAAATACAATAGGGAAAATTGAATGTGCAATTTCTCCAACACCAGGGCATATAAAACATATTTTCTAAGGGCCCTGATTCTAGTTAAATGACTCCCCACCCATGGGACATGTAGGGGAGACCTTGGGGTTCTGAATATGCTACGACGATGTAGATCAACACTCCACAGTGCTCCTAGCACAAAGTTGATTTTAGGAGGCACTATTCTACAATTGGGAAAGTGAAATGTGCAATTACTCTCTTACCATGGCATATGACACATCTTTTATAAGGGCCTTCCTTATAATTACATGAACCACCACTCCTGGGACACCTAAGGCAGACCCTGCGGGTACTTAATATGCCACAATATTGTACATTATCACCTTTTAAGTACCCCTACCACCAAAGTCGAATTTGCAGTGAATTTACAGTGCTGCAACAGAAGGCTGCTTTTAAAATTAGCCCTGGCATTCAGCAGTGCAAACATGCATGTGCAGAAAGGACTGCTGGCCTTTAAACTGCCTTGCCCTGTTATTTACTAGGGAGTTATAGGTAGTCTTAATGGATAGACTCCAGCTGTCTAAAATCAACCCTATAGTCCTCCGCTTGGTGGCCTAGTGAACTGGGCTTCACTCCTGTCCCCAAATCCAAGGTGGAAAAAACTAGGCTTCATGCTCTACTCCTCCCTATTCTTTGATCACCAGGTTTCTGCCACTGTTGCATATTTTTGCTATAAAATTCTCAATCAGAGGGGCCCACACTTTTTCTCCTCTGATAAATTCTACCTACCAAACAAACATCTCATGTCCTCTGGGATTGTGATGACTGTGTTCCTCAGGGACAACAGACTTCTGGTAGATTCTGGAACTCCATACCCTTAGATCTGATAATGGAACCATTGGAGGTCCGTTTCCAAAACAAATTAAAGACCTGGCTAGTCAGGCAAAACTGATTGGCATGGTAGACGTCAGGTAGGTTTTAATAAAGCTCAGAACAGTATAAACAGGCCTCTAATGGTTGGAAACCTAGTGCAGGGACACTCCATTTTGAGTAGCCAAGAGCTCTACAAACTCACTAACGTAACATAACAATCCCCCTGTCCTATTATCTTCTAGGGCCTTATAGGGTAGGTCATACCAATTGTGAGTGTACCCTAATATATAGTTGCTATTTTCACTTGTGTTTTCAGCATAGCAGTGGCCCTGGGCCAGGCTAGACAGAGGCCTGTAAGAGTCAGTTATCACCAGTACCAATCAGAAAAAATGGGCACACAGGATGACTCTGCACTTTGCAACAGTAGTATATAAATATAGAAATTGCGGTACAATGATTCCATAGTAGTTCGTGGCTCCGACAAGGGCGGAAATGTAGTAATCTGGCCACCCAAATGATATCAGGAAGAGGCATCTCGCCAACTATCAGACTGGGATTGTTACAGGATAAGTAATCGTCAAGTAACCAAGACGGTACAAAACCAGCTGTACACTAAGCTGTTAGCATGGAACTCTTAAATCATGATGAATTTAAATTCTTAAAAAATGACTACCCTGTTTTACCAATTATGTATTTATTACCTAAGGTACATAAAGATATTGTATGCCCAACAGGATGACCAATAATTTCAGCCAAGCAGGGCTTGTTGGAAAATATATCTGTGTATACAGACTCATTTTTACAGGAGCATGTGAGAGGCCTCCTATCATTCGTTCAGGATACTACAGACATTTTAAAACACATACAGGAGTTTGAGCGGTGCAGTAATTTTGTGCTTATTGCATTAGATGTATCCAATTTATATACATCAATTCGACATGAGGATGGCAGAAGAGATCTGAGCTACTATCTGGGTAGTATACCCATAGAGTTTTATACACACAAAAAGATGCTCATTAACCTAACAATATTTTGTTTGGAAAACAACTATTTCATGTTTGAACAAAATGTATACCATCAAGTGAGAGGCATAGCTATCGGGGCTAGTTTTTCCCCTAGCTATGCCTGCTTACACATGGAATGGTGGGAAAGAATGGTACTAACAACAGAAATTTCAGAGTACCTTGCAAACAATGTAGTGAAATGGGTCCACTATATTGATGACCTCATTGTGGTATGGCAAGGGGACAAAAATAGTGCAGACGAGTTCATATCTAAATTGAACATCAATGATCTTAACTTACATTTCACTCACGACATCAGTGATAGGTCCATCACATTCTTAGATCTGGAAGTATTTGTTGCAAATGGAAAGCTGAAAACTAGGCTACATCTAAAAGTGACTGCGGGCAACACAATACTCCACTTATCGAGTTTTCATCCGAAGCACACCATCTGCAGCATCCCCTACGGGGAGAAGTTGCGGATTCGGAGAATATGTAGTAGGGATGATGACCTAGAAATTGCCCAACAACAATGTAAGGACAGGTTTCATGAGAGGGGATATGCCAATCATATCATTCATGATGCCATAAAACGCACCAGGGCCAAGTCTCGCACTGATCTTCTAAAGAAACAGCCCAGAGGTAGTATACAAAATCTTCAGGCTATTACCAATACCAAGGAGTGTAGTAACAGCAGCAGTCCGAGGCTCATTCTCACATACAACACACAAAAGGATAGTCTATGTAGAATACTAAATAAAAGCTGGCATTTGATTCAGAGTGACCCCATTTTGGGTGAAAGTATACCACGCTGATCCATGTTACCTACAGAAGGGCTCCCAGCACCAGAGATCTGGCGGTTAACAACAGCCCACTATCAAAATCTAAGAGCAGTTGGCCAGCGAACCGCAAGTGTTTTTCTAAGTGTCAGACATGCATGGCTTGCAAACATGGATTCAATAAAACCTCATACATTTCTCCATTTAAAGACAGGCCATGCATCATTGACAAATGATTGACTTGCAGGTCCGAATATGCGGTCTATGTGCTGGAGTGCTCTTGTGGACTGCAGTATGTTGGTACCACAAAACTGCAGGTCCACAAGAGAGAGCTCCAGCACTTAAGGGCTATTACAAACTCAGATGAGTCCTATCCAGTTGCACAGCATTTTAAGGAGGTACACTCGAATGACCTGCAACAGTTAAAATATTTTGTGATAGACAATATTCCTTCCCCCAGACACGGGGGCAATAGGGAAGCAACTCTCAGGAGTCTGGTGACCAAGTATATCTTGGAACTGGATTATAAAAGTCCAAATGGATTGAACATGACCGATTACTTATATACATGGCTCTGACAATTTCAGCATAGAATAGATGACTGCGTAATGACTATCATGAATTTTCTCACACTTGTACATAGGTTGTTTTTAATGGATTACACAGTGGAAATCTAAATTGATCTGATGTGACCGATTCCCTTAGCTAATAGGGCCACCCTCTCCCATTTGTTGTTTCTGGGTTTCGGCTGCTTAGGATGAGCTGGATCAGTCATCTGAGGCAGGCCGAACATAAATTATTTGCACATGAACCAATGTTTCAGGTAATGTCCAATTGGGGATAATAAACTAGGTTGCACAAAGGCACTTGTGGATTACGTGCAGCAGCTGCACTATTTAATTGTAAAATGTGCACAGATTAATGCGTCCTTTGCACAGTACAGAGGGTATACAAACCGATATCGTATAACAATTTGGCATGATGGGATACGGATATCAGCGTTATTTGCACAGTTAAAGGCAGCATCTGCACAAGTACAGATAGTATTCAGAATTGGTACTATTTGGGTCATTTCATGATGATGAACTGGGGGAGGCCAATTTGGCAGAGTACAGACGGTATTTAAAACCAGTATAAATTCCCATGGTCATATAATGTTGCCCTGACAATCACGTTATTTGCACTGAGAAATGCATTATTTGCACAAGCATGGATGATAATCAGAACTGTTGTTAGATGTCTTGCATTACCTGGGACAGCCGAATTGTTTTAACATTGCACAGATGAATGCGTTATTTGCACAAGTCTCCTTAGTATTTGAAACTGATATCATTTATATCTGTGAATTAGCTTGTACTGTATAGGGCGTGATGTGCACATTACAAAACGGTATTTAACCGGTATGAAACTATGCGTGTAAAATAAGACAAACGTCAAATGCAAATATAACACTGTCATTGCTGTACGAAAACAGACGGATAGTCTGTTTTCAGTTTTTTTGTTTGCACTGTCACTTTAAATGTTGGAGGAAACACTAGTACGTCATGTGATCAAGGCCTCTAGGGGCTGAAACGCGTCATGGCGGAATAGCACATAATTGAATAAACTCACTTGCAAAAAGAAAAACTGGTGACCGTTCCATTTCTAATTCAGGAGTTATGGAGTTGTGAAGATTCAGTATCTGTGTGTATATATATATATATATATTACCTACTGGCGGTCGCCAGTAGGTAGTTATAGTTAGGATTTTTTTCAATGCAAAATCTCAAATTTCTATTTGGAATAACTTTGGCGCCGGTTGACGAATCTGCCTGAAAATTTCCTCAAATTTGTCTCGCGGAGCTCCGGTCCTTCCTTGAAAGTTTGGGGGGGATTCGTAAAGCGGGGGCCGAGATAAAAGGGGGGTCCCAAAACGTGTTTTCCCCATGTTAATTTCCATAGGGCGGTCGAACTCACTTTTAGCCCGAACGGCTGAATGGGTTTACACCAAACTTGGCTAAATTGTAGACTGGTAGCCCGATGTGCCTTTGCTATGTCTCAAGATATGTGCTCCAGTGGATTTTGAGTAATTTAGGTTCAAAAAAATATATATATCAATGGCAGCGCCCCGGTACGCTCAGCGGGGAGCACAGCGGGCGCGACACGCGAGGTGCGCACGGAAAGCTGATTGGCTCTCAGGTGTCTGTAAACATTCGAAACAGTCCGGACCGGCCGCCATCTTGTGTCTCGGTAGGATAGAGACACAAGAGGTGGAAAAAAAAGGGGGAAATGACCATAAGGGGGCAGGGTAGACCCCCCTGATCCCCTAGGTTTGATGTGGGGGCTATAAAGGGGCCCCACTGTGCAAATTAATATTATTTTTTTTTATTTGCGCGGGGGTACGCGCACCGGGGAGCGGACCGGGGAGCGCCCCATGGGGAAAGAAGAATGAGTTATTAAAAAATGTAGCCTTTTTTTAAAAAAAAATTGAGGTAGTTCTAAAAAGAACTGTTTTTTTTCTTCTTTTTGTTGTTTTATATTTTTTATTTGTTTTTGGAACATTTTGTACTTTTTTTGGCTTTTATGAACTTTTTAATATTTTTTTGGGAATTTTTATGGGGATAAACGAAAAAACAGGGAATTGAAAATGGCTCAACCCAAGCAGAAAAAAAAATAAGAAAAAATGAGGGTTTTTTGGGGCATTTGTGATTGTCCCCAGCAAGGACGATGAGCTTTATGCTCAGTTCACCATAGGAGATGGTCTTACCACAATGTATACATGTTATACGGAAATCCGCAAACCGTGGCTGAATGCAAGGGATCGTTTCCCTTGCCTCTGGTCCCGTTGGAGTGGGTTGATTTCTTTGGGAGGTGGAGTTTGAAGATTGGGGAAGGTTACTGGCCAGTTCCCTCATCTCTGCAGCAGAATAGTTGGATGCCTGCGCTGCATGTGGCGAATCATGGTGTTGTTTCCAAAAGAGTATTTCTTATTAGGGTTTCACCTGGAAAGTTCCACGCCACAGATTGGGTAAGTCACCTCCTCCTCCTCCTCCTCTTGTTGACCACCAATGTAATCTTGTGGTGGTCCTCTTGGTGGTTGTGGTGGTGGTGGTGGTGCAGATGCTCCAGCTGCTGCTGCTATTGAAGCCATTTCAAAGTACAAAATATACCTGAAAGATTGCAAAAGAGGTCTTCCTAAGTCAAAGGACAAAGTCAGAATAAGGAAAAAAGGTGGGGTCTTTCATCATTTGGGAAAAAAAAAGGCCTGAACCAATGAGAAGTGTTATTTTCAGGTCACAAGACCAGGGATTTCATCATTATGAAACCAAAACTGTTCTGCACCAATAAAAAGTGTTATTTTCAGGTCACATGACCGACGCGCTTACGCGGCATGCCCCCGGGCGCGTCGCGTAAGCGCGTCACATGTTTACGTTGCGCGATCGTATTAGCTCGAGTGCTTCCGTGTGCGCTTACGCCGTGCGTATCACGTGGACGCAGCTACGCGATACGTCACGATGATGTTTTCGTTAGCGGCAATAGCGCTAACGGGACGCTCTCCAGAGCGCACCCTGGGGCGCTTAAAAAGACTACGCTTTCCGGGGCGCTCACCGGGGAGCGCCCCGGGAGCGCTCCAGGGTAAAAAATAAATAAATAAATAAATATACATTAAAAAAATTGTTTTAAATACAAATAAAATATAGGATTCTTTCTTTTTCAAAAATATTACATTTTATAGCTATAGACATTTGCTATTAACAAAATTTTGAAATTCAAAGAAAAAATATAGGGTTGGGGCCTTATATATAGTTAGGAATTAGCATTTAAAAAACCTATGAAATTCACTGAAAAAACCATAGGTTTCACACCAGTTATAGTTAGGAATTAGCATTTAAAAAACCTATTAAATTCACTGAAAAAACCATAGGTTTCACACCAGTTATAGTTAGCTGGAAATTTTACTGACATAAAACCATTGAACTTCCACGTTATAGTTAGTTGGACTCACTATAACTTGCGCGTGTAATGCACTGCTGATGACGTCACATATTACATCACTCATGACATGGTCAGTGACATCACTCATGACATCACTGATGACACCATCCTTGTGACAGAGTCACTGTAACCCTTGAAACACATATTCAAAAATAGAAACTAAAATTTTCAAAAAAAAGGAGATACCCATACCAGTTACAACAACCAATTCAGTAATTCCACCATTTATATACATATCCACTAATTCACCAACAGTTCTATGTAGTCACTCATACATATACTCACTCATCATATGTAGTGATACACCTATACATCCTGTAACACATCGACAGTCATCCAAAAGTTGCTCACACACATACTCACACATGCAAATAAACTACTGAACATCCATTTATTTGCATATACAGCTATACACACACTACCACCTTACTACTAAGGAAACTTACACATACTTACTCTCTTAAACAATCACTTATCGAAACACATACTTATTTAAACAGGAACTCTTACAATCTCTCACTCTCACATATACTCACTTATATACATCAATACTCACATATACTAGATTAAAACATATGTAGTTACTGATAAAGACACTAGTGAGACAGTCATTCACTCACTAACACACACATATACACACTCATCCATCCATACAGTCCTGCACATAAGCTGTCTTCCAAACACATACAAACAGTGAGTCAGTCATTGATGCATCTATGTGCTAAGTAATACCCCCACCAAACCATACAGACACTCATACTGATACTAAAAAAAACATCTAATAACCCTTATACACACACATGTAGCTACTCACCAAACCATGCAGCCACTTATACACAAAGTGAAACACTGATACAAACATTTAAATATTTAAACAATATTTGCTAATATATGTATTCACTAAAATACACTTAATAAACCAGTTAACCAATCAATTAAAAAAAAAAACATCCATTAAGACACTTATTTAAACATTTATTCTTCCATTGACCTTTACATATATATATATATATATAAAACATATTTATTTTTCAGAAAGGCACACATTCACTGGATGGTGTCATCAGTGATGTCATGAGTGATGTCACTGACCATGTCATGAGTGATGTAATATGTGACGTCATCAGCAGTGCATTACACGTGCAAGTTATAGTGAGTCCAACTAACTATAACGTGGAATTTCAATGGTTTTATGTCAGTAAAATTTCCAGCTAACTATAACTGGTGTGTGAATATATATATATATATATCTATCATGGCACTAATTGAGAGGAAAGACTGCTTCAGCCTAAGCTATGTAGTGTGTCTTTTATGTCAATTTATCACGTGGTTGTGAAAAAATGCCCGGGAAAAACTTTTTGTACTTAAGCCATTGTGAACTTACTGACTAACGATCTGTGAACAAGGGCGGACGCCCGAAACGCGTAAGATCTGGTGGCCTTGAGCGCTTATTAAATCGTTTTTAGCCCATTACGAACGTTGGAGTGGCGTGGCTTTCTTTCCCTTCATTGCTGTGGCGGCTGCTGCGCTGGCTTGGTGAGAGAGCCTCATTTGTGCATTCTACATCGGAAGGAGGTTGCTTCCGAAGCCGCTTCACTCCCCGCAAGATTGGCTGCAGCTGTTCAACCAAACGTGCTGTCTTCTTCCAAGGAAAATATCAAGCTGCAACCCCCGATCTGGCTCTGGATTTCACTTCGCCAAGTGTCCGCGGTAACGGACCTGCATGGTTGTCGTTCAACGCGTGATTGACCCCGGCGGTGAGTGATTGTGAGCTAACAGACGGAGGGGAGGAGTTCTCGGGCTTGGGCGGTCAGTGATCGGTAACTAACTACGTTCGACACTGAACTGCATCAAACTGTTCTTTTGCGCAATTTCAAGGCACCGCAATCATGTCAGCCGAAACTTTGAAGGACAGGGAAGCGGCGGCAGACATTCTGTATTCAAATCTCCCGACTATAACTAGCAAACAAAAGGGAGCCAACAAACCTACGACGACTCCTATTGAAAATTCAGATGAAGAGAAAATCAGGACGGCCATGAAACGCTTAGAGAAATGTATGCGGCAGGAACTCACTAAGTGGTGGGAACACAAATCGCTCACCAAGTATCTGGAGGAGGGGCGGGTGCCCCGTGGCCTTCGCATCCTCCTGGCTCCGAGTTATGAAAATCCCAATCCGGAGATGCTAAAGGAATGGGGGCAAATCAACCTTGACTCTTCCAGGAAACTAATACAATTACTTGTCAAATACGCCATAATTGATAGAGATGCCATAATGAAGGAAATAGAATCTATCAATGAATTTCTTGCCACGTTTGAATCCAATGATCTGATTGAAAAATTACGCAAAGAGATCGATGAGCGTCTTAAACAGCAAGAAGAAAAGATCAAAAATCGTAAAATCTACAAATTTGCCCGTGACAAGGAGGACTACGCCCAGGGGCGAATATTTACATTCGCAAAGAAATATGAAAATGCTAAGAAAACGAGATTGGCGCAACAGGCATCTAAAAAGCCTGCAACCTCCGCTGAAAACCCAGCAGCGGCGTCCACCTCAGCTGGCATGGGCACAACGCTGGAAAATAGCGACAACGAATCTCTTACCAGCAGCTCATCATGGGAGAGCAGGAGCGAGCAATCAGATACAACTGAAATGGCGATTTTAAATCTTGGGGAGGAGGTTGATTTTTTATGCTCGGACCGACTGCAAACATTGAGACCCAGGAATCGGAAACAGCAGCCCCAGAACAAAGCAACAAAACAAGGCGCAACAAACGCCGAAGAGAACGCCGCAAAAAACAAAAAATCTCCAAAAAAGCAAAAGAGGCAGTATTGGCGAAAAAAGAAACAGTAAAGAACACGATCATCAATCTTTCCACCGTCGTACTAACTGAGGCTGAAAAACAGCTCTTGAGTTTGGGACTTAGTTATTGTCCTGTATCAGACTTCAGCTATACAAAGACACGTGTGGATATTTTTCTTTACATTCGTAAACTCAAACTTATGAAATTTTTCAACATTAAGGATGGCAATAAGAACAACCCTTCCAAACAGTCTGGATCTGCAGCAAGTTCTCTTGATGTCCCGGCTGGAGACACAAGAGCCTTTCTAACACTGCATCAACTGGCAATGAACGACGTACCGGCTGCTGAGGTGATGGCAACCCAAGATGAACTCCATGCAGCACAAATATCACAGGTAGGAATGAATTTAAGTCCATTCAAACCCAAGTCTACCTTCATTCCAGTTATGCCCCGTGACTCAATAGACACATTTCATGATATGGTCATTGAGGATCTTAAACAACTGTACCATAAAGTAAAACATAAGAAAAGATACAGAAGCAACCAAGAACAAGCTTATACTACATTGGTTAAAAAGCTTAGCAAAGATCAGAGCATTATAGTGACTATGGCTGATAAAGGTGGCAATGTGGTCATCTGGCCACAGAAAGACTATCTTGCCGAAGCCTTGCGACAACTCAATAACGGAACTTGCTATAACAAATCCAACATGAAATCATATATTGAATCTAAAGAAAGCCTCAAAAAAGTTTTGTTCAAATGGAAGAGGGAAAACATGCTCTCCAAAGAGGAATTTGACTTTCTTAATGTTGAGAACCCTGTACTACCCAAACTATACTTATTGCCTAAAGTGCATAAAATGGTGAGCCCTGTCCCTGGGAGGCCAATTATCTCTGCAATCTCCAGTGTGGCTGAGCACATTGGGGAATACATTGATTATTTCCTTCAAAATTTGGTGCAAACACTGCCATCCTATATTAAAGACACCGGTCATTTCCTAAACAGAATTAAAAATGTTCCTTGGAGTGATGATCTATTACTAATCACCCTTGATATAGAATCACTCTATACCAGCATCAACCATCAGGCCGGGCTTAGAGCACTTGAACATTTTTTGGGAACCAGGTCTATTAATTGTTACAATCATAACAAGATGTTAATAGAATTGACAAATTGGTGCTTGCATCACAATTTCTTCATGTTTGGCAAGGAAATATATCTACAACAGAGAGGAGTGGCTATGGGTGCCTGCTTCTCCCCCAGCTATGCGTGTTTACACGTTGGCTGGTGGGAGGAGCGGGTACTCAATGTCACTTATCGTGAAATCATGGCTAACAATATACTGCATTGGATGCGTTTCATCGATGATGTTTTTATTATTTGGAGGGGGGATCGGATTGATGCAGAAAAGTTTGTACAATCAATTAACATCAATGATGAGAACTTGCATTTCACATCACACATTGACGAATTAGAGGCAGAGTTTCTTGATGTTAGGATCTTTGTGAAAAATTCTAAACTATGCACCAAACTGCATCGCAAGAGTACTGCTGGCAACAGCACACTTCATGCCAGCAGCTCCCACCCCCGTCATGTTATTGACAATATCCCCTTTGGAGAACTGTTGAGGCTTAAACGAATCTGCAGCACCGATGAGGACTATCAACTCTGTGCTGCTGAAGCCCTTGACAGATTCAGGGAAAGGGGATACAAAGAATCGGTTCTGAAACAATCCATTGCCAAAGCCAATTGTAGACCCAGGGAGTCTCTTCTATCCAGCTCAGAGTCCAGCTCTGATGCAACTTCAGAATCAAATAGTAGTCCACCCAGATTGATTCTGACTTTCAATAGACAGGAACGCAAAATATGGTCTATCATTAACCAAAGATGGCCAGCCTTAAAAACTGATTTGGTACTGGCCCCCAGAATAGCGGATAGACCTAATATCACTTACAGGAAAGGATTAAGCATGAGGACCCAACTCAGTCGTGATTTTCCAGAACTGACTAAACAAGACAATTGGATGGCTAGGCCTGGCTTCATCCGTTGTTCCAGTTGTAGAGCATGTAAATTTGGGGTAAACACCACCAAATACTCCACACCCTTCAAACCTGACCCTGTGGAAATCAAGGGGAAACATAACTGCAAAACTGATTTTGCAGTATACGTTCTGACATGCACCTGTGGCCTCAGATATGTAGGCAGTACCGGTAAACAGGTGCATGTCAGAATTCTACAACATCTTCGAGCCATCGTGAACAACGACAGCACATACCCTGTGGCCCGTCATTTTAAAGCCATCCACCAGAATAATCTTGACTGTTTAACATACTTTGTCATAGCCTCTGTACCCAAGCCCATCAGGGGGGGAGACAGGGACCTCATGCTTAGGAGATTGGAATCTCAGTTCATTCTTGAACTGGACAGTCGTTTCCCAAATGGTCTTAACACTACGGAAGACCTTCATGTGTTCCTATAATGTCCTTTTGTTGGCCAGTTTATACTTATTTTTAGCTAGTCTGCCAGTACCTATCTTTCTTAGTTCTTTCATAGTTTTCGTTTAGAACCACATTCACTGAATCATTTTTATTGATCATGGTTTACATGTCGAACAGCGATAAGGAGTTTTTACTCCTATCCACATTCGTACATCAACACATTAAAAAAGACACCAAAAAAATCTTTTTATAAAAAAATTAATTTTCCCTTTACTATATTCCCTTTTTTGGGGGGCACACCCACTTCCAATCCTTTCCATCACTTTTATTTAGACACAGACTAAGGGGGCATGATTATAGGCAGTCATCAAACTCTTTCGTATTGCACGATTCAAATCTAGTGACCATGTTATGTGTAACCAATGACAATCAATACATTGAGCATTTATGCTGATATTACATCGGATAAACTTATTATCCGACAAATTTGAGACTGCACTGAGGTCACATATTGGCATTAGATTTTAATGAGTTTACATTATTTTCTTTCTGTACACAGTATGCCATTTATGTATCAATGACCAGCTGTCAACATTATACAATTGCGATATTTGCACAGTGTCTCAAATCACATGTTTTTTTTTTTTTATAAAAATGCATATATATTTTTATAGACTACAACATATTTATTCTTTTAATTATAAGATGAATTGTATTTTGATTGTGATTTCAATAACGCATTTACGCTGTTATTTTATTGATGTATATATCTATCATGGCACTAATTGAGAGGAAAGACTGCTTCAGCCTAAGCTATGTAGTGTGTCTTTTATGTCAATTTATCACGTGGTTGTGAAAAAATGCCCGGGAAAAACTTTTTGTACTTAAGCCATTGTGAACTTACTGACTAACGATCTGTGAACAAGGGCGGACGCCCGAAACGCGTAAGATCTGGTGGCCTTGAGCGCTTATTAAATCGTTTTTAGCCCATTACGAACGTTGGAGTGGCGTGGCTTTCTTTCCCTTCATTGCTGTGGCGGCTGCTGCGCTGGCTTGGTGAGAGAGCCTCATTTGTGCATATATATATATATATATATATATATATATATATATATATATATATATATATATATGCAGAAGATCCTGCGAGTGCGTATTTATTCCTGAGAAGGAGGTGTATTCATATATATATATATAAATATATATATATATATATATATATGAATACACCTCCTTCTCAGGAATAAATACGCACTCGCAGGATCTTCTGTTCTTAAGTTTTAATCATTCGCAATTTCCAGCATCATATAAATACCGACGCATTTCGCCACCAAACTGGCGGCTTGTTCACGGTGGATATTTACTATTACACAAAATCCTCCATTAAGATGTGATCTACAAAACACGTGATTTCTCATGTCACTTCCTGTTGCTAATTGCTAAGAACTATGGGGTTTGTAGTTCAACTGTTACATTCTGTACCCAAAAAACATGTATAAATGTTTACAATTTATGGCAATCGGCATATTTTGTTAGAAGTTCATTACTTATTTCAATAAATGTTAGATTTCTGTATGGCGGACCCACGATGTTTACATTTTTACTGTAGTTGATTTGTACTTTTGATTTATCAAACTTTATCGATGCTTTTTTGTGATTTGGTGTAAATCATTCTGATTTGCCCAAGGAGCTTTTGTCTCTTGAGATAATTTGCTCCCACAGGGGTCAATCTCCCAAAAAAGCGAGCTCTCTAACTGGCTGCCTGCAAAATAAGAATGATTTTGCTGACAGGCAATACAGGACTCATTACAGGGCCCCATAGTCGCTGTGAGGGGATCCACAGATTTTCAGGCGAATGCAGCAAAATACAAAAAAACAAAAGAGCACCCTCCCATTCGTTTAATAATTTGAAGAAGGAGCTTGAGTGGGCCCCTCTTCCTAAGCCCATTTTGGGACCTGGTGACCCAATAATACAGGGCCAAAGATTTGGTAAAATGGGGAAAAAAGAGGCATGGTCTCTATCCCTGAGCCTTTCAAGACCCCAAAGACCCCATCCCTTGTAGATTTTTATTTTTTTTAGGGAGGGGGCAGATGGCCCCCTTTCTGAGCCCTCCAAATGACCCAGAGACCCAATCTCAAAGGAACGCTCTGTTAAAAACCCATTGTAGATTCCAGGGACCCCATCCCCCCAGGACTGAATTTAGGTTGTAAGGGTGGAGCCCCATCACTGTCTCCCGGATCAGTTACTGTGTCCCAGGAAGCCCAACTCACAACATGGGCAGGGAAACGTGTTTGCACCTGCCTGGCAGTAGATTTTTTAAATCTCCAGCCAAACAGGAGCAAACATGCCTTCACTGCATGGGCGTCCGCAGGGGAGGGCAAGGAGGGGCGCTTGCCCTCCCTGGAGCGACCCTCCTTGCTCCCCCTGCGGACGCCCATGAAAACCATGACTTCAAGACGGGGTTCTCACTCTCTTTCCTCTCCTTTCTTTTCTTTGCTTCCCTGTGAAATGGATCCTAAAAAGAAAGACGCTTTTGCTGGAAATGTCGTATTTTTCTGACATTTTAATTCCAAAGTGCCGCATTGGGAATAAAAGGCTATAAATATGAAAAATAGATAAATAACTAAATAAAGTAAGACAGAGTGGTAGCAATCTGGCCAAACTGATTTTATTCACACTGGAATACATTAGCGCCACTTTTACAGAGTTTGCCAGTGATCTGCTATTTTTGTTTTCTTGTCTTTGTTTTCCCTGGACTTGGCACTAGTGCACCAATCCTGGATGTACTGCAATGTGTGGATTGGAAAACAAAATGTGTGCTGCGGCTCTGCGTCCAGGTATGTGGTCTTTTTACCATACTGCTTACATTGTGCGTAATTTAAATTGAGCCGCATCCAGGTGTTTATAGCGGGCAACAATTGGGTCGTAGTTGAAGACAGTGGGAGTTTTTCTCAGTGGGGCAGTACGGTGTTCAGTGGGGGAGAGGATGTGGCACTATGGTCAGAGCTGCTGAATTTGGAACTGGGAACCAGGTTCAGACTTAATAACCAGTCCACCAGACCACTCTCCTGCGAGAGCACAATCACATGCTAGACCTTAGAAGGCTCCGCAAGCCCTTAGAAGTCCTGGTGTCTTCACACCAGCAGGTGGACCCTAGCATGACAAGTGTAGGTTAACCTTCAAGGCTTGTCCACCACTATCCATACTGAAGTTCACCTCCAGTCTTATGGGCAGGCCTATGAAGCAGCACACCCTAGAACAACAGTCAATGAGGTGACAGGGCCCTAGAGAAGGGCTAGCTCAAGGGTGGTGCAACCAGTGTGACCACACCGGGTCTTGACTTTAGGTGGAGGCATCATGTTTGCAAGTATATTATGGTTTTAAAAATGCTTGCTGCCTCCTTCCTGGCCTCCAGCAATTTTCAGCAACAATAAAAATGTCATGATGATGACTCTGGTGACAGGGCCCTAGAGAAGGGCCAGCTCAAGGGCGGTGCAACCAGTGTGACCGCACCGGGTCTTGACTTTAGGTGGAGGCATCATGTTTGCAAGTATATTATGGTTTTAAAAATGCTTGCTGCCTCCTTCCTGGCCTCCAGCAATTTTCAGCAACAATAAAAATGTCATGATGATGACTCTGGTGGTTAATGTTCTTCCTAGAGAGAGATCAGAATTTTGTCCAGTGGAAGTTTTGACTCATGGAAAGGTAGCTCAGAGGGTTAATGTATCGGCTGCAAAGAACATGCGCCATGCAGATCACAAAGTGCACATAATGTAAATAGGGCAGTGGGCTACTGCTTTTGTCAGAGAGATCCTTTTGTTACTTGCAGTTTATAAGTTAAAATCCTAACTTAGAACAGTGAGCTATTAACTGTCATCTAAGAGCTGCATACAAACTGCAAGGTATAAATTAGAGCGTTATGTCCTCCCCCCCCCCAGTCTTTGATTATCCTAATGTCCCAAAAAGTGTTATTTTGGACAGAAATCAATTCTGATTATTAAGGAGAACCCCCAACCATGGTATTGCATTTTAAATTCCGGGTATTGCGTTTCTCCAGACTAATCACCATAAAACTATACGGGCTACTAGTATGGTTGTCATGTGACTCTAACACCTTGTAGTCCTTGATCTTATGTAACATTTTCTATACAGTATTTTACACACATATTGATTGTCTCTGTGTAATGTGTGTGATGTAAAGTGCTCTGACCCCCTACAATGGTATGAGTGGCGCTGTAAATCAATTTAAATGCATCTGAGAGAGAGTGGTTATGGAGACTTGGGGGGCACAGTTAAAGGGTGGTAGTGAGGGAATCCATGGCAGAGGTGGTCATTGGGGGGCACTAACAAACGTTAATGCACAGGACTCCACCAGTGTTATGGCTGGCCCTGCCCTTGAGGCCAGTCTGCCTCACCCATAGGTACTTCCATTGACCTTGTTTCAGCAGTAGTAGCTGCAACTCACCAGGGATTGGCAATGCAGGATTTGCACGCACAGCAAACTAAGTTCGCAAACCTCACAGTCTCCCTGCTTCATTCACAAGCACTTTTAACATGTGGTGCCTGCAGTGGGGCCGCTGGAATTAATTATGCAGCAAAGGATGACAACATTATGCCGTAGTGTTGACTAAATTATGCATTAAAAAAAGGCTGCAGCATAATGCAGTATATTTTCAGATATTTTGATATTTTGACGTGTGTACACATGCTAACAGTCTCTGGAAAGATTTTGCCTTATTAGTACCAGTGTAACATACCAACGCAGCAGAGAGAAAGGTGACCAGTCAACTTTTGCATTAGGCCATCCACTCCGCAGCAACACAAGTCGCTTTTTATATTAACTTTTGATATGTTTGAGCTACAAACAATTTATTAGTTTAAATGGTCAGATCATGAAGCAGATCTTGCATTATGAGGCAAATATGGCAGAGCCATAATTTTAGAGAAAACATTTGCAAACTAGGATATTTTGCCATTCATCTTTGAACTGCTGTTGTGGAAAAAGGGAGAAGTGCTGATGACAGAAACTCCATGGCTCGGAGACAAATGGCTTGTGTTTCCACACTTTATCGTATTTGGTACATTCTGTGATTAGAAGCATTTCCCACTTTGTGAATATATTTTAATGTCAATAACTCATTATAACCTTAAATATTCATGTGTATCCATTGGTTGATTAAACTGGGCAATGAAATGCCAAACAAATACTAAAAATTGGGATGTCTGCGCATTCTGGCCACACATCTGGCTCCACCCACAGATCCAATCTTTGGGTTATTCCCGCCCACTTTGACCACTGTGTGAGACTCAGCATCCCTGGACCTGTGATTTACCGCCGCTGCGGGCGCCGCATGTGCCACACATCAGCGGTGCCGGGCTTCCACATAAGGGAGCTGGCCATTATTGTATCCCTAAACTTGCGCACGTTGTCAGTTTGACATTGACTACACGTAGAGGGACTCTAAGTTTCTTTTCAAAAATATAGCCAACATTTGGACCTATACATTTTATTTTGTATAAATTAATTGAATGTGTGCAAAATTTAGCAATGCCCGGGGAATTCTAGTAAAGGGAGTACCCATTGCCAAATCACTAGCGTGTGTGATTGCTGTATTATTTATTACTAACTTTGACATTGTGCTTTAACTTTGGATAAAAGTTATCATGAATTCTAGCACCAAGAAGCCAATATTGGTAAATATGTTTGCTACAAATAATCCCTAACATACAATGTGCATACAGTATATTTAATCTGGTGCTTTAATCATAGGCTGTTTTAAAGTATTCTGATAAAAATCGAATCGTGCTGAAGACAGCCTTGATTGGTGTTGGATCGAGGACCCGGAAGTCTGCACACTTAGCAGACAGAGATAAAGCAGCTTGTCAGAACGTTTAGCGTTTTCCCTACAGGCGGTGTTTGTTGGCCTGTGGCAGGGTCAGTCACACGTCCTGGATTCCTGGCATTTAATTGAGTCTATCCCAGTTCTGCACCCCAGTGTTTCTTGTGCCCCACCTGGCACACATCATGTCGGAGGATGGTGATGACGTTAACATTTTGCCCCCCCTGGAAAAATGTCTGCGGTCGCCTATGCTTCACTGCGTGCAGTAGTGTGGGAAGGGAAGGCAAATCTTCTCCCAAACGGTGTGAGATTCAAACATGCTCCCACTGACTAGGAGAATTCTGTTCTGTTTCCCTGCATGCGCTCTTGCTGGCGGAGAAGCACAATAGATATTGCTGCCACATGGACGAAGCATGTATTCTTAAGTTTCCGTTCCACCCACATATGTGTTACACTCATATGTATGTATCTCTCCCAGCTCGGTGCTGGGCAGATGCTGTGAACAACCGGAGAATGATTCCAACCTTCCAGTCTATTCACAATAATTACTAACAGTTATTTGCTTGTAATGGCCATGGAGTACTGAGAAATGGCACTGTAACTGCTTGAACCCCTATAAAGACACTTAAAAGAAAATAGAGGGTTAGACCCTTAAAAGAAAACAGAGGGTTAGAGCAATACTGACTCGCCTGGCTGAGGCTCCCCTCATGGCCCCTAGCTGCTGTGATATGGGAGCCCCAGTTGTGCACTGGGTCACCCACCTGTGGCCCTGGCAAATGGGGTACACATGGCCTTCCTCCTTTTTTTATGGATTTTGGCCCTGGAGAATGGTGTGTCTGTGGCCTAATAAGGATCGTGGAGACGGACCATTTCTCTTTTTTCATTGGTTTTGGCTGTGGGGGATGGTGCCTTACAAGGCTCTGTGTGTGAGGCTGGTTGTATCTGGGTGGGGCTGGTTGGAGGGCCTGGTTGAAGGCCAGGCCTTGCAGCCAAATCCCCACCTCGCATGGCCAAACGCCATGCGTAGGGAGGGGTTAGCTTTATGAATGGCAACAAAATATTAGTTTATGCTAAAAAAAACTAGAAAAGGTGCTGTCATTTGAGATGTCATCAGTGATGTCATAAAAGATGTCATAGAACATGAAATGGTGATGTAATATGTGAGGTCATCAACAGTGCATGGTTAAAGACACAAGCTAAAGTTAGCTCTATAACTGGTGAATTTTTATGGTGTTTTTAGTTCCAAAAGTTATTTTGACACTGGCATATTCACCTAACTATAGAATTGCTAGTTTTTTTAATGTAAAGTAAAATGTAATATCAATTTCTAACTATAACATCACTTTAACCTTTGTTTATTCTAATGAATATATATTTATTAATATATACAATATGTATGTAGATGGATAGATAGATTGATAGATAGATAGATATTTTCACTAAAAAAAACAAAGTAGCAGTGTAAAAATGGTTAGCTATGGTAATAACATTCAAATGTATGTGTTTACGTTTTCTGCATTTCTTTCTAGAAAAACAAACTGGACAGAGGTTTGTTTAGACCCTTTGGCACTCTAGACAGTCAATATGCCAACCTGAGATAGAAAACCTGGTAGACTGCAACCCCCTCCCTACCAATTGAGCTTAAGTGAGGTTTAAGTAGAGTGGGTTTGAGATAACCACCAGCCGTGATAGATGGGCATACTTAAGAACATCTGTAAACCAGGAATATACGTTCAAGATTTATTAGAAACAAAATGCAATCCTTGGCAGATAAGCTGGGTGTAGGCTGGATGTGCCTTCCACATAGCCTTTATCAAAAAAAGGTGATTACAGCTCTGTATGGCCCTCAGGCTCTAACCTCGGTACTAAGTACCTTTCTATGTCATTAAACTCTGTGCTAGTTTATGTAGTGTGACTGAACATTGTTGAACATTTTCAGAATAATCAATTAGTAATATAGCTCTTACAGCCTTTCGCATCTCTATATCCTATGAAACCTTACTTATTGTGTTATAGCAATACGTGAGAAGTCACAGTATCAATTTCTAAGAAGCCCTGTTCATTATTCAAATACAATCCCTGCAAAGAAAATTCAAACTGTACAGTAAAATATGAATATATTCAAACAGGCTGAATTATCACATTGCAAAGAACAAAATGAATAAATGTGCATTTATATTGGAAATATGCACCTGAATAAATGAGCATATGCAAATCAAACGTTCGGTACCTAAAAGAGAAAATATATGATAATTATAATAATTATTTAAAAAAAAAAACACTCAGAATTCCCTTAAAAAATACAGTTATAGTGCAGTTATGGTTAAAACTTAAAATTGGAAAAACACTGAAATTCGCAAAATGTGGTTAGAATCACAATTCGTAACTTACACAACCGCTTTGTAAACCACACCTCTTCCACCATATGGAGAACTTATAACATCCCCATTAATGTTACACATGCAATTACATATATTACATATAATTTTAGATTCGAGACGTATGCAACTCTACCATACTTCACCAAAGGCCATACACGGAGGGGGTTGGGAATAGAAGGCCACATGCATCAATGTAATGTTTTGCGATTCCTTATTTGCGAAAAATAGGGAATCGCAAATAAGGAATCGCAAAACGGGATGCATCAATTTATGCGCATAATTGTTGCGATTTGGTAAACATCGCAATTTTTACCGAATCGCAAAAATTATGCGAATTCTAATTTGCGATTTCGCAATTCCCATTGATTCCTATGGGCCAAAGGCCCATAGGAATCAATGGGAATTGCGAATTCGCAAATTGCAATTCGCAAAATGTTAATGCATTCCATGGGTGCAGGGGGGGGGGTCCAAAGGACCCCCCCTGCACCCCTGAAATGTATTTTAAAATGGATGTTTCACACACACATGTCCTAAGGACATGTGTGTCTGTAACATGACAGTGTATAAAATGCTAATTTGAGCATTTTAAACATTTTTTGCAAATTACCACGAGGTTCACCCTTGTGGTAATTTGCCCCCCATAATTGCGAATTCGCATTTTTTAAAACAATCATGCATTGCTTTTAAGGAATCACAAATTTGCGATTCCTTAAAAGCAATCGCATTTTTGGAAATCGCTAAAAATAGCGATTTTTCCAAAAATGCTTGATGCATAGTAAAAAGGTATTTAGGAATCGCAAACGGCCGATTTTACCGAATCGCACCGTTTGCGATTCCTAAATAGCTTGATGCATGTGTCCCAGAGTGTATTATTAAACAAAAATAGGAATTCACTGGAAAGAAACGGTTAAAAGGAGCGTTATGGCTCTGGCTCAAATGCAAACCATTCAAATTCTCCGGTTATGAAATGGAATGCACACACCACATGCTGTAACCTGCAACAACCGGTATGCACAAAACACCCATTTGCAAATTACACACAAAATATTGTAATCAAGAAACAGTTTGACATGGTGGGTACCATAGTTGATGCCTTTATAAGTGGTCGTTTTATAGTCTTCCTAATAGAAAGACCCTACGTGTGTCTGCTCTGACAACCAGCAACCTTGATAGGGGCCTCTTGCTGCCCAGGCATTAAGAAAAATGTGTTCTGATTCTAGAGTCAGCAACCGTGGATTGGAAGTGGGAAAATTCACTTCGTTTTTTTATGAGTGTAAATATGCAGTTTTTATGCAAATGAAGCACATTACGTGAATTACTCTTGGCAGCCATTTAGCTGAAAATTATACATGAGGTTTACCTTCATTTACAAAAATTAAGCTGCATAGCTCCTCAACGTTTTTTTCTTTATAATTTCTAAAGACACTCAGTGAACGCTGCATTCGCAGCACATAGAGCTCTGACACAAAGCCATCTCTACTGGCACCCATGCCTTTCCGGCAGGTCTGAAACTTGAAATGTCATCCCCATATCTATCAGAACTTCCCCAACCCTGTTCCTACTTAGGAAAGAGCTGTAGACGCACCTCTTTAAAGAACACTCATTTACGATGAGGTACTAGTGCACTGTCGCTCGAAGAAGCCATCTACAAGTCCAATCATATGCCAACTGTCTTTGCCTTTGACCTTCTACAGTGCGCTGCTGTCTTTAGCCTACATGTGTGCTACTTAAACTCCACATGTATGCTGTATACTAAAATTACGTGAGTCTCATGTAATCCAATAATCTTGAACTTTGCAGACATATTTTTATGCCCATGCATTACATGAGTGACCTGAACTAAGCAAGAATCAAGGTTTTTGATAGATGACAGCACGAGCTACGATGCTCGCACCCCTGGCATGTAATACACGTACATGTGAAATAAAGCTTGATTCTTGCAGTATATTTCTTCAAGGGAAAAGTTCAAGTTTGGTCACGTTTTGCACCCTGCTGTTGTGAATCTTTAATTTGTCACGCAAATACTGATTTTCCCTAGAATATTGAATCCACTGACAATCCCCAAAATGCAAGAACGTTGGGGCATATTATCAAGGGGGTTTATCTCCGCTTTTTTGGCTTTAAAAGCCAAGAAAGCGGAGATAAAATTATCTCCCTATTACCAAGCTGTCGCTAACACCAGTTTGTGACAGCTAACAGGAGATAGCGACCATCTTGGGCCCCGCTTTGCATGTCAGTGATATTTATCACTAATGACATGCAAAGTGGGCGTGCCAAGATGTTAGCTACTGGAAACAGTCCCTAACATCGCTATCTCCTATTACCAACTTTTGGAGATATTCGCGCTAAGCGCGAATATCTCCAAAAACTAACACCTGCCCTGAGCAGTTCTTAGCCATGTTATCCAATGGGAGGTGGATAACATGGCTAAGAGCATTTGCTCGATAATGCATGAATATCGCGGACTTTTCAGCGATATTCATGCATTGCGGCCGTTTTTTATCGCATTTGCGATAAACCTTGCTAATAGCAAGGTTTATCTGCGATAAAAATCGCCGATGTGCGGCGATAATTTTTGTCTCTAAACAAGTTAGAGACAAAAATTATCGCTAGTTGTTGGTAATATGCCCCGTTGTCTTTTTGTGCTCTTTCCCATATTGATAAACAAAAAAGTGGAACTATGAATGCTAAAAAATAATCGTGTATATTAACTGCAGGAAAAATGTTTGTATCTAAATGATAAAATTATTTTTTATTGTGGCATTTGAATACCGATGAGGAATATTTCAGTGAGATTCTGTTTCCAGCTCCACGTTCAAAGTAATTGGTTAACATTCTTGAGGGAAATAACGGGTTCAGATGATTATTACAAGGAGCAATTGTCAGCGGAGGGCAGCGGAGACTTTATCTTGATTACTACAACCATATGGAATACAAAATACTGGCAGGCACTAAAATACGCACGTGTAAACAAAGCCATTAAATTAGAAAGCAGTTACATGACGCATATCAGCCATTGCTCGAAAATAAGCTACAATATACTGCCAAATAAACAGCCAGCCAATAAAATTCTAAATAAAAGAAGTAGCCGGTGACACGCGCAGGCAGACACACACTAGAATTGTGACAGAACACACACTAGAATTGTGCACTCAGTTAACAAAATAAAAATCCATATGGCCGGGATGCCCGTCACCCCCTCCCAACACAATCCCCAATGATGGGAGACGGACGCAGTTCTGAACTTTTGGAAGGCGGGAGGGAGTTACCCTCCCGGCCGTATTTATTAAAATATGAACCAAAATTAAAACATTAAATAAAAGTTTCATATCATGTACAATTTTCATTTATTACATTTCGATGAAGACATGTTCATTGGCTAACCTTAACAAATCTCTAGTACAAAGGTTTTCCTAGCCGAGTCTAACATCCTGCAAATGCATACTTTCTAAATTAAAATTGTACATCCTAGCATTACGGGCCAACTGCAAGGTCGCAACCGGTGTCAGATCCCTACTACCAAAACTCTCGCCCTCACGGTGTGAGAGGCGCATGGGCAGAGGACTGTACCCTCTGTGCCAACTCCAATTTCCCTTGTCTTGTTGGGGGCCCCACATTTAAACTCGACGCCATCTTAAAGGTCGTCCGAGGACCCGTGTGAGGTGTCTGTAAGAAGGCAGCGTGGACTCCCCCTCCCACCCCACACTGTCTATCACATCTGCCGTCGCGGATATCCAGGCCCCGGGAAATTCGTAGGAGGGGCATATAGCCGCCTCCTCCCCTGGAAGGGGTCTATGGCCGTCTTCCCCTAGGCGACCCATACTTAGTGGGTGCCGCCTCCTCCCCGTGGGAGGGGCCAATGGCCGCCTCCCCCCAGGCGCTCCCATCCATAGTGGGTGGCGCCCCCCTCTAGGGACCTTGAAATTACTGCTCACCGATCATGACCTTACCGCCCGACCAAAAAATAAATACGACATTGATTACCTACTAAGGGAAAAAACATCATCTTGTCTACTTGCATGTTTGTCTATGCTACAAGAAAAACAGTACCTTCAGACAGAAATCATATCATTAAACTAGACCGTCATACATCGCAACACCTGAGGGAAGAAGATGTTTATCAAAGAAAAAAGACTTTATTGCAGAAACAAAAAACATTGACATAAGGGGCTGGTGGGTGGGTCAAAATTGCTCCTTGTTCCGTCGAGGGCTCACGTGCAACGAGTGGGTGCAGCTTCCAAGCACAGGAACAAGAGGATGCTTCTTTGGATTCCCGCTCTCTTTATTCCTCGTCGGGAGGGCGTGAACCCTCCGCTGGTACGCCTACTGGGCGTGGCCATCGGTGTAGGTGTCTAGGACAACCCCTCTTGGGCGGGAAAAGGTGCGCCCCGGCTACGCCGCTTTGGGCATACCAGCCGTGACACGTCCCCCGCCCAAAATGGTTTCCCGGGAGGATCTGGGCCCCCAACCATACGTTCGGGGGGACCGTGTGGTCGCCCCTTTCCATATGGCCGGGATGCCCGTCACCCCCTCCCAACACAATCCCCAATGATGGGAGACAGACGCAGTTCTGAACTTTTGGAAGGCGGGAGAGGGTTACCCTCACGGCCGTATTTATTAAAATATGAAACAAAATTAAAACATTAAATAAAAGTTTCATATCATGTACAATTTTCATTTATTACATTTCGATGAAGACATGTTCATTGGCTAACCTTAACAAATCTCTAGTACAAAGGTTTTCCTAGCCGAGTCTAACATCCTGCAAATGCATACTTTCTAAATTAAAATTGTACATCCTAGCATTACGGGCCAACGGCAAGGTCGCAACCGGTGTCAGATCCCTACTACCAGAACTCTCGCCCTCACGGTGTGAGAGGCGCATGCGCAGAGGACTGTACCCTCTGTGCCAACTCCAATTTCCCTTGTCTTGTTCGGGGCCCCCCATTTAAACTCGACGCCATCTTAAAGGTCGTCCGAGGACCCGTGTGAGGTGTCTGTAAGAAGGCAGCGTGGACTCCCCCTCCAACCCCACACTGTCTATCACATCCGCCGTCGCGGATATCCGGGCCCCGGGAAATTCGTAGGAGGGGCATATAGCCACCTCCTCCCCTGGAAGGGGTCTATGGCCGTCTTCCCCTAGGCGACCCATACTTAGTGGGTGCCACCTCCTCCCCATGGGAGGGGCCAATGGCCGCCTCCCCCAGGCGCTCCCATCCATAGTGGGTGGCGCCCCCCTCTAGGGACCTTGAAATTACTGCTCACCGATCATGACCTTACCGCCACAGGCCGGATAGTTGACCGGCTATCCGGCCCCCCCACAAACTCCTCCTAAAGGTCATGCTTTCTTAAACCCCTTAGCCATGCTTTGAAGTCTCCTATGAGTAAGACATTCCCCTCCCGGGACAAGTGAACCCCATCCTCGAGATACATGTGATCACCCCGAATACACCCATGCGGAATACTGTGCAACTGCGCTGAGCGAAACAACCTACCAATTTTGTTGTTGACCTTCTTTACCGAATGGTTCAGTGCTGACACCGAAAGGCCCCCCCGCCACACTTTCCTGGGAATCATGTGGGACCATGCAATCGTGCACCCCGGGATCCTTTTCGCCAGCCAGCTAACGGTAGACAAAACTCGCTCGAGTAATACTCGCCTACCGAGTGTCACCATGTCGTTGCCCCCCAGGTGTACTATGATTACAGATGGCGGTGACCTCTGCCGCCCTAAGAGTCCCTCGATAAAAGATTCGAACTGGTCAATACAGAGCCCGCCCCTTCCGTGGAAGGTCACTCTGTACCCGTATTCCCGAGCTGCGTGAGTCACGTCACCTGCTTTGAATACGTCCCCGGCCCGCCTCACGTATGAGTGGCCCACGACCCACACCACTCTCTCCTCAGCCGGTGATCTCTGACCGCTGGTCCCCAGGAGCCGGGTCGACTGCAAATTCCGCCCCGCATAACATGCTCGCGAAACTGTAAATCAAACAGAAGACAAGAAGCGTGAGTGCATGTAACTTGACTTCACAACATGTGCAACCGCACATACCTTTTGAAACAATTCGAGGACCATCGTCCCAACAGTTTCACCTCTTCGGCACTCTGACCCCTGGCTGTAGCCTCAGTAGCAGCCCCTATCCTGAAGGAGTGGGTCCCAAAATCGCCCGGGTCCAAGCCCGCCGCTGCGATTGCCAATGTTAGCACCCTCTGACACTGAAACGTCGTTAGTGGGGTGGCATTGATGTGTCTCAGCAGACTCCCACCCCATGTATCCGCCCTCAGCGCCAGATATTCCTCAATGCACTTTACCGGGCACATGGGGGACCCTTGCATGCGCTGGACCACCACACTGTCTCCCATAGCTGTCTGGTCAGTCTTGGACTTAGCTATTGTAACCACCATTGAATCACCCCTAACCAGGATGTGATTCCTACACAGACCTCCCTCCACATCGTTCTTATTCTTTGCTACCAGTTCGCTCACCCGCATAGCCCCATGGAATGCTAATGCAAAAGCGGCCCGGAACAGAACTGCCTCGAATTGGGAGGAACATGTCGTGGGTAGTATCCCCATGAGCAAGGACAACCTCTCTAACCCAATCGGGTGCCTCTCGTCTACTCTCCGACCCTCAAGGCGCTGCCAGCCACGAAGGGCTTTCTTCGCCAAAAAGGAAGATGTCGGGTCCTTGACGCCATGCATCTGCGCCATGAATGAAATGGCCGCCCGGTGCCTATTGGCCGTTGCCACTGATCGGCCTTCCCTATGTAATGCTACCAGAAACCTCAGGAAGCAATCCTCCTGACCCCATGTCTGATCCCCTGCCGGACCCAAAAATGCACAATAGGAACGAAACGCTCCTTCGTATGCCTTCCTTGTCCTGGGGGCTAAGCTTGCTGCCACGAGGTCTTGTAATCCGGGGCACCGAGTAGCCAGAGTACTTCGGGGAATGGTGCCGCCGCTAGGTCCGCAGTAGGTAGATAGCCCCTGAACGCCTGCATATGTGAACGAGAGAGTGCATCAGCAGCATGATTCAGTACCCCCGGCACATGCTTTGCCCTGAATTGTACATTTAGTCTCATGCAAATTAGTACAATTTCTTTCAGCAATCTCAATATCCACTTGCAGCGTGCTGCCTGATTATTTATACATTCAACAACAGTCATATTGTCAGACCAAAATACCACAGAGCGATTTCTGAACTCGTCCGGCCATGCCCTCAGAGCCACAAATATAGGGAATAGCTCGAGGAAACCAATGTTACTTGTGAGACCGCTGGTGTGCCACCATGTCGGCCATGTTTGCGCCGACCATCGATTGCCGAAAATGGCGCCAAATCCCACGCTCCCGGCCGAGTCAGTCCACAAACCTAGCTCGTCCGAAGACGCTGGCGGCTTGTTCCACACTACTCGACCGTTGAAGTCCGCCAGGAATGACAACCAAATACGCATGTCCTGGTGAACCTCTGCAGACAGTCTCGTGCGGTGGTGTCCTTCTTTGAGACCGACCATAGCCTGTGCAATAGAGCGTGAAAAGGGGCGGGCCATTGGTATCACCCTCAGGGCAAAGTTAAGCTGACCCACTGCCTGTTGTAACTGATGCAGAGTCACTTTCTCCTTACTAAGGCACAGTTCCAGGGAAGCCCTAAATTTCGCTATTTTTTCTACCGGCAAACGGAAACATCCCTCCACAGAATCGAGCTCAATTCCCAGAAACTCGAGTGAAGTAGATGGTCCCACCGTCTTACCTGGTGCCATTGGCACCCCGAATTCCCTCATGAGGATACAAAACCCCTGTAGAGCCTGCGCACATGTTGTGTCGCCGGCTGCCCCCAAGAACAGAAAATCATCTAAGTAATGCATAACATGGCTATGCCCAGTGGCCTCAGTGAACGCCCACTCCAAAAAACAGCTGAATTTCTCAAAATAGGCACAAGAGATGGAGCAACCCATTGGCATGCATCTATCCATGTAGTAACGTCCTTGAAACACAAAGCCTAACAGACGCTGGTCCTGTGGGTGTACCGGGAGCAACCGGAACGCCGACTCGATATCTGACTTCGCCATCAGCGCTCCGGGCCCCAGGCGATTCAACATGGTGACAGCATCATCGAAGGATGCGTACCACACCGAACAAACTCCTGGGTCAATCGCCTCGTTCACCGAGAGACCCTTCGGTGCTGACAAGTTATGGATCATCCTAAACTCCCCTGGGTCTTTTTTGGGGACTACTCCCAACGGGGAACAGACAAAATTTGCCACTGGAGGGTGCTGATATGGGCCCGCCACCCGGCCTAGTAAGACATCTTTTTCAATTTTCTTCTCTACCACCGCCGGATTATGCCGGGCCGATAATTGGTTTCTACAAAGTGATTCCCCACGAAAATCCCCCGCCGGGATGCGGAAACCATATAAGAATCCGTTCCTCAGCACCCCAGCGGAGACATGATCAGGGTATTTGTTTAGCCAGGGGGTTATTGCCATTATATCAACGGGGGTAGGTAACGGTACACGGTGACCCTCCTCAGTCTTGTTTGGACCCTCCCTTACCTCCCGACCCGCCATTTTTGGATCTGCACGAACTTTCCGGGTGCGAGGAATTCCCACAACCCGCACATGCATGCCTGAACTTACATGCCCCTTGCGGTCTGGATCAGTTGCCTCTATTAAAGCTCCAACAGACCCCCCGCTTTCCCCCATTCCCACCGGGCCTTGGTTGGTGATCGCCACCGGAGCCTGCTCGAAAGGGCACCACGGGCTGTTGGCGGGAAAACCCCGACCCATTCCCGCCTGGCGAGGACGCCTTCGTCGCGCCCGGCAGGAGCTGCTTCTGCCAAGAAATCGAGTCGAGACAATCCCACGTCAGAGATGAATCGTACTCCTTGGCCTTGCGGAACTTCGTGTCGTACCCCATCCATTCATTCCCCTCATACGTTTCGTAAAAATCCATTATTCGTGCCTGATAGCAAGACAATTCAGGCAAAACCTCAGGCTTACGTTCCCCAATAATTGCAGTAAACATCGCAAAGGCCTTGGCCCAATTTGTTATTGTCTCATCCACCCTGAATCCCGCCATCTTGGCTCGCCAGACACTCGGGTGCCACAAATCCTTCTGCGTTTTAGCATACTCCATCTCTTGATGGTCAGTTAACAGAGAAAACATATTAACATACTTGACAGCCCAAATTAACTCTTTCGTGGCCAACGGGATATGTTGAACCACTTTCCCCCGTCTTGAGGGCAATGAGCCCCCCCGCAATTGGCAATGCCTGCTTACCCGGTAAGGTTGACGTTCCCGCTGTTTTTTCCACGCCAGCTGCCGGTCCTTCCGAGGTTACCTGTGGGGGGAGAAGAGGGAGATTCGCCTTTGCGGCATCTCGCGACTGCCGCAACTGCTGCATTAGTAACCTGGCCTCTGCGGCCGTGTCTCCAGGTGCCGTAGCACCCCCTGTTTTCTTGCCGAGCCATGCGGCCAACTGGGCGGCCAATTCAGGCGGCATGTCCTCCTCGCTAGCGGGCGTAATCACAACCGGTATCGGCTGACCCGCGTCTGGGAGTATCGGGGCCTCGACCGGAATGGCAGGGCTCACCGGGGGTACCTCGGGGACGGGGACCTCCCCCCCTGGGGCCCTATTCCTGACCCGCTTCCCCCTACCCTCCGGGGCAACACCTGGCAATGCCGGGCCTATTACCTTCTTTGGTTTACCCGGATTGCTCATCGCAGCCATCTGCTTCTTCATGGTCGCCATATCTCGTCCAACGGTTTGTTCCATCTTCGTCATTCTACTACTTTCTCGATCATAGGGAGCAGAGGGTAATGCTGGGAAAATTTCTATCTCCATCCCTGTCTGTGCAATGTGGGGTCCCGCAAGGGTCGGCGCTCAGTCCCACCCTTTTTAACATCTATGTGACCCCCCTTTCCAGACTTATTAGATCTTTTGGGATGGAGGTAGTTTCCTACGCGGATGACACCCAGATCCTCGTGTCTCTCTCCCAGTCAATTGAGCTGACCGCCTCCAGATTTAGATCTTGTATGGAGGCCGTCGGCCAGTGGATGATTTACAATTCACTGAAATTGAATGGGAAGAAGACCGAGGTGATGGTGTTCGGCGGAAGGGAAGATATTTGGTCCACGGAGTGGTGGCCTGACTCGCTCGGTCTTTGCCCTAAGCCTACTTCTTCGGCTAAAAATCTCGGGGTGATGATTGACCCTACCCTGGACATGCGCCAACAAGTCAATAGGACAGTATCGACCTGTTGGGGTATAATCTATGTTCTTAGGAAAATTAGGAACTACCTCTCCCAGCAGGCAAGAAGGCAACTTGCTGTCGCCCTTTTGGGATCGCGTCTGGACTACTGTAATGCGCTGTATGCTGGACTGAATAAGAGTCAGATGCAGCGCTTGCAGGTAGTCCAGAATGCGGCAGCCAGATTTGTCCTCGATCTTCCCCGTCGCTCTTCGGCCGCGCTGGCCAGGAAGCAGCTGCACTGGCTTCCGATAAAGGAGCGGATCGTTTTTAAGTCCATGTGTATGGTCTATAAGGCCTTGGCTCAAAGCAGCCCCACAGGGATTAGAGCCATCTTGACCTATTACAATCCTGGCAGGAACCTCCGCTCCTCCAATCATTCTCTCCTCCACATCCCTCGCATTCGGAAAGCCAGATGGGGTGGTAGGGCATTCTCCCTCTTGGCTCCTAAATGGTGGAACGATCTTCCATTAGAACTTAGGTCCCTCCCTTCCCTCCAAACTTTCAGAGCTGCCCTTAAAACACGCCTCTTTGTCCAAGCGTACATGTAAGTGCATGAGTGCCCGCTTTCTGATCTTTTTGTTAGGCGCCTTGACACCTTCGGGTTTTAGTTTGCGCGTTACAAGATGCTCAATAAATAAAATAAATAAATAAATAACCAACATCCGGAGCATCTGGTCAGTCTCGGATTCTTTCCTGCCTTTTGCCAGGCATTCCTTTCGAGTATTCACTCTAAGACGATTGGAAACGGTCCCAGGTCTTTAAGCCTTGAAGTCGCTGAAAGAGAAACACAAGAATTATAAATTCTCAAAATTGCTCCTTGTTACGTCGAGGGCTCACGTGCAACGAGTGGGTGCAGCTTCCAAGCACAGGAACAAGAGGATGCTTCTTTGGATTCCCGCTCTCTTTATTCCTCGTCGGGAGGGCGTGAACCCTCCGCTGGTACGCCTACTGGGCGTGGCCATCGGTGTAGGTGTCTAGGACAACCCCTCTTGGGCGGGAAAAGGCGCGCCCCGGCTACGCCGCTTTGGGCATACCAGCCGTGACACGCCCCCCGCCCAAAATGGTTTCCCGGGAGGATCTGGGCCCCCAACCATACGTTCGGGGCGACCGAGTGGTCGCCCCTTTCCATTCCTCTTTCCCCATCCACAGTCGCTCACTTTGACAATCCGTTTATGCACATGCGCTCATGCAGTCAATAGTTCAATCAATCATTCAGAGCGTTTATAAAGTGCGCTACTCACCCTTGAGGGTCTCAATGCGCTGGAGGTGTGCAGCTCTAGGTCAGCAGAAAAGCCCAATCTTGAAGCTTTTCCTGAAGGTGTGCAGGGTGAGGGAGCATCTGATGTTGCCTGGGAGTTCCAGACTTTGCCTGTGACGTAGATGAAGGCTCATTCCCCGGCTGTGGTTCTGCAAATGCGTGGGATCGTTGCTAGGGCGAGGTCGGCGGAGCAGAGGTTTCTTTTGGGTGCGTGGAAAGTGATGCTTTCTTTGGGGTATTTGGGCCCGATTTTGTGGTGGAATTTGTAGGTGTGGATGAGTAGCTTGAAGGTTACTCTCTGGCCACTGGAGGCCTTGCAGGTGTTGGGTCATGTGCTCATGTCGTGGGGTGCCGAGGACAAGTCTGGCTGCAATGTTTTGGATGGTCTGGAGTTTCTGTAGCAGGGATTTGTTGATTCTCGTATAGAGGGCATTTCCGTAGTCCAATCTGCTGGTAATGGGTGCGTGGGTGCGGTTTTTCTGACTTCGGTGGGAACCACTTGAAGGTCTGGCGGAGGATGCGGAGGGAGTTGAAATAGGAGGAGGTGACAGCATTGAACTGGCGAGTCATGGTGAGGGAGGAGTTTAAGATGATGCATGGTTCATTGGGGTGGGTGGGTTTCCGAGGGCCACCAGGTGCTATCACACGTGGTGGGGGAGTGTCCAAGGACAAGGAACTCTCTCTTATCCATGTTCATTTTTAGGCAGCTGTTGCTCACCCAGGCTGCTACATCTTTCATTCCTTCTTAGAAGCTGAGTCTGGTGTCTTCGGAGTTCTTCATGAGGGAGAGGATGAGCTAAGTGTCGTTGGCGTAGGACACTGCTGAGCCCATGTTGTCGGACGATGGTGGTGAGGGGGACCATGTAGATGTTGAAGAGTGTGGGGCTTAGCAATGATCCTTAGGGTACTCCGCAGTTGATCTCTGTGGGTTCTGAGAAGAAGGGTGGGAGTCTGATCCATTGGGTTCTGCCGGTGTCAAAGGAGCAGATCCAGTCGAGGGCAAGTCCTTGTATTCCAGCGTCGTGAAGTCTTGTTGTAAGAGTGCGTTGCCGAAGACAGCAAAGAGGTCTAGCAGGATGAGAGCTGCTTTGTGTCCCTGGTTTAGTAGCATGCCGATGTCATCGGTGGTGGCGAGGAGGAGGTCCCGGTGCTGTTGTTGTTGCGGAATCTGGACTGGGAGAAGTCAACTATGGTGTTCTCTTCGATGAAGGTGGTCAGTTGTGCGTTGACGAATTTCTCAGTAGCTGCAAAGGGAAGGAGAGAGATGGCCGGTAGTTTTTCGGGTCTGTCGGTCGTCGAGGGTCTCTTGAAGAGGGGTTTGACCTCCACACGCTTCCAGTCATTGGGGAAGATGCTGGCTTTGAAGGTGTGTTGATGGTGTGGCGTAGTTCGGGTGCGATGGAGGCTCTCTGGAAGATGTGAGGCAGTCAGGGGTCTGTGAGGGCTCCTGAGTGGATGCTTTTCATGGTCGCCGTGGTGTCTTCAATGGTGACCGGTGTCCAGGTAGTGATGGTGGGCTGGCTGCCATTGCTGGAGGGGAGGGTGGTTTCTGGGGTCTTTGCACTGAAGTTGTCATAGAGGACCTTGATCTTTAGGTGGAAGTAGGAGCTGAGTTTGTTGCAGATGTCCTGGGATGGTGTGCTGTCTGTGGGTTCACTGGGAGGGTTTGGTGAACTCCTGGATGATGTTGAAGAGTTCTTGTGAGTATCTGGCTCTGGTGATGAGTTTGTCCCTGATGAAGGTCCTCTTGGTGGCTCCTATGAGTTGGTGGTATTCTGTCATAGGGTGCTTGTAGGTGGATTGGTCTACAGTTGTTTTGCTGTTTCTCTATTGTTTCTTGAGCCGTCTGTATGAGCGTCTCGCTTCCTGGAGGTCGGTGGTGAACCAGACGGCCTTCAGAGGGCATTGTCTGTCAGGCGGTGGAGGGGGCAAGCTTGTCTGCGCAGCTGAAGATCCAGTGGTGTAGTTCCATGGCTGCAGAGTTGGCATCGGTCGTGGATGAGGGTAGAATTGAGGTCCTCTTCTATGACCTTGTTCCAGTTCCTTCTCGGTGGGTGCAGGCAAGCTTGTGTGCGGTAGTGGTGCTGAAGGAGAAGTGTAAGCAATGGTGGTCTGTCCAGAGGGACTGCGAGGTATGGCTGAAGTGGATGTTAGTCCCTCCTGTGAAGATGGATTCAAGGATGTGTCCGGCTTTGTGGGTGGGAGTGGAGATGAGCTGTTCAGTCCGAGGTTCGCGAGGCTGTCCAAGAGGGATGTGGAGTCCGGGTCGCTGTGGGTGTCAAGGTGCAAGTTCAGATCTCCGATGAGTATGTATTCTGAGTAGGCGAAGACGTGAGGTCCGATGAGGTCTGCAATGGTAGTGGTGAAAGGAGCGCAGGGCCCCGGGGGTCTGTAGGCAAGGGTGCTATGGATGGAAGTTTGGGGTTGGTCTGGATCTGGAAGTGGAGGTGTTTGGTGTTGGAGAGGAGGTCGCTCGTGCTGGAGGTGGAGAGTCAAAGGGAGCTCCTGTGTGCGTTAGCGAGTCCTCCTCCTGGGCGGTGGAGGGCGGTATTTCCTCTGGATTTTGTAGCCATCTGGGATGGCAGTGGTGATGTCGGGTGTAGAGGCTGTGTTAGTCCAGGTTTACGTGAATAAGGCAATGTCTGGCGAGTGGGTGTTGAGGAGTTCCCAGAATTTCTATGGCGTGTATGTGCAGAGGATGCATTTCAGGGTTTTATTGGTGCGGGCATCTGGCATGGGTGTGGAGGTCGAAGGGGTGCTGTGGATGGTAAAGGAATGTTCGCAGTGTCGGCAGGAGAATTTGCTGTGGGTGGTGTTTGGCGATGACAGCTAGTAGTTGCTGTTTCTTCCGGGGCTGAGTGCGAGGAGGGAAGCCGGGTTGTAGCGGTGGAGAGCCGGGGATCCAGGGTCCCTGGCGCTGGTCGACGTTGGGTCACTAACGGGCACAGATTGGCTTGCCTTTGGCGCGCCTGCTGAACGGCCACACATCAGCCATCATTAAGTAGGAAAGGGGGAGGACATCACAGCTGGGAGGCCGGAACGGGGAATCAGCAGGGGGAAGGGGCCGCTGGGGCAGCAGCGGTGGGAAGGGAAAACGGGCAGGAAAGCAGTCTGATACAGTACAATTACAAAAAAGGCAGAAACAACTACAATAAATAGAATTAGAATAAAGGTATAAACTAAATGAAAAAACGAACAGAAAATGGGCACAATACAGTGGAAGCAGTGGAAGAGCAAGGCTCTCCCACTGGACCACTAGGGATGAGGCGCACGCAGGAGCCTACGGTCGGAGGAGGGCCTCGAACCCCTCACAATACTGAGCACGGTACAGCACGGGCAGCGGTACTTACCAGGAGTTGTAGATCTATCAACCACTCCGCAATGCTGCCAAGAAGACTGGATCCATCTTTGTAGGGCACTTTAGGCTTGCCTCAAGTAAACAGAGTTCTTACCCTGGTACAAATGCTCCCTGGTGCACATTCTCACATACTGTGACCACAGGCCTAGCCTACTCACCCCACCTGCAACCTGAGTGGTATAAGAAGGGCAAAAAGGTTTGGATACCCTTTGAGAGGATGTAGATTAAGCTTGAAGATCCTCCGGAGAATCCTAAAAGCTCAGCTAGCAAGTGCATTCTTATTTTCTTGAGCTAAGGCTCTTATTAGAATCCTTAGTCAAGTCTGATAGCTATGGATGTTGTTTGCTGATTCAAAGTCCAGCTGCCTATCCCCTGACCTGAAGGCTGCCTAGGATCAGTTTGGTCTACATTTGAAATTCTCTGACTGTACCATCTCAAAAACAATGATTAAGGAAAGCGTATAAACAAAATGCTAAAAGCTGATACATCATGTAGATGATTATTGTCGACTACTTTAAAATGAACACCTGCAAATAATGCTATAAAATCTATCCAAAATGGTTGCCTGGACTCAGACAATTCATTATTGTTCCCTACAGGGCAATTGCTCAAATGATTCCTCACATAATAATTTCCTATGCTGATGTCTGGTTCTCAAAGACTCCAATTAGATTAGGAGACACGTGAAATCTGTCTGACAAGTTAACTTCACTGTGGCGATCTTCACAAATATCTTTAAAACGTGGGTAAATAACCAGCACATATCTCTGTAACGTTTGTAATATTTTTTTTCTTTAAGAAATTCCATATCAATTTGTGTTGATGCTTTGCAGTAGAAAGCCCATTACTGAGGCAAATAATGTATACAATTCTGGAGGCAGCCCATCTAGGCCAGCTGCTTTACATTAGATATTCAATACTGAGGCGATATTGTATAATTTAAAGTTTTTTGGGAATGAGCATTATTCATCTCCTCATCTTATTTAACTATTACCTGAGTCATTGTACATCGGAGTAGTACCCTTTTGAACAAACCTTTAGCAATGTCTTTGTTATGGCTTTCGAGATTTTTAGTTTTAGAGTGTCTGAATTGTTTCTATTGCTTGACTTCTTTCATCGCTAATCTTTGAAGTGCTAAAGCCCTTCCATTTTCATATATGTTTGCTTTCTTCGCAGTTTATTGAGTGTAACTTACTGATTTTATTTTACTTTACATTCTCTGTGCGATATGTTTCTAACGCAATTTTTCACACCAACACCTATCAGACTAATATGTATAACATTTTTCAGATTGCAGATTGGATAGCTCTACCTCTATCTAATAAAGCTATTTGACATTTACTTGATTCCCTTTATAGCATGCAGGATCATGTTGCCTCTAATAAGTAGATCAAAGGCTTCCCAGTACATTACACTGTTGGGAAGACATTCATCTGTGGGCCTGTCAGAAGGACTTCCTTGAAAGAACATCTTGTAGCTTGGGGGCCCAATCAAAGAGCACGATAACTGCAAGTGAGCTGTGATTTTACAGAAAAGATATTGTCGAAGTCAACCTAGTAAATTATCTTTAGTCATGAAATAAGTTCAATACACAAATGATCTCTATGGAGATGGGAGTAAAATGAACATTTGCTTTGCTGTTTGCAGGTTCAGAATATGCTAGATAACCCACTCGAATGTTTTCTCCATGTTAGTGTCTGTTTTTCTACATTTAATTATTCCCTGAATTACGAGAACTTTCCAAATAATAGTACTCCGACACACAATGTTTTCATTTTTGTATGTTGCATTTATTGTTGGAATGTGGAGTATTTCCTAATACAATATAAGCTGTATTGTATACCCATAATTTCCAAATATTTTTTGCAAATCAAAGCAACTAATTTGCTTTTCAGATTTTGGGACTTTAAAAAGACACTAAATTTACAAAAGATCCTAACCATTTGAACAGTGCCAAAATCCATTATCCAGTGCTGAGACGTTTTACATCTAGAAGTCCTTGTCACTTTTCGGTGCCTGCGGTAGGCCTATGTGGAGGTTTACAATTTACCTTTCCAAAACGTTAATCTGAGAATCAGTCTATCCGTCAAACCAGTCTGGGGTAAGGAAGTAGTCTGGTCACTACTTTTGTTTATGAGGCAGAACTTTAGCGAAAAATTGTAGCAAATCCATCATGCCATGGAGACCTGGTCTAACTGTTTTCATGTGTGTGAGTCCTGCAACTAGAGCACCAAAGTGGAGCTTCAGTTCCAGAAACAAATAAATAATGTCTCTAAAGCTATAGGGATTTTCGAAGATTTTAAAAGATTTCTTGGTGGGGCAGTCATGGCTTAAAAATGTCAACCTTGCGCAGAAGTGAAACAATCAGAAACAACATTTGACAGGCTGTCCTATATTGGGAAGGACCTCCAGCACCATTTTCAACACTGTCCAGTCCAGTCCACTGTGTAAATGTTCCCAATGCTGCAAATGCCGGTCAGCTCTCCATACTGCTAATGGGCCCTCGCTGCCGCTTAGTGCAAGTGTTGGACGTTTTTTGAATGGGTTTTAATCTCATTCCATACTGGGCCCCTGTGCATGCAAACGTGTATGTATTTGCACACAGACAGACATCTTTAAGTGGGTTTCCAAACCATTCACAGATGTTTGCCATTGAGTGAGTATGCATGGGCATGAATGGGTTAGCCACCTTTGAAAGCTATTGAAAAGCGTTACTTCAAAATATAATTTTTTTTTTAAGAAGGCTGCATGTATGTGCTCATACATGCAAACACCAGCTGACATTTTGAAACTGTTCTGTAATAAAGACTTACAAAAACATTTTAAAGGCAAGCAATGGCAAGGACAATTCGTTGGCAGCCAGAACTACTAGATTATTTTAGCAGATCCATTTTCTTACCCTCCTCTTAATAAGAAGAGAGGACCCGATTTACAAGCCCCTTGCGCCACAGAAGCGTCACTTTTTGTGAGGCATCGGTGGGTTGTTTTAACGCGAAATTTACAAGGTGACGCATCTATGGAGATGATTCACGTAAAAGGAAATACGACGGATTGGAGCTGCGCGAGTATCGGCTGCGCTGCGCAAGTATTAAATAATGCAAGGTAGGCGTTCCTACTCAAAAAACAATGCATTTCCAAAGCAGGCATATCTACAACTATTCCCAGCGTGTAAAAATATTGTTGTAAAAAATATTGTTTTTAAAAAAGTTTAAAAGTAATATAAAATTAAATAAGTAATACATATAATTAAAATAAACATAGTTAAAAATATATTTTAAAATATAAGTAATACATATAATGTAAAAAAATTAAACATATACATATAAAATATAATATAAATATTTACTTAATAATATTTACAAGTAATTACTCTAATAACTTATAAATTGTTAGAAAACATTTTATAAATTATAAATACATATATACACATACAACAACAATATAAATAAAATCATCAAAACTATATATAAAAAATTAAAAAAAATAATTTTAAGTAAATTAGACACTACATTAACTAAAAGAATAAATATTGGATAGCGTAGGGGTAAAAATTACTGTTCCAACTCCAGAGGGTGCAACAGTCGGGAAAGTGTTGGATACCGTAGGGGTAAAAATTACTATTCCAACTCCAGAGGGTGCAACACTAGGGAAAGTGTTGGATAGCATAGGGGTCTAAACAACTTACTGATAATTAAAATAATAATTTGTTTGTAAAAAATAACAATGTAATTATTAAATTACAACAAATTAATGAACAATACCAATAAATATGTATTTAAAAATAATTGCCAATTAATAATTAATTAACAATTTAAATAAATACAATTAAATAATAATTAAAACATTCTTAACACATAATAAAATAAAATAATGAAATAAAAAATAAAAAATGCAATTCCAAAAAAGCAATAATTATTAAAAAACATTTAGCAATTAATAATTAATTAACTATAAATTATTGATAAATACCAAAACATTATAAAAAGCTAATTTAATTACCAATTAATAATTAATGAACAATTATATAAAGAAATAAAATAATTATAAACATATAATACCAATTATTAATTGATTAACAATAGTATAATCATCAATACTCAACACTATTTTGTTCACTTAATTACAAAACAATTACTTCCCACCCTATTACCCTATAACCTCAAAACACACTTCAATAATACATTAGTGCACTTAATATAATTACCAATAAATCAATTAATAAAAAGTAATTACCAATTGATACAAAATAATTACAAATTATTAAGTAATTAACATTAAAATATTTATCAATACCAATAAATAAAAATGACATATTTACTTAATTACATTTAAATTACTTCCCACCCTATTCCCCTATAAACCCACAACCCGCTACAGAAGTAAAACACAAAATGTATTTAAAAATATTTAATAATTCCTAAAAAATATTTAATCATTTACTATAATTAAATTACTTCCCACCCTATTCCCCTATAAACCCACAACCTGCTACGGTACAAAAACGTATTATTTACTTAAATAAATTATTACTAACTTCTAAAAATGTAATACATATATTTTAAAACTCGTGCAATAGTTAATAAAAATTATGAAAACAAACATATAAAATAAATACATAACACTAATAGTAATATCGATATTAGTAACATCAATATGTTTGCTATCGATATTGCTAACTTCTATATTAACAAAAACTATATTTGTTACTGTCAGGTCGATATTCTGGTCGTCGATATTCTTGATTTCGATATTCTGTCCCTCCAAAATTTTGAACTCCATATTATTGTCTGTTGAAATAAAAAAGTAGATATTTAGACTATTTACCCTATTGAATGAATGATGCAAATTTGAAAATACGTTAGCAAGCCTATGCCTCATAAACCTACAAGCAGGATATGACGCAAGTACCACATAAATTGAATAGGAGTGCAGCGGAGCAGTTTTACAGCAGACCAGGCAACATGGACCCCCTAATCCTGCAGCTGGTAGTTGCACCAAGAAGACGACAACCACCCAAGACCAAATCCCACAACGTCATCCTCCACCATCACCACAAAGGCAGCGCAGGAGAAGGCAGCACATCTACTGTCAAAGGACCACTCTCATTGGACTCCGTGATGAACAAGTCATCAAAATGTACAACCTCTGGAAAGCGTCTATTGTGACCCTGCTGCGTCAGATCACACCACGAGTACAGACTCCAACTGAAAGGGTCAGCAACATCACACTGCAGACAAGGCTACTGGCAGTGTTACACATGTTGGTCGCTGGATCTTTTCAAGCGTCAGCAGCACGAGTGGCAGGGGTCTCACAGGCATCTTTCTCTACCTTCCTCTCTTCTATCTTGGATGCCATCTTTCAGCTCACACCACAGCACATCCATTTTCCCAACACACCCTAGCAACAGACGGACAATAAAAAAGGCTTCTATGCCATTGCTGGCTTTCCACATGTACTTGGTGCAATGGATTGCATGCATGTTCAACTAGTACCACCTGCAGCAACTTCACACTTATACCGCAACTGGACGCACACACACTCCATCAAAGTCCAGGCCATTGTGGACTATCGGGGACTCTACATCAATGTACTTGCAAAATATCCTGGGAGTGTACAAGATTCATATATATTCAGAAACAGCATCATCAATCACCTTTCCAAAATGGACAATATGGCAATGGGTTCCTCGTAGGTAAGCATCAATCAATGTACTTATATAACTATACTCTGCAAAAATAGCTGGCCCTCTGGCACAATATATGCCCTTGTGTCAGAATGATGCACTAAGTGAATGTGAAAATGCCAAACCACATATACACTATAACCACATAACATACAGTACAAAGCCTTATACATATATAGCAGCATAACCTAAAGTGCCAAGGGATACCAGATAGGAATGCATGCAAATATCCTACATAAAGTTGTGAAGACCAATAAGTCACACTGTCAACATATGCACACATGTCATCTATTTCAAATTAACTATTAAAAGGTGAAATGCATTGTAAAGGATGCATGGAAATAGCTAACCAGCTAAATTGAATATGTACGTGCATTAAGGTGTACATAAGTGTACAAATATATGAAACACAGGATGCATATATTGGTGAACCATGTGACAAAGGTTCCTATGTAGGGCTATGTAAACCAAATGTGTGATAGCGCAGGGGCAAAGACATTAAACGAAAACATTTATAAAATGTGTAGGACCGCTATGCCATGCAACTGAATCACATTTGAACAGAAAAACGATTTGACGCACTCACATATTGAAATGTGCATTTGATGTGCTATGCACAATCTGGGAAAGTGTGCATCCAACCAAATCATTACACACCTATCACTCACACATTGCAACACCACACACCTTTCAGTTAAATAAAACATGCACGGCAAAGCATCATCCCTTGTCATGCACATCAATTGATAGACAGCAAGTCAAGTGACAGGTGGCACAAACAATGGGAAACTGAATGTTGGCCTAAGGGCTAGAACCTGGGGAACTGGGTTCGAGTCTCGGCAATGACTCTGAACATCCTGTGATTCTGGGCAAATCACTTAATCTCCCTGTCCCTAACAAAATAAGAATGTGCCCTCATTTAATGCAACTGGTGCTATGTAAAGCACTCTGATACCCGATTCAGGTCAAGTTCGCACTATATAAAACTCTGTAAAAGAAATAAATAATAGTTAAACACAACATGTAATCGTCACCAAAGGCAATCACTATTACACTTTTACAAACATAACATACAACACATGCCATGTATACTGAATTCACACAAAAGTTAACACATTTTTCTTACTTTCCACTAACAGCTGATCAAGGATATGGCCTTCAGAAATGGTTGTTAACACCATTTGGAAATCCACTGACTGATCCGTTAAAGGCATCCATTCATGGCCATTGCCGAACTAGAAACATCATAGAAAGAAGCTTTGAAATGCTCAAGTCGAGGTTTTGTTGCCTAGATTTATAAGGCAGAAGGCTACTCTATTCACCAGAAACTGTTTGCAGGATGATAATGAAATGTTCAATAGTCCATAACATATGTGTCAAAACAAATGTGCCCTGGGATGAAGAGGAACAGCCTCCTGAACAAATGGATGATGGCGAAGATGAAGCTGAAGCAAAAGGACGAGACATCCTCCACACTGCTAAAGGGATAAGACGTTGCACACACATTGTCACACAATTCTTCACATGATGTAGCAAATCTACATTTGTAACAATATGTACTAATGTCGCAATAAGAAAAACATCACAGCAACACCATTGTGTCTATTTGGTTTACAGGTCATATGATACAAATACATATGGGCAGATTTACACGAAACTGCGGTTGAATGCCAGTGAAAGCACTTTGACTGTGACAAGTTGTGGCACTTTCTGAGCACAGGAATGCTACATAATCACAATGATATGTTGCATTCCTTGTACTACCCTGCAATTGCGCACAAACAGTTGCCATGCGCTAGTGCAAGCACCCTTGCAACATGGTCTGTAAAAATTTTTTTTTAAAAAGGATGGCATAGCTGCAGAAAGTGGCACCTCCCATCATTCATAAAAACACAGGGGGGTTATTTACAAGCCCCTTGTGCAGCCGGTGGGTCACCTTTCCCCATGGTGAAAGTGACGCACCGGCGGCGTAAGGTGCTTGTAAAAAAGCTGCCCAACATTTTGCAACAGAAATGCATAAGATGTGTGATGCGTGAATCATCACCTATTTGAATAGTGTAAACAAATGTGTCACAAACAAATTTACATCTCATTGTGGCTTGAGACATCAACGCAGGTGTTGTGTACCAACTGAATGCTGAGATGCATGTATTAATGCACATGAATGTTTAAATGCAAAAGTGGACTTGTTTGTTGAATGCTAAATCATCACCAACACCCATGTCTACCCACAACATGAAAAGCTTGTGTGAGAGGTGGTATTTGACACAAGCATATGTGAAGACAAACATGGTGCCTCAAAGTGACATTGTAACAAATGTCCTGCAGGAAGTGCAGATGAGGCGTGATGCAATGTAATGCACCTGCTTTGAAAGTCCACTGTAAAAGTACAACAAACAAACTAATCAATTTTCACAAAACTATGTACACATGTCCCATGATGTACGGGAATGTTGGTAAGAGAAAATAACACAACTCATCCTAAAATCATGCAACATCTCAAAAAGGAATACAAACATGTAAATAACGTGACACATCCCTTGAACAAGTTCGTTGCTTGTACACGTTGTCTTATGCCATGTTTTATAAATAAAGGGCGTAGGAACCGTTGTCTCACTTTTAGACATGTGAAGCAATCAAGAAGTATATGTAACATTTCACACTTGGCTCCCAAGCCACATTTACATATGCCATCTGGGTAAAACATTTCTGCCTTAACTCTCCCCTCCATTTGCCAAGGGATGATGCCAATTCGAATTTTTAGTATCTCCCACCTAAGGGCGTAATTTGGCAAGGTTTCTAGGTATGGGTATGATCGGCAGTTGCTGCCTGAGTCTCGGTGTTGCCGGTGTGAATATAATGTGTCTTCCGCCACGTGTGTCTTCCTCCTTTTCGCACTGTATGTTTCAGCAGTAAAGGTGCAACTCGTTGAACCCTTCTGGTCACACTGAAGGTTATTTTGGGAAGAACTCTACCTCCGGCAGAGTTAAGCATTCCGCAGTAGAGCAAATTTAACAAAAAATATGCCCAGCACCCGAGGGCGTGTCACCTGTACAGGTAAACATCCTGGGTCAGTCCGAAATGTAAAAACTCTAAGTTGGGCGAATCTGGGTTATCTGACTGCCTATTCGTGGGTGTATAGCCCTCTACTCTGCCATTGTTGGCCTGTTGTAGCTGATGTCTTCTTCTGTCATTGTATGTATTTACTGCTCCAGGGTGAGTGAATTCCCTGCCCCTGTAGCTTACCTCTCCCTTTGCTTTATGTGACCCATTGTAAATCCCTGTCAATGCTGGGTTGTCTTACAATATTTTTAGTACGAGCGGTGATCCTGAGAAATGCGGGTGAGGTCTCCAACTTTCTTCCTCCACGTTCGCTAAAATTGATTTAAAGGGCCACATCACATTTGCCTTATTTCGTATCCCTCACATCTTCATGTGCTCGGGCTCCTCTCCTCTTGGCCTGTCTTCCTTCCTAAAGCGACACTCTGCAATTAGCTGGTCCACGCGGAGAGGGCGTGCGGTCAGTGTCACTCTGTCTTCAGATCCTAATTGGACAGTGATGAATGGGAGCACATTAGCCATTCTTTAGCGTCACGCCAGGAATAAGAAATTAGAAGGCCTCTCTTCCTGGGAAAGCCAGAGCTTGTACTAAATTTACCATGGGCTGGAGCCTGCACCCGATTTCCTGGGCAAGTTTATCTAGGGCTACTGGAGGAATGAACCCGGGAAATTGCTCTCTCGAGTGCAAGATTGGTTCACAAAACAATGTATTATCTAAGGATGAAAATGTACTCTTTTAGACAACATGAACTATAAGCCACTGGACTTATGTGGAAAAGGAAAACCAAATTATGCGGTGTGGCTAATTGAATTACTGCCGGCAGAAATTGAGTTGCATTATTTCGCTGTTTTGTCTTTTTAACACAAATTAGTGCTGTCTTGGCAAAGATTTCACCTGATTAGTACTAGTTTAACACTTGAATACAGTATTTAGATTTAGCAATTGAAAGCTAACTAGATGAACTATGCAATGTGTCTGCCATTGTGTGGCACCACATGTATTTTTTTAATGGTGACCCATTTGAGTTAGAAAAACATTTATGTTGAAATTTGCATGTTATGAAGCAGATGGTCGATTACATCGTAAGTGTGTTATATCATGTCTATTAATTTATTTCTGTAAACTTTCCCCAACGCATTCCACAGAACACAACAACTCCTTCGAAAGTTATACCCGTGGACCCTAACAGTACTTAATCTCCTGTAGTTTCTCTACTGCCACCAAGCCATCTGCATGAACTCACATAAGTCCACACTAATGCTCACAACTAACTCTTCTTAATTTCAATTTGCCACACACTGGAGGAAATGTATTGAGAAAGTGGTAGTAAGCATAATACATTTTGCAGCAATGGAGCAGCTGCAGAATCGCTTGATTCCAGTGGCCCTGACTAAAAGCACCTCTTTTCATATCTAAAATCATATTTAAAATCATTTCCCCCGAGATACATAGCAACATTTTTTATGACCTATAACCTTGTTCTTCCCATTCCTCCGCTTTTCTCCCCTTGCAGTAACATTAAACAAAATAAAAATAAAATACAAAAATGAAATAAAGTGGTTCCTACCATGCATTCTGGAGACACATCCTCCCTGCTCCGGTGTTCCTCATCTCCTGACTTTCTTTTCCTCCTGTTGTCACGTTCAGCTGTTAATCAGCATCAGAGCAGTGCCAGGCTTGGAAGGAGTAGCCTCTCTTGGTGGTTCTGATGACACTGGAGGCCTCTGCTTGCTCTCAATCCAGCAGTCCAAGACCGCTGGGTTGAGCGGTTTATAGTGCACATGTCAGGCTGGCTGTCACAAGATGGCCGACCAAAGGTTCACTGGTGCACAGGCAGCCCACCACTGCTGCCACTCAGCAGGCCCCACCCTGCCCTGACCCTCGGTTCAGGACGGATTGACGGAAAATAAAATGGTAATGAATTAACTTAATTTTACCATTTTATTTTTCTTCTCTGGGGCATTTCTAGCGGCAATTAGGAGGAGTGATGCTTCTCCGCTCAAATGGAGGAGCCACCCCTACACGTACATCCCAGTTAGGAACAAGTGAACTTTCCCATAGTGTGGAAGTTTGTGGCATCAGTCGAGGTGTAGATCAGACAGATCAGCCTCATCTTACACTCATGCAGTACAGGGGAACTTGTCACTAAGGGCTTAATTATGAGTCTAGCGGTCCACGGACCATGAGACTCATGGGGGCACAGCAGTGGCGGTCTCCCGACCACCCTATTACAATAAGGGCTGTCAGACTACCATTGCCCTGCCACAGCCACCAGGAAACTAGCAATCCCTATAGGTCTTGCGAGGGTCAGGAGGCAGTAAAATGCTTGGAAGGACTGCTGCTGTCCCGCCAAGTCTATTACAAATTTCCTCTCCACTTTTGTTTTCATGATGGTTCCACTGCCATGGCAACCGTGGCAGAGAAGAAATAAGAAGGGTCCCGCAGGGTCCCCTTTTGCCTCTGCGCCATGTGGATCCACACAGGGGGGCACAACAAGTGCCCTCCTGTGTGAATGTACACCAGTTCCTGCACGGCATAGACTTTACAGCCCATGCCATGCAGGAACTGGTCTTGGTATTCTCATTGAGGTGCCCATTGTCGGGACACTGCAGTGGGAACGTCAAACCGAAAGCCTGCCAGACGCGAGTTACACTCTCAATCTGGTTGGCGGCCTGCCCAAGGCTTTGGTGGTGCGGCAGCGGGACGGACCCAGCACCGTACCGCCAAAGTCTTAATCAGGCCCTTAATGTTATCACTTATCTAAGAACCTGGATTTGTTGTAGTACTTCTACTTTATTCTGGCCAACTTTCTTGAATAACTAATCAATATAGTTTCGAAAAGTGCAGATCAGCCTCCATTGTTCCTTGGCTGGAACATAGCTACTGATATTGTAGCAGGTACCGTTGCACCAGGGCCCAGACATGTGAGGGGCCAATTTTGTCCCAGTTAATGTATGTTTTTATACCAACAAATGAGACATTGGGGACCAAATATCCTTGCGTGACACCCTTGCTACGCCACTGTTCACTGGAGCACTGTTCATCAGTAGCCTATACATTTAGATCAGACATACAACCAAGGAGTACATTTGAGGCCTGATTATTAGTTAAGGTGCTGCATGAGCACGTGGTAAGACACCATCATGCTCGCTCACTGACGAGACTTGCTGTCACCTTCCCCCCAGATTATGACATAAAAGTGATCTGGCAGGTCGATGACATAGTGGTCCTGCTGCAGTGCCTTGTTCAAATTCGGCAGTGCCTTTGAAAAAGAAACTACAACGGGATCGCACAACAAGTTTTTTGCATGGCATGGGCTTGAAAGTCCTTGCTGTGCAGGAACTGTTGTGCATGCCCACGGGGACCACATGGTATGCCCCCTCTGTGCATCCATATGCCAAGGAGGCAGGGGGGCCCTGTCGGGCGCCCTCTGTTTCCTCACCGCCAAAGTGTAAATGGAGGAGGAACCTCCATGATCCGGCTGGGTGGACAGGAAACTCATAATATACTTGGTGGAACCACGGCGGTCGCATCAAGCATATTGCAGGCTCTGAGTGCCGAAACATCATTAGGTAATCGTGATTTCCCTGGTGGTGTCTGCATTCCGACTGCCCAACTCATAATGGGGCGGTGGAACTGCCGGTGCAGCTGTGGCTTGACCGCCACAGCTGAGCCCGCGAGTCTTGAGTACATGAAACTCCTTGAAAAATATGAAGGTGTAACATGTACGTTAAACAGATGGTTCATCCACAGTATTTAGGGTCAGGTGGACCAATATCTTTCCATCAACAGAGCTTCCACTGGCTCCTTCGATGGAAAGCGCCTCTAATAAACTATTCACTTTATTTAGGGTGGACAGTTCGATGTATTTATTTTTCGATCCTTCACTGCCATGTAAAGCCTAGTGGAGAGGAACATAAAAATACCAAATAATGACACCCACCTCAATAAAATAAATGAATATTGATGCTGTGTTGCATGGGTTTCCTACAAATATCTAAGACGACCTATAATTTTTCTGATTTTCACAAGTGTATTATCGTTTGTATTATCGTATCACCTGGTTGGGCAATGCGGTGGAAACACATGTGCTGCTTAAAACCACTTCAAAAAACAGGGAGGTGCCCTCGACCCCGTGGTTCTCAGAAGCCTTAAGAAGGCAAAAGCAGGTTTGTAGGAACCATGAAAGAAATTGGCGAAAGACCTATGATAGTGAAAGTAAATCTAAATACAAAGATGCACTAGCTGTCTATAAAAAAATGATTCAGGATATATTATTTTGAGGAACAAATTGAAAATTCTAAAAACTCAACAAGACAACTGTATGAGGTGGTAAAATCTTTGGCTGGGAAATCTGCAGACCTGGGTCCTCCTCTTTCGTAGGAATTTTGTGATGCACTGGCAAACTTTTTCTTCTCTAAAGTAAACGATATTTACTCTGCGTTTTCAGTAATGGCAACTTCGACTAAACCAGAATTTACTTCATCATGCAAACCCCTTGACTGTTCACTTTCCCAATTTAAAGAGATAAAGGAGGAGCAAACAGCTAATATCATCAGGCTTATATAAACGGGCTCAGCCCTAGAACCCTGCCCCCCAAAAATCTTTACCCCAGTCATTGATTTAATTAGTGAAGTCACAACATGAGTTTGTAATAAGATGTTTAAATCAGGGGTCTTTCCAGACAAGTTAAAGAATACCCTACTGAAACCTCTCCTTAAAAAATCTGGTCTAGAAAAAACTACCCTGAAAAACTACAGACCTATTGCTAGCTTGCCGTTCTTAGCTAAAGTAGCTGAGAAAGCAATGAACAAGCAATTGTCGGAATATATTGAACAATACACCTTACTTGAAGACTCTCAATTTGGGTTTCGTAAGATGCATGGGACCGATACTGCACTTATCAAGGCCGCTGATGATATTAGGACCATCAGGGACCAAGGGGGGACAGCGGTACTGGTCCTGTTGGATTTATCTGTGGCCTTCGACACGGTCAATCATTCCATCCTGATTGACCGTGTCGAAGAACTGGGCATCCATTCTATGGCTAGGGCCCGGCTTGCCTCTTTTCTGTCAGGCAGAATGCAGGCAGTAACACTGGGATCCGTTAAATCTGTGGATCTTGCTCTACCATGTGGTGTTCCTCAAGGCTCATCCCTAAGTCCAACACTTTTTAATTTCTATGTGTCGGACTTAGCTAGGGTTATTAAAAGCTACCGGATGAGCCTTACCACATATGCCAATGACACCCAGTTGGTGCTTGCCATCAAGAACAATGGAGAAGAGGTGGCGGCTCGGTTTCAGGAAGGCATGTTGGCAATCAAGGAGTGGATGGCAGGAAACTGTTTAAGACCGAGGTAATTATCTTCGGAAAGTTATCTCCTCCCCCCCGTCAGAAACAACGGGGGGAGGATTGGCAATGGTTTTCAAAAATGACCTTGAGTGCACTTTAATTGAACAAAAAATCACGGATAGTGAGTGCGGAAGATTCACCATCAAATTAGATACCACCAATACTATCACGGGATTACTAATATACAGACCTCCTGGAGCAGCAACATCCTTCTGTAGCCAACTTATTGAACTGGCTACTCAGTTAGCCGTTAGACATAAAAATATTATCATACTTGGCGACCTTAACATCCATCTAGAGGATAGCCACTCCAAAGAAGCGCAACTCCTTCTGAATGCTTTTAATGCGATCGATCTTAAGCTTCTATCCATTTTGCCCACGCATCAACAAGGGCATCTATTAGATCCGATATTCACGAACTGGGAAGGCGTTAAAACTTCACCACCTGTTCCACTAATATGGTCTGACCATAGTATGGTGCCATTCAGAATAGCTAAAAACAATATCACCAAGTTACATGCGAAAAAGCCTCCTTACAGACGCCGTAACTTTAAAAAGTGCACCCCTGAATTGCTGCTGCAGGAACTTACCGAACATCCCCTGGCAACAGGCGATTCCCTACAGGAGGTATGGGATAACTTTGAATCATGGCTAACTAAAGCGTTAGACAAGATTGCTCCTTGTAGGACCAAGCCCCCTGCTCGACAAACTAAAAATGCCCCCTGGTTCTCTGAAAAATTGAAAAAGGCTAAAGCACAATGCAAATCCATTGAACGAATGTGGAGGAAAAACTACACCCCAGAACTCAAAGAAAATTATAGAACCGAGCTGAAAAAATATCAAAAATTGGTACGATTAGAGAAGAGTCTCTATTACAAAAGCAGAATTGTAGAAGCCAAAAACCCTACCAAAGAATTATTCGGTATCTACAGAGAAATCACCATACCATCCCGCCTGGATACTAAAGATACCTACTCCACAGAGATATGCGACCAAATAGCCGACTTCTTTGTGGAAAAGGTGGAAAAAATTCATGCCACGTTTTCCAGCAGTACCAGGTCAGATAATAATAAGGTAGAGACTCTAGACGCCTGCCCCCACAAACCCCAGTTTACCAATTTCAGGACCCCCAATAAACAGGAACTGATGAAAATTATAAACACTATTTGTTCAGGCTCCCCTATGGATGCCTGCCCAGTACAAAGCGGTCATGGAAAGCTTATTACTGGATCATATAAGCAACATGATCACAACTTCATTCCGGGAAGGCAATGTCCTGAGAAACTGGAAATCTGCCCAGGTAATACCACTAAAAAGAAACCGAACATTCCAATCACTCAGCTTCAAAATCTGCGGCCAATTTCTCTTCTCCCTTTCTGTGCTAAGATCATAGAAAAGGTGGCTAATCTCCAACTCATGGAGTTTTTGGAGAAAGAATCACTCCTCCACCCTTCCCAATCAGGGTTTAGATCAGGCCACTCAACGGAATCAGCCGTTCTGTTTTCCACCGAACAGATTCGGAAATTGGTGGATGAGGGAGAGACAGCAGCGCTGGTCCTATTGGACCTAAGTGCAGCATTTGATACCGTGCTGCACTCTACGCTGCTGTCTCGGCTCTCAGACATGGGAGTAAAAGACTCTGCTCTCACCTGGTTCCAATCATACCTCACTGACAGAACTTTCCAACTTCATTGCCCACCCTTTAAGTCATCACCTCGCAGTGTTAGCCATGGGGTTCCACAGGGCTCTAGTCTGAGCCCTACCTTATTTAACATCTACATGGAACCCCTGGCACACATTGCGGAGGAATTTGGGGTGGGCATTGTCAGCTATGCTGACAACACCCAGTTGGTGTTCAAAATAATGCCAGACAGTAGAGACTTAGCCTCCAACTTCTCTAACTGTATGCTAAGGATAGCGACATGGATGAACGCCAACTGCCTCTGTTTAAATGGAGATAAAACAGAGGTACTGATTGTAGGGAAGGATCCTTCTGTCTGGTCACATGCCTGGTGGCCTAGCGAATTGGGAGAACTACCTGTGCCTGTAGAGAAGGTGAAGAATCTTGGAGTCATGCTTGACGCCGATCTCTCAGGCAGAGCCCAGGTAAACAAAGTGACAAGCAAATGCTACAGCACCCTAACAGTACTGCGTAAAGTACTTGACCTTCTTCCGATCGAAGCGAGAAAGACCATAGTCCATGCCCTAATATCCCCCCATCTGGACTATGGTAATGTTCTCCTACTTGATCTCAATCAAAAGAGTCTGCACCAGTTACAATGCATACAGAATTCTGCAGCGCGACTTGTGCTCGGTCTCCCTCGGAGAGCCTCGACAAAAAATGCGCTTGCCAAGCTTCATTGGCTCCCTGTCAAAGAGAGAATTATATTTAAAACTCTCTGCTACGCACATCGCATTGCCCAAAACAAAGGCCCTAGCTATCTAAGAGGCCTCATCACCATCCATAGGCCGATCAAAGATCTTAGATCAGCGGGCATGATGCTATTTAAAATCCCCCGCATCACCAAAGCTAAAATGGGAGGAAAATCCTTCCGCTATTTAGCCACCAAGCTCTGGAATGCCTTGCCAATTCAGCTGCGGATGGAGCCATCTGAAACAAGGTTCAGAGCCAGACTCAAAACTCATCTATTTCCCAAAAATTAACCCCGTTCGCCCGACTCTTGGTCCTTCTTGATGGTTTGCATTTGCAGTCAGCGCGGGGACACACAGTTTTGTGCAGCCAGGCGCTTAATAAATGCTTATTATTATTATTATTATTCTTTGTAGTCTTCCGTTTGGTGGCCCGTCACTTGGAGCCTTACCAACCCCCGTTCATAAGGTTAGAAATTTAGGAATAATCTTCGACGAAAAGCTGAATTTTACTAATCATGCCAATCAGATAGCATCTTCTGCCTTCCATAAACTCAGACTCCTCAGGAAAATCTTACCATTTCTTCCAGATAATGCGAGGAAAACGGGGGTAAGCTCCTTGGTATTATCATCATTGGATTACTGCAATGGATTATTTGCGAATGCTCAATCTAGGGTGGTGGCCAAATTACAACTTATTCAAAACGCAGCAGCAAGGCTACTGTCTGGCACTCCCAAATTTAAATCCGTCAAGCAAGTAATCAGGAGCTACCACTGGCTAACTGTAAGAAATCGGATCAAATTTAAAACCTTATGCCTTACTTTTAAAGCATTACATGGTCTTGGCCCTGTGTTTCTCAAACAGAAGCTTATCCTCTATCAACCCAATAGATCACTTAGATCTGAACGTTTGAACCAACTGACAGTGTCATGGACCAGAACTGTCACCTGGGGCGATAGATGTTTCACAAACACCGCCGCCAAACTCTGGAATACCCGTCCGATGGTGATAAGATCTACTTCATCATTGTTTCAGTTTAGAAAGTTGCTCAAAACTTGGTTGTTTGACCAATGACCTTTCTACTCATTGTACCACTTTGAAGCCTGATAATGTTCTCACTGAGACAATAAGCTGAGTTACAGCGCCAAGACACCTACGGGTATAAGTCGCGCTTTACAAATCGCAAAAATAAATAAATAAATAAATACATTTTATATGCAACTGAAGAGTTCTGTGATAATGGGCCCAATGATGTGTAATAGTAGCTGATTTGAGATAAAGTGCACTAGATGTCCATGAGGGCATTCATTCTATAGTCTCTGATGAATCACCCAAGAGTCCTCCTTTATTTGCTGCCCACTGGCTACTGAAGACTTGTCAACTTGCCTTGGTAGGTTGGGTTTGGGTACGTTTCACTGACTCAGCTTCACTGCGTCATACTGACACCCACCTGCTATACCTCTAGATAAGAGTGGAACTACTGTAAAGTGAACCTGCTGCATTTAATACTCTTTTCCCTCCTTTGTTGTGTACCACCAGTCCATCTGCACTTCTTTTAAAAATTTGCAGCACTGTCTCCTAAGCTGCTTATATCATGAAAGTGATAAATGTGAGTACCAATTTACATGGCAACAAAATTTAAATAAAGTTGTGAAAAAATGCAATAGATTCAATAATGTGCTCACGAAATCAACCATCACCCTTGAACCTCAATAGTTTTCTTCAGTTCTGCCATCGTTCACTGTGAAAACATAACTATGTGTTAAAATAGTTTTAACTATATGTTCCCCTGTTGTTTTTATGTTTACATAAAATATTTTTATACCATTGGTGAACAAATATCCTTGCATGCCACCCTTGCTATGCCACTGTTCACTGGAGCACTGTTCAGCAGTAGCCTATATATTTAGATCACATATACAACAAAGGGGTAGATTAAGGGCCTGATTATGAGTTCTGGTGCTGCGCGAGCCGGTGGTAAGACACCATCACGCTCGCTCACCACCGAGACTTGCTACCGCTTGCCCGCCAGATTATTACTTAAAAATGGTCTTTCCAGTGGGCGGCATGGTGGCCCTGCAGCAGTGCCTCGTTCAAAGATGCTAGTGCTTTTGAAATAGGAGCTGCGATGGGACCGTGGAACAAGTTTTCTGCATGGATTGGACTTGAAGGTCCTTGCTGTGCAGGAACTGTTGTGCATGCCCATGGGTGCCACCTGTTATGCCCCCTGAGTGCATCCACATGCCAAAGAGGCACAGTGTACCCTGTTGGGCCCCCACTGTTTCCTCACCGCCACTGTATAAATGGAGGAGGAACCTCCATGACACCGCTGGGTGGACAGGACACTCGTAATATACTTGGCGGAACCATGGTGGTCCCGTCAATCATATTGCAGCCTCTGACTGCTGCAACATCACCAGGGAATAGTGATTCCCAGGTGGTATCTTCATTGAGACTCCCAACTCATATTCGGACGGTTGGACTACCGGTGCAGCTGTGGCTGGACCGCCGCCTCCAAGCCTGTGAGTCTGGTGGTACTTGGCCCACTAGACTCATAATCAGGCTTTCAGAGTCTTGAGCACACAAAACTCCATGAAAACCATGAAGGTGTAACATGTACCCCAAACAGATGGTCCATCTACAGTATTTAGGGTCAGGAGAACCCACAGCTTTCCATCAACAGAGCTCCCATTGGCTTCATTGATGGAAAACATCCTCTATTACACTACCCACCTTATTTAGGGTGAACAGTGTGATGACTTTTTTTGCACTCCTTCACTGCCATGTAAAGCCTAGAGGAGAGCAAAGTAAAAAAAACGAATATTGACACCCACCCCAATAAAATATATTATTATTACTGCTGTGTTGCATGGGTTTATTAAAAATATCTAAGAACTTCTCTGGTTTTCATAAATGTATTCTCTTTTTATATGCAACGGAAGAGTGGCTACTGTGATTATGGGCACAATGGTGTGCAATTGTAGCGGGTGTAAGATACAGTGCACTAGACGTCCATAAGGACATTCATTCAATAGTCTCTGATGAATCACCTGGAGTCCTCCTTTATTTGTTGCCCACTGGCTACTGAATACTTGTCTACTTGCCTTGGTAGGTTGAGTTTGGGTACTTTTCACTGATTTAGCTTCACTGAACCATGCTGACACCAAACTGCTACAACTCTAGATAAGAGTGGATCTACTGTACGGTGGAACCCGCTTGCATCTAACACTCTTTTCCCTCCTTCGTTGCGTACCACCAGTCCATCTGCTCATCTTTTAAAATTTAGCAACACTCCTGAGCTGTTTATATCATGAAAGTGATAAATGTGAGTACCAATTTGCATGGCAACAAAATTAAAATAAAGTTGTGAAAAAAAAGCAATAGATTCACTATTGTGCTCCCAAACTCCACCATCACTCTTCAACTCCAATAATATTCCACAGTTCTGCCATCGTTCACTGTGAAAACATAACTATGTATTAATATTGCTTTAACGTTAATGTTCCCATGTTGTATTTATGTTTACCTGAAATTCAAATTAGTCTCAATAAGCATGCTAAGTTTCATGACTCTAGTAGGCGTCAAAGCCATATTGTTCGAAGTAGTACATTTCACTCTTCCTGCATCTTGTAGTAAAGCAGAGCCTTACTTTTAATGTTGTCAACCAGAAGCTAAATTTAAGGATAAGAATACATTCTGTAATTTTTTCAGGTATTTGTCATTAAGGACCTGATTCGAAGTTTGATGGAAGGGTTACTCTATCACAAAGGCAACGGATATCCCATCTGCTTTATTACAAGTCCATTATATTCTGAGGCACTTGTAATATGGAAGACAGGGTATCAGTGACGTTTGTGAGAGAGGACTAGTTTGCCAAACTCTAAGGGGCATATTTTCAAGAAACTGATACGTCAGTTACCCTGCCCAGCCTTCGATGCCCTTGCGCCACATTGGATGCGCCGTATTTACAATACAGCGCGCCATGATGCAAGGTTTGAAAGATGCGTCAGAAATTCTGATGCATCTGTTGGCCCACAAGTCATGAATTGCTGGAGTCTTGTCGCAAGCACAACGCAACTCCAGCAATGATTTGCCTCATTGTAATGCGTCCATGGAATGTGGTTTTGACGCAGTGGCATCCTAGAAGTGGCGCAGTGAAAACTTGTAGATTACCCCTGCATTGGGTCCTTAATTTAAAAAGTGTCTTTCATTTTGTATGTGAGATTATACTGCCACCTACTCAGTAGAAAAGCTTTGCTGAAGCAACAAGTTCTGAAACGTGTTCATGCGCCATAGGATAATAAGACAAAATAAGGACATTTTAATCTCAACCTAAAAAAATATTGTGTTGGAAAATACTGTGTTAAAGAGATATCATCAGCAAAAATATTGTTGACAAGAATATCGCATTATAGATAAGTAATATTGATATTAAAAATATAGAAAGTGTAAATAGCAATGAAAACAATATCTAAACTCGGGGGAATTCTGCTGCAATTCTGACGTGGTCAAGGAGCCCGACGAGATGTCGGTGGGGCAAATAATCCACAAATGTCAGTGGTGCCTGTTCAGGCACGGCAGTTGGGATTATGATGTCTGTTAGCCACAGGTTTTCCATGTCTGCCTTTTCAACATGGAAAGGCTGTTGGAAAGTGACTTTGGGGGCTCCTAGCAGGGCTCCCGTCTCTCTGCAGCCTCTGTTATGAGGCCTGGGGGGCACCTGTGGTGCTCCACCAAAGATCCATGCATTGTGTTGTGGGCAGTGCATGGGGCCTGCCACATGGTGCAATGATGTTTTAAAAGTGTATTTTTATTTTTGCAGCTTTTGCTGCAGCACACAGCACAAGCTGCAATAGGAAAAATGCACTTTCCGACTGCCGTGAAGGAGGCTGCATTATAATAGTTGAAGCCAGGCTACCGACTCCTTGTCAGGGGTTGCCTTTTCGGCTACAATGTGGGTCGGACGCTCACCCGACCGTCATCGTAATCAGGGCCTATGTTGTTAATATCAATGTTAAAAATATCGTTGTTAATAATATCGTTTTTAAAAAATCATTTTTATATATTTTACAATATATTTTAGTTGCATATGCTATAAACTGCTTGTAGTAATATTGTTAATGTTGTTTCATATAGTTCGTAAATTTTCAGTAATTTGTTCAATATAATTTAATAGTTTATAGCGGTTAAAAGGTTAAATTAATATTAATGATGTAATTGATAATTATTACTGTTGATTGTAAAAAAAAAATCTACGTAGAGTTTTAGGTGCTGATTGTGGGTTTTGTAGGGGTATAAGTTGAAAAGTAGATTAATTATTATTAATTAATAATATTTTTTTAGTAAATTTTAATATTTAATTTATAATATTTGTTTTCAATGTACTATTCTTTTTTTATTATGTTATATTTAGGTGTGTGTTGTGAGTTTTCTAGGAAAAGTAATTCATAATATATATTTTTTATTACTATGAAATATTTAATTGATAATCATTTATATATAAATTGTATAATTCATTTGTTAAGATATATTTTGATGTGAGTTGGTGTGTAGGGTTATGGGGTGCAAAGTAAATTACTTATAATGTATTCATAATTATTTATATGTATATTTCATTACTTTAGTAATAATTTACTGTGTAAATTGTACAATATATTAAAAAAAATGGGGGTGTGCATTATTATTTTTGTATGCATAAAGGGTGTGTAGGAAATTTAGTATAATAATTAATAATTAATGTAAATTTATAATAATTATTTAATTGAAAAATGAATTATGTACATTGTGTAATTAAGGTATTGCTTAAGTTATACAGTTGTGGTGAGCTGTTCCATTTGTAGGGATAAAGTGAGGAAAGTTAATTAAATACAATCAATGTATTATTAGGGAAATACTTTTCTTAATTCTTTAATTGATAATTATGTAAATTATGAAACACATTTCTTTACATTTATATATTAGGTGGAGGTTGATGTTTTTATATGGATCAAGGGTGGAAAGTTAAATAAAATTAATTATTTTAATATTAGGTAATTATTATTAATATTTTAATTATGAATTAATTATGTAAAATGTGTAATTATTATCATTTAAATAAATAAATGTAAGATTTGTGTTGTATAGGGTAGAAATGTTATTTAAGTAATAATAACATTTAAAAAAGTGAATTATCTTATTCAATTATGTTATTTATTATTGTATGTGTTAATTTTGTTGTGCTTTTTAATTGTAATCAATATAATATTTTTGGGTTGTTATTATTTTGAGACTATAGGGCCCGATTAGGATAAGGAAACGGGGGGACCGCCACCGCCAGCCCGTCAGTGGCAAAAATATTCTCTGCCCATGGGTGGCAGTCGTAAAGACCGTCAGCCACAGATCCGACAGGTTCATGGAGGCCATTGGACTGTCCAAGGTGGAGTAATAACTACAATGGTGGTGGTGCCTACCAGGCACTGCTGTAGGCATTACGATGTTCCTTTTTGCTGGCCCTTTCATGGCGGTGATCCTGCCATGGAAAGACAGATTTAAAAGGACTTCGGGGGCGACTGGTGGGACCCTCTTTGGCCCTGGCCCTAAGCTGTGGGTTTTGGGGCATGTATGGTGCCCCCCTACATATCCCTACACTATATTTCATTACTTTAGTAATAATTTACTGTGTAAATTGTACAATATATTAAAAAAAATGGGGGTGTGCATTATTATTTTTGTATGCATAAAGGGTGTGTAGGAAATTTAGTATAATAATTAATAATTAATGTAAATTTATAATAATTATTTAATTGAAAAATGAATTATGTACATTGTGTAATTAAGGTATTGCTTAAGTTATACAGTTGGGGTGAGCTGTTCCATTTGTAGGGATAAAGTGAGGAAAGTTAATTAAATACAATGAATGTATTATTAGGGAAATACTTTTCTTAATTCTTTAATTGATAATTATGTAAATTATGAAACACATTTCTTTACATTTATATATTAGGTGGAGGTTGATGTTTTTATATGGATCAAGGGTGGAAAGTTAAATAAAATTAATTATTTTAATATTAGGTAATTATTATTGATATTTTAATTATGAATTAATTATGTATAATGTGTAATTATTATCATTTAAATAAATAAATGTAAGATTTGTGTTGTATAGGTAGAAATGTTATTTAAGTAATAATAACATTTAAAAAAGTGAATTATCTTATTCAATTATGTTATTTATTATTGTATGTGTTAATTTTGTTGTGCTTTTTAATTGTAATCAATATAATATTTTTGGGTTGTTAATATTTTGAGACTATAGGGCCCGATTAGGATAAGGAAACGGGGGGACCGCCACCACCAGCCCGTCAGTGGCAAAAATGTTCTCTGCCCATGGGTGGCAGTCGTAAAGACCGTCAGCCACTGATCCGACAGGTTCATGGAGGCCATTGGACTGTCCAAGGTGGAGTAATAACTACAATGGTGGTGGTGCCTACCAGGCACTGCTGTAGGCATTACGATGTTCCTTTTTGCTGGCCCTTTCATGGCGGTGATCCTGCCATGGAAAGACAGATTTAAAAGGACTTCGGGGGCGACTGGTGGGACCCTCTTTGGCCCTGGCCCTAAGCTGTGGGTTTTGGGGCATGTATGGTGCCCCCCTACATATCCCTACACTACGTGGTAGGCATTGCATGGTGCCTGCCACATAGTGCAGGGATATGTAAGGTGTTCCACTTTCGCATTACAGTGTTTTCTGCAGCCAGCAGCACCCGCCGCAATGCAAAGCACAGGCATTGCGACCACCGTGGTAGTAATTGCATTGTAATGTCTTTGTCAGGACTGCCGACAGCCTGTAGGGTGGTTTTGATTCTTGATAGGGTGGCGGGCAGATGTAAGTCTGAACGCCATCCTAATCGTAATCGGGCACATAGTTTGGGATTTTAATTCCATACATTTTTGTAATACATGATATGTATTACAAATTGTAATAAGTATGCAATTTGTATACTTAAAAAAATATGTATAGACTTTTTATATTTAAATAGTTATTTATTTGTTAAATTTAGTATAGTTTTGCAAATATTGTATTTTCTTGATGTGAATTAGTCTGTTTTTATCTTGCACAAAGTTCAGTGGGAGTGTTACATTTTACACCTTTGCAATCCAACACTTTCTGTAGTCTTGCACTGATTGGGGTGTGAATAGTAACTTTGACCCCTCCAAAAATCCAACACTTTCCCTACTGTTGCACTAACTGGAGTAGGAATAACAGGTTTTACCCCTATGCAATCCAACACTTTTCCTACTGTTGCAATGACTGAATTGGGAGTAGCAAATTGTACCCCTTCCGTAATCCAACACTTTCCTTACTGTTGCAATGACTGGAGTGGAAATACTACATTTTACACCCCCGCAATCCAACACTTTCCCAATTGTTGCAGCGACTGGAGTGTGAATAGTACATTTTTACCCCTCTGCTATCCAACATTTTCCCTACTGTTGCACTGGGCTGGAGTGTGAATAGTAAATGTGACTCCTCCTGAGTCAACGCTTTTCCTACAGTTGCTGATATTGGAGTGAGAATAGTATCTGTATTACCTGTAGAAGTTCATTGTTATGTTTATATTGTTTACATCAATATTATTTTTTTTTCTGTACAAAAAAAGTTTTATATTTATAATTTTTATTATGTAATGGTCTAAAATTGCAAGCATTTTCGCAGTGCATTACATACTCCATCTGACCTTTTAAGATGAGAGCTCTGGTCAGATGAAATGACAATTGTCTTCTGATTGTTAATTAGCAGTTCATCTTGCTAATTTTGAATGAAACAGGAGAGGTGTTTGGGATTCCCGACATATGATTTTAAGCGATGATGCTCAATCTGCTGGAATTCAACTCCACAGACACAAAAAAGGAAAGTGCTGGACTGGACTCCACATGATGACCCTAGGCACCAGAGGTGAAGGAGAATATTCTGGAGTGGAGCACAGCCCAGCAGTGGATCTAGTGAATTGGCTGAAAAAGCGTGAGCACGATTAAACCACCAATTTTGGTAAAATCTAGATGTGCTTACCAAATATTAGCTTGCCTGCTTTGCAAGACCTGTATCGCCTTATAGTTGTCAATATATTGTTAAAAAAGGTGTGCACAAATATCATCTTGGTAAGAGGCAACAGAAAAAATAAGTTGGTTGGGCAGGAAGGATTGGGAGGAATCCAGAAACAGACAGAAAATGTGAATCCATGGTTTGGAGTGAGCAGGCTCTGGAAATACTGCTGTACCGGGGAAAATCATATCAAGCGCTTTGGAGTATGATCCAGTAAAGGCCTACATAGTGGGGATGGATCAATTTAACACAACACAAAGTCTATACAGGACCCCACCTGGACATTAATCAATATTAATCAAAAAAGAACACAACATGCACATTAATGCGTTTGAGTATTAATCACATACTTCTTATCACAATTATGTTTTTCAAGTTTTGACATTCTTGTCTTTCCGAGCACGAACAACACAAATGCATAAACCAATAAACACAGGTTACAAAACATAATTCAAACAACAAGATTTAAAGGTCCAGAACTTATTGATGTCCATGAGCTATAAATGATAAATCAAAATGTGCACTCTCAGATTTCAATGTACACCCCTATTGCAACATGAGGTTTTAACTGGCTTTTTTGGGGTATAATTCCTTCTACGCATAAACAGTCCAGTTTCGTTCCATTTTTGGTTCAGAGTTTTACATTGATTGCATAACCCAATTATATTGTTGAAAGCAGAAAAGGTTCTCCTTCTTCTTCCTCAAGAAAACACGTTTTGACCTAAAGAAAAACTTGGGGTAGGTAAACATTTCTAAGAGGTCATCATCAGGGCACAATCTCACTCATTCTTTCTGGGTATAAAAAGAAAAACAAAATGACATTTGTTTACAGATATATGTAAGTTGCATTGATGTTAGGCATACTGTTACACTGTTCCATACAATCCATTGAGGTGATATAATAACATACACCCATTCATGATGAAGAATTTCAGGATTTTTAAATCAGGAGTCGAACCTGTATTTGGAATTAACTCCCCTTTCTGTGTAGCAGGGAAAATAGGCAGGAACATTGGGACCTGAACTACAGACTCTTGAAGAATGAATGTAAGTGCGACTCTCCAAACTAGCCGGTACATCTCCTTCAAGAGCCCATCCTAGTGTTGATGGAACATTTCCAAATGCAAGGGAATCTTTGGGTGTTCTGTTTTTTGTCTCCTTTCCTCCCTTACTCCCTCCCTCCATGGACTGAGCTGCAGGCACAAGTTCAGCAGGCCCATTCCTTGCTACCAATATGCAAGTGAAAAATAAGTAGAGAGTGATTAGGAAAAAGTTGAAACTTAGTGAGTCTCCACATTCTATGTCCAACAATATGGTGAAGACATTTGAAAAGAGTGGGAAGGACTCATTAATGAGGATGGCAAGAAGTCCTTTCCTGATCATGGTAATTTTGACATAAGAGGATTAGCAAACTGATCTCACAAATAAAATAAATCCTGAGCAATGACCATTTTCCCTCCAATTGACACAGAAGTGCAATCATGAATTCCAGGTCTGTGGTATTAAAAATTCCCAGGCGAAACTAGTGTACCAAATCAGTCACCTTAGTGACAGAGTTAGGACTTGTGCTTAAATAGCCTCACCTCTTCCTTATCTTTTCCCCTAGATCACTAAACCACGGGAAAAAGACAAAGATCGCTAGACATCCCAATAGAGGAGGATCTGCTGGATATACATACCAAAATGAAGTAGCATCTGCAGGACAACCGGTGACTCGATCAGAAAGAGGTAACACACAAATGATAGTACCAACAGTAAAGCAGCCAGTAGAGGTATGCAAAGGACTCTATTCTGTAGCATGTAGACTGTTGAGAATGTACCCCCTCTATTACTCAAGCAAGTTTAAGGCATACCGCAGAACTTTGGTTAGAATGTGTTTCCCTTCTCCCCACTGAAGTGAGGTTGATGATAAGGGACCTTCTTCTCTTCTTCTTCTACTCTTCTTCCCTTGAGCGACTACTCCTTGATTTGGGGTAGAATTATGGCCCACATCCCTTGGACGCCCTCCGATTTGATGAGTATAAAGAAACAAATCTCAAATTTCAAAGAAAAACCAGACTCCATCCCAGAAAGAACTGCAGAATGGGTTTGAACAGATCAAATGGTATATCTGAATGGTTGCACCTGGTAATGATGGAGAGTTGAGTGCAGCAAAGCATGTTTTGTTAAATGCACTCACGGATGTGTGTCTGATGACAAGTGATTAGACTAAGATTTCAAACTGAAAACAAAGAAGGGTGATGCATGCATGGGTGGATACTCCATTAAGGCTGTGGGGCTGCGCCCCCCTGATATTCTTTCCCGTTCCTGTGAAAATATTAAATACATCGATTTATTTAGAGATAAAATTATATCTCTAAGCAAATCAGTGTATTTTAGTCTAGGCTGTCTGTCCCAGGCTGCCTGCCCCGCCTCCCTCTGAAGCAGGAGACGAAAGCCAGACAGTAAATGTAATTCCTGTACTGTGACGCACAATGCAGGGCTTGCTATTCTGAAGCCCTTTATAATTAACCATTGCTATTGTAGTCTATAGCAGTACTTTCTACAGGCCAGTGACACTGTCAGCATCATTGTTTGGGGCGTTGGAATCTCCCTCCCTTGGTGAGTGCAGCCGTCCGTCATGCAGAGGCATAGATCCCACCCTTTTCCATTCATCGCAGGTAGGCCTGAATGCAAGCATGTGTGTTTTGGTGCCTTGTCCTCGGAAATGGTCAGTGGACAAACACCCTTGTATCACAAGGACACACCTTTGTTTGCCGTCATTATCTAGTGAGATCTACCATGACAGTGAGGATTTGTATTTCACTAGCTGGACTGTAGTGTGTACTTCTACGGGTAGGAGCTCCTGCAGCTGAAATACTGTTCATCGATTATAGTGCTGACTAATCAGGATACTGCTGATTTGAAATTGTTTACATGATAAGACAGTCATGCCGATATATTTACATACCTGAGGAGCAAACGGCTTGTGAGCAGACTGGACTACGGAAACGAACTCCACACTGGAATCAACAAATCCCTACTACACAAACTCCAGACCTTCCATAACACCGCAGCCAGACTCATCCTCGGCGTGACCTCCACTGGGTCCCCGTCAAGAATAGAGTAACTTTCAAGCTACCCACCCACTCCTTCAAATCCCTCCACAACATACGTACTCAAAAGAAACCTCCGCTCTGCCGACCTCACCCTAGCAGAGACCTTGGGTATATCTGGAGAAACAGAGCAAGTGGGAGAGCCTTCTCCTACCCCGCAGCCAAGGCCTGGAACGAACTCCCAGTCAACATCAGACGCTCCCCTACTGTGCACACCTTCAGGAAGAGCCCAAAGACCAGGCTTTTTGACTGACCCAGAGGCCCCCATGCCTTGAGATCCTCGCGGGTGAGTAGAATGCTTTAGAAGCCCCTGTTTGATTGATTAATCGATTGATTGATGCAGCACCTCAAATTGCCTAATCCCAGTTAATAACACACATGTTTTTTCTGATGTTGCACGCTTGGAACGTTCCCTGCGGACTGGAGGCTGGCAGAGGCCTTCTCTGGGACACATACTGGACTTTTTGCTATTCCAACAATTCAAAACTTGTTGTTAAAAAGCAAACATTATAGCAGTCAACCTGCACAAAGTAAAGTTCTCACACGAAAAGAGCAGCCATCCATGTTATTTGGGGTCTGAGTCCCACTCAGGAAAATATTAATTTATTGGAACTTTGTTTCTTAAAGAATGTGCGTTTCTGAACTCAGGGAGTGCTATAGACGAGCACAGAGAGTAAAAAACAGGCCGACCTGTATGTTTCAAACATTTATCACAGGGAAAGTGACTATTAAAAACGAAACCCTTTCACACATTAATGCTACCATTTTAGTTTTCACTGGTAAAATGATGTGCTCTGATGGGTGTGTTATGATCATGGTCACTGGCTTGGTGAAACATCCCCAGGTGGGGATGTCCGTGGCTATATGAAGTGCCTGCAGCGGTCAAGCCTCAGATACGGGAGCAGAGAGAATGTGTTCTTCGCCTAGAAAAGTAACCTGCCACAAGGCATGTGTTGGGTGTCTTTTAATGTTGCTGGCAAAAGAATGACGTGTATCCTTTCTATGAAAGACCATGGAGTGCTATGGGCAAGAGCATAGTTCTGAGTTTGAGTTTGAGTTTAAAATATTTCTTAAGCGCACGTACACCGAGCGGTTTCATGGCGCTGTAAAGTACTACGAATTCCTGAGGGACAGAAAGAACGAGGACACCATAAAGGGCATTAAGAAAGGAAGGCTTGGGTAAAAAGAAAAGTTTTGAGTGCCTTGCGAAAGAGTGTGTACTGGGTGCAGGATCTCAAATGGGCCGGGAGGGAGTTCCAAAATGCAGGAGCAAGTGTGGAGAATAACGAGCCTTCCCATTTTTTTCTTTTAAAGCGGGGAACTACGAGCAATTGTTGGGTAGATGAGCGTAGCTCCCTGGGAGGAACATAGGAATGCATTTTGGAAGTGATATAAGCAGGGGCTGAGCCGGACCAGGCATTGAAGATGATGCAACCCAGCTTAAACTGGGCTCTTTCCTGTATGGGGAGCCAGTGTAGGGACTTGAGGAGGGGCGTAACATGATGTGATTTGGGTAAGTTGAAAACCAGGCGGGCCGCCTGGTTCTGGACCAGCTGAAGACGTCTCACGATGTACGCGGGCATGCCGCAGTAAAGGGTATTGCCATAGTCCAGGCGGGTGGTAACCATCACCAGGACTATGAGTTTGAGTGCGGTGGGGGAAAAAAACCGAGAGACTTTGCGGATGGTACGGAGGGAAAGAAAAGATGAGGTAACGACAGAACTGACTTGAGAATTAAGGGACAGTTGGTCATTGAGTTTGAATCCAAGAGTTTTTACAGAGGAGGATGGAGTGGGGGGGACCTAAGGAGGGGGGCCAGAAGAGAGAAGACCAAGGACTGGAGCAACCACCTGTCAGCACCAACTCCGTTTTGTCGGGGTTTAGCTTCAGGTGGTTGTGATTCATCCAGTCTTGGATGAAGGTCATGACTGAGTGGAAATTGGATATTGACTCGGGGGAAGAAGATAGGGAGAAAATAAGCTGGAGGTCGTCCGCATAGTTGTAAACGGAGACCTCCAGCTGTTGAAGGGCGAAGATAAGAGGGGCGATATACAAATTAAATAGCAGAGGGGAAAGGGAGGATCCCTGGGGAACCCCGCATTGAACTGCGGTCATGCAGGAAGGAGGACAGCCAGACCAGGGCCGAACCCTCGATTCCCGCCGCTCTGACATGGGAAAGTAAGATGGCATGGTCAACCATGTCAAAAGCGGCGGAGAGATCGAGAAGGACCAAGGCCTGAGGATGGTTGATGTCCATACCCTCTCTGACTTTGTCGAGGACCGATAAGACTACGGATTCCGTGGAGTGAGCGGGGCCCGGGGGCCAATACATTGTTCATCTCCACGAAGGTGCTCAGTGTTCTGGTTACATGGCATTCCAGTACCTTCGCCAGGAAGGATAAGAGTGAAATGGGGCGATAGTTGATAGAAACCGAGGGGTCAGGACCAGTTTTTTTTAGTATAGGTAGGATGACGGCCGATTTAAGAGGAGAAATGACAATACCCTGTGAAAGAGAGCTATTAAGAAAGGTAAGGGGTGTGGAAACACAGGTAGAGTAGATTTGTTTAAGGATGTGTGCTGGGCAGGGGTCTAAGGGGGGAGCGGACTTAGCCAAGGGCAGAAGAGATAGGAAGGAATCTTCTGTAAGAAGAGGGATGGATTTGAGGCGGGCTGCAGCTGGGGTACACTGGGGGCTAACAAAGGAAAGGGAGGGAAGGGGGATGTTGGCTTTGATAGCAGCTATTTTGTCAAGAAAGAAAGAGTTAAGGGAATCACAAAGGTGCTGTGAGGGGGAGGGTTTGAGTGTGGCCTTGTCGGAGTATGCAAGGTCGTGCACAATGGTGAAGATTTCTCTAGGCTGATTTTCAGCGGAGTGGATTTTGGACGAGAAATAAGCCTTCTTAGTTATCAAAATAGATTTTTTGTAAAGGGCCAAAAGGGTGATATAATGATTTCTAAGAATCGGGCAGTAGTCTCGCCGCCAAGAGCGCTCAGCCCGGCGGACGTTAAGTTTTTGAGCCTTCAGTTCCTCATTGAACCAGCGATTCGCGTCTTTAGAACGCCTAGATGATATCCGCCTTAGAGGGGCGACTAAATCGCAACCTACTCGCAGCCACGCGTTGATGGAGCCGCTTGACCGAGAGATGAAAGCCCGCAGAGATCCGGGCTGGAAGCGGAGAGTGTGGCAGACAGGGAGGCCACATCCACACAGTTCCATGGGCGCGCCCAGATGTTTTTGGCGAGAGAGGGCTTGAGAGCTGGGCTGAGGGATAAGGAAAAGGAGATGAGGGAGTGATCAGACCAGGTACAGGGGGAAATAGACAGTGAGGTTACCAGGCAGTTGAGGGACCAAATCTGGTCAAGGATATGACCCTGGCTATGGGTTGGGGCGTGGACAGTGGAAATGAAGTTGAGAGAATGGAGAGACTCCAAGAACTCTTTAGATGTTGAACATTCGGCCTGGTCAGAGGGCCAGAAATTGTAATCCCCTAGTACCACAATAGAGGAATTGTTTACTACTAGGGTGGCCACCAGATCTTGGAAGCTCGGAAGAAAGAGTTGAGGGGAAGGGGGAGGACGGTAGATAAGGACACAAGTAAGTGGGGAATTGAGAGAAAGTGAGCGGACCACCAACAACAGTCTGATGATCCAATGGAGGGACAAACTAGGGTTTGAAAAATGATTTCTCTGCGGGCAATCAGGGCGATGCCGCCTCCCGGCTTACCGGGAGGGCGGTCAGCTTGAAGAGCATAATTAGATGCAGGAAGCATAGCCAGTAAGGAAGGGAGGGAGCTGTCGCAGAGCCAGGTCTCAGTGAGGAACAAAAGGTCTGGTTTGTGTAGGTCCAGTAGGGTGAAGAGTTCATGGTGATGCTTGACAGCTGATCTGGTATTAAGGTAAAAAGCCGAAAAAATGACTGGGGGTGAACAGACTGATGGAGCAACGCCGGAGCAGATGGCGGGGGACATGGATAAGGGATGGGAGTAGGGGGAAGCGGATGAGGGTGACAGACCCAACCTGTTGATTCGTGCTATAACGATATCATCCAGCGGCCACGGGCCTTGGAGACTGGCCAGCTGCATGGAAGAGTATTGTATAGAATGGGCAGAATAGCCGGCCCCTAGCCCCGTTCGGACGCGGACGGGCGCAGACGGGCTTTCCTTTGGCGCGCCTTCGGTGCGCAAACGTCGCACCCGCTGCGCTTCCGAGGGAGACACATGATTTATGTAAGGAGGAAGAGGGATAGCGGGCGTGGCCTCCGATAAGGGGGCGTGGCCTGCGGCCTGGGTGAAGTGCTGGCAAAGAGTGTCTAGCTCCGATATCGAGCAGCGCTAAATCCGCTGTCAAAAACCGGGATGGTAGCAGAGGGTAAGTGGTTTTAAAAACACAATAATATCAGTGACAATCCAATTTTTAAAAACAAGGTGACTCCCGGCTTCCGCCTCGGGAGTGTAGTACAATGCAAATGGCGGCGCTAGCAGTCAGCGTCGCTTTATAACATGTGGCGGTGGGCGTGGCCTCCAATAAGGGGGCGTGGCCTGCGGCCTGGGCGAAATGCTGGCAAAGAGTGTCTAGCTCCGATATCGAGCAGCGCTAAATCCGCTGTCAAAAATCGGGATGGTAGCCGAGGGTAAGTGGTTTTAAAAACACAATAATATCAGTGACAATCCAATTTTCAAAAACAAGGTGACTTCCGGCTTCCGCCTCAGGAGTGTAGTACGATGCAAATGCCGGCGCTAGCAGTCAGCGTCGCTTTATAACATGTTGTGGTGGGCGTGGCCTCCGGTAAGGGGGCGTGGCCTGCAGCCTGGGGGAAGTGCTGACAAAGAGTGTCTAGCTCCGATATCGAGCAGCGCTAAATCCGCTGTCAAAAACCGGGATGGTAGCAGAGGGTAAGTGGTTTTAAAAACACAATAATATCAGTGACAATCCAATTTTTAAAAACAACGTGACTCCCGGCTTCCGCCTCAGGAGTGTAGTACGATGCAAAAGTTCTGTATTAATGAAAGAGTAAAGCAGGCATTTATCCTACATTGATAACGTTTCTGGGGCACTACTGACACACACCTGCAAATAGTGTTACAACATTCACAGGTGGAGTCGGTAATGAGGTACATAAGGCAAGCATAGAGTGGATAGTGATCTAAGAGAGGAAAAAGTGCAGTACATATTGGTGTGTGAAGATAAGTATTGTTTGGCCATTGATGCACAAGAGCAAAGTGTGCAGTGCGCATTGAAGTACGCAAAGAAAGAACAGAGTGAACATTGATGTACCAGAGGAAAGTTTGCAGTGAGCATTGAAGTGCGCAAGGAAAGCACAAAGTGGAAATTGATGTACAAAAGAAAAGTGTTCAGGGGATGTTGAAGTACAATAGACAAGCATAAAGCAGACATTGATTTACAAGGGAAAGTGTACAGTGATTGGCATTGCAGCACACAGTCATTAAAATATCTTGATGGACTAGTGCGTCCATTTAACAGATCCCGTAGTCGCTGCATGTTCATATCTCCACAGGTTAGCACAGTCTTTCATCCTTCTGAGATTGATAAAATGAGAACCTCTAAGTTGGTTAATAGTTTCAAAGTCTGTTATAAAGTTCTCTAGTTATACTGAATAAGCAGCTAACTATGCCAAATTCATATGAAATCTCTTTATTAACTACACTTTTGCCATTGCTTTATTAACTTTCTAGCTTTCTCAAATTTGCTTGAAAATGCAGCATTTGCCAACTCTTCTTTTTATTTTCCCTATAATGGTCAGATATGATTGATGATTATGGATATTGCATTCATTGAATACAAAATGGCGGATGATAAAAGACACCAGCAAAGGTTTACATCATGTAATTATACTATAAATGTCTATGTGCTGGATATTGTCAGTTTAGATTTTAAACACAATTTGTTTTATTGTAGTTACCCCTGAGGAAGGGCACTTTAATGCCCAAAATGCATTGGGTTATGTTAATCACGTTGCGCTATGAGGCACAGTGAATCCCCATATGTTTGCGGAGAAAGCCTGGATAGGCAGACATTGAAATAGTTGTTGGAATACTTTATGGAATACTGATGAACAATCAATTGACTATGGATTGAATTGGAATCAAAATAAATAAGGTCTATAAATAATGGATGAATTTGATTTGTTGGGAACATCCTTGATTTGGAGACCTGTTGAGGCCCCAAACTCTATTCAGTATAATTTGCACACAGACCGAGCGCATTCCAGGTTGCACGCATCAACCTTCACAAAAGCCGTAGAGCGATATAGAATTCATAAACATTTTTTTAAATGGTGTGCATCTACCATCTTTCGATTGAACTTTCTAAAAGTGGCATTGTCAGAATTGTGGTTTAAAATCCGACTTTAACATTGAAGAGAATGTTAAATTACAATTAATTTAAGTCTAAGCAGCATAACCCTCTATCTGCGCCCAATTCAAAGTTATCAAATGTAATAAGGTAACCTAGTATTAGTCAATGGGAGAAATAGGCATTACAACAGGGAAAATAGGTTTTAGGAGTTTTTCACTGCCATGACATGTATAACGTAAATCAGCATGTCCTACTTTTCAAAACTATGCACCTTGTTCTCTGGGTGGTAAGGGTCTACCTTATGGTTGATTTTTTCATTCTATAAAGTAGGGCATAGTTAGTCCAAAAAAAAATTTGCAGGATAAAATGTCAGTTTAAAATTATATTACAGACTTCAGTGACAGGCCTGAGATCTGTATTAAAGAGCAACCTCAGTGGATGGCACAATGGGTGCTGCAATACCATTTAATGTACAGGCCCTGGGTACATGTAGTACCATTTATTAGGGAATGAGAAGTAACATAGATGTGGCAAACAGGTGTTAAAGTGTACAGAGTCCTAAAGCCAGTAAAAACCAAATCCAGCTAAACAGGAGGGGTGAAGGTAAAATGTTTGGGGGCAATATAATGCCAAGGATGTCAGGTCCAACAGGTACCATCCACATTGCAGTTCACAGAGGCCAACAATGAGGGGGTAGATATTAGAGGTATGTGAAGTTCGCATAATTTGCTTTCCTGCAATTACAAAAAATTGTTGCAAATTTTAATGAATTTACTCATAATTATGTGGATTGCAAATCCTTCATTGAGGGTTACATTTTAGCACACAATACTTCCTTGCGTCAGTTTATGACACAAGTTACCATTTAGAGCTCCAAATACTACAAAAAAAAACCATTAACATCAGCCATTTGTGTTGTGTTGATTGCTTGAAGTTATGCTAATTCTTACTGTGAATGGTGTGCTCACAGTACATTTTTACTTCAAACGGTGTGTAATTACACAGAGCGATTTAATGGAGCAATTTTGGCAATTTGCCTTAACAAGCATAATGGAAAATTCCTAAAATTGTGTTATGCTTCTATTATATAAATTTCACCGAGGTCACTGCATATAAGTCTATCCTCAGAAGAAACTACCCAGAATACAATACCCGTTACAACCTGAGATGGGGGTAGTCATCAGCCTGTAGTATACGTAATAACTCAATACTCACAAAAAGCAACGGTCTGCACAAGAAATCCACCAGCAAGCAGCATAAACCTTCTGAAAATGATGATTTTTATCAGAATAACTCCTCAGGTTGACATTTGCCTGCACTTTTTTTTGCAAGGAGTCCATTTTGGGGGGGGGGGGGAGGAAGTGCCCCACAGTCTCCAACTTCCTGTTCCTGTCCAGCAGGCTCCTTCCAGTGCTTTCTTCATGTGCTGGTCACTTTCATTCGGATTCTTGACCTGGAAGGAATACGTTTTGTGGATGCTGCTGGATATTTGGATTTGAGGCCTTTTTGGATCACTTTTGGATTAGAAATTTCACAAGTAAGTTTGTTTGGGGCATTACAGTTGCTGGAACTACAATTTTGGAATTTTCGATTTTTGGGCTGTTGTTGGGGCCTTTTGACCAGGGGTAGTGAGTGGTGCATGGGCCTAGTCTTTCTGTGGGGTGTCTTGAATTTAAACATCATGGAGGACATGGATGGCATGGGATTGTGCTGATCTTTCTGTGTTTTTCGATTTTAGCTTTCAACCATTATGCCCAGGGGTAGTGAGTGGTGCATGGGCCTGGTCTTTCTGTGGGGTGTCTTGAATTTAAACATCATGGAGGGCATGGATGGCATGTGATTGTGCTGATTTTTCTGTGTTTTTCCCATTTTGGGGTGTTCATGGGGACAGGCCATGTGGGTGGGGGCCATTTTGAGTGCTGGTACAGGCAGGCCCTGGCCATGTGCTGGGAGGTAAGGGGCCAATTTGAATGCAGGCAGTGTTCTTAGGCCTGCAACCATTTTGCCTAGCTTTCAACCATTATACCCAGGGGTAGTGAGTGGTGCATGGGCCTAGTCTTTCTGTGGGGTGTCTTGAATTTAAACATCATGGAGGGCATGGATGGCATGGGATTGTGCTGATTTTTCTGTGTTTTTCGATTTTTGGGCTGTTGTTGTGGCCTTTTGACCAGGGGTAGTGAGTGGTGCATGGGCCTAGTCTTTCTGTGGGGTGTCTTGAATTTAAACATCATGGAGGACATGGATGGCATGGGATTGTGCTGATCTTTCTGTGTTTTTCGATTTTAGCTTTCAACCATTATGCCCAGGGGTAGTGAGTGGTGCATGGGCCTGGTCTTTCTGTGTGGTGTCTTGAATTTAAACATCATGGAGGGCATGGATGGCATGTGATTGTGCTGATTTTTCTGTGTTTTTCCCATTTTGGGGTGTTCATGGGGACAGGCCATGTGGGTGGGGGCCATTTTGAGTGCTGGTACAGGCAGGCCCTGGCCATGTGCTGGGAGGTAAGGGGCCAATTTGAATGCAGGCAGTGTTCTTAGGCCTGCAACCATTTTGCCTAGCTTTCAACCATTATACCCAGGGGTAGTGAGTGGTGCATGGGCCTAGTCTTTCTGTGGGGTGTCTTGAATTTAAACATCATGGAGGGCATGGATGGCATGGGATTGTGCTGATTTTTCTGTGTTTTTCGATTTTTGGGCTGTTGTTGGGGCCTTTTGACCAGGGGTACTGAGTGGTGCATGGGCCTAGTCTTTCTGTGGGGTGTCTTCAGTTTAAACATCATGGAGGGAATGGATGGCATGGGATTGTGCTGATTTTTCTGTGTTTTTTTATTTTTGGGCTGTTGTTCGGGCCTTTTGACCAGGGGTACTGAGTGGTGCATGGGCCTAGTCTTTATGTGGGGTGTCTTGAATTTAAACATCATGGAGGGCATGGATGGCATGGGATTGTGCTGATTTTTCTGTGTTTTTCGATTTTTGGGCTGTTGTTGGGGCCTTTTGACCAGGGGTACTGAGTGGTGCATGGGCCTAGTCTTTCTGTGGGGTGTCTTGAATTTAAACATCATGGAGGGCATGGATGGCATGGGATTGTGCTGATTTTTCTGTATTTTTCGATTTTTTGGGGTGTTCATGGGGACAGGCCATGTGGGTGGGGGCCATTTTGAGTGCTGGTACAGGCAGGCCATGTGCTGGGAGGTAAGAGGCCATTTCAAATGCAGGCAGTGTTCTTAGGCCTGCAACCATTTTGCCTAGCTTTCAACCATTATGCCCAGGGGTAGTGAGTGGTGCATGGGCCTAGTCTTTCTGTGGGGTGTTTTGATTTTAAACATCATGGAGGGCATGGATGGCATGGGATTGTGCTGATTTTTCTGTGTTTTTCGTTTTTTGGGCTGTTGTTGGGGCCTTTTGACCAGGGGTACTGAGTGGTGCATGGGCCTAGTCTTTCTGTGGGGTGTCTTGAGTATAAACATCATGGAGGGCATGGATGGCATGGGATTGTGCTGATTTTTCTGTGTTTTTTGATTTTTGGGCTGTTGTTGGGGCCTTTTGACCGGGGGTACTGAGTGGTGCATGGGCCTAATCTTTCTGTGGGGTGTCTTGAATTTAAACATCATGGAGGGCATGGATGGCATGGGATTGTGCTGATTTTTCTGTGTTTTTCGATTTTTTGAGGTGTTCATGGGGACGGGCCATGTGGGTGGGGGCCATTTTGAGTGCTGGTACAGGCAGGCCCTGGCCATGTGCTGGGAGGCAAGCGGCCATTTTGAATGCAGGCATTTTTCTTAGGCCTGCAACCATTTTGCCTAGCTTTCAACCATTATGCCCAGGGGTAGTGAGTGGTGCATGGGCCTAGTCTTTCTGTGGGGTGTCTTGAATTTAAACATGATGGAGGGCATGGATGGCATGGGATTGTGCTGATTTTTCTGTGTTTTTCGATTTTTGGGCTGTTGTTGGGGCCTTTTGACCAGGGGTACTGAGTGGTGCATGGGCCTAGTCTTTCTGTGGGGTGTCTTGAGTTCAAACATCATGGAGGGCATGGATGGCATGGGATTGTGCTGATTTTTCTGTGTTTTTTGATTTTTGGGCTGTTGTTGGGGCCTTTTGACCAGGGGTACTGAGTGGTGCATGGGCCTAATCTTTCTGTGGGGTGTCTTGAATTTAAACATCATGGAGGGCATGGATGGCATGGGATTGTGCTGATTTTTCTGTGCTTTTCGATTTTTGGGGTGTTCATGGGGACAGGCCATGTGGGTGGAGGCCATTTTGAGTGCTGGTACAGGCAGGCCATGTGCTGGGAGGTAAGGGGCCATTTCAAATGCAGGCAGTGTTCTTAGGCCTGCAACCAGTTTGCCTAGCTTTCAACCATTATGCCCAGGGGTAGTGAGTGGTGCATGGGCCTAGTCTTTCTGTGGGGTGTTTTGATTTTAAACATCATGGAGGGCATGGATGGCATGGGATTGTGCTGATTTTTCTGTGTTTTTCGATTTTTGGGCTGTTGTTGGGGCCTTTTGACCAGGGGTACTGAGTGGTGCATGGGCCTAGTCTTTCTGTGGGGTGTCTTGAGTATAAACATCATGGAGGGCATGGATGGCATGGGATTGTGCTGATTTTTCTGTGTTTTTTGATTTTTGGGCTGTTGTTGGGGCCTTTTGACCGGGGGTACTGAGTGGTGCATGGGCCTAATCTTTCTGTGGGGTGTCTTGAATTTAAACATCATGGAGGGCATGGATGGCATGGGATTGTGCTGATTTTTCTGTGTTTTTCGATTTTTTGAGGTGTTCATGGGGACGGGCCATGTGGGTGGGGGCCATTTTGAGTGCTGGTACAGGCAGGCCCTGGCCATGTGCTGGGAGGCAAGCGGCCATTTTGAATGCAGGCATTTTTCTTAGGCCTGCAACCATTTTGCCTAGCTTTCAACCATTATGCCCAGGGGTAGTGAGTGGTGCATGGGCCTAGTCTTTCTGTGGGGTGTCTTGAATTTAAACATGATGGAGGGCATGGATGGCATGGGATTGTGCTGATTTTTCTGTGTTTTTCGATTTTTGGGCTGTTGTTGGGGCCTTTTGACCAGGGGTACTGAGTGGTGCATGGGCCTAGTCTTTCTGTGGGGTGTCTTGAGTTCAAACATCATGGAGGGCATGGATGGCATGGGATTGTGCTGATTTTTCTGTATTTTTTGATTTTTGGGCTGTTGTTGGGGCCTTTTGACCAGGGGTACTGAGTGGTGCATGGGCCTAATCTTTCTGTGGGGTGTCTTGAATTTAAACATCATGGAGGGCATGGATGGCATGGGATTGTGCTGATTTTTCTGTGCTTTTCGATTTTTGGGGTGTTCATGGGGACAGGCCATGTGGGTGGAGGCCATTTTGAGTGCTGGTACAGGCAGGCCCTGGCCATGTGCTGGGAGGCAAGCGGCCATTTTGAATGCAGGCAGTGTTCTTAGGCCTGCAACCATTTTGCCTAGCTTTCAACCATTATGCCCAGGGGTAGTGAGTGGTGCATTGGCCTAGTCTTTCTGTGGGGTGTCTTGAATTTAAACATCATGGAGGGCATGGATGGCATGGGATTGCGCTGATTTTTCTGTGTTTTTCGATTTTTGGGCTGTTGTTGGGGCCTTTTGACCAGAGGTACTGAGTGGTGCATGGGCCTAGTCTTTCTGTGGGGTATCTTGAATTTAAACATCATAGAGGGCATGGATGGCATAGGATTGTGCTGATTTTTCTGTGTTTTTCGATTTTTGGGCTGTTGTTGGGGCCTTTTGACCAGAGGTACTGAGTGGTGCATGGGCCTAGTCTTTCTGTGGGGTATCTTGAATTTAAACATCATAGAGGGCATGGATGGCATAGGATTGTGCTGATTTGTCTGTGTTTTTCGATTTTTGGGCTGTTGTTGGGGCCTTTTGACCAGGGGTACTGAGTGGTGCATGGGCCTAGTCTTTCTGTGGGGTGTCTTGAATTTAAACATTATGGAGGGCATGGATGGCATGGGATTGTGCTGATTTTTCTGTGTTTTTCGATTTTTTGGGGTGTTCATGGGGACAGGCCATGTGGGTGGGGGCCATTTTGAGTGCTGGTACAGGCAGGCCCTGGCCATGTGCTGGGAGGCAAGGGGCCATTTTGAATGCAGGCAGTGTTCTCAGGCCTGCACCCATTTTGCCTAGCTTCCAACCATTATGCCCAGGGGTAGTGAGTGGTGCATGGGCCTAGTCTTTCTGTGGGGTGTCTTGAATTTATACATCATGGACGGCTTGGATGGCATGGGATTGTGCTGATTTTTATGTGGTTTTTGAGTTTTTGGGGTGTATAACTGAACTGATGTTCCTCTGTCTTCCATTGCTTTTAGGTGCACAAGACTCAAAAGAACCACCAGTGCTAGGAAGAAGTCCTGCAGCGGTGTGTGTGTGCAGCATAACGTCAGGCGACGTCACGTCTGGCCACAGACAACTCTGCAACTCTTGCAATTGCGGCCTGCTGTTCTGACCTCTGAAGAAGATGGCCCCAAAAAAAGTTCCCTGTAGCTCCTCTAGCAAGAAAGGTGCCAGTAAGGAGCAGAAGAAGCAAGTTACCAAGGAGACTGGTGTGCCGCCCGCCACATTTTTTGGGAGTAAAAAAAAAATAAGCCTGCAGCAGCAGCGGGATCTGCTGGGGACCAAGCTAGGAGCAGCACCCCCGCACCATTGGGCTCAGTGCCACCACCACCACGCCAAATTAAGTCCAAGCCCTTGAGTGCTGCAGAGGCACTTAGTCTAGTTGTTCAATCACCTTCGACCAGTGATGTTGGCTCAATGCAAGAAAGTAGCAGCAATGTCCCTCAATCAACACAGGTTGTTGTAACTCATCTGACGAGTGTTGAACAACCACAGCCGCAACAACAACCACATGTGCAAGTACAAGCCCAAGTACATGTGGATGGAGAGGCAGCGCAAGGAGATGCGCAAGCAGAGGTGCATGGAGGGTCACAAGTGACCACAATAGTTGTTCCTCCCGAAGTAGGGGCACATCAGGAAATCGACAATCAAGCTGAGGTATCATTTGAGGAAGCCACTCCTCCTGATGATCATTCATTGTCTTCCACATCCCTAGCAAGGAAAAGATCAAGGGTGGTGTCTACATATTTTTCAAGCCAACCTCCTTCTGATGATACGGATCAAAATTGGGAACCATCACTGCCGTCTGAGAGTGAGGCACACCATGATCTGACAAAGGTAGTTAAGCGTAAAAGTAAGGTCGTCGAAAGTCTCATAGTTATGGAGTGTGATGAGGCTCAACAAGAAGTGGCGGACACTCCTGCTGATGATGATTCTCACGACGACGGCCCAGTCATCATAAAGGTCACTGCAGCCCCAGCGGGCTTGTAGCAAACAGACATTTTGAAACTAGCCCGAGAAGCTTCTGAGTATGATGATGATGTTGTCGACGAGGAGGCAATGGAAACACCACAATCATTGGAGTTAACTAGTACACCAACACCTACCGCTTCCATATTTTTTCCTCGCCAGAAGGGACCTCCATCCACCTTGACCTCAATTAGTGGTGGTGAAAGTGCACAACGTAGTAAAGTTCGGCAATACACATCCTCCACTTCATCTGGCATTAGCAGCATGACCACCACCAGTATCGCCGCCTCCTCCGGCCACCAAAGACATTTCAAGTCCGCAGTTTGGGACTTCATTAGTGTTTGCCCAAAAAAGGAAAACTTCGCTATTTGTAGCATTTGTAAGCATGCAGTTAGTCGTGGTAAGTTTGGTACCAACTATGGTACCAGAGGCCAGAGAGGTCATCCTAAGAGACAGCACGCTGTCCAATGGTTTGCGCACCTAAAGGAGATCAAGGAAGCCCGAATTGCAAGTCAAGAAAACGTTGATGTTTCATCTGATGATGACGAGGAGGAAGAAGTGTCAAACACTTCACTTACACCCAGTACCCCTGTCAGCAGCACACCCCCTGTGAGCCACACTAAGAAGGTGGGAGAGAGTGAGATACCAGTGCGAAAAAGTTCATCAGCGAGCGTAACTGGGTCGAAGAAGTCATCATCATCATCATCCCGTAAAAGCATGGTCCAGGCCAACATTAGAACCATGTTGTTTTCAGCAGCGCCATATGATCGCAACCACCCACTGACGCGTCTGTATAACTCTAGGCTGGCTAAAATGCTAGCTCTGGACCTTCTCCCTTTTTCTTTTGTAGAAGGGGTTGGTTTTCTAGAATTAGTGGCAGCGCTCTGCCCTAAATGGAAGGTTTCTAGCCGGTTCTATTTTGCCAGAGTTGCGGTTCCAGCACTACATGAAGATGTGCTGGAGGTGATTGGGGCAGCTTTGCAGAAGAGTGCTGTTCACACTATACATCTGACAACAGACATGTGGACCAGTGGCGCAGGCGCTGATAACATGTGCATCACTACAAGCTGGGTCTCTTTTTCAGGGGTTAAAGCAAAGCTAAACGCAGGTGTTGACCCAGACCAAGTTTTTAAAGCTGCTCGGAAACATGCAACACTAGCCATGTTTGGGTTGGAGAAACGTCATACAGCAGAAAACATTTTGAATGAGTTTAACACAAAGGTCTTTCAATGGCTTTCCCCCAAAAAACGCCAGATTGGTTATGTTTCCACGGATAACAGCACCAATGTAGATAAGGCCATGGATCTGGGTCACTATTTCAGAGTGCCGTGTTTGGCACACTGTATAAACCTGCTTGTTAAAAAATTCTTGAGTGATGAAGACAGTCCAGCATGCGAGTTAGTGGCCACCTGCCGAAGAATGTGCAACCATTTCAGCCATTCTTTTAAGGCCCGGAAGCATCTGAGGAGCCTGCTACATGAACATTGAATGCCAGTGAAAGCACTTATCCAGGAGGTGCCAACACGTTGGAACTCAACCTTCTACATGCTTGAGCGTCTGTATGAGCAGTATACGGTACTCGATCACTATTTCTTAACACTGGGTAAAGCTCAGAAGGACCTGAGGCTAGATGCGGCGCAATGGAAAAAAATTTGTGGGCACAGCTCTCCAACCTGGCTATAAACTACTTGTCTTGCCCCCTCGCAAGCGTGTCTTCTGAACGTGTTTTCAGTGCTGTTGGTGGCATTGTAACTTCCAAACGGACCCGCCTCTCGCCCAAAAATGTGGAGAGGTTAACAATGATCAAGATGAATCAGCACCTCATACCACCAGATTACAAAGTACGAGAAGACACACCGGATGAAGACGTGGAGGACAGCAACTTAGATGAGGGAATTTCTTATCTGTTAGGTGACACTGACCTACTCCTGCCTGAATTCGCCGAGTATGAGGACGAACTCTTATTCTTATTCCCTGACACCAAGCCCTAAAAATGAGCCAATGAATTCTATACTTTCTTTTTCGTCCTTATTTACTTTTATTCCTGTGTGTCTGTCTTTCTTTGTTTTGCACAGTTAATATAATTAAAACTTTAATCACCTAATCACAAAAACAAGCCCATCAGCAGAACTGTCTTCACTTGTTTGCTTATTGATTTGAAGGTACCGCAGTCTGCATTCCTCAGGTTCACAAGTTCATAAGAACATGCTCCTCTATCCTCCTCCTCCAGACTCCTATTTCCCTCAAAGCAGAGGGCTGGATTATGCCCAATGAAGAAAGACTCTGCAGTTGTGGGAGTGTTCTACTTCTTTGCGGGTGAGTTGGCGGGTCTTGTGGCATTGCTGGGAAGCTCTAATACCGGATAAAAGTGGTTTGGACCAAATCGGAGGTGACATTTTTTTGCGTTTTTGCTGATTTGCTTGCCTTTGAGGTGCTCTTTGGCGGTGTTCCGGGTGTTTGTGGGTGGGTTTTGGGGTCTGGGAGCACTGCTGGGACAGTCTAATTTTGATTGCATTTGCTTTTCAGGAAATCCGTGGTGGAAAACAGGTGTTATGACCTAGCTGCACAGCGCGTTTGGACCGAAGGCCGATAAATATTGTAAGTATGAGATTTTCCTTTTTGGCTGTTTGGGGGTGTTGTGCTTTTTTGCGGGTGGGTTGGCGGGTCTTGGAGCATTGCTGGGAAGGTCTAATACCGGATAAAAGTGGTTTGGACCAAATCGGAGGCGAAATTTCTTTTGCGTTTTTGCTGACTTGCTTGCCTTTGAAGTGGGGGTCCAGGGTGTTTGTGGGTGGGTTTGGGGGTCTGGGAGCACTGCTGGCTATTGATACCTTTGATTGCAAGAGGTTTGAAGCAAATCCATGGTGGCAGAGGGGAGTTAGGGCCTAGCTGCAGAGCGCGCACGGAGTGATTTTGGAAATTGCCATGAAAATGACTGTCCCCATTTTTGTACTTTTGCTTTTTGGCTGTTTAGGGGTCTTCTACTAGTTTTCGCCTGGGATGACGGCTCTGGGGCCATTGCTGGGAAGCTCTAATACCGGATAAAAGTGGTTTGGACCAAATCGAGGTGAATTTTTTTTTGCATTTTTGCTGACTTGCTTGCCTTTGAGGTCCTCTTTGGGGGGGTACCGGGTGTTTTTGGGTGGGTTTTGGGGTCTGGGAGCACTGCTGGCTATTGATACTTTTGATGGCAAGAGGTTTGAAGCAAATCCATGGTGACAGAGGGGAGTTACGACCTAGCTGCAGAGCGCGCACGGAGTGATTTTGGAAATTGCCATGAAAATGACTGTCCCCATTTTTGTACTTTTGCTTTTTGGCTGTTTAGGGGTCTTCTACTAGTTTTCACCTGGGTTGACGGCTCTGGGGCCATTGCGGGGAAGCTCTAATACCGGATAAAAGTGGTTTGGACCAAATCGTAGGCGAAATTATTTTTGCGTTTTTGCTGACTTGCTTGCCTATGAGGTGCTCTTTGGGGGGTTCGGTGTTTGTGGGTGAGTTTTGGGGTCTGGGAACACTGCTGGGACAGTCTAATTTTGATTGCATTTGCTTTTCTGGAAATCCATGGGGGAAAACGGGAGTTATGACCTAGCTGCACAGCGCGTTTGGACCGAAGACCGATAAATATTGTAAGTATGAGATTTTCCTTTTTGGCTGTTTGGGGGTGTTGTCGTGCTTTTTTGCGGGTGGGTTGGCGGGTCTTGGGGCATTGCTGGGAAGGTCTAATACCGGATAAAACTGGTTTGGAGAAAATCCATGCGGAAAAGCCTTTTGGCACTTTTTGTAACTTAGGGTTTGTTAGGGTTAGCCCTAGCAGCAGGATTGCATGTGTTTCGGGGTGCTCTAAATTTTTGCAACTGAGTTCCTATGGGGTCTTAGAGCACTCGTGGGAATGTGTAATTTTAGTTGCAAGTGATTTGAAGAAAATCCATGGTGGGAAAGGGAGGATTTGGCATAGTTAAAGAAAGCGTTTGCCACTATTCTTAACTTAGGACTCGTTAGGGTTAGCAGTATTTGTATTGCATGTGTTTGGGTGGGGGGCTGTTTGTGGGGGGGTTTGCGAGTCTTGAGAAATGCTGGGTATGGATACTTTTGCTTGCTTGCAAGTGGTTTGAATACAATCCAGGGCGGGTAAGTGGGGATTTGGGCCTACTTTTACTTTCAAAGTACGTTTTGTCACCAGTTTTCTACTAGGCCTCCTTTTTTGAGATCTGATTTGGGGTCTTCTACATTTTTGCGACTGGCTTTAGTAAGGGTCTGGGTGGGAGCACTGCTGGGAAGGTCTAATTTTGTTCTAAAACACAGTTTACAGTACACCTAGCTTGAGGGGAAAGATCCGCTAAATTAATTTGCCCATACTTATTTATCCTTCAAAAGGAGACTCAGACAGAGTACGCACTTTCAAAAATATTGTACTGTCTATTAGGAAACTCAAAGTGTGACTTTTTTGCACTACACAGCGTACATACCTTATATTTATTTATCAGTGGTGTTCTAATATCACTCCCTGTTTTTCCATCAATAATTACAGGCCGGGTTTCAGTCTGTGCAATGGGAAAAAAAGGATGAAGTCAGGCTTCACATTAGCGAGCCGCAATTCAGCATCCGCCAGGCAGGCAGTGGACAGGGTGTCTTCTGGTCACCAACATTGATGGACGAAGCGTCAGCTGGAATGGAGGAGTGCCGCTAATAAGAGGAATGGTTTGATGCGTGCAACTTACTTACCAAATTCAACAGGACAACCACAACAACATACAGATACAGTATCCATTCTTTTCAAATCATTTTTTAAGTAATGTTATTGCTGTGAACTTCTATGAGTGTGACTCTGCATTTCTTGGATCTCTCTCTGCTTCTAAATTGATCCCTACAGCCATTCTATAGGTTTTACTTCGGCTATTTTTTAAACCTAATTTAATGTAAGAAGTGTTTCTCTGAGTGCAGAGATAGGCAAGTGAAAACGCTGCAGCCCTGTAATGTCACATTCTGTCATTCACGGTTGTCGAAAGTACTACTTACTTTTCAGTAACCATGCATGCAGTAGTGCATGCACTTCCTTTATGTCACTTAAAAGATTTATGGTTAGCTTTGTACCCAAAAATTTCTTTATCTTCATTTATTGTTTGTCATGCTGTGCTTTTTTTTTCTTCTCTCAACAAAACTTACCCAAAAAGAAACCCCCATTTCCATCCATTTTCCAAACCCTAACCCTCTTCCCCCGAGCTGTGTAGTTTTGATTGATGTGTGACTAAATGACAGCAATAATTCCACACACTTGCTGGAGAGGATAAGGTCATAGCAACAGGTTGGTGAAGGAATCCGAGGATATATTCTAGACTTACTCAGCTTCAGTACTATTTCTTGTAGTAGTAGCCAGTGTCAAAGAAATTCAACGCAAGTACTAGTTATACTTTCAATACTTTACCATTTGTTAGGCTACATTGTGGCACTGTTCTAGTGTACTGTCACCTGCTATATTCTCTATCGTACCGTTGTAATGCTCCAGTAAGGACAAAGCAGGTTTCATTTTCTTTTTTTCCATAGGCATGCAACTGCCACTGTGTCACACCACTAGTACCACCGCAATGAGGACATTTCATCCGCCCAGGATTCCCAACCTTAATCGCCATTTCCCGTGGGGCCAGCCCTGGGCCTAGCCCTACTTTCAAACACAAATTACAGGTAAGATAAGCGTTTGGTGGGAGGTAGTATAATGGAGTATTAGGAGAGACGAGAGATTGACGGTAGTAATACTAAAGTCCTAGGACTCTTGAATTCACTTACTCTGTGATAGGCACTTAGTGTTGAAAACATTTAGCCATTTACACTTAAAGGAAGAAAATAACACAGACTTAAGTTTCAGGAAAAAAAACTTACTGTTAAACCCCCACCCACCAGACTCAAAAGCAGTAAAAAACAGGTATGCTCAGATAAAGTTTCAAAAAGTATATTTGTGTAGCCCTAACAAAATAATCTCCTGCAAGACCCTCCCTAACCCCAACAATTGTCCCTCAAAAGTCCCAAAAACAACCCAACTCCCAATTCCCACCCCCCAAAAGTCTCTAAAAAAGGGGCAAGGGACACTACGGCAGGATGCTGTTCACTTAAGTGGCCAGGGCATCATACTCCTTGCAGAGGGTGGCATGGTCGGAGCGGAGGCCCTCCACCAAGGTCTTATATGTTAGGACCTCCTGCACCAGGTAGGACACTGAGGCATAAGCGGTGCTGGCATGCCTTGCAACTCCTGTGGGGGCAGCTGCTGTCTTTGCTGCTCGGCGGTGGCGGTTGGCTTTGGTAGTTCGGCTCCGTACCGCTGGAGCACTGCGCTGGCTGGCAGCCCATGGGGGCACGGAGGAGGATGCAGCTGTCCCAGTGGATGTACCAGTAGACTGCGTGTCCTCCTCCTCCAGGGCCACCAGCCGCCGATATTCGGCGACAGTGGCATCCAGCCTCCGTTGCCGGGCCATTCGAGCCAGCTCCTTCCTTGTTGGTTTTGTTGATTTGGAAGGAGCAACTATATGAAGAAAGAAAGACATAGTCTGTAACCAATGCTCCTTAAGATTAACACAAAATGATTGAGCAGAAAGTTGTGTCACAGTATAACTAGCAACTTGAAAGCACAGTACATAACTATTGAGGCCAGTATCTATCTAACCTCCCACTTCTTCATCCTTGCTCTAACATTAGTGGGAGTTTAAGGAACAAATTCTATGAGCACTATGGACTTCCATTACAGTCGACTATTACAGTACACCAGTCTTATTCTTCTTCTTCTCTCTTGTTTAGGAAAATTGGTACGTTATCTTATGCAAGCCGGCATAATGCAACAGACGTACACCATGATGAGTGAGACAGACTTGTGTTACTGTACCGGTCCAGTACATGCAGGTGGAGAAGCTATTACTTTTCTATTACGGGTGGCACTGAGAATACTCTGTTAAAAGGGCTACTGCTTAATTAATTTAACTTTCACCCTACAGTGCAAATGAGTACTAGGAAAGGAAAATGAAAAAGCTAAATAATCTGATTATCTATCACTTCACATGGGATGTATTTGATTACATATGGGATGACTTTAGGTGCTTTGATTTTTATTGAGTGAACAGTGATACACCCACACATGAATGATGTACTACTACTAAACTAAACTTATTAAGAGAGGTAGGGAGTGTCCACCGTAATAACCGGATATATGCTGTGCTTGCAGTTGCAATACAAACTACTGCTACTATTCATGGTAGTATTTGGACAAAATTACAACTCTTTTCCTTGCCTTTCCTACACTGGAACGGACGTGCGAGTGCGGTGTTACATGCTCTTCAAAGTAACACTTATTTCATCCAGTGACCGTCTACTCTCTCTAGATACACATATGCTATCTAAGAGTCAGATAGTACCATGATCCAGGCATCCATCCATTCAAAGTATATGCACACATACAGTTTCTGTTTCACCCACCCAGGCTGTTCTTCTTCCACCCATCCTTGCTTCATCATTCACCCAGCCATGCACCATACCATATTCTTTTCTTCCAAGCCACCTCGGGGACCAAGCAAACACATATCATTCTTCTTTGCCAGTCATCATTAAATTTCTCGTCCTTCCACACTTACTTACACCCTTCTTTCGCTTTTCGTTCATCCCATCCATCAAGTTCATCTCAGATCTGATTGGGATTCTTCTCGCCAAAAACTTCACAGCTAAGTCGAAGTACATTTAGAGGAGGCTAATACCTGGTTGATTTATAATACACCCGTGCAGAAAGCTCACTCTGCAGTCTTCAATCTCAATAAGTAAAGAATATATAGCTTACCTCTGCCCGCCGCCACCGTGTGAACCCTCACAGGCACATTGGTGTCGTCCGGCACTTGCACCGCCTCCTCCCCAGAACTTTCCTCTTCCACCTCCGAGCTGGGCCCAGCACCAGATGTTCCACCTACAAAGTACATTTAAGAATGTTAGTATACACCACTCACTACTATATAATATTTGGTCTAGGAATAAAGAAATGTGAAAAAAACAGAAAAAAATTTAATAACTTGTGACTGTCTACTCTAAAGTAAAAATTTCCCTTTTTCCAGGGAAGGCTGTTGTCTTGCTGCACTTTTTGGCACAACTGATGAATGCTTGCTTTTTATTTTTAACACGCACCACTTTTTCTCCTAACAGACAGAAGCTTGACTTCTAAGAACACGAGCAAGATCAAGTTCAAACCAGGTGAGAGCTCGGCTCGACCACAAGAAATGTGTTCAATTAATCGTCAGCACTAAGCACTTTTCCATTTTCAGTTAAACGTTTAGTTTTATGAAAAACTTGATTTTAATAAATGTGTTTACTTTTAGTAAAGCTTTTAAACTTAAATAGACTCTGTGGTTTTTGGTCCTCCAGACTAGAGTGGCTGAGTTAAAGGTTTTGCAATTTTTGCAAGCATGAGTCCGTGCCTCTGACACTTCTTGACTCTGACTCCGTACTCTTGTCCTGCATTGGATAATCATCATTGGGGATCAATCATCGGTGACTTTGGGAGCTAAATGACTCTGCCACACTATCTAGTCAATAAGGAGATTGGGGGTTCAACTACAAAGTCTGTTATCGCTGAGGTATGTGGAAAGTCTAACAGCGCCTATTATAATTGATAAGCTAAGCAATGCATTATTTGGTGTCCATAGTTCTGTTTGTCCAGATTTGTCCCTGCAACAGTAGTAGAATCGATTGTCCTCCTATCCAAACCAAAAGTAAAGTAGTATCTTATTCTTTCTTGGTGGTCATTCACCTTTTTATTGTTGGCAATTGTCAAAGCATAAACATTTAGAAGACTTGAAAAGAAATTATGGACAATCCCAGAGGACTGCACTCAGTGCATAGAGCTATTGCTGACTAGAATGGGAGTCCAATGGAATTGCCAAATGTGCAATCTTAGTTAGCTACACAGACAGACTAATAAGAATAATCTAGTAATACCACAGGGAGTCATAGTCGAGGCAGGATAAGAATTTAGATACAGTCTACAAAAAGATCAAAGACGATTTAGAAAAAATCGAATGAGGAACGCTAGGAAAAAATAGGTACTCTATATTAAAATTAAAACTTACCGGGGCCAGCAAAGGAGCCCTCGCCTGACCGATCCTGTTCAGCAGCAGCAGCAGCCTCCTCCAATGCCCTCTTCCCCCTGGGGGGAGCTGATGTACAACATGAAAGAAAGAAAGACCAGAAAACATGGATCAACCAAATCAAACATTTCAAAAGAACAATAACAAAATATTTTGGCGAAATAGCAAATAGACAACTATTCCACGGGATATATTGACCGATCTCATGTGGTCTACTACGTTATTAGTATTGCTTGATTTGCGGACCGTCGACTTGGAAAGTTCTTATGTACCTCACTAAACAAACTACTAAAAAGGTTCGCCTAGGACTGGCAGGCAGCAGTCCGCAGCACGCGAAGTGACAGACAAAGTCCATTGTTATTGCAGATCAGCGACAACACTAAAAAGTTTCCTACTACATTAACCAGTCATTAAAATACTCAAACTATCAATCCACCACCACTATTTCTTCTTAGCGCCATGTGTACAAAGGAAGGACTGGACTCGAGTCTGTAGGGACTGATTTAGAAGCCCCTTGCGGCTCTTTTGCTCCATTGTTTCGTGACTTTTATGACGCAGCGGCAGAACAACAGAGGTGCCATGGTGCGGCGTATATTAACGACATGACACATATGGGAGATGCATCACGATGTAAAGCCCTGCGCCATCAGGGGGCGTTCCGGCGCAAGGGAGGGCGTTCCTGCGCAGGAACGCATCCTAAAAGTGGCTGAGGGAAATCTACAAGATTTCAATCAGTCACTTTGAGGACAATGATGCGTGACTCAAACCCTGCGCCTGCTTGAAGCAGACGTACGGCTTGACGCAGCATTGGGGAGATAGGGCACCCCAGAGCATTGCTGGAGCTGCGCCATCGTTGCGACGTAACTCCAGCAATGCGCCGCCTTTACGGCACAGATGCGTAACGCTTTGGTGACGTTTTGGGCCCATGGTGCGCCGCATTGTAAATACGGCGCACCATGGGTGATGGTGGCGTGGCGCACAATTACTGGCACATCCCTGCTACTTTGCAGGGATGCGCCGGTAATTAAAAATCTGGCCCTTAGTGTCTAGCATTACGTAGTTCTTTAAACTACACTCATACACTCATACATAATTTCACAGGCCAATGAAATGAACACAAAATCGCAAACAAATAAGCATAGTAGCAACACTACTGAGAAGGAGAGCAGTGCACCTGAAATGCACAGAACATTTTGAAATATAATTTACCTACAATGTAATCAGCAGCATTAATGCTCTTGGTAAAAAAACAAAAATTTGCAATATAATAACACACAGAGCAGGAGTAGTAAAGAAATAGCTACTACTACTCACCAAGCCCGGGGATCTCAAGGCCGAGCAGGTCGAGCAGATCGGGTTCCCGGTCCAGGACATCCGTTCAACGGTGGGTGGCCTGGTTGTAGGTGCGCCGGACCCGAGAGTGTTGGTACATGGCCCGGCACACCTTCTCCCACCGCTTCCGGCGCTCCTGGATCCCGTACCCACTAGCGATCTTGCCGCCTGCCATGATGGTCCTGGGGAGGCGGCGCTGAACATAAAAAATTAGTGCAGCCACCTCCTCCGCGCTGAAGATCTCCCGGGGTGCGACCTGCTCCCCCCTCAAACGCCCGCACGGGAGTCGGGGACGGGGTGCGGGACCCTTCCCCTTCTCTGGATGCTTCCCGGCTCCCTTTACCATGGTCTGGGCAGAAAGGAAGCTAAATAATAAAGAAGAAATAGAATAGGGAAGTAGAAAAGAAAAGAGTTTAAAAACGTAGTTTAAAATGAACCAAAAGTAGCAGAAAACACAAAAATATAGAGCTAGAAAAATAGAGGGATAGATAATAATTAAAATAGATAAAAAAAAACTTCAAACAAGCAAAGGATGGCAGAGATTCAGAGAGGATCCAAAAAGCATGCCCAGAAATGAATGAGAAACAAGATGGCCACGCCCGTTCACGACCACGTGGGTAAGTTCGTGCGAGATTTTCATCGCGATCACACGCGAAATTGTACTAGCGAGCCGCACACTTTGCGAGATTACACATCGCGCCCAGAAACGGAAATACGTCATGCAAACAAGATGGCCGGGCCCATGAACGACAGTGAGGGTAACTTTGCGTCGTTGCGCTACAAGCGGCTCGATAAAACGCACAAAACCTTGCGAACTAACACGATGCAAAAAAACAGATCGCATATTCGCACAAATTCGCGGCTTCCGATTTCGATCTCGTGCAAGTTCGCGCCCCGCGAATCCCGTGAAATTGCAGAAAAACGAGTTTTGCAAGACTGAAAGCACTCAGCAGGTGCAAAAGTTCAAACTCATCATTAGTAACCATTCCCTGTAGTGCTTCCTGACTGGGGCCCCTCCAGAGTTCAGTTGCCACTTGCAACAATTCCATGACCCTGCTCTGACCCTCACAGCAGGCTCATATAATAGCTACAAGTAGGCCACAAGGTCCTGGAAAAAAAATGCACTGCAACAGAAAGAAAATTACAGATAAGGAAGCAGGTGCCAGACTGGAATTTTAAAACAGTGACACATAAATAAATCAACCCCAAATTAATTCATGTCAGTTGAAGCAGGGCAGGTGTGCTTGCTTTCCCTCCCATAATCTACAGTGATGAACCAGAGGGTGGCATTGATGTACCAGAGGGTGGCATGGGTGAAACAGGGTGGCAGTGGTGAAACTGAGGGTGCTGTGAACCTGTGATGATGAACCAGATGTAGAAACAACATAGTCGTGACCGTTGCGAGCCCACAAGCAAGTTCGCAATAGTGAACTGGTACAAAACCCTCGCGAACTGGCAGAAACCCTTGCGAACACAAAAAAAAATCCGCAAATTTGCGAGAATTCGTGGATTTTGCAGATTGCGAGTTCGCAAATACGCAAATTCACGAACGCCAGATTCGCAAAATTCGCCCATACTTAATTAGGACTTACTTTGTATACTCATGAACGTCGTAAATTTGCCTTTCGAGTATTAGTACAGAGTCATAGGGATCACATAAAGCCCACAATTTATTATTATTGAATCCTGGACCATGTGGCGTCTGGGCTCCCAGTTTATTACCGTTCTGCGGCAGCTGCACAAATCTTGTTAAAGCATCTGAAAATATTGTGTTGAGTTCTCCTTTAACTGTTGCAGTACCTAATTTTATGTTTGCGTCGCTCCTCACTACAAAAACCCAACACCTCTCTACAGGCTGATTGTCCAATTGTTGTACAATTTTTAATATCACCCTGAACTGTTGTCTAACCCTGACCTCTGCCTCTTTAGTTGCCACCCATGAGGAAAGGAGCACCATGATTGCTTATTTTTCACATCCTATGTTACTAAACCCTATGTTGGTTTAATTGATGTGCCCATTCTTAATTGTAAACTAACGTATTTTGTGGCTAGACCATCTCTTACAAATAACAATATTTTCCTGAGTGCTGGTTAATGCTGTATGTACTGTGTATCACATTGTGGAAAGTTGTCACTTATCAAATGTGAGACTGGTTCAAGTCCTGGAGCCTATTGTGGAAGAGTTGTGGCGCAGCGGCCAGGGTGCCTGACTCTGGACTTCGGGGTGCACGGTTCGATCCCCAGTGCTGGCAGCAGGTAAGCCCAGCACCATGTGACCCTGGGCAATAGCTTGCTCAATCTTCCTGAGGGGCCCCAACGCCGGTAGACCACATCGGAGGTAGCTGTGCACTTTCAAATACTGGTATTTATTAATTTATTGCTCTGAATAGAGTTTGTATTTCAGCCAAATTATGAATTGAGTAACTTATGACTTTAAACACCTGTGGTTGCAAAGGGGGTTCCTAACATTGACCCCAACTCCTATTAAAATGAATGTATGTTAAACCCCTTAAAAATGCCTTATCTTGGAAGGTGGTGGTTGTAAAGTGTATGCAAAGGGGATGATGGACGGCATGTTGAACATTGCAAGCATTCACCCCCAGTCAACTGTTCTGTGTTTAATCCATCATCATTCTTTAGCTCACTCCACCACCCCAGTTTAGACCTGGCCATATGCAAATCAGTCTGACTCTGTGCCTCATGGGAACAGTCCAGCCGAACTGCCAAGCCATGTCTTCCCTGGACCGGAAACAAGCATCCTGGGACCGGTTTCTGGCTAATCAGCCGTCATCAGCAAGGCTAGCTTGAATCCAGTGGCAAAATAAGCAAGGGACCCACATCTGGGCATACCCTGCCAACTTATGGCAAACAGAGCAAAATCAAAGGGGATGATGGACGGAGTGTTGAACATTGCAAGCACTCACCCCCAGTCAACTTATCTGGGTTTAATCCATCATCATTCTCTAGCTCACTCCGCCACCCCAGTTCAGACATGGCCATATGCAAATCAGTCTGACTCTGTGCCTCATGGGAAAAGTCCAGCCCGAACTGTCTAGCCATGTCTTCCCTGGAACGGAACAAGCATCCTGGGACCCATTTCTGGCTAATCAGCTGTAATCAGCCAGGCTAGCTAGAATCCAGTGGCAAAGTGAGCAAGAGACCCACGTCTGGGCATACCCTGCCAACTTAGGGCGAACAAAGCAAAACCAAAGGGGGTGATGGACGGAGGGTTGAACATTGCAAACACTCACCCAGAGTCAACTGATCTGCCACACACCAACATCCTCCTGAAGTGTATCACCCTACCTGATTCAGCTGCTAAGGATGCTGCGTTGTCTAAAACTGCTGATGTTGTTATGTATGTTATGAGAACTGATTTGTTACATGGCCGCATATGAAAAAGAAAATCAGTCTTGAATCAATTAAAATGTTAAAGCGACCCTGACGGAGTGTGTTGAGACAACAACATTGGATGTGTGGTTGCACTAAAATGTCTACTCCCCAACCTCACTAGTTTGCATCACGTAGCAGCCCATACCCAAAGGGATGGCACGATATGTGCAGTAGTAACACATTAGTATGCATTCTTGTTTTTCTCCAAAAGCCAGAATTATTGTCAGTCCTGTGCCAACTGCCTGTCACACAATGCTGGAAAGGGTATTAAGACCACCTCACTGCTCCCCCTCACCCTTGGGGCAGATTTGTGCACCTTCAGCTCGATCTTATCCAGATGCCAAGATGTGCTAACAGTATTAAGGTGGAGGAATATCCCTGTACCAGTGCAGATGCCATCACAGTAGCTAAGTGGTTATAAAGAGATGTTATGTCTCGGTTCAGAATATCATGATGGATTGCAAGAAACTGCAGGGCATACTTTGTGGCAGCAGTAGTAAAAGCAGTTCTCAATGCTTTAAGCATAGACCAGCATTTTCATTGGGCATATCAGCCAGAATTAGTGTGTAAGGTAGAAAGGAGGTATGGTACCCTTTAGAACAAAGTAGCTAATATATGCTCAGAAACTGAATTGAAATGGCCTGATGCTATTTGTTCACAGAAAATAAAATGGATGCCCATACAAAATAATCATGGGTTGACCCATGGTGCTGTCCTCAAATCCCCAGGTCTCAGCTGCTGAGTTGGATTTATAGTTGAAAGATGATGCAGTGTCTCCACAGTTTCCGGTCTTAGGTTCAAGCAACCTTAGCTGTGCGTCCCAGGCCTGAATCTGTCCTTTTATGAAAACAGTGCTCTGGCTATGGGAACATGCCCCACACAGTTGCTAGAAAAGTACAAACAAGCAATCTTTCTTCTTGCTGGATTTACATGCACTTGCTTATTGATGTAGGGGTTAGTATCCATTTCTGAATTTCACTTGTAATGCCACCTGCCTTGATGTCTTCTACCATGGGCACCAACTAACATAGTGTAACAGTATATCCCTCCCTTCTTATTAGGGTCTTGAAAAGTTTAACAATCATTTCAATTGGAACATGCCAGCTGTGACTCATCTTGCACTGACTGTGTCTGGATTTAACTGTGACTGCCATAAAGCAAACATATCTAGGGCCTTATTTACGAAGGCCTTGCGCCGCCGGTGCGTCACTTTTAAAATGGGAAAAAGTGACGCACCGGTGGCGCAAGGCCTTCATAAATAAGGCCCCTAGTGTTTTTGTTGAAGATAGTAAAAGCGACATTGGTGTAAAGAACATTACTTTCATACTACCACCTTATGAATTTCATCTTCCCCCTGGACTGTTATTTTCATAACCTCTCTCAGCAAGGGGCTATGCACATTACATTTGTGACTCCCAAGCTTATCCATGGTTGTATTTAGATTGGATAGCATTTTATATCCGAAATTTGGGTGATCATCCTTTACAGTGGAGGTAGAGTAGGCGAGCTGCCTATACTAATATTACATTTTATTCTACTTTAATTCCAACACATGGTATATCTGTTGCTATAGATGAAATGAGAAGAAATACTGAGATCATGGAAGAGTCTGCTAACTCTACCACATTAGCGCTGAAATTAGGGGTAGAGCAATTAGATTCCCCTTCTAAAATGCTGGGTTAGACTGAGATGGCATCAGATTACATATTAGGAGCAACTGGGTTAAGGTTTGTGTTTTATAGGTTTCTGAATATTGCATTCATTCATATTCCCATAAAGTTCACTCGTCACGCAGAAGCAGATAGACAGCAATACGATTAGGCTAAGAAACTGCACATGCTACAGAACTGCCTAGATTTAATTCTCAGTGGTATCTGGATGTAGTTGGGTGGAATCTATAGGCACTATGGGATGAAAATATTTGTAACAATCATCGCAATATTTTTAATTGATATTGTTTTTTATGTGGTAGTACAGTTACTGATTGCATTATCATTTGCACTTGTGCAAAGTCACTTTACATCCATTCATAATCAAATGTGGATGTTGCTTTTATATTAATCCCAAGTGTCCATTTGCCTCAATATGCATGCCAGGTTTCAAGTCTCTAGTAGCCTAGAATCGTTCAGTACATTTGCTCGTTTGCTGCATCTTTTTGTAAAGTTTAGCTTCACTTTCAATATCAGCAATCAGAAGCATGGTATTAGTAGAATAGTGAATTATGCAGTGTGCTTATATATTTGTATCTTATGGCCTGATTTAGAGTATGGGAGTAAGACAACTGCAGTTAAAACCGTGTCGGTAACCCTGCCTACTAGTTGCCGGTCTGCCCGCCGTATGGGGAAACAGCCATTACAACGCAACTATTACAACGCAGTACCATTACAACGCAACTATTACAACGCAAAACCATTACAACGCATTGCTCTGGGGGGCGCTATAGGATAGGGAATAGGTTAATTTACTATCCAATAACCTTCCCTAGTGTCCACGGGGACTGGAGTTGGAATAGTAAATTAAACTATTCACTATCCAGCACCAAAAAGCATTATGCGTTGTAATGGACTGCATTGTAAAAACTGCGTTGTAAAGGCATGCAATGTAAAAGCATGCGTTGTATAGCCATACATCCGCCGTATGATGTTGGCAGTTTACAGAACGTAAGATTACCAGAGCACTGCCTGTACCACCAGCCTCTCGCAGACCGCCTCAATGGCAGTAGGGGGAACGCAGCTGTCATCGGGCACTACAGACAAGTTAATCGTCATCGGAATTACAAGTTGGCTTTGAGGCGAGCCGATTGTGAGGGGAAGATTGCTTGCTTTGAGTTGGCAGAATCCAAGGAATTGGGGTGCATACTCACAGATATATTCAAAATTAGGTATGATGCATTCTCTCCTTAGTTCTCTGCTACCTGTTGCTCAGCTGCTGATCAGTTGGAGTGAGCAGGTTGAGCAGGAGGATGCTGCTCATTGTGGTGTATTGATATGGCCTTCACAAGACATCTGTAACCTGTAGCAAAGACTATTATCTCCTAATAAACTTCTTCATAAAACCTACGCTACCTATCTATAGAGGATCATTCTTTGATTGCGACACTCATCCATTTCCTTTTATTCCCTTCAGTCTCCCATGTGGATCCCTTCCTCTGGGTCCCCCCCTTCACAGCAGCATCTTGACCCTGAAGAAAACAACCATGTTGGTTACGAAATCAAGGCAAGTCCGTTTTCCAGTATTTACCCATAGACTGGACTGGACTCATTTTGTACAGACTCCAGCAATGGGGAATTACTGGTAGGAGGTATTTTTTCACATGTGACATGCATATGTGTACATTTAACACGTGTGCAGTCAAAATATACACATATGCATAGACACTTATGAAAAATATTCCCTGCCATCAGAAACACCGCCACCGGCCCAGCGGTGATATAGTAATACGGCAGGCGGGAGACCCCCACTACAGCAGTCTTCAGGACCAAACCACTGGTATGGGGGCAAGACAGACAAACTCGTAATCAGGCCATCATTTAAAGGACATCTCACATTTTGTTTGAGCAAAGATCCTGCTATTTGCTCATTAGATAAGGTTCTCTGACATTTCTGTCACATGCGTATGGTTCATAGAATTCTATTGAGGGAAAAGTGCATGAGAACGGTGAATAATTGCATGCATTTCAGCATTACATGCTTGCTCCATCTGACCTCTTTTAGCGAGAGCTCTGGTCAATAGAAATAACTATTAACTTCTAAATATTTGCTATTTTTGCCTTAAATACATATCGAACATTTAGACTTCGTATTGTTTTATTCTTTGTTTTGACAGTCATCTACATGCAAAGAATGTGTGAAGATGAAAGTGAGATGTGTGTTTGTGTTGTTGCAGGTGTCATACATGCCACCCAACTTTCTACACTAGCTAGCCGTCTCATGTTATATTGTACTTGTGCTATGGAGCTAGCTTCATGATGATGTCGAAAGCATGTGATCACGTGATTCACCCTTACTCCTCCTTTCTCCCTTTTTTTGCAATGTTGCTACTGCCTGAAAATGTATTGGAAAATCCTTTGTGTGGGTGCTGATGGACCGAGTGAGACATTCAATAGGTTATTGTACGAAGTCAAAGAAGCATTGCTTTTACTTTATAGAGGTCAGCAACAATAACCATGAATGGCTAAGGTAGGTGGTAGTGAAAAGACTATATAATGCCGGGATTGATCCAGTTACTTCCCATGAAGTGAAGAACAGATAAGCCCATCTCTCTTGTGACATTAATATTACACTTTATGTAGCCAGGAAGATTATATACTTATGTGTTATTCGAAATCAGCGAGAAGGCTTCCTGCTTCCTGCAGCAGGCCTGCCCCCACCTCAGTGCTGTAGGTTGGAACTCCAAAGGATTACTCACAAACCTCTTTCTCTGAATAGCATTATATATGAAAAGAATCCTTTAAACTTAATTACTTTCCAGCTTTGTATTTTTATGTTTGACATCTGGGCCTTTCTTATTACTTTTTTCTCGCAATAGTATAGTTTCTAACTTTCTGAGACGACTACAGTTAGTTACACTCTATGCATATTTCGTTAAAACTGCTGCATTCTCTTCAGAATTACAGCTTAAACCACAAAGTACAAGCTCTACAGTTTGATCAATTTTGAATCCTGGTGGCAATGCCTTACATTTCTATGACGTTGTGAAAATATGGACAGGATTTCAGTCCACTGTGATGGTGTTTAGTTTTCGTAGTATGTACTGCAAGGCATTCCCCACGCAGAGCTAATCACTCCTCAAGTACTTGATTGTGATATTTTTGGGGGTGGCTGGCTATATGTAAATAAGGATTTGAAGTCTAGGTTGGTCAAAGATGGAACAGTAGCTTGGTAAGTGCTAGACACTGACCTATAGCTTTAATAAATGACACCCACATTGCTATTACAAGTCTGCCAATAGCCTACATCCCCTTGCAGAGTACCTCATTAAGGGATGAAGGAGCAAACAACAAAAGACATAAGGTCAAGAACCCCTTCCGGACCTACAACAAGGGGTCCTGCATTAGACGTTTTTCCAAGTTAAAATATAAGTGTTCAAAGACTGGGTAGCATACCAGCTCATTGCGTGCTACAGCATATCCTGATGAGGTGGCAAAGGACTAAGCATGGAAATGGCGGATTGAAGTGACATTTTGGTAAAGGGGTATAAGGATGAGGCTGTCCTCTGAATGATAAACAAGTGTTTACCTTTGCCATGAGTGGGGGGGGGGAAGGATGCAAGCTGTAGCGAACAGGACTCCATGAGGCTGGATAATGTCTCCGTGATGTCTCGCTGAAATAGATTTTCTGATGCATAAAAGCTGTGAACAGAATCAACCTGAATCTTTGGCCCGGTGGCAACACACCTTCGTTAGCTTGACTTGGCAGGTTTGTCCAGGTCTTCTGTTGGTACTCTAGACAAAATGTCCTAAAAAAGGGTTTAGAGATGAATAGGAGATCACAGTATTTAGTGATAGGCAGGAGGAGTACACTCTGACACCAGCCATGAGTTCTAGGACCTCAGGAACAGCACTTTGAGGTCAGGGCTCACTCCAACAGAAACTACCAACAGGGTCCAGGGCAGATCCAGTGGTAACTAATCAGTGGACTTCGTGCAGCTTTTGTAGTTCTGTAGCTTAACAGAAGGTCAGCCAACTGACCTTTAAAGTTCACATCTCAGTCCTGAATACAGGTGGGAGCAGGTCTAGCCCTTAAGTTTCTCTTCACAGGTCACATTGCAGTTCCAGTGCTTCTTCTGTCTTCCACAGTTCCAGTAGTGTTCTGAGGAGGGTGGACAGGGGTGCCATATTTATGCCTGGCAGTAGCCTGTTGGTAGGGGTGTATACGGGCCCCTCCCTGACTAATTATGAAAACGTTCCTGGGAGTAACCCAACCCACTCTGTCAGCAGTTTCTGTGTGCCATACTGCAGACAATGCTAGAGTGCTCTTCTCTCCCTCAATCAAAAATGTAGTCCCTTATGCAGAGCTCCTGTGCCCACCCTTGAGATGGAAAATGAGCAACCCCTTACGTATGATCACCCAAAAACGGTTCTGCATTCAGGTTCTCTTCAACTGGGATTGGCACCTGACTGGTTAGTTAGACAAAAGAGGGCAGGCAAAGGAGCTTACTACATCTGCCATGCTAAGAGAAAGTTTTAATCAAGAGCGGAAGAGTAATAAATGTCAAAAACCTCAAATAAAAAATTCCAAAGAGGAGAAAACGTTGAACCTGGTGAAAAAAACCACAAAAGTTAATCGTAAAAAGAACCCTCACTCACCAACCTAGTGGTGACATGCTTCATCACTGGGTTCCCACTGGAAGGACCGAGTGTCCTCCCAGTGTGCTTCTACGCCTGTTTACAGCGGAGCTGGTTCTTTTGTGTGTTGATACAGTGAAAAGCCCAATTGTGCTAAGTGTGTGCAAACATTTTTTTTTTAAATGCGTAGTTGTGACTGTCAACTACTTTATTAATAGTCCAACCCACATTGGTTAAAAACAGGTGATGTTGGGACTTCTAAATGGATTCCTTTATTTGAAAACCCTTAGTCCTATAGAAATTTGGTCAACATTTTTCAGCTTTAAGAGCCATAATCGCTCAGCATTCGTCAAGACCATAAGTGTAATCCACCGGCGGTGTGCACGCGCTAAGGCGCACCCAACCGTGAGGATATTTATGTGAAAAATATAAAATTAGCGATTTACTCACGGATATACCCGTGTGGGCACTCACAGTAATTTACTAGGGCCTCATACCTGTAGAAAGAAAAACAAAGCAGAAATACCAGAGATAAATTATTCACATGATTCCTTTATACCTGTAAAACATTCACAGGGCAGTGTTTCCAAACTATCGCCTTCACCAGCCGGCACCCATATCGGTGACAATACGTTCATGCTAGCATGTATTGTGCTCTGAATGCTAGGGAATGACTTAAAACAACCGTCATTTATTGGCGTTGTATTGTTCTAAAAACATAACTGTTTGTTACAGAGTCAGTTACTATATTTCAAAAGGACTGTGATTGTCATAAGAAATATGTCAGAGGCTGCGTAGTGTTCGGAAAATTCAGTGTGACCGAACTATACCTTGAGGACATAAAATTAGTATTCTGAAGCATGTGCACGCAATTTAAAAACTGTGGATTTAGCCTTAACGAAATCAGTACAGACTCTGTTATATATTGAATATTAAAAAATGGAAGAAAAAAGAGAGAGCGCCTCTCCCTGAACTTACAAGTTGTGCCTAATTTTCGCATAACATGGGCGGACACGGCAGGGGTTTTCTTCACACCGTGCAATCTAAAGAATGATTGGTAAGAACAATGTTAATGTCTCCCCACAGCGCATATAGTGCTGTCACTTCTTCTTTCCCAACCGTAATGCCAGTTTAAAAGAGCCCATTTCGATTCTGCACTTACTTTGTAGCCGGCAGCTCCCCTTCGGCAACCTAGCCTTTCACTTCCGTCGCTCGAATAAACTCCGGGCCACGGCGCTGTAGATTGAAATAACATCAGACACGGGTCATGTGAAACAGGGCATGTGACTGGCATGTCATGACGTTTCTTTTTTTGTTGTTTAAAGGGGCCAGGGATTATTTTAAGCTGAGATCGATTACACAACTTTATTGTACCGCTCGGCAAAATCACACAAAGAAAATCGAGGGCATATTCATATTTTATTGCTGGTAAATACTACACGATTATTTCAAAAAGGCTATGATCTTTATTGTGATAAGCATTCTGGATCGTGTGGATTCATACTGGTGCCTGTGCAGTGCTCTGGCTAGCAACTATGTCTTTGCAATGTTAACTGAGCACTATATTGATCTTGTACGGCACAAAAGTGAAGTGAGTGTCTCATGGGTATTCACCTCTTGCCAGTGTTTTTTGTAACTGTTTGTGGAGCGTCTAAGTCCCTATTAATATTCATAGAGTGCTCTATCTTGACTAGCTGGGATATATTGCAACATAACAGGAATGGTACCCAGTATTTACTTTAGAATTCTAGGTGTATGAGATTTACTTTAGAATTCTAGGAGTATGGGAGCATCTGTACAGAGACAGGCATGATGTCTTTAGATTATCTGTATTCAATCTAGATCTTGCTGCTGGTGAGGTTAGCGTCGCAGCACGGATCCCCATGGAATGTCATTGTTCAATCCTGAACGATGGCTGGACAGACGATGAATCCATCGCTGTTATTTCTCAAACAGACTCCTTTCGTTGCCACCCGCAACATGTTCGATGATAGTCTATCTCATGTTGTTCGGTGTGTTATTTCTCTCAATGAAGTGATTAGTTAATTTTGTTGCATTCCTCCTACATCGGATGTTACTCCGATGTTCGCAGATCCTCAATTTGACACGCCTAGTCGTCATTCCCACGTACTTGAGGGCACATGTAGATGTTATTTTATTAAACAACATTGCTTGTATTACAGTTTGTGTGACTGCGTTGTTCCCACTGTTTTCCAGGTACGATATTTAGGAACTTGGTGTGAGTAGTTAAATGACAGACACTACAGTCCCCGCATGGGAAATGACCTGTCACTGCTGGGAGCCCCCAGGAATTCAGTACACTTGCCTCCTGTTTGTTCTGTTGTTTGAGTGGACGGGTGTGAACTAGTGAGTCTTTGAGACTTGTGGCTCTCTTGTAGGCAAAAAGGGATTTGTCCCAATCAAACTAGTTACTTGTTATAATTTTCCAGTTTTTTCGGTTGCAGCGGCTCACAACATTAGACAGAGGATTGTAGGTGGTTACGCATGTTAATGGTGTCTCCGTTGTAACTTCCTTCGGGTATGAGTCCAACAGGGCATCCATGTGTTGATTAGTGGCTCTCTTCCGACTTTTACAGAGGATCTTCTTTGGGTATCCACGCAGTTCCAGCTATTTGGTCAGTTCATCAGCTTGAGTTTTAAAATCTGCTATTTCACTGCAGTTCCTCCTGATGCGGAGGTATTGTCCAAATGGGAGATTTTCCCTCAGGGGACGCGGTTGGAAACTGGAAAAATGCAGTAAATTATTTTTGGATGTTGGTTTATAAAAGGTTTTCATTTGGATCAAGAGATCTCGTTTATTGATTCAGAAAAAAATCACAATACTGCGATAAGGGATCTAGTAGAGACTCGATACCAGAGACTATCGGGTGTCCAGGAGGTGGCAGGATGTTTTTATGGGTTTTAGGTAATGTATAAAAATACGGTACTTTCCCACTTGATGACATCAAGAAGTCAGATTCTCGTTTTGATATCCAAGCGTCCCGTTCAGCTGTGGTGACTAGCTCGCTGATCTCATCGCGTAGATTCTATGAAGGGTCTTCTCTCAGGAGAACATAGTTGTTGTTATTATTCAGTAATCATTTACATTCGCGATCATAATCCAGTTTTTCCTGAATGACTATGCCTCCGCCTTTGTAGGCACTGTTAATCACGAATGTCTTGTTGTGTTTTAGTGATTGAATTGCTTGGCCACCTCCTGGGTGCCCGATAGTCTCTGGTATCGGGTCTCTACTAGAACCCTTATCGCAGTATTGCGAATTTTTTCTGAAACCTATAATACAATCCACAGAGACATTTGTAAAAGATACCAAGAGCCTGTTAGCTATGCTACGCACTATCGAGATGCCAGAGGAACTGTGCTTCCTGGTCACTCTCGATATCGAAAGCCTTTTCACCTGCATACCACAAGTCGAGACCATCAGGGTGGTAGCTGAGGCCTTAGATCGAACTACCTGGAATTTTGCAACAACCCGCTCTTTTGTAGTGGACTGTGCCACACTGGGACTTAAGAGGAACTTTTTTGAATATGAAGGTAAGATCTTCCTTCAAGTAACAGGGACTTCTATGGGCAGCACTTTTGCCCCTTCGGTGGCAGGATTGTATGTCTATAGTTTTGAGAAGAAGTTCATCTTGGTCCAGGAGAATCCTTTTGCTTCCAACATCATTCTATGGCAACGTTACATAGACGATGTCCTCATGATATGGAAAGGTGAAGAGGCAACGCTACTCCCTTTCTTTACCTGTATCAACACCTGCGACCCTCATCTAAAATTTTCTCATGAGTACGCAAAAGAGAGCATCACCTTCCTTCATGTGACAATCAATAAACGAGATTACTTGATCCAAACGAAAACCTTTTATAAACCAACATCTAAAAATAATTTACTGCATTTTTCCAGTTTCCACCCACGTCCCCTGAGGGAAAATCTCCCGTTTGGACAATACCTCCGCATCAGGAGGAACTGCAGTGAAATGGCAGATTTTAAAACTCAAGCTGATGAACGGACCAAAATGCTGGAACTGCGTGGAAACCCAAAGAAGATCCTCTCTAAAAGTCGGAAGAGAGACACTAATCAACACATGGATGCCCTGTTGGACTCATACCCGAAGGAAGTTACAACGGAGACACCATTAACATGCGCAACCACCTTTAATCCTCTGTCTAATGTTGTGAGCCGCTGCATCTGAAAAAACTGGAAAATTCTAACAAGTAACTAGTTTGATTGGGACAAACCCCTTTTCGCCTACAAGAGAGCCACAAGTCTCAACGACTCACTAGTTCACACCCGTCCACTCAAACCACAGAACAAACAGGCGGCAACTGTACTGAATTCCTGGGGGCTGCCAGCAGTGACAGGTCATTTCCCATGCGGGGACTGTAGTGTCTGTCGTTTAACTACTCACACCAAGTTCCTAAATATCAAACCTGGAAAACAGTGGGAACAACGCAGTCACACAAACTGTAATACAAGCAATGTTGTTTATTTAATAACATGTACATGTGCCCTCAAGTACGTGGGAATGACGACTAGGCGTGTCAAATTGAGGATCTGCGAACATCGGAGTAACATCCGATGTAAGAGGAATGCAACAAAATTAACTAATCACTTCTTTGAGAGGAATCACACACCGAACGACATGCGATGGTCTATCATCAAACATGTTGCGGGTGGCAACGAAAGGAGTCTGTTTGAGAAATAACAGCGATGGATTCCTCGTCTGTCCAGCCATCGTTCAGGATTGAACGATGACATTCCATGGGGATCCGTGCTGCGACGCCAACCTCACCAGAAGCAAGATCTAGATTGAATACAGATGATCTAAAGACATCATGCCTGTCTCTGTACAAATGCTCCCATACTCCTAGAATTCTAAAGTAAATCTCATACACCTAGAATTCTAAAGTAAATACTGGGTACCATTCCTGTTATGTTGCAATATATCCCAGCTAGTCAAGATAGAGCACTCTATGACTATTAATAGGGACTTAGACGCTCCACAAACAGTTATTAAAAACACTGGCAAGAGGTGAATACCTGTGAGACATTCACTTCACTTTTGTGCCGTACAAGATCAATATAGTGCTCAGTTAAGAGTGCAAAGACATAGTTGCTAGCTAGAGCACTGCACAGGCACCAGTATGAATCCACACAATCCAGAAGTCTTATCACAATAAAGATCATAGCCTTTTTGAAATAATCGTGTAGTATTTACTAGCAATAAAATATTATTACCACTGTTTCTTTTCCCTACCTGTGTGTGCCTTCATTTGTATGGCGAATCCAGGCAAGGGAAATTAATGGTGGCAACCTGGCTCTAGGTAGTGTGACGTTTACTCCTCTCTGGTCCAGTTTTCTTCCTGCAGATGGGCTGATCGGTAAGGGTTTTCACCAGCAGACACCTTCTGCCTTACTCACCTCGAGAAGAGGCAGGGAACCCACAAGTACTGCTGGCAAGATCTCTATCTATTTAAAGCCGCATTCTCACTCCACCAAACTCCTAATAAGGCACTATAATCAGCATAATTGAAGAGATGTTAGGGCAAGTGAAACCAGCTATCAAAGGGTAAAACCAATAAAGTTTCCACACAAGTCCAATAGACAGCAGATGTGCGAATGTAGATATTTATCACCAGCTCTCTACAACAAGTACATTTCTGCAGGAGTCCTGTGCAGAGCGGAGGAGCTGGGTGGAAGAGGATATTGGAGAGAAGACATCACTTTGTATGGGGAAGTATTGCAACTTTTCCCTCTGCAATGGTATAGGGTCGAGCCAGGGCCAATGTCTAAGGGCCGGGCTTCACTGTTTTCCTGTCCCAAAGCAGTTTTACCAGCCAAAATTTCCAGATGCTAAAATTGGGTCTGGTGTTTCATACTCCTTCTCATAATTATGTGAAATAGAATTTCTTATGAGATTCCACTTCAGACAACTTCTAATACGAGCCTACATAGGGTTTAATCTGTAAATGCAGGAATTGTATGAAAACAATCTGGCCAGTGTCACATTTCCAGTCACCCATGCTGTCTCCCAATATTCGTACTCATTTTGTCAAGGTAAGTATATATAGATAGGTATGTGTGTATAGACCAGTATGCATCTTGATTAAATATATTAAATACACAGTTAAAGTACAGTTAAGGTTATGAACTAAAACTAAAAAAAACAGCCACAAACAAGTTATGATTAGCACCGCAATTCATAACTAACAGCAGCCATGCAAACCATTATCTATGCATAGTCTAAGGTAATGCACAGTGGGCGTTAGGCTGCAGTGGGTATACGACCGGACCCTGTAATCAACCCAACAAAGACACACAAAGCTCTTTGCCCAGGTCTTGTTCCCATCTCACTGTAGGCGACAAATGCCCGTTGAGCTGGCAATGTTTTCTTCTTAGTTTTAGAGTACATGGTCTCAACTGGAAGGTTTGCAAACCTGTGGCAAGTTCATGGCCACGGACCACAAACCGACAGACCTATGCTGATCCTCACGTGAATCCAGGAATATGATTTTGGGTCGGCAAGCCTAGCATAAGCATAACACAGGCCGATGAACCTTTCAGTGGGTTTGCAGTCTTTTTGCCATCATTTGCTGTCCTCCGGATCTGAGCTAGGAGTCACAAACACAGCCTGGGGTCAGCAAACCCAATGGCAAACCATAAAAAAGATATCTGGGCTGGATAGCATCCCATAACCTCCTCACTTGGGAGCAGAGACTCATTGTGAGGCCTCCTGCCTTGGCGAAGGAGTCAATGGATGCTCTCTGCCCCCTTAAGGCTCCTTTTATTTTATTTTTTCTAGGACACAGTGACTTGGTCCCACTATCTAAAATGACATCTGTAACATTTTCCCTGAAGTTGTCGCTAGTCAGTCTGAGACCTTCGGGTGCTAGATTCAACTCTGGGTTTGCGGACCCAAATGGTGACTGATGAAAAAGTAGGAATGGGTGGAACTTGTGGAGTTATAACAAAAATGCGAGATTTGACAGGAATTCTGCCAACGTCCGGAAAATATGCAGTTCAATTTTTGCTCGCATTGCAATTTAGTAGTGGTAGCATGAGCAGTGCTGAAAATCAGCACTAACAGCACAGTGGATTGCGCAAGATTGCACAGCCATTCAAGTTGATTTTGCTGCTGCTCAAGTAGAAAATGTACTTGAGCAGTAGAAAATCTACTCAAACACCAGCCCTCTGACTGTGGAAACTCGCTAATGTCATTGGCCGCGGTGAATATTTGCACTGGGAGATGCCTCATTTTGCTCGCGCTCACCAACTCGCATAGTCTAGATCCTTGCAGGAGAACAATTCTGCCACGCAGTGATTGGTGGAATTTGGCCAGAACTCTGTGTTATAGAGTAATGTGGAGTGGCAAAAATTCCACCATTTCCACGGGCAAAACAGAACATTCCGCCCTCTCCTAAGCAAAACCTCCCTCATCAAATGTTATGTTGTTATGTTATGTTATTTATATTTCTAAAGCACAACGGTTACTCAAAGGTGTCCTGGTGCTGGCTAATACCCTCTGAGGGCAGATTATTACGGCGATACTACATGCTAAAAAGCCAGGTTTTTAGTCCCTTCGTAAATGCCATTAAGCAAGTGGCAGTTCTAAGATTGAAGGGAAGTTCATTCCAGGCCCTTGCAGCACATGTGACAAAAAGTCTCCCTTTTTATGGAGAGGTACTGTCACCATCTTAGCTTCAAAGGAGCGAAGATCTCTTTTAGGAGTATACCATTGAAAACGAAGTTTCAGGTATTCTGGTCCTATTCCTTGGGGGACTGTGAAAATGGTGCATAAGGATTTGAAGTGCACCAGTTTTCTGACAGGCAGCCAATGAAGTCTTTTAATTTCCTTAGAAACAGAAACAAATTTTGTAAGCAGTCTTGCTGCCGCGTTTTGCAGAAGTTGGAATTTATTTAGGTATCTCTCTTGAAAGTTCAGGTAGAGGCGTTGCAATAGTCCAACCTTGATAGAATAGAGATGTAATAACTGTGCGTGGACTGCCCACAGCTTGACTGATTTCATACAGTCGTGAAACCTCTTACTCTTTTCTAGTTCCTGTCCTGGAAGCAGAGACACAATAATTTGAATGTCATCCACATATGAAGTGAGATAAAAGCTGAAGTTCTAATCATGGCGGCTAAGGGAGATTTGTAGACATTGATAGGAGTGGGGCTAAGGAATGACCCCTGCGCACTCTACCTGGTCGAGAGAAAGGTTTGGAGCAAAATGTATCCATAGACAGTTTGTGTTCTGTCATTTAGGAAGGCTTTTAGTAGCTTCCGGGCTTTGTCCTGATTCCCGCATGCCGACAAATGATCCATCAGATCGTGATGGACTTTGTTAAAGGCTGCAGAGAGATCTTGCATAATCAATGCTGCTTTGCCTCCCTGATCCACAGCTTCCCTGATTTCTTCTGTGGATTTTATGACTGCCGATTCTGTGCTGTGTCCTCCTCTGAATACATATTGAGTAGGATCCAGAGTATGAATTGCATGGAGAAAGGCACTAAGCTGTGAGTTTATTGCTTTCTCTACCAGTTTGGCCGGCAGTGGAAGGCGAGAGATTGGCTGGAAGTTGTTAGGATCCTTTGGATCTAAATTATGCTTTTTCAGCAATAGAAGTATTGATGCTAGCTTCCATGGTTTGGGGAAATGTCCTGACTCAAACATGGCATTAAAGAAGGAGGTAAGTGATGTGGCAATAGGTGCATGGGCCTATTTGATAACAGAGACTGGACCAGGATCATAAGGAGAGCCCAACATGATCGAATACAATTACAATAGTTCTCAAGTAATGGTTCTGCTGAGGTCTGCGAAATTGAGTTGGCGGACCTTTGTGAATTAACGGCCCAGGTATCTCTTTAATTTAGGCACTTCATGCTGAGATTGAAAGAATTTTAAATGCTAATTTCCCAAAAACTGTTAAATTGAGTTACACCCAGCAAAGGTGCCTCCTTAATAATCTTTTCCTTTCATGACAAGGTTAGTGCAGTTCAAATCATCTGCTTACCTGTATCTGAGAGCAAAGATCAATACGGGGATTAAAATCGGAAATGTCAAATTGTTTACTTCCCCCTATTTTTTGGCCCTTGCTTGACGGTTCTTCCCAAACCTTGCCATCCCGAACCCTAAGTGGATGAGCTTTTTATTAGAATGTTTCATGTAGATTAGTCATTATGAAAACAAAGAAATGCCTTTTCAATTGAAGCTGTACCCTAACCGTAACTGCACTGGTGATATCGATGCCTGTGTAATATTTATGGGTGTATTGATGTACATGTTACATATGTAGTTGATATTCTGCAATTGATATTTATGCTGGACAGTATTTTGTCATTTGATATTGTGGCATATATTGTGGAGAAGCGCGGCTCAATGGTTAGAGCGGCAGACCCTGATGCAGAAGTCTGGCACGGGACCAGGGTTCAATTCCCCCCTCGGCCGCTCTTGGACTCAATTTACCCGGACCTGATCATTCTCGCCTTGGTGCCTAGTTTAATCATGGGTCCCACTCTGGGTAATAGCTTGCTTGATCTCCACAACGGCCCCAGCAGCGCTGTGGATGCCTGGCTTCACCTTGGGGGTGCCCAGGAGTGGACATTTCACAGGAAAGCCAGGATGGGTTCCACAGCGGTATAAATACAGCGGTATGAGGCATCCGAGTAGAAGTGCGCTATATAAATACTCTACATTTACATATATCCAAGACAAAAGAAAGCTAGGTCAGCAACAAACAATGGTGCAAATAGTCATGCCACTAGTCAACAGCCCCCACTCTGACGATGCATTAGGGAATTCTGTAAACTCAAGACTGAGAAAGCCAAAAATAGAATATATACCTTAGGCTAAATAATGACAATGTCAGTCTCCAAAGAACAGATGCAAATAAAAAAAGGACGTTTATCAGCCCCGGGACCATGGCAGCAGCAAGGAAATTAAGCAAAACCCAGACACAAGGAAGGAGACAATTTATCTTAACCCTCAATAAATGAAACATTTTTAAAATATAAATACAGCTTCAGTAAAATGAAAACAGAGAAAGACATAACAGAGAATGGTAAACGATTGAGTTGAATGCATGAAACTTTCATCAATAAGAAAACTGAAAATATGTGGAATGAAAGGCTACAAAATTATTTTGTCCACCTTTGAAATTCACGAGAGAGACAGACAACATAGGTGACAGTTTCACGTGCCTTTCAATGTGGCATTATCCACCATATAGATGGAAACAGATGCATAATAATGATTAGACATGGGCAGAACAGAAGAATTCCAGGGAGTTACATAAACCACACGAGATTCGACGGAGTTCTGCCAATGAGCATAAAATATGCATGTTGAACTGCCAGGGCCGTTTCTACCATTAGACAAGACTAGGCGGCCGCCTAGGGCGGCAAAAAGGCTAGGGCGGCAAAAGGGGGAATTTTTTATTTTATTTGAACATACAAAAGTAAAGCTAGGTGGCCGCCTAGTCTTGCTTAATGGTAGAAACAACCCTGTCCCCAGCAGATACAAGAAGGTGGCAGGGGATGGGGGTAACACAATGCTGAAGCCGGTTTGCAGGGTCGCGTGCGGCCATATCGGGGTTACCAGCGGCACCGGATGCAGCCGAATCCCATCTGTTTGTGTCTGGGAGCCATCCACACCCCCTTCCAGGCTTGAGGCAGTTCTGAATAGGGCAGAGTCACCTTATAAAGAACAGTGCTCCGCAGTTCCCTGTTGGCGCTCTGCCCGCTGAGAACTCACACGGGCAGCCTCCCTGTTTCTCCACAGCAGCACAGCCCCTACCTCAGCCTCACCTATCCTTAGTTTTCCAGCAGCTGGGGCATCAGCCCATCAATAGCCCAGATGCCACCTCTTGGCACTCACTGCCGGGCACTCCAACCTGCCCCCGAGTAACGCCAACCCTGATAGCACAGTGCAACACCAGACTGTACCTGCGGCCCAGTGTCAGGACCGCCCGCCAGCCCGCTGCAGAGGGTAGAAGCTAGGCATGGGCGGATTTTGCGGATCCACGATCCGCGGATTTTGCGGATTTGCGGATCGTGGATCCGCAAAATCCACGGATTTTGCGGATTTGCGGATCCGCGGATTTGGGGCGGGCTTCCATGCGAGTGCATATGCTTCTTGTGTGTATAAAAGGTCAGAGAAAGATCAGTTCAGCAGATGAAGAGAAATACGCTCCTGGTCACAGAAACAGCACGGGTATTGCGCTCGTGAAAGTCATGGATGCAAAAGCCTCTATCCAGCATCACAGCTGATTTTCCACGGTAGAGTTGGGAAGAAGGCACACCTGCCTCGACGACGCTCACGATTGTTTTTGGGCTAATGAATGAGTCACTGAATTTGAGCATCAACTAGTTCGAGCGACCATGTGTGTGTTACTATGCAATCGCCCCGAAGGGCGCAGGGGTCTATTGAGTGAGCTGTCCATCATAGTGGGTGAATGGCGGGAAGACGGTGCAAACCGCGAGTGTGTGGGCCGGGCCAAACGGGCAGGGCTACCATGCGAGTTCACACATGCTGCTAGTGTGTATAAAAGGTCAGAGAAAGATCAGTTTAGCAGATGATGAGAAATACGCTCCTGGTCACAGAAACAGCACGGGTATTGCGCTCGTGAAAGTCACGGATGCAAAAGCCTCTATCCAGCATCACAGCTTATTTTCCACGGTAGAGTTGGGAAGAAGGCACACCTGCCTCGACGACGCTCACGATTGTTTTTGGGCTAATGAATGAGTCACTGAATTTGAGCATCAACTAGTTCGAGCGACCATGTGTGTGTTACTATGCAATCGCCCCGAAGGGCGCAGGGGTCTATTGAGTGAGCTGTCCATCATAGTGGGTGAATGGCGGGAAGACGGTGCAAACCGCGAGTGTGTGGGCGGGGCCAAACGGGCAGGGCTACCATGCGAGTTCACACATGCTGCTAGTGTGTATAAAAGGTCAGAGAAAGATCAGTTCAGCAGATGATGAGAAATACGCTCCTGGTCACAGAAACAGCACGGGTATTGCGCTCGTGAAAGTCACGGATGCAAAAGCCTCTATCCAGCATCACAGCTGATTTTCCACGGTAGAGTTGGGAAGAAGGCACACCTGCCTCGACGACGCTCACGATTGTTTTTGGGCTGATGAATGAGTCACAGGAAGGGCATGGTAAATATTTTAGGATGGCGCCTGCAAGCTGCCAGCGCCATCCTAAAATACTTACTAAATTAGCTTCAACAGGAAGCTCTAATAGATAAAATCGAGCACCTGCTTTATTTTATCTAGTAGAGCTTCCTGTTGAAGCTAACTTAGTAACTATTTTAGGATGGCGCTGGCAGCTTGCCGGCGCCATCGTAAAATAGTTACAGCCAGGCTTCAACTTTTGCCCCCGGAAAAATCCGCCGCTCGCGGATTTGCGAATTCTCGGTAAATTCGCGGGAGTTCGCGGATCGCGAATTTACCAAAAATTCGCAAAATCCGCGAGCGGAACGGATTTTCCGCTCATACTTAGTAGAAGCTCGTCCCTAAATGCAGGCGGGGTGCAGGGGTGTAATGCCACACTCTGCAGGGACTTTGCTCAACCAGGGCTGCCAGATTGATCAGAAAAACACGCTTTAACTTGGCACGTCTATGCTGCCATATTCGTTGCCCACACCACCTTCACATGATTGTTGATATTTAAAATATTACAGGAGTCTAGATAAATCCTTGTTTTACATCGGGTATCAGAAAAACAGGGTCTAGCTTCTTGAAGGCACATTTTTCAGAGTAAGCACAAACTCTTCGGCAAATTCAAGGACTGCATGTGTTTGAAATGGGTAATTATTTTGTGGAGATATGCATATAGTGAAAGTACATGCAAAGGAGGGCTGAATGTGCAGTTGATTAATTACAAAACTGCTGGATTTATGGTGTGTTTGGTGGGGGGGAGGCAGGGCTAAAAACTGGAGTATGGCTAATTGAAGGTAAGTAAACAATTTAATTAATAAAACGAATTTCGTAGCGCACCCTGCATCGCAAAATGCGATGCAGGGTGCGCTACGAAATTCGTTTTATTTATTAAGGAACACAGCCTTCAGGGCTCACTTCGTCAGTACCTACCCTCAGGTGAGGTGGGGCGGGGGATGCTAAAAACTGGAGTATTGATAATTGAAGGTAAGTAAACAATTTAATTAATAAAACGAATTTCGTAGCGCGCCCTGCATTGCAAAATGCGATGCAGGGTGCGCTACGAAATTCGTTTTATTTATTAAATTGCTTACTTATCTTCAATCATCCATACTCCAGTTTTTAGCACCCCCCACCCCGCCCTTCCCCGCCCCGCCTCTCCGCCCCACCAAAACTCCCTCCACGGGTCGTGGCTACTGGCACCGAGGATTGGTACTCACAGACTGTCATGAGGATTGGTACTCACAGAGGGGCCCTGTGGACAGGTACTGAGCAAGGTGTACCCAAGAATGACACTGAGGACTGCTACTAACAGAGGGGCACTAAGGACTGTCACTGGAGACGGATTATGCAGACTGGCACTTAGCGAAGGGCATTGAGGATTGGTACTCACCCAGCGTCTCTCAGGACGGATACGGACCAATTGAGCATTGAAGACTGTGTTGAGTGAGGGGTACTGAGGGCAGGTACTGACCAAGTGACCCTGAAGACTGTATGTATGTATGTATGTATGTATTGGCATTTATATAGCGCACTACTTACCCGTAGGGTCCCAAGGCGCTTCGACCGCTGCGAAACCCTTCCTGGCTTCCCTGAGAGATGGTCCCTTAATGGGTATCTCCAGGGTGAGACCAGGCATCCCCGGCGGTCTGGTGGGGCCGTTAGTGAAGATGAGGCAAGCTAATGCCCAGAGTTGCCGAGTGTGATCGCTGATCAGAGTGGGCACCGAGGCGAGAGAATTATCGAGTCCGCTGACCCTGGTCCAGAAACCTGCCGCGCCGGGAATCGAACCCTGGTCCCGGGCCGTCCTCTGCTCGGGGTACTGAGGGCGGGTACTGACCAAGTGACCCTGAAGACTGTGTTCACTGAGGGGTACTGAGGGCAGCTACTGACGGAGTGAGCCCTGAAGGCTGTGTTCCCTAAGGGGTACTCAGGGCAGGTACTGACGGAGTGAGCATTGAAGACTGTGTTCACTGAGGGGTACCGAGGGCAGGTACTGACGTAGTGAGCACTGAAGACTGTGTTTACTGAGGGGTACTGAGGGCAGGTACTGACGGAGTGAGCATTGTAGACTGTGTTCACTGAGGCGTACTGAGGGCAGGTACTGACGGAGTGAGCATTAAAGACTGTGTTCACTGAGGGGTACTGAGGGCAGGTGCTGACTGTGACTTCGAAAACTGTGTTCATCGAGGGGTACTGAGGACAGGTACTGGGTAAGTGAGAAATGCAAGTTACTATTTTTTTTGTTTCTGGTTTTGAAAACAAGGTGCACTTGATGCCTCGGTGGCATTTAAACACAAGGCTCTAATGGGCATCCTTGTACATAGTTCTGTGAGTGTATGGATACTGTAACGGTCTGGCTTGGGCCTTTCGTTGAGGTCTTTTGCAGGACTGACTGTTGTGATCGTGTTTTCTGATAGTATATGAGAGTAACATAGAAGTGTTTGGCAGTAGAGGGTGTGTCTCTCTAGCCTGGATGACAGGGGTAGAGAGTGACGGTAGTAAAAGGGAGGGAGCGGCATTTTTCAATTCTCGCCTAGATTGCCAAAACACCTAGAAACGACACCGTGAACTGCTGGTGCTAAGGTTTAGCGGCAGCAGGATGGGCAGCACTGAAAAATCAGCGTGAACTGCACAATGCAGTGTGCAAGAATGAACAGCTATTCGAGTTGATTTTGTTGCCACTCAGGTAGAATAACTACTTTTGCTGCAGCAAATCAATTCGAGAAGCAGCCTTCTGACTGTGACCACTTGCAACTGCCGAATTGGAACATGCAAAATGAATAATTGATGGATGGAATGCTCAACAATGTCAAACACTAACCTCTAGTACAAAGATCTTGTCATAATCCATCATTTTTTTGTTCACCATGCTATTCCAAATCGGACCCAGCCATATGCAAATTCGTCTTGACCCTGCTCCCCATGGGAACAGTCCAGTCCGAACTGACAGAACAGGTTATCTCCAGACGGGAAACACGCATCCTAAGACCAGATTTGGCCTATCACCGCTCATCAACCAAGATAGTTTGATTCAGGTGGCATGGTGAGCACGGAATCCACATTTGAGCATACCTGTTTCACTTAGGGCATCAAATGAATACTAACAAATGATGGACGGAATGCCAAACAATGTCACTCACCCGAGTACAAATATCTGGGAGTAAATCCATAACTTTTTTGCTCACCACACCAATCTAGTTTGGACCCAGCCATATGCAAGTCAGATTTGACCCCAATCCCCATGGGAGCTGTCCAGCCGAACTGCTAGGCCAGGTCCTCCCCAGACCTGAAACAACCATCACCCCTCATCTGCCAAAATAGCTTGATTCTGGTGGCAAGCTGAACACAGGACCCACGTCTGGGCATACCCGTCCCACTTAGCATGACAAAGGCAGAAAGAACAAATGATTGACAACATGCTAAACAATGCCAAACACTCACCCCCAGTACAGAGATCTAGATCTAAATCCATGTTTTTTTGCTCACTACACCATTCCAGTTTGGACCCAGCCATATGCAAATCAGTTTTGACCCTGCTCTCAATGGGAACAATCCAGGCTGAACTGACAGCCAGGAACTCCCCAGACCAGAAACAAGCCTCCTTGGACCAGTTTCAGGGTATCAAACCTCATCAGCAACGTTATCTTGATTCTGGTGGCATGGTGAGCAGGGGACCATTGACTGGGCATGTTTGTCTACTTAGGGCTACAAATGCAAAACTAACAAATGATGGACCAAATGCTGAACAATGTCAAACACCCACCCCTAGTACAGAGATCTGGGCCTAAATCCATCTCTTTTTTGCTCACCATGCAAATTCCAGTTTCGGCAGAGGCAAATACAAATCAGTCTTGATCCTGCTACCCAAGGGAACAGTCCAGCCCGAATGGCCAGGCCAGGTACTTCCCAGACTGAAAACAAGCATCCTAGAACCTGTTTCTGAGTATCATCAGAAAATGTCAATATGGGCCACCAACTTTTGCTTGTGCTCGCATTTCTGGAGCCTCGTGGGTCAAAAATCCCTCCAGACAGTTATTGGTATTATTTGGCCAGAACTCTACAGAGTAATTTGGCCAATTCCGCAGGCAGAATGAAGCATTCACCCCACCTCTAATATATACATCAGATCTGGGCATGACTAAAAAATCCCATTGGACCTCAAGAAACTAGTGAAAACCCAACCCTGGAGCCTGCAGCTAGTGCTACTGGTGTAAGCAATCCCATTTTCTTCAGATTTTAGATTTTTTTTAATCTCAGAATGATGTCAGGATCTACAAGAGAGATGAAATGTGTGTTATCCCGTTTTTCCTAGAAATATATTTTTCAGTAATAAATCATATTTTTTTATGTTTGAGCAACTACAGATACAGAATTAATCTGATTGTAGTTAAAACGAGTTTAATATGATGTACAAACATGTATTTATCAATGCAGTTTAGCTGTGCTACAATTTCAGAAAATCACCATATTAGTTAACATACATGATGTTTTTATGCTGCTCATTTCACTCCTGCTCTTTCCCCCACCTTTTCATTCCTCTGCATGTCTTCTCTCACCACAGGCTCCACAGAATCAGAGAGTCTAATGTAATAGTAATTTTCATAATGTGCATGTATTGTGAATGCAATACTATGGTTTCTAAATGTTGCAACAGTTCAAGGTTCTTTCAAAGGTCTGTTGCCGGGTTTGGCACTCTTCCACTGGTGTATGGGTCATTGTTTAGAAATGTTGCCTATGGGCGTGGTCTGGCCACCTGTGAAGATGGCCGCTTGCTTCTGAGCTCCACAGCAAGTTTTGGCCCCTGACGGCAGTAGTGGCTTCCCCGATGCAGCAGGGGGCTGCTCCCTCTCCTTCCCCTTTCGCACCTACCCTCTGATGTATTCTGGAGCACCCACGGAGACCGTTGCAGCTGCCATTTTTTTCCAAACACTGGAGGCAGGGCATGGCCACTGGGCATTGAGGCATGGATAAAGCCTTATCTCTTGTGTGGTGGCCTAGCCCTTCCTTAACCTCCGGAGGCTGTTCACTATAGGCAGCAACTGCCCCTCACAGAGACCATTGTCATAGCCACATCAGCTGCTACCCGTGCAGGAGGAACATTGTCTGCATCGCCACGAGTGCGGCACAGAACCCAGCCAGTCCTATGTCATGGTCGGCCAAGGGGCCTCGAGAACAATGGACTGCCCGGCACCAAGATCAGTGACGCCAGCAAGTAAAGGAGGCTCAGGATACTGTGCATCAGGCAAGGGTGAACATTTCACTTCCCCTGCACTCCCTGGATTTCCTTGCAGTCGAGCTAGCAGGTGAGCACGGCAGACACTTACACACAGGGAGTAGACTCAAGTGGGACTACAGGGGGGACCACCAACAGGGGGGCCCCTCTCTATCACCACAGGCTGGTGGGCACACATTTGCAACTCAAGAGAGGGGCTGCCGAACACACAACTGCAGAGCTCTACTCCTTGTTGCCCCCCCCTCCCCCCCGAGACGCTAAACAACAAATTCTCCTGCACAGGGGGAAGAGGGCGGACTTGGGGCATATTACCACTCTGATAGCCATATAATCAGTGTGGACAAGGGCTTACTGTACACACGAGTGGTTACCACAGCCAGGTAGAATGTTCCAATGTGCCTCAACTGGACCACCCCACAGATCTCCTGTCATCACCAAAAGCCTGGGCATCCTTGCTACCATACCACTAGGAGAGGGTTTATAACAGGAACAGAGGTCTCCCCCATGCCACCCTTAAGGGACTTGGGCAGCCCTATTCATCGCGACCTGGAAGACCAAGACTCCCCAAATAAAGGGCCCCTTTGCTGCATTGCTGCAACCCTTGTGAGTCACCAGGAGAAGCCCCCCTCTACCTTTGTCCATCCTCTGGCCAGTATGCACGCTAGCACCATCGTCCTCCAGCCCGGGTCTAGTAGGTACTGTCCGCCAACCCCCACAGCAACCAACCCACCTCTGGTGAGGACAAGATTGATGGAGCAACAGAGAGCATTGCCCACCCCTTCTGAGAGCGAATGCTGGCCGACAAGCCCACAGGCAAACCTTCAAAACAGTTCTTCACGGAAGCTCTCAAACAGCCATGTGCCACGGCTTTGAAGGGGTCCCCTTCTCCCACAAGCAGTTAACCCCAGCCCACCTCGCCCACTACTCAGGACTACTCTATGGCCCGCTTCATGCAGGAAACCTCAGCAGTGGGGCGCTGACTGGAGGGCTTGGACACTAATATATCTGCCCTGGCGGAGGAAACCAAATCAGTATGGCTTGATAGTGCAGGATTTCATACCCGGGTGGAGGGGCTAGACCAGTGAGTGATGATGATAGAGGACTGTCTAGACAATGTTTTGGCCAAGGACAGAGAGCGCCTCCTTCTCCGTAGCAAACTGATAGACCTGGAGGAACACAACAGGAGGGTCAATGTCCACTTTTTTGGGGTCCCGGAGTCAATAGAGGGACCCAATGCCAAAACCTTTCTCAGAGACATCCTCCCAAAGGTTATGGCCATCATCTTTGAACCCCCACTGGAGATACCATGTGCCCACTGCATTGGCCCTCCACACAAAGACCCAGCGGCTGACCCTCGACCCCTCATTGCTTGTGTTTGCAACATTAAGAAGCCTGACAACTACTTTCTGTGGCGCTCACCCAGAGCCCGCACACGCATGAGGGGCATGAAATCGGCATGGCAGCGGACTTTTCTAGAGATACCAATCACCGCCCCAAGGCCATCTCTCCATTTGGCCTCGCCTGTGCCAACTGGACTTTAAATCTTTTCGATCCTGAATTATTCCAGATCACAAAGGATGGCATCTCTAAGGACCTCTACGACACTGAGGATCTTGCAGATTTCTTGGATAGTCCCTATACACAGGACATGGACATTTCTTGTACATCAGCCGACCTGCACCCCAACCCGCTGCCTCCTCCCCTCCTCAGGCATGAGGCAGCTTACCAACAATGGATCTCGGCATAGAGGCAGGTAACAGAACAGGGTTGCCTGTGCTCCTAGGGACAAAGAGCAGACCCGTCAGTCAGTAGCCGCCTTAAAAGATGTCCAGTCCAGGGTCAAATCCCCTCCTTGATGCCTGCATTCTAAAGGCCAGTGCCTACCCCTCTACATCCCCCTCCTGCCTACCCAGGATTATATTTGTCCCCCTCCTCCTTCCCCTTCTTCTTCTTTCTCCCCTATCTTTCTTCTCCTTCCTCTCCCTATTCGCACATCCTGCAACTCCCTTGCACTATATCCGAAACTCTTTTTTATTCTTCTGCTTCCCGCTATCTGTATATTCCCCTACCAGCGCTCACCATCATCACTACCCCACCCACCCACTGTTCCGTATCTGGGCGCAATTTCCAAAACCGCTTTCTCTTTTTATCTGCATATCCTGGATCGCCACTAGTGGATATGCATGAGAGCTGAAAGCACACCAAACGTACCTGTCCCCAACATGGCTGTTTCCCACCTGCTATAAGTCATTACATGGAACATCAATGGCCTCACACATTATAACAAACGGAAAAGGTGCTCTCTTATCTTCAGTCCGAAAAGGGTTGAGATAGCCTTGCGACAGGAAACTCACCTAGATGCCCTGGAATCTGCCACACTACGGCAGGACTTGGTAGGGAAGGTGATCCATAGCAGCGCGAGCCGACAGAGGCCCTATCCGCAAATTCAGAGTTGCGGCCCTCCTTTGTAAATCCCTGCCTGCCACTCTCACAAAGACATAGTCCAACCCCGATGGCACATGCGTATTTTCTAAACTATGACTGGGGGAGGTCCCTCCGACATCGCCATTGCCATCCCGGACGGCAACAAGATCATCCGGAGGGTCTGCGTCAACCAGACTCGAGGAGGCATCGCCATCGCCCACAGAAACACTATCCGCATCACGACCAACACCGACGACACCCTCGCCACCGCAGAGCACCTGCCCTTCCAGATTCACACTGACCCCAAGACAACCCTCAGAGGAACGCTCATCTACAGTCCCCCAGGACCACGCTCACACTTCAGCGAGGCCATCGCATACTTCATCAGCCCACTCGCCCTAGCCTCCCCGAATACATCCTCCTAGGAGACCTCAATTTCCACCTGGAGAACGACCAGGACAACAATACCACCACCCTACTAGACAACCTCGCCAACCTCGGATTCAAGCCACTGGTCAACACCCCCACCCATTACGCCGGACACATGCTCGACCCTGTCTTCTCCTCCAGCAACCACATCTCCTTCAGCCACACCACCGAGCTCCACTGGACTGGCCACAGCTGCCTACACTTCAACTTCAGGAAAACAAGGACCCACCACTGCCCTCAACAAACCCCCCGAAGATGCTGGAGCAAGATCACCACTGACCAACTCACCACATCCTTGCGCCTAAACCCTCCCACCAACACCACGGACCCCAACGAAGGAGCCCGCAGCCTCACATAGTGGATCACCGACTGCGCCGACACCCTTGCTCCACTGAAAAACCCTCCCAGCAACCTCAACAGCAAGAAAGCCGCATGGTTCACCAACGATCCCAAAGACTCCAAGAAATCCTGCTGTGACCTTGAGAAAGCCTGGCGCCACAACCAGTCAACGGATAACATGACAGCCCTCAAGAACGCCACCAGGAAACACCACCAGCTGATCTGCACCACCAAAAGGTCATCCCTCAGAGAATGACTGGACAACAACACCCACAACAGCAAGGAACTCTTCAACGTCGTGAAAGAGCTCTCCAACCCCAACGCCAGCAACAACGACATCACGCCTTCTCAAGACCTCTGCAACTCTCTGGCCACCTTTTTTCACTGTAAGATCGTCGACATACACGACAGCTTCGGCGCTCAGAACACGTACCCCACCCCCAAACCTACACCCCCCACCACCACCAGGTGCGCCTGGACTCAGGTCAGCACGGAAGATACCACCCACACGATGAACACCATCCACTCGGGCTCCCCAGCCGATCCCTGCTCACTCCATCCTCGCACCCAAACTTCGGGACATCATCAACAACTCCTTCATATCCGCCACCTTCCCGGAGAGCTGGAAGCACGCAGAGATCAGCGCCGTCCTGAAGAAACCCAACGCAGACCCCTCAGACCTCAAGAACTTCCCCCCATCTCTCTCCTCCCCTTCCCTGCAAAAGTCATCGAGAAAACCATCAACAAACAGCTGACAGCCTTCCTGGAGACGAAGGGCTCCCTCAAACCATTGCAGTTCGGAGTGAACCACAGCACCGAGACCGCCCTCATCGCGGCCACTGACGACATCCGGACCCTGCTGGACAATTGAGAAACCGCTGCCCTCATCCTGCTTGACCTTTCGGCTGTGTTTGACACGGTCTGCCACCGCACCCTGACAACCCGCCTCCGCCACGCCGGCCCTGGAATGGATCACCTCCTTCCTCTCTGACAGAACCCAAAGAGTCCATCTCCCGCCCTTCCTTGCAGAAGCCACCAAGATCATCTGCGGCGTACCTCAAGGCTCCTCCCCCAGCCCCACCCGCTTCAACGTCTACATGAGCCCCCTCGCAGCCATCGCACGCAAGCACAACCTCAACATCATCTCCTACGCAGACGATACCCAACTGGTCCTCTCCCTCACCAACGCCAGAGCCAGCTTCCAGGACGGAATGAAAGACATCACGGGCTGGATGAAGCTCAGCCGCCTGAAACTGAACTCAGACAAGACGGAAGTCCTCATTCTCAGCCCATCCATCTCCGCCTGGGAAGACTCCTGGTGACCCCCTACTCTGGGCCCCCCACCCAAGCCCACGGACCACGCACGCAACCTGGGCTTCATCCTTGACTCCTACCTCACGATGGCCAAGCAAGTTAACGCCGTTACCACCTCCTGCTTCAACACACTCCGCATGTAGAAGGAGCAAGAATGGAACCTATCCAAGGCAACGACATGGCTACCGAATTGCAGATACAGGAAAATTTGACCTCAAAAGAAGTTACCTCCGCACAATTCCAGCACCCAACAAATCCATTGACCTCTCTCTCAAAAGATAACAGTTCCATGGAGGTGCTGGCTCAAACCTCATTTCAGGTGCTTGACTCGACAAATCAATTATTGGAAAAAATGCTAGAGGAAATGAGGGCTAAATTTGCAGTATCGGAACTGAATCAAGGTAAAATCCGTCAGGTATGTGAAGCCCAAGACACCAAATTGGTTGCTCTTAATGATCGGGTCATTGAGGTGGAGTCCGTAGTCGAGGGTTTAGCCAAAAAGGTGGAAAAAAATGAAAAAGACATAAGAGCGATGAAAGAGAGCGGTAGGACCATGAGTGAGAAGTTGGAATCTTGCGAGAATCAGGCAAGGAAAAACAATCTGAGAATTTTGAATGTCCCGGAAGGAGAAGAAGGGACAGATATCAAAAAATTCGTTGTACAGCTACTTAACGAATACTTTCTGTGGACAAAGGATACAGGACTGGAGGATGACATTCAGAGAGCGCATTGAGATCCCTTTGGAAAAAGAAAAGAAAGAAAGAACCCAAGGAAAATCTTGCTAAATTTCAAAACATACACAATCAAAGAGAGACTCTTGGGGGAAGCTTTAAAAAATGGGCCCCACTCAAAAGAAAATTGGACTTTCAGGATTCGGTCCGACATCTCCAAAGCTACCCACGACAGACAGTGGGAGTTAGAGCAATATATGCAGGAAATAAAAAGCCTGGGGGCTACAGTTCAAAGGAAATTTCCCGCCGCCCTCCGAATAATGTGGCACAATAAAATGCACAACATAAGAGAACCGGCGGAGGTTGCAAATTTCTTGGAGCAAATGAAGGAACAAGTGAGAATAGAGTCTGGGGCTCATTCCTAATCCTTTGATTCTAGAAAGTGAAGATAGTTTGATTTAAAAAAAAAATGGTGACATTAACTATGGACAATATGCAAGCTTAAAAGAAGGTGTATGAAAATACAGATAGAAGGGCATTACTCTTAAAGAAAGGGGAAACCACGGACCTCAAAAGGGGCTAAGATGAGGCCCGAAAGGAAAGGAGGGAGGCTTCCCCAGGGAGGGACATTTTATCACACAATGAAATCAAAACAAAATAAAACGCACTTGGGTGGGGAGCAAAATAGGGAAAAAATACTGAATAAATATCCTCAAAAATGCAAGAAGGAAATTAAAAGGAGATATCAGGGCTGGACAAATCCAACAACTGGCTAACACGGAATGGCAAGGAAAGGAATGAGGAAAAAATGGGGAAAACCGTGAACATTTTAACCTGGAATGTTAACGGGCTTAGACTACCAAGTAGAAGACGAAGAATCCTGGAATATCTGAGACTGGCGGACAGTGAGATTATAATTTTGCAGGAAACTCACCTGTTAAAAAAGGAATGGGAAGAAATTATCAGAAAATTACACTGGGTAGATAGCTATGTATGTACTGACCAGGAATGTGTTGTAAAAGGAATCGCCATACTCTTTAAGAAATATGTAAAAGCCAAAATAGAGCAGATAGAGGTGGACAAAAAGGGCAGATGGGCTATTGCTAGAGTAAGAATCTACAATAAACCATACATCATAGCAGGCTACTACGGGCCTAATCTAGATGACCCCTCCCCTTTACAGAACCTGTTTACCCAATTGTGTCATTCAATTCCCCAGTCATACTTGGAGGTGACTTTAATTTAATTCCTGATCCCAAGTCAGATCGTCGACCCCCAACGAAACAAGTAAACTTACCCAAAATGAGGGAATGGCTGGGAATTTATAAGAGAGACTTGGGGTTGATGAATGCATGGAAGAAGAAAGGGGATAAAAGATATCTCTTCACATTCAAAAATTAAAGGTTAAACATACAATCCAGAATTGATTACTTCCTGATGGATAAAATACTAATTGATAAAACAAACAAAATTAATCATTTGCCAGCATTACTCTCAGACCATTCAGCCGGTCAACTACAAATTCACCTGGGCGGGGGATATGAGGCAGGGAGATGGACTGTGGACCGTTGTTCTCTTAATGACCCACAAATCATAGAAACACTTAAAATAGTTACAGTTGTGTATTTTGAGAAAAATAGGTAGGAAACATCACCGCAGGTTAGATGGGATGCTTACAAAGCAGTCATAAGGGGGAAAATACTCAGTTTATCGGCACATAAATCAAAGAAATCAAAACAAGAAATCGAAACGCTGGAAACTAAGATCCAAAACCTAGAGCATTTAATAGAAGTGGAACTTGACCCAGACATAAAATGAGAACTGGTGGCGGATAAGGAAATTCAAGGGGAAAGGCTAACAGGGGTATTAGAGAACAAAGTAAGAGAGAGATGGGAAGCAAGCAAATTAGCTAACTATGAATATGGTGAGGGATGTAGCAGACTCCTAACGTGGAAAACTAAGACCGAAGCCAACAGGAACAAGATATTAAACATCCTCCCCCAAGACGGATCCGACTTAAGCTCGGAGGAATTGGTAATAAAGAAAGAGTTTACTGAATTTTTCTCTTCATTATACACGGAAGAGATATTTCCTTCAAGTGATGATCTAAACGGGTACTTAGACAATCTAGAACTCCCTGAGACAACCAATATAGAAAAAGAGAGGTTGAATGCCCCGATTACCAGGGAGGAGGTAGTTGAAATATTGAAAGATTTAAAGAGAAGGAAAGCAGCTGGACCAGACGCGCTTCCTAATGAGTTTTACATCAAATTATGGGAGGATCTGGCCTCCCCTCTCACGAACCTATTAAATGAAATCTACATAGAGGGGGGGAAACTTCTTGAATCCTGGAACGATGCGACAATAAGCATCCTGTTAAAACCAGCTAAGGACCCAGTAAAATGCGAATCCTATCGACCGATAAGCCTACTGAACTGTGATTATAAGATCTTCACTAATATTTTAGCGAAAAGGCTAGGAAAAATTGCGGGTAACCTGATAAATAAAGATCAGAAAGGGTTCGTAAGAGGCAGGCGCCTGCAAGACTTAACACAAGAACTCATTATGTCCATAGATATTACCACAAGCGAAAATATCCCATTAACTATAATAACTGTAGCTAAGGCGTTCGATAGAATGAATTGGACATTTTTGAACGCAACCTTAAAGAAATACAATCTAGGAAAAAACTTTTAGGGTGCAGGTAAAGAGCTATATCGAGCCCTAAAAGCTAAGGTCTTAATCAACGGTAGCCTTACAGAGAGTATTTTAATAAATAGAGGGACCAGACAGGAGTGTCCCTTATCCCCAATTCTATTCAATCTATACATCGAGCCCCTGGCAACCAAGCTCAGGGCTCATAAAGAAATAGCCCAGTTTATATACCATGCATGGAAAGAAAAAATAGCATTGTACGCGGATGATCTGATGATATTCACTAGCAATTATGCAGGCTCTTACAACGCAATCGAGTTATCTTTAAAAGAGTTTGGGAAGATATCAGGTTACCAATTAAATATAGCAAAAGCAGAAATTATGAGTTGGAACACTCAAGTAAATAGCAGCTTTTCCAGGGAAAAAATCAAATATCTGGGAATAGAACTGATTAAAAATATAGAAAAGGTACCCTATACAAATTTGGATAAAACAATGGGAGAGGTAAGAAGACTGTTAAAAACATGGGGAGGTCTTCCCCTAACTTTCCTTGGTAGATCTAATCTAATTAATATGTCGATCTTACCAAAATTCACATTCCTGTTTAGTGCAATACCCTTAGAATTTAAGAGGGAATCTTTGAAAAAAATACAAGGGGAGTTAGAGAGTTTTATCTGGGCGGCCAAAAGCACAAGAATTGCCTGGAACAAATTACGAAGATGTAAGGCAGAAGGAGGAATTGCTAGTCTGACCTATTTGAATACTATAGGGCCTTTCAATTCAAGCATACAAGGATCCTATTAAGCAACTCTGATATATATCCAGAACATCTCAAAGCAATGACGGAAAACACTGGGCATTACCTATTTAAATTTGGGCATCCAAAGTACTTCAAAAAAATCAAATTGAAGATGTTAAGATTGGCGGCAAAACTTTGGTATCAGATAAGGAGCACTTTGAACATACAGTATTACAGTGAGTTCACTCCAATTTGGGACTCTCCGGGAACCCCAGATTGCCTCAAGGATAATTTGGCTAAACCTCTAAAAACAGCAGGCATCCAAGTTTGGGGCCAACTTATGGTGGATAACAAGATAATTGACTGGGAAACCTTATTGAAAAAAACAAATGCATCTCTTTCAAAATTTAAGTTTTACCAACTCACTAGCTGGGCAAATACAATCAAAGAGAAAAACACTGGAAACAAGACAATTGAAACAAAAATGATAAAGAATTCCCAAAAGAAAAAAGAAATAGCAGCATGGTATTGGGCTCTTATTACAGAAGGGGAGGAGAACTTCCTAATTCCAGAGGCGACCTGGGGGAAAGAACTGCCATCTCTGGATCTTCAAAACATGTGGCAAGTATCTATGGGTAAATGCTGGGCAATTGTGAAATCTGCTGCTTTAAGGAGAAATCACCTCTTTACTATTCACAGAGCCTATTGGACACCAAAAAGGTTATCCAAATTCAGTGGTCCAAATATGAAACCATGTCCCAAATGTGGACTCGCAGCTACGGATGATGTATACATGTTCTGGCACTGCCCCCAGATCGATGGCTTCTGGCAGGAAGTCAGTAAAATCACAGAAACTGTATTGAAGAGGCCAATATCTGTAAGTATGGATCTTGTTATTTTTAGGATTAATAGTCAAGACAGGGAGAACTCTTTAACACTAAAGGAACAGAATCTTTTGTTTATACTAATATTTTTAGCTCGCAGGGAAATATGCATTCAATGGACAAAAACCGGTTGCCATAAAACACACTTGGAATGGGTGGCCTCTATAAACAAGATAAATAAATGGGATAGAAAAGGCAGACCTAGTAGGAAATACAATTTTTGGGAGCTCTGGGAAGGTTCACAATATGTAATTTAATAGGTCACTTGTAACATTACATGTTAAGCTTGCACATTTCCAATGATTATGCAATGGAAAAAAAAAACAAGATACACAAACATCATGCTTGTGCGAGTGGCCAGGGTGGTCAGCTCCCCCAGTTCGATCTTGAAAGTGTTAAGGAGATAAGGGGGCTCCACTCTGAAAACCACGAAGCCAAGCCATATTACTCAAGGGTCGTATAGGAACAGAAATCAGAGAAGCGGGTCCCTGATAACTCCAGTAACACACTATTGCAGAATGAGGATTAAAAAAAAAAAAAAAGCACACTCCGCATGCTCCGTAAGATCTTCCGCTGGAACCAGGAAAACGGCCACCCAGGCCTTCGTCATCAGCCATCTAGACTACGGGAACGCCCTCTACGCTGGGACCACCGCCAAACTACAGAAACGCCTCAGCACGACTCGTCTTGGACATCCTCCGACACAGCCACATCTCCACCCACCTGAGGGACCTGCACTGGCTCCCCGTCAGAAAAAGGATCACGTTCAGACTCCTCACCCACGCACACAAGGCTTTCCACGACTTGGGCCCCGAATACCTCAACAACTGCCTAACGTTGTACATGCCAACCCGCCAGCTCCGCTCTGCCAGCCTCGCCCTCGTCACCGTCCTACGGATCTGCAGAACCATCACCGGAGGAAGATCCTTCACCTACCTGGCGGCCAAGACCTGGAACACCCTCCCCACTCTCCTATGACTCACCCAGGACCATCTCTCCTCCAGGAAGCAACCCAAGACCTGGCTTTTAAAGCAGTAGCAGCCCCCCGCCCAGCGCCTTGAGACCCTAGCGGGTGAGTAGCGCCCTTTACAAATACTCTTGATTGATTGATTGGGGGCTGTCTATGCCAGGACAGGGGCAAAACAGTCCTTCCTTCTCCACCTGAACTGCTGATTAGTTGAGATAGGAGCCTACCAATACATTTTTGGTAGGTACTCCAACCTAGCAAGGGACCCAAATCTGTACAGAATCGGTTCTTTGGACTAGGGCAATTCTTCAGACAGGGCCTTGATGAACGACGTGGTATTGGACAATGGACTGGTGGAACATTTGAACCTTAGCCACCCGACCCACACAGAATATACCTTCACCTCATTGGGGCATGGTATCCTTTCTAGGCTGGATTATTTCCTTGTAGCTCAGAAAACGGTTGCTCTTGTCTGGGAGTCTCAAATTCTAGAGTTGGCCCTCTCTGACCGCTCTCCGGTTATGCTGTTCCATGATGTGGGACTAGCCTCTCCGCGTCGCAAGCCATGGCAAATGAACATACAACACCACTGCACCCCACAGGGTAAATCCCAATTGAAAGCTCACCTCTCTACATACCTCTCAGACAACGGTAACTCAGTGACTTCCCGTAGAATACTCTGGGCTGCAGGGAAGGCCACTATTAGAGGGCAGCTTTTGAGAGATGCTGCGGTGGTCAATAGACAGACAGCCGCCCATCAGAAGGAACTAGAGAATGACATCTCACTCCATACCTGCCTTTACCTCCACCCACCCTACCCTGCAACACCACAGGTCCCTAGAACAGGCATGGATGACTCTCAACAGCCTCTTCAACTCTAGAGCTGAATACGCCTTACAGCGAATGAAAGGGGACAATTTGAACAGGGTGGAAAAGCTGGCAGATTACTTGTAGCCCAGCTCTGTCAATGGGATGCCGCCATTGCCATCCCTGCTATAACACCAGTGGGAAGTGAGCTCCTCACCTGCCCCCAGGAGATTGTGTACAAGTTTACCTCATTCTACAAGACCCTTTATACCCCCGGGAAACCGACAGATGGGGACCATTTGGCTGCCTGCCTGAGAGAAGTTGAGCTCCCCTGTCACTTGGACATAGGCAGAGAGCACCTAGAGGGAGAGATCAGAAAAAAAAATAGTTCCCGTGTTTTCCAAACTACCCGATCATAAAGCCCCAGGGTGTAAGGTTTTCCTGCAGAATTCTATAGATGCGCGGGTAAAGTGATGGTTGAGACCTTGCAGGCTGCCTTTGAGGAAGCAACACAAACATCCTCCTTAGGACCCATATCGAATAAGGCAGTGATTGCTGTACTGCCTAAGCCTGGGAGAGATCCTCTGCTATGTGGTAGCTACAGGCCAATTTCCCCACTAAATTGTAACATCAAAATCCTACGCAGCATTTTAGCGGCCTGTCTGAGCAAGGTTCTCCTAATACATCACACACAAGTGGGCTTTTTACCTGGCCGGACCTCTATAAATCATCTTTGAACCCTGACCCATGCCCTGTGGTCAGCCATGTTTCTACAAGAGAATGCACTGGATCTCTCCCTCGATGCAGACAAAGCGTTTGACCGCATTGAACGGGATTATCTTTTTGCCACAACGGACCGTTTTGGCCTGGAGGCCCAATTCATAGCTAAGTACGGCTGCTATATGACTGGCCTATGGCCCAGGATAACTGCTGGGCTTCCTGTCTGACCCATTTCTGGTCAGAAGGGGCACCCGTCTGGGATACCCCCTTTCACAACTCCTTTTCCTTCTTATCATGGAACCCCTAGCCTCTAATCACAGATCTGCTAACATAGTATGCACCCGACCTCCAACAAGGCACTCCAAGATATATTTATAGGTGGACGATGTCCTTCTCACTCTGACCCACATACAAAGATCTCTCCTGGCCCTGGTAGACATCATTGATGATTTCTTGACACTCACAAGCTATAAAATAAACTGGGATAAAATTAAAGCCATTCCACTCTCGGCTGGTACCACCAAAGCAGCCATACATGCCTACCCTTTCCGCTGGCAACCTTCTCACCTTAATTATCTGGGTATCCTGATGAACAGGGACACGGAGGGAATGGTCCCAGATAACACGGACCCACTACTAACCCAGATGAGGTGTGATTTTGAAAAGTGGGCTACGTTGAGGCTCTCCATGTGGAGTGAAGTACAGATGTCACAATAATGCTACCACTCTTCACGGACACGCTTGGGATGCTCCCAGTACAAGTACTGCTAACCATATTATATCTCATTGAGTCCCAAATCCAGTCTTTTGTATGGGGATCTTCAAAACCCAGGTTAGCCGCAACCAAGCTCATGGTGCGTCGCTCCAGCAGAGGTCTTGGCCTACCATCAGTGGAATACTATGTCCTTGCTCTTCAACTCTCCCAGTTGGCATACATGCTGCCTAGTGTCCATGACCCGCCACAGTGGGTTACCATTGAAAGGTCTGTGCTTTCCGCTGACACGGGCCTCTATATCCTGTATGGATCCCACCAAGGCAGCCACTAACCTATTCATCTGGTGCTGTACGCCAAGCACAAGGCCTGGTAATGTTCACACCATCTACTCAGGAGGAACTCGCGATTGCATGAGCAGGCCCCCTGTGGGACAATGCAAGCATTCGTATTGACGGACAAACCCTACACTGGACCCACTGGAGGGAAGCTTTTATCCACACTATAGACCAACTCTTATTAAATCATTTGCTCAAGTGAGAGAAGAATTTGGCCTCCACCCGAAACAAGCCTGGGACTACTTAGAAATATAGCACAGCTTGAGGAGCTTCCTGGGAACATGCCTGCGGTCCCTTCAGCCCTGGTCTGTGGTATCCTACCAAACACAAGGAGATGATGGACGGAGCTCTGAAGCTTTTCAGACACTCACCCCAGTCACAGATCTAGGTTGAATCCAGCATAATTCTTTAGCTCACTTTGCCACCTCGGTTCAGATCCAGCTATGTGCAAATCAGTCTTCACCCTGTGACTCATGGGAACAGTCCAGCTCGAACTTCCAAGCCAGGTCTTCCCTGAACTGGAAACAAGCAACCTGGGACCGGTTTCTGGGTAACACCTTTCATCAGCAAGACTGGCTTGAATCCAGTGGTAAAGCGAGCAAGGGACCCACTGCTGAGCATACCCTGCCAACTTAGGCCAATCGAACCAAACACAAAGAGATGATGGACGGAGAGTTGAAACTTTTTAGACACTCACCCCCAGTCACAGATCTGGGTTGAATCCATCATCATTCTTTAGCTCACTTCGCCACCTCAGTGCAGACCCAGCTATGTGCAAATCAGTCTTGACCATGTGCCTCATGGGAACAGCCCAGCCTGAACTGCCAAGCCATGTCTTCCCTGAACTGAAAACAAGTATCCTGGGACCGGTTTCTGGGTAACACCCAACATCAGCCAGGCTGGCCTGAATCCAGTGGTAAAGTGAGCATGGGACCCACAGCTGGGCAGTTCGGGCTGGACTGTCCCCATTGGGTGCAAGGTCAAGACCGATTTACATATGGCTGGGTCCAAACTGGAATGGCATAGTGGGCAAAAAATGATTTAGGCCCAGATCTCTGTACTGGGGTGAATGTATGACATTGTTCTGCATTCTGTCCATCAATTGTTTTTCTTTGCATTTGTCACCCCGAGTGGGACGGGCATGTCCAGACGTGGGCGCAGTTCAGGCTGGACTGTCCCCATGAGGCACAGGGTCAGACTGATTTGCATATGGCCATGTCTGAACTGGGGTGGCGGAGTGAGCTAAAGAATGATGATGGATTAGACCCAAATCAGTTGACTGGGGGTGAGTGCTTGCACTGTTTAACACTCAGTCCATCATCCCCTTTGGTCTTGCTTTGTTCACCCTAAGTTGGCAGGGTATGCCCAGGCGTGGGTCCCTTGCTCACTTTGCCACTGGATTCAAAGTAGCCTGACTGATGATGGCTGATTAGCCAGAAACCGGTCTCAGGATGCTTGTTTCTGGTCCAGGGAAGACATGGCTTGGCAGTTCGGGCTGTACTGTTCCCATGAGGCACAGGGTCAGACTGATTTGCATATGGTTATGCTTGCTTTCTGTTTATTTTTTCCCACCCAGACCTTCAGTGTTGCATAGGCGCCCCTGTCTGCATTCCCCCTGCAACCCACATACAAACATTGCTCCTTAATGCACTTTCCATGTTTCAGTTCCTCTCTCCCACCTCCTTCTTATTGCATTGTATGTATCCATCCTGATTTATCATGATCCTTGAATTCCTCATCCCCACATGTACAAGATACAACAAACTGCCCACTCTCACAGGTTAGGAGGAAGATTTACTCTCATCCACAAATCAACGTGACCCTGCACTCTTAGGGCTCTATTTACAAAGGTAAATCTGCACTTGTGGATTCATTACAAGTACATTTACTATTGCACTTTTGTGTAACTTTACCAGTTGGGCTAGTCACAATTTGCAAATGTAAAGTTACTCAAAAGTATAAGCTTGTATCTTTCTACCTCCAGAATTAGGAGGTGGTGTCAGTAAAAAAGTCAAACTCAGCTGTGAAGTTACCACTTGTAGTGACTTTATGACTGTATTAAATGTTCTACCCACTTGGCGGAGACATCCGTAATTCGGGAGGCAATTCCCTTATGATACAGTATAGGGAAGAGTTTACAAGTTTATTATACTTTTGACAACAAATATGAAAATATATTGATGTCAAATATTAATGTTAATTAATTTTATACATTTATTTTTAATGTAGAATATACAAAAATGTTTCAGCACGAATAACCTAATCTATACTACTATTATAAAGAGAGAACTGTGTCCTTTGAGCCAGGTAAACTCGAAAAGTACACCACCAATCCAAACACCCAAGAAATCTTTGAATACATCAGGGCAAGCAGAAGGACATAGGCTATATAAAAATAAAAAATATACGTTGTTTAAAAAATTAGGAATAAAATTAAAGTAGTCCCTTGCAAGTAGCGCTGGCCGCGACGTCTGCGTGATGACATCGGGAAAGAACCTGGGCGTTTTAGTATTGTTTCAGCAAAGGGGACTACTTTTTCTTCGTTTTATATCTGCCCCGTTTTTATAAGGTACTAGCAGCCCGTCCCGACGTTGTCCGGGTATGAATTGCTGCCGGCCAGTAGTATATTGTTTTGTAGGATTTCGTTTTGATAGCATTTCTTATCTGTGACAGGCCTGTGAAACGCTCCGATTCACAGTGCACTGCTGATGCACTTAAGAGTGCGCATTCAGTCGTGCGTGAACTCGAGTTTCCCTACTTTATTTTTCCTTGAAATATTATATAGCGCTAACTCGACAACATGGCATGAGCACAATGTACATTACAGAAGAACACATTCATTTGTGGTAGGCACGGGGAGACAAAGCGATTTGCCTGGAATCACAGGATGTTGAGCTAATGCCGAGATTCGAACGTAGCTCCCCAGCTCTAAAGTTCGCAATTCTAGAACTTGTGGCGGGAGGTGTGTCTAAGAGTGTATGTCGGTGCTGGCCATCAGTGAGAGAGATCTGTGCATTTTTCAAATCGGTGGTGAAAAAATATGAGTATGTTGCTGGAGATGTGGGCCGCCGTGCCACCAATGTACTTACCGGGGGAGGGTAAACACCCATTATTCCGCAACTTTCTTTCCGCATACCATCACTCCGCATACTTTCATTTTGAAAGTACCATGACCCTGCAATGCCATTATAACGCATGGCATTACATTTTATATGCTTTTACCACGCATACATTTACAATGAAATTTGTTGTAAATGCATGAATGGTAAAAGCATGTTTTTTTTGTTATGTTTGGATAAGGTAAGTATGGGTATAGGGGTATATGGTTTGGGGTACTGAGGTATATGTTTTTGGGTGTTTGGTTATTTTAAGGGTTCAGATATAGTTTAGGGTTATGGGGTACAGGGGTAGTTTTAGGGTTTGGGGATAGGTATGGGTTTTGGGGTACAGGGGTATTTTTAGTGTTCAGAGCTAGGTTTGGGTTTTGGTGTACAGGGGTATTTTTAGGGTTCAGGGGTAGGTTTGGGTTTTGGGGTACAGGGGAATTTTAGGTTTCAGGAGTAGGTTTGGGTTTTGGGTTACAGGGTTATTTTTATGGTTCCGGGCTAGGTTTGGGTTTTGGGGTACAGGGGTATTTTTAGGGTTCAGGGGTAGGTTTGGCTTTTGGGGTACAGGGGTATTTTAAGGGTTCAGGGCTAGGTTTGGGTTTTGGGGTACAGGGATATTTTAGGGTTCAGGGGTAGGTTTGGGTTTTGGGGTACAGGGGTATTTTTATGGTTCAGTGCTAGGTTTGGGTTTTGGTGTACAGGGGTATTTTTAGGGTTCAGGGGTAGGTTTGGTTTTGAGGTACAGGGGTATTTATAGGGTTCAGGGCTAGGTTTTGGTTTTGGGGTACAGGGGGATTTTTAGGGTTTAGCGGTAGGTTTGGGTTTTGGGGTACAGGGTATATTTATAGGGTTAAGATGGGTTAGTGTTTAAGGGTGTTGGGGTATTTTAAGGAGTAAGGGTGGGTTATGATGATGGGGTGCAGGGGTATTTAAAGGGAGCAGGGTGGACACCCGGAGCTGGAATGTACTGAACCTGGGAAGAAAAAACTATGAAATATTGGCAACAACGCACACTTTTTTTCTCGTAATCCCGTGCCCCGCCCACGCCCACGCCCCCAGCACACGCCCACGATATGAGACATAAATATTTACAACAAGGGGTGGTGAGGGACAGAGTCTCTGAATTAAGCAGAAAGCTCTCACCCAGTGAAGAGATCAGGGCTAGATCCAACACCGTATTTTAGCTCACTGCACCATCCCAGTTTCAGAACCTGGCTGTATGCAAATTAATCTGTTCCTGTCCCAGTGCATGATGGGAACAGGGCAAACCAAACTACAAAAGCCAATTCTTACACTGGGAAGGAAACAAGCTCCAGGGGACCAGTTTCTGGCATTACAGCCGTCTTCGGCCCGGCTTGCTTGAATCCTGATGGTGCAATGAGCAAGGGTCTCACATCTGAGAATACCCTTCCACGCTTAGGGTGGACAAAAATATTTACAACAAGGGGTGGTGAGGGACAGAGTCTCTGAATTAAGCAGAAAGCTCTCACCCAGTCAAGAGATCAGGGCTAGATCCAACACCGTTTTTTAGCTCACTGCACCATCCCAGTTTCAGAACCTGGCTGTATGCAAATTAGTCTGTTCCTGTCCCAGTGCATGATGGGAACAGGGCAAACCAAACTACAAAAGCCAATTCTTACACTGGGAAGGAAACAAGCTCCCGGGGACCGGGGTAGTTTAGTCTGCCCTGTTCCCATGATGCACTGGGCCAGGGACAGACTGATTTGCATATAGCCAGGTTCTGAGCTGGGATGGGGCAGTGAGATAAATAACGGTGATGGATCAAGCCCTGATCTTTGAACTGGGTAAGAGTGGTCTGCTTTACTCAGACACTCTGTTCATCACCACCCCCTTTTGTAAATCACGATATGAGACATGGCATGAAGGGCGGAACGTACCACATGCCCCCAGCGTATGTCACGCCACCAGCACACACCCACAGCACAACGTAGACACTCCCACAAGGGACTACTTCCAACGCTGTATTGTGTGTTGTGATTGGTGCTGTAGTTCCTGAGATTACCCACCTGAAACGTTTGGGCTCTCTCTTTATTATATTAGTATGGATTGGTGAATTCTTTGTCAAATAAAAAAAAATTGTGAGAGAGAGAGAGCAGTGACTGACCATACACAAACAGAATGACTCATTTGTAGGTAATCCAGTCTAGAAATTATATTTGTAGCACACCCCCCGTAGTTCATCCATCCAGCAATAGTCTAGAATGAAAGTGAAGTGATTTGCAGTGTGCCCACGCATTCTGTTTGGTGCACTGTAAGAACTCCAGCTGAAATATGGAATAAGTAACTGGGGGCCAAGGCCATCTGGGTATTTGAAATTAAAAACATCCTGCAGTGTCACCTTAGAGTACTAACACCTGCAGGCATCGGCTGCAGCTACCTGGTACAGCACAGGTGCCTCTGAGAGTTTATGTTTATAAAGCACAAGGATGGAGTCACTGTGGCTTTCGGTAACTCTCCTGTTTAAAAAAAAAATAATGTATAAATCGTTCCTATCACATGTTCATGGAAAATGAAAAAATACTTTAGAAAACATCAAGCAACATGGGACGTACAAGCCAGCCAGTGAGTAAAATCACCAACCAGACTGTGTTCAAAATTATTAACTGTTCACTGAGCCTGCTGGCAAGTCCCCGAAGGGAGCTCAGCAGCAGAGCCGGTGCGTGTGTTAGCAGTCTGGTAACCAGTTTCAGAGCTGGTACAGCAAAGTGAGACAGTGGCACTTCTTGAGTATCCACAGACCATTGTGTATTTACCTGTGTTACAGTGTTGTTTACTTAAAACCTTTTATGTCTCAATATTCATCGCAATTTGATGCCTCCTTTACTTTTGTGCCCATGCTAACAATCTATGCCCTGTAGACCGCACAAGTTTGGATGCCACACAACGGAGATGGGTCCGTAGCCTCCTTCTTTGCATAAATGAATTTGCCTACAGTTAATCCCAGTTCCACCTTATCCTTTACCCCTAAATGTTGCGATCTGGTTGGTGATTTTACTCACTCCATGAGCTCAGCTTGCTGCTTGCCTGTGGGCGTTGCCTGTGAACATTGCTACCTTTGTTTCGTCTAGAAAAGTGCATCAAGGCATGTGGCATGGTGTGCAAACGTACTCAACGTTCTGATATTGGTTGTACGATGTATGCTCATCATCTTTATGTAACAGATTTGTATCAGTGACACACTTTTTGAGGGTTGACTATGAGTCTGGCTTGTACGTCCTGTGTTGCTTGATGTTTTCCAAAGTATTTTTTCATTTTCCATGAACATGTGATAGGAACGATTTATACATTATTTTTTTTTTTAAACAGGAGAGTTACCGAAAGCCACAGTGACTCCATCCTTGTGCTTTATAAACATAAACTCTCAGAGGCACCTGTGCTGTACCAGGTAGCTGCAGCCGATGCCTGCAGGTGTTAGTACTCTAAGGTGACACTGCAGGATGTTTTTAATTTCAAATACCCAGATGGCCTTGGCCCCCAGTTACTTATTCCATATTTCTGCTGGAGTTCTTACAGTGCACCAAACCGAATGCTTGGGCACACTGCAAATCACTTCACTTTCATTCTAGACTATTGCTGGATGGATGAACTACGGGGGGGTGTGCTACAAATATAATTTCTAGACTGGATTACCTACAAATGAGTCATTCTGTTTGTATATGGTCAGTCACTGCTCTCTCTCTCTCACAATTTTTTTTTATTTGACAAAGAATTCACCAATCCATACTAATATAATAAAGAGAGAGCCCAAACGTTTCAGGTGAGTAATCTCAGGAACTACAGCACCAATCACAACACACAATACAGCGTTGGAAGTAGTCCCTTGTGGGCGTGTCTGCGTTGTGCTGTGGGTGTGTGCTGGTGGCGTGACATACGCTGGGGGCATGTGGTACGTTCCGCCCTTCATGCCATGTCTCATATCATGGGCGTGTGCTGGGGGCGTGGGCGTGGGCGGGGCACGGGATTACGAGAAAAAAAGTGTGCGTTGTTGCCAATATTTCATAGTTTTTTCTTCCCAGGTTCAGTACATTCCAGCTCCGGGTGTCAACCCTGCTCCCTTTAAATACCCCTGCACCCCATCATCATAACCCACCCTTACTCCTTAAAATACCCCAACACCCTTAAACACTAACCCATCCTAACCCTATAAATATACCCTGTACTCCAAAACCCAAACCGACCGCTAAACCCTAAAAATCCCCCTGTACCCCAAAACCCAAACCTAGCCCTGAACCCTATAAATACCCCTGTACCTCAAAACCAAAACCTACCCCTGAACCCTAAAAATACCCCTGTACACCAAAACCCAAACCTAGCCCTGAACCCTTAAAATACCCCTGTACCCCAAAACCCAAACCTACCCCTGAACCCTAAAAATTCCCCTGTACCCCAAAACCCAAACCTTGCCCGGAACCATGAAAATAACCCTGTAACCCAAAACCCAAACCTACTCCTGAAACCTAAAATACCCCTGTACCCCAAAACCCAAACCTACCCCTGAACCCTAAAAATACCCCTATACACCAAAACCCAAACCTAGCCCTGAACCCTAAAAATACCCCTGTACCCCAAAACCCATACCTATCCCCAAACCCTAAAACTACCCCTGTACCCCATAACCCAAAACTATATCTGAACCCTTAAAATAACCAAACACCCAAAAACATATACCTCAGTACCCCAAAACATATACCCCTATACCCATACTTATCCAAACATAACAAAAAAAACATGCTTTTACCATTCATGCATTTACAACAAATTTCATTGTAAATGTATGCGTGGTAAAAGCATATAAAATGTAATGCCATGCGTTATAATGGCATTGCAGAGTCATGGTACTTTCATAATGAAAGTATGCGGAGTGATGGTATGCGGAAAGAAAGTTGCGGAATAATGGGTGTTTAACCTTCCCCCGGTAAGTACATTGGTGGCACGGCGGCCCACATCTCCAGCAACATACTCATATTTTTTCACCACCGATTTGAAAAATGCACAGATCTCTCTCACTGAATGCCAGCACCGACATACACTCTTGGACACACCTCCCGCCACAAGTTCTAGAATTGCGAACTTTAGAGCTGGGGAGCTACGTTCGAATCTCGGCATCAGCTCAACATCCTGTGATTCCAGGCAAATCGCTTTGTCTCCCCGTGCCTACCACAAATGAATGTGTTCTTCTGTAATGTACATTGTGCTCATGCCATGTTGTCAAGTTAGCGCTATATAATATTTCAAGGGAAAATAAAGTAGGGAAACTCGAGTTCACACACTACTGAACGCGCACTCTTAAGTGCATCAGCAGTGCACTGTGAATCGGAGCGTTTCACAGGCCTGTCACAGATAAGAAATGCTATCAAAACGAAATCCTACAAAACAATATACTACTGGCCGTCAGCAATTCATACCCGGACAACGTCGGGATGGGCTGCTAGTTTCAAATAAAAACAATATTTTTAATATGTTAAAATAAACAAAGGTTATTTTTTCTGAAATTTACATAAAAAAGTTACCATCTGTCAGTCTTAGGGTGATCTTCCTCCAAACAGTTTGTCTTCACCCCTACTATTTTTACTGACATTGTCTTTTTTTAGACTTAGGACACCTACCATCCAAAAGCCAGTTGGCTCATCAGCATAAAGTCTTTTCACCAGCCAGGACAAAAGCAAGCCAGACAGCAATTACCAGCAATCATGCATCTGCTTTATCCACTAGTACCATTGTCCACTGTGCTCAGTATGTTTTTCACAAATTGTTCCTGCAGTGTAGTCACCCAATGGCCCCTCAGGCTCTCTTGCCCACATTAAGGCTCCTACACCAGGCCCTAGCTCATAATCAACTTCCAGTAAGCGTAGACAAATTTAAGGCAGAGAGCTGTAGCTAATCCCAGCAGGTAAACAGTCCTCCGCCAAGGGCACCAAAAAGGCCTTGAGTTCCAAATCAACTCACCAGGCCACGTTATGCTTTTCGAGGGCACCTGGCTCCCAAGCAGCTCCCCGGTCTTTATCCAGGAATCCGCCCTCACAGTCAGTGTGCCCTGCGCTCGCCATATTTCCCAGCTTCTATAATCTGGCTGGGAAGCAGGGGGCAAGCGACTGAGTTGGGCACAGTCTACACTCTATCGCAGCAGTGCCCACCGCCACCAGACCTCTAGAACCGCAGAACCACCCAAAGGCTGCACCCCATCCCACAGAGCTCTTTCTGTGGCATCAACAGGCCCCTGCTGCCAACTGATTCAGTTGCACAGTAACCACCAGCTGTGATGGCTCAATCTCAGAGTGTTCCCCAAACCATCTTCTCCTTCGCTGATCCCGGAATACTCGGAGGTCTCACGGCTAAGCTTTGTCTTCATTTATTTATAAAGTTTTATATTGCACGAACTTGATCCCGAAGGATATCAAAGCGCTTTACAATTTGAGGGAAAGGAAGGTAACAGATCAAAACATGAGTCAAATGGGGAATCTAATAGGCATTAAATCAAATAGTGCACACATAAAAGACCATTTATAAACCTGGGTGAACGGAGAATGGGCTAGTTGATGATGCATAAAGACATAAGGGGAGCAAATACTATAATCATATGCAGGATTAATAACCAATATTATAGTATGGCAGATGCGATTAGAGCTGACAATAGCCCCTCATGTTAAGGTAAGAACTTATTCATGAGGAATCTTTTTGCTTCCAGTTTGAAAGCAACCTTGGAAGAGATTCTATGAATTTCCGGTGGAAGAGAGTTCCACATTTGTGGAGCAGAGCCAGAGAAGGCTCGTTGGCATGTTCTCTTTTTGTGGAAGATCTGAAGTTTCAAGAGGAAGGAATTAGCACTCCTTGGTGGTCTACCCCCTCTGGATAGTTCTAGCTTTTCTTCAGTTTAGTTCTAGCTTCGTAGGGCATCCAGTTTAGAGATTTTAAGACCGGGGAGATGTGGGCATTTCGCTTGGTGCCCGTAATCAATCTGGCTGCCGAGTTCATTAATGCCTTTAGGGGGGACAAAGTGTATTTGGGGAGGCCACATAGCATAGCACTGCCATAGTCAAGTCTCGGCAAAACAAGAACTTGGACCACTTGCTTGAAATCTGCTTGAGGTAGGAAAGGTTTGAGATTCCTGCGTGGTCTCAGAAGGTGGTTAGCTCCCTTGCACACGTTGCGAATATGAGTCTTCCTAGTCAGATGCTTGTCCAGGGTGATTCCTTGAGATTTAACTGAGTCGATAATGCGGGGGGCAGTTGAAGGCGGTGAGTTGGTTCCTCCAGAGGTCGATTTTAGGAGTATGTTTCAGGGGGAGAAATGAAGAGGAATTCTGTTTTGGATGTGTTTAGCAGAAGGGGGTTCTCAGTTAACCATTTTTGGGTAGTCAGTAGGGTGGAGTTGATTGACATGATATCATCTGGGGAGGAGATTTTCAGATAGAGTTGGGTGTTGTCTGCATACATATGGAAGCAAATGTCCAAGGATTTTAGAACAGTAGCTATTTGTTCCAGGAACAAATTGCAAAGAATGGGAAATAAGGAGGACCCTTGGGGAACCCCCATGCTGACTGGGGATGGCTGGGAGAGTGAGTGGTTCGCTTTCACTCCTTGGGACCTGTGCTGCCCAAAGGATGAGAACCAATGCAGCACCTGACCAGAGAGGCCCATCCTATGCTCCAGAATGACTAGGAGGTTGTCGTGATAGACAGTGTCAAATGCGAAGGAAAGGTCAAGTAGGATAAGGAGGCAGGATTCATTTTGATCAAGCATTATTAAGATGTCATCCATCAAGTGAGTGAGAGCCGATTCAGTACTGTGCCCATTACGAAAGCCAGATTGGTGTTGGTCCAGGAGATGGAAATTTTCGATATGCACACATAGTTGTGACTGGATACAATTTTCAAGGAGTTTGACTAGAGTGTGGATGCTGGAGATAGGTCGGAAGTTGTTCTGAGCTGTACTGTCAGCTGGGTTTTTTAATATAGGTATTACCTGAGCTTCTTTTAAGCATTCTGGGATTGTGCCTTGTGACAGGGATGCATTGACGATCTTAGTCCAGAAGGGGGAGATTTCCTCCTTAAATACTTTGAAGATGGTAGGTGGTAACTGGTCACTGAAGTGATTAGATGGGTTGATACTCCGAAGAACCTTTTTGATATCATTGTCATTGAGGGGGGTACAGGTGTCCCAGGAAGCGTTGTTCTTGATACCCCAGCTACATGGTTCTGCCTTGTCTACTGAGGCCAGGGGGGTGCAGGTTCATTGGGTAGCAATAGAGCCCTCCTCGTTTCCAGATCAATGTTAATAAGTCTAGTTTTCTCAGTAAAAAAGGCAGCTAGATCATCACATGAGGGAGGTCTGACTTCCGAGGCTGATCGGTTAGAGGCTTCCACTGATTGTTGTTTAACCAGTTCAAACAGTTTCTTGGGTCGATTAGCCACCTGGTTAAGTTGGGATCTGAAATATTCTGCCTTAGCTGTCTTGATTTGTGTGTTATAAGAACTTCTTGCTGATCTAAGGATTTTTAGATGGTCTGCAGATCGAGTGGAACTTCCGGAACGTTCGATGGTCCTTAGATCGCGACGTTCCCAGTTTAGGTTGCCATTGAACCAAGGTTTAGATATTTTTGTAGGTGCATTTTTTTGTTGGAATGGAGGGATGGAATCCATGATGCTGGAAATAGAAGAGTTGTAGAAGTCTGTGAGAGCATGGACTTCATGTATGTCCAATTGGGGAGAGAGGGCACGATTACAGCCCTTACTTTTCCAAATCTTTGGTTTGGTTGTTTGTGCCTCACTCTGATAAACCACCGAGTTGATATGGAAGGAAATGATGTGATGGTCCGACCAATCACATGGTAGGATGGAGTCCAATGAGATGGTATGTCCTTTGGAGATGATGAGGTCTAGAGTTTCCCTTTTAATGTGGGTAGGCTGGTCACAATGATGAGTCAATTTGTGATCATTCAAGAAGGAATTGAGGCATGAAACTGCTTGGTCATTAGTTTTTGACCAGTCAAGGTTTAAGTCCCCTAGGTAGATGTGGAACTGGACTGAATCCACATTGCCAGAGATGATTTCCATGAATTGTTCAATGAAGGGGAGATTGTCACCTGTGGGGTGATAGAATGTGTGTAGTTTGCAAACCAGATGATTGTTACTTGAGATGTTGAGACAAAGGTATTCGCAAGTTACTGGCGAAGAGGACTCTGAGAGGGAGACCGCAAGCGTGCTCCGATGTAGACAAGCTAGGCCACCTCCCAGCTTCTTAACTCTGTCCAGATGAATAATTTCATGGGTGGGAGCACCAAGAAGTCAAGAATTTGAGTGGATGAGGGGTTGAGACAAGTTTCTGTGAAGATAATGATATTGTTGTCATTATGGGATAATGATATCAATCTCATTATGTTATATGAGGTCGAAGATCTAGGAGGCGTGTTTGTTGGCAGACCTACAATTGAGTAGTATGCATTTGAGTGGAGCCAGAGTATGAGGGGGAGGAGTCTGAATGATGTTCACTCTCTTGAGGTTATCGTTGTTTATGACTTTGAGGTTATGGTAGGATTCTCTGTTAGGGTGAATGAATGGTTTGAATTATTCCCTTTGGACTCATGTTGATGTCCATGCTGGACGAATAAATCTTGAGAAGGCTATCAATTTCATTGGGTGTGAGACAGGATGTGCTTCTTGGGTGAGAGGCTGCGTTAGGTAGGGGAACGGAATTGGAGATGGTAGGGGAAGCGGGATGGTCATGGGGAGCTGTGTCAATGGCGCTGGTGGGGGCTCTGCGCCGGTTTGGACTAGAGAGCAGGGGGCTGAACAAGGGGAGATATTCAAGTGAGAGGGTTTTCAAACCGTGGACTTCAAGGGAGAGAAGGTGCAGCTGGAGGGAGATATCGTCCAAGCTTGCCAACGAGTCTGGGTGTTGGGAAAGGGGAGGAAATTGAGTGTTGAGATCTCGAGAGGGTGATTATGTTTTTTAGAGGGGTCCGAGGTGGTAATGGGGGATTCCCTGGAAGAGGGTAGGTCCCTGAACATAAGCGTTATTCCAGGATGCATTGACCAGGAGGTTGATTGAGTGTGGAGAACTGGAGAAGGGGTAGGGTGTTGAAGTGTGTTAGAGGGGTCAGAAGCAGTAATGGGGGATTCCAGAGGAGGGGGTTGGTCACTGAGTATTAGAGGTGTTCCAGGAAGCTTTGATAAGGAGGTTGGAAGTGGTGATAGGGTTAATGGCCACAAAATATGTAATTTGAACAGTTCTGAAACTGGCAAGGGAAGGGTGGTGAGTGAGGAGGTAAATCTGAGGAGAAAATGGGAGCATCGATTTGGAGTGACCATGAGGTGGTTAGTGTTGGATCTTGTCGCACTGGGGTTGAATTGTTAGCTACAAAGCTTTTGATCTTCAAAAAGAGTTTGTCGAACTGCTCTAGGTTTCGATTAGAAGCTTGAATGAGAATGATCCCATTGATGTATATAGTAATGGTGAGATCTAGTGTGTGGATAGGAGAGGAAGTGATAAAAAGACTAAATCCATGGGGTGTTTTCCTTATCTGTTTGCACAGGAAAAATGATATGAGAGTTTTTCTCCATTGGGCTCTTTTGTTTGTGAAGATTAGGTCAGACATGATGTTGCCATTGTACATACTGAAATATGTATCTGATATAAGTGTTTCAGCTTTTTTTATTAAGCTGTGTTTGGGTTTTTTGATGCGTTCTTAGTGAGGTTAGCGGGATAGGTGATCTTAAAGGCACGAAGGCCTACTTTAGAGAGCGATCCTTTAGTCGGGCTGCTGGTGTTGGCATCCATGGTGGGCATGAACCGAGGAGAACAGTGGAGGCAAGGGAGGAATCTGGTCACTCCAGCTTTGTCAAGGGTGAATGATTACTAAATAGTTCCCTGTAGTCATCCCCAGCTTTCATGTTGGTTGGAATCACCGCTATGTCGGGGCCTGAGTGCCATCACCGTCCTTTTGCTTTCCTTATATCGAGTCCATCGCCACTTTCCAGGTATCGTAAGAAATTCATATCACACCTTTCAATGCCTGCCAGTGAGCAGCTCTCTTAGTGTATGCAATCACCTGAAAATATTTAGATATCCTCTGGGGCAGAGTAGAGAGTCAGGATGGTGCTGGATAAGGCCACACCGGATAGAACCTAGCTTTCTGCTGTCAGCCTCATATGCTCCCGGCTATGACCCCGAATAAATTGTCTCATTTTCTCACAGCAGACAGAAATGGATTATAGTGAGGGCCACTGGAATTATGCAATTCTGCCGCTGCAGTGCTTTACGCATAATATGGGTTTGTCACATTTGTCAAACAATGCATCATCTGCTGCATAATTTGGAGCTTTTAACAAAAAGCCATCTTAAATGGATCAAAAGTTACTAAAACTGAGTCATGTGTTGTTGCTTATTTGAAGACCCTTTGCAAAGGTGTACTCATCACATTTCACCTGCTTGCTGTGATACTAGCATTTAAATTGGTACTATTGAAGTAAAACCTTTTGTTCAGACAGGGCTAATGTGTAAAAAATGTCAAAATAGTAAAGTAATACTACTTCAACCCTCCTGTATAATTTGGCATGTCGGTGTTACATAATTTATGATTATAGTGGTTCTCCTGTTCAGAGACCTGCTCTCTCCCCCAGCAGCTCTGCTGCTGTGCTGCTGCTGCTGACCCTGCCTCACCCGTTCCCATAGGTGTTCAGGGCCCTCTGTCTGTCTCTGCATCTGTGCCCGCTTTGTTCTGTCCATGTCTGTTCTGTTCTGTCCTTGTGAGAGTTTGTTACTGTGCCTTGTTATTGTGTTTTTTTTGCCATTTTCTCAGCCTTTTTTCCTCTTTTTCCATTTCTCTGCGCCTGGTTCTTTCCTGCTGCTGATGCCCCTGAGACAACTACCCCTGCCGGTTCCAGCTCCTGCCTCCCAGCTGCTCTTCCCTCCCTCCTTCCCTCTTTAATGCCGGCAGCACCACTGGCTCGCCAAATGCATGCCCGTCTGCGCCCATCCGCGACCCGACCGCAGCCAGCAACCCTGGATCTCTGATCATACTCCACCACGACTGAGCTAGTCTCCTCACACTCAATCCTGGGAGGAACAACACCTGCCAGCTGTCCTCGCCAAACACCTCCAATGGCCATTTCTTCTGCCATCACTGCCGCCAGACCTTCACCACCCTCCGAAACCCCATGGCCCCCGCCCCAAGTCGGACATCAACACCACTGAAGCCCTGAAGTGCATCCTCCTAAACGTGAGCTCCCTGCACAGACACGCTACAGAGAACTCAGACCTTCTCGACACACTCTCGCCAGACGTTGCCTTCTTCACATAAACCTGGACCAACGCCTCCTCCACCCCCAACATCACCTCTTCGCCACTGCCATCCCTGACAGATACAAGATCCAGGAAATGGACTGCCTCAACCGCCCAGGAGGAGGACTCGCCATCACACACAAGAGCTCCCTCAGATTCTCCACCTCTACCCTGAATGACTCCTCCTCCAACAACTAACACCTTCACTTCCAGATCCTGACCAGCCCTAGTACCACACTTCGTGGCACCTTCTTCTACAGACCCCATGGACCATGCCATTCATTCACCACTACCATCCCTGACCTCATTGTACCCTGCATCATCGCCTCCATGGACAACATACTCATCAGAGCCCTGAACTTCTACCTTGACAACCCCAGCGACCTCAACTCTGCCACCCGCCTGGATAACCTCATTAACATCAGACTGAAACAGTTATCACCATCCATACCCACAAGGCAGGACACACCCTTGACCCCATCTTCACAGGTGGGAAAAACATCCGCTTCAGCCACACCACACAAACCCCATGGATGGACATCACTGCGTACACTTCCTTGTCAACAGACCCAAGCTGTCCAAACTTGCACACTGCCCTCCATGAAGAAACTGGAGCAAAGTCACCATGGAGCAGCTCAACTCCACCCTCAACCGCAATGCCCCCACCGCCTTGACCAACGCCAACCTCGGAGCTAAAGAACTCCACAGATGGATCACCAACTGCTCAGATGAGCTTGCACCCCTTCGTAACCCAGACAGACAGTTCACCAGAAAGGCCACCTGATTCACCACCAACCTCCAAGAAGCCAGATGCAGCTGCAGATGTCTCAAGAAAAACTAGAAGAACAGCAAATCCTCTGAAGAGCTCACCAACTACAAGAACAAAATGATGAAATACCACCAACGCATCAGATCCACCAAAAGGACCTTCATCCAGAACAAGATCCTCACCAACTCCAGCAACTCCTAGGAACTCTTCAGCATCATCCAGGAATTCACCAAACCCCCAGCGAAACCACAGACATCACCCCCTCCCAGGACCGCTGCAACAAGCTTGGCTCCTACTTCCACCTGAAAATCAAGAACCTCTATGACAACTTTAACGACCAGGCACCTGACTCCAAAACCACTCCCTCCTCCAGCAATGTCAGCCAGCCCACCATCTCCTCCTGAACCCCGGTCACCACCGAAGACACCACATCGACCATAAAAGGCATCCACTCAGGAGCCCCTATCTTATACAGAGCCGCCACCGCCATCGCCCTGGAACTACGACGCACCATCAACGCCACCTTTGAAACCCACTGGAAACATGCAGAAGTCATACCCCTACTAAAGAAGCCCTCAGCAGACCCCACAGACCTCAAGAACTATGTACCCATCCCCTCAGTCAGGGCCAAGGTCACCGAAAAGACTGTCAACATCAGACTAACAAAATTCATAGAAGAAAACTCCATCCTCGACCCCTCCCAATCTGGATTCCGCAGCAGTCACAGCACCAAGACCGCTCTACTCGCTGCTACAGATGATTTCCGCACCCTCCTTGACCAAACAGCCCTGATCCTACTTGATCTCTCTGCAGCCTTTGACACTGTCTCCCACCACACACTCACCGCCAGACTCAATTACGCTGGCATACAGGGAACTGACCTCGGCTGGCTCAGCTCCTTTTTCACCGGTAGAACCCAAAGAATCAGACTGTCAGTCACCCTTCCTCTCCGAACCCAAGATAATCAACTTCAGAGGACCACAAGGATCATTGCTCAGCCCCATGCTCTTCAACATCTACATGACCCCCCCTCGTCACCATCATCAGACAGCACGGACTCAGCATAGTATCCTACGCCAACAACACCCAGCTCATCCTCCCCCTCACCAAAGACCCCATCACCATCAGACTCAACTTCCAGGAAGGAATGAAGGACATTGCATCCTAGATGAGCAGCAGCTGCCTGAAGCTCAATTCAGAGAAGACAGAGTTCCTCATCCTCGGTCCCTCCCCCTCTGCATGGGATAACACCTGGTGGCTCACTGCCCTCGGCAGCCCCCCTACTCGCACGGACCACACCCAAAATCTCAGCATCATACTAGACTCCTCCCTCTCCTTGACCCGACATGTCAACACTGTCACCTCCACCTGCTTTAACACCCTCCGTATCCTCCAAAAGACCATTAAATGGATCCCCCTCGAATCAAGGAAAACCGTCACCCACGCACTCATAAACAGTAGACTGGACTACGACAACACCCTCTACGCAGGTATCAACAAGTCTATGCTCTGCAAGCTCCAGACCATATATAAACACCGGACCCAGACTCGTCCTCAGCATACTTCGACAAAAACAGATCAACCAACACCTGCGCAACCTCCACTGGCTCCCCTTTGAGAAGGGAGTAACTTTCAAGATACTCACCCACTCCTACAAATGCCTCCACAACACCGGACCCCAATATCACAATGACAGAATGTCCTTCCACATACCCAAACGGAACCTCAGATCAGCTGAACCCGTCCTTGCCATACCCCTGCACATCGGCAGAGCAGGAACGGGAGGCAGAATCTTCTCCTACATCGCAGCCAAGACCTGAAACGAGTCCCCGATCGACATCAGACCCGCCCCCACCCTGCACATCTTCAGGAAGAACCTTAAGATCTGGCACTTTGAAAGACCGGATTGATTGATAGTGTTGCCATTGCTCCACTGATCGTAAACTGATAAGAGAGAAAAGACTGATGTAAAGAGAGGGGAAGGTGAAGCAGAGGGAAACAAGGGTAATGGGGAGGAGGCTTAGACAGAAGGGAGGATAGTGAGAAAAAGAAGAGGATGATAGGGGAAGAAAAAGAGGGGGAGTTAGAAAGCAGAAAAGCACAAGCCCATAGTTTTAAACCTTAAGAAATATACAGTTAACTCAATGTTTCTTAACCTTTTGATTTTTGTGGACCCCCACTTAATCATTATTGGATCCCGGGGAACCCCACTGAATCATTTTTGGAAACCAGGGATCCCTTCTGAGTGTTAGTGGAAGCCGAGAACCCCAGTCTCAACATTTACTATAATTTGCACTGCAAAATAATACTAGTAAAATGCCTTTTTAAAAAAATTTGGATTTTAATGCGCTTTTATGGTTTTTATCTTCAAAAATCGAATAAAGCTATCTTTGAATTGAATTGATACAAGTAAAATGCAGAAGCAAGCATTCATCAAACAAATACACACGTGATCAAACATTTCATTTAAATCCCCAAACAAATACAGATCAATCAACATTTTAATTTTGATGGAAGATTGATGCTTTTCTAAATTCAATTGATGTCACTCAATGTCCATACTATATTCTGTTTATTATGCTTGCCCTACTACCACAAATCAACCTGAGGATATTAACTTAATTTTTTAGCTTCCAATTCCAAATTCCTTTACTTTTACAGAACTGTACACGTTGATTCATTATATATACTTAAATAATCTGTTAATATTTTGTTTTTGAAGCAGTTGTAGACCCCCTGTGTAGGTTTTGTCAACCCCCAGGGGTTCCAGTACTACAGGTTAAGACCCACTTCCCTAACTAGTAGACAAAAGCTGGCAGTAAGTATGGTATGCAGCTCACACACGTACAAGACATCCAGCATTCCTAGACACAGCTCTCAGGCACCTGGGAGTCACTGGGCAACCCCATTTACCTTTATGGCCCACCCATGCTTCTTCATGGAACTCCCAGATCCCAAATCTTGGAACAGGTTCTGGTGAGCAGAAAGAGGCAAAATAAAAGTGAGAAACAAGCAGGAAGAGGCCGAATAGAGGTCAGTAATGAGCAGACAGGGGCAAGTTGGAGGTCAGAAATGAGTAGCAGGAATTAAGGTTAGAAAATAGCAGAAAGAGGCAGAATAAAGGTCAGAACAAGCAGAAAGAGGCAGAATAAAGGTGAGAAACAAGCAGAAAGGGGAAGAATAAAGTTCAGCAATGAGCAGAAATGAGCGATATAAAGATGAGAAACGAGCTGCAACAGGCAGAATAAAGGCCAAAAGAGGCAAAATAGAGGTCAGAAATGAGGAGAAAGAGATAAAATAAAAGGTCTGTAACATGAAGAGTCAGGCAAAATAAAGGTCACCAACGATCAGAAAGAGGGTTGATAAAGGTGGGAAACAAGCAGAAAGAGACAGAATGAAGGTCAGCAATCTGCAGGAAAAAAGGCATAATAAAGGTCCACAACGAACAGTAAGAGGCAAAATAGCATTAAAAAATTAGCAGAAAGCGGTAGAATACAGGTTGGAATGAGCAGAAGAGGCAGAAGTAAGGTCAAAAGCAAGCAAAAAGAGGCTTAATAAAGGTGAGAAACTAGCAAAAAGAGGCAAAATAGAGATATATAATTAGCAGAAAGAGGCAGAATAAAGGTCATAAACAAGAATAAAGAGGCAGAATAAAGGTCAGAAATGATCAGAAAGATGTGGAATAAAGGTATGGAATGAGCAGAAAGAGGAGGAAAAAGACCAGAAACTAACAGAGAGGGGGAAAATAAAGGTCATAAATGAGCAAAAAGAGGCAGAATGAAGGTCAGAAAGGAGCAGAAAGAGGCCGAATAAAGGTGTGAAATGAAAAGTAGGCGGGAAAATAGAGGTCAGAAACCAGCAGGAAGCGGCAAAATAATGGTGAGAAACGAGGAGAAAGAGGCAAAATAAAAGTCAGCCACAAGCATAAAGAGGCAAAATAAAAATCAGAAACTAGCAAAAAAAGGCAACATAAAGGTCAGAAGGGACTGGGAGCAGAAAGAGGCGAAATAAAGGCTAGGATCGAGCAGAAAGAGGCACAATAATGGGCAGAATAAGTAGAAAGAGGCAAAATAGAGGTGAGAAACGAGCATCAAGAGGCAAAAGGGAGGTCAGAAACTAGCAGCAAGAGGCAGACTAAAGTCAGGTGTGAGCAGAAAGCAGGAAAATAATGGACAGAATGAGCAGAAAGAGGCAATATAGAGGCAGATAAACATAAAATGTATATGTAAAGCACGGGAAGAACATGGCGGCTGCACGCTGAGCAGCCGCTGCACCTGAGAATTCCACCAACCCTCTAAATGTAGTTATGTAAATGTAGTTGAGCTTATATAGCGCACAGCTACCCGCAGTGGGTGTCCCGGCGCTTGCTTAGGGAACCCGTCCTGATATTCCCCTGTGTGATAGCCCCAGCGGGTATCCACAAGGTGAAAGTCAGGCATCCCGCCGCGAGGGGCCGTTGTGGAGATTAAGCAAGCTATTGCCCAGAGTCGCAGAGTGTGAACCCGTGAGTCGAGAAGGCACCGGAGCGAGAATTATCGAGTCCATGGAATTTTTAGCCCAAGACCAGCCGAGGCGGGGAATTGAACCCTGGTCCAGGACCGATCTCAGCTTCCAGGTCTGCCGCCTCTAACCCCTGAGCCACACTTCTCCACTTCTAGCGCTTGGTTAACCACGCAATGGAGTGCTGAGGCTTCGAAGTAATGGCGAAGCTACCTACCTCCTCCTAAGTGCTCTCAGGGTTTGTTTTTTTATGTTTTTCTTCGTTTGGGCAGCGCCGCCCGCCTCTGCTGCGGCGGCGGGGGTGGTAGCTGCTGAGTCCCCAGTCCGGGTCGTGTTTGTGGTTGGAGGCGCTATCTCATACGGGGTGGACAGCTGCTGAGGCGGTGCTCTGCTTGCGGGCTGGTTCTTGCTCGGCTCGGGTCCTGGTCCTGGTTCCATCTCACTGTTCCGCGTTGTGCCGGTGGCCCACCTCCCACGGATGTGTGTCAGCGGGGCCGGAGAGGGTGAAGACGAGGGCGGCTACCCCAGCTTTCCTGGCCTGGTTGCGGTAACTTGCACCTCCTATGCCTCTCTCATCTCGACACACTGGGGGCTGCTGCGCTGCGGCACCTGAGCTGAGGAAGAGTAGGAGAGTTGCGGCCCGCGGTCTCCTCAGGGAGAGCATTAAACAAGTAGCGGTCAACCTGGAGCGGATTGTGGAGGAGAAACATTCAGAGAAGAACTATGGCGATGGCCATACACAAAGTTCCAGCAACGTGGTGCTGGTGCCAGCGAAGACTTTCACTCAAGACTGCAGAGGTTTTCAGGCCGACGGGGCCAATGGGGGGGTCCACTAATAAGGTAGGACGTGCTCCAGTCGATTGCCCAGTTGGGGTGAGCTCCACTGTCTATGCTCCTGTCTCTCCCTTTGTCCCTGCCTAACTGTAAGAGCCACAGGAAAGATAAGAGGCGTAGGGGTGGAAGAGGGTCCGTAAGGGCTAAGTCCGCTAAGAAAGCCTATGACCAGCTGCAGTTGAGTAATTTGAAGGGGGGCTTGGTTACCAGTACTTTTACCCCTGGTAAAAGCTTGAATAGCAGCAATTGTGAGGATTTTGACAGTAGCAGTAATGGAAGTAATGGCAGAAATAACGGGGCTTGCTGGATGGTGAAGGCGGGGACCCGAAAGGACGGGAAGGTTGACAAAAAGAACATCTCGACCTTCTTATCAGTGGAGGTTAAAAAGAAGAACTCCAAACTTTCTAAGGCTAAGGCTAAGGGTCCTTTTCCAGATTCTAAGCCTAGGATCACCCCCTCCATGAGGTCCTATTTTAAAGTCTTGCCTGAAGTATTGTGTCTTGCAAAACAGGGAGAAGGTGGCAGAACGGTAGGAGAGGCTGGAATTCAGTCAGCACCTGATTCAAGCAAGCAGTTACCCTTACCTTAACAAAAGCAAACCTAGGGAGCCACATGCTTGTGGAAGACAGATTTCTAGCATATGCAGGTAGCTGTGGGCCGGTAGTAAGGGATAACAGGATGGAGGGAGGGAAAGAAGGGGGAGAGGTTGGCGACCAGACATCTCATGGAGTCTCCCCAGAATGCCTTTAAGATCCATTTAAGGGTCGGAGTTCTGTGGAAGACTGCTCAGACGGAGGGGCAATGGCTTCAAGTTTAGAGGCTCTCATTCTTGCCCCAGCCCGAGCTCCAGAGGCACACCCAATCTCCTCCTTAGAACTCCTTATGGCTTAACTTGTGATGGATATAAAGAAGGGCTTTGAGGTTTCTGCTGCAAACCAAGGGGAGATCAGAAGCTTTTGTGAGTCACTAGAAAAAAAGTTGATCTATTAAACGCAAGGACAGAGAAACTAGAATCCGACGTGGGGGCATTAACTGGACAGATGGTTGCCATGAAGGGGGACTTTGCAACTTTGAAGAAAGAAGAGGGAGCACTGAGAGATAGGCTGGAAATAATAGAAAACAACTCCCGCAGGAATAATTTACGGTTATTGAATGTCCCAGAGGAAAGCGAGGCAAAAGATCTTTAACCCTTTATGATAAATCTCCTAAAAGAATCGTTGATTTAGAGATTTCGGCAGCGGAGCTGGACAGGGACATCCAAAGAATCTATCAGGACCCCTTCAGACTAACCCGAACCATTCCAAGCCAAGGAAAATCCTCATTAATTTCCACACTTTATTATAACCCTGGGCATAATACTATGCTACAACGGTGCATGCAAAGTTTGTACTTGTTCGCTGTGCTTAATCACACGTAGCATAGCAGCTAAATAAACAACATCCTCAGATGCTTTGAAAAAGCAATTTTACATGCATAAAAACATATAACTAATTCACAAAAGTGAAATTTTACAATGAAAACATTAGGCAATGAGAGAGCTGATGATTTTGGGGTCCCCCCTAACCTAGAGGGAGGACCAAGGAGATGCCTTGAACACAAAGAGCATAAACAAAAAGCACATTTTGTCGAACTTCAGTGGTGGTCCCATCCTCTTAGGACCACCCCAAGCACAGTTATTGGCAAAAAAACAATCCCAACCAAAGGCCCTGCAAAGCATTATGGGACTAGATTAGCAGTGGGCAGTGAATATTATAGTATCGAATATCAAAATATTTCTACAAAGAGCTACAGTTCACCTAGTTGTTACTGGATGTCCCTCACAAGTCAAATGCAAAGCATTGAAATTATTCTTACATCAAGCTGCAGTTCCACTAGTCGTTACTAGATGTCCCTCACGAGTGAAAGGCAAAGCCATTGAAACCATTTCATCAAGCATTTGCATTTGACTCGTGAGGGACATCTAGTAACCACCTGTTGAACTGCAGCTCTTTGTAGAATTATTTTGATATTGGATAATACATAATATTCACTGCCCACTGCTAATCTCATCCCATAATGCTTTGCAGGGCCTTTGGTTGGGCATGTTTGTTTGCCAATAACTGTGCTTGGGGTAGTCCTAAAAGGATGGGACAAGCACCAAATCGAACTCAAACAGACCGACCATCGCTGCATTCACATCACCTTCCGAAAACCCACCACGCACCACCACACCCAACAGATCCCCCACTGCAATTGGAGCAAAATCACCGAAGACCAGCTAAACACCACTCTCGCCCAATGCGCACCTGCTGACCCCACCGACGCCGACACAGCAGCCCTGGTAGCAGATCACAGAGCTAGCAGAGTGGATCGGTGAGCAAGGACGGCAGTCAAAACGGCTGCGGTAAAGCGGGAGAACACGGAAAAAGCCCGCGAGAAGCCCCTGACAAGTAAAACCCCCTCCCAGCCTCCAAGAGTCACAGGAGCCACAGTGCCTGCCTGGAACCGCCTGCACCGCCTGAGCTAATCAGGCACGTATAGCGGAACGGCCGCGGGGGGGGGATAGCAGACGCCCTACAGTAGTGAGGTAGCAGCCCAGCAGTTAAGAGGGCAAATAAGTGTAACCGCGCTCGGTGTAATAAAACCCCTCAAAACCCAAGGCCAGCAGCCTTGCACCTCGGTGCACCTCGGTGCAGGGAAGGAGGGGCCGTATTAGCCCACAAAGGAAGAAATAAAGAATCCAAAGATACAGCTCGGAACCAGGGAGTGGGCCATACAACGGGAAGGAGCTTGTGACGGAAAGTAGACCCCGAGTGGCTGACCCACCCCAGACTGAAAGAAGAAGAAAGAGTGATTACTTGACCAGAGCCTTGTAAAAGTGTCTCAAAACTGCGGCAAAGCTGTCTGGCGGGTAAACGGCACAACAGAGGTAAGTGAATGCATGAGTAAAAGAATTATCATATTTATAGTAATCCGCCACCCTGTTTAACCGTAAACAAACTGCGAACTTGGAGTATACAGGGGATAACTGCACTAACACCTGAGACAAAAATAGCCCTAAATTAAAGGAAGATGGCCCCGAAAAGAAAGCAAAAATTACGCAAGGAAGCTTTGGAAGAAAGTCCAGAGAGGAGTGAGCTAATGGAGGGTTCAAGGACACTGGAAGAGAGCCGGGAAAGCCAGGTCTCCCCTGAGGACAATAGTAAGGGATGACGAGAGAAGAGTAAAGATAAAAGGGCCACAAAACAAGTCCAGCAAGCCACAAAGGATGGCCCTACAACATCTATCAGGAAAGATAGCACGGTAGCTTCTAAATCGATAAAGGACTTTGTAGGGAAACACTATAAAATGGCAGAGCCGCTTGTAATAAATTTGGGAACTGAGGAGGAGCACCGGGCCGAGAACGAAAAAAACTCGGGGGCTGAGGAGGAGAGTCAGACGGAGAAAGACATGGGAGTGCCCCCAGAACAAGGAATAGAAGAAGAATTGGGGGATCCCCTGCTAATAAAACTCTCCCTCCTGAACCAAAATCTACAAATAGCAGCGCCACGCCTTTCATCTTCCCCAAGACTTTTTCCCTACAAACCTCGGAGAATGTAGGGCAAATGGGAAACGAAAGTCAGAGCCCAAGTTTTGTTTGGGGGGCTTCACGTAACCAAGTACTGCAACATTTAAATGGGCAAAAAGATATAAACCAGAAGGACGTTTCCAGAACAGGAATTCAAGCCACCCCGGAGGGAAACCATGCCCAGGACCCGGACCTATCCGCATCACCCACATTCTCCATAATAGACCTACTATTGATATTACAGAAAACCCTCCAGGGAATCTTAGAAGTAACTATGTTGAATAATGGTGTTTTAAAATCACAAAAATCGTCCTTAAAAAGGATTGAAGAGGAGCTGTAGTAGGAATTAAGTAGGAATTAAGGGTCAAATGCCGCACATGTTAAGACCAGTAGTTACTCCCCAGCCCACAGAACAAAGCATAGTGAGTGAATCGGCAGAGGCATTGGATAATGTATATATATCCAAACGCCCAATGCTGATAAAAAGGCGATGTGAATATGTAAGGGTCCTTACCAAGAGCAGGGCATGCAAGAAGCGGGCCCCTAAAACATCACTTAAGGGAAAAAGGGAGGATACGGAGGCGGAGGAACAGTTAAGCCTAAATTCTTCTGCCCAGACATATGTACTCTCTAGACCACTGCAATCAGAGTAAAAGAAACACCCTAAGTGTGCAAAAGAAGAGCCAGAGTAGTAAGGGATTAAATAAGAAACCTCCAAAAATCTAATTTGTAAATCGGAGAGTAAACCCACCCTCAGTGGTACAAACCCAAAACCAACAGAGGCAGGGTAACTCAGATGAAACTTCACAACTCCAAGAGATAGTAGGATTGGAGAGCACAACGAGGCCCCCAGGGTGGGCAAAGGGCAGACAGTTAAAACCGGAAACCCCCAAGACAGTGTTAGAGGTGGATAATACCAAATGGGTGTACCTGGAACCGGTGCAATCGGGCCAAATGGGAAACAAGCAGAGGAAAATTAATCCACTAAATAGGGTACAGATTTTGACTTCCTTTTCGAAATTCACAAGTCTGAGTGGGATTGGCTCAAAAGACCTGAGACAGGTGGGCTTCATAGAAAATACAAATGGCAAGGAAATAACAAGATTACTACTTTACTCAGACCTGGTAAAAATGGCAATTGTAAAAGCAGCTAGTGAGATATCCCAAGTGGGAATAAGGGTAATCCAAGAGAGGGAAGTAAAGGGAAAAATACACTCAGGAAGCAGCTTCCTAAAATGCAATGCAGGTCTAGGGAGGAGACAGGTGAAGCTACTAAGAGATAATGAAGAAGATGGTAGCCGCCTGTACATTGTGGTAAATAATACAGCAAAGGATGACTCATGGGGTAATTGGAGCCAAAGAAGCTACCTGGGAGAACACTCCGAGAGGCACATGGAGGGAAGGGCTGAGGATGGCGGTCTAAGTGAGGTAGTATAGGATTGGGGGGTGTCGCACAGTCTAAGTCTCTTATCATGGAATGTAAATGGCCTAGGCAATGAGACAAAACAAGAGTATATAAAGAAGTTAGTAAATTAAGTGGAAATTGCCTGCCTACAAGAGACTTGGATATGCGACGAAACCCCAGCCATCGAGGGTTACCTGCAACTAAATCAACCTGCCAAGAAAAAAAGATTTGGTCACCCTTCGGGGGGAATAATGACTCTTGTGTCAACAAAAGTATTGAGAGACCTAACCCCGCTAAAAGTGAACTGTAAATGGCTATTGGCTTGTAGATTAGACCTACTGACCTTAGATAAGAAATATGAAATGGTGACTGTCATAAATGTATATATGCAGTGGGATAATGTGGCAGAGTATGTAACTGAGATGGGAAATTTCAAAGAAGACATTGATTCCTTATTAGAAAAATATGCTTCAGATGTAATGCTAATTATGGGGGATTTCAACCATAAGCTACACCCGAAGAAGGCCGATCTCTGGAATAGGGAACTGTTGGATGCATATGGAATTAATTATGCCAGCTTCCCAGTATGTGATCCCTCAAAACAGGATATGGATCTAGTAAACTTTTTAGGGGGAGGGGTCTCTTTTGCCTAAATAGCATAGTTAAAACAGACTGCCTGGCAGAGAAGACCTTCAAATTAGGTTTACAAAACTGCCCAATTGATTACGTTTTTATGTTAGCCTGGAATTTCCCACTAGTACGGGAATTCAAGCTACTTCAAAACGAAACTAGTGATCACAATCCACTGCATTTAACGATATACGGGGGAAGAAGGGAGCCCAGAGAGAAAGTGATCCCACAAGAAGTTGACTACCCCAAACGTGCGACAAAAAGACTAACAGAGGAGCACCAGGGAAAATTAAAGTCCTTTCAACTTAAGGTCGAACTAGGAGACCTCGGGAGTAAAAAACTTGGAATGGTTTATGGAGAAGACTCAGGATAGAACTAAAAAATTATAAAAGAAAGAGTACAAGAACCCCTGTAACCCGGCTGAAATGGTTTTCCATCAACTGCCAATCTAAAAAAAGGGAGATACGGACAGTATCAAGAAGCCAAAGGAAAAATTTCAACCAAGAGAGACAAAAACACTTAAATAAGCTGAAAGTTGAGTTTAAAAAATTGTTACTGATGCAAAAAAGGTCATACAAAGAGAAATGTTGGGCAAATCTGTTAGAATCAATTGAAGATAAAAACCTAAGACAATTTTGGAAACTGGTAAAAGCAGCTTCCACCCCAACAGACGGAGAAATGAAATGTGTCGTTAGTGAGGCAGCTTGGGAGAAATACTTGAGGGATTTGTTTAAGGCTCGAGTTCACCAAGGAGTCATAGAGCCCCATCCTTGGCAGGAAATATCGGAAGAACTCAAATTAGATTTTAACCAACTGCAAGTAGAAAATACAATAAAGAAATTGAAGCTAACTCGTGCTGCAGGGACTGATAATCTCCCTGCATTAAAATTAAAGTCACAGTTAAAGTGGTGGGCAAGATTTCTCTCTCAGATGTTCCAAATAATATTAGTAAAAGGCACAATGCCATTGAATTGGAAGGGCGCTGTAATCAGGCCAATCCATAAAAAAGGTAGTATGGATGCACCTCAAAATTACAGACTGATTAACCTCCTAGACATAGGAGAGAAGGTATTCTCAAAAATTGTGTTAAATAGATTAAATGCCTGGGCCGACGAGTTTTCAATCATACCCATAGAACAGGGAGGATTCAGAGAGGGACATTCCACGATAGACCACTGCTTTGCACTGTGGGCAATGGCGAGGAAGTCAAAGGAACAAAATGGCAAGCTTTGCTGCTGTTTTGTTGACTTCCGAGCAGCGTTCGATTAAGTGGACGGGGACTGCCTATAGGAAACTCTAATTAAGAAAAATATATCAAAAGACCTGCTGGTTATAATAAAAGAATTACACCAAGGTAATTGGGCACAGGTAATTAGGGATACTGAGGGGTCATTAACGCCAAAAATACCTATGCAAAGGGCCTGAGACAGGGCTGCGTTCTAGCCCCACAGTTATTCTCTATATTTTTGTCTGATCTCCCTGCCTGTCTAGAGGTTGAGGGCAGTGCAAGACCAAGAATGGATTGAAAAAAGGTGCCTTGTCTTCTATATGCGGACAATCTGGTAATAGTAGACCAGACTGAGACATGCCTCCAAAGACAGTTGAAATCTTTTAGTGATTACTGTGCAAGGACATTTTTAACAGTAAACTTAGAGAAGACAAAGATTTTATGCTTTGGGAAAAAGCCAATTAAGTTTAATTAGTTCTTAGGTGATCTTAAATTGGAATCGGTTAATGAATACCGATAGCTAGGGATGGGGTTCGACAAGACACTAAACTGGCACACTCATCTGGAAGCCTAAAAAGCGAAAGCACACACATCAATCGCTGGTTTAAAAATGTTTACGGGGATATGTCTCACCGTCTATTACTAAAGGCTTTCAGTGCAATGATACCCCCGCAAGTCCTCTACGGCGCAGAAATCCTTTATTTGAGCGGTAAGGGAGTCTGGGACCTGGAGGAAGGGAAATGCCTGAAAACCCTTCTATCCCTCCCACCATCATCAATGGTCCAAGCAATTAGAACTGAATTAGGAACAAAGTCCTGGGGGGTACAAGTACAAATGGCAGTGATTAGATTGTGGAAACGCTTGGAAAATGAAAAAGGCCAAAAAGTCGCACAATGGTGTAGGAAAGAGATCCAATTCAGTAACTTAAAATGGGCAAAAACATGTAAGAAACAAAATGGTGCAGGCCTGTGAGGGCCTGAAGGTGGAGATGTGCCACGAATCCCAACAATTAGTCTGTACTAAGAGCGATCTGAAGTTTAATGGGAAAAACATTTCTAGAAGGTCAGATATGGAATACCTGGCTAAGAAAAAATCAGTAGATTTTATGATGTACTCTTGGTCAAAAGAAAACTGGTTTTCTTATTTGGATATTTTACCAAATCGCTGGTACAGTCAGGAGATTCTAAGGATTAAACCGTGGTTGATAAACAAAGAAACTAAATCGAAAATGTTAGACTACAAAGGGTGTTGCAAGTGTAGCCTGAGCACTAAAGGGGATCTAGTGCACCTCCTGTTGGACTGTCTAACTATATTAGAACAACGTGAATCATGGCTGCGCCCAATATTTTTAAAATACGCTATAAGAACACCGGCACAGGCGCTCCACTTTCTCACGGAAATGCCTTCTATCAAAATTACAATTGCTCTAGGGAGTTACATGAAGGTAGTACAGAGATCCCAATAAGAGAGGAGTACATTTTAGAAATTTTAAAAATAATGAATTATATAGCTTGTCCAAGAGAAATGGTTGTTTTAATGTAATAATAATTAAGGATTATCCTAAGGAAGCAATATTTTATTGGTATCTGCTTTTAAGAAATGTACCCAGTGTGTGGAAGATTTTACATTTATTTTGGAATGTTTTTATCTGTATCTACTTTTCTCTGTTTTGTTGTAGAATATTTTAAAGCAGTAACTATTCCTTTGCACCTGTTTAAAGATTATGATCTAAATAAACATACTTTTTGACTGACTGACACACCAAAAGGAGCCAGCAGGTTCACCGCAGACCTCCAGGCCTCCAAGCAAACCTGCCGAACACTAGAGAAGAGATGGCACCGCGAACAGACACCAGACAGCTATAAGCACACACGAACGACACCATCATCTCATCAGATCCACCAAAAGGGCCTCCTTCAAGGACCGACTCGACAACAACGAACACAACAGCAAAAAGCTCTTCAACATCTTGAAGGAACTCTCCAATCCCAGCTCCAACATCAACGACATCTCACCATCACAAGACCTATGCGATTCCCTCGCCACCTTCTTCCATCGCAAGATCGCAGACATCCACAACAGCTTCAACAACCTGGCAACCCCGATAACAAACAACACCTCTAACTCCGCAGCCACCATTCACATCGTTCCCCTACTCACCTGGGCCAACATCAATGATGACAACATAATCAAAATCTTGAACATAATCCACTCCGGCTCTCCGTCAGACCCATGCCCACACCACATCTTCAACAAAGCTGGGGCCACCATTGCACCCCATCTCAGCAAGGCAATCAACATCTCCTTCGAGACCACGACCTTCCCAGAGAGCTGGAAGCATGCCGAGATCAACGCCACTCTGAAGATACCCAAGGTGGATCTGAGGGACCTCAAGAACTTCCGGCCCATCTCCCTGCTTCCGTTCCCAGCGAAGGTCATCGAGAAGACCGTCAGCAGACAGCTGACTCGCTACCTCAAGGAGAACAATATACTGGACCCGTTCCAGTCCGAGTTCCACAGCAACCACAGTACCGAGACAGCCCTCATCGCCTCCACCAGTGACATCAGGGCCCTGCTGTACAATGGCGAAACCGCTGCCCTCATCCTCTTGGACCTATCAGCCACCTTCGACACTGTCTGCCACCGCACCCTACGCACACGCCTCCACGACACAAGAATCAGAGACAAGGCTCTGGAATGGACCACCTCCTTGCTCATAGGCAGAACCCAGAGTGTCCGCCTCCCCCTTTCCCCTCCGAAGCCTCCAAGATCATATGCGCCGCACCCCAAGGATCATCCCTAAGCCAGACACTGTTCAACGTCTATATGACACCACTCGCCCAAGTCACCCGACTGCACGACCTCAACATCATCTCCTACGCTGACAAAACCCAATTGATCCTGTCCCTCACCAAGGACCCCCTCAATGCAAAAACCAACCTCCAGGAAGGAATTAAAGCCATCGTGGATTAAGAACAGCCGTCTGAACCTGAACATAGACAAGACGAAGGTCCTCATCCTCGGCTCCACCCCCTCAGCCTGGGACGACTCCTGGTGGCCATCCATACTGGGACCAGCACCAACACTCACCGACCATGCAAGCAACATGGGGTTTATCCTCGACTCTACACTCTCCATGACCAAGCAAGTCAACGCCGTCTTGTCCTCTTGCTTCAATACACTCTGCATGCTCAGCAAGATCTACAGGTTGATCCCCTTTCGAAACAAGAAGAACAGTCACCCAGGCCCTCATCATCAGCAAGCTGGACTACGGAAATGCCCTCAACACAGGAGCCTCAGCCAAACTCCTGAAACTGCAACAACCCATACAGAATGCCTCTGCCAGCCTGATCCTCGACATCCCGCGCCACAGCCACATCACACCACACCTGAGAAACCTGCACTGGCTTCCCGTCAACAAGAGGATCATCTTCCAGCTTCTCACCCAGGCACACAACGCACTTAACAACACCGGACCAGCATACCTCAACAGACGACTCTCCTTCTACACCCCGAACTGACAGCTCCGCCGACCTCGCCATCGTCACCCGCATCCGAAGATCAACCACCGGCGGCAGATCATTCTTCCATCTCTCCACCAAGACTTGGTACATCCTCCCCATCCACCTACAGAAGACCCAGGACCTACTAACCTTCAGGAAGCTTCTCAAGACCTGGCTATTCGAGCAATAGCAGCACCCTACCCCTCCCTCCCCACGGCGCCTTGAGACCCTCACAGGTGAGTAGTGCACTTTACAAATGGATTGATTGATTGACGTTAAAGTTAGGAAATAGAATTTTAAAAACCTTAGAAATTCACTCAAAAACAAAAAACAAAGGTTAAAGGGACTGTATAGAGAGTACGGCTGGCTGGTAAACTCCGCTTCGATGGTGGAGTTCACTGAATTTTTTCACTACGCACTCCGCTTGGAGTGCGAAGTTTGGCAAGAACTTCCACATAGTAGAATTTACCGGTGTAGGCCACTCACCCTTCACGCCCAGATAGATACATCCTGTTTAGAGAAGCAAGACACACATGGCCACATTTGGCGCAGATCAACTGCTGTGTCGCTATCATGAGCTGTGCAGCCTCACTTGCCACCCAAGTACAAAATAGTGGTGCTGTGCAGCGCTTTCCGGGTTAGGATCCCGCCTACAGGCTGCACTGCCACTTCATTTGCAATGCTGAGGAGCGTCACACCAGGCTGCGTCAGCCTCTTCCTCCTATGGAGACTTCATGAGCAGCCAGCATAGGGGCTGCAGCTAGATGCTGTGTCTCCAGCCTGAGCTTCTGTGGCTTTCTCACCAAGCCCCTCACGCCACCCCCCTCGCAGCTTCATGCAAAAAAGCTGCAGCTTCTCTTAGCTTCTTGGCGGATAACCATGAGCTGGGCAACGTGCAGTGCTCACCCCAATGGCCGCGCCTCTAGCCTCGGCTTCTATGACTTCCCCATGGAGTCACAGGATGAGGCCAAGCCAGCTTAGCCCCACACATTGCTGCAGCTCTACGCAGAGGAGCTGCAGCTATTCTCAGCCAACAATGCTTTTGGATTCTTGGCGAGCCATCCAGAAGCAGAATCAGAACTGCCAACACCAACAACATACTGGGTGCAGCCCTTTGCCGCAGGATATAAAACAGTAAGTGATTGCAGCTTTGAGTACCACGTTTTTCTATCTACAATTATAACAGGAGAACGCATTGCTTTGCTCCTCTGCCGAATTGATCTCCTCATCCCACAGCCTTCCTATTTTCTGTTGCACACCTGAAGCTTGAGCTACTCTTACTCTGCCTACTCGCGAAACTTCACGTATTGTAACAGAGTATTTGGGTCACATCAAGTAAGCTAACATATAACTCAGAAAAAACATTGAAATAGCAGCAGTTATAGATACCTGAGCTAACTATAACTTATGCCCCTGCAATGCACTGCTTACAACCTCACATATTACATCACTGGTGACATCACTGATGACATCATTGATGACATCTTAAATGACATCCCTTAGACTTTGTTGGCCTAAGGGACTCCATCAGCTGGTGCAAAAATCAAGTTTAAAGGGAGGGGGCCATGTGCCCCCCTCCCTCAGAATTTAAAGGCCCAGGCTGGCTGAAGGACTCTGTGCCAAGAAGTCCACCCTGGACATTATAGTGAGGTGTAATAAAAAGATCGGATTTTGGTTTTTTTTTATTCTAAGAAAAATCCAAGGCCCTCAATAAGATGGTGGTCGGCCGGACTGCCGAACGCTATTATATCGGGCAGGTTACCGTCCGACAATGAGTCATAAAGTGCTATTTTCTACTGTGGCTTGTGCTGCAGTCCAGGAATAGGGCTGCTGCACAAGCCGCAGTAGAAAATGGCACTTTATGACTCATTGTGGGATGGTAACCTGCCCGATATAAAAACAGTCGGTGGTCCGACCGACCACCATATTATTGAGGGCCAGCGGCTTGTGCTGCAGTCCAGGAAGAGGGCTGCAGCACAAGCCAAAGCAGGAAAAAGCACTTTGTGCACATCTATGCACCATGTCCACGCACCATGTGTTGCCTGGCACATGGTGCAATGTTGTGGGGGGACACTACTTGTGCTCCCAGGGCCACTTAACATTGCCCTACAGAGAACGAGGGCCCTGCTTGGGACCCCCAATGTCTCTTTCTGTCTGAATCTCCATTTCTGTGCATGCACCTTGAATAGGCATATATTCGGAAAGGGATATCCTAATTCCTAAAGTGGTAACTGCACAAGCACTGTCTCCATTGTAGGGTTAGGAATCCAACCACTGTGCCGTCGGGACCTTTGATCCTGTTAGGGAGGTGGTCCTAACCCCCAACCTCTGCGGTCCAACAGACTGCATTGTAATGCAGCAGTAGAACCTATGCCCTGGATGGCAGGTAGATCACCCTGACAGCCTGTCGGTGGCCGTCCACCCGCCATCACAATGAGGACCCAAATGATGAAGTGGCATTAAAGTAAGGTGACTATGTCAGTGCCAAGATAATGTTTTGAACTAAAAGAAAATACAGAAATTTGCCAGTTATATTTAGCGGAGCTAAAATAACTTGCACCGTGTAAGACTTGGCCCTTTTTGACTAAACTTTTTGCTTTCCCCCTAGACCTTTTTCTGACATAGTGTTGCCAACATATATGCTCTGGACACTTTGGGCATCATTACGATGGCGGGCGGATAAAGTCTGCCCGCCACCGTAACAGTATGCAAGACTGTCCGCCAGGGGTGCGGCGGTCCCACACCTGCAATTAGGATGCGACCGCCACTGTGTCGGAGTCATCCCCCATTCCCAGCATTGTGCATTGGCATGCACAAGGTGACAGGCACCGCGCGGTGCTTGACAACTTGTCCATGCCAATGTAGGGGGGTACCACAGGTACCCCCCAAGTGCACCGCCCAAACCCCAAAGTATGAAAGGGTCCAGCGTACGCGCCCTGATAATGAAACAACAAATAGAAGTACGCAGTTCCCCAAAAGTGCGGTGAGAAAGTAACCAAGCAGATGTGAGACAGTGAAGGGGGTGGGGGATCCCCCTTTCGGAACTAAAACCCTCACACACCCAGCAAGCTAGGTGTCATGCTTCATCATATGGGTTCTGCTCCTCGTCAGACTGGCGCTGCAATGTCTGACGGGCTCCCAATGATGGGGCTCTTTACCAGAGATCTTTAGTTCCTGCCAGTTGGTGCATGTGGGTGTGAGGGCCTAGGGGAAAGTGTAGACAAGAAGTGAGTGTAGGAATATTAAAAAAGGTTAGTAAGTCCACGACGGTAAATTTAATGATGTGGTATACTACCTTAATAAAAACAGTGAGTAGACTCTAAACAGGCTGGTGCAAGGATCCAGCAAAGTTCAGTCTACCTAGCGGTCAACATGTTTCATGCAAAGGTGCAATTCGTCAGGACCTAAGGGGAAGTGAGTTCTACACTAGGAGGAAGGGGAATACTACCTTCCACCTTGGAATGATAGGCAGGCCGGATGGTCCTGCTCAGTCTTAGTGGAACGCCTACTAAGACCGTGTTCCGGCTTCAACGGTCTTCTCAGAAGTGCTGGTACCCAATTGTAGGCACCTGTCCGTCAGTCGGACGCTAGTACAGCACCTACCCGCACGGTGAGGAGAGGAAGCAGAACCCATATGATGAAGTATCACAGCTAACTTGCTGGGTGTGTGAGGGTTTTAGTTCCGAAAGGGGGATACCCCCACCCCCTTCACTGTCTCACATCTGCTTGGTTACTTTCTCACCTCACTTTTTGGGAACTGCGTACTTCTATTTGTTGTTTCAAAATGTAAGTGTCCCTGTATAAAGTAATGGTAATTGGTTGTCCATGATTTGTATGTTTGCCTTACTAAGTGAAGTCCATAGTAAAGTGCACTATGTGTGCCAGGGCTGGTAATGAAACTGCTACTCATGGGCCTGCAGCACTATTTGTGCAACCCACACAAGTTCCCTAAAAAAGTGAACTCAGGTCTGCCATTGCAGGGCCTGTGCGCAGTTTGTTAAACTGCCATGTTGTACTGTTAAGAGCATTTACTTGCCAGACCTTACCCTTCCCTTTCTGTGTACATCAGCCACCCCTATCAAAGATCTAGGGTCCTCCCTCGACAGGGTGCAGTGCATGTGAAAGGTAGGACATGTACTAAGGTGTGTGTCATGTCCTGACAATGAAATAATCTCCACTTCCTTTTTCACTGTTGAAAGGGCATCTTGCCCATAGGACAGAATAGGAAGGCTGGGTAATATGTTTTCCAGCCTAACTTCCTAAAAGTTTAATATAGAAAGGTAAAGTTTAGTATGCCTGAACTCACAATGTAATAACACATCTGTTTATGTAGGTGGTTTTTGCATTGTGTGTTCAGAAGCCACTCTTTTAGAAGTGGCATTTCTGTGTGTCTCTGCCTGGCTGTGGATTGACTGTCTGGATTTGAAAGCGATAGGATCTGGGGAATGTCTTGACCCAGTTGAGGAGGTGAGACAGCAACAGACTGACCTGCATCTGGAGTGTAGGGGAGGAGAAGCCCTTAGAAGTGAAGAGGATGCTATAAAACAATTGGCTCATCTCCTGTTGAGTGATTGAGAATCCAGACCCCCAAAAATCAAAGTGAGAGAGGTGTCACTGGCAGGGAATCACCTAGAAGTGGTTTGCATAGGGGTGAGTGCCCCCTGAAGCACCAAGACTTCAAAGCCCATTGAGGGGGTATAACTATGAGAGCTGAAGCCCCCGAACTTTGCAGACTGGCATGATCAAGGGTGAACAAGTCTGAGGCTACTTCGTGGTCAAGAGGACCTTTGCCAAGGAAGACACAACTGAGGAGACCGAAGGATAGGACTGACCCTTGCTGTGTGATCTTGGGCTGGCCTGCAGTTTGCTGTTTCAACCAAGGAAAGGCTAAAGGGACTTTGCTGTGTGCTGTGTCCTCCTACTTGAAGGACTTTGCTGTGTTCTGTGTCCTGAACTAACTATCCCAAGGGCCTGAGGTGAGCTGGCTCCCTGTTTGGAAACACAGGAACATAAACGTTTCCAGGAGAGTCTCAGCAGGATTGTGTGCACTGGAATCCAAGTCATTCTCATCGACCCTGTGTGTGTGTGCCTTGGGCACTGTGAGACCTTTGTGAGGATTTGCCTTGTTATCCTGGGCACCGGAATCCAAGTGAATGTCATCAACGCTTTGAGAGTGTGCTTTGTGCACGGTGAAACCTTTGTGAGGATTTGCCTTGTTATCATGTGCACTGGAATCCACGTGAGTCTCATCGCTGCTGTATGCGGGTGTGTTGTGCACCGGGAGACTTTTGTGAGATTCGCCTTGTTATCTTGTGCACCGGAGTAAAGGGAGTCTCAGCGATGCTGTGCGTGTGATCTTCGTGCAGCCTGAGACTTGTGTGTGGAGTGCCCAGTGATCATGCACCCAGAGTGAAGGAAGACTCAGCGATGCTGTGTACGTGTGCTTTGTGGCACCCTGAGATCTTTGTGAGTGAAGCAGCCCAGACTGGCAGTCCCGGAGGGGCTGTGTTGCCGGCCTGTGCCGCCATTGCCATTTCACAAAGCTGCTTGGAGGCCCAGCCGCTGGACGAGGAAAGGAGAGTGGGTTTTCTCAACCCAGGTAATGTGTGTCGACTCCTGGAGTGCGGCGCAGTCTTGGAGGGAGACGCTCTCGGCCTCTCTCTCGTATTGGCCGCGCGAACCTCTGCTTCAGGTTGTGTCGCGGCCCATAGTGCCAAAGGGAGTGGCGGTACAGGGGCCGGAGTGCGGAGCTGCACTTTGGAATTACATCGTACTGTGTTGGGGGCCACTGTGAGAGGCTGACTGAAGGTCAGAAGAGAAGGTGGAGAGACCGGCTAAGGCCCGGCAATAGGGCATGAGTGTACTACGTAGAAATCCATTTCTGAGAGCCGGAGTATCTGACTGACTATTACACATTGCAACATTTCTGTATAACAAACTACTTGATTGTCGTATGACGCATTGCCTTGTTCCTGCATAACGAACTACCTGATTAGCGTATTGCGCATTGCATTGTTCCTGCATAACGAATTACATGATGAATGTATACGCATTGCCTTATTATTGCAGAACGACATATCTGGTGTTTGGGTTATGCATTGCATTGTTTTACCTTGCAAAGTGCCTGATTGTAGCGTTACACATTGTATTCTTTTCATTGCAGAGTATCTGATTGCTATGTTACGCATTACAGTATTTTACATTGCAAAACTACCTGATTCTAGGATTACAAACTGTATGACATGTGATTAGGAGTACAGGAGAATGTTTAGAAGTGCTCATTGACATCACCAGAACTTACAAGGGCTGGCTGGCCTATCAACTGACCAGGAGAAATATTACACAACCGCCTATCTTGGTTTTATATTGTGTGGTCTTATCGAATATCTTTTTACATAAAGTTTACACTTGTTTTTATAAAACTCGTATGGAGTCTATTTGTGGTGTCATCATTGGATTATTGTGAGCGTGGTTGCAAATACTTTACACATTTGCCTTGAAGATAAGCCTGGCTGCTCGTGCAAAGCTACAGAGGGGTGAGCAAGGCCATCTAAGAAGGTGACCTTCCCTTTCCTGACGTTGGAACGTGGGTCCCTACTTGGCCTAAGGTACCTACCTCAGCCAACCAGGGATCCCGAGTCTAACACACCCCTACAATGGACCGCTTATGACCTTATATATAACATCAATCATGAAGTGTTATATGACATCATTTATAACACCACAGATAATCATGAGTAGAATAAACCTTTTCCCAGTCATCCTGCTTATCAAATTCCCACCCCTCGTTAAGCGGTTCCTAATTCAGCCTTCAATTAGGATATAAATTTGCCCCATCAATAACTGAGTCAACTATAAGGACAATTTTAGCCTACGTATATATTACTAGTCACTTGTATGTTTTTGTTGAAAGACTCTCCAATACTAGTGTTCAACCCAAAGGCGAGGTGGTCAACCTCAAAGACCAGAGCGTTGTGGTCACATCCTTGATGTGACTAGACAGTCAGGTCAATTAAGGAAGGCCAAGCCCTTGCATCCATTAAAATATAGCCAATCACACTACTGCCAGGGGCACGATTAAAAGTGTGCTTTCACAATTCCCAGCTCAAAGTCCCTGCCTCAATGTTAGGGCATTAATTTGCAGTGCCAACTGGGTCCGTGTCTTTATTGGTGCCATTTGCAACTTGGGAATGCACCATACATAATCTTACTATTAAGTGAGTTCTGCAGCACTATCATCTAGAGGTTCAAAAAAACTATTTAAGTCACCTCCCACAAACTCTAGGGCTCCTCCCAAGACTGCCATCATATGTGGAATTAATATCTCTTTGGTAGGGGACTGATAGTTAACTCCTCCCAGACTCAAATACGCGTTATAGACATAAAGTATTTGGGACAGGGTAGTCAAAGATACACATACAATATCCAGAGAACACACCAGAATTTCTGTTTACAGCTATCCAATCTGTCATGCGCACTTCAGAGCCTGCAATCCGAGTGCGTTAAACAGCTGCGGGATTGCAGGTACAAGCCACAAGCCTCAGATTGAGCGCTGGGTGAGTCTGCTCCAGCCAAATCCTGAAGCTTCTGAGCAGCTCCAGGATTCAGAATCAGGAGGTAAACCAGCCTCCTTTTCTGCTTGTTGTCATCAGGAAGGGAAACAGGCAAAATATCAGCGAGTTTTACAGTGCTCTTTGACACACCGATTTTTATGTTGCTAGCCACCCCTGCATTGGTACCAATATTATTCATATTTGAAATCATTATCATTATGGAATTAGCACTTTGAAGATTCAAGTTTTAGCACATGACCCCTTTGGCCCCCTCGCAAGGCCATACCGTTACTCCGCAGGTATTTACTTCAAGTTTTTACTTCGCAAATACCATCACTATGCATGATTTTAGTGCGCATGCCTTTACTTCTCAAAAATATACAAATACATTAAAAATATTATAACTTCACAGTTAATTATTATGCATACCATTACAATGTGTTATTGGTACTTTAAAACAAAATAAAATTCCTGATAGTAACCTATCCTCTGGCACGCACCCTGAACCCTAAAAATACCCCCTACACCCAAACCCGATCTTACCCTGATCCCTAAAAATATCCCAGCACCCCAAAACCTAAATGCACCCTGAGTCCCAAAAATACCCCAGCACCCCCAAACCTTAAACACACCCTGAACCCTAAATATACCTACCTCCAAACCCTGACCACTAGGAATACCCCTGTACTGCAAAACCTAAATGACCCTGAACCTCAAAAATAACACAGCACCCCAAAAACTTAAACGCACCCTGAACCCTCAAAATACCCCATGCACCCCAAAACCCTAACCCACCCTGACCCTAAAAATACCCCAGTACCCCAAAACCTAAACACACCCTTTTCTCTACAATTACCTCTACACCCCAAAACCCTAACTCACCCTTACCCCAGTACCCCAAAACCTAAACACATCCTGAACCCCAAAACTACCCCAGCACCCCAAAACCTTAACGCACCCTGAACCCCCAAAATAACCCAGCACCCCAAAAATCTTAAATTCACCCTGAACCCTAAAAATACCCCCTACACGCCCAAGCCCTAACCTGCCCTGGCCCCTAAAAATAACCCCTGTACCCCAAAATGTAAACACCCTGAACCCCAAAAATACCCCAGCACCCCATACCCTTAAACGCACCCTGAACCCACAAAATACCCCATTCTCCCCAAAACCCTCACCCACCCTGACCCCTAAAATTACCCCAGCATCCCAAAACCTAAATGCAACTTAATTTGCACAGTAACTCTATTATGCTTAGAAAGTGCATGCTAAGTAATGGAACATGCGTAGTAAATGCATGCGTAGTAAATGCATCTGTGAACTAAAATATGCGCTTTAATGGTAAGACGAAGTAATGACCGCATATTAAAGTTAGAATACCCTTTTACCCATGTCTTATGAAGTGGAAATGGATGTATATGGTGTGGAGTGGAATTATGTGGGTTGGATGGGAATTTCTAGTTGTGGAATTTTGTGGTTTGGAATTGTGTTGTGTGGAAGGAGTGGAGTGGATGTGGGTAGTGGAATTATGTGGCATGGTGTGCAGTGGAATTATGCTGATTGGAAGTGTGTGGTGTTAATTGTACTGGAATTATTTGGAGTGGGATTGCGTGTCATGGACTGTAATTATGTGTAATAGTATTTTGTGTTGTGTAATGGTATGATGAGGAGTTCAATTATGTTTGTGTTGTTGAATTTTGTGGCATGATGTGGAAATTCTGTGGTGTGGATTGGATGTATGTGTGTAAATGTGTTGTTGAGTTGAATTATGTGGTGTGATTAAGAATTATGTGGGTGGAATCGTAATGTGTAGAGTGGAATTTTCTTATGTGGAACTGTGTGCTGGTCAGTGAAACTATGCTGATTGGAATTGTGCGGCTTAATGTGGAGTGTATTTATGTGGATTGTTGCTTTATAGCATCAATAGCATCAAATGAACTTAGAAGCCACGTTGCCATTCCAATACCAGCAAAGCAGTTGTATTAATGTGAAAACATAGATAAGACTGAGGACTGCCTTTCATCCAACAGAAATACACATAATTAATTCAATAAAAATGACATTTTTTTGTGCCTATATTGACCATGACCGTGTGAAGGACAAAGTTAGAGACTCAATTTGCAAAGTGGGTCAGAACAACCTACAAAGGGTGAGAGCAGATGAGAGGGACACTAGTTAAGAAGTTTAGTTTGTCCCTAGTAGCTGCGTGGCTGCCAAGAAAGCAGACATTGGTTAATGCTGATTTACTCGCAAGTACCACATTAGTCAAATAAATCTACTTAACTTTCCAACAAACATAGGCAAACTAAGAAAACAAAATGCTTTAGTTCCAAAAAAAGTTGTGTCTAATAATAAATGGATAAAAAGTAGTAACACAAAGTCAAAAGAAAATACATATAAATGAAAACCACAAACTCGAAAGAAGAAACACGAGTGGAGAAATGTGCAATCGTATTAATTAATCCCTTTGCAAACACCAATGAAATAGCTTTCCTTCAATAGATTGTTTTTAAATTAGGAGTGCACATTCTTTTATACCTTTATAATTTGTTATTCAGGAAATAGTTTGTGATAAGTTGTTTTTACATGTACTGAATATGATGGCACACAATGTTTGGATAAAGTGAAATTGAATATTTATAAGTAATTTGAGATTTAATAAATTTGACTATACAGACAGTATATATGTGTGGAGTGGTTCCGAATTCATATGAATGGTGTTTTTGTTTGATACAAGCTTAAGTCCATAGGGAAATATTTTTTTTAACAAAACGAAAGGGAAGATCTACAAGAAGAGAAGTGGGCAAGAGACTTACGCGGCAAACAGCAAACAGAGCATGCACACAAACAGGTGACTGTTAAAAACCAGAGGCAAAGGTAGCACTACTGTGATTAGAACTAAGGAATGTGAGCTGTTTTAAACTAACAGAGCATGAACTCTAACCAGTGGCAATGTGCTATTGAGCCTTGACACTTTCCCTTGAACTCAAACCCAAATGGAGGGGGGTCTGAACTTGCTTAGTAAAAAGATGGAAGTGCACCCAAGAGAATGGGAAGGAGATACAACAGGACCTGAGGAGCAGCGCCCCAACTGCCAGTGAAGCAATTGGGCCTTTAGTCAGTTGTCTGCAGTATTAATTTTATAAGTGTCTTAATGTACTTTTCTGTATCATAGTAAAACACCTGGTTTTGGCAATTAGATACTGCAATGCTGGGTGATTTTGGAGCTCCGAGATTGTGACCACCACATTACCTCCTTGAGTAGCATGAGACTGCTTGCCATCTCTATCACCGAGTCATTTACCTCCCTCAGTAGCACGAGACTGCCTGACATCTCTACCACCAAGAACAAGGCCTGAGGACTGGTACTTCACCCAGTTTTGCAGTCACAGGAGGGCAGATGTTAGATCTGGGAGGTCTCTCGTTGGCAATGGTATTCACCTTTATCCAAAGATGGACCCTTACTTCTAAGTCAAGATAAGGGGATTACACAGTTTAATAACCCCTGCTCACCCCCTTGGTAGCTTGGCACCAGCAGACAGGCTTATCTCAGAGGCAGTGTGTTAAGCATTTGTGAATATACACAGTAATACAGTGAAAACACTACAGATGGACACAACACAGGTTTTAGAAAAATAAGTATTCTCTATATAGACTTAACACAAGACCACAAACGACAAAAATCCACAATACTACACTTGAGATTGCTGAAAGATGATAAAATGTTGCGTTGTTCAAGTTGATGATAAATGCGAAGTTCTCAACAAACTAGCTAGATGCGTAACGCAAAGTAAAGAAAAGGCTCGCAAAAGGGGAGATGCATTGGTTCCGTGGTCCTGGGGAAATGATGCGTTGTGACTTAATGCTTGCGCAGAGTACAGGATGCGTTGTGATCCTTACTGGTGTGGAGGTGATGCGTAGATTCTCGGCCTGCAGGCCCGTTGCGGTGCGCAAGATGACGCCTTGATGCGATGACGCCTTGATGCGGCGATGCGATGACGATGCGTAGACGCCCTGGCAGGCTTGCGACGACTCTGTACTTTGGAGTAGCGACAGGCCCTGCGACATGCTTCTCCGGTGATGCGATGGCGACTCTCTCAATGGCGTCATGCTTCTCCGGTGATGCAGGCAGCTTCAATGAACACACGCTTCCGGGGTGATGCTGCGAAGGCTCGTATCTCCCGCAATGTGATGATGTCAGCTGCGGCAGCGACACGCTTCTTCTCGATGCGTCGTTCTTCCAGCTCCCAGCGACATACAAATGTCTGGAGTTGAGAATTCCCAGCAAGGAAATTGAGAGGGGAGCTGGAGGTGAAGTCTTTTGTCCCTGAGACTTCAGCAGGAGGCAAGCACAGTTCAAGCCCTTGGAGAATATTCTGTAAATGAGGAAAGTCCTTAAAAATGTCCTTCTCCTTTCCTTGGCAATAAAGCAACCACTGCAGGCCAACCCAGCAAACAGAACACTGGTAGAGGGGCAGTAAAACTCCTGCAGCTTCCTTGGTTCTTCTCTTTAGCAAAAGGTTTCTTGTTCCAGAAGTGATATAATTTCGTGGGATCAGGGTCCCAATATTTATACCCCAAAATCCTTTGTTCTTTGAAGGGAGAGAGGCCTCTGCCTAGTCCAAACCAGTACACGAGCACTTTGTTTACATGACTCTCGTCTTCCTTTCACTGTGCAGGGCAGAGACATCAGCCACCCCACAGGAGGTGGAGCCAGCACAGAGGAGGGAAGATACAGCTCTGGAGCACTTTGTTGACAAGATTCCTTCTCTCCTTTCACAGTGCAGGGCAGCGACATCAGACAAGCCACAGGAGGTGGAGCCAGCATTGTAGAGGGAAGGCCCAGCCCGATTCAGGTCCCAGGTGCAACTCCTCCCTCCCATCTAGATGCAGATCTCTCTATTTACCACTAGGCTGCCCCAGCCTGTCTCCTGTAATCCCCCATCCCTGTCACTCACAAACCCAGACAAGGAATACACAACCTAGCAGAGGCAGGCCTGGACAGTTAAGCAAGAAAATACCTACTTTCTAAAAATTGTATTTTCAAACACAGAATATTAAAACCACCTTTACTAAAAGATGTAGTTTATTATTCTGAGTTCAGGCATACTAAATTCTAATTTCTACCATGTTCCCTGAGTCAGTTAGGATTATAAGAATGTAATAATTTAACTTTCCATTCCAGCCTATGGAGAACAGGTAGCCTTGCAATAGTGGAAAAACCGAAAATGGCTATAGTTCACTATTAGGACCTGCTACACACACCAGAGCATGTCCTACCTTATGCTTACAATGCACCCTGCCTCCGGGCCTACCATAGGGGTGTCTAATATGAAGCAAAGGGGAGGTTTAGGGACTGGCAAGTGGGTGCACTTGGCAGTGCTAGACTGCAAACAGGCCTTGCAATGGCAGGCCTGAGACACACTTTACAAGCTGCTTCTGTGGGTGGCACAACCAGTGCTGCAATCCCACCAGCGGCATTTGATTTACAAGCCCTGGGCACACATGGTGCACTGTACTAGGGGCTGACAGGTAAATCAAATAACCCAATCAAGGTATCACCAATTAATACATCAATTTACCATAGGGAGCACTTGCACTGTGGCACTGAATAGCAGTGGCACAGTGCCCAAAGCATATAACCAGCAAAAACATATCAAAACAGAGGAGACAATCCGATAAAATGGAAGGGAGACTCACACCAATGATGCCAGGTCTAACAACAGACCTTTGAAAGTCAGAGACAAATGATCCTAGCATCCACAGGTGAAACCCAGTGGCCCCAGTTAACCAAATGCCCAACCCCCGGACATGTTCTGACACTCACTAATATAAACTGGGATAAAAGGTTTAAAAACACGGAGTCAAATACGCCCATTTATGAATAGCATTAATCGTTTGTCAAGTACCCACCAATATTACGGTGTCAGACACTTCCCCCAAACAAAAAAAGCAATTATGCGTACTTTTATTCAATGATGACAAACCTATTTTCTAATAAACTTTGGACATAAGTATAACAAAGTCTGCATCAGTTCTTCTGAAAACATCTGTGAAGTAGAACTAGGAACCCAATAGACCATCAATTTCTGATACCCTCCAGAACATCAAACACCAAATCTTTTTAATTCAAAAGAATACAAACTGAACAAAGCTCTTGATACAAACTCTAGGTATCTAGGTAGGAGCCCCACATTACATGGCATGAAAGCCCCCACAAAGTAACCCAGAATCACTGTATCAGAACGTAAAGGAAGCTTATGATGTACAACCGAATGGAAAAGGTGATGATTGTAAGGGTCAGAGGGGCAGGGACTGAAGGAGGGGAGATCTGAAGGCAAACTTGGTTTTAAAGCGGAATACCAAGATTACAAGTCACAGAATTTAAAGAAAAAAACTTGAATGGAGCACTAGCCTTTCACGGACCAGAGTAGCTGGAGGGGCTGCAGATGAGTGAGTGTGCCTCACCTCAAAGTGAAGTTACAGGCCCTGAATCCAGAGGTGCACCACAGTTTCCCTTGAGAAACAGAACCCTTGAATGAAGGGTTCAACCAACAGTGCTCAGGCTCGCCTGAGTATATGAGTTTTGCTACTTTTCAAACTGGTTCCTGTACTGACATCCCTGGTCCCCTAGCCAGCAGGGCCTCCAAAGACAATGGGCTAGAGGGAGCGGTTTTACACCCCTGACTCTGAGGACAATAAGTAGTAAATCAAAATATTGCCATTATTTGAACAGATTGAAAACTCTATGCATCCACTCCCACGTTGATGGATTCATCCACACATCAACATCTCAATGCAAAGGTGGATGCAATGTCCCTTCCTAAAACTGAGTCCCAGTTCCAGTTTGCTTTTCTTTCATTCTCCATCATTCAAAGAATGCTATATCCTTAATCGTCTCAGGACTTTAATGACAGTAATCTGTTAGTTGTTATTTAGCTGTTATTAATCTGGTCAGCATCTGATGACAGCATGGAATCCCCATCCCACCGGAACAGAGAGACAGACTGTGACTGTAGATCCCCTCTCCTTGGGGAGCGACACAGAATCCACAGCAATCGAGCTTTATATAATAAGAAAGGAGGCATAGAATGTAGGGACTCTGATAGCATGTCTTCCCCTGTCTCATACTGTTCATTCTATGGGTTCGACAAATACAGGTAGAGAGATGTGGTTGACCCTAATCCGACAGTGCTGTGTGATCTGCTGTAATGTGTCACAGAATTTTAATTTAGGATTATCAAAGCATCAAACTAACCTCCTCCCCACTGAGATTTTGAAACCAGCAAAAAACATGTAGAATAACGAAAACAAATAGCAAGGTCAAAAAGCAAACTACCCAAAGGAAGATGAGCATTCCTCTGAATCCTTCTGTAATCACAAGTGTCCAAAGAAAAGGTAATCCAAACTAAGGGCCTGATTACGATGGTGGTGAAACCGCCAGCGACAGCCTGTCGGTGTCGGTCTCACCACCACTGTAAACAGGTTTTACGCCCACCTCATTACAATGGAGGGCTTGTCTTTGGCAGTTGGGTAGAACGACTGCCAGGGTTCCAAAGGACTCAAGGAACATGGCAGACCACTGGAGGGGAATCCTTTCCCTACAACAGTGGCGGTCCCTGCCAGGCACCGCCGTAGGGATTACGATGTCCCTTTCCACCTGTCTTTTTCATGACGGGTAACCCGACCCCCCTTCCCTCCTGCACCCCAGATATGGGCACTGGATAGGTGCCCCCATACATATCTCTGCCTGCATCATTTAGCTATCTAATTTACTTATGGAAACCACTTACATTTTGGTAGCCGGGCTTATTTTCTGTCTCTGTCCGAGCTTAAGGGTAAGTCCATAGTTTTCTTTGGAGGATCTGAGCTGGGGTCCCCCATGTGGACGGTGTTCTCCGGCACTGCCCTTTGTGGATATATGAGCCTCTGTGTGACACTCAGCAGTCCGATAAATCTGTGTGACAATATAATTTGAAGTGTTGAGTTATTTTCTGCTTTCTCAACAAGGTGGAAGCTCTGTAATGGGGTGAAAGCTCAGCGTAAAGCTGGAGTGAGAGAAAGATAGGGGCCTGAGGGGGGAGGCGAAACTGCATATACACAAACCTTTAGCCCAAGCACTCATTTTTATTAGCAAAGTTGCACTCTCACTGGAGAAAAGGGAACTATGCCTGTCTCTGCTGTGAGAGCAAGGCTTGAAAAGAGCTCCAATTAGAAAAAATATTCCTAAATCCATTCCATAACACCCCATAGCCGTGCAGCGTCATTTTAAGGGTTTTGGGGGCCATGGGCAAGATTTATTTTGGAGGTTCCTGTAGGGAGGAAATTTGAATTCTATCTTTAATTTCTTGCTAATTCAAGCTTTCGTGATGCCAAACAATGCTAAATTATATGTTAAACTTTAACAGGATAACAACAAAAAACATTTGAAATATCTTGCCCGGTTTCCCAAAAATCCCTAAAATTACACTGAGTAGACAGGCAGAGACAGATGAATGCAGGGAGTAAGGGACATTGAATGGACTGAGGTCAAATATAGAGACAGTTCACTATTCCCGAGAGCCCCTTGAAGGTGAGTTCCTGGGCAATTTATGTTTGGTTATAATATTTGTCAAAACATCCTGGCTCATTAAGCCTCGATAGCTGGTTTTACAAAATATGCGAAGAGAATTTGAAATAGCAGTCGTGTGCTCCAAACTACCCCTGCATGAGCTGTTGATGCAGTTGTGCCCACAGCAGAAAGAACATGTTAGGCCTCAAGGTAAGTTTCCTAGACAACTGGCAGCTGAGAGAGAACCAGGACAGCAGCGATGAAGCAATAACCTGCTTTATTACCCCTTGATCTTTGTCCTCTATAACAAACGAGCCAATCACCTGTCCAATTTTGCTGAGTGCAGCAGGCGCCTGATGATTTAAATGCCCCCTTGGCATCCTAGCTTCTCATACAATGGTTTGATTAGGAAAAGCCCACAGGGCAAACTTCTGCAGGAAGACAAGATGTGTCCTCCAGCAATCTTCATCATTATAACAATTAAAATGATGCTTCTCAACTCAGAAAGCGTGGTGTCCATTAACTCCTCAAGAAGATATAGTTGAAGCAGAATTTTAAATAGAAATAACTTTGGAATACAGCTGTAGATAAGCAAAATGAGCCGCTGTAACTATAAGTGCATGTGGCTTTAAGTGACAAGTTACCTAATCGACATCTAATGAGCGACTTGGTAAGAAAAAGTCGCTGAATTCCTTCTGCAAGGTGAGAGAGACGGTATGAAATCAGGTTTAGAAAGTGGCAGCAAACCTTTACCAAAGGTGAGTTTTGGAAGTTAAAAAAACATTTTAGCTACAAAATAGCATCCTGACCGATTACGAACATCGGCAGTCTACTGTGACAAAGCGCACGTTTCACAGTGCAAAGTTTAAGAATCAAAAATAGTACATTTGAAATTGTGCCCGTCCCTTGCTCAAATTAGCATGGCCGGAGCCCGAGTTTTGGAATCAGGTTCTACCTTTGAGGTGCAACAGATGCCTCGCGCCTCATACGTTTGGGATTATTTGTAAAGCACCTCGTGAATATTACTTACAGCCTGATTCATCATTGGGCCGTTTTGCGAGTCTGAAATAGTGATTTATAAGGAATCGCTATTCCAGACTCGCAAAACGGTATTCATGTAGGAATCGCAAAAGAAAATGAGATTCCTACACATTCCTTATTTGCGATTAGCAAATTGCTAATCGCAAATAAGGAAAAACTCCCCATTCATTCCTATGGGCCAAGAGGCCCATAGGAATGAATGGGGAGTATTCCTTAATTGCGATTAGCAATTTGCTAATCGCAAATAAGATAGCGATTTGAAGGGTGCCAGGGGTGTCCAAAGGACACCCTGTAGCACCCCTTAAATGCACATTTGAACAGGTGTTGCGCACACACATGTCCAAAGGACATGTGTGTGTGTGTAACATGCAAAAGAAAAAAATGCACCAACGTGCTTTTTACTCTGTTTTCGCAATTTACCACCAAGTCAGACTTGGTGGTAAATTGCGACCAAATATTGCGATTTCGCAATTTCTAATTGGTTGATGAATTGCATTTAAGGAATCTCTATTAGAGATTCCTTAAATCCAATTCCTCGCAAATATGCGATTTCGGTAATAGCGATTTTTGCATTTGGGATGATGAATCCCAAATGCAAAAATCGCACTCGCAAAGGGCCAGATTCTCAGAATCTGGCCCTTTGCGAGCGCAATTACCTTTGATGAATCAGGCCGATAGGAATCGGATTGAAAGTGTTTGCGAATAATATGTAAATCACGAACTGGCTTCTCTATGCTAGTGTTCACATTCACAGTGTATTCACAATGTGACGTCTGGCCCTTCAGAGGATGGGTTCATAATGCCACAAACAGTGGCATATTCTGCATGTGACTTTGGGGAGAGGATGCAGTAGCCCGTAGGACTACTGTCTGTTCCTTTCAATATCCTCAATCTGCACGATTAAAGTATAAGCTGTTACATTTTGACCGCTTTACTTTCGAAATTGTGGCAATTTCCGGAGGTGTTAACAATTTCAGGCAATGGTCACACAGTGGCGGATTTATAAGGAACTGACACATCTGCATAGATGCGTCTTCCTTGCGCTAGGGCTGAATGTCTTTGCACCACTATGGATGCGCTGTATTTACAATACAGTGCTCCATGGCGCAAGGATTAACAGATGTGTCACAAATTCTGGCACAACTGTTGACGCAAAAGTGACGCATTGCTGGTGTTGCTCATGAAAGTGACGCAACTCCAGCAATGCACCACAATAGAGGGGTGAATCCCAGTCAAAAAGCCCTGCGTTATTCCTTATTCCTGGTCTGAGCAGGCGTAGGGATTTTGACGCAGTGAAGGTGTAGTGTGACGCAGTGAAATCTTGTAGATTTTAATGCGTCAGTTCTACATGGCTTTTTGCGTGGGAACGTCCACTCTGCATACATTATACCTGATGCTGGGCTTTACAATGTGACGCATCTCCCTAGATGCGTTGCGTTGTAAATGAGCTGCAACATTTACACCACGGATGCATCACAAAAGTGAGGCAACAGTGGTGCAAAAGTCACCTAAGGGGCTTGTAAATCTGCCCCAAAGTATTTCTGCATTTTCTTATGATTTTAAATTGGGGAGGAACACCCTTGGTCACCCATTTTGCTTACGATTCAAAGGGAATCACAATGTTACTTTGTGATTTGGAAGCACCATTGTGAGTTGCATGGTAAGTTTGTGCATTACGAATTTAGACTTTGCATTTGGAGAATCACTTGCATTAATTGCATCTGTAGTGGTTCAGCTGTGTATATTTGTAACATTGAAATCTATGAGACTCAGATTCAGCACAGTTTTTAAGCTTTTTTTGCCGGCACAGACTGTTCGATTTGGTAAATCATAGGATGTACAACTGGTAAATAGCTTTCTTAAAAGCACAAAATACATTTTATCATTTGGAAATCTTTTTACGATCACAAAATTGTTTAGAAATGGTAACCATTCGGTTTTTGGAAGAGATGCATTTTGGGTCTCACTTCCAGGTACCAAATCGGTTCCATATGGCTCACTGCTGTTGCAAATTGTTTATAAGTAACAAACTCTCAAGTTTGGATGGTAACTCATTTGAAAAAGGGTTGCTATGCTGGTGCTACTTGATCTGTCCGCGGTGTTCAATACGGTTGCCCACCCTATCCTTCTGGAAAGGTTAAGTGACATGGGTATTCAGGGCAGGCCCCTGTAGAGGATCTGGTCCTTTTGGGGAAGCCAGTCTGAACAAGTCTTTCTTCATCCTTTCATCTCTGACGAGAAACCCCTGCTCTGCGGGGTCCCTTAGGGCTTGGCGTTGAGCCCTCTCCTTTTTAACGCCTACCTATCACCTCTTGCAGCGCTGGTAGAATCCTGTGGGGTGAGGGTGATCTCCTACATGAATGACACCCAACTGATGTTCTCTTTTGAAGAACACTCTAAAGCTGCATTTTCTAACTTCAGAAACTGTCTGAGTAACATCTCGGCTTGGATGTCATTTAACTGTCTCAAGCTTAATTCGGACCCAACCGAGGTACTCTTTTTTAACAAAGAATCTGCGCCCCCACTCAGCGTTTTGGTCGCTGTCAGAGATGAATCCTTCCCCCAAGCCTGTTGACTCTGTGAGAAATCTCGGCTTTAGATTAGACATTGTACTTTCTTGCAAAACCAAAATCAGACTGGTGTCCTCCTCATGCTTTGGAAAGCTTTGCATCTTTCGAAATTACTCCACTTCCTCCCCTTGGAGTCCCGTCGGATGGTAATTCATGCTTTAATTATATCCCACTTGGACTACACCAACAGTCTCTATCTGGGCGCTCCCCTCCTGTTTGATTAGGCGTCTGCAGATAATACAAAACGCTGCGGCCAGAGTGATTTTTAAAGTTCCTTTCTGTCACTCGATTATCCCCCATCTCCAGTTCTCTTCTCTGTGTCTTGTCACCTGTCGTCTATCTCAGCGCTGGGACACCCCCGTTGGGGATAGCTGTGCGCTTTATAAACTCCTCAATAAATAAATAAATAAAATATGTTGCCCTTAGGAACCCTTTGTGAATTGGGGAGTAGCTTCAGGGGGAGTAGACAGCTGTCCATAGGGACCTCTCCTGTGGCGGTTGGTGCTCTCTTGTAGGGTTCTTTGTTTTCCAGGGCTTAGAAGACAATGTAAAAAGACTGCAGTTGTGGGCTGTGAGTCACTCTCACCTGCGGCTGCTTTCTTCTGCTCTTGGGGTCCTGGCTGCTGCTCCTTGCTTCTTCAGGTCCAGAGTGGCAATTGTCTGTCTAATGTGTGCAGCTGCCTTTTCAAGCAGCTCCACAGCTAGTCCATTTTAGGGTTTTGTTCTCTTTTACTTTACTTCTCTATCATGACAGTCTCTTTCTGCAATGCAGTGTTGTGATTGGTCTGAGTGCTGTGGTTCAGTGCTCAGATGTGTACAGGGAGGCTTTGCATGTTTCTCACCAAGTTGTGTTATGCAGCCTGGTAGTGAACATGCAAAGTGTGCAGGACGGATTGGCTGGCACATGCAGTCAAGCGCACTTAGGGAGTGCATGTCACTACCCCCTGCACTGCCCAACCCCGCCTCAAACCCTAAAGCCACTGACTTCCACAGGAAAAATACAGTGAAAATTACGCTAGTTATTATCATTGTATTTTTCCTTTGGAGCAGTGGAGCGTTGTTCCTTCGCCTTAGCGGAGGAGCTGCCACTGGTACAGTTACAAGAACGTCTGAGTTGTTGTAAGCCATCTGAATGAATTCTATCTGTAACCAGACAAAGATCACTCAAGGAGGTTGTGGGCAGTGGAAGTATTCTTGATTCTTTCACACTTTTATGATTTTGACAGTTGGCCCGAGAGTGACAAGAATTTAGGAGAAGGAAACAAGGGCTCTTACTCATGGGTCAATGCTATTAGCTTGGTTGGCAAGAGCCTTTCCCTGAGATATTTCATCCTGTGAAGATGCTCGAGCAGCGCTTTTGACAACAGCAACTTCAAAAATGTGACATTACTTAATTTAATATGTTTAGACATACATTCCCTATTTAATGGAGGTCTCTGTGGAAATGAAGAACCCTTTGTGCATCCACAAAAGCCCAAAATCATGGGCCACTCAAAATACATATTTGGGGTTAGTAAACACAGAAATAATCTTTTTGTGGCCAGTCCACAGGCATTAGCAGGAGGAACAAATGTAGCCACTTGGGCAAAGCAAACTTGTGGTAAATGTCAACATGCCACAACTTCAGGAACAAACATATTCAGCTACAAGGTTTCAAGCATTATTCATGTGGCATGAAACAGCCACAATGTGAATCAGATTGCTATTGGGTATTCGTGCATCGGATTCATTAATTCATGGTTTGGTTAGGTGCTCAGTGACTAGAAAGCACTCATTGGATTCACCATCCTGGAAGTGGGCATGAAATATGCTGGGTTCAGGGCATAGCAATGAATCAAGGAGATATGCTAGGATGACAGCCAAAAAATCTCACATTGGGTCAATTGGATTGCAGGAAGATGTTATGTGTTGGTAGTAAATAGAAGGGCAACTACGGGATGGGGAACAAGTACCATGAGTTTGGATACCAAGACTATGGGCATCACACAGAACTAACTGAAGACAAAATCCTAAACTTACTACTTTTGGTATTCACAGAAGTTAGGATTTTGTCTTAAGTGTGTCTTAAGTTTGTCTTAAGACAGACTTAAGACAGAATCCTAACTTAAGTCTGTCTTAAGACTGTCTAAAATCTGTCTTAAGACAAAATCTGAACTACTGTTAATACCAAAAGTAGTAAGTTTAGGATTTTGTCTTTAGTTAGTCTGTGAATCGGGCCCAATGTTTTCTGATGCCACTACAAGGTGGGACGTAGTGTCAAATATATAATAATAATATATATATGTATATATATTATCCACAAGGTTGCTCCTACCAGCAGTCCAGACGCATTAAAAAGGTGGCTTGTGTCCGGCAGAGCAGCCGGAATATATATTACGAAACAAGCGGCGTCCCAAAGAGCACTCAGCAATACATCACAGGAGTTGTAGGTCGTATGCCAAAGAAAAGGGGTTTATTAATTCATAAACCTTGCAACTTGTTTCGCGCTTACAAAGCGGTTGTCCACACAAAGTTTGTAACTTTCAATCATGCTTTATGGACACAAAGACTTCCGTGTAAATGGACATGAAGAGAGGACTGATAACATCCGCCATATTGTAGTGGTCTTGATGTAATCACATACATGGTATACAAGTACATTGCAATTATTCTTCATGCAGTATAATGATGTAGTACGTAGTTAACACAAACAGTTAATGGCTGAGCAACAATAATAATAACTGCCCTGAATAAGGTATCATAACATGAAATACCCCTCATGATACGTGGGAACAACCTTAGCACATGCGCATAAGTCTAACATTGTGCAACCTAGTCGCAGTGTATTCTGGTAATGGTAGTTCATAGTTGTGCCCACAAGTAACAGACATGACATTTCTAAGGGTACATAAGGGATTAGAGGGCAGACTGGAGCGTTTTGAAACTCATGCCAATCATGGTGGTGCATTTAATCCAGATAAAGATTAATTAAATATTGTGCTGGTTAGTGCGCAATTGCTCTTAAAGCAGAGGGATTTCATGAGTATCACGGGTAATGGATACTAATGTAGCGCTGGCTAGTGCGCCTATCCTCAGCAGTATATGTAAAACTAGAATGTCTACGCTAGTTGGTGCGTTTAAGACTGCAAACAACGTGTAAAGAAAGCGGGTTAACAGGTCAAAAAGATCCTGGGGTCCATAACAGGAAAGCATGTTACAAAATACCCTTGGTGATTCGAATGAATCGATCAAGAATAAAATATGTGTAGTGTTACATTCTAAACCTCAACCCTCGTGTTGAGCAAAAATACGGAGAAGTATAAACATATAATTTACATACATGGGTGATCAGGAAGATGACTCTCGGAGAATGGTTTAGGGCTCCGCTTGTCACAAGCCTGGGCAAGGGCCTTCCCTTTCATCCTGTGAGAACAAGAGAGAGGAGAAAAGAGTAAGGTGTATTATGCAATCATGCGATATAGAAATCATCCACAAGAGACAACAGCAATACTTATTCATGCAAGTGTCTAACCATCTCCTCATCCATGTTATGGCCCTTAGGGAATCTGGTACATAAATTGATTATGTGTTTGGACTCACGTTGCCTCAACTTAAGTATCCTGTTTCCACCTCTCGGTCCTAAAGTCACCTGTTCTACAATGAAATAGTACAATTTGGAAGCATCAGAGAAAAGGTTGATTTCAAAGTAGCGAGCCACAGGATATTGTTTATCATTTTTGCTGATGGCTCGAAGATGCTCCAATATTCTTTTTTTGGCCATGTGTTTCATACTGCCCACGTACGAAAGGTTACACGGGCAGACGAGAACATAGACGACAAAGCTCATTGTGCATGTGAGGAATTGGTTGATCTTTACCATTTTATTGGAGCTAGGACACCAGTATTCTTTTTTCATGTGGCTGTTACTACAGGCCTTGCAGTGGCCACATGGGTAAAACCCACATAGGTCAATGCCCCTCTTCTCTCTGGTATTGCTTATATCATTATGTACAAGCAGGTCCCTCAGAGATTTTCCTCGTCTGTAGGTAATGCTGGGTCTCTCAGGTAGACTAGCTCCTATGCTGGGGTCTCCCTTCACAATATTCCAATTTTTCACAATGATTTTGCGAATATTGTCAGCATTCCCATTGTAATTCATGATCATTTGTGTCTCGGTCTCTTTCTCTACAGTGGTTTGTAGAAGATCAGGGCTTTTTAACAGGGATTCTTGAGTAATAAGCTTGACTTTGTCAATAGCTCTTTGCATTACCCAGTTGGGGTACCCCCTTGCTTTAAAGCGTTTGGACATCGTTAGTTCTTCATGCATATAGTCAGAATCTAAACTACAATTTCTTTTGGCTCTGAGTAGCTCGCCATATGGAATGCTCCATTATCGGGGTGGCTACTCAGACCATGTAACAAACTGTTCCCTGCCGTGCTTTTTCTTTACAGCGAGGTTTGTATACAGTTGTCCCGAATCTGTACTTTAGTGTCTAGTTAATCTACCTCCTTGCCGTTGATATTACATGTGATAGAGATGTTTCTGGCATTGTTATTAAGTTTACTGACAAAGTCTAATGCTTCTTCTTTGGTGCCCTTCCAGACGACAAAAATGTCGTCTATATAGCGTAGCCAAACTATGGCCTTGCTAAGTTCTTCAGTTACAGGATGTATAGGTGTATCACTACACATGATGAGTGAGTATATGTATGAGTGACTATATAGAACTGTTGGTGAATGAGTGAATGTGTATATAAATGGTGGAATTACTGAATTGGTTGTTGTAACTGGTATGGGTATCTCCACTTTTTTGAAAATGTTAGTTTCTATTTTGAATACGTGTTTCAAGGGTTACCTTACAGTGAAAGGAGGTCTGTCACTCTGTCACAAGGATGGTGTCATCAGTCATGTCATGAGTGATGTCACTGACCATGTCATGAGTGATGTAATTTGTGATGTCATCAGCTGTGCATTACACGCGCAGGTTATAGTGAGTCCAACTAGCTATAACGTGGGAATTTCAATTGTTTTATGTAAGTAAAATTTCCAGCTAACTAGAACTGGTGTCAAACCTATGGTTTTTTAAGTGAATATATATATTACCTACTGGCGGTCGCCAGTAGGTATATATAGTTAGGATTGTTTTCCTATGGGATTTCTGAAAATTCTATGTCGAATAACTTTGGTGTTTGTGGACGGAATTGGCTGAAATTTTCAGGAAAATGGCACATTTTGTTTCTAACCAGCCCATGGAAATTTGGGGGGGTTTCGTCAAGGGGGGGCCAAGAAAAAAGGGGGGTCTCAAAACTTGTTTTTCCTATTCATTTTTCCATAGGGCGGTTGGACTCACTTTTAGCTCGAACGGCTGAATGGATTTACACGAAACTTGGCAAAATTGTAGGGACTGGTAGCCCGATGTGCCTTTGCTAGGTCTCAAGATATGTGCTCCAGTGGATTTTGAGAAATTAACATTCAAAAAAACATATATATCTGTGACAGCGTCCCGGTTACCGCCCCGGTTCACGTACCTGACGCGTAACGCGAGGAGAAGCGGATTGGCTCCCTGGTGACTGTGAACATTCTAAACAGTCCGGAGCGGCCGCCATCTTGTGTCTCGGTAGGATCGAGACACAAGAAGTGGTAAAAACAAAAGGGGAAATGAGCATAAGGGGGCAGAGTACATCCTCCCTGACCCCCTAGGTTTGATGAGGGGGCTTTAAAAGGGCCCAGCGGGGCAAAAAAAAAAAATTTTGATTATCGTTTTTTTTGCGGGGGGAGCGCCCGGTACGCGCACCGGGAAGCGGTCCGGGGAGCGTAATATAGGGAAAAAAGAATGAAAGAATGTTCAAATATTGTATGTTTATTGATAGTTCTTTTTGTTGTATTTTTTTTTTCTTTTTTATTAAAGTACCAACATGTAGGTACCAATGCAGTGTCTAAAAATAAATATACACCGTTTCCTTTGTAGATATCTTGCATGTTGTTTCAGAAGATATTGCGGTATATGGAATTCATAGCATAGTCTGTGAGGAAAGCAGAAAGAACATGGAGGCAGTAGATGATAAAGAGATGTTAAATACACATTGGAGATAATATAGTGGGAGAAAGGAAGTAACTATGAGCAAACTTACTATGTAACACAAAAAAGTTGCACAGTATATTTTAAGTCTCAGTTTATATTTTATCTTTTTGGGTACTATTTCATAATTTTCATATTAAAAAGAATAATGTCTCAAGCAATTTTAACTTTTAACATTTAAATTTATTGTTCTGATTTTTCAAAATCTAAGAGAATTTGTAACATTAAATCATCAGGTATGTCCTCCTTTTCATTCCAAGAATCACATTCTTCAGCACATTTTAATAATTCTTGGTCTACTGTTTCATCCATAGTTCCATCTAGTTCTTCTTTTTCTTGGTTTGGATTGTTTTCAATCTTAATTTCAAATGAAACTGTATTTTCTTTTTGCTGTGCTTCCATTTTCTTGCTGTAAATTGCATAAAAAATAAATATATCAGTGGAGATAGGGCACTGTTGGGTTTAAGTTCAGACAGGTACTTGTGAGTTTTTAACAGTGAAGTAGTCTTTGGGCAGTGCATGGTTTCAGGCAGGAAGTGGAACTATTAAAAAGTGCCTGGGATGACGCCTGAGTAAATTCATAATTATACCACAGTAGCCTAACTCAATCAATAATTTAAATAATTAAGTCTTTCTCAATGACTAACTCTTATAGAGGGACAGTATGTAACTATCTGAAAATGTTTTCCTAAATTAATTTAAAGTGCATAACATAGTTCTCCTTTCAGATTTTTTAAATTATATCTTACCTTTGAAAAAGAAGTTAAAGTTGACAGTGAAAATGCTCTTGAAATGTACTTCAGGAAGTAGTAGTCAAAATGGCTGTGTTTCTCTCTCTTTCTTTATATATATTCAGGTACATAACCAATCAAATGTCTTGAAATAATAGTAGAAAATGAAAGTAACATTTTAATTGGTTGTCAATTCTAACACTTCATATGTGTTTTTGTCATGTAATTTACCTCAGGATATTTAGTCAGGCCTACAGCATAATTTTCTCAATGGAATTCCATCAAATTTGGGTAAATGGTAGGGACTGCTATGTTGTAGGGCCTATTCTATATTTGATGAAAGTGTCTCCAGTGGTTTTTCTGTAAATTACTATCCCACCTTTTTTTAGCGAGCGCTCACAGATGCTTGCCCCGGTACGCGTACCAGCAGCATTACGGGAGTCCTCCATTTTGTGTATCGGTAGAATTGAGACACAAGATGGAGGGGAAACAATGTTCGGAATGGGTAGAAGGGGGCACGGTAGACACTTTCTGACACTCTAGGTTTTCTGAGGGGGGCTTAGGACGCTCATATAGGCAAAAAAAAAAAAAATTGTGTGGGGAGCGCCCGGTACGCGCACCGGTAAGCGAACCGGGGAGCGTACTTTGGTGAAAAATAGTGAAAAAAGTTAGAAAAAGATAAACGTTTTGAATGATCAGAGGTAGGGTTGCTCTGAAAAGAGCTATTGGGTTCTGTGGCTAATTTAGGTACCTACAAGTAGGTTCCAATGCACAGTTTTAAATTCAGGAAAAATATTCTATTCCCCTCATCGGAGAAGTGCACACCATCTCCTCTGTAGATGTCTTGCATGTTGTAACACAAGTTATTATTGTATATTAAACCCATTCTCAAGTCTCTCATTTAAGCAGAAACAGATTTATTCACATGTTTCCGTGCTTTCTCAAATTGTGGAAAAAAATGGTTGGACCACTTCCATTTTTGTCTTTGGCATATATTGGAATATACCAAGGCAGTTTGGGGAAAAAGTGTCATCAATTGATGAAAGGTGTCCTTTAAAAGTATTTCCAGACCAACCCCAGTCATAGTCCCAAAATCATTTCCACCACAGTGCACCATTAAGAGGTCAGGGTTTGGCAGATGCATAAAAAATTATATTAAAAACATATAAAATATATTTTTTATTTAAAAGAATAATACATTTTACAGCTTTTGATATTTGCTATAAAAAAACATTGAAATTCACTGAAAAAACCATAGGTTATAGACCATATATAGTTAGGAATTAGCATTTAGAAAACCTTGAAAATTCACTGAAAAAACCATAGGTTATAGACCATATATAATTAGGGATTAGCATTTACAAAACCTTATTTTACTCACACAAAACCATTGAAATTTGCATACATAGTTAGTTGCACTAACTATATAACTATATAACTACAAATTCATGTGAAACATCTAAACAGAACATACATGGGAATAGCCCAAATAGAAGTAGTTGTATATTTTTACACGTAAATAAAAAATGTCTAACTTTACAACATTATATATACTTATACTATTCCCCTACTTTTAGATACATTGGCAGAAGTTGCAAAATATATCGCTTTACAGAAAGGAAAGCAGTTACTAAATCACAAAGCCTACACCTACAACCAAGAAAATGCACCAACAGAAAATATGAGACGTACTAAATATTATTCGAGTGCACGCTATGGGAGGGAAGGCAACTATTGTAATTCATGTAGGAGAGCATACGAGGAGATATTGAAGGATAAGAGAGAGGCAAACACAAGTTCGCAGGTACCAATAACCAAAATCCTTAAATATATACTGTCGAAGGTCCCCAAACACAATATAGACCAACTACCACCTATCCCCACTTTAAAACATTTCATTACATGAACTAAATAGCCATCAACGATACCTCACCCACTCCTAGAATATACTAAGACGTGCACGTACCTGAAAATTTAACAATTACACATAATGAGGAACCTTTCCTTTTACATGACAACCTAAATAATAAAACGTGAATCCTATTATTCTCTACAGCAGATAACTTGCTAAAACATAGCCAATGTGAAACATAGAGGAGGGATGGGACCTTTAAAATGTGTACCAAACCATTCACTCCAATATAAACCATACATGGAGAATATCAAAACACAAATATACAATTTCTGTATGCCCTCCTACCAAATAAACAAAGCAGCACTTACTGTGACCTATTAAACAATATCAAACATAAACCAAATACCAACTACTCACAAAAAATAATCATAGACTTTGAGAAAGCCATGATTCAAACCATTCTAAAAATTCACCTTCACACAGCAATATGAGATGGTTACTATCATTTCAATCACAGTATGGAGCGACACCTTCAAAAATCTACACTATTTGTAGAATATTCTACAAATAGCCAAATTGCCTTTGAAATTAATAAAATCATAGCACTAGCCTATGTCTCTGTCCCAGACGTAGCCAACCACTGCATTTTTCTAGGGTGGACGGACTTGTGGAATTCCGCAGAGTTACCTAAAACTCTGCAAGATTACGTGAAGTTCCAGGAGAGGTGGAACTCGGTTTCAACATGCTGCTTGCACTGATTTTTAGCACCCAGATCTTATCCTGCGCTGTAAAATTAAATTTTACAGTGCAAACAGCACTATACTACCTGCCAAAAGGCTCTGTTTCTTTCTGCTACTAGAACTTCTACTCGAGCAGCACCTTTGGCAACATCAGCTGCAACTTTCTAAATCTGAGCAGTAGTGACCTGCCTCAACTGCCTGTGTTGCGAAATCTTGTCAGGAGGCAGTCTAGCGCAATCTTTTCCTGCCTGCCAACTTAACATTGGGGAGCTGGGTGTAAGAAAAAGTACACCACGTGTCGGTTGGCGGTGTTTTTGCCGAACTTCACAATCCAAGCAGAGCACAGAGTTGGAAAAACTCTGCGAACTGTGCCAGAGGAGTGGAGTTTACGGTCCACCCCTAAAATTTTCTAATAGTAAACACTTTCTACCAACAAAATGAAGACAGGCTTAGCCCCCTATTGAACTATTTCAAAGATATTGTGTTGGCAGACTGCATCAGTCTGGACACAGACTCCAACTCACATCCCAAATACCATGGTGGAATGTCTATGACAGCACGTTGGCATAGGAAGCACAATGCCTTCAAATTCACACTATGCAGAACTCAATCTACACTCTGCAAATGTATAGAAGCATTTTTAAAAGAGCAAAGGTACCAAGTACATAGGGCCTGATTTTGAGTCTGGGGATCTTACGACTTGAAAAGTTATTGCAGCAGAGAACCACTGGCTACACTAGGGAACAATTGTGCCATTGATTGATTTAATTTATGCATTTATAAAGCCTGCAAATGCCCGGGGGCATCTAGGCACTTAGTTAAGGTGGACCAGATAAGGTTGCCGATGTGGTTGTACATTACATGTTAGTTGGTGAAGAGCAAAGTTGTTAGAGCCTTCATGAAAGATATCAGTGTAGGGATGTTCTTTACAGCAACCAGGAGTAGGTTCATGTCTTGATTGTCCCTAACAGAAAAGCTTCTTCCACCCCAGAGTTCTTTCTTAAACCTAGGTGCTTGCAGCAGTTTACTATGTGCATATCTTAAAGTTCGAGATGGCACATGCCATTTCAAATGAGTTCTCAAGATTTGAGGCCCGGCACTGGGATTTAACATTAATCCTCTAAAAAGGCTCTTAGGCAGTGGGACACAGGCTGGATACTAGTGATTTCCAATAAAAATTTGCCTGCCACGTTTTGAAGATGCTGCAACCTTTGTAGATGCCCATGTACAGGGCCTTATCATAGTCCAACCTGGACTAAGCTAATTCTGTAACCAGTGTTTTTAGGGAGTCTGGCAGGATGAAAGGGCAAGCTTTCCTAATTATTTTTAAGGATGAATCAAATGGTTGAGGTGAGGGTATTGATCTGATTGTCGAATGTCAGCTTCTCGTCAAAAATGTATCCTAAGTTTTTGGCCTTATGCACTGGGGCTGAGAAGTTGCCCAGACTGGAGGGCCACCATCTAGGTGATCAGAAGGATGTATAGGAGCCCAGCTGCAAGACCTCCGTCTTCCCGCCGTTCAAGTTTAGGCAGTTGGACCGCATCCACATGTTTACCTGCGTCATGCAGCTGTTAAAATTATCAGCTGTCCCATTAATGTTACGTGAGACTGACACCACTAACTGGGTGTCGTCAGCATATGAGACCACTGAGAAACCAAACTGTCTGATGATTGTGGCCAACGGGGTCACATATATATTAAAAAGCGTGGGGGCTGGACAAAGAGCTCTACTATTCCGCCGAGATATGACACATCTCATCTACCTGTTTTTGGAAGATGAGTGCCATTAGGAAATTCAAGCATTTCCTGATGGAAGTTCATTAGTCACATCCTCATTGGACTACACAACCAGCCTTTATCTATGGCTACTTTCTTATTTACTGCACAGGCTCCAACTTATCCAAAATGCCGCAGCAAGACTAATCAGGGGATTACCTTTGCTCCACCATATCTCGCCTCATTTAGGGCAACTACATAGGCTTCCTCTTACTAGAAGGATCATATTTAAATCTCTGACCCTGGCATTTAGGGTCACCAGAAAACTGGGACCGTTGTACTTCCAGGAAAGAGTGCAGCTGTACCAACCAAATCTGCCTTGAAATCAACAATCAGCGACTCTTGAAAATCACATGATATCGCAAAGCGAGAATGGATGGCATATCTTTTACGGTGCAGTTTGCTAGACTTTGGAACTCCCTTCCTCTCCATCTGCATCTACTCAAATCAGAAACAGAATTGCAAAAAGCATTAAAGACCTGGCTTTTTAGGTTGTAACTTCTGCCCTACCTGCCTCTTATGTGAACTATCCGCTAGTGCCGGGACACCTCTTTCGAGATAGCTGTGCGCTCTAGTAACTTCACATTCATTCATAAAATAATAGATTTTTTAAAAAAATGATATGTATTTGAATAATCACACTCAAATGTAAATCATTAAAAAACAAATAGTTTGCTACTAAAGAGGTGACATTCACAATTCCCACTCGCTCTAAACCAATTTGGGAAAGACATTGGACACTAAAGGGGTGACATTTACCATTCCCATTTCAATCTAAAACAATTTAGGGAAGGCGTTGGACACAAAAGAGGGTGAAATGTATTATTCCTACTCCAATCTAAGCCAATTTGGGAAAAGTGTTGGCCATAAAGCAGACATTTACCTTCCCCATTTCAATCTAAACCAATTTCAGGGAAGTGTTGGACACCAAAGGGATAACATTTACTATTCCTACTCCAATCTAAACCATTTGGGGAAGGTGTTGAACATAAAGGGTTGACATTTATTATTCCCACTCCAATCTAATCCAATTTGGGAAAGGTATTGGACACAAAAGGGGTGACATTTATGATTCGCACTCCAATCTAATCCAATTTGGGGAAGGTGTTGGACACCAAAGGAGTAACATTTACTATTGACACACCAATCAAACCATATTGGGGGTAGGTTATGGACACCAAAGTGGTGACATTTACTGTTCCCACTCCATTCTAAACCAATTTGGAAAAAGTGTTGGACATTTAGGGCCTGATTATGAGTTTGGCGATGTGGGAGCGGGCAGCATACCACAGCCCCGCTTCCACACATCCAAACTCCAGAGCTGATCTCCACCGGAGAGTCTTTGAAAGACAGCACTGAGGGACCACCACAGCATGTTCCAGCAATGCATGTCCTGTAAAGTACATGCCATGCTGAGACAGGAGTGCATGCAAACAGTGGGGCGCATCCTGCAGTCACATGCCCTGACGGAACAGGGGGCACTGTAAGGCACCCTTTGTTTCCTCATCGCCATTAAAACTGTGGCAGGGAGGAAAATCCTTGATCCCTGGCAGTTGCAGCGGGCCTGTGGTAGTCCCACCTACGTATTCATAATACGGCGGGTGGACTGAAAGTTTGGCAGTCCAGGGACTGCCAACACAGGTTTGGCGGTCCAATGGACCTCTGAACTCATAATCAGGCCTTAAAGGGGTGACATTTACTATTTCCACTTTAATCTAGTCAATTTTGGGGAAGAGGTCGGACACTAAATTGGTGACATTAACTATCAAACCTCCAATCTAACTATATTGGGAGGAAGGTGTTGGACACTTAACGGTTTACATTTACTATGTTCACTCCAATCTAGCCACATTGGGAGAAGGTGTTGGACTCTAAAATGTGATGTTTACTATTCCTACTCCAATCTAACTCAATTGGTAGAATTATAAACAAAATTATATTATTGTAACAAAAAAATCTAAATATAAAATTATTAATTTACATATCTTCAAAATGATTAGCATAACATGTACTTTAAAAGATATATATTTTTAAATCTCCCCACTCTTAGACCCTAAAAACCCAATGCAATATCTCACTACTAAAAAAGTCTTAAATATTTATTTATGAACAATAATATAAGTAAAAATACAAATTTCAACAATTTCATTACAAATAATTATCTTACTTAAACATAAAAGAGAATAAACAGATACAATCAAACTACAATAAGTTACATACTAATTAACACTTACAAACGGTATTGCATAAAATGATCTTTTCTACATCAACATTTTTTATAACGTTATTAAAAACAACTCTAAAAACTATGGGGTCCATCAGGATGGCGGACAGACAAAGTCCGTCCACCATCCTGTCGGGGGCCGGTGCTGTCCGCCACAAGGGCGGAGGAACCATGCCCCCAATTAGGATGCACCCGCCACAGTGGCGGGTTCATCCCGTATATTTCACATTGCGGCGGACGGTGCTGAAAGCACCGGCCGCCTCAATGTGAAAAATGCTTGTTGTGCATTTCACTTGTTGTGCGTTTCACAGCACACCATGACAGGCACCGGGCGGTGCCTGCCATGTTGTGCTGTGAAACGCAGTGGGGTACCTTAGGTACCCCCCATGTGCACCCCTGTTCACCCTGGGGGCCCTCAACCAGCCCCAAAGCAGGAACTGTATGCCTTTTCGTGGCGGCATTCCTCCCAGGCCATCCTAATATGGCTGGCGGTGTCTGATAGACACCGCCACCATATCAGGCCTTTTCCACGCGGTCGCAAGGCAACCGCCGCGGAAAATCAGTGGGTTACAACCCACCCATAGGATAATCATTTGTTCACTTCAACATTGCTGTCATATCCTTTGTTCCCGTTTGTCAATGCCATACATGCGTCAAGCCTTCTTTTGTGTTTGGCCCTCCCCTAGAGCATAGGCCAAGTACTTGTGTCCATCCACTACTCCTGTTATTGGAACTCCTTTTTTATTTTTGTTTCAGCACTCGAAATGAGTCGTCACAGCAACCGAGTTTGGAGCTGAGGAACCGGGTTAAAATCTTGGCGCATGATCAACGTCCTGTTAGTTCTTGGAATCAGGGATTCTGTCAGTTTTCATTATTATGAAAATGCATTATACTGTGGTTGTTTTCCAGTAGTCTATGTTTTCTGAGTTTTCTCTCATTAGAATGTACGCAGCTTTCTTAGATTGCAGGGGCACACAGTGCAATGGATTCCAAATTCTCAGTGCTTGTTTTAAATGGGAGGTGGGCTTCTAAGCCCTACACTTCAGTGCATGATTCTCACAGTGACCACCCCTGGGCTTCATCCTATCATCTTTACAGATGAGACAGCCATGTGACGTACAAGCCACTCATTTTGTGTTGATTAGAATGGTGGAATTGGTCCGAGTACAAACAAACAGACAGTAGGTGTCTTAGGTTTCAAAGACAGACAAGGAAGGGAATGTATAGCTTAACAGCTTGCCACATATGGCGGGTAGTAATGTTTGCATCTGTTTGCATGCAATGGCAACTGATTGCTGCACGATGTTGCTGTGTTCAACAAGTGAGTTACACTCAAGAATTCTGCCTTATGTCAGGGGATAACAATGATAATGTTAAAGCAAGGAAATTGCTCTTTTAAAAATGTGGAGGAAGTGGAAATTCTGCTCATGCCGTTGATGTCCCCCACCACTGCCTCTCCCATGAGGCTTGTTGCACTTGTGTAAATGGGGAAGTGATTGCAGGACTTTTGCTTTCAGCCCAATAATGGAAGATGCAAGGAAATAAAAAGTTGCTAGAATTGGTGGAATTTTACTCATGTAACGCAAAGTTTTGGCCAAATTCCGCCAATTACCTCCCATGAGGCATGCAAGTTGGCAAGCGCAATTGAGATTTGGCATCCCCTAGAACGATTTTCCTATGGTCGCGAGATGTCGTGGTCAGAGGCCTGCTTCTTGAGTAGATGTGCTGCAGCTTGGGTAGATTTTCTACTCGAGCTTCAGCAAAAATCAACTTGAATGGCCGCACGCTCTGGTGAACCGAATGATGCAGCTTGCACTGATTTTTCAATGCTGCTTACGCTACCAGGACTTCGTTGTAATGCGAGCAGCCCAGCGGAACTCTGCAGAATCTGGCAGAGTGTATATGTGACTCTGCAGATTTCTGCAGAGTAACATCAATGGGTTGCTCCTACCCCTAGTAAAAAATAGATAATCCAGGCTCAATGGGCAATATTTTGGTAAACGATATTAGGACCATGATATTTTTATCAGCCAATTTTAAGGCAATGGTATTATAACCTACAACCATAGAGGAGAGGGTCTAGAGCTGGATGTTTGAAAATACCAATCTGCTGAGGCAAGGAACCCATTGTGTGTACACATTATCTGCATATGCAGGGTTAAGCATAACTTGCTTAAGTTTTGTCACAACTCTGTAACTACGATTGAACAATTGTGGAGCAGACAGTATTATTTTTCCTCATAGGCCCATGGAGATCTCACTGGGTAATTGATTAGGCATTGTTCTTACCCAGAGGAGTAGCTTTCTACTATCACTTCAGGTATTTTGTTGTGGGAGGGCTGGAATTGGTGTGGGTAGGAGTTTTATGAGGCCGGTACGTTGGATCTCACTGGATTTTGCATAACAATAGTATGGATACTTTTTAATAACGGCCTCACCTCTAGGCTATGATAGTAGGTGGCAATTCTTACTCAACTCAATATTTCGAATTAAAGAGACATCAAAAGCATGAAATAATAAAATGGCCTATTGGGGTTCGAACCGGAGATCTTTAGGCTGCACCCAGTTTTCTCAAATGGATGCGATTCATTGAGAAATAACATAATCATTGTGATACTTTTCCATTGAACTCTAGTCCTCAATCACCAATATTCATACTACATACATACATACAAACTAAGATGTTTTTAGATGACCTACATTTTCAAATTATTCTCTAATATGTCTCTCAATATCTGAAATTGTTTACTTTTACTGTAGTGCCCAATCTTAGGGCCTAATCTTCGAACCGACAACTGTGGCCTCGTCGGCATCAGTTGAACCGGTGCTGTCTCATCGGAAGCTGTCAGACTAATTGCCGAATTATGATGCATACTGAATGCAGTCTGAACGAATGCTGGAAAACCACCAACTCAGAAGGACTTTCTCCAACTGCTGAGATGGCAGTCAGGGAAAAGCCGCAGCTATAGTGCTGTACAGGGAGTTCTGACCACCATCCAGATTACAAAGTAGATTTCCGATGAGCTGACTCTGGGGGTCTGATTTGCTGCCTTAAATCACTGGAAACAAAGGATTTGGGGTCCATACTCACTCAAATCAGCTTCTCCCGACAGTCTCTGGCGTGGATCTCTTTCTCCAGGCTCCCCCTACACTATGGTAGCTGAACTCCCAAAGACTATGACCCATTGGCTGCCGGAATGCAGGTAAATCCGTAGGTGGTATGTAACCCCCTTGATTGGACTGTAGACAGATCGCCACAACCCAGCAATTGGGGCATGCAGAACAAGGCATATCCCCACATATGTCATGCATGCTTATACATATCACATGTTTCTTGTGATTTTGTAAACACTTGCAGCAACATTTTCAGAGATATGTGCACTGCTGTAGATTTAACCACTGCGGTAGCAGCGGTTGCCTCGTAAAACAGCAAGGCATACTTTCCTGGCCTCGGCGGTCGGAATTGGATCACGGCCATGGCGGTCAGATGATCAGTCTGACATGCATCGTAATAAAGGGTGGGAGGAGTTTGCGTGGTATTACTCCGTAGACTTTCACAGAGTTACCAGAAAATTGTGAAATTCAGCGGAGTTCCATGGCTAGTGGGGTCACTTATTTCCCCTCCTCCTGTCCCCCCTCACCTCTCCTGCTAAACCCCGGGCCCCCCTCCTGCTCTCCCTGCTAAACCCCCTACTCCCCATCTCGCCTAGTAAGGCCTACTGGCCTGGAAACTTACCTTCTTCCTCCAGCAAAATCGGTGTCCTTCCTGCTCCTGCTGCTGCCTGTGGCTCCACTCACCTTCCGCTGAGCTGCTCCGGTTCAATTAAAATGAACAGGAAGAACTGCAGTGCGCATGGCATACTCATTGAAGGCATGCCTGACTCTATAATGGTATTTGATAGGGTCAAACATGCATTCACGCAGTACACCATGAGCACTGCAGTTCTTCCTGTTAATTTTAATTTAGTTGAAGCTGCACCTGCAGGCAACATGCATGTGCTGTCACTTAGTGACCTATTGCATCTAAAACAAAACTTTACAAAGGGTCTTTTAGCCCACCCATGACTTACTATTCATTGTCATCTTCTAATTCAGCATTACTTGTGAGGGTTCACTTCCTGCATCACTTACTTTTCTTTCTGTAGCGCATGGATCAAGTACAGATTGGTTTATTTTAATTTGTGTCTATTCCCTGCTCTTGAGGCACAATTTCTTCTTTTTGGGGTCATTTTTATACAGCATGATTTCAGACCGAAGGTATCGGAGTACTTGACATGAGCACCAGTTACACAAGGACACATTCATTTTTAGGCAAAGGGGTTTTAAGGCACATCGCCAGGCTGCGGCAGAAGCAGTAGAAAAAACACAGCTAAGCTGGTGGCATGCCCACCACCGCATCTTGAGTTTACAGCAGGGCTGAAGGAGTGCCTGTGGCATAGTCACAGTGGCGCCAAGCCTCAGCTGGAGGAGAGAGCCTGGAGGCAATGCCAGGTACAGTACTGTGCCTCCAGCAAGTTGGGCTCACTGTTGCCATGCACCATGTTGTGCATGGCAAACAGTGTGCTCATCAACATGTGCCCCCGGCAACAATCTCCTTGGGCTGACTCACCCTGGGGCCCTTTTTGTGGTCTTTTACCTGCCATTCCGCTGACCTTTTCATGGCAGTGTCCCCAGCAAGAAAATGTCGGGGGAAAGACAGGTCACAATTCACGTGGCAATGCCCTTGCCGGCACCAAAGCCATTGACTGCATCTCTCCCCACCTCCTTAGGAGCATGTTTCTTGGTGGTGGTGGTGGTGGTGGTCTGGAGGGAATCATGGGGGAGACCCCACCCTACATCGTGATCCAGCTGTGGGACCACCTGGTAAGTGGGCACTCAGACTGCCACAATGCGACAGCGGCCTCCGGACCTCCATACTCATTATCAGCACGAATTGATTTGCCCAGAATCAAAGGAAGTTGAGCCAATTCGAACCTTATTCCCCAATTCCTACGTTGACTGCTCTGGTCATAACACCACATGCTCTCACTGCAAGGATCAACCCTCGTCTATCAAGATAAACCCTCACCTCCCACACTTACTTCAACTGCACCACTCTCCATCAAAGTCACTTCAGAGGAATCTGACCTTTTCAGAAACCTTAGGTAACAGCGTCTAAAGCCTGTCATCAGACCCCAGGAAACAGTATTGTCTAGTCACTAGTATGTCAGCACTGCCATCAGACTTGCCTCCCCAGCCCTTCCGGTCTTTCTCAGACCAGGCACCACCAGTCTCCCGGTTCTGGCATCAGGCTGGCTGTTCGCTTGTGCCTTTGACAGGTCGGAGACCTAGCACTTCGAATTACCGTACATGTTTTTTCTCCAGTGACTTCTGGCCGTTTGTAAAAAAACTGAAGATCACACCCTTGAGGGTTGACGTCTGACAAAGCATACCAATCTGCCTCAACCCTAGCTTCACCCTGCCTCAAGGCACCTCCTGCTCTGCCTCATGGGACTTGTGCAGCATGTGGGCTCTGCATTGCAGCTGTACACCAGACTTCTAGGACTGCTGCACAGCTAGCTGGGTTCAGGTGCAGCCTGTTGCCCATCATGGGATGAATAAGGCACATGGAGTATGCAGGTTTATTTTCTGTAGCATGAATGCAGTCAAGGACAGGAGCTCTTTACATTAGCACATTTACACACATTTACAAGTGGATGGAGTAGCAGAAATTAGGCTCCACCCTTCATTTGTCATAATTTTGCAATGATATAGTCATATCTAAAATTGTATACACCAAGGGCCTGATTATGATGTTGGTCAGATCGACATCTCTGCGATTTCGGAACCGAACGACCTCGGGTTAGCAGTCCAAAACCGCAATAACAATGCTACCACACATGGTGCAGTCGCAAACTCCAATTTCTCTATGGGAGCTTGTGTGGCGGCCGGAAACTGTCTGCAGCACAAGCTCACATAAATAAATAGGAGTTACTGTAAATCCCTGCACCGTGTGGCAGGCACCTCACTGTGCTTGACACGTGGTGCAGTGATTTACTGAGAGGCACCATAGGTGCCCGTCCATCCCACAACCTAGGGGCCCCCAAAGTTGCTTTCCAACAGTCTTCCCATGATGGAAAGCCTGACATGGAAAGCCTGTCGGAAATTGACATCATAATTCCATCAGTGGAAAAGCCGTCCGTATGGGATTATGATCAATTTCTGACTGGCCGACAGCCTCCTTGAGCGTGTTAGAAGCCCGTCGGATTGTCCGTCCAGTTTAAACACCAACGGTCTTCTTTGTAATAATGTGTTTAGAGTATAAACCATAGAAGTCGGTCAGAAAGCCTCCATCCAGTGCTCGGAGGCTTTTTGATGACATTCAAATGGGGCCCCATGTGTCTTAACGTCCTGAACATGTGAGAAGCACCTAAATGAATTATTGTAATGTGAACATCACACCCGCCCCGTCCACCACTCCTCCCTGTGCCTTCTACCACTGTTAGTTTGTTTCACTATTGTTGATGCTATCACAATCTTAAAACATATTTACTGCGCTCAATCTACTGAATGTGGCAGCTTACCTGCTGCAATGTTGTATCTCTTGAACATACTTTCATTCTGCTTATATACTGGGTTGAATAGTATTCCAAAATAAAACTCATTTAACCATATTTGGTGATTCCTGGTCCTTATTGTGGAGTCACATTGGCTTCACTAGCCAAAAATGTATTGTTAATGTCTTTTCCCTTACAGCACTTTGTCAACCAACAAAGGTCCATGCGAACAATGGGGAAAAATCTTTTAGAACTTTACTAAAAGATTGTGTTGTAAGAACCAGCATGCTGTCATGGTCCTATTTATGTTTTTAGGGCGGGCAAGATTAAGTGATTCGCCCCAAATCCCAGGATATTGAGCTGATGCTGTCCCTGCTTGTTTCCTCTAAAATTGTTCATTTGGCTGTGGTGCTCTCTGCCCGCTTTAAGGCATCCAAAAGGAAAAATTAATCAAGCACGCTTCCTTGCAGCTTGAAAGGTTTTTGTTTGTTTGTTCAGCTGTGCTGCTTCAGTTCGAGTTCAGCTGTCAAAGTAAACCGTGTGTCAAAAACAAACACGTCCATTTCATCACATTTAAAATGGTTCTTTCCAGAACCTCTTAACAATTTCAATACTTACATTAAAAGGCAGACTACATTTTAGATAAGACAACGCACAGTTTCCCACATCATGTAAAACGACACCTCTAAGTGCTGGCAAGGGCAACTCTTTAATTACCTCTGCAGTTGGCTTATTGTGTTGTAGAGATTTTACTCTAGTAACTAAAAACCAGACAGCTAGTGAAACAAGCATAGGCAAAGCTGATAGGTCTCCCCCACGCAAGAGTAATTGCTTTGACAGTGTTTTTTTAGCCTGTTGTACAACAGAGAGTCTGCTGTGCATATTTGTGAGTAATGGATGAGGCCAGCACTGATCAAAGACATAGCGCATTTTGATTCTCTACTTTCAGCCATGCTGCACAACAGCTGCATTGCTGTACAACACGGGTAAAGCACTTTGACAAACACCATTGCTCCCACATAGACAAGACCTATTGGCTTCGCCAATGTTTGTTTTTATTTCCTAATGGTTATGGAAGTGAATCTTGGCAAATGCTACATAAATATATGTTTTTATATTTTCAGCTCTGTGAAAACATAATTAATTGATGAATGTATATGTGTACACAAATTCTGTCATCATTTATTTCTCTGTCAAAATATTTTTGTTGAGGAGTTCAGAGTTATCATTACGACCCTCGAGGCCCAATTAGGAGCTTGTTGTGATCCAGTAGGACTGCCAAAGCTGTGGTCCCAGGAAGACCGGATTATGAGTGTAACCCATTGATGACGGTATGGCGGAGGTTAACAGCAGCGGTCTGTTTGGCCCATAGGAGAGCCTTAAATGCATACTGCCGCAGTGACTGCACCTCCACATTGTGCATGCACGGTGTGGCATGTACGATGTCATGAATTCCACCCAGTGCACACATGACTGTGAACTTTTGTGGGGTATATCATGAGCCCCCTTCTTGCACCCTCACAGGGAGATTCGACCAGGGACCTTGTTGGAGGCCCCTTTGCATGCCTTTCTGCCACTGTTATGCTTCTAGGAAAGGCAGCCATAATCTGATCGGCGGTGCCTTCCTCAACACTGCCGTCATTCAAGACCATCAGTCCGACTGCTGCACCATCAGGATCCTAGATCCTTGAGGTTGCAGTGATGTGTCATCAGACTGGTGACCCCAAATACTGCGGTCCGACCGACAGGCTATCGGGGGTCAGACCGCCACCGATTGGCTGTTGGTGGTCCAACTGTCAAAGCCATAATCGGCCCCTGAGTCTAAAGATCAAACCAACTAAGCCAGTTAGATTGCTCAAAGTTCTATCTGTTGAAGCTGCTATGTAGACCATCAGTGCTACCCATATCGGGAATAGTTCCAGGAATCCGATGTTGGTGGTCAATCCCCATGACCCCCATTCCTCAGGCCATTTCTGGGTGACCCACTTGGTCCCCAGGATGGCGCCAAAGCCCACGCTACCAGCAGCGTCCGTCCATAAACCCAACTCTGCTGATCTCTTGGGGGGGCCAGGCCACACTATCCTGCCATTGAAATCCTCCAGGAATGCCATCCATATCCGCATATCCTGGCGAACCTCGGCAGACAACCTAGTGTGGCGATGTTTCTCTCTCAAACCCTTCATAGCTTGGGCAATAGACCGAGAGAAGGGGCGTGCCATTCGGATGACTCGAAATGGAAAGTTCAATCGACCCACCGTCTCCTGCAGCTGCTGCAAGGTAACCTTATCCTTGAGTAGGCACTGGCGCAGGGCCGCCTTGAACTTAAACACTTTGTCTTTGGGCAACCTGAAGCACCCTTCCAATGAATCAATCTCGATACCCAAAAATTCCAAACAGGTGGACGGGCCAACCGTCTTCCCAGGCGTTAGCGGTACCCGGAAAGCCCGCATGAGCACGCAAAGTTCCTGAAATGCATGTACCGGTAACAGACGAAAGGCAGATTTAATGTCCGATTTGGCCATGAGAGTGCCCCGCCCGACCCCCGCAATAGCTCTACTGCTTGGTCAAAGGAAGCGTATTTCACACTACAAATACCCTCGTCTATCGCATCATTCAAGGACGCCCCTCTTGGTGGCAATAAGTTGTGGATCAGTCTAAATTCGCCCTACTCTTTCTTGGGGACTACACCCAATGGTGAACACACACAGTCGGGCACTGGGACCTCCAGGAATGGCCCAGCTATCCTGCCCAAGGTCAGTTCCTTTTGAATCTTAGCCATAACTACTGCAGGATTATGTTGTACTGATAACTGATTCCTACAGTGTGCGCTGCCTGTGTATCCCCCTGCCGGGATCCGGAAACCTTGGGAGAAACCTTCCTGTAGTAGGGCAGCGGCAGCGTGGTCTGGGTATCTGTTCAACCATGGGATCATTGCCAGGACATTAATGGGGGAGGGGTCAACCGTGCATTCTACGCTATTCTGGTTTCTTTCCCCCTCTCTGACTCTGATTACCACCTCTCGATCTGCATGTTGTCTCGAGATGGGAGGTGTGACCGCAGATTGCGCAGGCATGTCTGAATCTACATGTGCCGGCCGGCCTCGTACAGGAGCGCTTATTAAAGTCCCAACACACACCCTTCCTTTCCCCGCCGCCCCCCCTATTCTTCCCCGGGAACTCATTCCCCAGTGCTGCACGAAAGGGCTGCTGGGGTTTAGCGGGGAACACACTGGCTACGCTAGTGGGCTGGGCAGGGGCGGTGTTCCCTGAGTACTGCCTATGCTACGACAGCGAGTCAACCTTGTCCCATACCAATGACAAGTCAAATTCCTTAGCTTTCCTGAAATTTACATCATATTCCTTCCATGCCTCCCCAGGATACTGCTCGCTCCTCCCCACAATCCTGCTCTGATAGCAAGCCATTGCCGCCTGTACATTAGGAGGGCGTTCAACAGTGATTTCCGTAAGGATGGAGAAGGCCCTGATCCAATTGCCCAGAGTTTCCTCCACCCTAAACTTCGCACACTGTACTCTCCATTCACTAGGGTGCATCCATTCCTTAAGCATTTTGGCATTCTCCATTTCCCTATTGTCCAATAGCAGAGAGAAAATATAAATATACTTTCCCGCCCAAATCATTTCTTTCACCGCCCGAGAAACATGTTGCCCTGAATCTTCCCTCCTAGACGGGATCGTGCCGTCCCCTAAGAGAGGCAGGGCCACCTCCTTACCATTACCGGAAATAGGGGCCGGTCCTGCGTCGCTTCCATTTGGTCGAGCGGCATCCACACCTGCAGAAGAAGGAGAAACGGAGCCCGCAGCCCCACTCACAACTGTTGCTGCCCTAATCTTTTCCACCATCTTGGCCGCCTCTGCGGTATGGTCTAGCGTTGAGGGCATCATCCCCCCTTCTGCAGCCAAGGAAGTAAAGCCGCTATCTGCGCAGTTAGCTCGGGTGGGATCGGAGCTTCAGAATCCGGCACTGCTGCCGGCACCACCGGCGGGGGGAGCCCTATGGGTGCCGGCACGGGAGGCAACGGAAGTGGGCAAACGGGGACAGGCGGAGCTGGCCCGACAGGAGGGGCCCCCGATGGCAAGGCAGGAGCCGGTGCCATGGGAGCCGGGACTACCGGCTCGGGGGTAAGGGGAACAGCCACAGGTGCAGGAGCGGGTGCACTGCGCCTCGATCTCTTGGTCCTGCTCCTTCTAGGCGAGGAGTCAGAATCCCCATCAGGCAAAGGCGCAGCAATCAGCCGCTTGGGTCTACCGTGTGGGCCTGTGATATCATCAATCCTCTCCATCACGTGAGCCTCTAGGCTATCAACCTTATCCAATCTCTTATCCATGGCATTCATTTTACGCATCATGGCCTGCAACATCATCTCCATTTTTGTCCCCTTAGCACTCTTAGCTCCCGGCATTTTGTCTACCACTGTACCTTCACCAGACGGAGGATACGCAGGGGGCTATAAGCACCACACAACTGCGACCGCAACACACCGGCTATTCCGATTGTTAGGGGTGGCTAAACTCTAACGTAGACCCACCCGGCGGCCACACGAAGCAATGAAATGCGAGCCCCCCGCTCTCCTCTTACCGTCGATGTCCCGTGTGTTCTACGTCCCGTGCTCCACACAACCACTTGTCACCGGTATACCAGGTGAACGCTTCGGCACGTACGATCCACGTTCCGTCTGTCTGCTTCTAATGTCACGCTACCACACACTCCAGCAGCAATCCTTGACCTGAACAGAAAATTAGGAGGCCCCGAGTGCGGGGCACGACCAGTGTGGGGGAGCATCAGGTGACAAGAAGGACCACCTGAGCGCTCCCCCTCCTTTATTCCCGGGGACGCGGGAAGAGGGCGGGCCGCCCCCTGGCCTTCGACGCCCACCCCTCTGAATCAGGGATTGGGCGCCGGCCGACCGGTGGTGTGGCGCACACCTCCCGCATGATCATTGGATGCCGGGAGATCACACCCCCACACCACTGGGAGGCAAGGGGAGAGGGGATCGCCGCACCGCCATGCGGGTGGGGGGGCCAACGGCCCCCCCTTTTCATTTATCTCTTTCTGTCTATAGTGATTTCACACCGGATTGGTCGTTATTGTGGTAATCTTTATTAGGCACACTGTGAGCACTGTATATTTGTACTGTGCACAGTGCATCTTTGAGGTGATATGCACACCTTTTGAAACATGTGCAGCTTACTATTGTTATGCAATTAGTTCTGCACCCCTTTTTGAGCAAGCGGGGAGAGATTTTGCCCCTGTAGTGCTGTCATTTATGCATGTCTTCTGTGATACGCAACCTGGATTGGATGTGATTGACATTATCTTTATTCTGCATAACTACAGTGATGCACACCCTTGATTAAACATACCTTGAATATTGTGTTACCTATTGGTGCAAAGAGTAACTTTACTTGGACTTTTTTGGATTTTGCTCACTATGTATAGTCTTTTGTGTGTCAGTGAAGAACACATTTCTTTTGCACTTGTTGAATACTGTATATGTCGTTAAAATGTGTGTTTAAACACATTATCTTCTTCTTCCATTACCCTTTCTTCCTTTTCCTGGTGAACCGCAAATGAGGTGGCCAGAATATACGGACTATTTCCTTAGCTAAATTTCAGCTCTGGAAGAGTAAGGGTCTGATGACTTTTCACCTACAAGAAAAAAATTATATTGCACAGTTTTAGGTCAGGAGATTTATGGATTTATGAGCAAATGGAAAAGAAACCAAGATCCGAGGAAGATGTTGATGTGTTTCAACATGCCTTGGAGGATTAGATTGCTATGAACAACCTACTGTTGTGCAGCTACTGACAGATACAATTTTTTCGAAAGGAAACAGTGCAAATTGGAAACGGTAGAGAATTATGTATCTACCCTTAGGAAGTTGGCTGTTTCTTGTAAATTTGGGTCCAAGATGAAGAACTGATCTGGGATCGTAATATTATGCACACAAATAACTCTAGCATACAAGAAAAACTATGGGTATGTTTGTTCATTGCTGAAGGAAATCGTTGCGATTATCAAAAAGCAGAAAGTTTAGTAGGTGTGCTCAAGATGCTCTAAAGAGGTTTGAGTCTGCAGAACCGTTTTTTTCATGCAAAGTTTCCAGGTCCTCTTCGAAAAAGTAGAATAGGAGTGGGTAACAACTTGGGAAGAATTCTAGTGTTAAGGATCAGATTGATAATTTGGGAATGGATAAGAGACCGAGGGGGATATTTACAAGGACGTAACTCCGATTTATCCCCACCTTACCGCATCAAATGAGGAGCTATATTTAACACCCCTTTTACAAGCTGATGCAAACTGCGGACATTAACAGTATTCTCGCGATAACTGTCCAAAAAATTACCTCGCAGTGGACACCACCAACTAACCCTAATGAGATTTCCGTGCAAAAACACACAAAAGAAACGCAACACCACTTTTACAAAGAAATGCCAGATCTGAGAAGCAACACAAACACAGGCGATAAGCCACGGTTGCAGCAGGGATTTAACACGTGCCTTTTGCTGGTGCTAAGCATGACAACTACCTACAGCAGTGAAAGGGAGTCCAGCGAAGAGCCACACTTGAAGACCCACACATGCCACAGAAACAATGATCATATAATAGCGGGACATGAGGAGAGGCATGGAGCAGGCATGTGCGAGAACATCAAGTGACCAATGAATGTGAACCTACCCAATGCCAGGTGTGGCCTGGAAGTGCCTGACAGACCACGGAAATGCCCATGTTGTGAGCAACTGCTGGTGCATGGAGCGCAGTGGCCAGTAGACGCTACCATGTCCCCACAAGCTGTGGGGCAGAAAGCGGAAATGTCGCACGTTACGTCTCCCCCTGCATGCGCATGCTTAGTGGGTTGGACCTGCGTACGCCTATCCTGCTTAGGGGTGTGAACAATAAGCCCTCGCACTGCTTGATGGTTCTCATTCTGAATGGAAAACGCGTCCGCCAGGGCGGCGCCGCCCAGCCCACCTTGGGTCCAGCGCTGAGCACAGTGGGGCCTGCATCCCTGTGCACCTGCTGAACCCCAGGCCGCTGGTCCCGAGACCCCTCATGCCTGCCCCAGCGCACCAACAAGGCTCTGCTCACCCGCCTATATGTGTCAAAGAGGGCCCACCACATGCCGGTGCAAGCGCCAACCACCATGACTGCGACCTCTGCAGTCTCCACAGACCATCGCTGCCCCCCCCTGACGCTTGTCCACATTACTCCTTTCCCATTTACATATTCCACCAGTGTCCTCAACGGCCCAGTAGGCCCCACATGTGGAACTGTGTCCTGAATGGCAGTGTACCCAAATGCGTGAAAGCTGCCACAGCACCAGACCCCCTTCAATCAGTGAGGCATAATTCCATATAACAGGCCTGTGACACGTGCTCGTGCTGAGTGATGCTTGGGTAGCGCTGAGTGATGATGTGGTGATGCAGAGGGCAGAAAGGCACAAAAAGCAGTCTAACAAAGGGCAGAAGGGCAGAAAAACAAGGGAAAAGCGAGTCTAACAGAGGGCAGAAGGGCACAAAAAAACAGTCTAAAAGAGGACAGAAGGGCAGAAAAACAAGGGAAAAACGAGACTAGCAAAGGGCAGAAGGGCACAAAAACGAGTCTAACAAAGGGCAGAAGGGCACAAAAATGAGTCTAACAGAGGGCAGAGGGGCAGAAAAATAAGGGAATAACAGAGGGCAGAAGGGCACAAAAAACAAGTCTAACAGGGGGCAGAATGGCAGAAAAACAAGTGAAAAACGAGTCTAACAGAGGGCAAGGGGCACAAAAAATGAGTCTGACAGGGGGCAGAATGAATCCCGCCCTGCGTGTTTGTCCACGAAGATGCCACCTTTTTGTGCAATACCTCTACTCAACTGGAGTACTTTCTACTGTCTAATCAGTAAGTGCTCCCTCATTGGCTAAATGTATAGGGGCAGATTTACAATAACTGGTGCATCCCCAGGGATGCGCCAGTTATTGTGCGCCACAGCTCCGCCACCCCTGGTGCGCCGCATTTACAATACGGCGCACCATGTGGCAAAAACGGCACAGATGCGTCACGCACGACGCAGCTTCAGCAATGCTCTGGGGGGACCTATCTCCCTAATGCTGCGTCAAGCCTTGCGCCTGCTTCATGCAGGCGCAGGGTTATGACGCAGCATTGGCCTAAAAGTGACTGAGTGAAATCTTTAGGCTTGGGCGAATTTTGCGAATTCGCGGTTCCCGAATTTGTGTATTCACAAATTCGCAATCCGCAAAATCCGCGAACTCTTGCAAATTTGCAGATTTTTTCTTTTTTTTGTGTTCGCAAGGGTTTCTGCCAGTTCGCAAGGGTTTTGTACCAGTTCGCAATCGCGAACTTACTTGTCGGGTCGCAACGGTCGCAACTATGTTGTTTCTACATCTGGTTCATCACAGCACCCTCTGTTTCACCACTGCCACCCTCTGGTTCACTCATGCCACCCTCTGGTTCATCACTCGAACCCTCTGGTTCCTTCACTGTAGATTATGGGGGGAAAAGCACACCTCCCCTGCCTCAACTGACATGAATTAATTTGGGGCTGATTAATGTGTCACTGAATTTGAGCTGGCACCTGCTTCCTTAGCTGTAATTGCTTTCTGTTGCAGTGCAATTTTTTTTCACAGGACCTTTGTAGCCTACTTGTAGCTATTCTCTGAGCCTGCTGTGAGTTTAGAGCATGGTCGAAGAATAGTTGCAAGTAGGCAACTGAACTCTGGAGGGGGCACTCAGGAAGCACTACAGGGAATGGTTACTAATGATGAGCTTGAACTTTTGCTCCTGCTGAGTGCTTTCAGTTTTGCAAAAATCATTTTTCTGCAATTTTGCGGGATTCGCAGGGCGCGAATTTGCGCGAGATCGAATTCGGAAGACGCGAATTTGTGCGGATATGCGATGTTTTTTTGCGGCGTGTTAGTTCACGTGGCGTTGTGCGTTTTAGCGAGCCGCTGGTAGCGCAACAAAGCCAAGTTACCCTCGCGGTCGTACATGGGCGCAGCCATCTTTTTGCTTGACATATTTCTGTTTCCGGGCGCTATGTGTAATCTCGCAAAGAGTGCGGCTCGCTAGTACAAGTTCGTGTGTGATCTCGAGGGAAATCTCGCGCGAACTTACCCACACGGTCGTGAACGGGCGCGGCCATCTTGTTTTTCATTCATTGCTATGGTTCTGGGCATGCTTTCTGTATCCTCTGTCAATCTCTGCCATCCTTTGCTTGTTTGAAGTTTTTTTTAATCTATTTTACTTATTATCTAGCCCTCTATTTTTCCAGCTCTATATTTTTGTGTTTTCTGCTACTTTTGGTTAATTTTAAAATACTTTTTTAAACTCTTTTCTTTTCTTCTTCCCTATTCTATTTCTTCTTTATTATTTACCTTCCTTTCTGCCCAGACCATGGTAAAGGGAGCCGGGAAGCAGCCTGAGAAGGGGAAGGGTCCCGTACCCCGTGCCCGGCTCCCGTGCGGGCATTTGAGGGGGGAGCAAGTCACAGCCCGGGAGATCTTTAGCGCGGAGGAGGTGGCCGGACTAGTGTTTTATGCACAGCGTCTCCTCCCCAGGACCATCATGGCAGGCGGCAAGATCGCTGGGGCTACAGGCTCCGGGAGCACCGAAAGCGGTGGGAGATGGTGTGCCGGGACCTGTATCAACACTCTTGGGTCCGGCGCATCTACAACCAGGCCACCCACCATTGGACGGACCTCCGGGATTGGAACGCGACTTGCTCGACCTGCTCGGCATCGAGATCCCCGGGCTTGGTGAGTAGTAGTAGCTATTTCATCACTACTCTGTTTGCTCTGTGTGTTATTATTATATTGCAAATTTTTGTTTTTTACCAAGAGCAATAATGCTTCCAATTACATTGTAGTTAAATTATATTTCAAAATCTTCTGTGCATTTCAGGTGCACTGCTCTCCTTTTCAGTAGCGTTGCTACTATGCTTATTTGTTTTCGATTTTGTGTTCATTTCATTGGCCTGAGAAATTATGTATGAGTGTAGTTTACAGAACTGCCTAATGCTAGAGACTAAGGGGCAGATTTGCAATTACCGGTGCATCCCTGCAAAGTAGCAGGGATGCGGCAGTAATTGTGCGCCATGCCACCACCACCCATGGTGCGCCGTATTTACAATGCGGCGCACCATGGGCCCAAAACGTCACCGAAGCGTTACGCATCTGAGCCGTAAAGGCAGCGCATTGCTGGAGTTGCGTCACAACGATGGTGCAGCTCCAGCAATGCTCTGGGGTGCCCTATCTACCCAATGCTGCGTCAAGCTGTACGTCTGCTTCAAGCAAGCGCAGGGTTTGAGTGATGCATCATTGTCCTAAAAGTCACTGATTGAAATCTTGCAGATTTCCCTCAGCCACTTTTAGGATGCGTTCCTGCGCAGGAACGCCTTCCCCTGCGCCGGAACACCCCCTGATGGTGCAGGGCTTTACAACGTGATGCATCTCCCATATGCGTCACGTTGTTAATATACCATGGCGCCTCTTTTGTTCTGCCGCTGCGTCACAAAGTCACGCAACAACGGAGCAAAGGAGCTGCAAGGGGCTTGTAAATCTGCCCCTACAGACTCAAGTCCAGTCCTTCCTTTGTACACCTGGCAGTAAGAATAAATAGTGGTGGTGGATTGATAGTTTGAGTATTTTAATGACAGGTTAATGTAGTATAAAACTTTTTAGTGTTGTCACTGATGTGCCATCACAATAGAGTTTGTCTGTCACTTCGCGTGCTGCGGACTGCTGCCTGCCAGTCCTAGGCGAACCTTTTTAGTAGCTTGTTTAGTGAGTTACATAGCTTTCCAAGTCGACGGTCTGCTAATCAAGCAATACTAATATCGAAGTAGACCACATGAGATAGGTCAATAATATATCCAGTGAAATACTTGTCTATTTGCTATTTCGCCAAAATATTATTTATGGTTCTTTTGAAATGTTTCATTTGGTTGACAACAATCATCCATGTTTTCGCGTCTTTCTTTCTTTCATGTTATACATCTGCTCCCCCCAGGGGCAAGAGGACAGAGGAGGAGGCTGCTGCTGCTGTACAAGGACAGGATCAGGCAGGCGAGGGCTCCTTTGCTGGCCCCGGTAAGTTTTAATTTTAATATAGAGTACCTATTTTTCCTAGCGTTCCTCATTCAATTTTTTCTAAATCGTCTTTGATCTTCTTGTAGACTGTATCTAAAATTCTTATCCTGCCTCTATTATGACTCCCTGTGGTATTACTAGATTATTCTTATTAGTCTGTCTGTGTAGCTAACTTAGATTGCACATTTGGCAAAAGGTGTTAAACGAAACTCCCATTCTAGTCAGGAATAGCTCTATGCACTGAGTGCAGTCCTCTGGGATTGTCCATAATGCCTTTTCAAGTCTTCTAAATGTTTATGCTTTGACAATTCCTAACAATAAAATCTGAATGACCACCAAGAAAGAATAGGATACTACTTTACTTTTGGTTTGGATAGGAGGACAATCCATACTACTCCTGTTGCAGGGACAAATCTGCACAAACAGAACTATGGACACTAAATAGTGCATTGTTTATCAATTATAATAGGCGCAGGTAGACTTTCCACATACCTCAGTGATATCAGACTTTTAAGAACCCCCCATCTCCTTACTGACTAGATAGTGTGGCAGAGTCATTTAGCTCCCGAATTCATTGATGATTGATCCCCAATGATGATTATCCAACGCAGGACAAGCGTACAGAGTCAGAGTCCAGAAGGGTCAGAGGCACGGACTCATGCTTTCAAATTGCAAAACCTTTTGCTCATTCACTCTTGACCAAAATCCACAGAGTCTATTTAACCGCATCGCTGCTGCGGTGATTTTTGCGCTGTGCGGCATTTTTAAAAATACCGCGTTACATGACGAGCTCAGCTCGTCATCAGCACACGCCACCCGTGGCTGATGACGAGCTGAGCTCATCATCAGCAGCGAAGGGGTTACGTTTTAAAGCTTTATTAAAAGTAAAAACATTTATTAAAATCAAGCTTGTCATAAAACATAAACGGTTGATTAAAAATGGAAAAGTGCTTAGTGATTTATTATTTCACACATTTATTGTGGGCGAGCCGAGCCCTCACCTGGTTTGAACTTTAATATTTCTTTTTGGTGCTGAATCGCTGGTCACGCCGTCCTAGTGATGATGATTTGTTCTTAGAAGTGAAGCTTCTGTCTGTGATGAGAAAAATTGTGCGTGTTAAAAAGCAAGCATTCATCAGTTGTGCCAAAAAGTGCAGCAAGACAACACCCTTCCCTGGAAAAAGGGAAATTTTTACTTTAAAGTAGAAAGTCATAAATTATTGGATTTGTTTCTGTATTCACATTGATGTGTTTTATCTAGGAACCCGATCAATATTGTAACCTCATGCCCCTATACGGCTATAATCAATACATATCCCTATAATGGCATAATATTCAGAGCCATATTTCAGTAACTCGCCTCTGTAGTCCATGACACAGCAGAAGCCACTTACTTAGATTCCTAGATATCACACCGAGTTCTTTCGACATACCAAACCCCCAGCAACCTGGGAAAGCCCCACTTGCTTTGTTTTGATTAGTAATAGAACTCCTGCGAGCACTGTAAGAATGACCAGTTCTTAGTGACATCTTTATTGACGTCTTATGTCCAAAAACGTACGTCAAACTTGGCACCTTTCAGGTATAAATATACCAACGTTGCCTTAAGTAAACACACGGTGGTGAATACTGGAGCAGAACAGCTGTCCCCTTGCAGAGAGCCCAGCAGATGCGAGAAGCCCACGGACGCTACCCCTTCTCCTTGACGCGCTGAGAAAGACGCTGTCTTTTCTCCTGCCGAGAAAATCCGGCTCCGGCGTTTCCAGCCGACCCTTGCGGGTGACTGGGATATCGGGTCTTAAGAAGGAGAAACCAGACCTCCTACATTCTATTCCAGAGTTACGTTGCTGACTAAACCCTTAGAGAGAATTCTTGAATCAAACTCTTGGCAAAACCAACTTAACTTAAACTGCTACTTACTTACTCTCTCCCACGTATTAGGCATAGGTCAGGTACACCGGGGTAGGCATAGTTAGAAGCACCGGTTGAGGTTGTTAGCCAATGTATATATGAATGTACATATTTTATTCATTTTAACTATCTTATGGCTAAGAAACCATATCAATGCTTTTACAGTATTATTTCGTAATACTCCTTTTACTGTACGCACTTTTCATAATAACAAGTCTTGCAATTGTGGCAATTCATTTCTCTTGCATGAGAAAGAAGACTGCTCAATAAATAATACCTTTTATTGAAAACGCCCGTCTCTCTATTTCTCTGCACCCTGGTGAAATTAAATATGCACAACTGACTGAGTGAGATAGCTGTCTATTGTTTCACACGACTCTAGAGATTGACTCTTATTCTGGGGAGCAAAGTTGTCATGTTTATGCAGTTGTCGGAAGCTGAATCCCTTCTTGTCTGAGCCAGGGAAGCTGATCACTTCCTATTCAGTCAAGAAAGTTTCCAGTGACCTCTGAGCTAGCTGGCGCAAACCTAAATTAAGTCTAACATTATCAGTAAAGACCTAGAAGACCTCAGTCCTACGTCTACACTGCTGTTTATGTTATTCCAATGCGCAGGGCCTATAGGGAAAATAGGAACTACACTACAGCATTTCTTCATTCCTAGACAAAATACTAGTGAGTTGTGTATGTCTATGACATCTAACATTCTTAAATGTACTTTGTAGGTAGAACATCTGGTGCTGGGCCCAGCGCGGAGGTGGAGGAGGGCAGTTCTGGGGAGGAGGCGGTGCAAGTGCCAGATGTAACTGCTGTGCGGGTTGCCACGGTAGTGGCGGGCAGTGGTAAGCTCTTATATTCCTTACTTATTTAGATCGGAGAGTGCAGAGTGTGCTCTCTGCACGGGTGTAGTATATATGTTCTACAGTTAAGTTACTATACTGTTAAGCAGACTTTCAAATTTAGAACAAAGCTTTTATCAACCAGGTAGAGAAGTGCGCTGTACTCCAAGCACCGAAAACGCGGAAGAACTTACAATCGATTCTAGGCTTCCTGAATTTCGGAAGAACTTACATTCTAAACTATGCAGAGAGGATTAAACCTCTCTACGAATTAATAAAACCTGATTTTAAACCAATCAACTGGACTCAAAAACACACAGAAATTTTAAGATCACTGCAAACAGACATGTTAGCTAAAACAAAATTAGAAACACGTGACAATACACGCAACCTTGTAATCCGGGTCATCCCAGGAAGATGCGGATCCACGTACCTGACCTCTAATGAGGGAGAAACGGTACCAATAGCTTACAAATCACATTTGTACACACATGCAGCACTACATGTGAACTATCCACTCAATTATACATACGTAATTGATGCAAACTCTGTTCCTTTTGCTCGAATCTCTGGAGTGGGGGATAGGGTAATTCCAAACACGAATCGGAGAATCTTATTAATAGCAGACGCACACATGGGTGAAGGTCCAAGGCACAAACAGATGAAGGAATCTCTGACTGAATTACAATCAGAATACTGGTGGCCGGGGATGAGCCTGCACCATTATAAATTTGTAAAGTGCTGTCCAGACTGCGACCGAGACCGCAGTAACGAGTCAACCGGAGTAATGCCATGGACATTTCTGAAGGTAGCATAGGGCTATCTACACATGAAATCAAGCGTCCTATTAATTTTTTAAGACTACATTCACTTAAAAATGTGGCCCCAGCACTCGGCTGATGCCAGAACTGTTATAAAAGATTTGCGAGTCTTTATCGGCACATACGCAATTGCCATGCTTCACTCTGACCAGGGTCCTGCTTTTAGCTCTCGAGCTTATAAGGAGGCCATGACCAGCATGGGCATTGGATTGCGGTTCTCTTGTCCCTTCCATCCTGAGGGAAACGGGGTAGTGGAAAGAAAAAACCGAGACATAAAGCAATCTATAACGGCAAAGGTATTAGGTTTGGGTGATGGGTGGGTCCAGCATTTAACAAGTGTCCAACGTAGTCTTAACAACTTGTCAAGAAATTCTCTAAAAGGTTTCAGCCCGTCCGAACTATTGTTCGGAACTAGAATGTATGTTCAGGACTTAGATAGTCTTGCTTCAGCGGTAGAAGATAAGAAGAAAGACTTTGACATCAAAGATCGTTTGGCTGTTTTACAGGACTTAAATGAAACAAGAAAAACCCTGAGCAACATAAAGTTTAAGCAACAGCCAACAACCACTGAAGACACACCACCTGTCCCAGCAAGACCTGTCTGGATTCCAAAGATTGGGGATCTGGTCAGAGAGAAAATAGTGGTGTAGAAGGAATTTGGGCCTTCTCACAGAAAAGCAGTACCTGTCTTAGCAATCAACTGAACAAGATCAGTAGTACTACCGCCCCTTGCTGGTAAAAAGGAGAACAGAGTTGTATCCATCGACCTGGTAAAACCACAATCATGTGGCCTATAATAAATCGTAGGCCCAGTGGACTCCCAAGAAGTAACAGAATACCCAAATTTGCTAGTATCCAAGAGGTTCAAACTGAAAGACTAATCACCTTTGATAAACCCACAGTGAATAAAAAAGGACTATTCAGAAATGACATGGAACTTGTGCCTCTTGAAACCCAAATTGAAACAGTTCGTCATGAAACACCAGTCTACAATGATGTGGCATCAGAATGTGCTAATGAAAGACAAATTGAGAAAACAATTCCAAAAATTGACAGAACTGCATCTGGCTACTTCATCAATTTCGATAACTTTTCTGAAGACCGAAGCGACCCTGAAGTGACGCCAGAAACAAAGACTTTTAAAGAAAAAGCAACAGAACTCTTTCATCAACTCAAAGAAACCGATCTTATTTCTCCATGGCTAGAATTTTGGATTGGGCTAGGTGTATTTTTCCTCCTGCTTTAAATGATCATGGTACTTTGTTTGGGAAAATTCATTGAGGGAAAATATAGTACAATGGACACAGCAAGTCAGAACATCAACTTAGTTCTGAAGCCTAACAAATCATCTCACATCGAGAAAAGAGAACTATCATCAGTAAATGTCACAGCCATTCCAATACCCGGCGGGGTAGTTTGGGACAAGACAGACTATGAAATATATGGCCCGGTCGAGCTCTTTAAATATCCTCATCAGTTTAAGGTTTCATTAAGTGACTTTGTAAAACCAAGTACATTCTCTGATGATTGGAACTTTAAAAGTATAAATGATATGATGTCGGATTTAGTTTTATCAGCAAAATTTACAGACCATGATTATTTGCAAGGTTCATCTAATTATGAACAGATGTACTGTTTTACCCATTATGCAGACCACTATTTACATAAATCTGCTCAATCTAGAAATGTTTTTAAATATAACCAATGGGAACATTGTGCTACTCCACCTAAAAGCAGTTCAAAAACATTTATGAGAAATTCCAATACTTCTCAGGGTTTAACACAAGTAATGCAGAAACATTTTATTATAAACTGTTGGATAAAACAGGGACAAAAACCATGCTGACAAATACTAAATTGATATATTCAGAAACATTTTATGAAAAAATTGTTACATTTGGTTTTGATTTCTGGAAAAATAACATTGAAACAAAAACCATCTGGGGTACAAAAGATTGGCAGGTACAAGGCCTGGGAGCATTATTTTGAGCCTGCATGATCCAAGAACAAATAATGTTCTTGAATGACACAATTCAACAAACGACCTGTCTTGGCCTAGCCAAGATTAAAGACCTTAACAAACCGTCTATTCCGAAGCCAATACCTGATAATGTAACCACAGATATTGAAAGAGACGTATACCAAATTTTAAATGAAAACATAACACTTCCTGATTGGAAAAAGTGGTTAGTCTGGCCTACAGACAGGAATAACTGTCAAGACAGATCCCTGAACAAATTACAGGGGTTAAAAATGACCAGACCAGACCCTAGATACTCCCAGAGACAACATCCAGGAATAGTAACAACTTACAGTGTAGGGAAACTATGCCTTGAATGGCTACAAACATCCACACTGGCACAAATAAAGCAACACTTGTCTTTACTTAAAGATGGTGCTGACTTGCGCGATTTCATAATGGGACCACGCAAACAGCGTCAAAAACGTTTCATAGTGGCCAGTATATATGCTGCTTACAACGAGGCATGGAAAGAGACTCAAATGGTGGTCTGTTTCGAAGCTGCACGCGCCGGCCGAGCCTACCTCTGCTTCTGGGGCTCCGCTGAGGCGCGCTGCCTGTGGGTTGTAGCTGTGAGGCAGCCGGGCTTTGCTCCACTGCCTTCCATCATCGCCTACTTCCGGCTGGCCGGGCTTGGCTCCACCGGTCGGGAGGGGAAAGAACTACAGCCCCCATCAGCCCTTGCTCCAGGACGCCTCCCCCACCATCACTGCACAGCGCCAGGAGGCGCATAAAGACCCACCCACTCCCTCGTCCCGCGAGAACGCGCGCGGGACGCGCGGGGCTAAGTCCGGGCAAAGGGCGGGCCCTCTGAGGTCCTCAGAGACCACAGGAGACCGGACCGGGCCACCCCCCTGACATTTACCATTCCCGGCTTTCCTAAGGTATTCAACCCCTCTTTTGTGAACTTATATAGTAAACAGGTCACAGGCCTGATGGAGGTCAAAAGTAAAAGTAGGGTGGCGGTCAAAAAAAACTCCTATGCACACTCGCTCAACTAGAAGAAAACAAACTTTGGCGCCAACCCCTTTACCCACCCTAACTGCAATTGACAGGATGCTGCAACAAACAATTGGTGTTGTTGTTAACGCTATTGAATGTACTGAAAGAAGATTATCATTACCAGCGAGTATGTGTTTAATAAATCAAACGTCACAAACTATTAACACACATGTTAGCGTTCCAAATGAAACAACAATATCACATGATTCACTTCTATTGGAATCATTTGCAGGTTTGCCAAGGTATGACGTAATTCAACCTGATGTACCACAGCTTTTAGGACCCACTGTTCCTTGTACTAGAGAGTGTAGACTGTCTATAACACCTGACCTGTCAGCTAGCATATCAACACAACCCCTAATACCTAGTGTTGTGACTGTAACTAATGGGGATTTGGATGGCTGTACTACTAATCCTGTTATTCCAACCGTACAAATCAGTGATATCAGTCTGTTAAGTAGCGAAACTGACTGTGAGCCTGTACCCATTAAAAGGAAATTAACCCAAAGTCGAAAAAGGTTAATAATAAATAAACAGACTAAAACATATAGAAGAAAAAAGAAGAGGGCCATAAAAACTCTTGAAACCAATGAAAGTGAAGGTGAGATACAGCAGAACAGTGGAGGGCGACATGTAAAAGATACAAAATTACTGGAAATGCAAACTTTAAACAATGTCGAGGCAGTCAAAGAATGTCTCGAGAAAATGGTAAAAACCTACATCGCACCAGTGATGGAATCTCTAGAAATCCTAAGTAAAAAAATAGAAAACCTAGAGAAACTGGGAATAGCTAACTTGGATGTCCTAGAACAACTGGGTTCACAAATCAGACCTCATTCAAATAATGTAAATTCTGGGAACCAGAGTAATTATTATTATTATTTGTGGTTTTGTATAGCGCTAGAATCACTCCATCAGGCGTATCTCTGCGCTTTTGACCGGTAACTCCACGAACTTATTGATATACTGAGAGATGTTTAGATTTGATTTTTAAATAAAATGGTTTTTAGTTGCTTACGAAATGTTAAATGTTCATTACATTGTCGTAAGGTCAGAGGCAGTTTGTTCCACATCTTTGGTCCTAGAGTGGATAGAGCTCTACCTCCATGCCTGGCCTTTTTGACATGGGGGACCACAAGTAAAAGGTTGGTACTTGATCTGAGGGACCGCGCTGGGACATAAGAAACAAATCTCCGTTCGAGATAAGTAGGTCCCTGTCCGTTCAGACACTTGTGGATTAAGCAACAAATTTTAAATTTGGCCCTTTGTCTGACTGGGAGCCAATGCAGTTGCTCAAGAAGGGGTTTGGAGGGAGTTCTCGGAGGGGCATTCAGAACAAGGCGAGCTGCCGTGTTCTGAATGACCTGCAATTTGTCTAGCACTCCTTCATTGGCTGAGATTAACAGACCGTTGCAGTAGTCTATCCGACTCAGTACAAGTGCTTGCACCAAGGTTTTCCTCACTGAGTTAGTTAGAAGCGGGAAGACTTTGCGAAGCAGGCCGATAGTGTGGAAGCATATCCCTGCTATGTAACTGGTATGCTGTTTAAGAGACAGATCTTGGTCCAGTCGAATGCCCAAGTTCTTCACAATCTTCTTGGGTTCAGGGACAGCCCCCAGCTCAGCAGGCCACCAATCCGGAGTCCAGAGTATCTTAGCTTCTCCAAACAGCATGATCTCTGTCTTGCTGACATTGCATTGGAGGTAGTTGGAGGACATCCAATGTGCCACTGCTTTCATGCCAGCTGAAAAAGAGTTCTTAACTTCGGCGGAAAGAGATTTGAAGGGAAACAGGAGTTGAGTGTCATCTGCGTAGGATACGGGGACAAATCCGTATCTACGCAACACTCCTGCCAGGGGGGCCACGTAGATATTGAAGAGTGTAGGGCTCAGACATGAGCCCTGTGGCACCCCCTTAGAAATCTCAATTTCCGCCGAGCGATATGTGCCCATGGTGACTCTCTGGGTACGATCAGCTAAGAAACTCTTTAGCCATTCCAGGGCTTTGCTCTTAAGGCCAGCGCTCGACAACCGTTGAATTAAGATGGAATGAGATACGGTGTCGAACGCTGCCGATAGATCTAATAGAACCAAGATGACTGATAGGCCCTTGTCCTGGTAGGCATGGAGATCATCAGTAACAGACAGCAAGGTGGATTCAGTACTGTATTTGGGGCGGAATCCAGATTGGGACTCATCCAAGGCATGAACTTGTTCAATATGTCTAGATAGATGTTTATTGACATATTTTTCTGTGACTTTCCCCAAGAATGGAAGCAGAGAGATGGGTCTTAAGTTTGTCAAGTCAGACCATGGTAGGGCGGTGTTCTTCCTCAAAGGTCTGACAAGAGCTCGCTTCCATTCTTTGGGGACAGTGCCTGAGATGAGTGAAAGGTTCACTAGTTCTGTGATCAGTAGGCTAAGGTGTTCATCCAAAGTGGGTATTAGTCTGGCTGGTATAGCATCCTCTGGGCTGCCACTTTTGATTTGTTTTATAAGTCGCGATATTTCTTGAGATGAGACAGGGGGAAAGATATCCAGAGATTGTGAGTCTGGTGTAGAGTCAAGGAGGGTAGGTAAGGGGTTCACCGGTGTAATAGTTGAAGCCTGATTGGTATATAAAATCTTATCGTAGATTTTATCTATTTTGTTGGTGAAGAAGCATGAAATCTCATCACACAACTGTTGGGACGAAGCATCAGGAGCTTCACATGCTGTTGGTTTAGCAAATGTCTGTACTATTTGAAAAAGAACTCGAGGGGAGTTACCAGCTTCTTGTATTTGGGTAGCAATATGTGCTTTACGCGCGCAACGAATTGCTTTATGATAGGAGGATAAAGCGCTCCAATATTTTTCTTTGTCTCCTAGAAGATGGGATGTTCTCCAAATTTTCTCTAATTTCCTGGCTCCTTGTTTGAGAGTTCTCAGTTTATCGGAGAACCAGACTTCTTGCTTCCTAATTGGCTTGGATTTAAAAAGTTTTAATGGAGCAATTCTGTCTATAGTTTTCCTGATTTCATCATCAACTTTCTTGAGAGCTGCTTCAGTGTCATTTAAATGTCGTATTGTGGGAGGGTTAAAATTATCTTTAAAAGTGGAATTGGTGACTTTGTGCCACTGTCTACGGATGCAAGGTAGTGTGCTGTGGTGCGTGGGTTTATGCGCCTGGGGGGGGTTATAAATTCCACAACGAAATGATCGGTCCAGCTCACCTGAGTGGCAGGCGGGCATGAAATCGCGTGAACATTCGAAAAAACTAAGTCCAAAGTATGACCAGCCTGATGCGTGGGTCCTTTGTTCTTTAATGTCAGACCTAGCATTGATAGGTCTGTTATCAGTGATTGAGCATCATTGCAGTCGTGTTTCTCACCATGGACGTTAAAATCTCCAACTAATGTGAACTCCCCATCATTATTTATATGTGGGGCAAGTAATTCAATTAAAATGTTGGAGAAGTTTTTGTAGGTGCCAGGTGGCCTGTAAACTAGGGCACCTTTATAGTTTTCCTTAGAGCACTGTATCTTAAAAATCAGGATTTCTATATCAGGGGAACAAAACGCTTCTAAGATTGTTGCTTTTAATTCATCTTTGTATGCTACAGCGATTCCGCCACCAATTTTTATAGGGCGGTCCAGTCGCAGTAATTTGTAGTTACATGGAATTGCAAGAGTGATGGCCGGTGTGCAATGTGGTTTGAGCCATGTTTCAGTAAGAAAACACAGCTCCGGTTGACTAGAGGATATCATATCCCATACCTCCACCGTGTGTTTTGATAGGGACCTTATATTGCATAAGATATTTTTCCTCCCTCGCGGGGCGGTAACTACGGCAGGCGGTGGCATGGGTATCAACAATTCCTCACAATGTGTACGCAGAGTCACAGTGTGAACAGTCGTAAATTGTGCACAACAGGATTTGCAGGAAAAAGGGCCTACCACCTCTAGATGGGAGGGGCACTTAGCGTTTAGTGAGTAAGGAACATTTAAACTTCGCAGTACCTTAGAGGAATATGTAACTCTCGACGTTGCGCTGGACGGCGGTGGAACATCAGGACCTGCCATAGCCCCTAGCCCGGTCTGGCGCGGACGGGCGCAGACGGGCAGGTCTTTGGCTTGTCTTAGGTGCGTCGAAGGCGCCCCCTGCGCGCAATCGCTGCGCGCTTGACTCCCGACGAGTGGCTAAATAGCCCCAGTTGCAGTAAGGCTAGAGCGCTAACCGCTCTGAACTACAACAGGAACAGGAAGTGTGTCACCAGGCTCGTACCTGACCCGCCCTCCGCTCAACGGTATTGGATACCGAGTCGGACCGGGGCGGGCAGGCTGAATGACAGAGCACTGGGTGTTTGTTTACCTGATTCGAGCCCCTGGCAGCGCCTAAAGGGAGCGAGTAAGCCTACAAAACGGGTATTAGTATTAGTCAATCAACTCTGACTGTATTAAAAGTATTTTTCCATCAATTTAAAAATCAGCGTTTTAAAACGGTTCCTTCCGTTAGGCTTAGCGTTTCTGAGTCACCACATCAACAATATGTTCAGCAGTTACCTGGCGTCAAGCGGGGTCGACCGACACTGCCACTGCCAGTCTTACCGCAAATCGCCTCGCCTCCTCGCCGCCTAAATAGCCCCAGTTGCAGTAAGGCAAGGTAATAGTAAATCAAGTGCAGTAAATCGTACTCCTAGTGTGCCCATTGTGAAGGGAAACCTGGTACCCTCTACAAGTGGAAGGCAGAGGCCAATAACCATCACTCCCAATGTAGTACATGGGCAAAAAGTAGATGGGGGCCAAAGAAACATCAATGAACCTGCCACCACCCATAAGAGCCTACCTGTACCGAGGCGCCATATTAATAATGTCATCCCAGCCACTATTAATCTGCCACCTGATTGCAGACCATTTGTAGCAATACTCGCAAATGTTCCCAAGCTGTTGCCGAACCAATTTGAAAATCAAGAAACCTTGAAAAATAAGACCTTGTATTGGTTGGTGAAAAATTGTGGGTTCCCAATGCGAGGCGCGGATGTGTTTATAACTACACAGAGGGTAGGTTGGGTAGGGCCAAATAAAAAGGAGATAGATGGGGACTGCATAATTATAAATTTCAGGACTACAGAATGGGCGAGAGATTCAATTTTACATGCACCTATGCCATCAAATCATGAATATAACATCACACTGTTCCCACTGGATTATTTTTATAGGAATCAGTCAGGAAGACAAATTACTACACATAACTTCCAGCATCCAAGAGCGGCCTTAATTAAATACCCTAATGTTGTACCTATTTGTCCCCCCCTACTGCCTAACCTACTGCCTAACCTGTATGACAACTTCTTGGTCCCAACCTCTAATAGATTCCAGTTGCTCAGCTCACTTGAGGAGAATGACTGACTGAGCGATCCAACCTTGACCCCGAGTTCTGGAAGTTCTGTAACAGGTGATACATTAATTTTGGAGAAAGAGCTGGGTGATGAAAGCTGTGTAAATAATATAACTGAGTCACAATTAATTTCATCAAATACTGTGCTATGTATAGGCAATGTCGTAGACAATGAACCAACTGTAACAAATGATAATGCTATTGTTACCCGGATTGCAAGCTTTGAAGCTTCACTCTTGTCTAATCACTCCGAAAGTATAGGAACTAGTAATGCTGATTCTCTTGTATTTAACAGCTGGAATATAGCCGGAATTGCCTCTAAATTATGTACCCAATTTTGGGACGATTTCATCATATGTGGTTATGACATTATATTACAAGAGACATGGCATACAGGACTAATAGAAGTTGAAGGTTACACCTCCTACAATGTGGCAGCAGTAGCTTCCAAAGCTGGTAGAGCTAAGGGAGGCCTACTGACTTTGGTTTCAACTAAATTGACAGAATTTATTCTTGGGGAACACTCTATAGCTTGTCAGCATGCGTCTATATTGCGCCTAAAGCATAGCCATGGTAGGGATCTAATTATTGTAAATTTTTATAATAATATTGTGGGCCCTAAACGTGATATGATTGTTCCCGATGTTGAACGTGCTATTGAAGCTGCAATCACTCTCTCTAAGAACAATTTTGTAATTCTGTGGGCAGGTGACTTTAACATCCAAGCCTGCAGATATGCTCGGAAGGGGATATGTGGTCACCGCGAGGATTATGTAGGGGGTGACAGTGTTTATGTTAATCATTTTCCACACAGTAATTATGGCAGCGCACTGAATAATTTAAAAGCCAAGTTCAACTTGGAATTGCTTGATTGTACAAAAAACAAAAATAATGAAATTTGTCCAACTTTTAGGGGGAGAGATGCCCATTCCAATATTGACCATATTCTGGTGTCCAGCGGCTCAATTTTAACTAATGTTTGGGTAATAGAGCAGCCTGTGAGTGATCACAACAGCATCTCTGTGGAGTTAATGGGCTGGGGTCAAAAAAGCGTTGTGAACGGCAAAGCTGTCCTTGGGATCTCCGCTGAGAGACCTAATGGTACGAGAATTAAATGGATCAAAATTGACCCTAACAAACTAACAAAGGATATTATTTGTAAATGTACCAGAGAGGTTGAATACTGCCTTGCACCTAATGTGAAAGCGCCTGATGTCCTCTCCAATTTTATGAAAATTACATGCACAGTTGAAAATTCCCTGTTAAAAAGAAACAGAAGGGTTAAAAGAAACAAAACTGTGTGGTTTGACAAACATTGTGCTGAGAGTCTGAAAAGATTAAAAAGTGTACTTAATGATAAACCTAGAAATAAAGAAAGAGTCAGAGAAGAACGTATTAATTATAAACTGGCCCTGTCAACCAGCTACAGGACGTGGAATAAACTTGATATGGCCGCTGTAACTAAAAAACATAAACTCTTTTGGGAAACGATAAATGGCCCATTCTTAAAGAATGAAAACATTCTTGAGGTCAGTTCCCATGTCAACTGTCTTGCATGGATTGCACATTTCTCTGAGATTTTTAATTCTGATCTTAAATCTGATGGGTCTATTGTATGTTTTAATTGGAAGAAAATGCAGTTGTTTTTAACTCTAAATGAAGTGACAGATGCAATTAAAAATAGTAAGGGTGGTAAAGCACCAGGGCCCGATGGGGTACCCATGGATTTTTATAAACATGAAATAACATTATGGGCCCCAATCCTAACTCGTTACTTTAATGCTGCAGTGGAAGATAATTTACCACTGACATGGGGCCAATCAATTATTATACCCCTTTATAAAAAAGGATCCAGGTCAGAGGCAAGGAATTATCGTCCAATCTCTCTTTTGGACTCGACAGTTAAAATCCTTAGTCGAGTCCTATTAGTGAGATTGGAAGCCTGGGCCGAGGAGAATAACATTCTGTCTCCAGTGCAGTTTGGGTTTCGTAGGGGATTAGGAACAATGGAGCAGTGCGTGAACCTGTAACTCATAGTTGGCAAATATACCAAAGCTAAATCTGGTAATCTTTATTTATGCTTTGCCGACTTGAGTTCCGCATTCGATCTGGTGGAACACGCACTGCTCTGGCCCATACTACTAGCAATGGGCGCCCCCACTGAAATTATCCATCTGCTAGCTCGCTTGTATAGCAATTTATCAAGCAAAGTAAGGTTTGGAATAGATGCAGAGTGTACCCCTTTCTTTGAAGTGAAGCGAGGCATCCGTCAAGGATGCGTACTTGCTCCTTTACTATTTTCACTTTTTATTAACCATGTGGATACATTTCTGAAATTGATTAATGCAGATGCGCCAACTATAAATGGTAACCCCGTCCCAGTCCTCTTATATGCGGACGACGCGGTCCTCCTTTCTAGGACACATAATGGACTGCAACAACTAATTGATCAATTCCATATTTTTATTAAGAGTAGGAATTTGAAAATTAACAAAGGGAAGACGGTTACCATGGTTTGTGGTAAGAAACCTAGAAAACACAAACCCTTTTTCTTAGAAGGAGAGGAACTAGAACCTGTTAATAGTTTTTGCTATTTAGGCATCACCTTTTCGGGAAATGGGAAATGGATTAATGAACAAAACAGTGTCCTTTTCAAAATGGCCCGGAATACAAACTGTATATTTAGATTTGCTGCTAAACTAGGGGATCACAGAATTCGTGAAATGCTAACCCTTTTTAATGCTAGATGCATTTCCTCAGCTATATATGGAGCTGGAGTATGGGGGTATGATGTACAGTGTGCCAAATCTATTCAGGTGAGGGAGAATGTGTTTTTAAAAAGATGAATCAGTGCTCCAGTTATGGCTGCAACGGAGCTAATACATAAGGAACTAGATATGTACTATATCAATGATCTAATTGCCCTTCGTCCTCTATCCTTATGGCGCTCAATATGGGCAAAGGAGGAAACCAAGTTTACGCAGGACGTAATAATAGATTGTATCAAACTTGACCGCCGATCAAACATTCCCTGGCTGAAGCATATACATCATTGGTATAAAACATTATATGGACTGGACATTTATAATGAATTAATAATGGACCCTATTTTATCAAAGCGGGAGTTGAAGGTCTCGTTTATGAAATTTACAGAAGAGACTAGGATGAAAAAATATACCAAACAGAGTACATTCAATCTTTACCAACAATATAATATTAATGTAGGCTTCCTATCTTATTTTGTAATAGTTAGTATTCCCTCCCATCGATTTGTTTTAACCCGCCTCCGCCTAGGAATTGTGCAGCACCTTGTGGCTTTCCCTGTGCCTAAAAAACCTGGAACTTGTGTATGCCCATGTGATGGGAAATCAAAACAGAGCACGTGTCACTTTATGTTGTCTTGTACTTTTTATACTTTTTAAGGAAATAATATTTGAAACCCATCTTTTTAAAATACAATACGCATCATCTACAAACAGCAATGACACTAGTGTTTAACCTAGAGTCCCCAGATGTATGCTTTTATGTGGCTACTTATATTTTAAAATGTATCTCTGCAAGAAAATCAATTATTATATGAATTTCTCTAGCTGCTAAATGTACTATGCACTTTAAATTCATGCTGCTGAATTATGTATTTGTATTTTGCACATATATGTTTGTTGGACTAATTGCTGCTACCGTTTTAGATTTATCGTAGGATTGGCTTATCACTTGCACTTTGTCTCATTTATCATTGTTTTTAGCTAATAGACAGTCTAGGTGCTGCTAATTGCGTATGCACTTTAGAATTGCCAATTTGCACATATACTAATATAGAGACAACATTTAGCACTTTAAATTGCATATTTGCACATAATTATAGGTCGCAGGATTGTTAAAATCTTAAGATTGTTTTTGTGATAGCTTAATTTAGTATTGTGTTAAATTTCTTTTTATGTGTATGTTGCTATATGGTTGTATTTCTTTACAAACTGAATAAAGCACCTTTTTGAATTTGAATTTGACTCAAATTGAAATAGCAGAGAAAATATGAGAAATTGATTGTATTAATTTGGAAAAATCACTTTCTGTTGTGGACAATAGGTTAATGACTCTGCCCTCCAGAATATATTCACTGGACAGTATTGTATCATCTGCTATTGATATAATAGACCAGGACTTGCTAATGTTACAACATGGCCAGTCCCAATTACGTTCTATTGTACAGCTAGGCTGGACGTTGCAAAACCTCAGTTCGGGTTATGTGCCATGGCGTTTAATCAACACAACGTCATTGTTTTCTATCTTTAACCTTACTGATAAACAAATCAGTTTGGCACAAAAAGGAGCAGACTATACAATCCTGAGCATCGAAAAACTTGAGAGATTACCATTGACAATGTCAGAAAGACCTGTCATTGAATGGATAATACACAGGATTATCACAATTCCGATTACAACTTTCCAGTTTAAAAATTGCCTTGAGTATATACCGGCAGGCCAGTATGAAAGGTTGGGTAAAGGATACATTAAGTCATCATGGAAATTACCTTATACACATACATGTTATAGTGACAACAACAAAAATGTATTTCTTAGTGGTGATAAGTGTAAACAATCACTAAGCGGTATGCTTTTGTGCGAAGGTATTAACTTGCATGGGGCCTGTGAGGGTACTTCGAATAACCTTTCATGCCACCAGCACGGCACACCTGCAACACAGATAGAGCCATTCTTTAGGCAACTTTCTAACGGGAGTTACGTTCTAATAACGGATCACAGCTGTTGTGGCTTGGTGCCAGGGAAAGCATATCTCTTAAGCGTCAGCTCCATGGTCACTTGCTGTATGCAAGCATTGTATCCAAATGGCCCTGGAGACTCAGTGGCTCCGATTTGGCCTCCTTTGAATATCTCTTCTATACGAATTGATACTTTAAGCAGAATGAAGTCTTTGCTTTTGCAGACAACAGTGCCCATCACGCCATCAAAAGAGACGTATGATCTCCAAGTTGCAAGGACAACTGCAGAGATACATACACTTTTATCAACAAATTGCCCGATGCATTTCACAGAAATGCTCAGCCAAATCTTAAACATGTCAAATGCCAGTGGTATCTCGAATGTATTTAAGACAATTTTTTCTGGACTGTTAACATCCTTCGAAGCAGTCCTGGGCATCTTTCCCAATTTTGTCCATTCGGTCTTTGGCGGCCTACCACTACTTTTGGGGTATTTTATTTTTGACCCTCCTACTCCGATATGGCAAACCAAAACGCAGACATGACTCCGGCAAGGATGGAAGAAATGATCCTAGCAATACGCTACCGGGACCACATAACTAAAGTCCTTGGACTAGCCCGGCTAAGAGATCTGAATATGACCTGGTTTCTTTCATTTAGACCTATATGGCAGACCTGCATCTTACCTGTGCTTTGATGTATGCTATGCGGAGAGGAATGCGTGTTAGACACCTGTCTTGCACTACAATCAGCAGTACCAATGGATGTCGATACTTTGTTAAGTCCAGTAACGGCTCACGCATCGTGTTCTCCCCAGCGTTACCAATCCTGATGACGGCATTCGTTGAGACTCCTGCGCTACGACTAGGTGGTGGCAGTGAAGCAAGAAATGAAAGCAACATCACCCAGGTACAACCTTCTGTGAGCATGCATCTTATTGCTTAAGTTTTTAGTAATTTGATGGACATAAATTCGTGGAGTGGATGATGTGTTTTATCTAGGAACCCGATCAATATTGTGACCTCATGCCCCTATACGGCTATAATCAATACATATACCTATAATGGGATAATAATCAGAGCCATATTTCAGTAACTAGCCTCTGCAGTCCATGACACAGCAGAAGCCACTTACTTAGATTCCTAGATAGCACACCGAGTTTTTTCGACATACCAAACCCCCAGCAACCTGGGAAAGCCCTGCTTTCTTTTGTTTTGATTAGTAATAGAACTCCTACGAGCACTGTAAGAACGACCAGTTCTTAGTGACATCTTTATTGACGTCTTATGTCCAAAAACTTACATCAAACTCGGCACCTTTCAGGTATAAATATACCAACGTTGCCTTAAGCAAACACATGGTGGTGAATACTGGAGCAGAACAGCTGTCCCCTTGCAGAGAGCCCAGCAGATGCGAGAAGCCCACGGACGCTGCCCCTCCTCCTAGACGCAGAGAAAGACGCTGTCTTTTCTCCTGCCGAGAAAATCCAGCTCCGGCGTTTCCAGCCTACCCTTGCGGGTGACTGGGATATCGGGTCCTAAGAAGGAGATACCAGACCTCATACATTCTATTCCAGAGGTACGGTGCTGACTAAACCCTTAGAGAGAATTCTTGAATCAAACTCTTGGCAAAACCAACTTAACTTAAACGGCTACTTACTTACTCCCTCCCACGTATTAGGCTTAGGTCAGGTACACCGGGGTAGGCGTAGTTAGAAGCACCAGTTGAGGTCGTTAGCCAATGTATATGTGAATGTACATAATTTATTCATTTTAACTATCTTATGGCTAAGAAAACAATATCAATGCTTTTACAGTATTATTTCGTAATACTCCTTTTACTGTTCGCACTTTTCATAATTACAAGTCTTGCAATTGTGGCAATTAATTTCTTTTGCATGAGAAAGAAGACTGCTCAATAAATATTACCTTTTATTGAAAACGCCCGTCTCTCTATTTCTCTGCACCCTGGTGAAATTAAATATGCACAACTGACTAGGTGAAATAGCTGTCTATTGTTTCACACGACTCTAGAGATTGACTCTTATTCTGGAGAGCAAAGTTGTCATGTTTATGCGGTTGTCGGAAGCTGAATCCCTTCTTGTCTGAGCCAGGGAAGCTGATCACTTCCTATTCAGTCAAGAAAGTTTCCAGTGACCTCTGAGCTAGCTGGCGCAAACCTAAATTAAGTCTAACATTATCAGTAGAGACCTAGAAGACCTCAGTCCTACGTCTACACTGCTGTTTATGTTATTCCAATGCGCAGGGCCTATAGGGAAAATAGGAACTACACTACAACATTTCTTCATTCCTAGACAAAATACTAGTGAGTGGTGTATGTCTATGACATCTAACATTCTTAAATGTACTTTGTAGGTAGAACATCTGGTGCTGGGCCCAGCGCGGAGGTGGAGGAGGGCAGTTCTGGGGAGGAGGCGGTGCAAGTGCCAGATGTAACTGCTGTGCGGGTTGCCACGGTAGTGGTGGGCAGTGGTAAGCTCTTATATTCCTTACTTATTTAGATTGGAGACTGCAGAGTGTGCTCTCTGCACGGGTGTAGTATATATGTTCTACAGTTAAGTTACTATACTGTTAAGCAGACTTTCAAATTTAGAACAAAGCTTTTATCAACCAGGTAGTAGCCTCCTCTAAATTTACTTCAACTCAGCGGTGAATTTTTTTTCGGGAATCCAAATCAGATCTTAGATGAACTTGATGGATGGGATGAACGAAAAGTGAAAGAAGGGTGTAAGTAAGTGTGGAAGGACGAGCAAGTTAAAAGTAATGATGACTGACAAAGAAGAATGATACGTGTTTGATTGGTACCCGAGGTGGCTGGGAAGGAATATGATGCATGGCTGGGTGAAGGATGAAGCAAGGATGAGTGGAAGGAGAACAGCCTGGGTGGGTGAAACAGAAACTGTATGTGTGCGCAATATATGCTTTGGTTGAAATTCAAATGGAAGTCAAGCACGGATGTATGGCTTGCGGTTTCCCAAATAAAATGAAAAGGTTGTTTTCCCGTGAGAAAACGTAAGGTTTGTCCAGATGAGAGACATGAAGAAGAATGATTGGCATATAGTTTGAATGGATGGATGCCTGGATCATGGTACATATGTGTATCGTCGGTCACTGGATGAACTAAGTGTTACTTTGAAGTGCATGTAAAAGCGCGCCCGCACGTCTGTTCCAGTGTAGGAAAGGCAAGGAAAAGAAGTTTTAATTTTGTCCGAATACTACCATGAATAGTAGCAGTAGTTTGTATTGCAAGCACAGCATATATCCGGCTCATACGATGGCCACTCACTACCTCTGTTAATAAGTTTAGTAGAACTCGTTCATTCATGTGTGGATGTATCACTGTTCACTCAATAAAAAGCAAAGCACCTAAAGTCATCCCATATGTAAGCAAATACATACCATGTGCAGTGATAGATAATCAGATTAGTTATCTTCTTCATTTTCCTTTTCTAGTATTCATTGCCACTTTAGGGTGAAAGTTAAATTAATTAAGCAGTAGCCCTTGTAACAGAGTATTCTCAGTGCCACCCATAATAGAAAAGTAAGAGCATCACCACCTGCATGTACTGGACTGGTACAGTAATGCAAGCCTGTCTCACTCATCATGGCTGGCGTCTGTTTTTCTCGGGTGCAAGTTGACTGTGCTGGCATTATGCTGGCTTGCAGAAGTTAACGTACCAATTTTGGTAAACAAGAGAGAAGAAGAAGAATAAGACTGGAGTACTGTCATAGTCGACTCTAATGGAGTGAGTCCATAGTGCTCGTAGAATTGATTCCTCAAACTCCCACTAATGTTAGAGCAAGGATGAAGAAGTGGGAGGTTAGATAGATACTGGCCACAATAGTTATGTACTACGCTTGCAAGTTGCTAGTTCTACTGTAACACAACTTTCTGCTGAATCATTTTGTGCTAATCTTAAAGAACATTGGTTACAGACTATGTCTTTCTTTCTTCATATAGATGCTCCTTCCAAACCAACACGGAAGGAGCTGGCTAAAAGGGCCTGGCAACGGAGGCTGGAGGCCACTGTCACCGAATATCGGCGGCTGGTGGCCCAGGAGTAGGAGGACACGCAGAGTACGTCGACAACATCTACGGCGACACCTGCATCCTCCTCCACGCTCCCTGGGTCATTCAGTCAGTGCAACAGGTCTCCAGCGGTACGGAGCCAGGGTACCGCAGCCACCCGCCACCGCCGAGCAGCAAAGAAATCAGCTGCCCCCCACAGCAGTTGCAAAAAAAGGATGCACCGCCTTTCCCTCAGGGTGTCCTACTTCGAGCAGGAACTTCTCAACACCAAAACCCTGCTCGAGACCCTCTGCAAGGAGCATGCCGACCTGGCCCAAAAAGTCAACAGCAGGAGGAGACTGTCCCTTGCCCCTTTTTTAAAGACTTATGGGGGGTAGGAATTGGGAGTTGGGTTTTTTACTTTTTTGGACTTAGTTTTCAAGGACATTCGTTGGGGTTCGGGAGGAGGGTGGGTTGGGTCTTGCGGGAGATTATTTATGTTAGGGATATATAAATATACTTTAAACTTTATCTTAGCATACGTGTTTTTTACTGCTTTTGAGGCTGGTGGGTGTGGGTTTAACAGAAAGTTTGTTTTCCTGAAACTTAAGTGGCATCTTGATTCAAGTTGTGTATGTACTAGTAATTGCCCAAATGTTTTATAAACTAAGTGCCTGTCACAGCGTAAGTGAATTCAATAGTCCTAGGACCGTCAGTCTCTCTTCTCTCCTAATACTCCATTATACTACCTCCCCCCAAACGCTTATCTTACCTGTAATTTGTGTTTGGAAATAGGGCTAGACACAGGGCTGGCTGCACGGGAAATGGCGATTAAGGTTGGCAATCCTGGGCGGATGAAATGTCATCATTGCGGTGGTACTTGTGGAGTTACACAGTGGCAGTAGCAGCATCTGAAAAAAAAGAAAATGAAACCTTGTTTGTCCTTACCGTAGCATTAGAATGGTACGATAGAGAATATAGCAGGTGACAGTACACTAGAACAGTGCCACAATGTAGCCTAACAAATGGTAAAGTATTGAAAGTATAACTGGTACTTGCCTTGAATTTATTTGACATTGGCTACTACTACAAGAAATAGTACTGAAGGTGAAGGACACAGCAGCGTAATCTTTTGCCACGTCTAGGAGGAGGATGTTCTTGATGATCAATCAAGTTGATGGCGCACATGAAAATCTGCTTTCATTTGCCAACAGTGACTCAGTGTCAAGCTGAGTAAGAATATATCCTCGGATTCCTTCACCAGCCTGTTGCTATGACCTTACTCTCCCCACAAGTGTGTGGAATTATTTCTGTCATTTAGTCACACATCAATCAAAACCACACTGCCCGGGGGAAGAGGGTTAGGGTTAGGGTTTGGAAAATGCATGGAAATGGGGGTTTTTGGGAAAGTTTTGTTGAGAGAAACAAAAAAGCACAGCATGAACAAACAATAATTGAAGATAAACAAATCTTTGGGTACAAAGCTAACCATAAATCTTTTAAGTGACATAAAGGAAGTGCATGTACTACTGCATGCATGGTTACTGAAAAGTAAGTAGTACTTTCAACAACCGTGAATGAAAGAATTCGACAGTACAGGGCTGCATTAATAATTATGCGTTTTCACTTGCCTATCTCTGCACTCAGAGAAACACTTCATACATTAAATTAGGTTTGAAAAATAGCAGAAGTAAAACCTATACAATGGCTGTAGGGATGAATTTAGTAGCAGAGATCAAAGAAATGCAGAGTCACACTCATAGAAGTTCACAGCAATAACATTACTTAAAAGATAATTAGAAAAGAACGGATACTTTATCTGTATGTTGTTGTAGTTGTCCTGTTGAATTTGGGAAGTTGTAAGATGCATCCAACCATTCCTCCTATTAGCAGGACTCCTCCATTCCATCTGACGCTCCGTCCATCAATGTTGGTGACCAGAAGACACCCTGTCCACTGCCTGCCTGGTGGATGCTGAATTGCGGCTCGCTAATGTGAAGCCTGACTTCATCCTTTTCCCATTGCACAGGCTGAAACCCGGCCTGTAATTATTGATGGAAAAACAGGAAGTGATATTAGAACACCACTGACAAATAAATATAAGGTATGTACGCTGTGTAGTGCAAAAAGTCACACTTTGAGTTTACTCATAGACTGTACAATATTGTTTAAAGTGCGTACTCTGTCTGAGTCTCCCTTTGAAGGATAAATAAGTATGGGCGAATTAATTTAGCAGATCTTTCCCCTCAAGCTAGGTGTACTGTAAACTGTGTTTTAGAACAAAATTTGACCTTCCCAGCAGTGCTCCCAGACCCTTACTAAACCCAGTCGCAAAAATGTAGAAGACCCACAATCAGATCTCAAAAAACGAGGCCTAGTAGAAAATGGTGACAAAACGTACTTTGAAAGTAAAGTAGGCCCAAATCCCCCCTTACCCACAGTGGATTGTATTCAAACCACTTGCAAGCAAGCAAAAGTATCCATACCCAGCATCTCTCCAAGACTCGCAAACCCCCCACAAACAGCCCCCCGCCCAAACACATGCAATACAATACTGCTAACCCTAACGAGCCCTAAGTTAAGAATAGTGGCAAACGCTTTCTTTAACTAGGTCAAATCCCCCCTTTCCCACCATGGATTTTGTTCAAACCACTTGCAACCAAAATTACACATTCCCACGAGTGCTCTAAGACCCCAGAACTCAGTTGCAAAAATCTAGAACACCCCAAAACACATGCAATCCTGCTGCTAGTGCTAACCCTAACGAGCCCTAAGTTAATGTGCCAAAACGCTTTTCAGCATGGATTTTCTCCAAACCACTTTTATCCGGTATTAGACCTTCCCAGCTATGCCCCAAGACCTGCCAACCCACCCACAAAAAAGCAGAACACCCCCATACAGGCAAAAAGCAAAAATGGAAAATCTCACACTTAGAATATTTTCGGCCTTCTTTCTATTCTGTCCAAACGCGCTGTGCAGCTAGGCCCTAACTCCCCTTTTCCACTATGGATTTCCTGAAAAACAATGCAATCCACATTAGACTGTGCCAGCAGTGCTCCCAGACCCCAAAACCCACCCACAACAACCTAAAAGCCCCCCAAACAGCACCCCAAAGACAGACAAGTGATCAAAAGCTCAAAATCTTTTTCTGCTTCGATTTTCTCCAAACCACTTTTATCAGGTATTAGACCTTCCCAGCAATGGCCCCAGACCCGTCAACCCAGGCGGAAACAAGTAGAAGACCCCCAAACAGCCAAAAAGCAAAAGTACAGAAATGGGGACTTTGAAATTGTCAGGCAAATTTCCAAAATCACTCTGCGCGCGCTCTGTAGCTAGGCCCTAACTCCCCTTTGCCACCATGGATTTGCTTCAAACCCCTTGCAATCAAAAGTATCCATAACCAGCAGTGCTCCCAGACCCCTTAGCCCACCCACAAACACCCGGAACCCCCCAAACAGCAACTCAAAGACAAGCAAGTCAGCAAAAACGCAAATAAAATTTCACCTCCGATTTTGTCCAAACCACTTTGATCCGGTATTAGATATTTCCAGCAATGGCCCCAGACCCCTGCAGCCACCCGCAAAAAAGCAGAACAACCCAAAACTGGCAAAAAAATTAGCCTACTACCTGGAATTCTGTCCAAACGCGCTGTGCAGCTAGGCCCTAACTCCCCTTTTCCACCATGGATTTCCTGAAAAACAAATGCAATCCACATTAGACTGTGCCAGCAGTGCTCCCAGACCCCAAAACCCACCCACAACAACCTAAAAGCCCACCAAACAGAACCCCAAAGACAGGCAAGTGATCAAAAGCGCAAAAGCTTTTTCTGCTCCGATTTTCTCCAAACCACTTTTATCCGGTATTAGACCTTCCCAGCAATGGCCCCAGACCCGTCAACTCACCCGCAAAGAAGTAGAACACCCCCACAAGTGCAGAGTCTTTCTTCATTGGGTGTAATCCAGCCATCTGCTTTGAGGGAAATAGGAGTCTGGAGGAGGAGGATAGAGGAGCATGTTCTTGTGAACTTGTGAACCTGAGGAATGCAGCCTGCGGCACCTTCAAATCAATAAGCAAATAAGTGAAGACAGTTCTGCTGATGGGCTTGTTTTTGTGATTAGGTGATTGAAGTTTTTTTTATATAGATTTTGCAAAACAAAGAAAGACAGACACACAGGAATAAAAGTGAATAAGGACGAAAAAGAAAGTTCTTGATTCATTGACTAATTTTCAGGGCTCGGTGTCAGGGAAGAAGAGCTCGTCCTCATACTCTGCGAATTCAGGCGGGAGTAGGTCACCTAACAGAGAAGAACTTCCCTCATTTTAGTTGGTGTCCTCCTCGTCTTCTTCCTGCGTGTATTCTTGTATTTTGAAATCTGGTGGTATGAGGTGCTGATTCATCTTAATCATTGTTAACCTCGCCACATTTTTGAGCGAGAGGCGAGTCCTTTTGCAAGTTACAATGCCACTAGAAGCACTGAAAACACGTTCAAAAGACACGCTTGCGAGTGGGCAAGACAAGTAATTTATAGCCAGGTTGGAGATCGCTGGCCACAATTCTTTTTACCCATGCACATACGCCAATGGGTCATCATGAACATAGACCTCTGTTGAGTCATTCAGATAGTCCTGCACCATCGACTTAATGGTTCTCCATGGTTCCTCCACTTTGTTTACTTTTTGCTGGGACCTTTTGAGAAGCAAACCCAAGCCGAGTTAGCCAATCCTCTTCTTCACACAATGTAACTGTTGTGCCTGGTGCAGATGATCCGGTTGATGGTGTCTTTAACGGCTGAGAGGGATGGCCTGCTGATGCTGATGTACTGCCTTTTCCTTCAATTTCCTGCCGTTCTCTTTCAAACCAAGTGGCTGACACAGCTAGCCAATGTTTGTACTTTGTAACTTCTGCGTCATCGAAAGGAAAGAATACTCTGCCTGCCAGTGCCTTTTTGTACCGTGGATCCAGAATAGTAGCACAAATGCAATGCTGTTCTGTGTGGATCTTTTGAAGACGTTCATCGCAAAGTAGGCGCTCTAATAATTTCTCCACCAAATAAAAAACTTCTTGCTTTTTTTCATCTTTTTGAAACGAAGAAGACACCGCCTTCAGTTGGTGCTCTAGCATGCGCAACAATGGGATAGCTTTTCCCAAATTACAGTCCCCCCTGCTGACTGCACGCGTGAAGACCTCAAAAGGACGAAGCATGTCTGTCAGGCTTTGAACTAGCTTCTATTGCTCCACATGTATCCTCAGGTCCTTCATAGCTGCACCCTGTGTAAAGAAATACTGATCGACTACCGCACACTGCTCACACAGACGCTCAAGCATGTAGAAGATTGAGTTCCACCTCCTGGATGAGGGCTTTCACTTACGTTCATGTTGCAGGCCCCTCAGATACTTACAGGCCCTAAAAGAATGGTTGAAATCTGTGCACATTCTTTGGCAGGTGGTCAGTAACTAGCACATTGGACTTTCTTCACTCAAGAATTTTTTAACAACCAGGTTTATACAGTGCACCAAACACGGCACTCTGAAATAGTTACCCATATCCATGGCCTTAACTACATTGGCGCCATTATCCATGGAAACATAACCAATCTTGCGTTTTATTGGGGATAGCCATTGAAAGACCTTTGTGTTAAACTCCTGCAAAATGTTTTCTCCTGTATGACTTTTCTCCATGCCAAAAATGGCTAGTGTTGCATGTTTCCGAGCAGCTTTAAAAACGTTGTTCGGGTCAACACCTGCGTTTAGCTTTGCTCTAACCCCTGAAAAAGAGACACCCAGTGTGAAGTGACGCACATGTAATCAACTGCTTGGCAACTGGCCCACATGTCTGTTGTCAGATGTATAGTGTGAACAGCACTCTTCTGCAAAGCTGCCCCAATCACCTCCAGCACATCTTCATGTAGTGCTGGGACCGCAACTCTAGCAAAAGAGTACCGGCTAGGAACCTTCCATTTAGAGCAGAGCGTTGCCACTAATTCAAGAAAACCAACCTCTTCCACAAAAGAAAAAGGGAGCAGGTCCAGAGCTAGCATTTTAGTGAGCTTAGTGTTATACAGACGCGTCATTGGGTGGTTGCGTTCAAATGGCGCATCTGAAAACAACATGCTTCTAATGGTGAGCTGGACCATGATTTTATTTATTTATTTTATTTATTTATAAAATTTCTAGAGCGCACAAATACCTTCCGGTGTCTCGGCGCTAGAGTTCACTAAGATTGCAAAGGGTTCCTGCTAAACTTACTGGTCAAAAAGCCACGTTTTAAGATGTTTCCGCAATATTAGTAAGGAAGAACTTGATTTAATATGAGGGGGAAGCTTGTTCCACAATTTCGAAGCAGCAACTACGAAGCGTTTGTCTCCCCATGTTGCTTTCATAGTGCGTGGGATGTTAAGCAGCTGAGATGCAGCAGAACGTAAGGATCGGGTGGGTTTGTAGACACTGATAGATTTTTTAAAAAGTCTGGTCCAGTATTATTCAGTGTTTTGTAAATAATGCAGAAGGCCTAGAACTTTGTGCGACATCTGATCGGCAACCAGTGTAGTTGACGAATGATGGGAGATATGGATGAGAATTTAGGTGTGCCGGTTAGGATCCTTGCAGCAGCGTTTTGCACAAGCTGTAACTTGTTCAGGACTTGCTCCTGTGCATTCAGCAATAGGCCATTGCAATAATCAACCTTTGACTGGACCAGAGTGGACATTAAGGTTTTACCTGCGTTTGGGGGTAGGAAAGGAAGTAATTTCTTTACCATTCTCAAGGTGTAGAAGGACGCTGAGACCACTGCGTTAGCATGGCTGACAAAGGTTAGCCTATTGTCAAATAGGACTCCAAGATTCCTGACTTTTGACACCGGTAGGGGAGGATCTCCCAGCTCTGATGGCCACCAGACTGGGGACCAAGACGGGGTCAGTTCACCAAATAGCATGACCTCCGTCTTGTCGGAGTTTAGTTTTAAGCAATTCTGGTCCATCCAGGTGCTAATCGCTCTCATACCTTCCTGGAAGTTAGCGGCCACTGCTGCTCCGTTTCTGTGAATAGCCAGGACTAACTGAGTGTCATCGGCGTATGATGTTAATCCAATGCCAAATGACTTAATCACCCTCGCTAAGTCCGACACATAGATGTTAAAAAGCGTCGGACTTAGGCAAGGTGAAATCAGGCGAGTAGTAACTCCCCATTTTCACAGACTGCTCTCTGTCCGATAGAAAGGATGCCAGAAGAGCCTTAGCATTGCCTTGAATGCCCATGGCAGCGACACGGTCGATCAAGATGTTGTGATCGACCGTGTCGAAAGCTGCAGACAGATCTAGAAGTATTAGGATCGCTGTACCGCCTTGGTCCATAATTATTCTGACCTCTTCTGCTGCTTTTATCAAAGCAGTCTCGGTTCCATGACCCTTTCTAAACCCAAATTGGGTATCATCTAGCAGCTCGTTTTTGTCAATGAAGCTTGATAGTTGTAAATTAATTGCCTTCTCGAAAACCTTAGATGGATAGGGGAGCGAGGCAATAGGTTGATAGCTTTTTGACTCTGCTGGATTTAGTGTCGTTTTTTTTAGGAGGGGTTTCACAATGACTTTCTTCCAGATTATAGGGTAGTCACCTGTCAGGAACATAGCGTTGCAGATATTAGTGAGCACCGGGGTTGTCTGATTAGAGACTAATTTAAGAATGAGCGGGGGGCATGGGTCCGTAGGTGATCCTGATTTAACAGTGTTCATGATTTCCTCCATGGAGGCCTGAGAGAGTGAAGAGAAAGCTTCCAGAATTGGCCCTGTGGATATATGGGGATTAACTGGACCAGCTGTAGCAGCAGAGGTTTTTTTAGTGAAATTATCAAAAATATCTGTAACCTTTCCTTTAAAAAATTCTGCAACTTCATTTAAAAAAATTTGAGATGGTTCTATGGAATCGGGAACCGGAGGGTTAGATAATTTTTTTACCACCTGGAATAGCTGTTTGCTCGAGTTTTGAGCTGATTCTATTTGTGTAGTGAAAAAATTGCATTTTTCCTTAATGATAAGTTTTTTGTAGCTATGCAGAGCTATCTTGTATCTCTCTCTATCATTGTTGTCGTAATTCCTGCGCCAACGCCTCTCTAGGTTTCGGCATCGTTGTCTCTCAAGCCTTAATAGTTCTGAGAACCAAGGAGCAGAAGGTTTATTACGGTTAGGCTGCAGTTTTTTGACAGGTGCTACATAATCCAGTGCATTATTCAACCAGCGCACATAGTTATTAGATGCTTCACATGGGTCATCTGAGTCTTTGAGTTTTGTGGATTTAAGGATGTTATTAAAAACAGGGTAGTCAATATTTTTCCAATCACAACATTTGATCTGAGAGCGTATAGTGGGCATAGAGTTTTTGTGGTTCCTAACTAATATAGAAAATTTTACTGCCGAGTGGTCAGTCCAAGTGAGTGGAATCACAGTAGGTTGATTCATGAATGAATTGTTTGTAAATAGACCGTTCAAGGTGTGACCAGCTTGATGAGTGGCTGAGGAGACTCGTTGTTCTAGACCGGCAGCCAGAAAATCAGAGATAATCCTAATAGAATCTTTGTCTGCATGATTTTCTAAATGAAAGTTAAAATCACCCAGTATTGTATATTCTGTATTAGCGGCTACTGGTTCTAACAAAAGATTAAGAGCTTCCAAAAAAGGTGTTCGCGAGGTGGGTGGTCGGTAAAGTAGGGTTCCTTTAAAGGTTTGAGTAGGAGAAAGAATAAAGGTGAAACCTAAGGCTTCTACAGAATCATGGTTCAATGGTTCGGTTTTTAAAACTAAGCTGGCACGATGTATAATAGCTAGACCTCCTCCTCTTTTTCCAGAGGATCTATCTAATCGGGTCACATAATAGCCATCCGGGTTGGCTGTATTGAAATCTGGGCCAGATGCTAAATCTGCCCAGGTCTCTGTAATGAACAGAATGTCTAGGTTTTGGTTAGCTATAAGTTCGGCTACCTCTTCCCTGTGTTTTACGAGGGAGCGGGCATTTATAAGGGCACAGTGTATATGTTTTTCTGCAATTTTCGAAATCATAGGGGCAGCTAAGTTTGAGTGAGGTGGAGTTATTTTAAAAGCGCAGTTCGGACATGGGTTAGTAGGCAAATTGCGTAATGAGTCTGCATGAAAAAGGGAGCATCGTTTGTAATTGAATGTCTTACCTATACTCAGAAGCTGTGCTCTAGAGTACATAATTACCTTCGGTGTGTAGTGGGAATTACAAGGGTCAGGGGATCTGGCGCACAGCGCGGTCCCAGCGCGGACTGGCGCAGATTGGCACCCCTTTGGCACGGCTTCGGCGCGGTGTCGGAGCTCCCGCTGCGCTCGACCGCTGCACTTCCAAGTGGCCATTTTATACTCTAAGCCCCGCCCCCAGCTGGAACGCTAACTCCGTTCTGCTCGGGGAGCCGGCTCTGGAATTGTAAAGCTCACCCTGCCCTCCACACAAACGGCACGAAGCTGCGATGGAACGGGGCTAGGGATACAGTCACAGTCTATAGGTAATTTTCAAAATGTAATTTTAAAAAACGTTAAGGAAACAATTATTAGTCAATTGTGTCCAAAGCTAAAATGCTAAAATGCTAAATGCAATTATAAAATAGCGATATACAGTGCTTCACAGCGTGCAGAGGAGGAGCCCCTCGCAATCTGCACGAGCTCTTTAAACAAACACCCAAGGAGCTGCCACCACCTTGTTAGTTGCCAGAGCCCCCCGTCACGCTTAGTCTTATAATCTAAGCCCCGCCCCCAGCTGGAACGCTAACTCCGTTCTGCTCGGGGAGCCGGCTCTGGAATTGTAAAGCTCACCCTGCCCTCCACACAAACGGCATGAAGCCGCAATGGAACGGGGCTAGGGATACAGACACAGTCTATAGGTAATTTTCAAAATGTAATTTTAAAAAACGTTAAAGAAACAATTATTAGTCAATTGTGTCCAAAGCTAAAATGCTAAAATGCTAAATGCAATTATAAAATAGTGATATACAGTGCTTCACAGCGTGCAGAGGAGGAGACCCTCGCAATCTGCACAAGCTCTTTAAACAAACACCCAAGGAGCTGCCACCACCTTGTTAGTCATCATTTTACGGGATGATGATGACTTCTTCGACCCAGTTACGCTCGGTGATGTTGATGAACTGTTTCGCATTGGTGTCTCACTCTCTCCCACACTCTTAGTGTGGCTCATATATCTTGCAGGGGGTGTGCTGCTGACAGGGGTACTGGGTGTAACTTAAGGAATGTTTGACGCTTCTTCCTCCTCGTCATCATCAGATGAAACATCAACGGATACAGTTTGTTGACTTGGAATTCGGGCTTCCTTGATCTCCTTTAGGTGCGCATGCCATTTGACAGTGTGCTGTCTCTCAAGATGACCTCTCTGGCCTCCGGTACCATAGTTGGTACCAAGCTTACCACGACAAACTCCAAGCTTACAAATGGTATAAATGGCTATGTTTACACTAAAGAAGTCCCAAACTGCGGACTTCAAATGTCTGTGGGGGCGGAGGAGGGGATACTGGTAATGCTAATGCCAGATGAAGTGGAGGATGTGTGTTGCCGAACTTTACTACGTTGTGCACTTGCGGCACCACTAATTGAGGAAATGGAGGTCGAGGTGGATGGAGGTCTCTTCTGGCGAGAAAATATGGAAGCGGTGGGTGGTGGTGTACTAGTTAACTGCATTGGTGGTGGTCTCATTGCCTCGTCGACAACAACACGCTCAGCAGCATTTCGGGCTAGGGTAAAAATGTCTGTTTGCTGCATGCCTGCTGAGGCTGGAGTGGCGTGTATGATGACTGCGTCGTCGTCTTGAGAGTCTTCATCAGCAGTAGTATACGCCACTTCTTGTTCAGCGTCATCATCACACTTCATAAGTACGAGAGTTTCGGGGACCTTCCTTTTACGCTTAGCTACCTTTGTCAGATCATGGTGTGCCTCACTCTCAGATGGCAGTGGTGGTTCCCAATTTGGATCCATATCATCAGAAGGAAGGGGGCTTGAAGAAGATGTAGACACCATCCTTTATCTTTTCCTTGCTAGGGATCTGGAAGACAATGAATGATCAGGAGGAGTGGCTTCCTCAAATGATACCTTGAATGTCGATTTCCTGATGTGCCCCTTCTTCGGGAGGAACAACTATTGTGGGCACTTGTGCCGCTCCATGTACCTCTGCTTGCGCATCTCCTTGCGCTGCCTCTCCTTCCAAATGTACTTGGGCTTGTACTTGCACATGTGGTTGTTGTTGCGGCTGTGGTTGTTGAACACTCGTCAGATGAGTTACAACAACCTGTGTTGATTGAGGGATGCTGCTACTTTCTTGCGATGAGCCAACATCACTGGTCGATGGTGATTGAACAACTATACTGGCTGCCTCTAAAGCACTCAAGGGCTTGGACTTAAGTTGGCGTGGTGGTGGTGGCACTGAGCCCAATGGAGCTGGGGTGCTGCTCCTAGCTTGGTCCCCAGAAGACCCCGCTGCTGCTGCAGGCGTACTTATTTTTTTTTCCAAAAAAATGTGGCGGTCGGCACTCCAGTCTCCTTGGTAAGTGGCGTCACTTGCTTCTTTTGCTCCTTACTGTCAACTTTCTTGTTAGAGGAGCTGCGGGGAACTTTTTTTGGGTCCATCTTCTTCAGATGTCAGAACAGCAGGCCGCAGTTGCACAAGTTGCAGAGTTGTCTGTGGCCACAAGTGACGTTGTGCTGCACACACCGCAGCAGGACTTGTTCCTGGAACTGATGAAGAGGAACGATGAGGCTGATGATTCGTCTTTCTGAACCTAAAAGCAAACGAAGCCAGAGGAACATCAGTTAAATAAATGTTGCATATGTAGCGTTTCAATTAATAGTTTGCAAGTAAGCATTTTTATTATACCCACCCCGCAAAATGGAAAGACCAATAAAATGCACCACTGACAGAGTACCCCTGGGCATAATGGATGAAAGCATGGCAGACTGGGTGCAGGCCTATGGCACAACAAAGCACACTGCCTGGCTTCAAAATGGCCCCTTGACCTCCACCACATGGCCAGGCCCTGCCTGTACCAGTCCTCAAAATGGCCCCCACCCACATGGACAGGCCCCATCACCACCCCAAAAAGTAAAAAAAAAACACACAAAAATCACCACAATCCAATGCCCTCCATGATGTTTACTTTAAAGAGACCCCACAGAAAGACTCAGTCCATGCACCACTGAATACCCCTGGGCAAAAGGCCCCAACAACAGCCAAAAAATCGAAAAACACACAAAAATCACCACAATCCAATGCCATCCATGCCCTCAATCATGTTCAAATTCAAGACACCCCACAGAAAGACTACGCCCATGCACCACTGAGTACCACTGGGCATAATGGATGAAAGGATGGCAGACTGGGTACAGGCCTATGGCACAACAAAGCACACTGTCTGGCTTCAAAATGGCCCCTAGACCCCCACCACATGTCCAGGCCCTGCCTGTACTAGTCCTCAAAATGGCTCCCACCCACATGGACAGGCCCCATCACCACCCCAAAGGTAAAAAAACACACAAAAATCACCACAATCCAATGCCATTCATGCCCTCCATGAGGTTTACATTAAAGAAACCCCACAGAAAGACTCAGTCAATGCACCACTGAGTACCCCTGGGCAAAAGGCCCCAACAACAGCCCATTAACTTGAAAACACACAAAAATCACCACAATCCAATGCCATCCATGCCCTTCATGATGTTTACATTAAAGAGACCCCACAGAAAGACTCAGTCCATTCACCACTGAGTACCCCTGGGCAAAAGGCCCCAGCAACAGCCCAAGAATCGAAAAACACACCAAAAACACCACAATCCAATGCCATCCATACCCTCCATGATGTTTACATTAAAGAGACCCCACAGAAAGACTCAGTCCATGCACCACTGAGTACCCCTGGGCGAAAGGCCCCAATAACAGCCCAAAAATCAAAAATTCCAAAATTGTAGTTGCAGCAACTGTAATGCCCCACACAAACTTACTTGTGAAATTTCTAATCCAAAAGTGATCCAAAGAAAGTCAAAAAGGCCTCAAATCCAAATATCCAGCAGCATCCACAAAAAGTAATCCTTCCAGGTCAAGATCCAAATCAAAGTGACCAGCACATGAAGAAAGCACTGGGAGGAGCCTGCTGGACAGGAACAGGAAGTTGGAGACTGTGGGGCACTTCCTTCCTCCCACCACTCCCCCAAAATGGACTCCTTGCAAAACAAAGTGCAGGCAAATGTCAACCTGAGGAGTTCCTGATAAAAATCATCATTTTCACAAGGTTTATGCTGCTTGCTGGTGGATTTCTTGTGGAGAATTGCAAATTTCGCAATTTCGCGAGTGCGTGATTGTTGCTGCCCGCCGCATCTACGTGTTCGCAATTGCGAACTCTCGCGATACGTGCTGTGCAAGGTGGCAAGCCGCGATGACGTAATCGCGGTGGCCCAACTCCCGCGGGATCCCGCAGCAAGATCCAAAATGGCGCAGCACATGCAAAACATGGAGAAAAACAACTCTGCAAACGCTGAATGATGGTAAGTGAACCCCGCGCGCCGCAATATTGTATCACCAAGTAAAAAAATCCACTGCGTGCGAATTTGCGAATTTTTTGCAAATTCGCGAGAGTTCGCGGATTGCGAATTTGCCGAAAATCCGCAAATTCCGCGAGCGGAACGGATTTTACGCCCATGCTTTGAAATCTTGTAGATTTCACTCAGCCACTTTTAGGAGGCGTTCCTGCGCAGGAACGCCCTCCCCTGTGCCGGAACGCCTCCTGATGGCGCAGGGCTTTACAACGTGACGCATCTCTCAGATGAGTCACGTTGTTAATACCCAGCACCATGGCGCATCGTTTGTGCTGCCGCTGCGTCACAAAAGTGACGCAATTGCGGCACAAAAGAGGCGCAAGCGGCTTGTAAATCTACACCGTAGTGCTCTTACTACACTGTAGCTTCGTAAAGGGCCAGAAGATGTGTCTCCAGTGACCATGTATGCCTGTGCCTGTGTTACACGATTCAGAAAAGGGGGTGGTGATGAACAGAGTGTCTGAATTAGGCAGACCACTCTTACCCAGTCCAAAGATCAGGGCTTGATCCATCACAGTTATTTAGCTCACTGCACCATCCCAGCTCAGAACCTAACTATATGCAAATCAGTCTGTCCCTGGCCCAGTGCATCATGGGAACAGGGCAGACTAAACTACCAAGCCAATTCTTCACCAGAAAGGAGACAAGCTACCGGGGACCGGTTTCTGGTATTTCAGCCGTCGTCGGCCCGGCATGCTTGAATCCTGATGGTGCAGTGAGCAAGGGACTCATGTCTGAGTATACCCTGCCCCACCTATAGTGGCCAAAAACGATTCAGAAAAGGGGGTGGTGATGAACAGAGTGTCTGAATTAAGCAGACCACTCTTACCCAGTCCAAAGAACAGGGCTTGATCCATCACCGTTATTTAGCTCACTGCACCATCCCAGCTCAGAACCTGGCTATATGCAAATCAGTCTGTCCCTGGCCCAGTGCATCATGGGAACAGGGCAGACTAAACTACCAAGCCAATTCTTCACCAGAAAGGAGACAAGCTACCGGGGACCGGTTTCTGGCATTTCAGCCGTCGTCGGCCCGGCTTGTTGATTCCTGATGGGGCAGTGAGCAAGGGACTCATGTCTGAGTATACCCTGCCACACCTATAGTGGTCAAAAACGATTCAGAAAAGGGGGTGGTGATGAACAGAGTGTCTGAATTAGGCAGACCACTCTTACCCAGTCCAAAGATCGGGGCTTGATCCATCACCGTTATTTAGCTCACTGCACCATCCCAGCTCAGAATCTGGCTATATGCAAATCAGTCTGTCCCTGGCCCAGTGCATCATGGGAACAGGGCAGACTAAACTACCAAGCCAATTCTTCACCAGAAAGGAGACAAGTTACCGGGGACCGGTTTCTGGCATTTCAGCTGTCGTCGGCCCGGCTTGCTTGAATCCTGATGGTGCAGTGAGCAAGGGACTCATATCTGAGTATACCCTGCCACACCTATAGTGGCCAAAAACGATTCAGAAAAGGGGGTGGTGATGAACAGAGTGTCTGAATTAAGCAGACCACTCTTACCCAGTCCAAAGATCAGGGCTTGATCCAGCACCGTTATTTAGCTCACTGCACCATCCCAGTTCAGAACCTGGCTATATGCAAATCAGTCTGTCCCTGGTCCAGTGCATCATGGGAACAGGGCAGACTAAACTACCTAGCCAATTCTTCACCAGAAAGGAGACAAGCTACCGGGGACTGGTTTCTGGCATTTCAGCCGTCGTCGGCCCGGCTTGCTTGAATCCTGATGGTGCAGTGAGCAAGGGACTCATGTCTGAGTATACCCTGCCACACCTATAGTGGCCAAAAACGATTCAGAAAAGGGGGTGGTGATGAACAGAGTGTCTGAATTAAGCAGACCACTCTTATCCAGTCCAAAGAACAGGGCTTGATCCATCACCGTTATTTAGCTCACTGCACCATCCCAGCTCAGAACCTGGCTATATGCAAATCAGTCTGTCCCTGGCCCAGTGCATCATGGGAACAGGGCAGACTAATCTACCAAGCCAATTCTTCACCAGAAAGGAGACAAGCTACCGGGGACCGGTTTCTGGCATTTCAGCCGTCGTCGGCCCAGCTTGCTTGAATCCTGATGGTGCAATGAGCAAGGGACTCATGTCTGAGTATACCCTGCCACACCTATAGTGGCCAAAAACGATTCAGAAAAGGGGGTGGTGATGAACAGAGTGTCTGAATTAAGCTGACCACTCTTACCCAGTCCAAAGATCAGGGCTTGATCCATCACCGTTATTTAGCTCACTGCACCATCCCAGCTCAGAACCTGGCTATATGCAAATCAGTCTGTCCCTGGCCCAGTGCATCATGGGAACAGGGCAGACTAAACTACCAAGCCAATTCTTCACCAGAAAGGAGACAAGCTACCGGGGACCAGTTTCTGGCATTTCAGCCGTCATCGGCCCAGCTTGCTTGAATCCTGATGGTGCAGTGAGCAAGGGACTCATGTCTGAGTATACCCTGCCACAACTATAGTGGCCAAAAACGATTCAGAAAAGGGGGTGGTGATGAACAGAGTGTCTGAATTAAGCTGACCACTCTTACCCAGTCCAAAGATCAGGGCTTGATCCATCACCGTTATTTAGCTCACTGCACCATCCCAGCTCAGAACCTGGCTATATGCAAATCAGTCTGTCCCTGGCCCAGTGCATCATGGGAAAAGGGCAGACTAAACTACCAAGCCAATTCTTCACCAGAAAGGAGACAAGCTACCGGGGACCAGTTTCTGGCATTTCAGCCATCGTTGGCCCGGCTTGCTTGATTCCTGATGGGGCAGTGAGCAAGGGACTCATGTCTGAGTATACCCTGCCACACCTATAGTGGCCAAAAACGATTCAGAAAAGGGGGTGGTGATGAACAGAGTGTCTGAATTAAGCAGACCACTCTTACCCAGTCCAAATATCGGGGCTTGATCCATCACCGTTATTTAGCTCACTGCACCATCCAAGCTCAGAACCTGGCTATATGCAAATCAGTCTGTCCCTGGCCCAGTGCATCATGGGAACAGGGCAGACTAAACTACCAAGCCAATTCTTCACCAGAAAGGAGACAAGTTACCCGGGACCGGTTTCTGGCATTTCAGCTGTCGTCGGCCCGGCTTGCTTGAATCCTGATGGTGCAGTGAGCAAGGGACTCATGTCTTAGTATACCCTGCCACACCTATAGTGGCCAAAAACGATTCAGAAAAGGGGGTGGTGATGAACAGAGTGTCTGAAATAAGCAGACCACTCTTACCCAGTCCAAAGATCAGGGCTTTATCTATCACCGTTATTTAGCTCACTGCACCATCCCTGCTCAGAACCTGGCTATATGCAAATCAGTCTGTCCCTGGCCCAATGCATCTTGGGTAGTTTGGTTTGCCCTGTTTCCATCATGCACTGGGACAGGAACAGACTTGTAGCCAGGTTCTGAGCTGGGATGGTGCAGTGAGCTAAAAAACGGTGATGGATAAAGCCCTGATCTTTGGACTGGGTAAGAGTGGTCTGCTTAATTCAGACACTCTGTTCATCACCACCCCTTTTTCTGAATCATTTTGTCCACCCTAAGCGTGGAAGGGTAAACTCAGATGTGAGTCCCTTGCTCATTGCACCATCAGGATTCAAGCAAGCCGGGCCGACTACGGCTGAAATGCCAGAAACCGGTCCCCGGTAGATTGTTTCCTTTCCAGTATAAGAATTGGCTTGGTAGTTTGGTTTGCTCTGTTTCCATCATGCACTGAGAATGGAACAGACTAATTTGCATGTAGCCAGGTTCTGAGCTGGGATGGTGCAGTGAGCTAAAAAACGGTGATGGTTCAAGCCCTGATCTTTGGACTGGGTACGAGTGGTCTGCTTAATTCAGACACTCTGTTCATCACCACCCCCTTTTCTGAATCATTTTGTCCACCATAGGCGTGGAAGGGTATACTCAGATGTGCGTCCCATGCTCATTGCACCATCAGGATTCAAGCAAGCCGGGCCTACGACGGCTGAAATGCCAGAAACCAGTCCCCGGTAGCTTGTTTCCTTCGCAGTATAAGAATTGGCTTGGTAGTTTGGTTTGCCCTGTTCCCATCATGCACTGGGACAGGAACAGACTAATTTGCATGTAGCCAGGTTCTGAGCTGGGATGGTGCAGTGAGCTAAAAAATGGTGATGGATCAAGCCCTGATCTTTGGACTGGGTAAGAGTGGTCTGCTTAATTCAGACACTCTGTTCATCACCAACCCCTTTTCTGAATCATTTTGTCCACCATAAGCGTGGAAGATTATACTCAGATGTGAGTCCCTTGCTCATTGCACCATCAGGATTCAAGCAAGCTGGGCCGACGACGGCTGAAATGCCAGAAACCGGTCCCCGGTAGCTTGTTTCCTTCCCAGTATAAGAATTGGCTTGGTAGTTTGGTTTGCCTGTTCCCATCATGCACTGGGACAGGAATAGACTAATTTGCATGTAGCCAGGTTCTGAGCTGGGATGGTGCAGTGAGCTATAAAACGGTGATGGATCAAGCCCTGATCTTTGGACTGGGTAAGAGTGGTCTGCTTAATTCAGACACTCTGTTCATCACCACCCCCTTTTCTGAATCATTTTGTCCACCATAAGCGTGGAAGGGTATACTCAGATGTGAGTTCCTTGCTCATTGCACCATCAGGATTCAAGCAAGCCTGGCCGACGATGGCTGAAATGCCAGAAACTGGTCCCCGGTAGCTTGTTTCCTTCCCAGTATAAGAATTGGCTTGGTAGTTTGGTTTGCCCTGTTCCCATCATGCACTGCGACAGGAACAGACTAATTTGCATGTAGCCAGGTTCTGAGCTGGGATGGTGCAGTGAGCTAAAAAACAGTGATGGATCAAGCCCTGATCTTTGGACTGGGTAAGAGTGGTCTGCTTAATTCAGACACTCTGTTCATCACCACCCCCTTTTCTGAATTATTTTGTCCACCCTAAGCGTGGAAGGGTATACTCAGATGTGAGTCCCTTGCTCATTGCACCATCAGGATTCAAGCAAGCCGGGCCGACGACGGCTGAAATGCCAGAAACTGGTCCCCGGTAGCTTGTTTCCTTCCCAGTATAAGAATTGGCTTGGTAGTTTGGTTTGCCCTGTTCCCATCATGCACTGCGACAGGAACAGACTAATTTGCATGTAGCCAGGTTCTGAGCTGGGATGGTGCAGTGAGCTAAAAAACAGTGATGGATCAAGCCCTGATCTTTGGACTGGGTAAGAGTGGTCTGCTTAATTCAGACACTCTGTTCATCACCACCCCCTTTTCTGAATTATTTTGTCCACCCTAAGCGTGGAAGGGTATACTCAGATGTGAGTCCCTTGCTCATTGCACCATCAGGATTCAAGCAAGCCGGGCCGACGACGGCTGAAATGCCAGAAACCGGTCCCCGGTAGCTTGTTTCCTTCCGAGTATAAGAATTGGCTTGGTAGTTTGGTTTGCCCTGTTCCCATCATGCACTGGGACAGGAACAGACTAATTTGCATGTAGCCAGGTTCTGAGCTGGGATGGTGCAGTGAGCTAAAAAACGGTGATGGATCAAGCCCTGATCTTTGGACTGGGTAAGAGTGGTCTGCTTAATTCAGACACTCTGTTCATCACCACCCCCTTTTCTGTGCCTGTGTTACCAGCACACATGGTCACTGGAGACACATCTTCTGGCCCTTTACGCAGCTGCAGTGTAGTAAAAGCACTATACATTCACCCAATGACGGAGCACTTACTTGATTAGCCAATAGAAAGTACTCCAGGGCAAATTGCAAAAAAATCCTCGATTTCGCAGGAAAATTCGCAATTTGCAGATTTTTTTGCGATTTCGCGGGGAAATCTGCGAATTTGCAGAACGTGAATTCGCAAATTTTGTCCATGCTTACAGTGTTCACCACTCTATAAGCATGTTCTTTCACTTTGCCAAAACTTAAGTAGTTATAAATGTATCTTGTTCTCTTTTTTCAGTACTGAAATTACTCTACTTATTAGTCTTATAGTTAAGAACTGGCCTAGCCATTGCCCCTAGTACAAGTTAATTTCTTGATATACTATGCAAGCACATCTGCAAGAAGCTACAAAAGTATTAATACAGTCTTCAAAACACCCAGTTTATACCTATGTAGTTTTGGAATCTCCCTGTCATAGGATATAATCTGACCTGGAAAAAAAAGATTTGATCGGTTCATAATAGTTCCCACTGTACCTATTGAAGTACCACAACCATTTCAATCATTATTTTTTTATAGCATCTTTGGAGAGATAACTCTGTGCTTACCTCCTGTCACTTCCATGCAATTTTTCCAACAATGAACTAGCAATATTTTCTTATTGTAACAGTCTGCCAATACCTAAGCACTTATGGGCAAAATTAAAAGCATCTTGTGCCAACAATATGTCACTTTTTGTAACATAGTGATAGGTCAAGAGACTCTTTCACATTTACAAAGAGAGGAAAAGGCAATCTGTGTACCTTTTCTTCTCCATGTATATACGACCTCAACATACACACCACTTTGCATTGACAGGGCGTTCTAAAGGTGTTGCTGTGTGTGTTTGCACAGAACACTCATAGAACAAGACACATCTCCAGATTTATCATAAATCATAAATCTGGACATGTGTGTGAATGCTGCACCATCCTCCAATTGGTGTAGCAAGGCACAACAAGGAAAATTGTTTTCATTTCTCCTCGATTTTCTCTTTCAATATATGCTACATTGCACAGCATACATTGAAGGAGAAAAATGCCTTCACTGATTGTTTTTGTGCTGGAAGGTGTGTCTTCCTACACAAAAAAGAAATTACGCATGACACAGATATCCTATTATCCTTGCACCATGGTACAAGGGTCCCTGTGTCACCGCATGGCTACAGTTTAAGCAGCAGTGCAGAGGGAAGCATAGACTTGCAACATATTTATGGACATATGTTGCATCCCTGTGCTTCGGAAGGAAAACAGCACACTGCAGCTAAAGAGGTTACAGTGTTATGCTGAGGCACTTCCTTATATCTCTGCACTTATACAATTCACCAGACACTACTAATGCATTCTTTCAGTCAATTATACACTACGCGTACATTCAACCAAACTTTCACACACTATCATAGAAATATAGCTCTTTTTTTAACCAGAGAAGTTAGTTCTGAAAATAACTTTTTTTTTTGTTTATATTTTTTTGTGCTTTTTTCAACAATTTTGTGATTTTTTGTTTTTTTTCAAAAGGAAAAAAATGAGAACTGGAGGAACAAAACAATGAACTTCAGGGAAAAAAACTCTAGCACCGATGGTTTTCTTGTGCTTTACATATCAGCTCAACTGACTGTTCTCCATAACACAATAATTTGTTGCACTTAATGCAGTGCACCTTCAGGTGGGCAAATTGTAGACGTATGTCCAGATGCTGCTGTGAAGAAAACATCCCGGGGCACTTGCCACTGCAGGTGGAGGGTTTTCACAGAGTCTTCTGAACTCCTCATGAGCCAGGTTCATGGGATGCAGTGCCTTCAGGTGCTTCATCATGCTGGCTGTTCCACAGGAGTATTTTTTGGTTGGATCTCCTCTGGAAATCACTCTCACAAAATCCTGCAGGTCACTTTAGTTGCATTAACTTTTTTCTGGCCTCCTGGGATTGAAAAATGTTTCCAGACAACTGATGTATATCTTTCTGGATGTGGAGGCTCAGGATGAAATTCATGATCAGATGAGTGGTCTGAGTCTGATGATGGCTGCTGTCCTGAAGCCATTTTTTGCACTTTTGAAAAAATAGCACAAAAGAATGCAGTCAAAAAAGGTTCTTCTCAGTAGAGAGTTGTTCCTCCAAAGAAGGTCTAAGAAGAATGATTGAAATGGGTGGGGTCCTACAATATTACAATATAAAATGTTATAAACCAATCAAACCTTTTTTTTCAGGTCACATCTAGTCCACGCACTATGCGCATAGGCAGCACGCACCCAACGTGACTTTGTGAAATTGGATTTAAAAGTAATATAAGTTTATTAAACGTAAAAGTATATTATTTTCACGATTTGCTTAGATGTCTTACCCTAATATGTCTATTAAATATATATATATATATATATATATATATCATTGTTGCCATTAAAAAATGTTGTGGTAGTCGCACACTGACTGCGTCGAGCACGTTTATGACGAGAGTCGCATAAAGTAATACGTATATGTAGCGTATGTGCCTGGAGTCGCATACCGGTCGCATTGCGATTGTGCAGGAAAATACGCACCCACCGCACATCCTACGTGGATCCTACACAACAATCCTAAAATGGCGGCTAGTTTCTGCGCAGTGTTCGAGAAAGGTACGCTTTAGGTGCGCGACTCTCAAAAAATTTTACAAAAATAAAAAATTAAGTAATTAATATAAATGTATCAAAAAAATGTATAACACAAAACCAAAAAAAATAGAATTTCAATATTTTTAAAAACAAATTTTGTTCCATTTATTTTAAAAATATATAATGTAATTTAAAAAATAAAATATGTAAAAATAAATAGTTGAAAAAAAATGTGAAAATCAGTATCAAAATCATTACATTTAAAAATTGTCATTTAAAAAACCTTTGAAATTCAATGAAAAAACATAAGTTTCAGACACGTTATAGTTAGTAATTATCAATTAAAAAACCTTTGAAATTCACTAAAAAATCATAGGGATCAGACATGCTATAGTTAGGAATTAGCATTTAAAAAACCTTAGAAATTCACTGAAAAATCCACAGGTGACATCATCAGCAGTGGATTGCGGACGCACAGGTTATAATTAGTACAACTAACTATAACTGATGAAATTTAATGGTTTTGTACAAGAGAAATGTCCAGCTAACTATAACACCCTATGGTTTTTTCAGTGAATTTCTAAGGTTTTTTAAATGCTAATTCCTAACTATAACATGAATGAAACCTATGGATTTTTCAGTGAATATATATATATATATATGATCAAGGACTCAGATGAGTCTGAAACGCGTCGTGGTGGAGGTGCAGGTGGTTGCCAAATAAACCCGTATTTTTGCACATTAATTGGGTCTTGCCTCTGTATTTTTGAAAGTGGATTTGGAACGAAATCATCCCATGAATGCAAGCAGCTTATATATATATATATATATATATATATATATATATATATATATATATATATATATATATATATATATATATATATATATATATATATATATATATATATATATATATATCTATATATATATATATATCTATATATATCTATATATATATATAGATATAGATATATATATATATATATAGATATATATATATATACATACATACATACATATATATATATATATATATATATATATATATATATATATATATATATATATATATATATATATATATATATATATATATATATATATATATATATATATATATATATATATATATATATATATATATATATATATATATATATATATTGCCTACTGGCGGTCGATGTGCCTTTGCTGGGTCTCAATATATGTGCTCCAGTGGATTTTGAGAAATTACCGTTTAAAAAAATGTATATATCTGTGACAGCGTCCCGGGTAGCGATCCGGTTCGCGTACTTTTCACATTACGGAACTTTGCGTAGCGCAGCTGATTGGCTCTCCGGTGTCTGTCAACATTCTAAACAGTCCGGAGCAGCCGCCATCTTGTCTCTCAGTAGGATCGAGAGACAAGAGGAGGAGAAAAACGAAGGGGGAATTTAATGAAAGGGGGCAAGGTAGACCCTTCTTGACCCCCTAGGAATGATGTTGGGGTTATTAAAGGGTCCCGTGGGGCAAATAAAAAAATATTGATTTTTTTGCGGTAGAATCGCTTTCCGGTTCGCGAACTGGGTCGGGAACAGGTAGCGAAACGGGAATTCGCCATTTTGTGTTTCGATTTAATTAAATTACAAGATGGAGGAAAAACAATGTGAGAAATGGGTATAAGGGGGTACGGGAGACGTCTCTTGACCCCCTATGTTTTCTGAGGGTGGCTGAGGAGGCTCATATATGTTGATACTTGTCTTCCAGTGGCTGCGCGTGAGTGTTTTTTTTTTTTTTGCTGCGTGACGTCTGTTAACGTTCGATTCGAAGGAAATCAGGAAGTGTTGACCGCCATTTTGACACTGCGAGTAAATATATTGTTAAAATAATTGTTATAAATTAATCCGTATTGATAAACATTGTCTGCGCCATCTTGCCTTTTTTCCAATGCCACAATTTTGTCGTGCACGGCAGCCATTTTAGATGCCTTGACCAGACCCACTCTCTGCACGTCGCCGATCCTCAGCATGGCTCCCCACCCTCGCAAGCATCTCCCCCACGCACTGGTCACCCCCGCTCTCTCTCTCATGCATGGGCCATAAACCTCCCCCCATCTGCGCTGCTCTTCCCTGAGAATCACACCCTGTGCCTGCCCGACACCACCCTTTCACCCTATTCACTACTGCACCCTCTGACACTCCTCTTCCTTTGTGTCTGATTGTCCAGGCCGGTCCCAGGCTATCACGTAGCTCTGCGGATGTAGTTTATGGCCTCAACTGTAAAGAATCACCCCTCTTCTAAGGAGTTACAGTAGATCAAGGCCTCCACCCGATGAGATCCGTCACACCACACGCGTTCCTACTATCTGATAACCATCCTGTATTGTGATTGGGGAGGGGATTCTCACTGTGAGGGTGTGTGGGACCGAGCCTGAAGCGGAAGATTCCAGGGATGCCTCTTTGTACATCAAAGTTTTTACAATTATGTGTCACATTAAAAATACATAGCACTCCAACAAAGTAGTAGGATTATAAAACTTTAATAACTTATAAATATATAGAACGCAACAAAAACAGTAAACACATTTATAAAAATGTTTTAAAACAGAAGCAACAATGGTCAGTAGCTGTCTTTTGTGCGAATAGTCTCAAGGCAGCACAACGTGCTGAGTTCTGGACGGCACCCAGGTGATGTCACCTGGGTGCTGCACTGGTTTTGGTATCCTACAATGCTGCTCCGAAAAACGGGGTGGGGCCACCCGGGGGGGGGGAGGCCTCGTCAGTAGCGGTCTGTTGTGCGAATAGTCCCAAGGCAGCAGAACGCGCTGAGATGTGGATGGCACCCAGGTGATGTCCAGTAAGTTGTCGCACTGGTTTTGGTATCCTACAATGCTGCTCCGAAAAACGGCGTGGGGTGCCCCGGGGGGGGGGGGGGGGGGAGGCGGCGTGAACGGGCCTCCCCAGGTGGAGGCTCGTTTGCTGTAGTGGGGCGCCCCTTTACCGTTTCAGTTGCCATTCCGCCCGCTTTTGCTACACTGTGCCTCATCCGCCATTCAGCTGTTTATCGCCCGCTCTTGCGGCTACAGCGTCTCGCTCACCATGTAGTTGAGTTGCTCCCACTCTTGCGGTGCAGCGATAGGCGGCTGCCACAGGACTCTTAAAATGGCGGCCGGCTCTTCGGATTTGGGCCTGGTCCACTAAAATGGCCCTGGGACACCTTGGAACTCGGACGCTTGTCTGCTAGGGCTTGGGCTCCATTCTCGAAAGCGTCCCCTCAGCCTTGAAGATTCTACAAAAGTCTGGGGGGCCCCCGACTCCCGCAGGCTTCCGGTGGGGAGCGGCTGCCATGATTGCTTGCGGAATGGCCACGACAGAGCTACGAGATGGTGGTGCTCTCATGCTGACGCCAGCTTCAGTCTGAAACATCCAGAAACACTGTAGACTATCAATTCGATGAGTTCCGGTGGAGCCCCAACGTGACCCGGTAGGGAAGAACTTGCCCTCCCCTTTTTTGAGTGATGGTTCTTGTTGCCTGTCCCCTCTATTGTCATCTAACGGAACCTTTTTGGATTGCCGAGTGAGAAAAAAAAAGGTGGGTCTTTCATCGTTTGGGAAAAAAAAATGTTTTAATCCAATGAATAGTGTTATTTTTAGGTCATATGATCAAGCCTTCCATCATTAGGAAACCAAAAGAAAAATTAACCAATGAAAAGTTTTATAAACAAGTCACATGACCTGTTATGCGGCTTTGGGCTATAAAAAGCGTACAAAATCCGTTGGCCCATGAGGCGGCGTCAGTAGCGGACCGATGTGCGAATAGGCTGAAGGCAGCACAACGCGCCGAGATCCGGATGGCACCGAGTTGGTGTCCAGCAAGTTGCACTGGTGTGGCCATCCTACAATGCTGCGCCGAAAGACGGCGTGGGGTGCCCGGGGAGAGGCGGCGCGAACGGCCCTCTTCCGCCTCCTCAGGTGGAGGCACCTCATCTGCAGTGCGGCGCCCCTTAGCGTTTCACTCGCCTTCCAGCCGAGTTGCGCCCGCACTTGCTGCTACAGTAGGCTGAAGGCAGCACAGCGCGCCGAGATCCGGATGGCACCGAGGTGGTGACCAGCAAGTTGCCGCACTGGTGTGGCCATCCTACAATGCTGTGCCGAAAGACGGCGTGTCCAGCTGAGTTTCTCCCGCTCTTGCGGTACAGTGACTCGAACGCGCCGAGATCCGGATGGCACCGAGGTGGTGTCCAGCAAGTTGCCGCACTGGTGTGGCCATCCTACAATGCTGCGCCGAAAGACGGCGTGTCCAGCTGAGTTTCTCCCGCTCTTGCGGTACAGTGACTCGAATGCGCCGAGATCTGGATGGCACCGAGGTGGTGTCCAGCAAGTTGCCGCACTGGTGTGGCCATCCTACAATGCTGCGCCGAAAGACGGCGTGGGGTGCCCGGGGGGCGGGGGGGAAGGCGGCGTAAACAGACCTCTTCCGCCTCCCCAGGTGAAGGCATCTCATCTGCAGTTTGATTTGGTGGATAATCCCCGACCTGCCAGTACATCCACCAATGAAGTGGCAGTGACAGAATCAGAGGCAAGGGAAACGGTTCTAAATCTTCAGAAGAACTTTGGACAAATGAAAATGACGGGGCATATTACCAAGCAATAGCGATAATTATCGCTATTGCTTGGTTAGAGACAAAACTTTACCGCTGAGCTGCGGCGATTTTTATCGCAGATAAACCTTGGTATTACCAAGGTTTATCGCAAATGCGATAAAAAACGGCCGCAATGCATGAATATCGCTGAAAAGTCAGCGATATTCATGCATTACCGAGCTAATGCTCTTAGCCATGTTATCCACCTCCCATTGGATAACATGGCTAAGAGCTGCTCAGGGCAGGTGTTAGCTTTTGGAGATATTCGCGCTCAGCGCGAATATCTCCAAAAGTTGGTAATAGGAGATAGCGATGTTAGCGACTGTTTCCAGTCGCTAACATCTTGGCACGCCCACTTTGCATGTCATTAGTGATAAATATCACTGACATGCAAAGTGGGGCACAAGATGGTCGCTATCTCCTACTAGCTGTCGCTAACTGGTGTTAGCGACAGCTAGGTAATAGGGAGATAATTCTATCTCCGCTTTCTTGGCTTTTAAAGCCAAAAAAGCGGAGATAACCCCCCTTGATAATATGCCCCGATATGTTTAACTTGCGGCAAATTAATTTCATGTGGAGAGAGGAGTGTTATTCTAATCAATAGAGCTCATGAACATCATCATAGTCGCTGGTTGGTGGAGACATTTTGACTATATCCTGGACCTGTCCGGCCTCGCCCAAAATGGCGCCGGTATAAATGGGACTCGTAACTCCTTGTTGTGTACTGGTTGCCCAACCTTGATATCACGAGATACGTATGCAGTTTTGAAGCACATGGCGGGCGGGGACGAGTACTGATTGAACATTTGGACATCCCTATTGATATTAAGTTCTGATATGTTATTGATTACTGTACTATTGAATGTTCGATTTAACGTCACCCATGGTACTTGCCCGCAAATGTATATCTAGATAATTTTATTGTAACTGGCCCTGTCGTACTTTAATTATAAAATGTACGTCCACCGATTCCGCAAATGTTAGACACCTTAGTTCTTGCAACCTAATGGGTCGCCCGTTACGTTGTTCTATAGTGTAAATGTCCCCTCATCATATACGATTCCAGTTTGCTCCGTGGCCGGCCCACGTGGTTATAGGCCTGTATTTGTATACTGACATTTTCACAATAAAGGTTTTTAAAACAAAACATGGTAGTAGTACTTACATTGGAAAAGTTTTGAATAATAGCCACTGTTTTCGAATCAGTAAAAGGCAAGTGAAATAAAGCAGTCCAATTACATGACGGTTAAAAGGTATAATACGCCGGAACGCAATAAAGATAAATGATCAAGGGCCGTTGTGTTTTCTACTCCTGCAACATAAAGTGATCGATAAGAATCTGATATTCAGGCCTATCGGCGACTAAGACAGCAGGCCGAGCCTCTTTTGCTCAACGGCTCCCTCATGGGACGAAGAAACGCCCTTTTTCTCGAAATAGGAATATTTTATTTGCAGGACAGTTGTAAAGTTCCCGGGAAAATACATTAGCCTGGAACATTATAACATATATGCTTAAGAAAAAAAAATGTTCGAAAGCAATGAAAAGCGTTATTATGACCAAGCCTTTCATCATTAGAATAACAAAAGAAAAATGAACCAATGAAAAGTTATATTAACAAGTCACATGACCTGTTATGCTTATGTTACGCGCTGCGCGCCGCGCTCTGGATCGCTTCCGGGAAGCTGCGCCTTGCGCACCGGAGTACTTCCGGGTGCGCTAACGCGGCGCGTCATATGACGCATTACGCGACAACGCAGGTCCAGAATATAGTCAAAATGTCTCCACCAACCAGCGGTCGGAACACAACCCCTTTCAGTAGTCCAAAAAGTTCTGTTAAATGACAACAGAAGGGACAGGCTACAAGAACCTTCAGTCAAAGAGGGGAGGGCAAGTTCTTCTCTACCTGTTCACGTTGGGGCTCCACCGGAACTTATAGAATTTGGGCGGGGTGGGTGGCGGAGCCGAGCTGTCTTGCAGCCATCATGGCGTCGAGCTCAGTTCATCTCACCAGTTTCGTATTTCTCATGAGGGGTTGTTCCTAATGTTTCTATTTTAGCGAGGTCAAAAAGAGATCCCATTAGTGGCCTACTGATTTTGCTCGATTCCTTTTGTTTTTTAAAACGATTTTTCACTATCTGCAAAGACTAAAGAGAGTATTGCGACTCTGTGCTTGTTTGTTATTAGAGAATGAAGCAAAGAGATCCAATTCTAAAACAGTAAATGCTTGGATAACAATCAATCAAATGGAGAGAGAAGCAGGCACAACGGATTACAACGGGGGCAAAGGCCTGCGTTACCTACCCTTCACTATCTGCAAAGAGAGAATACTCCTAAAGGAAAAAAAAGGGGGGGGCAGCGTTCAAAGCACATCAGCGTGCATAGACACGAAAATGTTTTTACCTACCACGTACTTGACATTTTAAAGCTTTTCATATTTGCTATTAAAAAACCATTGAAATTCACTGAAAAAACCATAGGTTATAGACCATATATAGTTAGGAATTAGCATTTACAAAACCTTAATTTACTCGCACAAAACCATAGAAATTCGCATATATAGTTAGGTGCAATAACTATATATCGCGCACCCGCAATCCACTGCTGATGATGTCACATATTACATCTTTCATGACATGGTCAGTGACATCACTGATGACATCACTGATGACAACTTAAATGACATCACTGATGACATCTCAAATGACATCACTGATGACATCTCAAATGACATCACTGATGACATCTCAGTTGACATTACTGATCACATCACTGATAATATCATTCATGTGATAATACGATGAACCTCTTCAGACTCTAATATAACCTTAGATACTATCAGTGTAAACAGACACTCACAGATTGTCACTCATCCATGGAGTTACTCACACATCTAGTCAGTCATGAAAAGAATCAATCACTCCTCCATTTCCTCAACTAAACAGTTATACACACCTTACTTATTCAAACATATACTAACACATATTTACTCTCTTATACAATCTCTGATACAAGTTCACAATGATTCATAAAGCCACTCTCACATTCACTGGCTCTTATGCTCAGTTATTTATATATGTCAACTCTCACATGTACTGTGTATTACATATGTACTTACTTTCAATCAATCAATCAAGACATTTATAGAGCGCGCTACATACCCGTGGGGTCTCAAGGCGCTGGGGGGGGGGGGGGTGCCGCTACTGCTCGAACAGCCAGGTCTTCAGCTTCTTCCTGAAGGAGAGGTGGTCTTGGGTCAGGCGCAGGTCGGTCGGGAGGGAGTTCCAGGTCTTGGCGGCCAGGTAGGAGAAGGACCTTCCTCCTGTAGTCGCTCTTCGGATGCGGGGGGACGTCGGCGAGGGCGTGGTTGGCTGATCGGAGGAGGCGTTTGGGAGCGTAGAAGTTGACTCGGCTGTTGAGGTAGCTCGGGCCTTGGTCGTGTAGGGCTTTGTGTGCGTGGGTGAGGAGGCGGAAGGTGATTCTTTTGTTGACGGGGAGCCAGTGGAGGTCTCTCAGATGTCCGGAGATGTGGCTGGTTCGTGCTGGTTCGTACTTTGACATGTAGCACTGAGATATCCATTCACTCACCAATACACTCATGCACACAGTCAACTGCCGATACAGCTGTTTCCACATGCACGTTTGAACCCATACATCTACTGAATCAACTGCTCACACATCTATGCACAGAGTCATACACCTCCCAGCCACCCACACACATACTCAGTCTCCCATACAAATACTTGGGCAACCAATCAATAACCCATATAGTTACTCATATAGCTACTGATTAACACATGCAGCAGTTTACAGAACAACAGACATAATGATGCACAAATTAAGACAGTTTAGTCACTAACCCATGCACTCAGTGAAACACATTTAATCACTCTCTCATACAGTCAGTCATGCACCTACTAAATCCTTCATCCAGACACTTATACATCCACTCATTCTTCAATATGTAAGACATATTTTAACTTTACAGAAACATACAAACACTGGATGATGTCATCAGTGATGTCATCAGTGATGTCACTGACCATGTCATGAATGATGTAATATGTGACATCATCAGCAGTGGATTGCGGGTGAGCGATATATAGTTATTGCAACTAACTATATATGCGAATTTCTATGGTTTTGTGCGAGTAAATTAAGGTTTTGTAAATGCTAATTCCTAACTATATATGGTCTATAACCTATGGTTTTTTCAGTGAATATATATATATATATATATCTATATATATATATATCTATATATATATATCTATGTATATATCTATTTATATAGATATATATATATATATATATATATATATATATCTATATATATATATATGTATTTATATATATATATATATATATATATAGATATATATTACCTACTGGAGTTATAGTTAGGACCTAGTTTCCATAGGAAATCTACAACATTCTATTTGGAATAACGTTGGTGCCGGTCAATGAATCTTCGCAAAATTCTCCAAGAAAAGGGCCTGCTCCGCTCCGCTCCTTCCCTGAAAGTTAAGGGGTGATTCGTGAAGCGGGGGCCTGAGAAAAAAGGGGGGTCAGAAAACATGTTTTCTCCATGCAATTTTTCATAGTGACCTTTAAGACGACTACAGCCCAAACTGCTGACGGAATTATACCAAATTTGGCAAAAAGGTAGAGTTTGGTTCACAGATTACGCTTTTTGTTAAATGGTGTAAATCAGTTCAGTAGTTTCTGAGAAAATCAAAAGTTAAATCATAGATATATCTATAGACGAAATACCGTCCGAGGATTATACGCGTACCCTCCCGAGCACGAGCTGCATGCTAATCCAAATCAGGAAGTGTTGGCAGCCATCTTGTGCCTCGGTAAAAGAAAAGCAAAAAACATGGAAAGGGGGCAGGGTAGAAAGACCCTGACCCCATAGTCATGCCCAGGGGGTCACACAAGGCCCCCCTATTAAAAAAACATGTTTTCTTTTTTTTTTAAAGTCGCGGTATACGCGTAAGGGACGTGTATGCTGTGAAAAAGAAAAAAACCTGATGCCCGCTTTATTGTTAATTAGCCCCCAGGAGGGTGGGGAAATCCCAGGGGGAATGTTTTTATTTATAATGGGTGGGCCAGAGAGGGTCCCCTTTTCTGACCAGGCTTTGGCCGAAATCCTCTGTAATGAGATAACCAGACAAGAAGCACACCTTTGTCGTACATCATGGCCAAGACCTGGAAAGTACTCACTCTCAGCATCAGATGAACCCCCACACTGAAAGCATTCAGGAAGAGCCATAACACCTGCCTTTTCGAATGACGAAAGCTGCACAAATCCCCCCACATACTCCCGCAGCGCCTGGAAATCCTCACAGGTGAATAGTGAGGTCTATAAATCTCTAATTTAATAATTCATTTGCCACCACAGTTTGTGTTTGAGTGTTATGAACAGGGCTGCGCGGCCCCCCTCCCAATATTTAAAAGCCCCGGGGGGAGGTGTTAATTAATCGAGACTGAATACGTTGGAACAGCCCACTGTGCTTACGCTACCAGGGAAACACAACAACAGTACATGGCCAAGATTTCCATTGTAGTGATTTCTTAGTTCCAGGTCTAGTTGTCAGATCGGCACACACACTCCCTCATGGCTGGTATGCATCCACACCACACCCATCCAGCACTTCCGTCACTACACACGTGACCCTATCTATAAAAAAGATTCCTTGTGTCCTCTGGAGCTGGCATTGCTTTTACACATGGGGAGATGCTAAGTTGCATGTGGAAATGCAATCTTGTTTGGATTTTGAAAGTGAGAACAGATTTCTCTGCGGCATCTTTCAAAGTTCAAACTAAGTTTGCTATGGGAGGGCGGGAGCCATAAGACTTTCCCCTCTCATAGCAAACAGCAATGTCCCGGAGATAGGCACCCCAGGACACTGCAGGAACTGGCTCTTGGTGTGGCGGTCTCCAGGGCTCTAGAGGGCACCAGGCGGAGGGCCACTGAGCCCCTGTCACATAATACAGAAATCTCCGGGGGGTGGTTGTTCCCGGGGTTTGAGACCACACACTTTTTATTTTGTTGGGGGGGTGGGGCGTGGACGCGCAAGTGGCACAAGGGGGTTGTAAATGTGGTACACAGTGTTTTGTTTTAGTTTGCTTTTCTTTCTGTCTTGTAGAGTATCCAGGGTAAATATAACGGATTTTGTAAAGCCAGTACCTTTCAACGCTATCCTCAAACAGCTTTCTGCCTGGTACCATATTAACAGTTCATGGAACACTTGCGTGAGCACAGACGTTAGAAGTTTACCACAATATGTTGCTAATTGAAATAGTTACTGTTCTAGAGATTTATACTTTTTTCATAGGAACCATTAGTTATAGAAGAAGTCAGTGGAAAAGTTTTGTAAGCGATTCCTTCCTGTTCAGAGAGTATTAGGGTAACGTGCTCCAAGTGGGACTTTACGAAGCTTAATGTTCATTGACTGTGAAGTATTAAAAGTAGAAGGTTTGGTAGTCATTCCTTCCTTCTCTGCGGAACAAAATGGACATTTTATTGGCTAAAGTGTTCCGAGCACAAGTTTGCTCCTTATTGGGTGGGATTGATTCACTGTTGTCAGTGATTTTAAGACACAGTTCCAAAGGAGTCTGAGAAAAGAAAGTAGAAGAGCGCAGGTTAGGAACACTATTAACTCTGTACAGTGTTCATTAGGTGGTGGAGGGGGATTATGAGGGAAAATATGTTTTTATATGTTTCAAGGGCCATTTATATAATTGCCGTGTGGTGTATAAATCACGGCGGAAAGATGACAGTGCCTTGCGCTGTTTTTTTTATTAAGTTTGCGGGTGACATACTTCTGAGGAGTACTATTTACTTATAATGCGGTGTTTACTTTTCTGATGGGGAGGTGTGGTTGGGCAGCAAAAAATTTAGTCTAGGTTTGAAACAGTTTTTTATTAAGCAAATACAAATAAACTTTCTTCAGAACCTGATGCTGTATATGTGAAAGGGATGACAAGTAAAAATGGAATTTCATAAAATATCAGTTAAGCGTGGCTATATCCTTCTTTTTTCGGCTACAGTTTGTTAAAGTGTTGCCCCACATTCTTGATGATGTAAGAGGACATCAGTTACTTTTAGATAAAGTAGAATAGAAGTGCTACAACAAATACTCCCGCACTACATTATCTGAGAACAAGAGAACAAGTAAAAAACTGTTAAATACAAGTGACTTCATATTACATCGAAATGTATGCATTATTATTTTTTAAAATTGGTATGCTGTACAATTCAGGAACATGCTGTCATAGTGCTTAGAGGTTGCAGACTGTTCCGCTAACAAATCACATACTCACTAAAGAATATATAGGATGGTACTCTTATAATATAAAGTACAGGTCCTATATATTCTTTAGGGAGAAGGTGAATAGGAACCGCAAATAAGAATAGAAATTAGAAAATAACATTCAGAAATGTAGGGTTTATTAAATATTTTAAAGTAACAAAGTATGCTTGATAGCTATATTTTTTTTACAAGTAGTTTCGTAAAATATGTTTCTTGAAAAAAATATCTGATCAAGTACTTTTTATTATGTGAAAGTTATATTACAGATGGCGCTGAAAAATCTCCCATTCCTCTTCTGTAGCAATAGGACAATCTATTATAATATAATGATTGATACCCCTGATACAGTAAAAAGAAAAGGAAAATAAAGTTATCTATTTAAAAGAACATCCATAATGAAATACTTTCAAGCGGTAATTATTTACTGAACTTCTTTTCTCTGCAAGGTGAAAAAGTTTGGTCTTCATGGCGATGGGTCATAAACTCCTCTGAGATCATGCCAGTGAGAATTATAATATGTATATATTCTCACAGCACATGATCACAAGGGGGAAACAGACTGAAAACTGGAAGCCAGTAACGTTGCTTACATATCGTTACTCTTTGTGACGACGGGTCATGAACTCCACTGAGATCACCATAACTGTTAATGTTATAATATACATATTAACAATATATGATCTCTAGGGGAAAACACGATAACAACTGGAATATGGTGACGTTGATTGTAAATGTTTAGGGTTTGCGTCGACGGGTAACCAACATGTCTCAAGCAAAGTACAGTGTCAATATTATAATATAAAACATGACAATATATAAGGTGAAAGGAGCTAGAAAAAGAGCAATGTTTGTTGTAATCTATCTGTGTCTAAAACCAAGCTGTTGACGTTGCAGAGAAAAAGCAAAAAACATGCAATAACACTTTTTTCTAGATATAAATGTTTAAATATTGACACATAGCCACAAATTATAACTAAGTACTATGCCTATACCATATTGAAACAACTTACAAATCCTGAATATGTTTGTTGACCCAAAAAGAGAGGCCGATGGTAGAAAACGGAACCTGCAACACAGATTGGTGACTCAGAAATAACTCGCGAAAACTAAACTAATTGCACAGTAGGTGTGGTTTATATAGTTGGTGGTTGTTTAGTAGTCTATGGAAGGAAGATGTGGCTCCACCTATTTAGATGGCACATTTTGCAGTTTACACGTGCTCACGTTTTAACTGTTTTACTTCTGCACATGTTGGGAAAAGTTACAAGCTGTGAAGCTGTAAAGGTTTCGATTTCGATAGTAACACGTATAAGGTATTGTTTGTTATCATTAGAAGAAAAAAAGGATTAATATTTGTTACAATTATGCTTCTTAATTTAAAAAATGCTAGCATTTGTAAATCGTAAACCTACTCTCGGAAAGTGTGCTGGCGTTGGGGCGTTGGGAAGATTAAGCAAGGTATTACTTACAGTGGGATAGTGGTGGGCTAAGATGCTGATGCACTATTGAATCGAACTGTGAACGGTGTTGTTGAAAGTCAGGTATTATAGGTGTTGTGTCATACTTTTAACGCACTACTTATATGTTAATTACTGCTAATTAAGTTGAAAATATTCTTAAATTATAAGTAGGGCTGCTTGATTTATGTTTTTACTGATGTTTACAGATAAATACAAACAGAAAAGTATTTATTTTCCTCTTTGTATTTATTTTAAACTGTGCATGAATACGAAAATGGGGTTATTTTTTAAGCGTTTGTATTGTAGTGAGCCATTCAGCAGGATGTCCTTATCTATGCACTGTGCTAAAAATGAAGCCCTTATAAATTTAGTCAGGCACTCTCCTTGCAGAACTGTAATTATCCAGTCCATACCCAAGTAATTATGGAGCAAAGAAAGCCTTAGGCCATGGACTGTTTTAAACCCCTATAAACTATGCTTGCAATCTTCTATGTAACTGCAAACATGCTTTTTATACCTTTAATTCCCCAGTCTGTATGGTTACACTTTCACTAAACACTATCACACTACTGTTTCAGTATTGTAGTGATCCATACAGCAGTATGTGCTTATCTATACACTGTTCAAAAAGTGAAGTAGTTATACATTCAGCTTGACACTCTGCTTGCAGAACTGTTATCATTCAGTGAGTACCCATGTTTTCATGCAGTAAAGTAGGCCTTAGAATATGGACTGCTTCAAACTTCTATTTACTATGCATGTACTCTTGTATGCACCTGAAAACTTGTCTTTTAAAACTTTAATTATCCAGTCTCTATCCTTACACTCCCTCCAAACACTCTGCCACTACTGTTTTAATATTGTAGTGAGCCATACAGCAATATGTGCTTATCTATACACTGTACAAAAAGTGAAGCAGTTATACATTCAGCTCGACACTCTATTTGGAGAATTGTAATCATTCAGCCACTACCCAAGTAGTTATGCAGCAAAGTAGGCCTAAGGGCATGGACTGTTTCAAACACCTATAGATAATAAATTCACTTTTCTATGCACCTGTAAACTTGGCTTTTAAACTTTCAATTGCCCAGTCTGTATCTTTACATTTCCTCCAAACATTGTGCTACTGCTATTTTAGTATTGTAGTACGCCATACAGCAGTATGTGCTTATCTATACACTGTTTTAAAAGTGAAGCTGCTATATATTCAGCCAGACACTCTCCTTGCAGAACTGTAAGCATTCAGTCAGTTCCCAAGTAGTCATGCACGAAAGCAGGCCTTAGGGCATGAACTGCTTCAAATCTCTATAGACTATGCATGCTCACGTCTATGCACCTGCAAACTTGCCTTTTAAACCTTTAATTGCCTAGTCTGTAACCTTACAGTTCCACTAACCACTTTCACAGTATTGTAGTATTGTAGTGAGTCATACATCACTATGTGTTTATCTATACACTGTTCTAAAAGTAAAGCTGCTATACATTCAGCCAGCCAATCTTCCTGGAGAATTGTAATCATTCAGCTAGTACCCAAGTACTCATGGAGCAAAGTGGGCCTTAGGGCATGGACTGCTTCAAACCCCTATAGACTATGCATGCACTGTTCTATGCACCGAAAAACTTTTATACCTTCAATTCCCCAGTCTGTATCCTTACACTTCCAGCACAAATTCAGCATTGTACTGAGCCATTCAGCAGAATGTCCTTATCTATGCACTGTGCTAAAAATGAAGCTCTTATAGTCATATACTCTCATTGCAGAACTGTCTAGTCAGTACCCAAGTAATTATGGATCAAATTGGGCCTTAGGCCATGGACTGTTTTAAACTCTTATAGACTATGCTTGCAGTCTTCTAAGCACCTGGAAACTTGCCTTTTATATGTTCACTCCCCCAGTCTCTATCCTTACACTTCCACCAAACACTTTGTAACTCCTTTTATGGTTTTGTAGTGACTCATTGAACAGTGTGTAGTAATCCATTCACTACATTAAAACACTAATGGGTAGTTGTACAATAACTGGCATATCCCCAGGGATATTCCAGTTATTGTGCGCTGTGACATCATCACTGTGGATGCGCCGTATTCACAATGTGGTGCACTATGGAGCAAAAACGGCACAGATATGTGATGTATATGTGCCGTGAAGGCGACACATTGCTTGAGTTGCATTGCAAGTGCAACGCATCTCCAGCAATGCTTGGGGGCTCGATGCTCACAATGCTGAGTCAATCCTTACACCTGCTTCAAGCAAGTGCAGGGTTTTGACGCAGCATGAGCTCAAAAGTGACAAAGTGAAATCTTGTAGATTTCACTTAGCCACTTTTAGGAGGTGTTCCTGCGCCAGAAAGCGTATCTCACCCCTTGTGTAGGAATGTCTCCTACTGGTACAGGAATTTACAATGTAACACACCTCCCAGATGCATCATATTGTAAATAGCACACACCATGACGCATCTTTTGCACCACTGCTGCGTCAGAAAAGTGATACAATAGCAGTGTAAAAGAGGCAGAAGCAGGTTGTAAGTCTGCCCCTAACACTTACAAATTCACCCAGGCAGTTTCACCAGAAGTGTAAAGGGAAGCATAGACTTGTAACATATTTATGCACATATGTTACATTCAAGTGCTTTGAAAGTACTACAGTATAAACACCTTATAGATTTACGCTTTAGCACTTCCTTATAGTTCTGCACTTTCACATTCACCATACACTACTAATGTATCCATTCATTCATTTATGCACTACACATTCAATCAGACAAAGTTTTACACACTATTATAGAAATATAGCTCTTTTTTTGACAAGTGAAGGTAGTTCTGACAAGAACTGTTTTTTTTGTCTTTTTAGCTTTGTATTTTTAAAGAATTTTTTATTTTTAAACCAAAAAATGAAACTGGAACCAAAAAACTGTGGAACAGCAAGAAAACAGTAAAAAAATATATATTGCCGTGGACAACGGTGATTCCGTTTCCTGCGCACAATGAGGTCAATAGATTGCTCCCCATAGCATAATAATTCATCACAAAATTTGCAACAAATAGTCATATCTGCAAAATCTGGTTGTATGTTTGCATGCGGACTGCTCGGCGAAGGTGGTGGTGCACTTGATGTGCTAGAAACAGCAGCTTGATGCTCCTCCTGCAACCTTTGTGTTGCAACTCTGGCGTAGTTATTCGTGTGCAGATTCTTCAAATGGCGCTCCATGCTTGCTGTCCCGAATGAGTATTTTTTGTTGGGGTCACCCCGAGAGAGAGTAACCTCACAAATTTTACGGGTCACTTTGGGAGCGTTAACCTTTTTTTCCCCTTCAGGAAATGTAAAAAATTTCTAAATAGCAGCTTCCTTCCTCTTTTTCTTCTGAGGCTGCTCAGGTAAAAATTCTTCAGCAGAGGAATGTTGGGAAGAAGAGTCAACAAATTGAGCCATGGTGAATTTTTTTTCTAAATGAGTGAAGCTACACTGAAGAGATGCTTCTCCTGAGAAAGTCAAAGTAGAATGATTAAAATGAGAGTGGTCTTTGAACATTTGGAATAGGAAGTGTTATGAACCAATCAAATCTGTTCTTTGAAAGTCACATGACTTTGCGTACGCTTACGGGGCGTTTATGGTGTTCTTACGGTGCGAGTACGTACGACGTATCGGCACGATTTGCGTAATTGCTTTTAAAAGTAATATACGCTCATTAAAGGTTTTATAAAACTATTTTCATGATTATCCCACATAATTTCTACCTTTAAAATTTACATTAAATACATAGATATAGAGTTTTAAACATTATAAAACTATCGTGGGGTAAGTGTGCGGGGTGCCGTACAAGCGTACATGACGTCCCGTGGAAGCGCCGATGCGCGGCATAACGTCAAAACGTATTTGTGACTTGTGCGCGCGTACGCGCAGAGTACGGTTAGATGTACAAAGGACGGTGCGATCACCATACCCGTACCGTAAGATTATCCCCCAAAAAATTGGAAAAAGAAATTGTATAGAATTAAATTTTAATATATTGGAGAAAAAAAGAATAAAAAAATTATTTTTGAAATTTTAAGGAATATAACTTAAATAATAAAATAACTATACATAATTATAATAGAAATGTAGGAAATTAGTATACAAAGATAGAAATATAATAATTAATACATTTAAAAATTGTCATTTACAAAACCTTTGAAATTCACTGAAAAAACCATAGGTTTTACACATGTTATAGTTAGCTGGACATTTCACTCATACAAAACCATTGAAATTCCCCCATTATAGTTAGTTCAGCTAACTATAACTTGTGCGTCCGCAATCCACTGCTGATGACGTCACATATTACATCACTCATGACATGGTCAGAGACATCACTCATGACATCTCAAATAACTTCACTGATGACATCACTGATGACATCATCCTTGTGAAAGAGTGGCAGACCTCCTCTCACCCTAATATAACCTTTGATACACACATTCAAAAATAGAAACAAAAAATTTCAAAAAAATGATAATACCAATACCAGTTACAACAACCTATTCAGTAATTCCAACATCTACATACACACCCACTCATTCACCAACACTTCTATATAGTCACTCATACATGTACTCACTCATCATATGTACTCATACACCTATACATCCTGTTACACACCGATACTCATCCATAGAGTTACTCACACACATACTCACACATGCAAATAAACTATCAATCATCCAGTTACTTGCATATACAGCTATACACACACCACTGCACTTACTTCTACAGAAACGTACACATACTTACTCTCTTAAACAATCACTTATAGAAACACACACTTATTGATAGAGGAACTCTTCCAATCTCTCACTCTGACATATACTCTCTTATATACATCAATACTCATATATGCTAGTTTAAAAACATATGTAGTTACTCATAAAGATACTACTGAGACAGTCATTCACTCACTAACACACCCATACACACACTCATACACCCATACAGTCCTGCACACATGCGGTCTTCAAAACACATACAAACAGTGAGTCAGTCATTCATGCATCTGTGTGCTAAGTAATACCCTCCACCAAACCATACAGACACTCATTCTGATACTCATCAAACCAATAATAACCCATATACACACTCATGTAGCTACTCACCAACCCATGCAGCTATTTATACACAAAGTGAGACACAGATACAGATATTTAAATATTTAAACATTAGTCGCTAATACATGTCTTCACTAAGATACACTTAATAAGGCAATTATACAATCAATTTTATAAAAAAACATCCATTTAGACACTTATTTAACCGTTTATTCTTCCATTGATGTTTAGATATACATATATAAAAAATATATTTTTTTCAGAAAGACACACATGCACTGGATGATGTCATCATTGATGTAATCAGTGATGTTATAAGTGATGTTATTTGAGATGTCATCAGTGATGACATGAGTGATGTCACTGACCATGTCATGAGTGATGTAATATGTGACGTTATCAGCAGTGGACTGCGGACGCACGAGTTATAGTTAGCTGAACTAACTATAACGGGGGAATTTCAATGGTTTTGTATGAGTGAAATGTCCAGCTAACTATAACATGTGTAAAACCTATGGTTTTTTCGTTTAATTATATGTATATATATATATATATATATTCCCAACTCACTGCTCGCTGCAACTCAAGCCGCTTACATGACGACGGGCCGTGGCGGGTTAGCGAAAACCCTTATATATCCAACAACACTCTGTTTAATTTGAACAGGAATTCAGAGCCACGGCACCAAAACTGCTGGAAAGGTAAATTTAATGGCAGCACTCAACGCATTTCAAAAAACGAGGTTTCCTTGTTCACGAGTACAGACTGTATATATATTCCAATTGCAAAGCGCCCAAAGTTGAGGAGCTACACATGTGCGTGTTTGAAGCCTTCTTTATTGATGAACAGCCAGGAACAACAGCAGCGCTCCCACAGTGATTATTACACCAAACATGTTTCGGGCGTCCTAGCCCTTGGTCACTGGTATTTCATGGAGTCACAGCTGCAGCCATGAAGAAAGTAGAAATAGGCAATTGCTACTTTTCTTCAATATTTATGTCAAACCGCCATTAATGCAGAGACATGGACAGTCTACGCGTTTCAGCACTATAGCCTTCAACTGGACCATAGAGTCCAGCTGTCTAGATCGCCATTTTGAAGTGACAGATGCTTATTACAGTCCCTTGTTATTTTTACCCCAGTGCTCATTCTGGACTGCTGACCCACTACTTATTATGGTGGTGTTCCCGGTCCACCATTTTAACATTTTACTAACTGCAAAGTACATTAGAGATCTTCTACAAGATTTTCTAAGTCATAAAATGCCAAATATGTGCAATTGCATCATTTCCAAAACAAAGTGCAAGTGCAGAAAAAGTGCATTTAATAATGAACCAGTTGGAACAATTTTGTTAAGAGTCAAATATGCAAACATTTTCATTATGGGTGAGGGGGGTCTTAGGATAGCAGCATTGATACACATAGAATCTCTAAAATTCATGCAAAAATGGTCTCAAAGTTCTATCCATAAAATTATTGACAGTTTAACTTAAAAGGCACATAATATATACCCCTTAAAAGTTAAAACCCCAATGATAAAAATATGTATGTGTAAAGTACAAAAAACCAGTATGACTAAACCGGATAAAACAATCCGGAGATCAAGGGGGAATTGTATATATATATATATATATATATATATATATATATATATATACACACACGCAAGGATGGCGTGCTTAAGCCACTTCAACGGCGGGCTCACGACGGGGTTCGCCAGGCCCTCAATCTGCACACACTCCTGGTCACAATCCTTCCCATGGAAAAAACCAGAGTCGGAGCCCAATTGTAGTACAGTGCTTGTCAGTATTTAATCAGCAGAAGAAAACACCCAACGCGTTTCGAGATCAGCCGATCTCTTGCTCACGGGTGGAGCTTACCAGTACCATCATTCATTTAAAGTAACATACTTTGTTTTGAAGTGCACCACGTGATCATAAACATAAAGAAAATATTCAGGTTAATGCCATGTCATCAATTTGAGATAAACGTTTCATGTAAACATTCGTATCGCATTCCTGTACAGAAACAGAAAACAAACGGGAGTCACATTGCTTTAGGCAATCAAAGTTGAAATACGGCAGTAGACAACCATGTTTTTGTTTTTAAGCAATGTTCCGTAAGCTAGGTGACCATGTGGAACTTCACATTATCATTTAGATCGGGCCAATTATCCCCCGGCAACAGTTGCTTTGTTTGTGTTAATGCCACACAAACACTGAACAAATTAATAGTTCATAATAAGTGATACTGCCCCAGTGGGCATATACCGCATAGTTCTATTCGCCATTGTAGTGACTTCCCAAATTCAGCCCGAGTGGGCAAAATCACTAAGGTATTCATGTTCCTGCAAGAGAGGAAGAAAGGACATAGCTGTATATGACAATTCTTACTTTACAGATCTGTGTACTGTTAAAAACATTATTAAAATTCTAGAATTCAGTTACCTAAGAAACAGCAGCTTATCATTACACCAATTGAACTATATATCAGACCTGGAGGTGAATCGCTAACTCTTCCCCCAAATTGTGTCCTACAGGCTGCATAGTATTGTACATTATAATGTACTTTGATTCTAGTTTTCTCAACTCCAGCCACCTGTTCCCTCCCCTGTCATTGCTCTCAACACTGTCCAGGACATAGAATTTCATCAAATTGGGATTTTTATTGTGTTCCTCTGCAAAATGCCTGGCTACAGGGTATTGCTGATTCACATTCCTGATTGCTCTCTGATGTTCCAAAATTCTAAGTTTCGCCTGCTTCGTGGTGCACCCTATATAAAAGTTATTACAGGGACATTCCAGTGCGTAAATAACATATTCAGTTGTGCAACTGAGATTTTTAGTAATCTTGTGAGCACGGCGTTCTTTGGACAGTTGTATTGCTTTGCAATTATTGCTGTATTTGCAAGCTTTGCACCTGCGACATGGATAAAATCCTTGTACTGTATTAGTCTTTTGGCTTTCTTTCACCAATGTGGTGCTCAGTGTATCCTTAAGGGATTTGGCCTTCCTAAATGTCAAAGAGGGAATGTCATGAATGGCTTCTTTTACATCTTTATCAAGCCTAAGTGTATCCCAATACTTGCCTAGACATTTATGCAGTTTCCAGGATTGGCTGTTATAGGTAGTTATGAAACGTACCTTTTCGTCAGTACTGTGTTGTTTGGGAACCAATAGCTCACTTCTGTCCATAGTATTTACCCTGGTGAGGGCCTGCTGGATCACTTTTTGACTATAGCCCCTCTCAGAGAACCGTTTCACCATTATCTGGCTATCTCTGGAAAAACATTCGGCCGAGCTACAGTTTCTTTTAGCTCTGATTAGCTCGCCGACTGGTATACTGCGTATAAGGCTTGGGGGATGACATGGAGCAGGCTATTTCCTGCTGTAGATTTCCAAAATAAGGAGCTTTTTAAAGTTCCTCCAATGACTTCAAGCTTTATGTCCAGGAATTCCAACTGTTCTTTGCTGATAACACTGGTAAACCTCAGGTTAAGGGAATTTTGGTTCAGGATGGACTCAAATTCATGTATCTGGTCGAGGGTGCCGCTCCAAATACTGAAAATGTCGTCGATATATCTTTTCCAGAGGATGACGTGGGTACCAAAGTGGGAGATCTTATTCATCACCAGCTCCTCCCACCAGCCCAGATACAAACATGCTAGGCTGGGGGCGAAGCAAGTACCCATCGCCACCCCCCTGGTTTGTTTGAACAATAATTTGTTGAAGATAAAGTAATTGTTGGTCAAGCATTCCCACATCATGTCCAGAAGCATGTTGGTGTGTGACAAAAGAAAGATAGATCTCTCCTTTAAGTAGAATTTACATGCTTCTACACTAAGTTCCTGGGGAATGCTGGTGTACAAGCTGGTGACGTCAAAACTCACCAACCAGTACTCAGGATTCCAGGTGATGTCTTTAATGATTTGCAGAAAGTCGGATGAGTCCCTCACATACGAGGGCAAACTGGTGACAAAGGCTGCAGGAAGTGGTCTATGTACCTACTGGTATTTTCATAAAGACTTCCCACCGATGAAACAATAGGTCTTCCGGGGGGTGTCTGGAGGTTTTTGTGCAACTTGGGTAATAAATAAAGTGCAGATGTTTTAGGATATTTAACCTAGCTTACGGAACATTGCTTAAAAACAAAAACATGGTTGTCTACTGCCGTATCTCAACTTTGATTGCCTAAAGCAATGTGACTCCCGTTTGTTTTCTGTTTCTGTACAGGAATGCAATACGAATGTTTACATGAAACGTTTATCTCAAAGTGATGACATGGCATTAACCTGAATATTTTCTTTATGTTTATGATCACGTGGTGCACTTCAAAACAAAGTATGTTACTTTAAATGAATGATGGTACTGGTAAGCTCCACCCGTGAGCAAGAGATCGGCTGATCTCGAAACGCGTTGGGTGTTTTCTTCTGCTGATTAAATACTGACAAGCACCGTACTACAATTGGGCTCCGACTCTGGTTTTTTCCGTGGGAAGGATTGTGACCAGGAGTGTGTGCATATATTATATATATATATATATATATATATATATATATATATATATATATATATATATATATATATATATATATATATATATATATATATATATATATATATATATATATATATATATATATATATATATATATATATATATATTTATATATATATATTTATATATATATATATATATATTCACAGAAAAAACCATAGGTTTTAGGCCATATATAGTTAGGGATTTGCATTTACAAAACCTTATTTTACTCGCATAAAACCATTGAAATTCGCATATATAGTTAGATGCGCTAACTATATATCGCGCACCCGCAATCCACTGCTGATGATGTCACATATTACATCATTCATGACATGGTCAGTGACATCACTGATGACACCATCCAGTGGCTGTCTGTTTCTGTAAAGTTAAAATATGTCTTACATATTGAAGAATGAGTGGATGTATAAGTATCTAGATGAAGGATTTAGTAGGTGCATGACTGACTGTATGAGAGAGTGATTAAATGTGTCTCACTGAGTGCATGGGTTAGTGACTAAACTATCTTAATTTGTGCATCATTATATCTGTTGTTCTATGAACTGCTGCATGTGTTGATCAGTAGCTATATGAGTAACTGTATGGGTTATTGATTGGTTGCCCAAGTATTTGTATGGGAGAGTGAGTGTGTGTGTGGGGGTGGCTGGAAGGTGTGTGACTCTGTGCATACATGTGTGAACAGTTTATTCACTAGATCTATGGGTTCAAAACTGCATGTGGAAACAGCTGTATGGGTGGTTGACTGTGTACGAGTGTATTGGTGAGTGAATGGATATCTCAGTGCTACATGTCAAAGTAAGTACATATGTAAAACACAGTACATGTGAAAGTTCACATATATAAATTACTGTGTATAAGAGCCAGTGAATGTGTGAGTGGCTGTATGGATCATTGTGAACTTGTATCAGGGATTGTATAAAAGAGTAAATATGTGTTAGTATATGTTTGAATAAGTAAGGTGTGTATAACTGTATAGTTGAGGATATGGAGGAGTGATTGATTCAGTGCATGACTGACTAGGTGTGTGAGTAACTCCATGGATGAGTGACAGTCTGTGAGTGTCTGTTTACTCTGAGTGTATCTAAGGTTATATTAGAGTCTGAAGAGGTTGATCGTATTATCACATGATTGATGTCATCAGTGATGTTGTCAGTGATGTCATTTGAGTTGTCATCAGTGATGTCATTTGAGTTGTCATCAGTGATGTCATCAGTGATGTCACTGGCCATGTCATGAATGATGTAATATGTGACATCATCAGCAGTGGATTGCGGGTGCGTGATATATAGTTAACGCATCTAACTATATATGCGAATTTCAATGGTTTTATGCGAGTAAAATAAGGATTTGTAAATGCAAATCCCTAACTATATATGGCCTAAAACCTATGGTTTTTTCTGTGAATTTCAATGGTTTTTTAATACCAAATATCAAATGCTGTCAAATGTCAAGTACATGATAGGTAAAAACATTTTCGTGTTTATGCACGCTGATGTGCTTTGAATGCTGCCCCCCCTCCCCCTCCCCTCTTTTCTCTTAGCAGTACTCTCTCTTTGCAGATAGTGAAGGGTAGTTAACGCAGGCCTTTGCCCCCGTTGTAATCCGTCGTGCCTGCTTCTCTCTCTATTTGATTGATTGCTTTCCAAGCATTTACTGTTTTAGAATTGGTTCTCTTTGGTTCATTCTGTATTTACAAACAAGCACAGAGTCGCAATACTCTGTTTAGTCTTTGCAGATAGTGAAAAATAGTTTAAAAAAACAAAAGTAATCGAGCAAAATCTGTAGGCCACTAATGGGATCTGTTTTTGACCTCGCTAAAATAGAAACATTAAGAACAACCCCTCATGAGAAATACGAAACTAGTAAGATGAACTTAGCTCCACACCATGATGGCTGCAAGACAGCTCGACTCCGCCGCCCACCCCACCCCACCCAAAATAACGACAAACCCTATGCAAATATTATAAATATATACAACACACCAGCAAAGTAACAGGGTAAAACGTTTTATTAAATAACTATATACATGGCAGCCTGCTGCAACATCGATCCAAATGCCTTTTGGTGACTCTTCCATTGTGAACATTGTCCCACAATCCGTTTGACCTGAAACGATTACACAAATAAAACATTTGTGAGTTTTAAATTTCCGGAGAAGTATAATTCACCAATAGTTTTCTCTGTAGATCTTTTTCCATTAACAATCCCAGTTCCATCACCCGCCCAGGATATCACTACTGTTAGTTGTCATTGTTGCTTCTGTTTTAATAAAAAATGTTTTAAGGTCTTTAATGTTTTTGTTGCGATGTATATATTTATAAGTTATTAAAGTGTTATAATCCTACTATTTTTTTTATCGATTATTGCTGTTTGAGATATTCCCTGTCTACAAACAGAGAAGAATAGAAATATTCTGTCTCCCTTTGCAGATAGTGAAGGATAGGTAATGCGGACTTTTGTCCCCCGTTGTAATCCGTCATGCCTGATTGATTGATTGGCTGGAAATTTATTGTTCAAGGAATAGTTCTTTCGAGGTACTCTCTGTTTGCAAATAACGTGGAATAGAAATATTCTGTCTAGTCTTTGCAAGTAGTGAAGGGTGGGTAATGCGGACCTTTGTCCCCCGTTGTAATCTGTCACTCCCCACTGATTGAGAAACTACTTCCACCCGGACCATTTATTAGAAGTACATCATCTGACTCAACCGGAGAGAACCCCTAATAAAGAAGACATATGTAAAATACGAAGTAATCCCTGTATCCTGTTAAACAGAAACTTTAGCATGAAACACACTTGAAAAGGAAAGGAAAGAAATCGAACAAAATCAGTAGGCCTCTGATGAGTTTTTGACTTCGCTAGAAATAAGAAACATGAAAATGGTGAAAGAAGCCAAGCTTGACGTTACGGCAGCCACAAGGTAGCTAGGCTCCGCCACCCCCCCACTGCTCCAAGAATGTCTGTCCCACCGCCCGCCACGCCCAATAACGGTAACATGAAATAAATACAAATCAGCAGATACCTACCCCCATTCCGGAATCTCCCGAAGTGCAACAGGTTCGCGGCTACGCCCATCCGGAAGACGAGGCCTTCGGCACGTGTAGGGCGAGTCCTGCTGGCAGCCGTCGGCCGGGGAGGTCATCCCGTAAGGTGGGCCAGGAGAGGAGCCGAGCCCAACGGGATTCTTCTTCTTTCTTAGATAATGACTGCGACAACGGGGGGGATGTCTTGCATATGCCACCGCCCCCCCCCTCTCGTATCTCCTGGTCTTGCCCCGGCTTGATATGAGCTCCCCGTTCGGGCCTGAAGCGGCGCCCTGCAGGCCACGGGGGGGGGGGATGTCTTGCCTCTGCCTCCGACCCCCCCCTCTTATCGCCTGGTCCGGACATCACGGATATCAATGCCAGGTGTCGGCGTGGGGTGCGCTGGGAGGGAGAGCCTCTCCCACCCCCCCAGGTGGGGGCCCCTCAGCTGCACCCCCAACGCTCCACTCACCCAACAAAAGGGTTCGTCCACTCTTGCGATACAGCGACGCTGCACTCGCCCAACAAAAGGGTTCGTCCACTCTTGCGATGCAGTGACGCTCCACTCACCCAACAAAAGGGTTCCTCCACTCTTGCGATGCAGCGACGCTGCACTCACCCGACAAAAGGTCTCGTCCACTATTGTGAGGCAATGATGCTCCTCTCACCCAGCGGGGGTCTCGTCCACTGTTGCGGTGCAACGGCGCTTCTGAGTTCAACTAGAAAATGAGTCCTGCATCCAGAAACGTTCTCCTCAACTTTGAAGATTCTATAAGAGCCACGGGGGCCCCCGACCCCCGATGGGGAATGACTGCCATGATCACCCACGGAACGACCACGACGTAGCCGCGGGACGTCGGCGCGCTCATGCCGGCGCCGGCCTCAGTCTTGAGATCACCAAAATCCTGCAAGACTACCAACTTGATCAGTTCCGGTGGGACACCAGTATGACCCGGTAGGAGAGATTTTTGCCTCCCACCCCTCTTTGACTGATGGTTCATGTCGCCAGTCCCCTCTACTACCCTTCAACGAAAACTTTTAGACTGCCGAAAGAGGTCCTGGTCCAACCACGAGTTGGTGGAGACATTTTGACTATACTTGGACCTTCCTGACCTCACCCAAAATGGCGCCGGTACAAATGAAACTATTGTGCCCCGATTGCTCAGCCTTGATATCATGAGATATGTATGCAGTTTTTAGCACATGAATTGATATGGGATAAGACTGATTATATGTTCGGACAATGAATTGATCCGGGATGGGTATTGATTATACGTTCGAACAATAAATTGACATGGGACTTGTACTGATTACACATTCGGACAATGAATTGATATTAAGTTCTAATGCATCATTGATTACTGTATTTATTGAAGGTTAGAATTGTCGACACTTTTGGTACTTGCTCACAATGAATTATCGATATGATTTTGTCGCACTTATCGCACTTTTTACTGATTATATGTTCGGACAATGAATTGATCCGGGATGAGTATTGATTATACGTTCGAACAATGAATTGACATGGGACAGGTACTGATTACACGTTCGGAAAATGAATTGATATTAAGTTCTAATGCATCATTGATTACTGTATTTATTGAAGTAATACTGATCTCTCCGCATGAAATTACTTTTCCACATGCTACACAAGTCAATCTCATCTGCACAAAGTTCTTTTGCAGATTTGGGACCGTTTCCCTTGCCTCTGACTCACTTATTGCTAAGTCATTGGTGGATGTTTTTGCCGGTCGGGGGTTATATCTCGAAGTTGTGCTTTAGAATAATTAAAAGGGTGCCACCTCTCCATGTGCCGATGCATGGTATGATTACCATAGCAATATTTTTTTTCGGTCCCTCTCGAGAGTTTTTTTTTTTCAGATGAGGCAGGTAACGAACCTGACTTTAACTTTCTTTTCATGAGAAGGAAAAGAAAAAAATTGCCAGATAAAATTCACTTTCACATGGGACATTCTAGGCATTTCTTTTAGTTTTTTAATGTACATGTTCATAAAACGATTACACAAATGAAACATTTGTGAGTTTTAAATTTCCGGAGAAGTATAATTTACCAATAGTTTTCTCTGTAGATGTTTTTCCATTAACAAACCCAGTTCCATCACCCGCCCAGGATATCACTACTGTTCCCCATGTCATAAAACCTTAGGATGTTCAATAACTGAAACAGCTAATATGGGTTTACTTACAGGGGACATCTTTTGTTCTGTTTTGTAAAGTAAAACTATTGTGAACGCAAGTATTATACATAGTTAGTGTTTAATATAGCATTTGTCAGTCATTGGTTAAGCAGCTAGGACCTGTTCAATCTTGACACCCCAGGTGCTGTGTATGTTGCACTATAGTGCTGCATCGGGAATACGGACAACCCTATTGATGTTGATTTTTCATTATTGATTATTGTAAAGAAATGGCGACTCCCCCCTTTAGCAGATTAGCTAAATCTTTGCGTAATTTGGGCATAAAAGTTATATTATTGGAAGTAGATGGTTATAGTTCTGGTTAATTTCCATTCAGAATGTCCTACACAGCACCACTCTAGGTAAATATGCTGCCTTGGGACTATTCGCACAACAGACCGCTACTGACCATTGTTGCTTCTGTTTTATTAAAAAATGTTTTAAGGTGTTTACTATTTTTGTTGCGATGTATATATTTATAAGTTATTAAAGTGTTATTTTCCTTCCTTTTTTTGTGAGTGCTATATATTTTTAATGTGACACATAATTGTGAAGACTTTGATGTACAAAAAGGCATCCCTGGAATCTTCCGCTTCAGGCTCGGTCCCACACACCCTCACAGTGAGAATCCCCTCTCCAATCACAATACAGGATGGTTATCAGATTGCAGGAACGCGTGTAGTGTGACAGATCTCATCGGGTGGGGGCCTTGATCTACTGTAACTTCTTTGAAGAGGGGTGATTCTTTACAGTTGAGGCCATAAACTACATCTGCAGGGCTAGGTGATAGCCTGGGACGGGCCTGGACAATCGGACACAGAGGAAGAGGAGTGTCAGAGGGTGCGGTAGTGAATAGGGTGAAAGGCAGGTGTCGGGCGGGCACAGACTGTGATTCTCAGAGAAGAACAGCGCAGATGGGAGGAGGTTTCTAGCCCATACATGAGAAAGAGAGCGGGAGTGACCAGTGCGTGGGGGAGATGCTTGCGAGGGTGCAGACAGTGGGTCTGGTCAAGGCATCTAAAATGGCTGCTGTGCTCGACAAAAGTGTGGCATTGCAAAAAAGGCAAGATGGCGCAGACAATGTTTATCAATAATGATTTATTTATAACAAATAAAATATTTACTCGCAGTGACAAAATGGCGGTCAACACTTCCTGATTTCCATCGAATCGAACGTTAACAGATGTCACGCAGCAAAAAAAAAAAACGCTCACGCACAGCCGCTGGAAGACATGTATCAACATATATGAGCCTCCTCAGCCACCCTCAGAAAACAAAAGGGGTCAGGATACGTCTCCCGTACCCCCTTATACCTAGTAATTTAATGAAATCGAAACACAAAATGGCGAATTCACGTTTCGCTACCAGTTTGCGAACCGAGAAGCGCTTCTACCGCGAAAAATCAATTTTTTTTTATTTGCCCCACGGGACCCTTTCATAACCCCAACATCATTCTTAGGGGGTCAAGAGGGGTCTACCTAGCACCCTTTCATTAAATTCCCCCTTCGTTTTTCTCCTCCTCTTGTCTCTCGATCCTACCGACAGACAAGATGGCGGCCGCACCGGACTGTTTAGAATGTTGACAGACACCGGACAGCCAATCAGCTTCGCTACGCAAAGCTCCGTTACGCAAAAAGTAAGCGATCTGGAGCGCTATCTGGGACGCTGTCACAGATATATCTGTTTTTTAAACGTTAATTTCTCAAAATCCACTGGAGCACATATATTGAGACCCAGCAAAGGCACATCAGCCGTTAGTTTGCGACCCGGTTCGAGAACCGCTTCTACCGTGAAAAATCAATTTTTTTTTATTTTTCCCACGGAACCCCTCGGGCTAACAGTCCCTACAATTTTGCCAAGTTTCGTACAAATCCATTCAGCCGTTCGAGCTAAAAGTGAGGCCAAACGCCCTATGGAAATTAACATAGGAAAAACGCGTTTTGGGACCCCCCTTTTTTCTCGGCCCCCCCTTGACGAACCCCCCCCAAATTTTCAGGGGCTGCTCAGAAACAAAATGTGCCATTTTCCTGAAAATTTCAGCCGATTCCGTCCACAAACGCCAAAGTTATTAGACATAGAATTTTCAAAAGTTCCATAGAGAAATAATCCTAACTATATATAACTACTGGCGACCGCCAGTAGGTATATATATATATATATATATATATATATATATATATATATATATATATATTGACCAAAAAAAAACATAGGTTTCATCAGTGTTATAGTTAGCTGGACAGTTGTGCTAACTATAACTCGCGCGCCCGCAATGCACTGCTGATGATGTCACATATTACATCATTCATGACATGGTCAGAGACATTACTGATGACATCCCTGATGACATCTCAGATGATATCACTGATGACATCACTGATGACATCATCCAATGAATGTGGTTTTGCTTGAAATTTAAATATCTATTATATATATATATATATATATAAAAATCTGTATTGAAGATTGATTGGATATATAACTGTCTGGATGGAGGATTTAGTAGCTGTCTAACTGTTTGTTTAAGTGAGTAATTAAATATGTCTTACTAAACATATGGGCTGGTAACTAAACTCTGTGAATGTGTGTATCACTGTCTCTGTTGTTGTATAGCCTGCTGCATCAATCGGTCACTAACTACATGAGTGTCTATATTAGTTATTGATTAGTTGGCTGAGTATTTGTAAGGGAGACTGAGTATATCTGTGGTTGGGTGGGGGAGTTGCAAATCTATGCATAGATGTGTGGGTGGTTGATTGTCTAGGCATATGGGTTTAGTAGTGTTTACGGAAACAGTTGTTTGGGTGTCTCAGTGTGTTTATTTGTGTGTTGGTAGGTGAAAATATGTGTCAGTGGTACATCTCCAATAAAGTAGAAAAAAAAGGCATTGTATATGAGAGTTGGTGTATATAAATAAGTAAACTTAAGAGTCAGTGATTGTGAGAGTAACTGTGAGAATGAGTGTATAATTGTAATAGTGATTTTTTTAACATAGTAAATGTGATTTACTATGTGTATGTATAAATCAGGTGTTGTGTGTATAACTGTGTAGATGAGTAATGGTAAGTGTGATTGATTCTTTACATGAGTGAGTAGCATCACTGTATAACCGACTAGGATGAATGCTGATGTGTCATTGTCTATATAGGTGTATGAGTACATTTGATAGTGTTACCATTGATCAGTGACTGCATGTATAAGTGATTCTGTGGGTGAATGGACAGTTGTGTGTGTAGACTTAGGAATCAGTGAGTGCATATGTAGTAACTGGTATGTGTTTGTCAATGCTTTCAAATATGGTACTCTGTATTTTACAGTGAGTGATCAAAGGTTATACTAGTGTGTGATGAGATGTATCAGATTGTCGCGTGGATGATGTCATCAGTGATGTATTTTGAGATGTCATTAGTGATGTCACTGACTATGTCATTAATTATGTAATATGTGACATCATCAGCAGTGCATTGCGGGCACGTGAGTTATACTTCGCACAACTAACTATAACGGAGGAATTTCTATGGTTTTGTACGAGTGAAATGTCCAGCTAACAGTAACACTCATGAAACCTATGGTTTTTCAGTGAATTTCAAAGGTTTTTTAAATGCTAATTCCTAACTAGAACGTCTCTAAAACGTATGTTTTTTTTCAGTGAATTTCATAGGTTTTTTAAATGCTAATTTCTAACTATAACGTCTCTGTAACCTATGTTTTTTCGGTGAATATATAAGACTCCGGAATCTGGGGATCACGGTTCGATCCCCGTGACCGGCGGCAGATTAGCTCAGCACCATGTGACTGTGGGCAATAGCTTGCTTAATCTTTCCGACGGCCCCCAGCGCCTAAAGACCCTTACGGGGGATTGTTTGCGCTTTACAAATGTGGATAATTATTAATATTAATATTATTATTATTATTATTATTATTATTATTATTATTATTATTATTATTATTATTATTATTATTATACACATATACATATATACATGAAGATGAAGGAACACAAGAAAACAATAGCCAGCCAGGGCAAAAATCTGGATCCCAAAGGATACAATGAGTCCCTAAGAAATAAAATATCCAAGAAAGAAGTGGCTCAAACAGATAGGTTCACCAAATCGGTCGGTATTTGTTTATACATAATAAATATGTGACTGCTTGCGGTGTCAGTCATGTGCAGTTCCAGAAAAATTAAGGTTTGTGTAAGTGCTTGCAGTGACCATTGGTGGGATAACATTGTTAGAGGAGGACAATGTATGTGTTGACTTACGTGCGATCAAATTTGGACCTATGTCAGCAGGGACTTGAGCCTGATGGCAAAACGTAGGAATCTTGCCAAGCTGGTGAGTAGTAAAAAGTATGCATACTTAACATTGATGATCTTGATCATTATTGCCAGGATACTAGGTAATGTTCTAGAGCCAGATTAGCAGAACGTTATCACACCAATGGTCACTGCAACCACTTACACAAACCTTAATTATTCTCGAACTGCACATGACTGACACCGCAAGCAGTCACATATTAATTATGTATAAACAAATATTGACGTAAATAAGTGCACTGCTTGCCCTTTAAGAACCACCATCTTTAAGGTATGTTTGTAATCCACTGTGAACCCCTCATCTATTTTTACATCAGAATTTATAGAGGAGGAAGTAGGACCATCCCCCTTACCAGGGGCAGAGTCAGCACTAGGAGCGAATGCTCTCCTACACGTGGGTAAGAATGGCGTTTTTGCATCCCCAAAACTGCTTCTGTTTCTAACGTGTGTATAAGGCTAATGGGGCGTTAATAGTCAGCGCATTGTTTGTCTCACCATTTCAGCAAGGACCACTTCATATGCGACTCTTTTGCAACCTGATGTGGAGACTTCGACTAATACCGAAGGTATTTACGATGCAATAATGCTGAATACTTGATGTCAGTTAACTCTTCACTTCCTAACGTATTTGTAGTACTGGTTGCAAGAAATATATTAGTTTTTGTCTGTAACATGTATCCTCAACATTCTAAAAGCTGGCAAATGCATACTAAGCATATTTACTAGTCCTTACTAGTTTTTGCGCGATAATTGTAAGATATTGCACTCCACACTCGTGGTATTTACGGATATGACATAGAGTGATTAACGATAATAACATACCTCAATGATACACATGGAGAGCAATACATGCCGCACAAAACGTTTTAGTCCTAGTGACCACTAAGAATGCGATGTGTATATATATCTATGTCCGATGCCAACTGACAGTGAACCGACCTATTCAATTATTCTCATTTTCCAAGCTCAGCTTTCCCTCCAGTGCTCACAGTGTTGTGCACGCTACATAGAAATAAATGTTCGCGAGTCAACTGTTACATTGAGAAACTTAATGTTAATTTTGTTCCCACAATGCAGGAATCTCACTATAAGAATCTCATACATTAATTGAACACTACACAAGCTTAGTGAGTATCAAACCCCCCCATTTTTTGCATTGTCCTGACGAAAGCTCCACAGACCCTTTTGGGCCCAGGAGAGCTGAAACATGTCGACCTATCTATAGAGACATACGGTAATCCAGTAACTCGATTACCTAATATATCACTATTCAAGTTTTAACTTACAGTGCCCACCTCTTTGTAATAAATTTTGTTTTTGGTGTGATACTGCCTTTTATTACATCTTTTGACTGCTCTACACACCATTCATCTGTAGCTGTCCCTATAATTTCTGGACACTTCTACACTTACCAGAGGTTGCCTCGGGCGAGGCAGGCATATAGCACGTCATTTTGATAACCCGATGACTATTCCATGACGCTAGATAAGGGGCGGACAAAAAGATACACCGCAACATCAAAATCAAAGCGTCTATGAGGGTTCTCAAATATAACCAATGGTTATTGTAGATACCAGTGTCCATTCCCACTTTTGATTATCATAGAAATAAAATCAATACCCAGTAGCTGTATTTCGCAGAAATGCTTCCTCCGGTCCCCTGACGTTCCAGCCCCTCCAAAAACGAAAGTCAGCCAAGCAGGGGTCAAGAAGACAGTGCTTTCTATACCTCCGTGCAGTTATATATATAAGATTCCACAATCCTGCTTCCCCCTGGGATCCCCCAAGACACAGGTACGGACCACGGTTGTGTAGGTTTTCAAAGTGCTGTTTATTGCATTCCAAACTGCAGTGTCTTCAGATGACCAGTGCCCAGCATTACGAGTTTTGTTAGTGAAACACTGACTTGATCGCATGACGTGCTCAGGGCCAATGCGCATTAAGTACCAGTGAAATTGGGGGAAAAAATTGTTAATTTGCACACAGCTCGCTTTTTTTTTCAAACATAGCATAGAAATAGAAGAAACATTTCTCCATATTGCATTTAGATACCAGTAAAATACATAGTATTCAAGGGACTTTAAATGTGCAAAAATAGCAGTAAATAAATAAATAAATAAATATGTGCAATAAAGTGCAAGTGCAAGAATTCAAATTAACAATTATAAATGTTCGCCAGTTATTGTTACAGCATAACTGTTGTTATAAAAATAAAGTTCATTAGAGAAGTCGGTGCGATGCATTTATTCCTTCCAGTATGCCTAATTTCCTTATATGACCCCTATATACTAGTTCAAATTAATAAACATTGCATATAGTCACGTATAATGTAGTTCTGGCATATATAAGTCATATTACTAGGATATTTAGTACGGACTCCGTTACATCATTGGCAAGTGCTAAACACTATTACATTGGGGAAACTCAATGACCCCAGCTCCATCATGCCAAAAGAAAAAATCAAAAACTATACAAAGCCATTAACATACACGTTATCTTTAAAAAAAAAACCATAAAACATCCCCGGCTCCTGTCCCACTAAAAGACTGGTAAGATCGGAGGTAAAAATCAGATTTCTCCAGATTAAAACCCATGAACGAACCCTGTCTAAAAACCGGACTAAAAACCATAGGATAAAAAATGGAGAGCTCAAATGAAAGATAAAAGCTGAGATAAGATAAATATACACATAGTTCAAAAATAGTGCACTTGCTACATATATAGGAGAAATGGTAAAAATAGTTATACATTTAAAAAGTAGTGCAGTTCTTCCCCATTATTCAGACCATTGGGCATCTTCGTATCTGGAGCTAAAATGTAGTGTGACTCCAGTTGTCTGAGTTGGGATCAAATGCTGTAGTTATCTCATTCATATTTTTTACCAAATTTACACACTCTGCATGTACTACATTTGAAAAAGCATGTCCTTTTAGATAACCAATTCGAATTTTCCTTCACTTCTGGACTAGGCTTGACCAGTGCATCCCTCCTAGAAGGTGCACGTCTAGAAGTAATTTTAGGTAATTCTGGCATCATCTGTGACATAGTAAGGTCTGTTTTAATAATGAGCCATTTTTTGTAGATAATTGTTTTGAACTGATTCGCCTGTTCACTATATGATGTTATGAGTCTTACTATGTTATCAGTTTTAGGAGACTCATTAGTGTTGGTACCGGCTACTATTCTGTGTTCAGTGTTTTCCTCCCCAGTTGTTATAGTGTTCACTTTGTTCGTGGCCACCTTTAGATCCTTTTCTTTATATCCTCGACTTGTGAATCTCTGAAAAACCTTGGTTTGACAGCTCTTACGGTCATCATCTGAATTACAGTGTACTCCTCAAGAATTCCCCATAGGGGGTGTTTTTAATCAGGTGCCTGGGGTCTGAACGACTGGTGTGTAACACTGCATTGCCTGCAGTACTCTTTATATGTAGTTTTGTGTGGATAGCATTGTTTTTATTATAAATATCTACATCTAAAAACTGTATTCTCTCCTTGCTAGCTTCTGCTGTAAAACTCAAGTTTAAATCATTGTTGTTAATGGTTTTGACTAACTCATAAGCTGTTTCTACAGTCCCCTCCCAGATGACACAAACGTCGTCTATGAAACGCCACCACTGTTTTACATGTGTATCAAACAGTTTTTTGTGGGAGGTTCTGAGGACGTGCTCCTCCCTCCAGCCAACGTGTAGACACGCATAGCTGGGGGAAAAGCATTCCCCCATCACCACACCTCGTTCGCAACACCACGTAGCTGCTGATACACCTCTTTGTTAAAGATGAAAAAGTTGTTCATCAGACATATATTGATCATGTCAAGAAGCATTACATTGTGTTGATAAAATTCACTAGAGCGTTTGGATAGATAGTGTTTGATAGCAGCTACCCCATCTATATGTCTAATACTGGTGTAGAGTCAACTTATATCCATGACCAACAAGACATAATCTTGTTTCGATTCTACTGATTGTATTTTAGATAAAAAGTGGCCAGTGTCACGAATATAAGAAGGTAACAGTTCTACATCACCATGAAGAAAAAAATCGACATATTTAGACATTGGTTCTAGTAACCCCTTCTGAGTCGATATAATGGGCCTCCCTGGTATTGGAGTGGTATTTTTGTGTACTTTTGGGATGAAATAAAGTACAGGGGTAGTGGAGTAGTCATTTCTTAAAAAAAACAAATTCATTTTTGCTCAAAAGCCCCATTCTTTTCCACTCTGACAGATCTTTAAACACAGATTCTTTAATGCATTTTAAATCGCTGAACGTAGATTTTTTTTAGCATTCTGAGTCGCTCAAATGTTTATCAGCTTCCTGCATGTAAAGCTCTAGGTCCACAAAACTATATTCCCCTCCTTGTCCGATTTGTTGATCACAAGATTCTCAGTATTCCTCAATGTGGAGTATTGCTTTTCCTTATATTTTCTTTGTTTGTTTTTTTGCAATACTGTTCTGTTAAGTTGCTTGAGATCTTCTATGACACAGTCGCTGAAAATGTCAATTGCATCTTTAGGCATCATAGGTATGAATGATGATGGTGGTTTGAAGGGGGTTGGAGCGCTTAGATTAGAACGCATTCCTAGTTCTGACAGATCTTCTTGGATGCATGTTGTAGGGTTACTTTCCTTTTGAGCGAGGGCATGCAGAGAGCGGAGTAGTGGAATATCACAAACTTGAACAAGTTCATCCAGAGTAGTGGTACGTTTAGGTATGTTCATAGATTCGTTCACTTTGTTGAGTTTAAAATGTTTCTGAAGTTTCAGTTTCCTGATAAATTTGAAAACATCCACACAGGTTTGAGGATATTAAAAATCATTGCCCGGACAGAAGGATAAACCCAAAGATAGGAGCTGGAGTTCTGCTTTTGATAGGTTGATCACCATTCTGTTGAGGGTCTCAGGTTCACTTATTGGGGTGGCCACTTCTTCCCCCTGCCTCCTCTGCCTCTGCCTTTGGATTTTTCTCCTTTGTTTTCTCCTACTGTTGTTGCGTCGCCGTTTCTACTCGTAGGATTGTATGAGCGCAGAGTATGGCGGCAATCTTCTATGAGAAACCCCAATTCCTCTGATGGGGTATAGTCAGTGGGTAATTTGGCCAGTTGATTATTTGAGCTGCTGTCATCTGATTCATAATTACTGCTCATGGAGCAGGCCTCTGAAATTGACGGATCTGTATTGCCATGAGCTGGTACAGTATTGATTGTCGCTCTTGGGACCAAAGCTTACCTCTTTGCATTACCAAACTTTTTTGAGAAAGTGAATATCTACCCATTTCATAATCAGTTTTGTCCCTAGCGAATTTCCAGATCTTGCGTGTCTTAATGGTTTCTTCATGTTTTTTTAGTCTGGAATCAATATTGTCTCTGTCTTTTTTAATCAGTTCCTTTTGATCATGAGCATCCAGTGTGAAAATCAGTTTATTGATGTATTTCATTATCTCTTGCCCATCAATTTCAGCATACTTGATTAAAATTGTCACCATGTTCACAGATGCTTCCAGGTTAATCTTGGCCCACTCCTTGAGAATTAATGGATTGGGGTTTTCGAATTATGGCACTATAAATACTCTGAGACCACGAGGTACTCGACCCACCTCCTTGAACTTCTTAAGGCTTTTTTTTCTCCCACCATTTCATATGGCTGAGATACCCGCCACCCCCTCTCAACACAATCCCCAAAAGGAGGGAAACCGGAAACAGTTCTTGAAGTTTTTGGAAGAGGGAGGGAGTGACCCTCCCCGGCCGTATTTATTAAAACAAAATTAAACGTTTAAACAGTTCATATTAATGTACAATTTCATAACCACATTGCGATGTTTGGCTAACCTTAACAGATTCTCTAATACAGAGGTTCTCCTAGCCGAACTACCAACCTGCAAAACATTTTCTTGAAATAATGAAATTGTACATCCTAACGTTTAAGGGCCAACGGCAAGGTCGTAACCGGTGTCAAGATCCCTAACCAGAAATACCCCCCCCACTTGGGAGGGGCGACAGCACTGAGGCGTACCCCCCGTGCAACTACCAATTTCCCTTGACTTGTCGGGGGCCCCAATAAACTCGACGCCACTTAAAGGTCGTTCGAGGACTCGTGTGAGTATCTAGAAGGTAGCGTAGACCTCCCCCCAAACCCCACACAACTTACCACATCTGCCGTCGCAGACGTCACTGGCCCTGGGAAATTCCCCAGGAGGGGGCTGTAACCCCTCCTACACAGGAAGGGGCCTTGACCGCCTTTCCTTTCCTTCCGGCGGCCTCTCCTTAGACAGGACCGCCTCCCCGTTGAGGGGCCAATGGCCACCTCTCCCGAGCGCTCCCATCCGTGTTGGGTGACGGCCACTCATAGGGATCTTCCAATTACTGCTCACCGATCATGACCTTACCGCCTACCAAATAAATACGACAATGCTACCTAAACCAACAATCCATTGGCCACTATGACCCGAATAAGCATGCTTATAATGGACACAAAAAACCGAATATCTTTAATCACAGAACATACATAAAATCGACCAACTTTATTACACACTCAATATCCACATGATAATACCACAACCTGTAAACAAAAAATAGAATTAACGAACCATCTTAAAACAACTAGCTGTCCTCAGGGGCTGGTGGGTGGGTCAAAATTGGCTCTTCGTTCCGTCTCGAGCTCACGTGCAGCGAGGAGGTGCAGCTTCAGAGCACAGGAACAAGAGGATGTCTTCCGGTCTTGCGTCCCTTCTTATCCGTCTTCAGGGCGGGCGTAAACCCGCCCCTGCCTGCCCCGAGGGCGTGGCCAGCTGCGTCAGTGTCTAGGCCAGCCCACTCCAGGGCGGGAAAGAGCGCGCCCCGGCTACGCCGCTTCGGGCATACCAGCCGAGACGCGCCTCCCGCCCAAAATGGCTTCCCGGGGGGATCGAGGTACTCTGCCATACGTTCGGGGGGACCGAGTGGTCGCCCCTTTCCATATGGCTGAGATACCCGCCACCCCCTCTCAACACAATCCCCAAAAGGAGGGAAACCGGAAACAGTTCTTGAAGTTTTTGGAAGAGGGAGGGAGTGACCCTCCCCGGCCGTATTTATTAAAACAAAATTAAACGTTTAAACAGTTCATATTAATGTACAATTTCATAACCACATTGCGATGTTTGGCTAACCTTAACAGATTCTCTAATACAGAGGTTCTCCTAGCCGAACTACCAACCTGCCAAACATTTTCTTGAAATAATGAAATTGTACATCCTAACGTTTAAGGGCCAACGGCAAGGTCGTAACCGGTGTCAAGATCCCTAACCAGAAATACCCCCCCCACTTGGGAGGGGCGACAGCACTGAGGCGTACCCCACGTGCAACTACCAATTTCCCTTGACTTGTCGGGGGCCCCAATAAACTCGCCGCCACTTAAAGGTCGTTCGAGGACTCGTGTGAGTATCTAGAAGGTAGCGTAGACCTCCCCCAAACCCCACACAACTTACCACATCTGCCGTCGCAGACGTCACTGGCCCCGGGAAATTCCCCAGGAGGGGGCTGTAACCCCTCCTACACAGGAAGGGGCCTTGACCGCCTTTCCTTTCCTTCCGGCGGCCTCTCCTTAGACAGGACCGCCTCCCCGTTGAGGGGCCAATGGCCACCTCTCCCGAGCGCTCCCATCCGTGTTGGGTGACGCCCACTCATAGGGATCTTCCAATTACTGCTCACCGATCATGACCTTACCGCCACAGGTCTGGATAGTTGACCGGCTATCCGGACCCCCCACAAAGCTCCTACCTAAAGGTCATGCTTCAACGCTTTTAACCATGCTAAGAAGTCTCCTATGAGTAACTCATTCCCCACCCGAGACAAATGCACACCATCCCCCGAATACACACTGTCATCATTAATACAGCCATGCGAAATAGAATGCAATGTCCCGGAACGGAACAACCTACTCACTTTGTTATTAAGCTTTCTAACAGAGTGATTCAAAGCAGGAATAGAAATAGCCCCCCGCCACACCTTTCGTGGGATCATATGGGACCACGCAATTGTGCACCCCGGAACTCTCCTCGCCAACCAACTTACAGTGGAAAGCATTGCCTCCAGGAGAAGTCGTCTACCGGTGGTGACCAAATCATTGCCCCCTAAATGCACTATGACTATAGACGGCGGTGACCTCGTCCGCCCTAACAAATCCTCAAAATATGCTTGAAACTGGTCAATACAGAGACCGCCTCTTCCGTAGAAGGACACCCTGTACCCGTATTCCCCAGCTACGTGAATCATGTCACCTGCTTTGAATACGTCCGCGGCACGCCTCACGTATGAGTGGCTCACGACCCACACCTCCTTTTTCACAGCCGGTGATGTCTGACCGCTGGCCCGGTGTTGGGTCGACTGCAAAGTCCGCCCCGCCTCGTAGGCTTGCGCAACTGAAAACCAAACAAAAACAAGAGGCGTGAGTACATCATTACAGCTTTACAACATGTGTAACCGCACATACCTCTTATAACAATTGGAGGACCAACGCCCCACTCGTTTCACTTGTTCAACATTGAGACCCCTGGCTGTAGCTTCTGTAGCAGCCCCTATCCGAAAGGAATGGGTCCCAAACTCGCCCGGGTTCAAGCCCGCAGCGGCAATTGACATCGCAAGCACCCGCTGAAACTGAAACTTCGCCAGTGGGGTGGCGTCCGCGTGTCTCAACAAGGTCCCCCCCCATACTGCCACCCTTCGTGCTAGGTAATCTTCTAAACACTTTACCGGGCATATGGAGGACCCGGGAATCCTGCGTATGATTATGCAGTCACCCATCCCATCTTGATCGGTCTTGGACCTGACAAAGGAGACCGTCATTGCCTCTCCTCTGATCTGAACGTGTTCTTGGCACAAACCCCCCGCCACATCCTGTTTGTTCCTTGCCACCAGTTCGCTTACTCGCATCGCCCCGTGAAATGCTAGCGTAAAAGCGGCTCGGAACAACACCGCCTCAAACGGAGATGAACATGTGGCAGGGAGTGTAGCCAACAACTGGGCCAACCTATCCAAACCTATCGGGCGCCTCTCATCTACTCTGCGACCCTCAAGGCGTTGCCACCCACGCAGCGCTTTCTGTACAACGAAAGACGCCGTTGGGTCCTGGATACTATGAGCCCTGGCAATAAAGGAAATAGCAGCACGATGCCTCTGAGCCGTAGCCACAGATTTCCCAGCCCTACGTAAGGACATCAGGAAATTCACTACCCATTCCTCGTGGCCCCAAAGTCTCTCTCTATCAGTCCCCAAAAAGGCTAAATAGGACCTAAACGCCCCTTCATATGCCTTCCTCGTCCGTGTTGCTAGACTCTCTCCCACGAGGTGACGAAGTTCGGGGCACCGAGAGACCAGAGAGCTTCGGGGAAGGGTGCCGGCTCTGGGTCCGTTGAGGGAAGGAAGCCCGAGAAAGCCTGCATATGAAAACGAGACAGTGCATCAGCCGCCTGATTCTGTACCCCTGGGACATGTTTTGCTCTGAACAGCACATTCAGTTGCATACACAACAAAACAATCTCTTTGAGCAGTCTTAAAATCAGTTTACATCGTGCTGCCTGACTATTGATGCACTCGACCACAGTCATATTGTCGGACCAAAATATCACAGAGTGATCCTTGAACCCTTCTGGCCAGGTTCTCAAGGCCACCAAAATGGGAAAAAGTTCCAAGAAAGCAATATTACTTGTGAGACCATTGTCATGCCACCATGTCGGCCACCTTTGTGCCGACCATTTTGTGCCGAAGATGGCACCAAAACCTATACTACCTGCAGAATCTGTCCATAGCCCCAGCTCTTCAGAGGATACGGCTGGTTTGTTCCATATGACTCGACCATTAAAGTCCGCCAGAAATGCTAACCAAATACGCACGTCCTGGCGGACCTCAGCCGATAGTCTCGTGCGGTGATGGCCCTCCTTTAGGCCGACCATAGCTTGGGCAATTGAACGAGAAAAGGGGCGGGCCTTCGGTATAACTCTAAGGGCAAAATTCAACTGTCCCACCAACTGCTGTAACTGATGCAGCGTAACTTTAGATCCATTTAGACACTCTTGCAGGGTTGCCCTGAACTTGAACACTTTGTCAGCTGGCAAACGAAAACAACCTTCTCTGGAGTCTAACTGAATCCCCAGAAACTCGAGGCAAGTCGCAGGACCCACCGTCTTACCCGGTGCCAATGGCACACCAAACTGTTTCATTAATACACAAAATTCGGCCAAGGCCCGGCCACATTCGAGATCCCCGGCTGCCCCAAGGAACAGAAAATCATCAAGGTAATGCATTACATGTTGGAAACCCGTCTTCTTTGTGAAGACCCATTGCAGAAAACTACTGAATTTCTCGAAATAGGCACAAGATATAGAGCACCCCATCGGCATACACTTATCCATGTAATAACAACCCTGAAAATTAAAACCTAGGAGACGCTGATCGTCCGGGTGTACCGGGAGCAACCGGAACGCTGACTCGATATCTGACTTCGCCATCAGCGCCCCGGGCCCCAGGCGACTCAAAATGGCTACGGCCTCATCGAAGGATGCGTACCGCACCGAACACACTTCTGGGTCTATTGCATCGTTTACAGAAAGACCACGTGGAGCTGACAAATTATGAATCAATCGAAACTCACCCGGGTCCTTCTTGGGGACCACCCCTAAAGGAGAACAAACAAAATTCTGTACCGGAGGTGCAGTAAACGGGCCGGCGACACGACCTCGGATAACCTCTTTCCGGATCTTATCCTGCACTACAGTCATATGCTGCAGGACGGAAAGTTGATTTTTGCACATCCCGACACCCTGAAAGTCCCCCACCGGAATGCGGAAACCATATGAAAAAACCGTTTCGCAGCAATCCAGCAGAAGTACGATCTGGGTATTCACTGAGCCAGGGAATCATCGCCAAGGTATCAATCGGGGTTGGTAAAGGCGCCCCTCGGACTATATTAGACCTGTTTGGCGCCTCCCCTACCCCCATTCTCACCCGTTCTGGCTCTGCACGAGGACTCAGGATGGGACGAACCGCAACCACTACATTCGTGCTTGAATTTACACGATCCCTGTGGCCTAGTACATTTACCTTTGTTGAAATTGAAGCAGAAACCCCTTTTCCCTGTATTACTGGCAGGTCTCGAGTAATCGTCGGTACTCGTACCTGACCGAAAGGGCGTCCCCGCATATTGGCGGGAGGACTCGCCAACATTGCTCCCCACCAACGGCATTTTCAACATTCCTGACTCTTTCATTTTATCCCATGTCAAAGAATCATAACAGTCCCAGGTTAAACTTTTGTTATGCTCCTTCGCCTTCCTGAAGAGATTATCATAACAGAACCAATGGTTACCCTGGTGAGACGTCGAGTACCCCATGATTCGTGACTGATAGATCGGTAACTCAGCAAGCAATTCGGGCCTACGTTCCCCTAGGATCGACGTAAAAATTCCCCATGCATTGCCCCAATTACCAATATTCTCATTCACTTTAAAGGCGGCCATTTTTGCGCGCCAAACACTCGGATGCATCAGATCCTTCTGACCTTTAACATGCTCCACCTCATAATGATCGACAAGCAAGGAGAAAATGTTCACATACTCCCCTGCCCAAATCTTTTCCTTTATTGCCAAAGGAACATGTTGCCCCAACTTTTCTCTACGAGAGGGTGCTGACTCATCCCTCGCGATCGGCAATGGCCGCTTACCTGCACCGGACGCTGCTTCTGTGGTCGCAACCGGGGCCTGCGGCTTGTCTATCACTGCAGCCGGCGCGGGCACCTTGGCTGCATCTCGCTTCTCGCGCAACTGTTTCATCAGTACTTGTGCCTCGGCAGCCGTGGCGCCCTCGCTACTGTCGCCCAACCACGCTGCTAGCTGTGCCGCCAACTCGGGAGGCATATCCTCAGTGGATGTCGGGGTGACCACGACGGGAATCGGATTCCCCTCCACCGGTACCGGGGTTGGCGCCTCGAGCGGGGTACAGGGAACCGGGACGTCTCCCCCGGCTGGTCCCCTTCTAGGCCTCTTGGCTTTCCCTCCAGGAGCTGCTCCAGCCGATGGACGCCCCGATCCCCCCTCCCCATCTCGCTCCGCCACCCGTTTCTTCAGTTCGGACATCTCCTTCATGAGGACCCGAACCATCTGTTCCGTCGTCATTCTCTTCACGCCTTTTTTGGGCATCTTTCCGACCAAGTATCTAGAAGACAAAAAGAAAGATCAAAACGCTCAAAATTGGCTCTTCGTTCCGTCTCGAGCTCACGTGCAGCGAGGAGGTGCAGCTTCAGAGCACAGGAACAAGAGGATGTCTTCCAGTCTTGCGTCCCTTCTTATCCGTCTTCAGGGCGGGCGTAAACCCGCCCCTGCCTGCCCCGAGGGCGTGGCCAGCTGCGTCAGTGTCTAGGCCAGCCCACTCCAGGGCGGAAAAGAGCGCGCCCCGGCTACGCCGCTTCGGGCATACCAGCCGAGACGCGCCTCCCGCCCAAAATGGCTTCCCGGGGGGATCGAGGTACTCTGCCATACGTTCGGGGGGACCGAGTGGTCGCCCCTTTCCATGAGTTCTGTTTGTTGCAATTTTTCTAATGATTTTAACAAACTTTTGTCATCGTGGTTAGTGCCTGATGTTGTTTCACATCGATCTAATACTCTGTTAATCTCAGGAAGATTGAGAAATAATCCATCAGCTGCGGCTTCTCTTGCCCGAAGCGCATCTGCTGTTGTTGACATTATGTTTTAATTTAGCTGCTTAACCAGCCTTTCGGACAAGGGCTTGTTTGGTAGCGTTGCTAACTGTATATTGCAAACGAATGTCATACTGCATTATCCAAAAAGCACAATCAAGCCCAAACCACCATCCTCAGTGACAAGATCTTTATTCAAGCAATCAGATTGCATGACAAGTTTCGACTCGATGAATCTTAATCATATGCTTTATCTCCGTGACTATCAATTGGTCTCATTTAAAACGATATCTACCGTCATCGAGGGACAAAGAGCAATAGAGCGTAAAAACAGACTATAAACTAGGCCTGTGCGGCAAATTCCGTTCTGTTCGAGGAATTTGCAGAATTTGGGTAATTTCGCGTTCCATGGAGAATGCGAAATTGCCCAAAATTCTGCCTTCCGCGACTTCCTGAAATGTTTTGCTTGTTCGCGTTCAAATATTTGTGTTCGCATGATATTTCCCCCGAGTACGTAAACAGCGATTGACAACAGTAAAAAAGCATCGCGAACAAGCAATTCCTTGTGTCTGTGGAATTTCTGCGTGTTCGCAGAGATTTTTTGCCATTTCGCTGAGGTTTGCGTAACACGATTACGCAAATTCCGCCGAGCCCTACTTTAAACTCTAAGCATAAACACCTTGCAAGTCCCATCAATGTATCATTAAGAACACATAAATGGAGTTGGTGACTCTTGTCCATAGATATTGCTTTGGTAAGTACAAAACAATCTAAGTTTATTTTCCTGAGCGCCTCCACTTGAGGAACACCAACTGTAGTTCCTTACTTCGACGTGTTGAGGACCACATTACCCAAAATGCAATATTTTTGTACACAGCAATGTCAATACCCCAATCATCATATGCTCCAATCGTTTTCTTAATATTCGATTTTGGACACAATTACATGGCCTCATTCTTGCCTTTATAATGAATCAACACCATGTATGGCTGAGTTCACTGCATTATGTCTTAATCCAAAACTGTGCCACATAGTAAAATCTGGTTGTTGATTGATTCGAAACTCCTTTGCCTTCTTCAAACTCGCAAGGGCTCGGCGTTCAGGGGTATGTGCCCCTACAAATCCTGGCTAAAATTCAGAGTTTGTTAAGATCTTCTGGGCTAGCTAGCTTCTCAGCTGTGGCCCAGCCACAATCATCTTACCCACATCTCAATTTGGCCCACAGGCATCCCGTTTCACTGTGTAACCATAAGAACTCCAATGCATTGGGACGCCCAGCCTGTTGGACCGGGGCTTCTTTGGTTGCTTTGATACCACTATTCGCAAGCAAAATTCATACTCTATTTTCCAAAGAGCACAATTAAGCCCAAACCACCATCCTCAGTGACAAAATCTTTATACACGTAAACTGGTTGCATGACGCATTTCGACTCGATGAGTCATAATCATATGCTTTATCTCCATGGCTATCCATTGGTCTCATTTACACCGATATTGCAGCAATATACTTTGTCCCTCATAAATGCTGGTGTATATCGACATGTAATGTCATACAACCACTCACTATAACTAGGCCTGGGCAGAATTTTGATTATGCCAGAGTAATCAGAGTAACTTCAGTAATACCCCAATATTCTAAGATGAATAATTGCCGATAATTATGCAATTACTCCTGTGTACGTAATGAAGAGTCATTTTCAGGGAAAAACCTACACTAAGAGCATATTTAGTCAGCTCATGCTCTTATGGCCTGGATACCCGTCACCCCCTCCCAACACAATCCCCAAGAATGGGAAGACGGATACAGTTCTTGAGCTTTTGGAAGGCGGGAGGGAGTTACCCTCCCGGCCGTATTTAATAAAATATGAAACAAAATTAAAACATTAAAATAACAGTTTCATATCATGTACAATTTCATTTATACATTACGATGTTTATTGGCTAACCTTAACATATCTCTAATACAAAGGTTCTCCTAGCCGATTCTAAAACATCCTGTAAATGCATTTCTCAAAATTCAAATTGTACATCCTAACATTACGGGCCAACGGCAAGGTCGTAACCGGTGTCAGATCCCTAATACCAGACTCCCCCCCTTACTTGTGAGGGGCGGGCGCACAGAGGACTGTACCTCTGTGCCAACTTCCAATTTCCCTTGTCTTAACGGGGGCCCATACTTACTCGACGCCATCTTGGTGGTCGTCCGAGGACTCGTGTGAGGTGTCTAGAAGGTAGCTTAGACCCCCCTCCCACCCCACACTGCTTACCACATCCGCCGTCGCGGATGTCCTGGCCCCGGGAAATTCCAAGGAGGGGACCCGTAGCCCCTCCTCCCCCAGGGAGGGGTCTTGACCGCCTTCCCTTTCGGCGGTCCCATCCTTAGAAGGGTACCACCTCCCCGTGTGAGGGGCCAATGGCCGCCTCCCCCCGGGCGCTCCCATCCATAATGGGTGGCGCCCCACCTCTAGGGATCTTCCAATTACTGCTCACCGATCATGACCTTACCGCCCGACCAAAAAATAAATACGACATTGTTTAATCTACTGAGAACGACATATACAGTTATACAAGGATTCAAGTATAAACTTTTTATCTCTACAATACACTTCTTTCATTACAGCTGCGATACTCGCCTGAGTTCATGCTAAAAGAGCAACCATTTATTGTATATCACAACATCAAACTTTATTAGAAACAACCTGAAAAAGAGACATCAAACTTTATTAGAAACAACCTGAAAAAGAGATAATATCATCATCAATCGACTTTATTGCAATACAAAACGCTGTCATCAGGGGCTGGTGGGTGGGTCAAAATTGGCTCTTGTTCCGTCAAGGGCTCACGTGCAACGAGGAGGTGCAGCTTCCAAGCACAGGAACAAGAGGATGCTTCCTTGGATTGCTGCTCCTTTTATTCTTCTCCGGGAGGGCGTGGACCCTCCTCCGACCGCCTACAGGGCGTGGTCAATGGTGTAGGTGTCTAGGACAACCCCTCTTGGGCGGGAAAAAAGGCGCGCCCCGGCTACGCCGCTTCGGGCATACCAGCCGTGACGCGCCTCCCGCCCAAAATGGCTTCCCGGGGGGATCGGGGCACCTGACCATACGTTTGGGGGGACCGAGTGGTCACCCCTTTCCATATGGCCTGGATACCCGTCACCCCCTCCCAACACAATCCCCAAGAATGGGAAGACGGATACAGTTCTTGAGCTTTTGGAAGGCGGGAGGGAGTTACCCTCCCGGCTGTATTTATTAAAATATGAAACAAAATTAAAACATTAAAATAACAGTTTCATATCATGTACAATTTCATTTATACATTACGATGTTTATTGGCTAACCTTAACATATCTCTAATACAAAGGTTCTCCTAGCCGATTCTAAAACATCCTGTAAATGCATTTCTCAAAATTCAAATTGTACATCCTAACATTACGGGCCAACGGCAAGGTCGTAACCGGTGTCAGATCCCTAATACCAGACTCCCCCCCTTACTTGTGAGGGGCGGGCGCAAAGAGGACTGTACCTCTGTGCCAACTTCCAATTTCCCTTGTCTTAACGGGGGCCCATACTTACTCAACGCCATCTTGGTGGTCGTCCGAGGACTCGTGTGAGGTGTCTAGAAGGTAGCCTAGACCCCCCTCCCACCCCACACTGCTTACCACATCCGCCGTTGCGGATGTCCTGGCCCCGGGAAATTCCAAGGAGGGGACCCGTAGCCCTTCCTCCCCAGGGAGGGGTCTTGACCGCCTTCCCTTTCGGCGGTCCCACCCTTAGAAGGGTACCGCCTCCCCGTGTGAGGGGCCAATGGCCGCCTCCCCCCGGGCGCTTCCATCCATAATGGGTGGCGCCCCACCTCTAGGGATCTTCCAATTACTGCTCACCGATCATGACCTTACCGCCACAGGCCGGATAGTTGACCGGCTATCCGGACCCCCCCACAACAGCTCCTACTAAAGGTCATGATTACGTAAACTCTTTAACCAAGCTAAGAAGTCTCCTATGAGTAAGACATTTCCCTCCCGGGACAAATGGACCCCATCCGCCAAATACATATGGTCCCCCCGGATACACCGTGTGGAATACATTGCAATTTACCTGTACGGAACAACCTACTCAATTTGTTATTAACCTTCTTTACTGACTGGTTCAAAGCTGGCACAGAGAGGGCCCCCCGCCACACCTTCCGAGGAATCATGTGTGACCATGCGATTGTGCACCCGTCCCCGACACCCTTCTTGCCAACCAACTCACTGTGGACAAAATTAACTCGAGAAGCACTCGTCGACCAACGGTCACCAAATCATTGCCCCCAAGATGCACTATGATTACAGATGGCGGTGACCTCGTCCGCCCTAACAGTCCCTCAATGAAACTTTGAAACTGGTCAATACAGAGCCCGCCCCTTCCGTGGAAGGTCACCCTGTACCCGTATTCCCCAGCCACGTGAATCATGTCACCTGCTTTGAATACGTCTGTGGCGCGCCTCGCGTATGAGTGGCCAACGACCCACACCACTCTTTCCTCAGCCGGTGATCTTTGACCGCTGGTCCCCAGGTGTCGGGTCAGCTGCACAGTCCGCCCCGCAAAGCCTGCTCGCAAAACTGCAAACCAAACAGAAAACAAGAAGCGTGAGTGCATGACATTAGCTTCACAACATGTGCAAGCGCACATACCTTTTATAACAGTTTGAGGACCAACGCCCCAACCGCTTTACTTTTTCGACACTCAGACCCCTGGCTGTAGCCTCTGTAGCAGCCCCTATCCGGAAGGAGTGGGTCCCAAAATCGCTCGGGTTCAAGCCCGCCGCCGCGATTGCCATTGTTAACACCCGCTGAAACTGAAACCTTGTCAGTGGGGTGGCATCGGTGTGCCTCAGCAAGCTTCCCCCCCATGCTGCCGCCCTCAGCGCTAAGTATTCTTCAACGCATTTAACCGGGCACATGGGAGATCCCGGAATCCGCTGGACTACCACACTGTCCCCGATTGCTCCCAGATCGGTCTTGGACCTGGCTATCGAGATCACCATTGTCTCGCCCTTAATTTGAATGTGTTCTCGACACAGTCCTCCCCCCGTGTCCTGCTTGTTCCTCGCTACCAGTTCGCTTACCCGCATAGCCCCATGGAATGCTAATGCAAAAGCCGCCCGGAACAGCACCGTCTCGGATTGAGATGAACATGTCGTAGGAAGTACGGACATTAAAAGGGACAATCTATCTAAACCTATCGGGTGCCTCTCATCCCCTCTATGACCCTCAAGGCGTTACCACCCACGCAGCGCCTTCTGTACCAGAAAGGACGGCGTGGGGTCCTGGATGCCATGAGCCCGCGCCATGAACGAAATGGCGGCCCGGTGCCTATTGGCCGTAGCCACTGATCTGCCTGCCTGATGTAGTGATACCAGAAATTTCAGGACATACTTCTCCTGCCCCCAGTGCTCCCTCATAGCTGAACCCAAAAAGGACCAATAGGAACGGAACGCCCCTTCATATGCCTTCCTTGTCCTGGGTGCTAGACTCTCTCCCACGAGGTTTTGTAATCCGGGGCACCGAGAGACCAGAGAGCTTCGGGAAATGGTGCCGCCACCGAGTCCGCTGAGGGCAGAAAACCCCGGAAGGCCTGCATATGGGAACGAGAGAGTGCATCAGCTGCCTGGTTTAGTACCCCTGGCACGTGTCTTGCCCTAAAGTGAACGTTTAGTCTCATACATAGCAGGACAATTTCGTTCAGCAATCTCAAAATCCATTTGCAGCGTGCTGCCTGATTATTGATACACTCAACCACGGTCATGTTATCAGACCAGAACACCACAGAGCGATCACGAAACCCCTCTGGCCAAGTTTTCAAGGCCACCAGAATGGGGAACAGCTCCAGAAACCCAATGTTACCAGTGAGTCCATTATCGTGCCACCACACTGGCCAGGTTTGTGCCGACCATTGATTGCCAAATATGGCGCCAAAACCTACACTCCCTGCCGAGTCGGTCCACAACCCCAGTTCCTCCGATGAAACTGGTGGCTCGGTCCACACAACACGACCGTTGAAATCCGCCAGGAATGCCAGCCATATGAGCATATCCTGGCGAACCTCTGCTGACAGTCTTGTGCGATGGTGCCCTTCCTTGAGGCCCACCATGGCTTGTGCGATAGAACGGGAAAAGGGGCGAGCCATCGGTATGACCCTCAGGGCAAAGTTAAGCTGACCCACAGCCTGTTGTAACTGATGTAGAGTGACTTTTCTCTCGCCGAGACACATTTCGAGCGAGGCCCTGAATTTCATTATCTTCCCTTTGGGCAAGCGGAAGCACCCCTCTACAGAACCGAGCTCAATTCCCAGAAACTCGAGTGTAGTAGATGGCCCTACCGTCTTACCCGGTGCCAGTGGCACGCCAAATTCCTTCATAAGAGTACAGAATTCCCTCAAAGCCTGTGCACATTCCGTGTCCCCGGCTGCCCCCAGGAAGAGAAAATCATCTAGGTAATGCATAACCTGTGTAAAGCCCGTGGCCCTTGTGAACGCCCATTGCAAAAAACTACTGAATTTTTCAAAATACGCACAAGAGACGGAGCAACCCATTGGCATACATTTATCCATGTAATAGCGTCCTTGAAACATAAAACCTAGGAGTCGCTGATCATCTGGGTGTACCGGGAGCAACCGGAACGCTGACTCGATGTCTGATTTAGCCATCAGCGCTCCGGGCCCCAGGCGATTCAAAATGGCGACGGCCTCATCAAAGGAAGCGTACCGCACTGAACAAACTCCCGGGTCAATCGCATCGTTCATCGAAAGTCCCCTAGGAGCAGACAAATTGTGTATTAACCTGAACTCACCTGGGTCCTTCTTGGGGACCACTCCCAACGGTGAACAAACAAAATCGCCAACTGGTGGCATACCATATGGTCCAGCAACTCGACCTCGGGCCACTTCCTTCCCAATCTTTGCCTGCACCACCGCCGTATTTTGTTGAACCGATAGTTGGTTCTTACATTGTGCCTCCCCCCGAAAATCCCCCGCCGGGATGCGGAAACCATATGAGAAACCGTCTCGCAACACCCCGGCGGAGATACGATCAGGGTATTCATTCAGCCAAGGGATCAGTGCCATGACATCAACAGGAGTAGGTAATGGTGCCCCTCGGTCGATTTTAGACCTGTTTGGCGCCTCCTCTACCTCCCGTATCACCATTCTTGGCTCTGCACGAACTTTCGGGGTGTGAGGACTGTCCGCACCCTGCACACTCATGCCTGAACTTGCATGTCCCCTGTGGCCTAGTGCACTTGCCTCTGTTAAAGTTCCAACAGACCCCTTTTCTACCCGAGTTCCCATTATTCTTCGCGCTCTGAACACTGCTTGTGCCCGCTCGAAAGGGCGCCCCCAAAGAATGGCGGGAAGGCTCGACCCCGTTCCCGCCCAAAGAAGGCGACTTCGCCGTGTTTGACCTCTCAAGTTTCTGCCAGGAAATGGAGTCGAAACAATCCCACGTCAGGGATGAGTCGTGCTCCTTGGACTTACGAAATGTGCTATCATAACAACACCATTTATTGCCCCCGTACGACTCATAGAATTCCATGATACGTGTCTGATAAACGGCTAGTTCCAACAATAATTCAGGCCTACGTTCCCCCATAATTGCAGTGAACATTCCAAACGCCCTGGCCCAATTGGCGATCGTTTCATCTACTCTGAAACCCGCCATCTTTGCACGCCATACACTGGGATGCAACAACTCTTTCTGATTTTTTACATGCTCAATCTCATAGTGATCGGTCAACAAGGAAAACATGTTTACATATTTATCAGCCCAAATCCTTTCTTTCACATCCATCGGGATATGTTGCACAACTTTTTCCCTCCTTGAGGGTAACGACCCCTCCCCCGCCATCGGTAATGACTGCTTACCCGAACCAGTAGCTGTGACCGTTGTCGCTGCCGACCCAACGCCCTATACTGGTTGTTCCACGGGAACCTGCGGGGAAACAAGGGGACAAGGTGTCTTCGCAGCATCTTTTGATTGCCGCAACTGCTTCATTATCGACCTGGCTTCATCAGCCGTGGCCCCCTCATTCTCTCTGCCCAACCACGCCGCCAACTGGGCAGCCAGCTCAGGAGGCATATCGCCCTCGTTCACAGGAGTGACCACCACGGGGGTCGGTTGTCCCGCGTTCGGGACCGGAACTGGGGCCCCGGTAGGAGTGACCGGGCTCGCTGGAGGTGATTCGGGAACCGGAGCCTCCCTTCCTGATGCCCCCTTTCTGGCCCTTCTACCTCTCCCGTTAGGGATTAATCCCGGCAATGCTGGTCCGATGACTCTCTTTGGTCCACCGGCACCATTCATTGCCGCCATTTGCTTCTTCATGTCGGCCATGTCCTTCACCAGCATACGAAGCATCTGGTCGGTTCCAACCTTCTTTCCGACCTTCTTGCCAGGCATCGTTCACGGATATTCCTCGAGGTCCTAGGTCAAGAAGCTTCGAATTCGCTGAAAGAAGAAACACAAGATTAAAAGTTCTCAAAATTGGCTCTTGTTCCGTCAAGGGCTCACGTGCAACGAGGAGGTGCCGCTTCCAAGCACAGGAACAAGAGGATGCTTCCTTGGATTGCTGCTCCTTTTATTCTTCTCCGGGAGGGCGTGGACCCTCCTCCGACCGCCTACAGGGCGTGGTCAACGGTGTAGGTGTCTAGGACAACCCCTCTTGGGCGGGAAAAAGGGCGCGCCCCGGCTATGCCGCTTCGGGCATACCAGCCGTGACGCGCCTCCCGCCCAAAATGGCTTCCCGGGGGGATCGGGGCACCTGACCATACGTTCGGGGGTACCGAGTGGTCGCCCCTTTCCATTCTTTGTATTCTGATGCATTTAGCACTGCTTCTTAAAGCAAAATGCATCCTTAGACGTGAGGGTGATAAAAATAGCGCTAAACACAGAAGTACTCTTCTTGCAAATTTCAAGCGTACTCTCGCAGAATTCGTAGGTAATTCCACATGAATTCCACTACATGGAATTAGGCGAGTAACGCCCAGCGCTAACTATAACACAAAAGTAGGAACCACATTACTGATATTTATGCCAAACTCTGTATCTACCTTCTCTTTGTCATAGGCCTCGTTTGGAAAAATTATTTTGGTGAGAAGGTGAGGTTTAGCCCAGAACCATTACTAAATTACATATAGATCTGGAGTAAACCACACTTTTTGAGGTTTAAGTCTTTTAATGTGAGCAATACAAGAAAGTTGCAAAAGCCTATATCACAATAACAAGAAAAAACAAACTCTTGCAAAGACAAAGTAATAAAGAATATGTTCCCATTGCCTAAAATCACAAATAAAGGGTCTATGCAATATACTGTAATACAGGAGGCAAGGAAAAATAAATAGCAATCAATAATGCCCGAAAGGATTACTAAACTCAATATTATTCAATCAATTGCATAAAAGCCTGAATAATCCCATAATTCATGACCATTTCCTAGGGCATTATTACATTTTACATATAGATTTTCCATTACAGCTAAATGAGATCGCTCATTCAGCCACACAAGTCATTAATCTTCTGTTTACTCTTTCACTTCAACATAACTAGCTGTGATTTGATATCAGGAAATTATGGAATAAATATCATCTGACAAAAATGTTGTGTCCCAAACATAAAAAGTGCAACCTTATTGGTATTAGCAATAAGAAGTGACACCCAAATTGAAGGATATTTTTGTTAAAGATATCTAGAAAACAACATGAATCTGGTAATATTTTTTCATCTTTGTTCTTCTGGAGTACAAACTAAGCTTCTTATCAACAATTATCGCCAAAGACATCAAGGAGCATATTTATAAAGGCTTATCACCACCAGAACATTGCATTTTTGACGTTCTGGTGGCGATAATCCCTTTGCTGTATTTACAAAGTGGCGTTAAGCCACTCAACGTGGCTTAATGCCGACTTGTAAATAATGCCCCTTTCATGCAGCACTTAGCATGAAAGGGGTGGGCAGTGGGTGTTGCAGTGGGCATTTTGCCACAACACGCACTGCTTTTTGACACTGTACCCTATTTTTTATAGAATGTGTTTATTTTTTCAGTTTCACATTTGTTGAATACATAACTAGTGTTATGGATGTGACTGAACAATTTATTCAGTCGCAACGTCCACCACACACTTTCTAATCTAGTCTTACTACCCTACCATTAAAAAATATTTTTTAGGAGTAGTAAAGACTATTTTGCACCACCATTTGCACTCAACACACAAAATACCTGCTCCGCTGTAATAAAGTGTTGAAGCACACCAGAGAGGCATTCGGCTTCTCTGGTGGGGGTCCTATGATGAAGCATGTCACCAACTAGGTTGGTGAGTGAGGACCCTTCTTAAAAACATGAGTGATCCCTATTTATAGCCCTTGACATTCTGGCTTCACTCTTTTGTTGTTTATTGCATACTCCTAGGGAAAAAGAGTGGAGATAAAGAAGTTCCCTCTCTCTCTTTATTTAGATATAACATTACAAACATGCAACACACTTTATAGCCATTGCACCCTTTACCAGTGCAGTTTCTAGTAATACATTCCATTCTTCTATAGGCCCCCAGTATTACAGGTTGTATACTGCTTACTGTCAGTATGGGAGGTTGCTTCGTTCCTAGTTTTGAGACTTTTTATAGGCAAGGCGCATCCCTGTTAATCAGAGGCTGGATTCCCTCTCAGCGCTGCTTTAAACTCCTCTAAGGAATCTCTCATTGTCGGAAATTCTTCATTTGCACGTTCATCGACCCTACACTCTCGTAGCCTGACCTCTTTTGCCACATTTCATTCTTCCACATCTTTGCCTCAGCTTTGTAGGTTGGGTCCCCCAGTGCCCATCCAAGTCCTAACTACTCGTCTATTCCCTAGTGGTAGTGCCAGTTGTGTGAATCACCATTGAATTTTCCATCCCTTGTATTGTTTAAGTATACCCAGTAGTGAAGCAGTAAGTTCTGACCTTAGTGTCACCCCTTCCCCCCCCCCCCCCCCCCCCAGTTTCTGTAGCATCTCAACCACCCGGCCCCAGTAAATGTTTTCTGCACGACATTCCCAAGCCAGGTGTAAAAATGTTGCTGGAGCTGTTTGGTATCGTGGGCATGTATTCAGTTTTGTGGGGTCTATACGGTGTAGCAGCACCGGGGTGACATACATGCGGTGTAGAAAGTTGAAATGTGCTAGTTTATATCGCGCATTACACGAGCCGTTTTTAACTAATTTGCAGGCTTCTTTCCACCCTGTATCCATCATTGGTGCTCTCAGGTCTTTCTACCATGCCACCTTTAGTCTTGGTCGTGGGCTGGGTATGTCCATAATCATAGCATTGTACAAGTGAGATATCAAGTGTCTTCCTCCCCCAAACTCCAGTAGCGTCCTGAACAGGGCTAAGGATCCTGGGGCAGTCCGGCATGTAAGCCTGATGTCTCGGACTATATTAACAATACTTGCATAGAGAAGGAATTGACCCTGCCCTACCCCAAACCTACCTACGCCGGTTTGAAGAGATCAGCATGTCATTTGGGAAAAGGTCAGCTAACATCAGGCATCCCCCCTCTTTCCAGCCACTTACATCCACCTCCGCTGCCAGGTGAAGAAACGCTGGGAGGTCCTAAAACATGAACTCTCAAGCAAAGGGGGCGTGTCTCAGTACCACCCGCACCGCTCTTTCATAGAGTACTGCTGTATGTTTAATCAAATAAGGGCCCTCTCCCTGAACCCTCCCTCTTGGGGAAAGGTTCTTTCCCTTGCGTCATCCATCAGGAGTTCTTTCTCCCGATTGTTTTCCTCAGTCAGCCAGTGTGCTGCAGTTGGAGCTGTGATGCTAAGTAATAGAGTTCCATATTGGGAAGCACCAACCCTCCCTCTTCCTGTGGCAATTGCAGTACCTCTCTGCATACCTTGTTTACGCCATCCGTCCACACCAACTTTATTAACAGGGAGTGAAGCCTTTTATACACTGACTGTGGCAGTAGGTCCAGTGAATGCTGAAGGGCATAAAGTCATTGGGGCAGAAACACCATTTTCGCTCCTTAAGGAACAAAGGGAGTGCGTTCCAGAAGGTGATCCCTCAGTCACTCTGTTGATATTGCATTGTTTCCTTGTCTGAGCAGTGTGCGTGACTATGACACCCAGGTATGATACCAAGGTATTCAGGTATGGCCCATTTCCAACGTATTGGCATCGAGGGAAGCTTGAGGGTGCGCCGATGGCACAGGGCACCAAGCGGGAAGATCAAGGGCTTGGCCATGTTTACACGCAAACCGGAAATGTCACTGAAGGTTTTAAAATGCTCCAAAAAGTGTAGTAGCGAGACTGCCGGCTCCATCAGGTAAAACAAAGTGTCATCAGTGTATAGAGAGATCAGATGCTCTTTTCCTCCAATTCGTATCCCTTAGCAACTCGTTTCCTTCCTAACTCTGATTGCCAACAGTTCCAATGCGAGTGCAAACAGCAGGGGCGACAATGTGGACCCCTGTCTGGTGCCTTTATGCACCCCAAAGGGTGAAGAGATTATTCTTCCCAGACTGATCCTGGCAGAAGGTTCGGTATAGAGTAGCTTTACCTATGTCCAGAACCGGGGTCCAAACCCCACTCTTGTCCAAACTGCCTTCCCTCACTTAAAATCGCATATCACCTGTGCATGATCAGACAGGTATCTTGACGGGTGTTTAACCCCCTGCACCTTCGGAACCGTATGGCGAGGTGTCAGGAGCCTGTCTAGCCTGTTGTAGGTTCCATGTGTGGCCAAATATCCCGTGTACTCTTGTTTCCCAGGGTGTGTATCATGCCAAATATCTCTAGCCCAATTTGCGACATCACTTCTGACAAGCTCGTTGTCATTCTTTGCTTAGTGCACTGACAGGGCGGGCGGCGATCCAGTCTACCATCTATTATGCAATTGAAGTCCCCCATCCAAAGTGTGTCTATTCCCAATGTAGGGGACATTACATCTCTCAATGTAGTATAAAAGTTTGCATCATCTATATTCGGGCCATAGGAGTTTAGGATTAGTAACTCTCGCCCATCAAGTGTGCCTTGAATAAGTATGGATCTGCCCTACATGTCAGCTTCCATATATTTTATTGCAAATGGAACCTCCAGGGCCACCCAGATCAACAACCCCCTAGTGAAGAATTAGTGGGACCCCGGTATGGCTGCAAGGAGCTCCGCCCTGGACAGCTCTGAAGTTGGGGCCCCTCCAGTTCCCCCTTTTCTATCGGGCCCATCTGCCTTGTCAGTCTGTGCAAGCGCTACCTGTGGGTGGTGTATTGAGTGATAGTGTTGATCACCACAATGTTATCAGGCTTATGTCTCTAGTGCACACAAGTGTTTGCAGGTTATAACCTTCTACTGTATTTACTACGTGCTCTGGTCCATCTGTTGTGTGCCGTGGTCCGTCTTGCCCGGGTTCACTGTCGATCATGGATCTGTTCTCTATCTTCTTTCTGGTTCTTCTAATTTTTCCCCCTTTTCTATTTTATGCCTCCCTCTGGGTGTCGTCTAGTCCTTTATTTATTGCCTTATGTGAGTGGGGTTCTTTGTTTTGTTCCCGTCTTCCTGCTGGCTGTATTTTTTTCCGTTTTGTTTTCTGACACTTCTTTTTTTGTTGCTCCTGTTTTTTTACTTCCCTGCTTCGGGTGGGGGCATTTGTCTTCCAATGCTCCCAGTCTTGTCCTCCCTGCAGGCCAAGGAATCAACTCTGATGGGATTTAATCCTATATGAGGAAGTGCCCTCCTCCGTGGGGCTCCTCTTGGTTCCCCAACTGTTCCGACCCTGCTGGCAGCGAAGGCACTCACCCGCCGCACTCGGTATGCTGCTTCTCTTATCTGCAGTCTCACCTTCCTGCACATGTACAATTATTCCCTGAAACGCAAGCACCCTTGCACTATGGTGCACGGCTGCCTGCGTTAGCCGTAGGTAGCTACATTTATTGCTAGAGGAAACACAGGGGTGCGCCAAATTATTGTAAATATGGAACATCCCTGTGTTTTCAGAATGTCGGGGCATGGCATTACTAATTGTGGCGTAACACCGCGCTGTTTTAAATATGCCCCCCAGTCTTCACATGTTTTGAAACATGAGGCACTTTAATGTCATTAATAACGTTTTTTTGTGCAAAGTTGTATAAGCACTCAAAGTTCTCCATCATAAAACTTTGATTAAACAACAAAAATTCACACAACTGTTATGAAAAGCTCGACCAACTTACTGTATGGTGAAGAATATGCCCAACAATGGTCATCAGCCTCAAAGTTTTAGGTCATGCGTCTTCAGTAGGTATTTTTTCCAGAATCTCTTTTATTGCATTAATTGTAGTTTCAGATTCAGGTTTAAATAACGCACCCACAACTGAAGAAAAAAACAACCAAGAATATGTGTCTATTTATTTTTCAATCTCCATTGACTACTTTAAAAGATTTTTGTCGTATAACTACTAATTCAACTTAACGCCCTTAACGTATTTGGAATGTGCTACTGACTGACCTCTCTATTCTATTCTATTCTATTCTGTGAGCACTTATATAGGGCATGACTACCCGTTGGCCTCCCAGGCTCTTAGTGCAGCACAGAAAGGAATTCACAGAGACAAATTCTGAAAGAGACATGTCCTTAGTGATTTGTGGAATGAAAGTTCCTTCTCAACATCGCAAAGAGAGTAGGGGAGGCTATTCCACAGTTTTGCTGCATTGTAAGAAATCGAGGGGTATATGTACAAGAACTGCCGCTAACTAACGCTAATGCTAGTTAGCAGCAGTTTCTTAACGTGGCCTTTCACGAAAAATTATCTCCTTGTTAGCAATGTATTTACAATACGTCGCTGCATGGCACTAGTTTCAGGTAGCTGCGGTGAAAACTGCTGCTAAAACTAGCGTGAAGGTGTTACAAATTCTGAAGTTATCGGGAAAACTGACAAAAGGCCCATTTAGCAGCAAAAAAACTCAAGTTAGTCAACCCAATGTGACTTTTTTTGCCTCTAGAGGAGATGCACTGCACAGAGAAATATGAAGGGATTATGCAAGTACCCTCTTGGGTCCTGTCGCACTCCAAGCAACTCTGTTGCACACAGCTGAGGTCACCAGGTGGCCAGTGACCCCTATAGAGGCCATGGGCTTTCCAGATGCTCACTTCACACAAAGCGTGTTGACTACACCGACTGCTGCCTTCCCCACCACGTCTATTGTTCTAAGTGATGTTGCATTGTAGATGGGCACATGTTTACAATGCAGGAGGGTGAGGGCCTGTTTACATGTTCTTGATTTGTTATTCTTCAACTTTGAGTAGTTTAAATCGAATTTCCCTATTGCTTATAGATGCCGGAAATGGATTGGTCAATATCATATCCGCCGGTATAACATTCTCCTTTGTTTGCTAAACGGACTTCCATCATGATAATGTCAGCTGGTGACATAATTCTGGGAGTATTGTATTACCAAATAAATATAAAGCATATACATAGTTATGTTAGTCAATGTTGCTCTTCAATCCTCTTGATTTCTTTTTTAATTTCATGAGTAATTTGTCGTGCCTTATTGGGAGCATGCCTAATGTGGGCTATTTTAGGAAGATAAAAGTTAATTGCTGAAGGAGAAACAAAGTAGTATTTTATTTTCAGTTAAAATTTCCTTCTTGAATCTCATTAAACATTTTCTCCACCCTGATTCTTATTTAGACAAATCTTTACAAATATCATTTTAGGGACTGATTATGATGGCGATTGGACCTTCGTCCAACCGCCATCCTGTCTGGAATGGAACCACCCAACTAGCTGTCGGCGGTCCCGCCGTAGGGATCGCAATGCGACTGTCTTCAAGGTGGTCGCAATGTGTATGTTCTGTATCGTCCCAGATCTCTGTACTGGGGTGAATGTATGACATTGTTCTGCATTCTGTCTATCAATTGTTCTTTTTGCATTTGTCACCCCGAGTGGGAAGACATGGGTCCCGTGCTCTCCATGCCACTGGAGTCAAGCTATCCTGGCTGATGAGGGCTGAAATCCCGAAACCAGTCCTAGGATGCTTGTTTCCAGTCCTTGGAGGACCTGGCCTGGCAGTTCGGGCTGGACTGTTCCCATTGGGTGCAGGATCAAGACAGATTTGCATATGGCTGGTGTCCCTAGGCTTTCAGTCCAGGCCTGCACTCTCCCCAGCAGCTCCGCAAGCAGCACCAGCTCACCTCAGTCCTTGAGCCCGCCCTGCTAGATGGTTCCGGCCTGCAGCCCGCCCGCCTCAGCGGTATAACTGCTTCCTTTTTCCTTTGTGTGGCAGATTAATCCTACGATATTAGGAGGTATTAATTTCACGCCTTTTCAGCTTGTGTATTATTTGAACACCCATCTGTTCATGTGTTTTGGCATTCACGCTATCTTTGCTGTTGGTATTATTCTATTTCACACATTATTTGTCTTTCAGCCTTCTCATCGCTGCTGCCCCTGTGGCCTCTCCCCCGTCACAGCTCGACTCCCACCTCCCACCTCCCTACCCCAGTCCCGTCCCCCTCCCCTACATAGTGGCGGCCTCTGCGCGGTGGCACATTGGACTCGCGCAGCTGGCACACTGCTGGTGTGCCAAAGGCGTGTCTAAGGCAAGCCCGTCTGCGCCCATCCACGACCAGCGCCAGAAACCCTGGCTCACCTGAAAACTGCTGCTACAACTCAGCCACCCTCCACGCACTCATCCCCGGAAGGCACGCTGAATGCGCAAGGGCTGTGCCGACCACGAATAATGGGCAGTTCTCATGCAGACTCTGCCGCAGATCCTTCACCATCGACAAGGCTCCCACAGCCACCTAAGGGTCACCTGATGCATGAACCGCCAAAACCCAAACCTGCATCCTCCTCCATGTGCGCTCTCTGCACTGACACACCATCGAAATCTGGGACCTGATCGACACCCTCTCGCTCAATGTTGCATTCTTCACGGTAACCCGGACCAGCGCGACTTCTGGCCCGACATCGCCACGTCCATCCCGGACGGCTACAAGATCCAGAGAAAGGACCGCCCGCACCGCCCAGGAGGAGGACTCGCCATCGCACACAAGACACCCATCCAGCACGAGTGACCCCCCACTCCAACACCTCCACTTCCAGTTCCAGATCCAGACCAGCCCCAGGACCATGCTACGCGGCACCCTCATCTACAGAATGCCAGGACCTCGCACCCAGCCAGCAACCACCATCGCCGAGCTCGCCGCACCCCACACCATCACATACACAGACTACATCCTTCTCAGGGACCTGAACTTCCATCTCGACAACAGCAACAAACCCGACTCCACCACTCTCCTCAACAACCTAGCCAACCTAGGACTGAAGCAGCTCGTCAACATGCCCACCCACAGAGCGAGTAACACCCCTGACCCCATCTTCACAGGAGGATCAAACATCCGTTTCAGCCACACCACCCAGCCCATCTGGACGGACCACAACTGCGTCCATTTCACCGTCAAAACCACCACTGCACCAGTCTGCCCTGCGCCCGCCACGACGGAACTGGAGCAAGGTCACAGAGGAACACCTCAACTCCCCTCTCCTTTAAGACCCCCCCAATGCCACGACTGACACCAACTCCGCAGCCAGGGAATGTCACCACTGGGTCTACTGCTGTGCCGACAAGCTTGTGCCCCTCCGGCACCCCGCAAAACAACACCCTCTAAAAGTCGCTTGGTTCACCACTGAACTTAAAGAAGCCAGATGCTCCTGCAGTCGCCTACAGAAAACCTGGCTAAACCAGAAAAATGCGGAGGCACGGAACGACCACAAGAGCACCTTGAAGGAATACCATCAGCGCATAAAAAAACTCCAAATGGACCTTCATACGAGACAAAATCCAGTCCAACGCGACCAACATCAAGGAACTGTTCAACATCATTCAGCAGCATGCAAAACCCACCTGCGAAACCACGGACATCACACCCTTCCTGGAACTCTGCGACAAGCTCAGCTCCTACGTCCATCTGAAGATCAAGGCCCTCTATGTCAACTTCAGTGAACAAGCACAGGACAGCACCCCGCCCTACCTACTGCTGCCGATAAACCTACCATCTCGTCCTGGAACCCCGAGACCGTTGAGCACATCACCACAACCATGAAGAAAATGCACTCAGGAGCCCCAACAGACCCCTGCCCAACACACTTCTTCCAAATGGAAACCGCTGCCATCGCAACCAAATTAGGACGGATGATCAACACCTCCCTCAGAGCCGGCATCTGGCGACGACTGGAAACAGGTGGAGGTTAAACCCCTCCTCAAGAAACCAATGGCCTACAGACCTGAAAAACTACCGGCCAATCTTTCTCCTCCCCTTCGCAGCCAAAGTCACCAAGAGACTCGTGAACGCCCAGCTGACCGCCTTCATCGAAGAGAACTCCATCCTAGACACCCCCAGTCTGGCTTCCGCAGAAACCACAGCACCGAGACCACCCTCCTCACCGCCACTGATTACATGCACATGCTACTAGACCAGAGACGACACAAAGCAGCCCTCATCCTCCTAGACCTCTCCGCAACCTTCAACACGGTCTCACATCGCAACCTCGCAGCCAGACTCCACAATGCTGTGATACTAAGTTTCACCAGTCATGCTAATGCGGTAGTCTCCTCTTCCTTTTTCACGTTATGAAAAGTGAAAAAGTTGTTACCTTTCCTTCCCCTGTCTGCGGGAAAAACCCTTATGTCCTCCTTGGTGTTATCCAAGGTGGATTATTGTAATGGGCTTCTGTTGAATGCCCAGGAGCAGGTTTTTAAAAAACTACAAATGGTGCAGAACGCTGCTGCACGAATTCTGACCAAAACTCCCAAGTTCGCATCCATCTCTCCTATTGTCTACCAACTTCACTGGCTCCCAGTAAAAAAGAGAACCAAATTTAAGGCTTTATGTATCATCTATAGAGCATTGAACAGCCTAGGACCTGACTTGTTTAGGGAATCACTGTTGGTATATGTCCCTAATAGAGCTTTAAGATCTGCCTCATCCGCATCACCATGCATTCAACGGGTGAGAACGGTTACATGGGGAGACAGATGCTTCCTGGTAGCCGCCTCGAAGCTCTGGAATACCTTGCCCCACCATATAAAAAGCAGTTCCTCACTTATGATTTTCAGAAAGCAAGTGAAGACATGGCTATTCATCCAATAATGCACAGGAGGTGCCTCTCTGTCTGCCCAGCGCCGAGACACCATTCGTGGTATTTGTTGCGCTTTATAAGTTTAAAAAATAAAATAAATAAATAAATACAAAGAGCCACCCTCGACTGGATGCAATCCTTACTCCCTGGCAGAACCCAGAGTATCAGACTCTCCCCTTCCTCTTCGAACCTACTGAAATCAACTACAGAGTACCCCAAGGATCAACGCTCAACCTGACACCCTTCAACATCTACATGGCCCCCCTCGCCGCCATAGTCAGACAGCATGAGCTCAGCTTAGTTTCCTACACTGACAACACCCAGCTCATCCTCTCACTCAAGAAGGATCCCGAAGACACCAAACTCTGCTTCCAGGAGGGAATGAAGAACTTGGTAGTCTGGATGAAGGACAGCTGCTTAAAGCTCAACTTAGAGAAGACCGAGGTCATCATCCTCTGACCCTGCACCTCTGCCTGGGACAAGACCTGGTGGCCCTCCGCCCTCAGGAGCCCTCCAACCCCAACAGACCACGCTCAGAATCTTGGCATACTCCTTCACTTCTCTCTCTCCATGAACCACCAGCTCAACCCATCACCTCCACCAGCTTCAACTGCCTTTGCATACTCCGTAGGACCTTCAAATGGATCCCCCAAATGCAGAAAGACTGCCACGCATGCAATCATAACCAGCAGAATGGACTACGGAAACGCCCTCTACGCCAGAATCTACAGAACTCTTCTACACAAACTCCAAACCATCCAGAACACTGCAGCCAGACTCGTCCTTTGAACACCGCGTCACAGGCACATGCCATCACCTACTAGGCTTCCTCTGGCTCCCCGTCGAGATAAGGGTCACCTTCAAACTTGATTACGGGAGTGCCTCTCCCCCGCGCCCCGAATCACTGGCAAAGAATGTTACAGCAAAGTTTTTTCTCAAATAATACAAGTGCCTGTAAGTAAACAGTTGCACGTTTTTACTTCTTCACTTTTTCCACACACCCTAGCGTGTGTGTAGGAGATAATCACCCGTGGCACCTCATTTTGCCACTCACTTCACTATCTACTTGGTCCTGACGAAAGTCCCGCCCAATTTTTTCAAGGGACTGAAACATGTAGACCGCTAACACATAGCCAACTCGTAGTCATATTCTCTCTACTGGTAGTTGCACCACATAGTTTTTACTTACACCCTGGGCCGCCAAGAATAAAACATTAGGTAAGGATCCCCAGAGGTGTCTTTTAATATTACCATCACCTTCATCCACATCACGCTGTTGCACAACACCCGCTCCGCTGTAGTCAGGCATAGAAGCACAACCAGGCGGCATTCGGCTGCTGGTAGTACCCCAATGATGAAGCATGACACCAACCAGGTTGGTGTGTGAGGGGGTTTTAAACAAGCCCTGTTGGGTCCATAGTCACAAGTGACCCTGAATATTAAAATATTTTTAACTAACATACAGTGGGCTAGTCCACATTGATTCTTTATTGTTCACCTTCTAACTCCTCACCAACGCCTGCTATTCCCTCAGCAACATCAGTCCCAAATACCTCAATGACTGAGTATCCTTCCACGTACTCAAGAGGAACCTCCACTTCTCTGACCTCATGCTGGCAGAGGTCCCCCGCATCTGCAGAAACAGAACCGGGAGGAGAGTTTTGTCCTACATCGCAGCCAAGACCTGGAACGAGCTCCCAGTGAACATTGGACGCTCCCCAACCCTGCACACTTTCAGGAAGGACCTCAAGACATGACTCTTCGACTGATCCGGAGCCGCTTCCCCCCCACCCCCTAGAGCCTTGAGACCCTCACCTGTGAGTTGCGCGCTTTACAACCCCTGATTGATTGATATGGCTGGGTCCAAACTGGAATGGCATGGTGAGCAAAAAAACAACGGATTTAGGCCCAGATCTCTGTACTAGGGTGAATGTATGACATTGTTCTGCATTCTGTCCATCAATTGTTCTCTTTGCATATATTCTGTATTGTGGCATGTGCTGTGGGCTGCAAGCACACGTCTCAGTGCAGGAAATACACATTTTGCACATCCCCGCACTATTGCAGACACAATGCGGTGCCACCAACATGGTGCAGGGATATGAAGGGGGGCACCATAGGTGCCCCCCAGAACCCAAGGCTGAGAACAAGGGGGCCCTTTCAGCCTGCCTTTTCATGGCGGGTTAACCGCCATGAAAGGGATATTGTAATCCCTATGGCGGGGATTGAGCAGGCACTGCCCCTGTTGTAGGGATTCAAGTCCCTCCAACGCACCGACGGGCAAGGAGCTCCTTTGATATCAATTAAATAAATATTACTAAAAAAAAAATAATCATTAATTTATTATAATTAAATTACTTCCCACACAAATCCCCTAAAAACCCACAGCCTGCTTGGGAACTAAAAAATATGAAATGTATTTAAATTAAAGTTAATAACTATCAAAAATGTAACACATATATTAAAAAACATGAACAACATGCACACGAAAATTACATCACATACATTTAAAATAAATACTAAACTACACAACAGTACTTAAAAAACGATATTTTAAACAACTATATTTTTGCAAACGATATTAATGATTTCTATATTTTAAAAATATATATTTCTTACCTTCAAATTGATATTCTTGTCATCAATATTTGCATGTCATGATATTTTAAACCTCATATTCTTGTCTGTGAATATTTGCAACTTGATATTTTATCTAAACACCGTCACCCCTAAGGTCTACCCCAGCTACCCAGGGTAAGATGCCATGTGAAAATAAGCAGGTACGTTTAAAAAGATGTTTTATATGTCTTAGTGAGGGAAAAACTATTAATTTCATTTTTCCCAATTGTAGAATTTTAGTTCCACAGGCGAACATGAGAATACTTTAATACAGTATAACTATTGACAGGAGTGAGCTAAAACAATATTTTAAGAGCTTAACTTGGCACTGTTGGATTTATCATAACTAATACGGAAAAGAAGTTATAGAAAGTCATTTTCTGTGAACCAAAATCCAGCTTTCTAGCAGCCTCTACTGATTGGTCAGTCTTGACATGCTGAGACAAACAGCTTTGAAGAGGTGGTATGTGGCCTGCATAGAGACAAAAGTTATTGATGGGGGACGATCTGCAGAGAACCAGCCAGGAAGGGGACTGGGTAAATAAACTGGTCTTCAAAGAGAGCTGAACAGTAAGGATGCAGGCAAGGCTTACCCCATCTTACTGTACCCCCAACCAGTTGTGAGCCCCAGGGATGGAATGTGCAGAAAACCTGAACGACGAGTGTTAAGGCAAATGAGCCACACCAGTAGGTTGGTTTAGCCAGATCTTAACCCCATGGAGAATATTTCTCCATCTTGAATTTTGAAGTACAGTGCTTTGTGGGACAAGAATATGCCACACTTTGGAGGAAGTTGTCATACTTTTGGGTGGCCCCCTGTACACTATTGGTCAGGGGTGCCCACGCTGCTTGTCGCCCAGAAGGTAGGATAAATATGGGGGAGCTGCATAGTAACTGAGACCCCCTGCCTGAAACTGCAAGAAGAAGAAGGACTGCCCTGCTGAGAACATGTTTCTCAGCAGGGCAGGACACCATCCTCCCAGTTTGCTTGGGAGGATGGTGTCTCTTTTTTCTGTTGACATTTTGTATTTGTCACCCAGGTTATAACACAAAAAACAAAAAGATTTTTTTTCTCTGCCCCAAACCTTTTTTTTTTTTGCTGAAATCTCAATTCACTTAACGATTGATGCTCTAACTTCTGACTCAGAACGTTTTGAACTTCGTGTTCTCCATAAACCTCTGTCCAATGGACTGACCAGGGGAGGGTGTAGTGAGGTCATAGAATTAACTGCAGACACTGCTAAGTTAGCATTGGTTAGTATATGCTTGGCAGCCATCTTGCCGCTTTTGCAAACGTTCCTACATGGCTTTATTCTGGTGGATAAACTGCTGGTGCATTTGTGCATGAGAACTGTCTACCCTTCAGAAATTTAACTGTACACTATGCTGCTACTCTGCAAAGTGTGTTCAAGGTCGAAAACCAATGTATGCTGCTGATTCACTTTGGTCAGTCTGGCGCCCATAGGCTCAACACACTTCTGAAAGTAGCTTTTAATATGGCATTGCATGCATGAAAAAGCACTTGGAGAGATTAATTCCAACAAAAAAGAGCTGTGCTTGTCCTGAGATGTGATTCTTTTCATCTAAAGTTAGAGGTATGGGGTCCCCCTGACAAAGCCTAGGGGTCTTCTATAATTATAATAAACTAGCTTATAGCACGGGGAGGGTGGTAAGGCGCTGTAGCCTTGTTTCCACTATCATTATAAGTAGGCATGGCGTAAAATCAGTTCCGCTCGCGGATTTTGCGGATTTTCGGTAAATCCGCAATCCGCGAGATTCGCGGATTTCCCGCAAAATCCGCAAATCCGCGCGCTGCGGATTTTTTGCTTGTGTTCGCACTGCTCGCGGCCCGCGGCGCGGGCAGCAACAATCTCGCACTCGCGAAATTACAAAAAAAAATAAAAATGTCGGAGGAGTGAAGGAAGGAAGTGGCCCAGTCTCCAACTTCCTGTTCCTGTCCAGCAAGTTCCTCCCATTGGGGAGGGGTGAAGGAAGTGCCCCAGTCTCCAACTTCCTGTTCCTGTTTCCTTTCCTGGCCATTTTGGATTCGATCTTGACTGGGAAGGATTACTTTTTGTGGATGCTGCTGGATATTTGGATTTGAGGCCTTTTGGATTCAAAATTTGATTTCACAAGTAAGTTGATAAGTTGATTTTCTTTGTGGTGATTTTTGTGTGTTTTCCGATTTTTGCGGTTGTTTTGGTGATTTTGCGGGTGTTTTCCCACGTTCGCGTCGTGAAGCAACAATCTCGCACTCGCGAAATTGCAAAAAGTGCAAACAGGCTGGGCACGTAGAAACAACAAGTTCGCAAAACTGGCGACCTGACAAGTAAGTTCGCAATTTGCGAAATTGCACAAAACCCTCGCGAACTTGCAGAAACCCGTGCGAACACCCAAAAAAAAGAAATCCGCAAAATCCGCGAGGATTCGCGGATTTTGCGGATTTTCGCAATCCGCAAATCCGCAAATCCGCAAATTCGCGGATTGCGAATCCGCAAAATCCGCTCATGCCTAATTATAAGATGATTACACCGTTTGTGCTTTATGGAAATTGTAGCCTTGCTGATTATATTGTTCTTATGCATTACACTGTTTGCATTGGCTAGTGTACTGCATTGTAGAGCATGTTAGTTAAAATAAACATTTTTAACTATACTGTGTCTCTGTTTACTCATGTTGCGGACAAGTATGAGTGTTTGAACGAAAGAGTGTTCTTCTTCCTGCGATTCTTGAGAGGGACGGAGTGACATGTTCTAGGATGTCTAATGATTGGTAGCTTTGCTATAGTACGGAGAACGAATGAGACACTATAGCTAGTCGAATTGGGGTTCTGGGTACTGAGGTGAGTTTTCTGGTACACCAATACACACCGAGGTCCTGTTCTCCTGCGCATAGTTCTATTTATGTGCAGAATCCCTGCAACACAGTGTGGCAGGACCATGGGGTGTCCGTAACAGGGTGCAAGGTTTTCCACAGACACCTATTTTCCCATAGGAGCCCGTGTTGTCGGTCTGAATACAGGCTCTCGTATATGTCAATGAGAGTCCTTCCGAACGGTGTTCGGAAGCATCAAAATTGGTCAGGAGAACCCGCCGACCACGAGTCAGTTGGAACTGAATCCGAAAAGGCCCTGAGTGTGAAGGTAAAAACTTCATCTGGCTTTACCACTCAGTGTATCCGAATCTTGCTACATCACGGCCGGCCTTTAAATTTGACTTTGTCCTGGCCAGGCCCAACCAGAATTCCCAAGTTGGCACTTTTCATTTTTAGGCCCTATAAAGCATATATTATTTAAAAATTCATATCTCTGTTTCCCTACATTGGAATTTATTCATTTTGGTGTCATTATAATCATGCCAATATTTCCTATTCTTATAAATTGGTTGTGGATTTTTATTGCATGTTGTCTTACTTATTTAACATATTCGTGTTTTTAAATGCCTTACACACCTGTCTCCTAAGTTAAGCCTGACTGCTCGACGCCAACTGCCAAGGGAATAATCTATTGAGATCTCGACTGGGCCTTATATTGTATTGGTGGCCTTATTGCTAGTGGTAGGTTCATACTTACCCCTACTAATAAACCCCCTTCTGTATTATCCTATAATAACAATGGTTCTCTGATAAAGAATGGACTTGTAAGCTTACTTTGATGGCTGACAAGCATACTGATATATAGGGCAGTGAACAAAAAGTAATAAGTGGGTAGCAGAGACATGTAAGCCAACACAAGGCCTAACCCTTCTGCACTCCCTATTTATAATGCCATACTGACCAGGAAGCATGTAGCTAGTACCTAGCTGAGGGCCAAGTCTTGGGAAGGGCTCATCCTTTGGACAACAGAGCAGTGGATAAGATTTTATCAAGTCTCATCTAAAGGAAATGGTTCCCCTTACAAATATTGTCCTCCAGCACGCCATACGAGTTAGTGTTGTCACAGGTAATCTGTCATTTTGCCAAATTTCTAAAAGGAAGGCAGTTAACTTGACTAAAACAGGCTGACAAAATTACATTTTAGAGAAAAGTTCAAATGACAACATACCTCTTCTATGAAAATGCTAACCCTGGGCGGGTAACTCCATTCGGCCAGCAGAGTTTGCGGAGATTTGCCTACTCCGCGCTCTGTGACGAACACGAAGTAGGCAAAAACTCTGTCACCGTGTTGGTGCGGAGTTAGCCGCTCCCACCCCCCTTCCAAATCATTTAAAAAGGGACTTACCTGTCATTCTGCAGCTTACTCTACCTAGCTGCACTCCTTCCTGCTCCTCCTTTTTCGCATCGTCCATCTCTTTAAAAAAAAAACAACACTACGCTGTACATCCTGCGTATGCGTATGCGCAAGACTTACAACATGGTGTCTTTTTTTTAAGGAAAATGGACGACGCAAGAGAGGAGCAGGAAGGAGAGCGGACAGGCAGGGGATGCAGTAGAAAGACAGGTAAGTCACTTCTTTTTATCTTTTTTAATGATTTGGGGAGGGAGAGGGGAGGAAGCCGAGCAGAGCTACACGTAGCTCCATTGAGTTTTTTTAAAACTCTGTGGAGCTATGCGTAGAGGCACTATGCCAGCTCCACCCAGGGTTAGAAAATACTAAGCCTGGGCAAAGTTTTACCATGCAGAAGTCTGTGAAGTGAGAAAAAACTCAGCAGATTTCCGCAAGTGGTGGATTACAGTGCGAACTGCCGTTCGCGCTGATCTTCTTGCTGCAAGAGTAGAAATTCTACCCAAACAGCAGCTGGTGCTCGCCAACTTACTGTTCACAAGCACAAGTGGGGAAGAAACTGCTCTGCACTACGCAGAGCAGAGTTTTCTGCACTCTGCGAACTTTGTAGATCGCAAAGTGCAGAAAATTCCACAAACTCCGCAAACGGAGCGGAGTTCACCACCCAGGCCTAGAAAATATAAGGTATCAGTGGAAAAGATAAATATTTATTTTAACAGACAGCATTACACAGCAGTAGGAAGGGAAATGGGGATGGGCCTACTGGAAGGGGGGAAGTGTGGATGGGGAAGGGGAAATAGCGAGAGTTTAGTTAAAAAAGTGAGTGAACTTGGGAGAGGGAGTAAAAAATTATAAAAATGGTGCTAAAGCTAAATATTGAGACTACACAATGCCATGCCACCGCCGGGGATCGCTGAACCCTGACGGTTGCATCGTTCTCGAAACGGTCCGACCACCATACTCCAGATACAGCAGTCAAGTCAAGTCAAGTCAAGTCAAGTCAAGGATTTGTATAGCGCGCTACATACCCGGAGGGTCTCAAGGCGCTTGAAGAAGGGTGGGGAATTACTTGTCAAATATCCAAGTTTTAAGTTGTTTTCTGTATGGGTGCATGGGTGACTGTTTTTCTGGTTTCTGTGGGGATCCAGCGAAATGTTTTTTTGAGCATGCGAAGAATGTTGAAGCATGATGATGAAACGGCGTTGACTTGTCTGTTCATAGAGAGTGAGGAGTCCAGGATGACGCCCAGGTTCCGTGCGTGGTCCGTCGGGATGGGTGCTTTTCGAAGGGCCTCTGGCCACCACGAGTCATCCCAAGCGGAGGGGGAGGTACCTAAGATAAGGACTTCTGTTTTGTCTGAGTTCAATTTCAGACGGCTGTGCTTCATCCACTCGGCTACTTCTTTCATTCCTTCATGTAGGTTGGTTTTGGCGGTGTTAGGGTCTTTGGTGAGTGATAGGATCAGTTGAGTGTCATCCGCGTAGGAGATGATGTTGAGGTTGTGTTGGCGTGTGATGGCCGCGAGGGGGCTCATGTATACGTTGAAGAGGGTGGGGTTGAGTGAGGACCCTTGGGGTACGCCGCAGATGACTTCAGTGGCCTCTGAGTTGAATGGTGTGAGGCGGACTCTCTGGGTTCTTCCGGTGAGGAGCGAGGTGATCCATTCCAGTGCTTTTCCTTGGATTCCGATGTTTCTGAGGCGTTGTAGAAGGGTGCTGTGGCAGACTGTGTCGAAGGCTGCGGAGAGGTCGAGGAGGATGAGGGCGACTGTGTCTCCATTGTCCAGTAGAGTTCGAATGTCGTCTGTTGCTGCGATGAGTGCAGTCTCAGTGCTGTGTTTGGCTCGGAAGCCGGACTGTGAGGAGTCGAGGGATTTGTTGCTTTCGAGGAAGGCGGCGAGCTGGTTGTTGACGGCTTTCTCGATGACTTTGGCCGGGAATAGAAGGAGCGAGATGGGGCGGTAGTTTTTGAGTTCGGTGGGGTCCGCTGTGGGTTTTTTCAGAAGGGCGCTAAGTTCTGCGTGTTTCCAGCTTTCTGGGAAGGTGGCGGAGTTGAGGGAGCAGTTGATGACGTCTCGGAGGTGAGGTGCTATGATGGAGTCTGCTTTGTTGAAGATGTGGTGAGGGCAGGGGTCCGTGGGGGATCCTGAGTGGATGGAGTTCATCAGGTGGATGGTGTCCTCAGTGGAGATTGGGTTCCAGTCATTCAGGATGTTCAAGGGGGGTGAAGGTCCTGCAGAAGGTTGGGTGGGTTGGTCTCCGGGTTGGTTGTCGAAGCTGTTGTGGATGTCTGCAATTTTGTTGTGGAAGAACGAAGCTAGGGAGTCGCAGAGGGCTTGAGAGGGGGTGATATCATTGGAGTTGGCTGAGGGGTTGGTAAATTCTTTGACGATGTTGAATAAATCCTTGCTGTTGTGGGCGTTGTTGTCTAGTCGGTCTTTGAATGCGGCTCTCTTGGCAGATCGGATTAGTTGGTGGTGTATGCGGGTAGCGTTTTTGAAGGCGTCCCTGGTGCTGGTGTTTGGGTCTTTTTTCCAGGTCTTCTCGAGGGAGCGACAGAGTTTCTTCGATTTCTTAAGATCATCGTTGAACCAGGAGGCATTTTTGCTGCCTAGTTTGATTTGACGTTTTTTCATCGGTGCTAGGATGTCGGCGCTGTTGAATAGCCAATGGGTGAGGTTAATGGCTGCTTGGTCGGGGTTGGAGGAGTGGGCAGGGGGGTTTTGAAGAAGCGATGAGGAGATCTGGTCAATGGTGATTTTGTTCCAGTTTCTTCGCAGAGTGGGTTGAGGATGGTTGTGAGTTGTGGTTTTATTGTAGATAAAGTGCACGCAGCTGTGGTCTGTCCAATGAAGAGCTGTGGTGTGACTGAATGAGACATGTTTGCTGGAGGTGAAGATAGGGTCGAGTGTGTGACCTGCGATGTGGGTGGGCGTAGTAACAAGTTGTTTGAGTCCGAGGTTGGCGAGATTGTCCAGAAGGGAGGTGGCGTTGCTGTCATTGCTCTTTTCCAGGTGAAAGTTGAGGTCTCCCAGTAGAATGTATTCCTCGGAGGGGAGGGCGTGTGGGGTGATAAAGTCAGTGATGACGTCGCTGAATTGTGCACGGGGTCCTGGAGGTCGGTAGAGGAGTGTGCCTCTGATTGTGGTCTTGGGGTCGGTGTGGATCTGGAAGTGAAGGTGTTCGGCGCTAGCAAGGTTGACGTCTGAGCTGGTTGAGATGCGGATGAATTTCTTATGGACGATAGCGATGCCTCCTCCTGTTTGGTCGGTGCGGTCCTTACGGATGATCTTGTATCCTTCCGGGATGGCAATGGTGATGTCTGGGGCTGATGAGGCGTTCATCCATGTTTCTGTAAGGAAGGCGACGTCGGGAGAGATGGTGTGAAGTAGATTCCAGAGGTCGATGGCGTGTCTGTGGACTGAGCGGGTGTTGAGCAGGATGCATTTTAGGTGGTTGGAGTCAGATATCTGTTGTGTGTTCGTGGATGAGGAGTTGTACTTGGTGCCGTCAAACTTGCAGGAGTTGCAGGAGAAGGGTCCATGGGTGTGTCCAGGAGCGGCTTGGGCGCAGTTGGGGAGTCGGCCGGGGTTAAGGGCTAGGAGGGTGGAGGCATCGTAAGTAATGCGGGAGGGGTGGGAGGGACGGGGGCCAGGGGGTCTGGCACTGGGCGCGGTCCAGGCGCAGACGGGCGTAGACGGGCTTACCTTTAGCGCACCTTCGGCGCGGCCGTAGTGCGTGGACGCTGCACGTGTGGACATCTGACATAAATGGACAGTAGAGGGGGCGGAGCGTGGGAGGGGCAGCAGGGAGGCGGTAGTGTGGATGAGGGGCGGGCCTGGGGATATCAACAACAAAATGGAGGGTCAAAGGGAAAGGCAGACAGGGGCAGCAAAAACACAAATGCGTCGAGTGAGCAGTACAATCAAAACAAATGCACAGACACAAGCAAAAATGATCGAGTGAGCAGTACTATCAAAACAAATGCACAGACACAAGCAAAAATGATCCCAACAGCCTGAGCGAGGTCGCGCTAAATATGGCAAATAGTAACAGTGGCGCTATGTGTGTAAAGCGCTACAATGCAATGGTAACAACAGTGCTGTGTAAAACGCACAATAAACGATACCAGGGAGCGTTTCAGCTGATAATGAGGAGGAGCGTGGTGGAGCGACCGTTCTGAAGCTAGTCCAGGTGGTCACAGTTTGGCCGGGGGAGAGGAAGGCTCGGTAAACGTGGGTGGGAGGGGCAGCAGGGAGGCGGTAGTGTGGATGAGGGGCGGGCCAGGGGATATCAACAACAAAATGGAGGGTCAAAGGGAAAGGCAGACAGGGGCAGCAAAACACAAATGCGTCGAGTGAGCAGTACAATCAAAACAAATGCACAGACACAAGCAAGAATGATCGAGTGAGCAGTACTATCAAAACAAATGCACAGACACAAGCAAAAATTATCCCAACAGCCTGAGCGAGGTCGCGCTAAATATGGCAAATAGTAACAGTGGCGCTATGCGTGTAAAGCGCTACAATGCAATGGTAACAAAAGTGCTGTGTAAAACGCACAATAAACGATACCAGGGAGCGTTTCAGCTGATAATGAGGAGGAGCGTGGTGGAGCGACCGTTCTGAAGCTAGTCCAGGTGGATAATGCTAGTCTGTTATTTTCTGTACATTTTTTTTTTACTTTAAGTCATGTTGTACAGAAGAACGCTCTGCTATCCAACATGTCTCAAAAAACAAAGATGAAGCCAATAGATGTCACACAGGCGATACCAATTTGCTTTGTCAATGCTTTTACTTATATTTGTTAGGTCTTCACAACAGCACAATGAAAACATTGCAGCTTTGGCACAGCGGGCATTGCTATACCACGGACAGCCTAACAGATGTAATAAACACAATCTAAGAGCTCTCACAGGAATATACCGAGAGACGCTTGGTAGGAACCTTGGGCGAGTAAGATAAACAGGGCCACTGGACAAAGTACAGTGCTTTAAAGACTATCCGCTGCATAATCGGGAGTCAACCCAGAGAAAATTACTTTGTAGAGACATGATTGTATTTACAAAGCCAATACCAACACCAAATCCTGACCCTGTACACCTGATCCTGTTATCTGCTTTATACCTCGCTCTGTTGTTCATGCACTTTGTACTGTCAGAACTGTCTCCAGTTAAGACCAATCAATTGTTTTATATGATCACATCCCTTTATATGTGGAACCAGTAGAATGGATTATACCACACATTTGTGATAGGTGATACTTGTGCATGTTTTATCCAATTGTGTTTATTTTATGTATCCAGTTCTGCTCTATCTTTTTTAACTACAATTGATTTTAAAAGTAAATGAATTGCATATATTTTTAGCTTTACTTTTACGGGCAAAACTGACCAAAATAAAGTTATTACCGACAGACTGACTAACAAAGCCAATAGCCAACATTTTCTGGAATTTCAGCACCCAATCTCTGTCAACAGTACTGTCTGCTCAGTCTGTCCGTAGAAAGTTGAACTCCGTCGTTCATTACAGCACGTTGCTTTTGTTTGCCTGCCATCCATTTTTAAAACATGGTATAGAGTGTCTGAAGCAGTGCCGTCACAGATCTGGATCTTGCACCTTGTAATAATAGTGATCTGGCAAATACTGATGGCCCTGTGATAAAGTGATCTCTGAGGGGACCTTAATTTAAGATGTCAGAGCAGTCGCATTGGTAGGGAGTGCACTTAAAGTTACAAGCTCTCTTTTCCCAGTAATTGTAGATTTTAATACTGTTGGCTGGCAGAATGAGAGCTCTTGTTATTAATAATTAAGATATGAAACATTTAGCTGTTTGGGATTAGAGGACTGTTTGGTTAGAGGCAGTCCTTTGCAGCAATTGGCTCCCAGCCATGAGGCACTTCAGTTTGAGCCACAGTCATAACAGATACAAAACAAGAGGTCACTTGTGAGGATTATACATTAAGCTACCAGCTTGCAAGAGGGGTGGAGGACAGGAGCAAGCAACAAGGGAGAGAGGGACAGGGAGTAGTAGAGAGGATTCCAAATGCATGCATTCTAATGGAGTGCTAGATAAACATTTTAAAAAAAGTACCTCTGCAAGCCTGCAGCCAGTAGAAGGAGACAGGAAACTGTATTTGGTCAGTGCTCCACTTAAAACAGAAAGACATGAAGTGAAAGTATAAGCGGGAGGCAGCAGGAAGCACTGACCAATGAGAAGCATGGAAATGAGAGTGACGGACATTCCAACCAATACTAAGTAAAGGTGGGCTCTCAGCACGTTTTTAACTTTCTATTTTATTTTTTTGGCAAACGCTGTGCAAGCGAAACCTAAAAGCAAATTGCTTGACCATCCAGCCTTTAGGTTTCTGTTCTGTCAGTCCTCCAAGAACAAACATTCATATTTGGGCCCTCATAGTAGAGAACTTTTAACTACCCACATATTGGGGTGACAGGGGTTAAGCCTCACAAGACTGTCTACAACTGTCAGAATAAGACAAAAAGAACAGAGAGATGAGTGTGGGCAGAAGCAGAGACATGTCAAACTCAAAACACAGGTAACTGGCAAAGTGAATGAGATGTGTTGCATTTTGTGTATAATTTATTACAGCTCCCCACTTCCTTCTAGATTAGAGTATCAAAGATCTTCATGTAATGTAATATATTATGAGGTATATAAAACATGAAGAGTGCAACTAATGCCCAAAAGCGTCTTGGCGCTATAGAAAGCTGAGAACCGGAATGATCTCAAAGACATTTCCCCATGATTGGATGCCTTCTAAAGAGCTCTGAAAGCAGCGGGGCCTGTTCATATGGGCAAAGGGGACACCCCCTCTCACCTTTTTCCAGAGAAGAAGAGCATCCTTGAAGCTGAGCAAAGGTCAGCTTGGCACACACTCTTCTTGTTCAGGTCAGGCTGCCCGGAGCTGGACATGCAATAAATGCTCAGTCTACTGGCTGCCCGAGCTGAACTTTGCCAGAATGAAGAATTTACAACCCTGTGAGCATGACCTCCTCAGCCTGACAAAAGTGGCTCAAGGCCCTTCACCTCACGACGAGGGGGAGCAACAACCCTTGCCTCAAACCTGGGTGCTTCAGTTTTCAGCCCAGAAGTGCCCAGGGCCGTGCCAATCAGTGCCATCCTGTCAATTAGAGAGTGGGTGGAGTCAGCAGTCTCTGTTTGACGTGTGAGGGACTTCTGTCTTTCCTCAGGCATCAGTCCCACCCTTCTGGGCAAACTGAGGTATTCCTCTCCCAGATCTGCTGGACGGGTAAGTTTTATTTTTTCGAATACTTGGTGCGTGCGTGCATGTATAAATGTGTGAATTTATTGTGAGTGAGTTTTGTGAATAGGTGTGTGCACGTTTGTGAATATATAGGTGTGAGTGAGTGTATATGTGTGTGTGGCACTCTCGACCCCTCCCAACCAAATTGACCATCTTGACGCTGTCTGGAAGACAGAGATCCATTGTATACGAATGAGTAAAAAGAGCCATAACTACCTCACAAAACCTGGCATGAGGCAGCCGTCCTCGGTGCTATTCCTGCCCTACTTGTGGTATGCAACACAGATAGACCTAAGTCCTTGACGTGACCTTGCATTAAATACTGCTTAAAGCTGGCGCAAACATGAAAACCTGGGGTCTTTATTCTTAACTTCTTAGCAAGACTGACATTCTTATCTGCACCGACAAGCTCATCAGACATGTCTGGAGAACATGTATTACCCTAGGCAGGGTCAGCCTGGTCTATAGGGCGGCCTGGCAGTGTCTGGGGGGCTGGTATGATGGTTCAGGGTGTGGCTATTTTGTGGAGTTATGTTGGTCTGTTCTATGGTATGCTGGGAAGGTTTTGACTGTGGATTTCCCTGATATTAGTACAAACATTGCCTGCAGCAAGCACAAATGCTTGCAGTCCCATACCATGCAAAACACAATTTCCTTTACAGGCCCAAAACTGCCACTTAGGCAAACTAAGGACACTTCTTAAAATCTGTCCTATACATTAGAGGGGCCCGCCTTTGTTTTCTGTCCCAGTCTGACCCTGGCCTTAGGTATGACATCCATCTCTCCCCAGAGAACATCCCCTTCCAATCACCTCTCCCACCATTTGTAGACCATGTGCTCTTCATGGATGTAATGCCACCTCTGCCATACAATCCAGACACATCCCTGGTTTTAACGCAAAACATTGGAATATTGACAGAGAAGGTTACCTCCATCACATACCTTTGCAACCTTTTACTTAGGCTTCAGCCTGCATTAGTTCCCAGGCAATGCCATAGCGCTTTAATACCACCTAAGAGACACATATACACTATTCAATCATTACAGTGGCAAAACATAGCATAACATTAGTAGACCAACTTGTTGGTCAGCACCCTGACTCCAAATTAAATTTAACAGCGATATAAGTAACATTTCATGAGTTTTATATATGGCACGAAAGAAAATGTTGGTAAAGCCACGGTACATAACCTCATTAATCATGAATTGGTCTTAATGTGCCAATCTGAATGTTGTTCACCAAGACAGATATCCAGAGACACAGCTGATCGAGTTGCTTCTTTCATACAGGAAAGCTATTTAGCCCCTAGTTCAGCTTTATTCACTGCATATGAATCTTTTATGCACACTATGTCTCCAGCTAACCATTTCTCATTTGTATGTATCGCAAACAACTAATGTGATACATCATTGGTTGCAAACAAAGATCAAAGCAGCAGCTGCTTGTCAACAGCATTCAGGGTCAGTACAAAGAAATACGAGCCCATGCCACCTTTCTTATGCAGCAAGACAGCCATTCACTACAAAGCCTATCAAATGATGTTGCGAATATCTGGTGTCACATTTATGTCCAGATAATAGGTTCCCTTTTATTGCCGGTAAAGCCACAAATGGGAGTTACCGTCCCCATTGCAATCATGTGGTACATCAAAATATCACAGATCTAGTTTAGTCCCTGTTATAAATTGCGTTGTAGGCTGACTGGTGAATGAGCCAATATAACTTGACACGCTGTTATGCTAGCATATCACGTCGGAGCCTGTGGAGTTGCTGGGTCGCCTTGAAGCTGAGCTGAAGCTGCTGCTTGCTGCTGCTCACTGCGGGAGCTACTGAATGCCAAAACTTGCAGCGACTTGTGGCTCTCCCTCCCCCCCCCCCCATGCACCGGGGTCAGAGCTGGATCCAGCATCTCACCGCTTCATCATCACTGCCGCACGGGTAGATTCTGGCCCTCCCGGTCCCCCGGGCTTGTTGCAGACGTGGGAGGCTTTGCAACCTCTCTGCAAGCTCTCGAATCCGGTTTGTTTTTGCGATCATATCCCACTGGCCTCCATGCCACGTCCACGGCCGCAACTGTGAGGAGGCAGGTCTGGGTGCGGTCAGTGGGATCTGCATCTGGGCAGTGTAGGGTGGTGGGCCCAAGGACCACATGCTACTATAATGAATGACGCAGACACACTTAGTATGCTAGCTAACTGGCCTCGAGCACGTGCGCACGGCCCCTTTTATTATCAGGGTCTCCTGACCGGTGATACCTGTGAGGGGTGGGTGTAAGGTGTAATGTATCATACCCGAACACTAGAACATATCTGGCAGGGCACTACATTCCTCCCAAAGTTCATTGGAAAAAAAAAAATTCTAACCTAGAACAAAAACAAACAACAAAAATGCAGCCCCACTGTGTCTCTTCAGGCCATCAGCCGGCAGTGCAGGATCTCTGGACCGCCTGGCCATGAGGTTTTAGTCCACCTCAGCGATGTAGTTCAGACAAGCCTGGTCTCACGGTGTTGGGAACTATTTACACAGTTCAATAGGAGTGCATCCAGAACAGTGGTGGAGTCCACTATGGAGATCTTCTTGAAGCCAATGGACAGCCATTCTGCAAAGACTTGAGGATGATGTTGATGACATGAGAGACAACCTTGAAGGTGATATTTACCAGTGTACGCTGGTAGAGCAGCTTCAGAATTCCCTCTCGTGCCACGACTCCCCTCTCACAGCAGTATGAACACTTGGAATTGAATTGAGCGAGAAATAATGAACTACATGAACCATCATGCAAGAGGTAATTACGTTGGGGTGTGTCTGGTGCTCTCCCACCCCCCTAAGAGTATAAAGTTTGTGAGCTGACGAGCTCGGGAGCCTGCATCTTCATGCTGTGAGTGGAACTGGTCCTGAGAGATGAGGCAGCACGCCCTGCAACCTATGAACTTTGCTTTTTCCCTACTGACGATTGAGGAATCATGAAACACGTGTCTAGGGATACGAATTGAGACTAATATTACAGTACTGGCTATGAACACTTTGAATTGAATTGAGCGAGGAATAATGAACTACATGAACCATCATGCAAGAGGTAATTACGTTTGGCATGTCTGGTGCGCTCCCACCCCCCTAAGAGTATAAAGTTTGTGAGCTGACGAGCTCGGGAGCCTGCATCTTCATGCTGTGAGTGGAACTGGTCCTGAGAGATGAGGCAGCACGCCCTGCAACCTATGAACTTTGCTTTTTCTCTACTGACGATTGAAGAACTGGAGTTCTGGACTTTTTGGTTCCGTCCAGAGGTGTCAGGGAACAACACCCAAAGACCCCGGAGTTCCACCTGCCTTGGTGCACAAATGAACAGAAACACGGGCTTCTCGATGGTGGCGTCAAAGACCAAAGGTTTATTACTGCAGGGACACAGAAGTCACAGATACTACACACGGGCAGAATCTAGGAGCCTGTTCAAATTGTACAAAGTGGGTTGCTCCTTATATACTAGTTTTTGGCCTTTAGGCGAATTCTTCACATGTTGGTACATTCCCAAAACCTTTGTGTCATAAACAATAAATATTTGGCGTACACAGGAACCGTTGATAAAATCTGATACGAAACATCTTACGAAGAGGGGTTCCCACTAGTTCATCACAATCCCTTGTCAATATTGCATTCAAGAGCCGGACCGCCTCATCGTAAATTTCGTTACCTCCCCCTAATAAAGATTCAGAAAGAAAGGAACGGAGCCAGGTGTGGAAGATAGGAAAGCGGGATAAGAGATGTTTGTGGGTTGTAAATGGGCAAGGCTACCGGCTTCGGCCGCCTAATCATGATCAGGACAATGGACACGAAGACCAGTTTAGTAAGACTGGCCTCGGGCAGGGGAGGCAGCTTTTGTCGAGTCATGCAGCTACAGCGTGATCTGGTTTAAGGTGCACGTGTCATGAAAGAGGTGAATCTCCGGCTAAGGCTACGTGTCCTTAATCGAAATGAAGTGGTCAGAGGTTATTGCGTATGTGAGGGCAAGAAAGACAAAATGGCTGCCATGATCTAAGATGGATGCCGTGGGTAGATCAGAAATGTGTTAATAAAAGGAGTGCTCTTGCTAGTAGCGTAGCGAAAACACCAGGGTATGCTAAATGGATCATTTGCGGTTCACTGATACCAATATTGTGTACTTCCGACAAACTTGAAAACACGGGTTCAAATCGTCACGGAACCGTCACGGAACCTCAGACCCTCCTTTTGCCCTTGCATAGGCAATTACTCAGTCTATGTCAGAATCTAGTTCTATGCTCATCAGGTCAGTGACATGTTGTTGGATCATCATCCTTTCTCGTGCCTTTTCTCCAAACGCAGGTGGTTTTCTGAGACAGGTTGCAGCACAAAGACTACACAGAGCAGGACCACACTGGATAATCAGGCAGCATGAGAATAGGAATACTAGGATGACACCAATGACCATTAGAACCTTCCATCCCCACGCTGAGATCAGAGTCCAAAACCACTCCATGAAGGACCAGTTTCCCTTATCTACGTGAATAGAGTCGGAAATTTTGTGTAGCTTAGAGATCGCCTCATAGACTGTTGGAGCATTATTAGGAATAAAGACACAGCAGCTCGATTGGATCATTCTGCATACCCCACCTCGATCTGCAAGTATAACGTCTAGAACCATACGATTCTGCAACGTCATGAGTCTATCCGCCTGAAGCTCAGCTGTCAGATTGCTAAGGGCACCAGCAGTTTCGGTAATAGTAGATTCAACTACCCGTGTTAGCTGACGTATATTTCTACTATTGGCCATAGGCCCCCAGAACGGAAGGAAGCCTTTGAAGAAGTCTCCTGCTTCCTGACCAGCGGTATCTTCCTTGCTGAAGACACCTCTCGCTACTCTGGTTCTGTGGTAATCAGATGAAGCAGTGTATGTCGGAGGCAACAATCGAGCAATATAACATGATCCTGAAAAGTCGGCAGGCAACCATGTATAAGCTCTGTCTCGACAAATGAAGTAGGTACCCCTAGCAGTGAGGAAGGCAGGGGAAGAGTTAGCCGGAAACACATAAGTCTCTACGCACTCACTCCTCCCTAGCTGAGCTCTCGGATTTCTCCCATTACCTTGCAAACAGACCTGACCTCGGTGAGGTACGACCCAGATTGGAGTTGAGCTTTTACGCTTGCTTTCTCCTAAACTAAGGCGATATTCTGAAGTATTCCAACTTAAATATACTCGCAATTCGTCTCTAGGGTATGATGGAGTATTATTGACGTCCTTGACCATGTCAATAATTCCCTGGACTAAGGCTTTGTTGGCAGAGTTATATTTAGTGGAACGTGGTGGACGTGGAGGATAGGTTTCAAGGGCATAAGCAAAGATGGTTTGAAGGGCCTGAAATGATCCATTGTAGCTGAAAGGCAAAACCAGATAGGGAATACCTTTATCCATAGTGTGGGGTATCAAGCCACACACCCAGCAGTCTGTAGTGTTTACTACCAGTTGGTGTTGGTGCAAGAGCTGTACAAAAGTGTTGTTAATGAATTCTGAGCGTCGGGCTTGCTCATGTTCCGGAAACGAGTGAAAAGAGTGTATAGGAGAAACAGTAGAAATGGCAGGATCAAGGGGAGGTACTGTAGTAACTGGCACAAAAATCAGATTTATACTAAAGACGATTCCACCCACCAATGTTGCTAAAATAATCAAGAATGTAATGGCACATTGCATCAAAAAGCATTTGCTATGAAGAATTCTATGAAGTCTGTTTCTGCGAACATAAATCACATTTTTTCGTTGAAGCGCAGGAAGCTCCATCTTCTACAATCCGCTCGCGACCACTGATGATGTGTACGTAGATGAAAACGCCTCTATCAGCCCTGGGAGTTCCCAGAACTAACAGAAAGATCGACCTTGTGTCAGACCCCCGCAGATTCAACTAGGCACACAGCCACGACCCTACGGCTACCCAGACGGCAAGGCAATTTTAAAAACAATAAAACAATAGCAAACTTCCTGGCTGAGGGCAAAAGTTCAATATATCAAAATCACAATATATGCAGTTGCCTGCTTTATTTGTCCATTTTACGGTTTCGTAAATTATATGTTTGCTTCGCAGGTACTGTTTGATCGGAAAATAGTGTATCACTAGCAGCTGTTGCAGTGTTTAAGTTCGCAGATGGCAAAGTTTCTTCTGATGCTGGAGACAAATGTTCAGTGTTCAAAGGAGTCTTTTCAGGAGGAGAGTCAGATTTCGGAGTGTCAGTAATCAATTCGGCATCGCTGAAAGGGATGAACTTCGGTGTGCTTTCAGATTCGGAGGCACCAATTCCCTTCTTCACCCAGTCGTCGTAAGGAAGCGGCAAAGGGACACGCTTAACATGGGACGCGTGCACCCAGTGCTTGCGGCCAGCTACACGAACTGCTGTCCTCGTTGCAAGCAGGACTTGGAAGGGGCCGACGAATCTCGGCTGAAGGTTCTTCGTCCTCGCGAAGTTCCTGATGACTACTTGGTCTCCTGGTTTCAGCTGATGCCCTGGACTCTCCGGAGGCTTTGGTAAAGCATCGAAAACCTGTTGATGAATAAGACTCAATTTAGCAGTCAAGTCGTAAAGGTAGTCTGTCAACATAGGATATTCTAAAGAGCAAAATTCCTTAGGCCTTGGCACACCCCAGATATTTGCCGGGCGGCCAAAGACTATTTCATAAGGGCTAAGCCCTACTCTAGAATGTACAGTTGCTCTCGTTGATAACAAGGCCAAAGGAAGTGCGTCTGGCCAGGCTAAACCTGTGGATGCTTGTATTTTAGCTATTTTCAGCTTGAGGGTGCCATTGTAACCCTCCACTAAACCAGCAGACTGGGGATGGTTCGCACTGTGGAATTTCTGTTTCAGCCATAGGCCGGCACACACACTCTGCATAACTTTCCCTATAAACTCACTTCCGTTATCTGACCATACAATCCGTGGCATTCCATATCTAGGGAAATATTCTTTGAGAAGAATTTTGGCAGTTGATAGGGCAGTGTTGTCCTTTAGTGGGTATGCTTCTATCCACCTGGAAAAAGCACAAACCACCACCAGGACATATTTTAAATTATTACAGCGGTCCATGTGAATAAAGTCTAACTGAATCACTTCAAAAGGGCAGGAAGGAGGAGCGAAATGACCAGCTGGAGTTGGAGTTCCCTTGCCAGGATTATGCATCAAGCACACCATGCAATTTTTCACCACTCTCTCTGCACATTTACTAATTCCCTCATTTTTCCAGACCGGAGCCAACATCTTACAGATTCCTTTAGAACTTATATGCGCTACTCCATGCGCCATCGTCACTACTGCAAGCACATACGCATCAGGCAACATCCAACGCTGCTGTTCTGTCAAATCAATCCAACATCCATTCGAGTCCAACTTGCCCGTACTTTCTCTCCATACACGTTTCTCTTCCTCAGTTGCTTCTTTCTGAATCTCTTTCACACTTTCCATAGTATCCTCGCACATCCCAGACTCAGCAATCCATCTTGCAGACGTAGCAACATACATTCTGCTCATCGTGTCTCTAGCTGTCTGTTTAGCAATTTCATCAGCAAAAGCATTCCCACGACAAACATCATCCGTGATTGCTTTATGAGCACTGCACTTTACAATCGCAACTTCAGTCGGCAAGGTTAGAGATTCCAACAAGTCGTTAACTAGCTGACCATGTTGGATCTTGGTCCCATGGGACGTAATGAAACCTCTTTCTCTCCACAACCGGCCAAAACTATGGGCCACGCCAAATGCGTACTGACTGTCTGTAAACACATTCACTCTCTTTCCCTCAGCTAAAACACACGCTCTCGTTAGAGCTATTAATTCTGCAGCTTGGACAGAATTCTGACTCACTCTTGCAGTCTCCACAATCGTCTTCAAAGTAGTTACTGCGTAAGCAGCAGTCACATTACCATTCTCCAATTTAAAACATGACCCGTCCACATACAGCGTACCATCCGGATCGGATAACGGAGTATCCTTCAAGTCGATACGTCCTTTTGTCTCTTCCTCCGTTTTAAAACAGCAATCATGTGGCTCGGAATCACTCGACTCTTGATCAGTCGGCAACAGTGTTGCTGGATTCAATACATTACATCTTTTGATCTGAATATGACTCGCTAGTAATGTCAGCTCGTAACCAGATAGTCTCGCACTGGTAAGGTGTTGTGTCTTCGTTCGGTTCATGAGTGTATCCACTGCATGAGGAACCATGTCCACTAGCATGTTGTTCATCACCAAACCAGCAGATTGTCGAATGGAAGCCGCAGCTGCCGCTGTAGCTCTCAAACAACTAGGCAACGCTCTGGCTACCGGATCTAATGTTGATGAGAAATACGCACAAGGGCGTTGTTTATCACCAAACTTCTGTGTCAGAACACTCAACGCGCAACCGTCTCTCTCGTGAACGTAGAGCGTGAATGGCTTACTGTAATCAGGTGTACCCAATACAGGAGCTGAACACAATGCTTTTCGTAATTCAGTAAAACTCTCTTGACATTCATCAGACCATGGCACCGGACTCGGAACATTTTTCCCAGTCAAGGCTACCAATGGTTTCGCTAAAAGAGAAAAATTTGGGATCCACTGCCTACAGTAAGAGGTAATACCTAGAAAGGCACGTACCTCTCTCTGTGTGCGTGGAACACTCATCTGTGTAATTGCTTTTATTCTTTCTGGGGTTAACTTCCTTCCCTCCTTTGACAAGAGATGACCTAGGTAGGTCACTTCTTGGCAGCAATATTGCATTTTGGAAGGAGACACCTTGTGATTCAGTTTAGACAGATGATGCAATAAGGAAATTGTAGCTGCTTTGCAAGTTTCCTTGTCATCGGCAGCCACTAGAAGATCGTCTACGTACTGTACTAGGGCAGAACCTGAAGGAAGGACAAAAGAATCTAACTGGCTTTTTAATGCTTGACTATAAATAGATGGACTTTCACAATAGCCTTGTGGAGCTCGTTTAGATCTGAAACTTCGACCTCCTAAACAGAAGCCGAAAATATCTCTACTTTCTTCGGCTATCGGAATGCTGAAAAAGGCATTCTTTAAGTCGATAACTGAGAACCATGTGGCTGTAGCAGGAATCAATGTTAGCAAGGCAGTAATGTCCGGAACCACAGGAAACTGCGGAACCACAATTTTATTAACTTCTCTAAGGTCTATGACAAACCTGTACACTGGAGGTTTTGTAGGATCAGTTCGTTTCAAAATCGGTAATACAGGGCTGTTACAGACATTTCCTCTAGTTTCTTCAATCACATCTTTCTTAATTAAATCTTGCACAATCAATAAAAGTGCACGTTCTCCTTCACTAGATATTTTATATTGGGGAATTCTTGGAAATTTTACATTTGCTTTCAAGGTTACCACATACGGTGGAATTTCTAAGAGACCTACATCATTAGGACCAGTCGCCCAAAGAGAATCAGGGAGTGAGCGTAGCTCTGGCGGGAGTGCGTCCATTGACAAGTACATCGGAGAGGTGATATTTTTACCCAACGTGAGTTGTACTCCTTCTGGAGAACAGTACAATGTCGCATATAGTCGTTTTAACAAATCCAAACCAAGCAGATTTTCATTACAACCTGTCGTTAAAATCAGGGGTGCTTTCAATTGGCACGGTCCAACAGAAATAGACAAAGGACCAGATATCGGGTTGTAAACAGGGGCGCCTGAAAAGCCTACGGAAACATTTGTTGAGCCGGACAAAGGTGCGCCAGGGAGTTTCGCATGAATGATAGAACTTTTTGCGGCACCAGTATCCAACAGAAACGGTTCGACTACACCTGATGTTGCTACTGCGACATAAGGCCCACTCTGATCCACTGGAACTGATACTACTCCCTCTCTTTGTCCATGGCTGTCCTAGTACCCATTTTGCTGAAAACCCTCATCTATTTCACAATAGTCCTCAACAAGATATTGTTGAGATCTATTTTGCTGAGTAGATTGTCCATTTCGTTGATCAAAATGATTGGAGGGACGATCATTCGTTTGTGTAGGCATAGCACCTCGTCCTCGACCTCTAGAATTCTGCACAAAACCACCACGACCTCTCTGAGCTGCTGCTGCATTATTTTGCGCTAAGATCGGACATTCATTTTTATAGTGACCCTCTTTCTTACAATACGCGCACTGATTCCATTGATATTGAGGCCTTGATGTACTATAATCTGTCCTTTGGTACGAACCTTGCTGCGTATTAGATTGATTCGTGCGAGGCGGATACGCCTGCTGCAAGAGAACTTTAGTTTTTAAATCTTTCGTTTTCTTCTCTGATTTCTCCTTTTCTTCTTTATCCCTATTTTCGTAGTACTGTGCAGTCGCAAGTATTTGCGCAGTTGTGGATACAGCCCACGCACTTTCTGAGTCTTTTAGTATATATTGCATAATTCAGGTAACAAATTATGCACAAATTTATCGACAAACAATCTTTGTCCTCCTTCTGTGCTCATGTCCTGACCACTATGATCTACAAAAGTTTCTTCAAACCTCGTGAAGAAGTCGGAGACACTTTCGTCTTTCTTCTGCCTGCATGCTGACAACTTGTCCCAATTAACACGCAATGCTGGCATCAGAGTCTTCATTAGATCAATTATTCTACCTGGAAGATTAGCAATTAGGGGTTCGGGTTTTGCACCACCTATTTGCTGACCATCTGCTGCGGTGATAGCTGCCCAATCACCACCTAAGGCAGCTTGATGATCCTCTCTACGAATTTTAGCCCAAATTGGTTGCGGAACTACATTGCCAAATAACATATCAATGTCCGCTAAGTTCATTATACAGGCCTCAACTGTCTGTGTTAATTCCTTGTAATATCCAGCAGGATTCTTACGTGGATCTGGCAAGGCCTGTTTCACCGCTAGCACTTCAGCTCGCTTCCATGGAATGTGTATCCACACTCTTTGGAACTGTGCTGGAACAGCTGCAATACCAGCATTATTATCAGCTGCCACCGCTTCGCGCCAAATTGGAGGAACCTCCCTCATAGGATATTGGCGACTTAGCTTCGTTTTTCCTCTTTCTAAATCTCTCGGCGAACGAAGAGATGGATCATTCCTAAAACTTAAAATAAGTTCCATCGCTTCTTTTATATTATCACCCACTATCATTCCTGCAGCAAACTCTTTCTGAACTTTAATTAAATCTTCCAAATCTGATTCGACATCATCTTCTTCTATTTCTTCACGTAACAACGAGCACATCTCATCAAAGACATACCGTTGCGTTGGTTCCTTCCACTGCATAAATGTATCTAGCACATCTCTCGTACTATATCTTCTACTCTTCGAAATCCATCTGAGAGCCGTGGAATCTAAAATTCCCCGTTCCTCAGTACTTGGAAGCTGACTACGTCTCTGAACAGAGTCAGGAGTAGGAGTCTTAATTAAAGTTTTATATAAAGGAGACAGCATATTAGTAACAGAATCAGTGATTCTTCGACGAACAGAAAGTGGAGTTAACACACTCGCAGACGTAGAGAACGCAGTAGAGGTAGGAATAGATAATGGAACAGTAGGAGTATCGAGAAAAATAGTTTGTGGAACAGTAGGTGCAAGTGACACAGATATAGGTATAGAAGTTGGCAGTTCAGGAAGAGGAGGAGCTGTAGGAACATTTACATTGATCACAGGAGGTACGGGAACTTGATTCGGAGGGACAGGAGCAAGAACACCAGGTTGTCCAGCAACCGGTAATTGAACATTCGGGACAAGTGGAGCTGTAGCACCTTGTGCATACGGTGGAGGTGACCGTAATAGATAAGACAACAGAGGATCGTTTTCGGAATCCTCCAGTATCTTAGCCATTTTCGATGGCAAGGCAGGATAGCACTTGTCAATCGCTAAATTATGCTCTCTAATGGCCACATCTATGGCTTTCTCACACTCGTTAGCCTGCAACTGCTTAGCCGCTTGCTCTAGAGTCAACTCGTCTTGTTCTTTCTGTTCTTTCTTCAACCTTTTCATTTCTCTCTGTTTGGATTCTTTTCGCCAGTAACGGAAAGAATCAAACATTGCCGGCCGGGCTTTCTTCCTAAACAATTTCGCTTCTAAGTTGTCGAGAATCTCGGATTCAAAACTACCATGCAGTGGCCAACTAAGGACACCATCCTTCGCAGTGTAATGGACCCATACCTCATTATGAGATATAGGACCCACACCAAATTTACAATATAAATCATATAGGGGAGTCCCAATCGGAGGAACCAGACAGGAGTCCTCCAATCGTGAGTCACGGTTGCAACCAAAGCAAGACAACATTTTCCGACTTACCATTTTCAGTCCGGAACACAAAACAAACAAAACACAAAACAGATGTGTGCACTTAAACCAAGAATTTAGGCCTACCAAAACGAACTGTTGTATCGATACCCAAACTAAACCAAATAGATTATCGTAACCAGAACAACCTGTGATAATCCCACTAAGAACCAAACCAAACCGAACCAATCAAGGATTTTAACAATCCTCACAAAGTAACCAGCTAGCTATCACTAAATACTTAACTGAGTCACTGAAGACGTCACCAAGGAGAAACCCGTCACGTTTCGCCGTACTAAGGACTGCACCTCGGGTCCAAGACAGGGCGACGGTCAAGGCAACGGCCCACTGCAGCCGTCTTGAACGGGAACCCTCGTGGAAGAGAACTTCGGGCCACTTTTGCGATATGCCGGGATCGATGAAGTGGGGCGCCTCCCTCGGGAATCTTCACACGAAGCTTCTCGAACTCTTCAGGCTTTTGGACCGGTACCGAATGACGTCGCCCCACGTGGGCGCCAATTGGAGTTCTGGACTTTTTGGTTCCGTCCAGAGGTGTCAGGGAACAACATCCAAAGACCCCGGAGTTCCACCTGCCTTGGTGCACAAATGAACAGAAACACGGGCTTCTCGATGGTGGCGTCAAAGACCAAAGTTTTATTACTGCAGGGACACAGAAGTCACAGATACTACACACGGGCAGAATCTAGGAGCCTGTTCAAATTGTACAAAGTGGGTTGCTCCTTATATACTAGTTTTTGGCCTTTAGGCGAATTCTTCACATGTTGGTACATTCCCAAAACCTTTGTGTCATAAACAATAAATATTTGGCGTACACAGGAACCGTTGATAAAATCTGATACGAAACATCTTACGAAGAGGGGTTCCCACTAGTTCATCACAATCCCTTGTCAATATTGCATTCAAGAGCCGGACCGCCTCATCGTAAATTTCGTTACCTCCCCCTAATAAAGGTTCAGAAAGAAAGGAACGGAGCCAGGTGTGGAAGATAGGAAAGCGGGATAAGAGATGTTTGTGGGTTGTAAATGGGCAAGGCTACCGGATTCGGCCGCCTAATCATGATCAGGACAATGGACACGAAGACCAGTTTAGTAAGACTGGCCTCGGGCAGGGGAGGCAGCTTTTGTCGAGTCATGCAGCTACAGCGTGATCTGGTTTAAGGTGCACGTGTCATGAAAGAGGTGAATCTCCGGCTAAGGCTACGTGTCCTTAATCGAAATGAAGTGGTCAGAGGTTATTGCGTATGTGAGGGCAAGAAAGACAAAATGGCTGCCATGATCTAAGATGGATGCCGTGGGTAGATCAGAAATGTGTTAATAAAAGGAGTGCTCTTGCTAGTAGCGTAGCGAAAACACCAGGGTATGCTAAATGGATCATTTGCGGTTCACTGATACCAATATTGTGTACTTCCGACAAACTTGAAAACACGGGTTCAAATCGTCACGGAACCGTCACGGAACCTCAGAACCATGAAACACGTGTCTAGGGATACGAATTGAGACTAATAATATAGCACTGGCTATGAACACTTTGAATTGAATTGAGCGAGAAATAATGAACTACATGAACCATCATGCAAGAGGTAATTACGTTGGGGCGTGTCTGGTGCGCTCCCACCCCCCTAAGAGTATAAAGTTTGTGAGCTGATGAGCTCGGGAGCCTGCATCTTCATGCTGTGAGTGGAACTGGTCCTGAGAGATGAGGCAGCACGCCCTGCAACCTATGAACTTTGCTTTTTCCCTACTGACGATTGAGGAATCATGAAACACGTGTCTAGGGATACGAATTGAGACTAATAATACAGCACTGGCTATGAACACTTTGAATTGAATTGAGCGAGAAATAATGAACTGCATGAACCATCATGCAAGAGGTAATTACGTTGGGGCGTGTCTGGTGCGCTCCTACCCCCCCTAAGACTATGTGCCAGTCTCTTCACCCTCACTGGAGGTGTTACACTTGACATCCACAGCAGCAGTGCTTCTGGGATTACTCCACTTCTTCGGGACTCCAATTCTCCCTTCGGGATTGATGGTAGTCCGCTCGGGCACTAAGCAAGTGCTTCTCATTTTATGAGGTATAGCTATGTCAGTTCCTGGCAAACCTTGCAGTCCCCTCCTTCACCGGCATTCTTATACTGGTACTGCATTATGCTCCAGTGTGTGCTGTGTTGGCAGGTGGTGCTACTCATCCACGAGCAGAGTGATGGCCAGCAAACATGCGTGTCAGGAGTGGACCACCTCGTCGACATTGTAGTATGGTGGGCCGAAGGCCCACATGCGACTATAATGAATGACACAGACACACTGAGTATGCTAGTTAACAGGCCCGGGGCACTGCGCCCAGCCCCTTTTATTATCAGGGTCACCTGACTGGTGACGTGTCTGCTGGGTGGGTGTATTGTGTAATGCATCATACCCTTAAATACTAGAACACGTTCTGCAGGACACGACTGGCAGCTGGGAGCCAGAGGCCCAGAGAAAGAGCAGTGGAATACAGGAACCTGTGCCCAGGGACTGGACTGGCAGAGAAACAAGTGACTTAATGTGGTCACCAATAGGGCTTCGGTGACTGGAGGGGTGATATTGGTGAGTGGTGGATGCAGCCACCTTAAGTGATGTTGCGGCTTATTGACCCGCTCCTCCCTGTTTGCTTCTGCTCCCCCTAGCGCTACTTATATTGTGTGGGGGCTCCATTAGGGTTTCAGTGGATAAGAAGGCCTATCCAGTCTATTGGCAGATGGGCAGAGGCAAAAAGCGGCAAATTTATTTGCATCCAATGGCAAATTTACTCAGACCCAGGGACACTAATAGAGAAATAATTTAACACTAATCTTGGTCCCTGTTCAACTGCAATCAGTCATAGAGGCAGGTCTGCTGTAAGGTGCATTACCTGCTTACGCATTACGTTAAAATCTCCCAGAGCACAACACACAAATAAAACCAACTATTGGGGACAACTACTGGCAACCATCTGCTAGGTTTGGCAATTCTAGGCTTTTTTCACTGCAGAGGCAGAATTTAGCTTGATCAAGCCCAGGCCTTTATTGATAGTCATACAGTTACCACTGTTTCAACAACCTCTCCTACAATTAACCAGCATTATTTTTCTTCTCTTTAAAAAAAGGTAAGTGAGTCAGCAGCTGACCCAAACTGAAAACACAGAAACAGGGAAACAAGGAAGGCACCTTATAAAGTCACAAAGTTATAATATGTACAGGTGCCGACAGATTGGGCAAAATGAGATCGGGAAGAGTAAGATATCAGGCCTCACAAACAGAAAGGAAAATAAGCCAACAAGAGACAAGCAGAACAATTGTTTGTAAAAAAAAAAAGAGGCTCATTCTGTGGAGGACTGTACAGCCTCAGCCCCTCAAGAGTGCGCTTGGAGGCAGCACCAATGATAATAACATCAGGATTTAAGACACAGATATATAGCAAGTTCTCCTTTGTAAAAGGCACTGGATCAGTGCTCTGCTCAAGTGAAGATGAGGTAAATGGGCTTCAGCCTCTGCTACGACCAGTGATCATAGATAATTATATGACGGCCTGTGAAAGGCTCATGGAAGCCTGTGAAAATGAAGCAACCACTGTAAATGATGAAATATAAGATAAGGAGCATGCAGGAACAGCACTGCCTGCAAGGCAAGTAAGTAAGGAGAACCATGAGGATATAACTGAAGCTGATGCTAAAGTAGAATTCAAGGAAGAAACAAATGACAAGGAGGGGTTACCAATCAGGTGGAGAAGTAAAAGCCCGAACCAAGCAAGGACAGTTTGGTGAAACCGAGGAAAGATAGGAAAGCCTACTCAATGGGGGTCTCCCACCAGAGAACAGAGGATCAGTATTGGCTTCATCAGCTGACGTCACCTCATGCAGCACAAAGAAAAGTGGCCAACCCTCAACACTTGCATCGGTGAATGAGCCAACAATGCACAACAATAAGGAGCCCTCAATTTTCACACCAATGCCTGCAAACCTAGTTACTTTGTTTTCTTGTCCTAGACAAACCTCTTTGGCTGGTAAAGTCAACTCAGATCACAAGGCAGCTCCTCAAGGCTCAAGCAGTGCTTCTTTCCCCATCACCAATAAGGATACATCCTAAAATAAGGCAGGCACACAGGTCTCGGATTGGGACATCTCCTATCTTACAATGCAAGAATGGGAAGAATGGGTAGCTACATACACAACTGACCTGTCTACAGCTAAAACTAGTCAGACACACAAAATTGATTTGGAGCATGAGAAATAACAGGAGACGGACACCATATGGACATTGCTACTGAACGCAATGCAATTATTAGTTAATGCTTTGCAGTACGATTCAGTTAAATTAGCATTCAGCTTCTGCTCCTAAATTACTGGCCCTATTTTTTTTCCAACATCAATAGTAGACTGCGGTTTTAAATAATTTTTTCAATCGGGTTCAAATGGTCACACAATTAATTCACATAAGCTTTACCTGCACCCCAATTGTGGAGAAATTATCAACCCTGCCACCTATGATGGGCAACCTTCTGACATAAATAAAGAAAACAATTAAATCTCCAAGGGCCACCACTCAGAGTGTGTTACCTGCAGGGAGGAAAGCATCTAGATTAGAAACTGACCAAATGGGGCAAATTGCTCAAATGCGTAGGCCTAATATGGACGGTGATTAAACCCATCCTGAGAATTCCCACACCAATGAGGGAACTAAAGAACATGCACCTTGGGTGCAGAAGGCCTCTCCTGTGCAGGCCCACTCATCACCAATGCGGTTATCGCAAACTCAGTAGGAATGAGACCGATCAACTACTACCCAAGGCCCACAGCTATGACGAAAACAAAGAAGGAATGGGAGAAAAAGGAAGGCAGACATTACAACTTACTGATGAAGCAGCTCAACAACTCAAACATCTAGAAGCCCATCACTACAGGCTGATAATGACATAGCATTAGACACCCTAGCTACAACCAGTCAACCTACCTTGGATACAAGCAGTAAGGGGACTGAAAATAGAGCAATAGTTAGTGAAGGAGGAACTTTACACTGTACAGTCCAGGAACCAGCTGAAACTGGGATCATAACTAAGTACTGTTCACTGGGTGAGGGGGTCACTTCACAGGGGATCCCCACTTAACCACTGGAAACAGGGCACCAAGGGCCCACCTGAAGCAGCATCCACAACCATGGGGAAGCTGAGGCCAAGCATTAACCCAACAGGATACATTGAAGCAGACTTAGCCATGCAATCAGCCAAAACACCTTTGAACTGAAGCCCATAACCTCTTGCTTCTAGTTGTTGATGAGGTAGTCCTGCAGCTCCCGCTCTGAGTTCTTCTATTCTCTTCTGACACCGAGTAACTCCATCCCAAACCAGTCATCATGACCTGAGCAAGACTGACTTGCAGTGCACTGCTGTTGAAGAACAAGTAGAGAAACAGAATTGCAGTATTTCTCATAGGTTTTTTTGTTAACTAAAGTGACAGTTCTGGACTCTGCAGAACCAGTTAAAGAGGAGAGGACCATGCAAATAAATTTGGCTAAGGCTAAACAGGCTAATCACTTCCAGGGAAAATAAATGTGTGCCCATCACTCAGGCCCCTGTAATTGCAATCAATCATCTCAGGAAAGGTCCCTTAACACACCCTCCCTCACTGTCAGCCACCACATCAATCATCACTCATAGTCACTTGGATAATCAATTCACTCATTGGTGCAATGGTTATCTGTTCCAATCCAAGCACAGTGGTAGGTACACTGTCTCCTCTTTGATGAAAGCAACAGATTGGAATTTGGTGGTCTTGTAAATCAAATGATTGTCTGAGGCAGCCATCCTTGGTGATGGAAAAAACAGAAGGATCATAGGAGGTTAAGTAATGTTTGCAAAGTTTGTAAAGGTTAATCACCTTCAGGGAAAAAACAGTCAGGCCCCAAACATTGCAAATCAATCATCTCAAAAATGTTCCAGCATTACAGTTCAGCACACACCCTCCATCACTGTCAGCCACCACATCAATCATCATTCAACATCACTCACACAATCACTCACTCACCATTGCAATAGTTGTAGTTACCTCTTCCAATCCAAGCATAGGTGGTATAGGCATTAGATATTTATCTTTGAATCAGGCCACACATTGGATTTGGTATTGGCAGGCACTTCTTCAATCAGCGATCTTCTGGGGCAGACCTGGTAGTGCCAAGTGATGCACAAAAGTATAGGCAATAGGCATGCAAGGGGGGCAGGCATTGTCTCCAATGTCAAGGAATTATGGAGGCTTCTTCAATGAACACTGGTCCAACTACTAACAGGCAATATATGTGACTAAATAAATGGTGTAGCAGTATAAATCTTGCACAAAAATAATAATGTTCCACTTGTTACTTTTTTTTGCAAAGATAGAAGTTCAACGAGAAGCAATGAAAAAGTTCCATAGGCACACTGGCATCCTTAGTCTGGGAAGGAGAGTTTGTCCGCAAACTCAGGTGCTTCACCCAGATGTTGGCCAGCTGACACACTTGATTTTAATTTTGGACCAATCAATCCTCCTCCGCCTGTCCTGTTTTAGGAATGGTATAACTGTGTGGTATAAAGTGTCGGTTCATTTTGATCATAGCCAATCTCTCCACGTTTTGAGGTGAGAGACTGGTCCGACTCACTGCTAAAACCACACCAGTTGCACTGAACACACGAATACCGATTCGGTATTTTAGAATCTGTAAATGGGATGTAGTTAAAATTTTGGATAAATTTACCGAATCGATAAAAATCTGAACCTCCGATTCGGTATTTACCGATTTGGTATTTACTGAATCGGTAAATACCGAATCGGTATTTCCCATTCATTCCTATGGGCCTACAGGCCCATAGGAATGATTGGGAAATTGGGTATTTCCCATTCATTCCTATGGGCCTACAGGCCCATAGGAATGATTGGGAAATTGGGAAATACCGGGAAATACCGATTCGGTAAATACCGAATAGTTAAATACCGAATCGGAGATACAAAATACAAGCAATTGAAGATTCAACCAATCAGGTGCATCGACCCCACCCCACAACCAAGCAACAGAGGAACCAACCAATCAAGTGCATCCACCCCACCCCACAACCAGGAAGTGGCCACACCCATGCAGGTGCAGGCTAACTGAACATCCTGGAGAGCTGTGAGGCACTGATTGGATAACTTGAGCTGAGCTGAGCAGAAGTGCAGGATGGAATCCCAGGACTCACAGACAGAAGTACCAAACCGCAAAAGAAAAATGAAGTTCAGCACAGCTGAACTGCAGGTGCTGGTGGAGGAGGTGGTGAAACACCACACCCAGCTATTTGGCAAACAGTCTCTGCAGGTAGCAGAGGATGTGAAAAGGAACACCTGGCTGGGAATCCAGGCGAAGGTGAACGCCATAGGGGTGACCACTTGCGAAGTTGATGACCTCAAAAAACGCTGGTATGATCTCAGGATCATAACAAAGAAGAAGCTGTCAGCACAAAGGACCGACCTGTATTTGGCTACCTATATCTGGCCCATGGTGGTTTATATCTATATAAGAGCATGAATCGGGAAACTTACAATAGGGTCCTAAAATGATACATAACACTTTGAATGACATACTAATTGATCTGTCTGTACTGCTCAAACAGACTTTGCAATATGTAATAGGTCGAGTTCCCACACATAGGCACTACCGGTATCAGGGCTATAAGTGGTGCTCCATTAGTACACTGATTCTAGGTTTTTTAATAATGGCTGAAATTAGTGCAGATTCTTCTGCAGGCAATTAATATTTTGCTGACTATATCTTTTTTTTTTTTTAGAAAGTCTTGCACAGCCAGGTTGATGCATTGGGCCAAACACAGGACCCTGAAATAGCTTCAGTCTGACATGGCATTGACTATGTTACTGCCATTGTTCATGGCAACAAATCCAATTCTGAGACCTCTGAGATGCAGTCATTTATATACCTTGCTGTTTACAGCTGTATGTAATTTCTCCATGGTGTACATGACCATTTAAAAAAAAAAATTTAAACATTTTCAGCCTGATTCATGAAAACCGGAATCTGCGATTCTCAATTAGCGAAAAATTGCGAATCGCAATTAAGAAATCGCAGAACGGAATTCATGATGTTTAGCGATAAAAAAAAGCGAATCGCACACGGCCGCAAAAGCCGTTTGCGATTATCGATAATCGCAGAAAAATCGCTATTTCAGGCTACATCCGTGTTGGAATTGCGATATCGCAAATAGCGATATCGCTAATTGCGAGATCGCAAAAAGCGAGATCGCAAAATCGCGAGATCGGGAAAACGGGAAGTCGCATTTTGAGCACAGTGATGACATCACAAACAGGAAGCAGCCAGTTCCCACCCCCATTCACCACAGTGAGGCAGACCTCGAGTCAGCAACTGGGAGAGCTTCTGCAATGCTGTTTGGATTTCTACTCTGAAACTACAGTGCAGCAATGTCTGAGGATGCAGTTCCTGGGCCCAGCAACACCACAGGGCGGAAGAGAAAGTAAAAATTCTCCAAGCAGGAGCTGGAGCATTTAATAGAAGGGGTGGTGGCCAACCACTCCAAACTGTTTGGGAAGGACTCTAGGAGGGTGCTGGAGCAAGAAAAACGCAGGATCTGGCAGGGTATTGCGTCCACGGAGAACTCTGTGGGTGTGGCTGATAGGTCACTGGACGAACTCAAAAAACGCTGGTACGACCTCCGAGGTCGTGCCAAAGAGAAGGTGGCTGAGCGGCTTGGAGAGTCATTGGGCACTGGAGGGGGAGGACCTACAGTCCCTCCAAACACAGCCTTGGAGGACCAAGTAGAAGACACGCTGGAGACTGAGGCGTGCATCGGAGTGACTCGTCTGGACTCATCCCGCCCCACCCAAGACATCCAAGGGTAGTGGCATGCGACTGCGACCCTGTCCCCTATGAATGTCCATGACCATATAGCCTCCCATAATGCTCCATAGTCATGCCATTGTTGCACATCAGGTAATGCCCTGAAGCATTGTGGGACATTTAGTGTGGCCACAATGTAGAAGTACCACAATGCAGCCTGACAGGTTCCAAAGTACGCAAAGCCATAGCCAGTCAGGGAATGTCAGCCAGCATGCATGTAGCAACTGCACGTGTGACAGATACATGCAACTAATGAACGCCCACTTACCCTCACAGGTGGCGCAGACAGCAGCGACAGCGAGAGGCTGCAAATAGATGAGGAGGCACAGGATGAGGAGGAGGTGACGCCCATTACACAGCCACCAGCCCCTGCCGCAGCAACAACTCCTGCAGCCAGGTCCACCACCAGTGTGCCTCCTGCGTCTGGCGCAGCAACTACTCCCGCAGCCAGGCCCAGTACTAGTGTGCCCCCTGCCTCTGCCGCTGCTACTACTCCCGCAGCCAGGCCCACCACTAGTGTGCCCCCTGCCTCTGCCGCAGCAACTACTGCCGCAGCCAGGCCCACTACCAGTGTGCCTCCAGCCCCAGCCGCACCAGCAACGCCTACCGTGACACCACCAGTAGCTGGTGCTTCAACATCAGGGCCCGCAACAGCGGCAACACAGCGGCCACCCACTGTGTCAGGGCAGCAGAGCAGGCGTGGCAGGTCTCGCCTGCAGACCAATGCAAGGTAATACCCGGATTAAGGTAAGCTTCCATTCGGTTCTGGCCCAACACGCCACTGGTTATTTCCAATTTTGCCTTTTAAAACATGTACCCTTACCTATATAGGTACAAGCGGAAACGAGTTAACTTATATGTTCCGCCCTTGGGCCCAAGAACAACAACCTTGAACTTTCCCGGTAAGCCACTTTTTTAATCTTCTCACCCTCCCTCGCTCGCCTGAGCATAGCATTGGCAGCCCTCCTCCAACCCGCCGCTATAATCCTCACTGAAGGGTATTCCCTCTCATTTTAGTTACTCCAAGCGATCGAAAAATCTGTCCAAGTTCCTGGCCCTGCTGATAACTATTTCATTTCAAGCTCGTTGTGAGCTTCTAACCCTATGCTCTTTTGGTGAGCCCAAAAAATCTTTCTTTTCTCATTGCAATTGAACTGTATCACTGCGCCGTTTTTTGCCTGGCATTGATGACACCACTCGTTTTTTAACTTTTTTGAACTATCCACGTACACCCTTCACAACTAGGGCATAGTAGCTGTATGCCTGTCACCAAGTATGTTTTCAATCACTCAGTCACATGCCTGCGAACACTCTAATGTAAATATCACTCGCTATCTCCACCTTGGAAATAAGCGATTATTAGTATAACCACTACACAATGTCACCAGTCCTTAGTATCCTGTTATGTGATTGGTTAAACTAAATGTATTTTTGTTCCCCCTTCTTCTCCTTAGGCTAAAGAGGCTTATATTCTAAAGGCAATTATTGTTTTGTCCTGATGATGGACCCCATCATTTAGTAGGGGTCCGAAACGCCGTCGACCTTTTGAGTACCATATACCTGTATAATGAATTACTATATAATACTATGTAATGGTACCTATAAGAATTTCTCTGTATAATTAGAATTTTACAGAGATTGTTGCTCTTGCCTTGCAAGCCCTTTTTGTGTGTTGTCTGTGTCTACGTATTGTCGTGGTTGGGTACAGGCTTGTACCCCACGCACGTGAATTGTTGAAGGTGTTATTTTGTGTTTCAAACCTTTACTTAAGTATAAACTTTGAGGACCTCTGTCCGGCTGGGCATGTCTTCGGTAATATAGAACTGACTGAGTCTATATTTATTTCCCACTATCCCTTGTCTCCTTGCTTGGGACCATTGTTGTGTTTGTATATATATTGGATGAGGATGAGCCGCAGAGGCGCTTGGGTGGTACGCGCAGGAGGCGCACATGACTTCATACGACTATTACAGGCACAGGCTGAGTATAAGCCTGCCCTGTCCTTTCACACAGCAGTATGCTGAAATACTGTTAGCAATGTGAACATTTAAACTGGTACCATTATTGTGAATGAAACAATAATATTTAATTTTGCAGCACACATTGGCGTTGTGTCATTATTACATTTTGCATGCATTTGTGATTTGTGGGGTGAGGGTAGAGGGTGCACTAGAAACTGTTCATTGTGATGTGGTTGCGACGTCTGTTGCCTTCAGCTGGGTTCTCCCCGCGTGCATGGCGCGCATGTGCAGGTGGCCGGTCGCCCCCTTCCGATTCACTGCCAGATATGTCGACAGGTATCCGGCGCTTGGTAGCAATGTTGTGTAGGATAGCACACACAGCCACAATGTGGCAGCACACTTCAGGACTGTACTACATGGCCCCATCTGTCTTGTGAAGTATGCGGAATCTGCTCTTCAGTAGGCCAAAAGTTCTCTCTATGTAATTCCTTGTGCGTATGTGTGATACGTTGTAAGGCCGTTGCTGTGGTGTAGCAGGGTTGAGGTATGGGGTGAGGAGGTATTCACGCAGGGCGTACCCACTGTTACCTGAATGAGAGGAGCAGAGGGTGAGTGCCTGTGCAGCGCAGCTAGTCATTCGCAATGTGTCATTGAGGGCAAAGTGTACTTACCAAGTAGGTGTCCTTCCCCGAAGTCTCCCCTGACCAGTCGTGTGTGGAGGCCGCTGTGCCGGAATATGAATGAGTCATGTGTACTCCCCGGGTACTGTGCCACTATGTCCGTGATGTATGTCTTTGCATTGCAGACCATCTGAATGTTGAGGGAGTGGTAGGACTTGCGATTGCGGTACATGTACTCCGTTGCAGCAGGTGGGCAAATGTGGACGTGGGTACAGTCAATGCATCCTATCACATGTGGGAAACGGGCAACATTGTAGAATTGTAGCTTGGTCTCATCCAATTCCTGTTGGCTGGTGGGAAATTTGATGTGGTGGTGTAGCTGGGTCAGCATTGCGTCAAGGAAACTACGTAGGCAGCGGGACATGGTGGGCTGGGATATCCCCCCAGCTACCGCAACTATCCCCGGAAGCTCCCAGAGGCCAGGAGGTGCAGGCTACACAATACCTGGACATGTGTTGGGACGGCATTGGTCCGCCTTGTTGGGTGCTGCATCAGGGGGTCAAGGTCCTGTATTAGCTTGATGATCATAGCCCCATTGAGCCGGTACTTTGCGTATATTTTCTCTCTGGTCTGGCCCAGCAGGGTGACCCGCTGGCGTAATATCCTCTCCTGGATTCTGCATCTCCTCCTTGCTGCTCGCTGTAGCCTTTGCCGCCTGACCACCATGTACATTCCTGGCATGGTGAAACTCCTTCTGCTGATGCTGCTTCCCCTTAAGTGTGTTTGGTCAGGCCTGCACCAGTTACTGATTGGCCAACGGTTTTTCAAAAAAATTTTCCTATGGGTTTGATGGTTACCACCTGCTTTGGGTTGTCCTTAAATTGCGCCTCGCAAAATGCGATTTTTGGCTTTTTCGCTATTAGCGATTTTTCATGAATACCGATAGCGAGTAATGTGCGATTTCGCAATTATTTTCGCAGAATCCGTGCTTTCTCGCTATTTCCGAATCGCAATTGGTATCCTGCCGGCATTCTGCGAATATTTTTGCGATTTCGCAAATCTGTGTTTGCGATTTCGCATATTTAATGGTGAATTCCGATTATGGGAATTGCGCCCGCGATAGCATTTTCGCAGCTATTGCGGGCACAATTTGTAAGTGGGTTACACAGCTTCATGCCTACAACCATCCATGTGGCCAGCAGCGCTTTCAAACATAATGTATCATCAGTAGCAACGCAAGAGTAGGATGAAGTTTCTAACACAGCAAGCCACCTACAACCTTTTAGGGCCGGCCGCGTCACAACATTTAAATATCTTTGAAAAACTCGTGTGCATGGTGGAGCCCATAACAAAGTGAAAAAGGTGCAATAGTTACAGTGGTTCTTCTGTGAGTTCGGACCAAAAGACAGCAATCAACAAGTAATACCTAAGAGTGTATCACACAATAATCCCATAACATTTCACAGGTAGACATAATGTAAGGCAAACATGAAACACGAAATAAGAGACGTGAGGGGGCGGCCAGGGGCCTTCTGTGTTTGCTATGCTCCCCCTGGGGCTAGCAGTATAGTGAGAATGTCATTCAGGAAGCAGCTTGTAGGAAGATCATTCAAATGGCGTGGTGTACAAAAAGACAGCTCTTATGATGGAATATTAGCAAGAGGTTGATTGTGTGCCTCTGCATGGGACAACAGGTAAGCTGCAAATGGCGCCCATATGTCTCTTGCTCGTGAGTTGGTAGGGAGAAGTTCTGCATAAAGGGTGAGTTGATCATGACAGTGTATCATGTCTGCAAGCCAATCCTTAAACTTAAACTTAGGCGCTCTTCCCCTTCCCCCTCTATTGGCAATGCGAAGCTTAGCTACCAGAGGAGCTAGGGTTACGAGGGCTACGAGTCTACGATGCGCTGTGGGGATATGCTGAACATAGCTCAGTAATGCGGTCAATGGAGTAGCCTCGAGGTTTGTATTGATCATCTGGGTAAGGGCTGCAAAGATCTTTGTCCAGTACTCGGAAATGGCTGGGCAGTCCCAGGCCAAATGCAAGAAGTCAGCCTGCGGGCTGTGGCATCTATTGCAGTGGTCATTATTGCGCAGTTGTCGTCTAGGCATCCCAGCAGGGGTGCAATACAATCTATGAAGATATTTATAATGTATTATCTGAAAGCGACTGCTGGCCGATACTCGTTCAGTTTGTGAGCAGCAGTACTCCCATGGGTCATCCGTTATGGGCGCGTCCAGTTCCGTCTCCCATTTAGTACGAGATGGCGAGTCCAGTGGCACAGGTCTAGTGTGTATGGCTCGGTAAATGAGCGAGACCACCGCCTGGGTGAGGGTTGTTGTAGTACAGCTTGAAGTGGCGGAAGCAAAGGAGATTCAGTAGGAAAGTCAGTGTGAAGCGCTCTCATCCCCTGCTTGAGTCTAATATACAGAAAGCTATCTAATGGAGTATGGTATGCATCCTCGAGAAAATCACTGAAGTCTCTGAACACGCCATTCGAGTAGAGGTGTCCCCATAATGGAATGGACAGTCTGCGCTGCACCCTGTGGAAGATAGTTTCCTGTAGCAGCAGCATATCTGGATGGTAGGCCAGAGGAAGAAGCAGCGAATAGAGCAGGGGGAGATCGAACATGCATTTTATGCGTTGCCACGCAGTAATTGTGACATTCACTGTAGTATGCGTGCGTTCTCGAGCGTTCAGATTCAGATAGACTGCACCTTCTATCAGGATAGGGTGTAACAACCAATGTTCAGCTGCAACCTGTGGCATGTACTTGGGCTGTCTAATCCAGTAGTATAAATAGTGCGCCTGAGCACTAAGGTAATAAAGTTCAATATCAGGAATTCCGAACCCACCCGCAGCATAAGGTTTAGTAAGTGTGGACCACTTCAGCCTGGAAAAGAAATGCCTCCCTGGATAATAGAGAATATGCAGGAACAGATACAATAGTTGTGGTAGCACCACCACTTTGATAAGCGAGGCCCTGCCTGCCGTGGAGAGCGGGAGTGTAATCCAACGGTAAATTTTATCCGTAAGGCGTGAGATAGCTACACCATAATTAAGACGCATGAGTTTGTCCCTGTCTCTGGTGATTTTGATGCCCAAGTAGCATAAGTCCTTGTCACACCATTGCAGTGGGTAGTCCAGGGGGAAACGCGTCACTGCATCCGTGATCGGAAAGAAGCAAGACTTACCCCAGTTTATATGAATACCCGATAGATGGCCAAATGTCACAAATTCTCTAAGCAGGGTGTTCAAGTTATGCTGCGGGTCTCTAACATACAAGGTAATATCGTCAGCATACAGGGATATTAATATTTGCCTCATATTACAGCGGAGGGCCAGATCGTTGTGGCGTTGTCGTAGGCGAGCAGCCAGAGGTTCTGTGGCTATAGCAAATAGAAGAGAGAACAACGGGCATCCCTGCTGCGTGCCCCTGGTAATCAAGAAAGCGTTTGAGAGCCGGCCATTGATCAGTATTCTTGCTCCTGGTCGGTGATAAAGTAAGCGTATCCATGATACGAATAGGGGAGGAAAGCCCATGCGGTGCATTATCCCAAAAAGGAACGGCCACTCAAGCGAGTCAAATGCTTTTGTTGCATCTAGAAAGACCGCTGCTAAGGGCAGCTCAGAGGACACATTGTGCAACACTGTAAATAGGGTTCTCAGGTTGTGGGAAGTGGATCTGCCATGGACACATCCGGACTGATCCGGCAATATAAGATGTTCCAGCAGGAGACTAACTCGATTAGCGATAATTTTGGCCAGGATTTTGGCATCGCAATTAAGGAGCGACAGAGGTCGATAGGACTCACACAAATGAGCGGGTTTGTCCAGTTTCAGCAGCGAGATTATGAGCGCTTCCCTCATAGAGGCAGGCAGTGAACCAACTTCCAACGATTCTTCATACACTTTTTAGAGAATTGGTGCCATTAAGTCTATATAGGTTTTGTAAAATTCCACAGGTATGCCGTCTATACCTGTAGCCTTCCCGGACTGTAGTCCCAATATGGCCTCCCGTACCTCATCTAGTTCGAATGGAGCGCACAGGAAAGCGCGGTCCGCGCCACCAAGCCAACCTAGGGCAATATCTCCCAGGTAGGCATCAAGGTCTATGTCTCCAGCCCTGGTGGTCGTATATAAAGCTACATAGTGGTCAGTAAACTCACCAATTATGTTCGCAGTGTCGCAGTGGCGCGTCCCATCCCGAACCTCCACTTCCAATACAAAACCAGAGTGTCGGGGTCGTCGGACAGCGTCCGCCAGTGCCTTGCCCGGGCGTTCTCCTTCGCCATATCGGCGGGCCTGCTAATGTTTTCCCCTAAAGTGCACTTCTCTTTTTGCTTCCTCCATGTACTCATTGAGCAGGGTCCTAAATTTCTCCTGCGTTTCACCATCTGGTGTGCTTCTAAGCTTATCCTCCAGTGCCCGCAGTTCTCGTTCCAGTCTAGACAAGGTATTAAGGAAATCTTTAAGGAGCCCAGCCCCCTTGGAGATGCAGTAACCCCTTATGGTAACCTTAAAGGCTTCCCAAATTGTCTCCACTGCGTCAACTGACCCCTTATTCCTCTCAAAAAAATTGCGCACCTCTTCGCGCAATTCTTCCTGAAAGACTATGTCCGAGAGCATTTGTGAGTTGAGTCACCAAGCGCTGCGTGGAGGGTTAAAATCAGCATAAGAAAAGACTTACCGAACCGGGGCATGGTCCAAATGTGTCCTGGCGAGATGGTGGGCCTGGCAAATTGCAGGGGCCAGTCTCCTAGAGGCAAGCCAAAGATCCAGTTGGGCCCAAGTAGCCGCGTGAGCCGTGAAATGTGTGCCTTCCCTTTCTTGTGGATGCATGTGCCGCCATGCGTCAACCAATTGATTTTCGTCTATAATGTTTTTCAGCAATAAGCCAGATTTTGTGCGATGGTGCGGACTGGGGTGGGATCTGTCCAGAGTCGGTGCGTACGTAACATTGAAATCGCCACCCCAAATAATGTGCGTAGAGCCTATACGTCTGATCGTCTTCCAAAGAGAGGAGAAGAAGTCGGGGGTATCTACATTAGGGCCATAGCAGCATATTAGTGTGACTGATTCCAGGCCCAACTGGCCCCAGACCATACAGTACCTCCCCTGATCGTCTCCCCTCGACCTCGTAATGTGAAAGTGGACATGTTTCTTGATCAATATCGCAGTGCCCCTGGCATAGGAGGAGTACGAGGAAAAGATGCTATGTGCAGGCCAACGAGAGGTAAAGGTCGTGTGTCTGTGTGGTGTCATATGTGTTTCCTGTAACATCGCTACGTGGATATGATGCCTATCAAGGTATGCTAATATTTGTCATCGTTTCCTAGGGTCCCCAAGTCCCCTCACGTTCCATGTAATGACATTGAATTTTGTGTCAGGCTGCCTAGCCATTAGGGTTTAGAATTTGTGTGATAGTTGATGAAATGTGCAATATGACACTCGTATCAATCAGTCCGAGCCGAAGCAGGAACCACCATAAAAATAAAGCACTGTGAAGAGAAGTATTAACTGTACCAACTTCGTCATCCCCCCCCAACCCCCTCCCACTGAAGCAGCCCCAACTTGCCAGCTAGGAAATCCACCCCGCCCCACCCCTCTACCCCACCCCAATGCACCCAAAAAACAATCCTCGCCAACTCTTGTGGCCAGGCAAGTATGGGGGAACACCCAATAGGAGACATCTAGGTGGCAACACAATCCACCCCTCGCTGCCGGAACTCGTTTCAAGCACTACAGCTCCGACTCGCATATGGGGTGCCCAGCGAGTCAACGTCCAGCATCCAGAAGGAGTCCAAAACCAGACATTGTAATATCAACAGATCCTAACTAATTTTGGATGGATCCTACCTGCAGAGTTCACATGTGGGGCAAAGCACGCAGGGTCCATCGCCTTCCATTATTCGCCAGCGCCCTCTTCCTCGGTCGTTCCCGCCTTTCGTCTTCTGCCCTTTCCTCGGGGCGCGCCGCACGGCAAAGATGCTTGAGAAAGTCATATACCTGCTGTGGCTTCGTAAAGAAGTGCTGTCGGCCTTGATGAGTCACACGTAATCGCGCCGGGTACAGGAGAGCGTAATCAATTTGAGCATTACGCAGTTTTGCTTTGGCATCCAAGATTTTCCTTCGCTCTTCCTGCACCATGGGTGTGAAATCGGGAAACACAGTAAAGGAGTTTCCATCATAGGATAACAATTTTTTGCTGCGGGCGGCCTTCAACGCAACATCTCGATCCCTATAGTTAAGGAGTCTGGCAATTATGGGTCTCGGGGGCACTCCGGGCTAAGGTCCGGGTCCCAGCGATCTGTGCGCCCTCTCGACAATAAACTGGGGGGAAAAGGCCTCATAGCCCAACGCGGACAGCAGTAGCTTCTCCACATAGTCCTCCATTCTTCCTGTGTCGGTGGACTCCGGAATTCCAATTATGCGTATGTTATTCTTCAACTCCTGGCTTCCAAATCCTCATTCTTGGAGGCGATGACACGCATCAAGTTCTCCATCCTAGAGAGCTGGGTAGTATGTCTGGCCTGCACATCATCCGAGTCTGAAATATGTCGTTCCGCCTCCATGATATGTTCTTCGTGTACATCCATTTTATGAACAATCCCATCCATGCGGGAGGACAATCTGTCTACTTTATCTGCTATGGTGGCAAACCCCTGGCGCATTTCACGTAGGATATCCTGTATCTCAGCTGGCTGAGCTGCTGCTCCTGTAGCTGAGTCAGCCGTGGAGGAGGTGGCTGGTGGATCCTGCCCGGTCCGCGCGTTCCGTTTGAAAGCGTCAAATGTAAGTCTAGGCTGCCTCGGGTCCGTCTTGCCCATGGTGGTGTCCTGGCAAGTCCAGTGAAGTAATGCCAGATGAGGATAGGCTAAAGCGCAGGATAATATCTCTTCCGAGGTGCAGCCTATAGAGGAACAAGGTCTAGGCTGTACAACTAGCAGCCAAAAAACAAAATAAAAAGGGGGGGGGGGAGAAAAAAGCTTGTGTGCAGATCTCCCGTGGCTGCACTCCCCCGGAGAGCCGGCTCCACGTGTACAGCGCAAAGGCCTCAGGGCTCAGCTAGGGGCATCCCTAGAAATGCGAGCAAGGACCCAGGCACAGACAGCAGCAGTCTCCCTTCCCCCCTAGGCCCACGTTGCAAAGTTACGAGCAGAAGGGGGGCTCAGTGCAGCAGATAAGGGGTGCTTTGGCGTGTCCTCCAGGACCCAAGCTTTTGCCGGCCAGTGGAGAGCCTGGCGTCGGAAACTCGATTCGTCGTGCACTGGGTGCCAGCAATTTCGCATTCACCCCCGGTGGCTGAGGGAGGGGGCCACTTATGCTCCACATTAGGCAGTCTTAGATCACCCTCAGTGTTGACACAGCCATGAGCGACAGGCCTAGGGCCTACAGCAGTCAGCAATGCCGCAGGGAGCACCGGAGGGGGTGGGGGGTTGGCAACAGGATCCCCCAGTCTTACCGCCGTACTCCGATGTCAGTCCGCTCCCCCCGGTAACGTCCAATAAAAGGGAGGGTAGTGGGCAGCCCACCGGAGGTCGCAGGGGTCCAGGAATGTCCGCCCTAGGCTTCAAAATACCCCGGGCGTACTGCCGGCCTTTTCGAGGCCCAGCGTCTTCTCCTACGCCTTGGAGTGGCGAGAACGGCCGATCCGGCACACGCACAGCCCAGGCTCCGATGAAGCGCCCGGTTCAGAACTCCGGGCTGAGATATGGCGTTCCACAGCTCCGCCCCAGATTTCCCTGGAGGTTTAACAAGTTTGCCTGGTGCCGTGTTGGTGGTCTGGATCCCCTGGATGCCACTTTGAAGGATTATTTAACGGCTTTTATTCGCCGGGCGGCGAGAGCCTCACAGTCAGGCGGCCATTCACCAGTGCGCCACCTAGCGCATACTGAACATGGCCATTGTTGCATGCCGCTGAACGATCTTAAAACTTTCTTCAAGGTCAAGATCTGCAGATATCTTTTGCTTTACCCCCACAAAAGAGATCTAGTGTGCAATGATGCACATGTAATAAGTCACCTGCTAACTAGTCCACATGTTTGTTGTCAGGTGAATGGTGTGAACAACACTTTGCTGCAAAGCTTGTCCAACAAATTGCAGCACATCGTAATGCAGCACCGGAACTGCAACTCTGGCAAAATAGGTCCAACATGGTACCTTCCATTTTGGGCAGAGGGCTGCCTCAAATTTTAAGAATCCCTCTCCTCCCACAAAAAAAGGGAGGAGGTCCAGCAGTAACATTTTTGACAGTTTTCTATTGTAAAAATGTGCAGTTTGGTGGTTCTGCCCGTAGGGTTCCTCCTGCTTAACATGCCCCGAATAGTAGCCTGGATTTTCTTCTTGTCTGGGGCCACAAGCGCGGGCATCTTTTGAGAAGTAGATGGTGGTGGCAGACTCAATGTGCATCATAGTGGGCAATCACTGTATGCTGTGGTGTCTCCATCTCACTCTGTGGCGTATTTACAAGGGAATGACTGAGCATGGCACTAAACACAAAATGCAAAAACTACGCTCCATCATTCCGAAAATGCAGGAATGAGCCGTATATACAAATATATGTACATCCCTGTGGTTTCCCTAGTGCTAGGACTAAATTCAGCTGCCTAGCACCAATGCAGATACAAAAGGGGGTGGTGATGGATGGAGCATCTGAATCAATCAAACACTCACACCCAGTCAAAAGATCTGGGTTTAATCCATCACCGTTCTTTAGCCCACTCTGCACCCCAGTTCAGACATGGCTATATGCAAATCAGTCTGACCCTATGCCTCATGGGAACAGTCCAGCCCGATTAACCAAGCTATGTCTTCCCTGGACCGGAAACAAGCTTCCGAGGACCGGTTTCTGGCATTACAGCCGTCTTCAGGCAGGATAGCTTGACTCCAGTGGTGTGAAGAGCACGGGACTCACGTCTGAGCATACACATCCCACTCTAAATGACAAGTGCAAAAACAACAATTGATGGACAGAATGCAGAACAATGTCATACATTCACCCTGTGCCTCATGGGTCAAGGCTGATTTGCATATGGCCATGTCTGAACTGGGTTGGTGTGGAGTGCAAAAAAACGATGGGTTTAGGCACAGATCTCTGTACTGGGGTGAACGTATGACATTGTTCTGCATTTTGTCCATCAACTGTTGTTCTTGCAGAGTCTAAACTGCAACGCAGCCAGGGGGTATCCACAAAAAGGAAATTTTATTATATACCTAAAAAAACAAATGCTATACTGTGGCTGTACGCCTCTGGTGGATGAATGGATGGATGATGGATTGACCATGGAAAAACAGGAAAAAATATTAACAATACAAAAATGAAGCCAATTTATAATGACACACTTTTTTTATTTAAATTTTAAAAAAATTATTAAAAAAATAAAATGTAAAACATTTCAATAAAAAATAACAAAAATAAAATAAAAAAAACAATACTACTTTGGCGCCATCACAGCCAGAAACTGTTCGAGTGAGCACAACGTCTCGTGGAAGCTCCCTAGTGGTGAGAGGAAACACGAAGTCTCAAGTGCGCTCGCAATCAGCACAAGAGTATCATGGCTCTCGCGAGTGAGCGCCAAAACAAATCTCGAGCGCGAAAATGGGAAAAAAACTCTGCTTTGCACACAAAAGGCAGATTTTAGGAACTCTGTGCTCCTCCACGGAGCATGGAATGCCCAAATTCAATCATCGATCATCTCACCCATCTATAAACATAGCAACAAGTACAGTGCAAAAAACTGTAGAATGGTAGCCCTTATTGATAATGATGCAAAATATTTTGCCCGTCTCATCTTAGATGAGTTACCATCGTGGGCTAGTGAAAAACCTGTCATCCCTCTCAATCAGACAGGCTTCTACAAGAACACCAGCTCTATCACTAACATTTGAATCCTCTCCTTATTAATCAACACCACAAAATCAGTCAAGATACCCCTGTATCTAAGTTTTATTAATTACAAATCAGCTTTTGATCCTATTGACAGGGGCACATTGTGGTGCATACTGAGCATCTGAAAGATCCCACCAGCTCTCCTGAATCAAATAATTTTGCTTCATACTGACACCTGGGTACAAGTAAATTTGGAGTCAGGAACCCATCTGTCTAGATGCATTGTACTACTAAAGAGTTGAAACAAAGCTGTGTCTTAGTCCCAACCCTGTTTTATCTTTTTATGTCAGACTTAACAAAAAATATTGGATATGTTTAACTCTCACGTGCCGAAGATGGGGTGCCTGGTCCTTTCTAACTTACTATATACCGACCTAGTACTTAGAAACCGTACCCCTGTATGCCTACAGCATTTACTGAACACCACTCAGGTCTAGTCGGACGAAAAGTGGCTGATGTTTAATGTGGATTGGATCAAGGTAATGCTCCTGAACTAAAGAGGGATAAATCGTTGGTATCTGGCCAAACAAACACTGGAAATGATTAAAGAGTACAAATACTTAACTGTGAAAATACACAGCAAGGGATCATTTACTGCTCAAAAGGAAGGGTTACATAGGAGAGGTATAGCATTAGCAGTTAAAAAATAAAGCAGTCATCTCTAGCTTCATCCCACAACTTCAAGTGATCAAGGCAGAAAAATCCCAACAATAACTAATGGACGCGAGTCAATGAGGGAGATGGATACAGCCACATTGAACAGCACTTGCGGCCAAATGTATCTAGATCATTTAGATGGATTTTCAGTCTTCATAATACATGCCACCGGCCAAATTAAGACTAGAGTTTGGCATGCAGAAACCGGGGTTGGCCTGCACAGATGCATATATCCACTGCTGGAACAGGATCAAAGATGGGCAGCCATGGACCCTGAATGCTCACCTGTGGGCTGAAATATCCACCAGGGAAAAGTGTCCAGCAAGGTCCTTCCTTCCTGCCCGGTCCCAGACTCACTAAAAGGGGTTATGCAACCTTTTGTGTGGCAACAGGACACAGTCTATTCAAGTTTAAGGGAGGCTGGGTCTAACAATTGATGCACTTATGTATGACTTATTGATGTCATACATTTACCGCAGTACAGAGATCTGGGCCTAAATCCATATTTTGCTCCCCATGCCATTCCAGCCTGAAATGCCAAGCCAGGTCCTCCCTGGACTGGAATCAAGCATCCTAGGACCAGTTTTAGGTTTTCAACCCTAATCAGCCAGGATAGCTTGACTCCAGTGGCATGGAGAGCGGGGGATCCATGTCTGGGTACATCCGTCCCACTCGGGTGACAAATGCAAACACAACAGTTGATGGACAGAATGCAGAACAATGTCATACATTCACCTCATTACAGAGATCTGGGCCTAAGTCCATCGTTATTTGCTCCCCATACCATTCCAGTTTCAACCCAGCCATATGCAAATCAGTCTTGACTCTGTGCTCAATGGGAACAAGCCAGCCTGAAATGCCAAGTCATGTCCTCCCTGGACTGGAATCAAGCATCCTAAGGCTGGTTTTTGGGTTTCACCCCTCATCTGCCAGGATAGCTTGACTCCAGTGGCATGGAGAGCACGGGACCCACGTGTGGGAATACCCGTCCCACAAATGCAAAATCACCAATTGCTGGGCAGAATGCAGAACAATGTCATACATTCACCCAAGTACAGAGATCTAGGCCTAAATCCATAATTTCTTTGCTTCCCATGCAGTTCCAGTTTGAACCCTACCATCAATTGTGTCTTTTGCATATGCCATTATTAAAACACATTTGAGTTCATGATTATTGAGTAAAATGTACCTCATGCATAAGTAGAGATGTGTTTAAATCTCACAACCACCTGATGTTGTTTTGTGTATACAGCATTTAAATTACAGGTCCTAGGCATTTGTGGTTCACTTTGCTAGGGACATATGAGTAAAGTAAATATGGCAATTGTGGATGAGCCAATAATACTATGTTTAAGGGAGAGAGTACATACATGTAAGCCCTGGTTAGCAGTGGTAAAGTTCTCAGAGTACTGAGGCCAGCCAAACAAGGTCAGAAAAAGTGGAGGAGGAAGGCATACATTTGGGGGGAAGCCCACAGTAAGGCTCTCAAGTCGAATAATCCCCTATTATTCAGGACACAATTGAGAAATTGTTTGGCAGCTCGGACTTGGCATTACCGGTGGTTCCCAGTAAATCAGTACTGCTCATGGGAACTTTATTATTCAACCTACACCCCTGATATGCTGCACCATTACATCTACTGGTACTCCTAATATTAGTAACTCCAAGAATAAGGAATTACCACCATCAAGTCTGAGGTAGTACTATTGGGGGTTTTACACTCAGAATACCAAGCTTAAACTCAGAATACAAAGGTTTTTATACAGAGCAGTCAAAATAGACTGTCAAAAATATCGATTTTTTAGTCGAGGACAGGTTGAAAACGCTCCGCCCGAGATCGAGGAATGTTCAAGAACAAGGAAAAATGCAAGGCGCAGGGCAAGAAGAAAAAGACAAACCACAGCAGCAAAAGAAAAAGCAGTGGTTCAAAAAGAAAAAAACAATAGATTTAACCATTACAAATCTTTCTACAACCACGCTAACTCTGGCAGAAGAACAACTTCTTGCGCTGGGACTTAATTTCTGCCCGGAAAGTTGTTTTAATTACGCAAACACAAGGGCTGATGTCTTCAGTTTCAATAGAAAACTCAAATTAAAAAAACTGTTCTCTATAAAAGAAGGAGGAAATAACGAAAATCAAATTACTAGTGGACATCGGATTGATAAACCACTACAAGTGATACAAGCGGGTGATGCTAAAAGCTTATTGACCCATCATGACTTGGCAGGAACAAGTATAGAGCAAGCTGAACAAGATGAAGAAGGAATATCTAATACACAAGAGCTACTTGGAGCTATTGACATAAAACAAAGGGGTGCAGGAGAAAGCCCCTTTAAACCGAAAAGTGTTTTTATGCAGAGTATGCCCAAGGACGCCATTGACATATTTCACGAATGTACCATTGAAGACCTAAAGAAACTCAATCGAACTCTGCAAAAACAAAAGTACAATACAAAGAGAAAATACAAGGTGGAACAATATGCCAAGTTGATGAAAAAGTTATCGGAAAACCAAGAGATCATAATAAATAAATTAGACAAAGGAGGCAATATTGTCTTATGGCCAAGAAATGATTATCTTAAGGAAGCAATGAGACAGTTGGGAGACACGCAATGTTATTCTAAATCTAATAGTCTGGAATATAAAAGGGCAAAAGATGCAATAAAAAAACTTCTGCATGAATGTAGAAGAACCGGTTTAATATCATTAACAGAATTTTAATTTTTACATGTAGAACACCCTGTAATTCCAGTACTATATCTAATACCAAAGGTACATAAGATGGTCATACCCACACCAGGCAGGCCTTAAATTTCTGCAATTAATAGTGTGGCGGAACATGTGTCCCAATATGTAGATTTCTACCTCCAGGATCATGTTAAAAATCTCCCTAGTTATGTGAGGGATACAGGAGATTTTTTAAATAAACTTGGCAGCGTCAAATGGAGTAGTGATTGGTGTCTAATCACATTAGACATTGAATCACTTTATACAAGTATTAAACATGAGGCAGGCCTACGTGTGGTCAGTTATTTATTAGGAACCAAATCTTGTGAATATTATAGTCAAGTCAAGTCAAAAAGCTTTATTTCGATAAAAATTCATTATCATAAAAGCAGAACAGTAAGTGCATAAGAAGTTACAATTTAAGTTTTACTTTTTAAAAAAAGAAGAATTCTATATCTCTGGTCCAAGCAAAAAGTTTCTGAAATTTTGTTTGCTCAGTGTTGCGTGGCCAGTTAGTTTTAAAAAAGTAAAAAGTTAAAACATTGCTAGAATATGTTTTTTTTTAAAAAAAAGGATTAAACAGATTGTTTTAGCTTTTTGGCTCGGATAGCCCAAGCCCAAGATAAAAATTTGGCTAGGGCACACACATAGGGTACATAACTGTCCGAAACAAGTATCCTGATTGCCACATCATGGCTCCTAGTTCCCAGCTGACGGCATAGGTTTTTCAACCACACCCTTCTTGGATTAGCATATTCCTTACAAACAAACAGAAAGTGCGCTAATGTCTCTGGGTTGACTAGGCATGATGGACATAAATCAGTTTTGCCTGTACAGGATTTCCATCTTTTGGTAAAAGTGTTCAGTGGCAAAGTACCCGTTCTAAATCTAAAATACAAGGTCCGGGCAAAGGGTTTCCCAATTATGTCCAGATAAGGTTCCCGCCTGGGACAGTCTTTAAACATCAAAAAGTCCTCTGTTAGCTTGCCAAGAGACGTGCTGGAATGTCTTTGGGAGCAAATCCAGTCCCGATAGAGCTTTTTGAGTATTTGCTTTGGGGGTGAGGTTCTGCTTAGCCAAGATTCGAGTAGGCCCAACTTGGTCAGTAGAATTTTCATGTCTTTTAACCATTTGATTCTGTCCCAGTTCGGTGATGCCATTATTTCTTTAAGGCCTCTGGCATATCCGCTGAGTTCTTCTACCCGCCAAATACGGGCCCATAACAGTAGTGGGCGGAATTTCGCGATTTCGCCAATCTGGGTACAGCCAAGGTCCATAAATAAAGGAAGTAGTGGGGTACTTTGTGGAAGGGACATTATTTGTCTGCAGAAATTGTTCTCAGATCTTTGCAGAGCTTCGGTAGATGAAAAGCCCCAAAGTTCTGCTCCATAAAGGGCAGAGCTGACACCTTTGGCTGCATAGATCTCAAGGACTGTTCCTATTGGTTTAGTTGAGCTGGAACGTTGCTCCCTTAGAAGGGCACCCGTGATCCTTTTATGGCTCAGCAGCATTTTGTCTAAATGAGGCGTCCAATCCATTTTGTCTGAAAGGCGTATCCCGAGGTAATCAAAAACTTTTACCCTTTCCAAGAGCTCCGTGTTTAGGGTAGGGGAACGCACATGCTGTTTTGGAGGATTGAGGACCAGGTACTTTGTTTTATTGGTGTTTATTACCAGGCCTCGGTCAGTGCAAAATGATTGGAAATTGTCCAAGAGTTTCTGGAGTCCCATTGGGGTTTTGGAGATTAAAAGCGTATCATCCGCGAAGAGGAGGGTCGGTATGCGTTCACCAGCCAGGGATGGTTCGTCAGATGGAAATTTAAGAAGATGCTCGACCACCCCATTGATGTACAGAGAGAAGAGGGTGGGAGCCAGAACACATCCCTGGCGGACCCCTCTCTCGACCGGAATACAGCCCGTTTTCTCCCCTCCAGGGCCCCACCTAACTTGGGCAAAGCTGTCCTGGTGTAGCCTGACCAATAGGGATAGTAAATGCTGTGGCAGCCCCATGTCAGCCAGAACCTTCCATAACATGTCCCTAGGGACAAGGTCAAAGGCAGTCTTCAAATCGATGAATGCGAGATAAAGACTGCCCTTGCCTATCACTACAACCTTCCAATAAATCATCATAAGCCTAAAAGCTTGCTCAATCGTTCCAGTACCTACTCTAAAACCGGCCTGGAAATCGGTAAGGATTTTGTTTTCTTCTACCCAGTTGAGGATTCTGAGTAAGAGAACTTTACCGACAACTTTTTGGCTGATATCTAGCAAGCTGATCGGCCTATAGTTAGATGGATCATCCCTTGGACCTTTCTTATGAATGGGGACCACCTCCGCCCCCTTCCATGATGAGGGAATGGGGGCACCCCTGCAGATGGCAACAAGGAGGGAGTGAATCAGTTTGCCCCATTTAGCACTATCGGATTTTAGCAGATCTCCGGGAATGCCATCTGGTCCAGCAGCTTTTTGTGGAATAATAGAGCTTATTGCATATTCCACTTCCTTTAGTGTAAAATCAAAGTCGCTGGGGAGAAGCATATAATTAATATGAGAAGAGGATAGAACAAGCCCTCTCCCATTAGGTCCGTTGTGACAGGAGTAAAGTTTGGAAAAGTGAGCCTCCCATACCTGACCCGGAATGTTACAAGTTATAAGGTCACTATCTGGTCTGTTGCGTGCCCTTATAGTGTCCCAAAAGCATTTAGAATCTTTTTTCATGCTTGCTTCCTTAAGGGTTAGCCAGTAGGCATCTTCCCACTCCCTTTTAGCTAGCCGCAGAGCCTTTTTATGTTCACTTCTGGCGATTTGAATTGATAGAGGGGACTTCCCTTTAACTGCCTCAATTAAGCATGATTTGGCCTTTCTGCATGTTGCCGAGTACCAGTCGTGCCTGCCTTTAGGTTTAGACAAGGGTTTAGGTTTCCCTATAGACCCTTGTGCCCAGAAGAGGTCCCCTATGGTTTTTATGGCTGCTTCAAAGATAGTAGTGACCTTGTCTGCTGTCTTAGTTAAATCAATGGAGCCAATTTCGTCTTGCGTGCCTTTGACCACTTCATCTATGGTGGATAGTTTATCAGTGTTACACATAATCTTGCTCCACTTTAGTCGCCTGCCACAAGAGGAGACAGTAATCTCCTGTGGACAACTCAGTGGGGCTGGCGACACTTCAGTGACCCAAGAGTTTTTTAAAGATAAAGAAAGTGAGTTGTGGTCGCTCTCTATGGTAGAAATAACAACCATATCGATAACCAAACTCCAGAGTCCCCTGTCCAGCAGAATGTAATCAATCCTTGTGGAGTGACCAACTCTGTTGAAAGTAGGAGCACCCAGCAGATCGGATCGTGTACGGCCATTTACTGCTCTTAATCCGAACTCTAAAGTAAGTGCATTTAGGTGAATTGCACTACGAGTCCAGCGCTTGATGGGTGGGATAGAGAGGGTGGGAATACCCCACCTACTATCCTCTTCTCCTAAGTCAGGTATTCCTTCTAGGGGGAGTGGCTCGTATGTGCAGTTGAAGTCCCCTGCAATTATAGTATGACCAAGTCCACTCTGCTCCCCTAGTTGAGCCTCGAGCTCCATTACTGTGGGTGATATACACCCATTTTTAGATCCTCTGACATAGACATTGTAGAGATCAGCAGTTATTCCCCCGCGTAGACCCAGTAGGGAAATACCAAGGATATCTGGGGTTCCTGCCTTCTTAATAGTTATCCGGCAGTTCAGCAGAATGCTTACCCAGATGATGAGCCCCCCTGATGGCCGCCCCTTCCCTGCCTTGGGTTTTACTGCAGGTGTAAAGAAAGTAACAAACCCAACGCGATGCAGTGGGTCAGTGGCCCATGTCTCTTGGAATATACAGATTTTGTGAGCATCAACCAGGGCATTCCTCTCCGGGAGGCCTAATTTCCTAGAAATCCCTGCAAGATTCCAGCTAAGGATTTTTAGCTCACCATGTGTTAGGTCACCTTCTGGAATGACTGTTATTTGAGAATTAAGTGGGTCTACACTACCCCTAGTTGGTGTAGGTGATGACACCTCTGGGCATGTGGGGAGAGATGTAACTGGTAATACATCCTCCATAACGTTATTAATGGGAGGGGAATAAATATCTAGACCTCCCATGAGGGTAAGTCAATCTACCTCGTCTAGTACACAGTACCTATTAGGGTGGACGAACTGTGAATAAGGAGGGTCAAAGGAAGAAGGCGGGTCCTGCCACGGCTGTTGCCATTGGTGGTTGGCAGGTAGTGGAGGCTGAAGGAATTGCTGCCACTGCTGAGGGTGGTAAAGGGTGGAAAGGTTGTTGCCACTGGAGGCCAGCATGGTGCGGGAATAAAGATGGAAAATTAGGTGGGTGCTGCCAGTGTTTAGTGGCATGTTGCGGGGGATATACAGGCCCCCTATTATTTGGAATAGTAGGCCGCTGAAGATTAGGTCTTGGCTGGTTAGGGAGGAAATAAGACAAGGGGAGTGGTTTAATTTGGGTGGCAGGACCACTGTTAGGTGTATTGCAAATGAAGCTCGCTGCCCCTATATCCCTAAAATTGACTGTAATTACATCCCCTGATATTGTTTTCTTACTTCTACCCACCCAGTCCCCTCTACGCACAGTGAGAATTTCCCCGCTCACATTATTGGGTAAGGGTCTGTGTAATTGGAGCCACTGAGCGCATTTGTTTCTTAGCTCTACAAAAGTTTCTTTGACTCCTTCCTTCAGTGGGGGAACGGCAGTCAGCACAACCACAAAAGGAGAGACTTCTGGTGGCAGGCTGATTGATTTGTAGCGTGCCTGCTTGGGCTTAAGGGCTTCAGAGTTATTTGTAGAGTGAGAAACTGAAGGGTTCGTAAGTTTCCCTGTGGAATCCTTCGCTTGGGAGATGGTAGATTTATTACCAGCAGCTGGTTGCTGCAGGGTCGAGGCAGCACTCACCACCTTTGGGGTGGATGGGAGTGGGG